>NW_028263378.1:6307500-7550833 GCF_051168715.1 Poecilia mexicana
GTCTATATATGGCTTCCTATTGCTGAGAATACTGATTAAGTTGCTTGTTTATATAGGTAGATCAAACAAGCACCCCTTAGTGCCCTTTGAGACTTTTTCATTTTTTATCTAAAGCCCAAAACACACACCTGAGACACTCTCCTTAGTTAAAAAAATGTCAGTCTTTTAACAATATTATCACCCCAGATCTATGATAAAGGACTTCTTTGTGTTGAAATGTTGTATTTTAAACCTTTCTTAGACTAGAAATTTAAACTCTGTGATTCTGTATTTTTTCAGGATCCTTAAGTGTCTTTGCCACAGGCTTGTATAGTGAGAAGTCTTTATCTTTTTTATTTCTTGGCATTTAAATCAGAAATAAATTCAGGAAATACCCGAATAGTTTGGAAAGCTTCAACTTTGACCCGCATTTTAGCTTTCCTAACAATTAATGTCTCAGCTTAATCAAGTCTGTCATCTTTAAGACCCAGTTGATGTGATCGTGGTTGAAGCACTCCTCTGGAAAATAAGACATTACTAAAATATGATGATCATCAGTTATCGCTGATTGCATTTACATAAGTAGATGCAATGTAAACAGGTGATGTTTGCATCTGTTTTGTTTGAGCTTGTTCACAGCAAACGAGACAAAGAAAACAACTAAAAGCTACAGAAGTGGTTTGTGGTGGAGGCAGTAGCTTAGGAGGAGGGGGTCCTTCCTGCAACAGGTGGGTTTCTGGTTCAAACCCCTGCTCTCCATCTTAGTCACTCTACTGTTTGTGTCCTTGGGTAAGACACTTCACCTGCTTCAGCATCCGGTGGTGGTCAGAGGGGCTGGTGACACCAATTGAATGACAGCCTCACTTCTGGCAATCTGCCTCGGGGCAGTTGTGGATGCAATGCAGCATTTCAGCATCAGAGTGTGAATGTGTGTGTGAATGAGTGACTCCAAAGTGTAAAGCGCTTTGGAGTCCTGAGACTTGAAAAAGTGCTATGCAAGTGAAAGCCGTTTACCATTAGCATTTATGTCTGATAGACTGCAAACACATTTTGTGCGATTAGACACAAACCCGTCTAAGCATTCAAACTCCACTTGTTTTTTCAAATGAAATCCTGGCAGGAGACATGTATATTTTTCTTGAAAACCTGGCCAGACTGCCTCATGTTGCTAACCGGCAGTAGGATGACCTAACCTTAAACCAAAGCAGGCTTCCAAGCAAGAGTTGCAACATTTTAATGAGCCTTCAGACGGTCTGTGTTTTGGATACTAAGCTGACTTAAAGTTCGTAATGATAGAGCAGTTTTGACCAGGGCGCACTGATTAGACTTGTTTTTTCCATAATAAATTAAACAAGCAGATTTATTTATGCTTTTTATTTCCTATGAAATACTGTAACACTGACTGTTTTCAAGTGGTTTTATTTTGTCATTCCATTGAGCGTACCTACAAATTAATTCATATAAAATCTCAACCTCTTATGGCTGAAATTATATTTTGACTTAAAGTATGATGTCCTATTCCAAGCCATGTAAATGATTGGTATCAAATTCCCTGGCTAAACCTGACTTTAGAGAACGGTCTGTGATTTGGTGTCAGCCAACCTGACACCAAAAATCCATAAGATGCATGAAATATGCACATTCTTTCTTTTTATACCAACCACAGCTCAATTGAGAAGGTCACAAAAGTCTGTAAGGTGTCATAACTACATCTGTCACACCTTGTTTAATTAACCATGGTGAAACTGGAAAGGCAAGCAATTACATTTCAATGGACTATGAAATGCCAGGTTAGGTAATTGGACTTTAAGGACCGAGGAGTGACAGTTAATAGCTTGATGGCAAACCAATGAGGCCACCAGCATGTTTGTATTCAGTCTGTTAATTCACAACATAAGTTAGGAGATGTTATCGCGTTAAGGCCATAGGACAGCTTCTCTGCATCAGTGTCTGTTGCTTGCTCTAAAAACCCCCACACAGCATGGTACTCTTCACAACTAATACCCTCTATTAGGAGCTTGCAGCACATTGCAGGTCTTTGTACACAAATCTCCTTTAATTATGGGATTTATATGCGAGCATAGAGCAAACATGAATAAATAAGTGCAGAGCTGGTGAGAAAAACACAGCCAGTTAATACTTCAGTGTGGGATTCTGCAAGGTCGCCACAGACAAGGTGCAGGGTTTATGACGAGCATCTCAAATAGAGCAAGGTGTTCCTTCGAAGAGGCAGTTAAGCAGAAAATATTTCCTTTGTATGATGGCAAATAGAGCTGTTGAAATTGTTATTGTTATTAAAGACAAGTATGCTGAATTTGATACAGCAAAGGTAGAGTCATTTAAAATATATATATTACAATCTATTAAAGTCCTAAGCTGCACAAGTAGAAGCCAATAAATTAACCTCATTGTTATGGCTAACAATAGTGGCTTGTGGTAATCAGATGATGCAGCACAGTGGCTGTACTGTACTGTATGTAAGCCAAATAACTTGCTTTCCTGTGCATTGTGCCACTGGGGAGGGCTATTTAAGATTGAAGCAGTGTGTTAGACAGCGAATAGGAAAAGCCTTTTTGTGTCCATGAATACCCAGGCAATCAAGGCATCAATTATTCAAGCTGCATGCAGAGAGAAACCATTGCAAGCTGTCCATCGGCACGTCAGCCCAGGACTCCTGATGTTGTACAGGCAGCAGAAGAACGCAAATGCAGCAAAGCTTTTAGACAAAAAGCAATGCATGGAGAAAGATGGACAAATAGACTAAGGACGATCTGGATATGTTGGTGACTTAATCAAACAAAAGTTGCTTTAATTAAACTTTTCAATCAAGGTGCAGATGCTTTCAACAGACATGAAAGCATCTGTACCATGTGGAATATGGTGCAGCAATTACACAAATCCTTTCACAGCAATTATGAGAGAATATGTTGTAGTCCAATCAATTGTACCCGAAATATTACAAACCAAAACAAAAAATGTAATTTTTTAGGAACATGCTTTTTTTAATATGGTGGCTTAATGACAAGGTGTCGTAAGCGAGGCATTCAGCAAGCATTGTTTTCTTTTTTTATCTTTTTAATCCAAAGGAACACAGATAACTGGCATGTGGATTTGTAAAGTTAAGCATTGCAAAAACAGAAAAAAACAAAAATCATTACAGTACTGATTTACAGCACAATGCAGAGGATATTTTCTGCTCATAAATATGTGTACATCCCTAGAAACTAGCCAAACAAATTACAATAGACTCATTTATCTGAGTCCTGCACATAGTTGATTTTTTGAAGTGCCTTCTAAACTTTATACTTCATAAACTGCATCATCATGTTTTACACTATTAAAATCTAAAAATGTTGAAAGAGTAAAACTTAAATAAACACTTGGCATTTCCAGTGGTGTTGAAGCAGATAAATACTTTTTAAAAACACTTTTCTGAAGCAAGAAGACTTATAGCTAGAGCAAGTATCCAACAACCAGAACTCTAAGGAGACCATGGCTTTAATGAGCACACCTTTTAACATGTGAGATAATCTTTTGTTTTTCTTCTATGTGTGACTGTGTGTTTGAGTGCCAAAGGATCCTAAAGCAAAGGACAACCTGCTTTAGATGTCGTCTGCATATTTTAACTTCCTTTCTAACCACACCTGTAGAAATAGTGTGGAGCAGGTTGGGGTGGCTGAATCCATTTAGCATCAGTGCAAGAAGGCAGAGTAGAAATAAGAAAACATCTGTCTGAATACAATCAGAATTAAAAAGTATTGAAATGTTTTAACACAAACCATCATTTAACACTGCAGTGAATTACGAGCAAATAGGGCTCACCACAGGGTGCTTAAACACATTCATATAGTGCTGGTTTGCTAAGTGTCTAGCCTGCTGCCCTATAAAACCTCCTCAGCTTATCATGTTCTTAAAAGATTTCAATTAGTCACTTTTTAAGTTACATAGACAGTTTCTTTGTCTATGCTCACTCTTGTCGCAGAAATTGTGATAAGGTTTGAAATGGTCTTACAGAATATATTCACTTCATTCAAGTGATTAATCCATTTTCAATCAATAGCCAGTTTCTTTCTTTCTTTAATGTTCCTCTTTAAAAAAAAGACTTTTTGTTAATTTGTTTTATACTAAAGGATTGAAAAAAAAGTTCAGTGTTTTCTATTCTCAGTGGATGCAAAAGAAACAGTTTGAAAACAGCAAAACAGAGCCTGGCAGCAGTTTCACAATGTCTCTGAATGTGAGCGAAGATTTGGACAGGCTGTGGCAGTAGCTGGCATGCTGTGAAGGACTGGAGGATGAATTGTGCTTGAGCTAGGAGCATGGCACCTCAGGTGAGCAGAGATTGTCACTGGAGAGTGTGGCAGGCTAACGAGGAATAACTGGCAATTGAGACAGGAATATCTGGAGAGGCCAGATAGGCAACACGTAATTTTGGGGTTTTGGCCACACAGTATCAGCTCATTTTGAGGCCCAATCTGGTCACCTTGACATGCTGCGTAGGCTTGTGGTGGGGATTTTCTGATGCACCTTTCATATGTTAATTTTTATACTTTTCTTCAGTGAAAACATCAGCAGGATCTTCCATGAGAATAGCACTAGAAAAAAATTAAGAAATGCTTAAAATCTTAGCCATATAACAACAATATTTTTCACAGATTTTAGACAAATTTTTCTTAAATCATTCTGCTAATGATTTTGTTTTAACCTGAAACTTTTTCTCAAAGGCGGAAGTTAACAAATCGAGATTGTGGCAAGGAACAGATCTGTCAGTTTGCTTCCTCTATTTCCTTTATTTGCTTTCCTCTATTACAGTGGAACTCGTAAATGCAAATAAAGGTGCTTTATAAATGTATAAACAGCAAACACTCATTTGATACAATTAGAAACACCATGTAACCCAAACTGACTCCAATTCAATGTGTTTTGATTTAATTAAATATTATGCAGTTTGATCAAATGTAATTTGTAGCAATAAATGAGAATGATGATGATTTGCAAGTCTAATTATTAAATCGTTTTAAAAACATTATCTCATTAAAACAAACTTTTAACACAATTCTAGTACAATGAGCTTCAGTGGGAGATGAAAATATCAGCCATGCAACAAATTAGGTACATCAGCAATTTGACCACAAATATGTTTTCTTTAATGTGAAAACCTATTTTATTTATTTAATTTTTTAAAGTTAACTTTATTAAGAGAGATCTTTAAATTGCTCAAAAATATTTAAATTTACAGGCCTTCAGTGTAAGTAAAAAATTAGCCTCATTGTTAAGAACAAAAGAAGCAACCAAGGCCAAAGCAGTCAGGGGACGGTATCCCAGCTGCATGATTGACATTGTTAAATCAGGGTTGCCTTTAGAATAAAAGTAGACAGGTTACATAATGATATATAAACCTGTATTGCTATGACCTTCGGCTGTCTACATCGTGGGTGCGTGAACGAATGAGTTTGTGAGGTGTGTGTGTGTGTGATCTGTTTTTAGATAATCCAGCCTCACTTACATTTCTGGTACTCCCCTATTACCAGGAATCATTCACAAAATAACAGAACAAAGGAGCAACTAACTTTTAATGGATCATTGGATTATTGTATTAATGATTGCTGACCATTTATCTCATTCTTTCAATTTTTGTCAGCTTTAGTTGTTCTGGTCAACATATTTTTAGGTACCAAATGAAGTATTTTTCCACAGTGCAGGGAGAAAAGCTCCATTTGAAGTCTGGTACAGATAATGCTTGACTTTACACCTGTGTTATGGATGTTTTGTACCCACTTGGTGGTGGTCAGAGGCCCGTTGGTGCCAGTGCATCACAGCCTTAGTTAGGTCAGTGTGCCCCAGGGCAGCTGAGGCTACAAATAGCTTGGCAGCGTGTGAGTGTGCGTGAATGGATGAAAGACTGAAAGACTGAATGTAGTGTGAAGCTCTTTGGGTCCTCTGGACTTGATAAAGTATTATAAAAGCACAGGCCAGTTATCATTTACTTTGAAAAAATGAAATGATGATTACAAGTAATTTCTATCAAACACTCACAGGTTACAAGAGAAATTTAGTTTTTCTTGTAAGAGCACTAGTCTTTTTTTTGTTTGTTTGTTTAATGAGGGTTGCTAGTCTCTCGTATAGCATAAACTGGTCCAAACTGGGATCAGAACCACAGTTAAAAGAAGATTTTATAATATTCAGTAAATGATGTACAGTTAGTCTGTAGACTAGATTTAAGCATTATGGTGAATATCTTTTTTTAATTAATCAAAATGCTTACCTACCAAAAGGAAATAATGGCTAAATGAACTTGTTCACAGGTATGAACTGCAAGTAGCTAGTGAAGAGATAGAAAGGGACCAAAGTGAGGGTTTGAATTGGCTAACAGTTGTCCTGACCTAACTGACCTGACCCATAATGATGACATAATGTATGTACTGATATCTGCCTTCAAACTTCTTTTTACACTTCATCAACAGCACCAAGTGCTGCTGGTCAACTCTGTGAAACACAAAAGGAGGGATTATAAAACTGAAAATAACAAAACCACAACAGAAATTAAGCTGAACCTTTAAAAGGACAGTGAGAGAATTAGTTACAGTGGATTTTCTCTTATGTGCTGATCTCTTTTTTAATTTTAGGTCTTTATAGTTGTAAATTAAAGTGTCTGCTGTTAAAGGCAAATGAAAACAAAGAATGCAGAAAAATACCACATTTAAAGTTTATAATTAAACTGTCTTTTGTTTTGTTTTATAAGTTCAAGAAATTTCAGTAATTTAGCTAAGCTGAATAAATCATTATTAGAGGACTGCATGACGAATTTGTCATTATCCAGTCTGATATATTTACAGTCACATGTGACCAGAGCAGCACAATAATGTTGACCTCGTATGTTTCCCAAAATGTCTGTGTGTCCCACTCGGTTGCACAGATTTTGAACAAGCAAATTATTTATTTACAATGTTGCCTTTCTGTCACACATTTTGGTGCTACTTCAAGGAGTCAAACACCATACAGCACTAGATAAGATCTCCAGGGATCCTCACAGGCTCTTCCCCTTAACTTTTCATGTAAGGGAGAGGAAAAATGTTGACGCAAATTTGTCCTTGCCCTTAACAGGATGTAAAAAGGCTGGTAAAAATAGGTTAAGCCTCCTCTGACCGCCTAAACGCCATGACATGGCACTGTGAAGTAAGTTCATATTCACAGCAAAACTGGAGCGCAAAAAAAACCATAAAAAAAAAACAAAAAAACATTTGTGAGTCAGTATATTAACTGTAAGACAAAATATATTATATTTAATATTACATGTTTGGGAAACCTTATAAAAACACACAGTAAAATGATTCTGAAAACATATTTATTCCCACAAAACCAGCAACAATGTTTAGCTTTTGTTTTTTTATGTTTTTCTGCATCCAGGTATCCACAAACAAACTGGTATGACCTGCATTTTGTCCTTTTGACTCATACAAACCAAAGACCAGTATCAGAAACTTTTTTATTTATTGATACTCATTAGTGTAACCTATTCATAGTAATTAAACAAAGGGTCAACAACATTATTTATAAAAGTATATCACAAGGATACAGCATGTAAAACCATAATTAAGAGGCTGTTTTGTATACATTTTTAAGAAGCCAGTGGGTCTGCTGCCTGAGACTGACCAGTGCAACAGCAAATGACCATGGAGAATGAAAGTAGGTGGATAGATTTTTTTCTGACCAAGGTGTTACTCTGACCTCTAATGTCACCCCTTTACTGTTCTAATTTTTAGAATGGTGGCAGGTTATGATCTCCCTGTATCTCAGCATCTGAAACAACCTTTTTAGATACTGCAAAGTGTTCCTGTTATTCTTCGTAGTTAACTAAAGGTGGCATGTACAATGTACAAGGTGAGAAACACACACATACACACGGAAACACGTGTAACTTATCTTGACCCAGAAATATAAAGACACACTTTATCCCATTTCTGAATAACCCAGATCCATAGATGATGGAATCCATTATTACTTTCGTAAACAGTGTGGTGTTGTGACGGTTCTTCTCTGCATGCGGGTTGTTTTGGTATCATAAATCCTTCAAACAGTCTGTAATATGAATGACCACATAAAAAAATTGGATTTCAGCAAAAATTCTGAATTAAGCATCAAGACCTGCTGTGTGAGCGTAGTCTTATTTATGAGCATTAAACCATACCTGTCAATGGCTGCAAGACATCCCACCAGTCCACCTGAGGGGTGGGGGAGCAAGGGTTGGGTTGGAGAGCACTGTCGGTCTGGGGAGCAATAACTAAACTTAATGGAAAAGTCTTTGTCAATGACAATAATCTAGAAGAGGCTGAATAACATTTCTAGCATGCTTAAGATTATTGTTTATGCACAACTGATGTGAGAGTTAAAGCGAACTGCAGCTACAGTAGCTCTAGGTGGCACATGAACACTTTACAGAGATACTGAAAGCTCGACTGCCTATCAACTTATAGATGCTTGCCTATTCTCTTATGCTCTCCAAGCTGTAACGTCTTCTAAACCACTAATCCATTTTTCCACATAGCCAGCCATGTTTATGGCCCCTTTAATGCACCCCATTATACACAATAGTTGAGGACATCCTGTACTTTACTTCTAAGAGCCTCTAATAATGGCTCCAACCAAGGCCCAGATTAGAGTAACAGTGAGTACTTTGCTACATCTTAGTGAGATAAAATGTGTATTCATAGTAGTTTTTGAATTTGTGGAGTATTGGAGAAGTAGTGAAAACACCTACTGGAAGCTGTGCATGACCGATAGCTCAGTGTCTGGCTGTATGTGAGAGGAAGCTCTTGTGTGGTTAGACTAATGAGGGTCTGTATAGAGGATAGCTGTTGAATGGCAGCAGTGATTTATGCCAGTAGGATGGACAGTGAGCTGGGAGGAAACATTCATCTTACCATTGAGCTGCTGTCACAGACACACAGACAGGAAGCATTTACACATAGCAGACCCAAGCATTCGCACACGGAAACATACACATACACAGTGGTGGTTAATATAAAAAAAAAAAAAAAAACATGTAGAGTTTTACACTTCACAATCCTTGAGAACAAACTGACCACTGTTCAGTGGTTAAGTGTTAAAATAGGTTTTTACCGTAACAACCGTGATCCTTTCTGCAGCGGCGCTTAAATCACTCTAAGACATTAGAGCGCCGTGGCCCGCATTATGTGAAGCACCTTTCATCCTCTAAGATACTCCAGCTTCATGCAACATTACTCTGTATTTGTAGTTTGGATCATCTGTCCTGCTTATCAGTACAATCATCAAGAAATATCTTTTCAAAAGTCACTTATATTGCGGTAGAATTTATTTTCTGGTATTATGCTTAGAGTCACACAGATGTAAGGTTGGAAGTTTAAACTGCTAATGTGAAAATGATCCAGGAAAATGGCTCTGCTATAGTTGAACAGTTAACAAATTCATTTCAAACCAAGCTTATATTACAACTTACCAATTTAAAACTAAATTAAGATGAATCTAAGCCAAATCATAGAAGGATTCCTGACATAATTATAACAAAGCCTCCTTTCATAGATGGTGACGCATATGGTTTTTACGCCTTGTTCCTATTATCACACATGGACAGTTTGACATGAGAAACTGTTCCATCTCATGTTCCCAGGGCGCGATATCGCCACAAAGAACATCATAACACAGAATGCTGCCAAGCTCTAACATTGTGGCTCTACGATTCATTGTGTTATTGTTAAGCATGCCTAGCATCGCAGGCTCTTTTTTTGTTGTTCAGTCTCCTTTTCTGCTAATAGGAATGAACTCCTGGTGAACCAATATAGGGATGTAAACATCTTATTCCATCATTTATGAACAAAGTGGGCACCATACCAGCCTTGTTGAACTGAAACGCAGCATTACTCCGCTGTACTCAAACAACAGCTCACAAAGAATGAATAAACTGAAAGGAGCTCTTTGATGAAGTTGACAAAAAACAAGGTTAACCCTTTGATGACTGACTTTTGAAAGACTGTCTCAGTTTTTTCTTCAGTATTTGTATTTTCATCAAGTCAGAAATAATGAATTACTTTTGATGTGTCACACACATCTCCCCCCGAGCTACATGCACCTGATCACTCAAGAAACATAGTATGAACTTGGCGTAATAAATACATGTTTTTTAATTGGAAATCCATGAATATTAATTTAAATGTATGCTTTGAAAAGTCCTTTGACATAATTTCATGTTTTTTGAGTCTTCATACTTCTTTTATGGATGCAGGATTCGGATTACCAGATCCTTACATTAACTTCACTACACTTCCACCAGCAAAATATGATTTAAATCCTTAGACTGTGGAGGAAGTTATGAAGTTAATAATCCCTGTTTTATTCTGGTGAATGTTAAATCTAAGTTCAAAATTCATAAATTAGAAACAGAAGTTTCTTTGTGTTTGCTTTTGCATGTCTGTTTCCACATTAAATTTGGAAAGACCAGGGCAATATTTCTAAGACAGAGCTTTGCACGGAGAGTGCCCAACAGTGCATAAAGACGGTTGAAGTCACAGGTTAAGGGATGGTACAGATGGAAAGTCTGCTTCTGCACAGTAGACTGTGTTTATACAGTCTGTGAGTTTAGAGGGAGCAAAGCCTGATATGGGAAACTCGGTATGTGCTGTCTGTACTTCTATAAAGTGATTTAGCATTCAGAGATTTTTAGAAATTCTTTCCACAATTTGACCCTTCTCCCCAGATCGGTGCACAGACTTGTAATATGGGTTCATTTAAAATGAACTCCTCCTGTGTTCAGATAAGGCTACTGTATGTCAGAAGAGTCTTCTCTGGAACATTGTCACATTTTTAAAGGTGACCATTTTTAAAGCTCAGCCTCCAATCTGGTCACAAAACTGATGTACAAAATGCACATGCATAAGATTTTGATCAGGTAATATTAGTCTGTATGTCTGGGCACTTTTTTTATAATAACTGATGCTACATGAAATTCAGTGAAACATCCATTTTCTTCTATGTTTCTGTTTTGTCAGTTGACTGAGTTGTAAAATCTTTTTCCACCTAAATCCACCCTCTCATGTTTCCACTTTCCACTTTGCTTCCACAGTAAATCCTCACCGCTCATCTTTCTGTATCCACCTTTATCTGTCTCCTCTTCCATGCTGAACAGATTAGGTGTCCAAGACTGCTCTTCTTTCACTCTGAGACAATTCCCTATACACCAAGGGTGTAGTTGTGTTTGAATAATTTTTGAATTGAGTAGTAAATATCTTTCCATGACAAGCTGTTTGGATTGGTGCTCATATGAGATCTGATGCTTTATGCATCATGGCTCAGACTGGCCAGCCTGTAATGTTGCCAGGCTGGAGCTACTCTGTCAAGTTCCTCAGAAACACTGCAGAGAAAAATGACCTTTCTGAGCAGGCTCGGAAATTCAAATGTCTCGTTGACGCTAAATTCTTCTGATGAAGCGGTTCAGTGAGGTAATACATCTGATATAGCGAATGTGTATAAAAAAATCCATTTAGGAATATGGATCAATTTTGGGTGTAAGTTACTGGGAGATTAAAAGCAAGAGATTGGTATCATGTTAATCCTGCGAAATTGCATGCTCCAAATAACCCATCCACTAAGGTCAAATTTTACACCAAACTGACTCTGGATTATATTCAATTAATGTCACACAATGACCTTGCATGGTATTTCAGCAAAAGTTGCTGGGGAGTTCATCAGGATTAATGAAATCAGCCTTCAGGCTTATCCCCTGATTCTTACCGTCATAATCCTACGCATTGTTTGCACTGAGACAGGCAAGGATCCGAATGTATTCATCATTCCCTTCAGTAGTTTCCTATATTTATCCAACACTAAAGCAATCACGCTGATCAGCAGAGGTAATCAACAGTGAAATCACATCACTCACCTCAGTGGAATATTGATAAGCATTCAACCATTAAACCATTTGCTCCAAAGGGCTTAAGGTAAGGACATTCAAGAGGGCACCGTATGACAAAGACCTCATATTCCGTGCACATTTTATAGGAACTCTCTTTGATGGAAGTCATCTGTACCTTATTGAGCTACTATAAAACAGCAGGTGTTAAAAGCAGCCACAAGCCCCGGCAGTTAACTCCTTACAGTGGGAGCAGGGCCGTGCAGAGGCCACTAAAGGGGCAGGTGCTCAAAAAAAAAGGGCACATCTAACTGCATTCTAGGACAGAATATTAACGAAGCCACACAGCTTTCAGAGTTTAATAAACAATGATAAATTACAAAATTGTGACATATACAATCAATGCTAAGGAAAATCTCTACATAGAGCATCCAACTATGCATATGTAAGATATGTTATTAGTAATTTCTTTCAGCAGGTCTACTTTGTTATAGGAAAGTATTGCAATATTCAAACCTGCAATTTAGCATGATATGTAAATCAGAGCTAGACCAGCAGACATATGTTGTCTTTACAGAATTACACTATTAAAAATATAAACAAGGGCACAATGCAACCTTTTAGTGTACTGTAATCTATAAAAAAAAGAGCTGCCTGTTTGCTACACTTGCAGTGGAGATGAAGATGGTCCATTCAGAAAAGCAGAGCTGCATCAAACTTTAATGTGGAACTGCAGAAAAACAAAAGCAAAAATTTAATTGTTAATGCATGTCACCATGAGAAAAGCCTACTGAGTTTTGCTTAAAAAGCTTTTTTTTTAATTAAAATCACACATTTTTGTCTCATGAAGTGAAAAAATTATTTGCAAAACAAACTTATTTTCACTTGTCATAAATCTTTTCTTGCTATTCTAAGTTTTTGTTTGTGACTCAAAGTTTTGCTTGTCATTCTTACATGACATCGTGGGCAAGACCTAAAATCACAACAAAATCATTACAATTCCAAAAGTTTTGATTACAGTTTTATTTTACTTAGGTGAGGTTAGTCTTTTTTTTTTCATTAAATAATTGGGGAAAAATTTAACTTCACACTCTGCGAACCAGACCCCAAACTTAAAGTCTGGATTGAGTTTTTTCCCCTTCATTAATGACACTTTTATTACATACATTATATCCATCATGGTAGCTCAGGGTGAGTTATTTTTAATTCTAAATGAATGTCCTTGTTGGACTTTTATTTAAGTGCTATTCTCCTTTAAGGTACTTTTACCTAACGCTAGAATAAATGCAATGTACATTATGCAGCAAAGAAAATTAGAAGATCGGATATATGTCCATTATGGAGATGATCGATTTTGGACGGGCGATGTGCCCGTATTGCATAAGCGATACTGAAGAATGACTGATGTCATTAACGATACAGGGAAGAAGCTTTTAGTTATCTAGCTTTGCTAGCAAAGTCGTTAGCTAGCAGCTAGCTAATAGCACAACAACAACAGCCTAATGTCTGTATGATAAAAATACTGAATCGATAGATAAGAACAGTTTCTCCTCACTTGTTTGTCTCCTCCCGCTCAGTAGTTCTTCAGAGGAAGGCAGACGCAGAGGGCTGTCACTGTCTGTTGTATTTCATTACCTCTCTGCTTAAACCGCGACTCCGTGCTGAAGCAGAAACGTTACCTGACAAGTATCAAGTCTACTCCACTTTATTCACTTAATTCACCAAAAACGTTTTTTTTTTTTTTTTAATTCACCAAAAACTGTTCTGTAATCTGAAACCTACGTTGAGCTCCAGTTAGCCGCCTTACCTCACTGCGCGAGAGGAAATTGCGTCATGCGTCACGGGCAAAAGGTCAAAGGTCACAAGGTGATCGGAGGGCTTATTATGTTGTACAAAAACACAAAAAAAACCAAATAATTTTAGTACATGTTATGTGTCAGAAGAGGGCTTAGGAAATAATAATACCAAAAAAAAATAAAACATTGACCAAAAGGGCACTTGGGGGCAAGGAGCAAAAGGGGCAGGTGCTCAAGCACCCCTAGCCCCGCCCCCCTCTGCACGTGCCTGAGTGGGAGTACATTTTGGCTAGCTTAACTGTGGTGAGTTGTGCACGAAGCGCCTACAAACTGTATAAACACTTTTTTTCAAAATTATAGTCTAATGATTATAGGTCTCTCCTACATGAAAAGGATTTTAATATCTTGGAAAGAGTCAGTGGATAGGTTTGGGGTATAATTCCTATACTTGTGTTTCATAAACTGAGCCACTTAGATATAACATGAAAATATACTTTTATAAAAACAAAACCTTGAATTTAATTTAATTTTCTTCAAGCATTCAACTTAAAAGGCGAATGTAACTCAAGATCAGTCGTCCTCCTCGGTGTTTCTTGCATCAAGTTTTCTCTTTTATGTCTGAATTCAAAGCTTTGCCAGGACTCCCACGTACGTCTGATTCTTAAAGTCCCTGTCTGCCCTCATAAATAGATGTTAACCTTCTACTTCCTCAGCAGTAACTATCAATCTTTGAGTTTTTCGATCAATAACAGTTTCTCCTGTTTTGCAATCAAAGCATCAATTAGGAAAACATTTGGCTGATTTCTTTATCTGAAGACGAAAGACAAGACATTAAATTATTAATTAGGTAAATGCAAATAATGATGTACAAAAATACTAATATCATGGGTATGAAGATAACAGATATGTAACATATTTGCTCAGATTTATGATTGTCAAATGACACAAAGTATTCAAGCATAGAAAAAATTCTCACTTTTCCAGTGTATCAATCAGGATATTATGAACTGTATTAAATGCAGAAATGATATTACATTTTGACATACGATTGTGATGCGTTTCGATTCAATTGTTGGTCATCAAAACCTTTTAACGAAAGCTTATTGCTGTGGTGTGGCAAACAAATGACTGAAAAGCATTTGAGAGTTTTTTTTCTAATTTAATAACATTAATTTGTTGATAAACTCCATTTTCATTTATCATTGCTAGTAAGGTTGGAAATAGGCTTCTAATGACTTATTTAGGTTTTTTTTTTTACAGAGGTTTGATCACTGGTTTTCAAGGTTTAAGTAAAATGACCTAAACCAAGAGAAGTTTGAAGGAGATAGAAGTTTTTCCTGAATCAGTCTCCTGTTTATTTATTTATTTTTTTTTTTTTTTATCCTCATGGATATTTCATGAAGGTATTTGTTTTAGCCTTCCTGTGGATAAATGACTAACTCTTGGAGAAGCAGATTCTTCGTTTCCATTTTACTCTTAGATTCAAATGCATGTTTACTTCAATGCCAAAGATCACATCTTTGACAGAATAATCAGTAATGATTTTTGTACAGCAACATTCAGGCTGTTATCGGTCCTTTGAGATTAACTTTCAAAGGACTCGGGAATCAAACTCCTGATTCATATCATATTTACTGTGCAAAGGCATTCCGAACAAATCCTTACAGGAGACTGCTTCCAAGCTCTCGGAAATCAAATCACTGAAGTGAAACCTTTTAAAGATTTCAGCTTAGTGATGGATAACGGGGGACTCTTAAAACCTCCAAACCTTCCTGCACATGTTGTGCCCTGCCGAGAAAAATCATATCTCCATTCAAGGTCCAGTTAAGGGAGTGGGGGAGGGTTACTGATGGCACTCACTTTAGTAGTGTTGCCTGTCTCCGTTCCCCTGTCTAATATGCAATGTTGATGGCTGTTAATCCATTATTGATGCTCCATCCCGTCTGATATTCAAAGGCCAGGTTTTGACCAAGCCCATCCATCTCATGGATATTTTAGGACCCTTTCTCCCAGAATATCGCTGCTTCAATTCCAGGAAGAAAAAAGATGGACAAATAAAGTGCATTCGCTGTTACACTGGCAGCATTTTTGTTTTTCATTAAAAAAAAAAACGTTACTACATTTGTAGAATATTTGTGTTATACATATATAATTATTTGAGGGTATGAGAGTACATGTATTCATAAAATACACAGCACAGCCCCGTTGGTTTGGTTCAGACGTGTACCAAACAAATTCATAGTTGTTTTATACTTGAACACATGCAGAATGTTTTTTGTGCAGAACGAAGTGCATAATGCGACGTTCTGTTGCCCAACTTTAAAAAAGTGACAGCAAAACAATAGAGAAAACTCCCTGGTAAGCAAACTCTCAAGTTTGTGAACAGTTAGCTATTCATGTAAATACAGAGGAGACAGACCAAAGCAATACTTTGAAACAACATCTGCCAGAAGTAGGAATATTTTGGGGAGTCTTAAGTGTAATAAACACTCCACTCCATATTTTTAATAACTTAGAATTGTCTTCCTTCTGAAAAAAATGTCTAAAGTGAGTAATATTTGACTAGTAATCTTAGGTGTTGCTTTATTTTGCATCAGCAGAAAACTTACGCATAAGTTCTGGTATATTCAGAACAAGAGCAACTACATATTAAATTTAAAAATTAAAACGTGTAAGTTTTGGCTATATTTGAAGCTAAAACTAGTGCAGTATGTAAACATGCTTATGGTGAAAGATAACTGATAGTTGAATACTTAAATATTATTATATGCAAACACAGCATATCAGTTTAGACATTCTGATACGTGTGTGCATATATATATATAAAAAAAATTCCCTTCTCACCCTCCGCGGGTGGTCTCTTTCATCCTCTGAGCTCGGGTCCTCTACCAGAGGCCTGGGAGCTTGAGGGTTCTGCGCAGTATCTTGGCTGTGCCTAGAACTGCACATTTCTGGACTGAGATGTCTGATGTTGTTCCTGGGATCTGTTTGAGCCACTGCTCCAGTTTGGGGGTGACTGCCCCGAGGGCCCCGATGACCACAGGCACCACTGTGGTCTTCACCTTCCAGGCCTTCTCCAGTTCCTCTCTGAGGCCCTGGTATTTCTCCAGTTTCTCATGCTCCTTTTTCCTGATGTTGTGGTCACTTGGTATTGCTACATCCACCACAACGGCTTTCCTCTGTTCTTTATCCACCACCACAATGTCCGGTTGGTTCGCCATTACCATCTTGTCTGTCTGGATCTGGAAGTCCCACAGGATCTTAGCTCGGTCATTCTCCACCACCTTTGGGGGTGTTCCCCACTTTGACCTCGGGGCTTCCAGTCCATATTCGGCACAGATGTTCCTGTACACTATGCCCGCCACTTGGTTATGTCGTTCCATGTATGCTTTCCCTGCCAGCATCTTGCACCCTGCTGTTATGTGCTGGACTGTCTCAGAGGCCTCCTTGCACAACCTACACCTTGGGTCTTGTCTGGTGTGGTAGATCTGAGCCTCTATTGCTCTGGTGTTTAGTGCCTGTTCCTGGGCGGCCAGGATGAGGGCCTCTGTGCTGTCCTTGAGTCCAGCTTTCTCCAGCCATTGGTATGATTTCCTGATATCAGCCACTTCAGTTATTTGTCGGTGGTACATCCCATGTAGGGGCTTGTCTTCCCATGATGGTTCCTCCAGCACCTCGTCCTCTGTTCCCCATTGTCTGAGACATTCGCTGAGCACATCGTCCATTGAGGCTTTGTCCTTGATGTATTTATGGATCTTGGATGTTTCATCCTGGACAGTGGCTCTCACACTCACTAGTCCTCTGCCTCCTTCCTTACGGCTTGTGTACAGTCTCAGGGTGCTGGATTTGGGGTGGAACCCTCCATGCATGGTTAGCAGCTTCCGAGTCTTAACGTCCGTGGCCTTTATCTCTTCCATTGGCCAGCTAATTATTCCGGCAGGGTATCTGATTACTGGTAAGGCATAGCTGTTTATTGCACGGATCTTGTTCTTGCCATTGAGCTGGCTTCTCAGGACTTGCCTTATTCGTTGGAGGTATTTGGCTGTGGCTCCTTTCCTTGTGACCTCATCGAGGTTGCCATTTGCTTGTGGTATTCCCAGGTACTTGTAGCTGTGCTCTATGTCTGCTATTGTTCCCTCTGGGAGTGAGACCCCTTCTGTGTGGATGACCTTCCCTCTCTTTGTAACCATCCGGCCACACTTCTCTAGTCCGAATGACATCCCAATGTCAGTGCTGTAGATCCTGGTGGTGTGGATCAGTGAGTCGATGTCTCGCTCGTTCTTGGCGTACAGCTTGATGTCATCCATGTAGAGGAGGTGACTGATTGTGGCCCCATTCTTGAGTCGGTATCCGTAGCCAGTCTTGTTGATGATTTGGCTAAGGGGGTTCAGGCCTATGCAGAACAGCAGTGGGGACAGAGCATCTCCTTGGTATATGCCACATTTGATGGACACTTGTGCAAGTGGTTTGCAGTTGGCTTCAAGGGTGGTTTTCCACAGCCCCATCGAGTTTGCAATGAAGGCTCTTAGAGTCCTATTGATGTTGTACATCTCTAAGCATTCAATGATCCAAGTGTGTGGCATCGAGTCATAGGCTTTCTTGTAATCAATCCAAGCGGTGCACAGGTTGGTGTGTCGGGTTTTGCAGTCTCGGGTGATTGTGTGGTCTACAAGGAGTTGGTGTTTGGCTCCTCTGCTATTTATGCCGATGCCCTTCTTATGCCGATGCCTGACATGAGCTTCCATGTTGTAGAGAGACAGGTTATCGGCCGATAGTTGGATGGGACTGAACCCTTTGAGGGATCCTTCTGGATCAGGATTGTGCGCCCTTCAGTTAGCCATTCAGGGTGAGTCCCATTCTGTAGCAGCTGGTTCAGTTGAACTGCCAGTCGCTCATGGAGGGCAGTGAGTTTCTTTAGCCAGTAGGCATGGATCATGTCAGGCCCTGGTGCTGTCCAGTTTTTCATACCCGAGACTCTTTCTTGGACATCTGCCACAGTGATGGTTACCGGGGCTTGTTCAGGGAGGTTGCTGTGGTCCTCTCGTAGAGAGGTTAGCCACTGTGCATTGCTGTTGTGGGACGCCTCCCTCTCCCATATGCCTTTCCAGTATTGTTCAGTCTCCAGCCTTGGTGGGTCTGCTCTGTTGTTATTACCCTGCCATTGAGAATACACTTTAGCTGGTTGGGTGGAGAAGAGCCGGTTAATCCTCCTGGCTTCATTCTCTCTTGTGTATCTCTTTACTTTACTTGAGTAGTAGCATTCCAACAGATCCATGTTTTCGTCTCTCGCCCATTTCCGTCTTGTTCCAGTAGCCCATTTTTCATCAAGGTGCTCTGGTTCCCCAGCACCTGACGCAGACCTTGTTTGGCCGGGCGACGTCTGAGCCGGCATGTTATGCGTATCAATGTCTCTCATGTTATGAGGTAGGCTATATAGCTCCAAGGGTCTTGCCTAAGGACCCACACTGCATAGCTCAATTGCACAATTGCAACTCGCCCCAGCCCGGATTCGAACCCCGGTCTCCCGGGTGGTAGACTGGTGTCTACCCACTGAGCTATACAGTCAGCTATAGCTGATATATATATATATATATATATATATATATATATATATATATATATATATATATATATATATATATATATATATATATATATATATATATATATATATATATATATATATATATATCAGGCTTCGCAGGTTGATCAACTTAATCCTTAAAGTTTCACTACCCTAGCAGTTTTTATAAGGACAGGTCTCCTCTGTGGCTTTGATCTGTCTCATTGTTATGTGAGATGGCTGTCTAGCTTTTTGTTTCACCGCCAGCCTTGTGTCCTTGTGCTGTGTTGATTCACTGCATAGAAAGTAGCTCATTTAACAGTGCATGAAAAGAAAATGAGCTGGAAAGAAGTGGTATGTCTGGAGTCTGCATCAAGACTGTGTTCAAGTGAAGGTTGCAGCCAGTCAGCGCGATGTGACAGATTTCCTGCAGATATAGATGTATGTATGAAGTAGCGTTTAACTTTCAGCTGTGACAGCTGTGACAGGTCAGAACAAAATGCAGTTGAAAAAAAAATTGAACCTAGATTATAAAGAATGCATTCATGCACTTAAGAGAGGTTATACTCCCTAATTATCAGGAATAGACAGAGAGAGATACTGGGTGTTTAAATTCAAACTTACTTAACATGTTTTTCGAGCTGATTTATTTTATTTTTGCCTTTTTGTTTATAAAAAAATACATTATCTAGCAACCTTCAATAAACAGGAGACATTTTAATGCATCAATCTTTATTGCATTGCCTTCTGTTGGGTGCATAACTTTGATGTCTAGCATCTGCAGCCACAGACTGTATACAAGAGCCACATTTTCTTTTCAAACTTCTCTCTTTTTCACTGCTTTTCAATGAAAGTTTACATAGTCATGAATGAAACGTTTATTTCACCCAGCCGAGGACTCAGACACCTCTCTATCAATTCAGTGGAGATTTTTCACTTTAAGGAAGGACGCCATAAGTAAACACCAGTGACAACTGATTGGATTTCTTCATTAACTGTTGTTGAACAAATTTGTCTCTCTAATCTGACAAAAGCTCTGTATAGATTCTCATTCCTAGAAAGTTTCCTACATGCGCTTCTACCATGCAAATCCTGAACATCTGTCAACATTGTCGCTTAGATTTTTTATCCACTCACTTCCTGCCCCTATTTTTAGTAGGCTAACTGTCTGCCTTAATTATTAGACATTAAATATTCTGCAGAATTAATCAGGAGAGGCAGAATGATAAAAGGAGTGCTTAAAGGTTTATTTACAGATTGTTATGAACAGTAGAAGTAGTTACCAGAATAAGGATTCCAGCAAAGTCTTGTAGTTGCAGATGATGCCAATGGGAGCCGTTGTAGGGAGAGACTTGATAAGCAGAAGGAAACTGTATAGGGCATTAGAGAATGGGTAGGCAGGTTAGGACTGGGGAGATTCAGAGGATGACCAGGGAGAAGGTGAGTTTTCCAGAGCAGATCAGTCAGAGACGTAATGATTCGATCAATCCATGGTTGGCATAGAAACCAACAGCCAAGTGTAACTTAGAAGGTGCAGAGAAATGAGAGAAGATAAGAAGAGCAAAAAACATGCAGATACTAAACTTTCACAAATGGAAAGAAATGAATCAGGAAGTAGCTCAAGGAAAAACACAGAAATTGCCTGACTGATCATCAGGCAATTTCTGGTCATCAGACAGCATCTTACATACCCAGCAGTCTGATGGAGGCAATTGCAGTGAGCTGTGTGGGTTGCAGGACCCCAACCTCGCCCTCCAGTAGAGATCTTCTCTTCAAGGTGTAAGAGGATTATTCTGAGAGCATGTAAATGACCAAAACATGACAGAAAAATCCTGGACAGGATGGGAATCCAAGACGTTGTTGACCTGTAACACTATTCACATCAAGTATGTTCACATCAGGTCGAAGAAGTCTATGACATCCCAGGTTTAACAGGGATTTGTTTTTTTACATAATGTTCATAGCCAAAATCCCAATAATGTGTCTTTGGACTTCTATTAGTACATTCATCTTTGTTCAACATTCACATTTTCGAGCAAAGTAGTATAGATGATCAGTTTTCGATGTTGTTTACATATTGCTTATTGCACACCCAGTTGCACTGTATTGAATTGCATTCTGACATGACAGTGTCTGTTTTTCTCCATTCCATTGTCTATAAATGGATGGGACACAGTTTCTAGGTTGGCACAAACCTACCTGTGCTTATTAAGATCATTTATGAGCAGGGTTTGGGATTTCTCAAACTAATGTTGACCTTGGTAAGTCCCACAGATGTACGTCATTGAGGATTCTTGAGAGCATGCATCCTCATAAAACAGTGTCATCACATCTTTGCCTGTGATTAATTTCAGTGTGTAAAAGACCCATTATGCCTGAACTGTATCCTGAACTGAGCTCTCCATTGACCTTCTAGAGGATTAAGGATGGCACGCTCCACAAACCTGCTAAGGCGCGATAAGTGATTGCTTGGTGTTTGTGTTTATTAATGTTGTGTAACTTTACATCTTCATAAATCACACCTGTTTTATGATTTACAGCGTATCCATACAACATCCTGTGTGAATTACCTTGTTAACGCATTTTAAGCTCATAATCTAGTTTAATAATTTCTGTGGTGCATGTCGATTTCTTACCTATGTCAATCTTTTACCAGATAACATTCTTTAGATCTTATAGCCATCTTTTTTATCTACACAGAATTACTAACATTAAAAATATCTTGTCCACCAAAACCTTTCAAATGGTTTTGCAATGTGTTTCTCATCTGTTCTTGAATTTAGAACATTTAACCTACTTCAGATTCAGATTTATTTGTGTCTCAAATGGGCAATTGGTGTTACAGCAAGTATAAAAACCAAAAGACAAAGTATCAAAGTTAAAAGAATAAATAAATAAACTTAATGTTTTAAGACAGGTTCTATGATGACTTCTTGAGTCTACAGGTCAAACAGAGGTCAGATTTGGCTGTGGCTAGTGAAATTAATCTCAGCTTTGCATTCACATAAAAATCATAGTTTAACTATGGCTGCATTACTGCGACAGAGTTTTTTCCTCCTAATTAAAGGACATTCTCATTTTAAAAATGCTTATTGTGTTTATTCAGTTTATAATGAAATCACAATGTGATCGATGGTAAGTGGGACAAAAAAGAGAAAAAGAAAAAGCAAAAATGCAGGATCTCTGTAAGGGCGAACTACCCACTGCTCTGCAGTCTTTGCTTCTGTACAACCATACAAAAGCATCAACGGAGTTTTTGGACACCAAAGCATCATTTGCTTGGTCTCTCTAACATACTACGTCTCCAGCTGACAGCAGTTGTTTTTTGGAATCCTGCTTGGAGACTTAATATTGATTTTCTTCCCGTGACCCCCTCCCCCCATTGTCAAATACATCTTTAATCTAATTGGTGTGCTGCAACTTTGAAAGAATGATGTCTTCAGAGACATGGGGAGTGTATTATTGCTACCTTCGAACTAGGAGTCATAGTGACCTGGTGTCAGCTGTCTACACTGCTGACAAAGCACCTTTGATCACAGGGGAATACTGTCAGAGGGAGGTTCTGAAAAGTTAGTGTGGGGAGAAAATATTATTAGATCACTCAAACAATGGCCTGGAGTTCCATTTGCACAGGTTTTACTGAAAAAAAAGCTTTCAAGTAAATGTCTTGCATATCTAAGATACTCTTAGACTTATTTTAAGCTCAGTAAAATATTATCAAGAAGGTGCTTACTTTTGATTCATAAATTATTTTTAGCATTAAAAATGTTTAAACATATGCAACCAAATCTGGCATGTCTTGTCTTGCTTTATCCTCCCTTACAACTCGACCAGAGCATATTCATCAATAAACATGATTAATTCTATATAGTGCATATAGAACATTGCTTAGTGGTTTATTTATAAATCGGGGTCTCAGAATGATTTTCTCATGAGCTTGTTTCATAATGTCTGTCTGGCATAGTGATGTAAAGCTTGTGTGAATTTTCTCCACAGACTTGGACCCACAAATATATTTACATGCTCCAGATTGTGAAACCCTTACATAACCAGCAAGATTTTTTTAATTTTGTAAATTAAGGTCGAGACTTTCCTTATAGAGTTTCCACATCAAAGTCGAACTTGGGAAATAACTACTCACATGTAACTTTGTTCTTTAGTTATGAAATCAAGCTTTATTGTAAGTTTTATAAGCAAAGTCCCACGTGTCCCCCTCCAGAGATGAATATTCCCACTTCCAAGTTTAAATGTGGGTTTGATCCACAGTGCAGTAAGATTCTCTTTGTTGTTAGCTTCCTACTACACATCCTTCTGTTTTTTAAGAAATCTTTGAAAGTAGTTCATCTGTAAACATGGTCTCTGCTTAATTGCGTCAAACATTTCAGACTGCCTTCAATTGACAGGTTTGTTGCCTAATGGCATTTTTCATTCTGTTCAACAAATTCTGAAACTTTTCAGGAGCTATGTTGAACAGATATGTCTTTTTGTTCTTTCTTTCAAAGTCTTAATGAACAGTTGAAGTAGTAGAATATTGTCTGAATGCAGGTGAAAAGACAGTATTAGTTGGACCAGCAGCACTTTTTCTGAAGATGAGTTTCCATGGTGTTATTATTGCAAAAGTAAACTTCATAAAGTCACTGGAGAACACAGACATTACTCGAACAGTGAATGGAGGCAGGTTCCAATATGTACAAAGTCAGGAAAAAATATCAAGATTAGCAGCTGATAGATTTGATTCTTCTTGTAATACCAACCAAAAACAAGCAAATGATGAAAGAGGAACACAGATCTTAAATACCTCAATGCATGACTTCAGAACTGCACAATGCAAAAGAGTTCCACCCACATGAAGCGTTTCCTCCATCAACAGAGGACAACAACAAAAAAATAATTATCATAGAATATTGAGATTTTCTCTCAATTATAATTCTCGGCAAGAATAGAATAAAAACAAACGGTCCAGCCTCTACTCATATGAGCAAGTGCAAGTCTAAATGCTCAGGCACAGACACTGCATGAATGAATAAATACAAAATGTCCATATGTTTGCATAACATTTTCATGAATATCAAGGTGCCTTATGGTATGATATGTTTATATTTGCTTGCTCACACGACTGTATGTTCGACAGACTGATGTCTGCGCATAAATAATATGTTACCATCCGTGGCACAAAACAGACAGATTGAATGACTGTAACACATATGTAAGCAGAATAACGTTTTAAATTGCAAATATCTACGGTTGTTTGTGGTCTAACAAAAATAGAAATGTCAAAATATTGGGTAAATGAAATAAATCATCTAATAGAATGTTGACAGAGATGTAGACTGCCTTCAGTGACTATTAGGCCAGAGACCAAACAAATTTCATCAAATGCCAAGTTCACCCAGGGGCCTCAGTCTCTCAGACAAATATTCTTCATGCAAGGGCAGCGTGACAGCAGCTATGTCCTTCTTAGCCATTTACATCTTCTTAGCCTTGGGTTTTTAAAAAAACTATATAAATGCTACTCTTTCAAAGGGCAGCGCAGCTTCCAATGGTGAGATGTGAGACAGGTTCAGAAAGCTTTCCCCCTTGAGAATAGAGGCATTTTGATGTAGCGTCCTCCCCTGTAGCATTTATAAAAAGTCAACTTTGATAAAAGGCAAACACAGTCCAGATTTATTCAGGCCTTGCCTCAAGACACCTTGGGCGGGTATCAGTAATATTTTCAATCTCATGCTGTTGCACCTCTTAAATCCAGAGTGTGTTCTACAATATATCAGGTGGTGCTAAGATTTCCATTTTGTGCCTAATGCTCTCTGCAATGCAGCCAAGCTTGTAATAAACTTTCATGGAAACAGTAGATTTACTGTAGTTGCATTTCTTTAAATGCTGATTGAAACTCCTCTCGACTATGTTCGCCTCAATCAGACAAGGATTTTACACACTAATGTTGTGGGTAATCCTCTCCTGTTACAATGGTGTCCATTAAAGAATGTTCTGTACTGTGAAATGTTATCACTAGACCCAGGTCTTTTTCACAGTGAATGAAGGCGAATTGTTCAGTGAGCTAATAGCGGATTGCTTATTGAGTGCATTATGGTCTGATATGCTGTAGCAGTTTGTGTAACAAAAAGGCAATGTTAGTTTGGTAGGGAATGCATGACTGCATGGAATGTTTTGCACAAAAGGAAAACCTTAAATCACTGAAATTTTCTAGCTGTTCTTTGTAGCTTTTTAGCATAAAAGCTTTTCATCTTTTACAAGACTTTATGGCCTTAGAATGGGAAAACCAGCATCAAGGTTTGAATTTAACTTTACTCATTCCCAAAAACAGGCTCATTGTGTTGTAATAGAATCCTTACTAGTCACAGCAGTGGATCTGCTCAATTAAAACACATGGAAATCCTTTACCTCAACATATGGATTTTCATTACAGAGACATATATGCATTAAAGTCAAGATCGCTCTTATCAGTGGATCCCATATCATACCCATGTGAATATGACAGGCTGTGTGGCTTACAAAAACAAGTTGATCAAAATAATTTCAATATTTTTTTTTTCTTTTTTGGTAAAAAATAACATCTTTCTTTCAGAACGTGTATTAAGATGTCACATCCTGATCTAATATTTTCCTATCCCTGCCTTGTAAAACCTAACGAGTGCTGAACTTTAATTCTCTAGTTGTGAAACCATTCTTTTGTTGCCTTAGATGCAAGACTAAAAAAAAATCAGTAAGAGACAAATAATATATTTCTTATTTATTCATTACCAAACACCTGAACGCACCTACCACCTGTTTGAGCTGCTGCTACAGATCCAGAGGAACCAGGACAAACATTCAGCCACAGGTTCTTCCCACAAGCCATTAACACCCTGGATGTACACATGAAATGATCCACCACCTCTTACCGCTTTCCCTTACCACCATCACAGGTAGGGGGGTGGGGGGGGACAGGTATATATGCATGCAAGTGACACAAAGAAAAAAAGAAAAAAGTTGCAATAAAAACCTCCCAAAGGATTGTAGCTTCTTTAGATGATGTGAGAAAACAGCCTTGCAGCTAATTTTCATTCTGTGTCGTGAGTCATAGAGTAACATCAATAAAATACTTTAGAATTTGTCACAGTCAGAATAATCCAGCTTTATTTTTTGTATTTCAAAGGTGTTAAGAGGGTTCTGCAGTTGCATGACGATGCCCACTAGTGTTATTGTTTCCACCATCTCAACTCCACCACTCGTCCCTGCTTGTTAGTGTGATCAGTGTCCCTTTGGTGTCACTGCACACAGTATATCTTCTTACTGCAATTAGCTGCTGCAGGGTGAGTAAGAGGAATTTCCATGGCTGCCCCCTCTGCAGAGCTGATACTCTAGGGAGTTGATGTAGGAAGAGAAGGAGGAAGAAAGAAAAAGGAGAAAGCATAGTGGAGGAGGTGGAGGAGAGGAAAAGCAGGAATGGAGCGTGCCAAAGCTTCCCACCCACCGCTCATTTCCGTAATCTCTCGGGAAAGAGCTAGCTATCAGGGAAAGAGTTGTTGTGTTATGTGGCATGCTGACAGCTTCAGCTCGTCTGCCCCCTACTGCAGAGGAAGTGCTGATGAAAGAAGATTTCAAAGAGAAGGTAAAAAGAGTGGTATGACGGTTCAGATGTCTTCCCCTTCTTCCTGGAGGTATTAATAATGTTAGTGCATTAAAGTGTCCTGGAGAAGCATTTTTCTTGTGTCACATTTTACCAAAGCAGGTAATTTTCAAAAATGTGTCCTGCTTTTGGTCAGTGTAACTAAATCAGTGTAACTGCTCTCCCAGAAATGTTTAAATGATGATTTTTAAGCAGGTATATATATATATATATATATATATATATATATATATATATATATATATATATATATATATATATATACCTGCTTAAGCGTCAACATTTTGTGTGTCCATTTTTTGTTGTTGGGTTGATTTTAAGAGTCACAAGCAGTGATCACTGAATTACAGCCTTAGGCACATAAAATTAATCATTCCGATCAATGAAAGTGTATTCATGCTACAGTAACAATCAAAAGAGGAATACATTTAAAATTTCCATTAGTTTTTGTTCATAATAACTCTCATCCATAAATAAATGTCAGTTTAAATTACATTTTGACTACATAAAATTTTCATTGGAATGTGATGCATTTCAAATACTCAAGATGTGTTAAGTTTTCAACTGGCCTCCAGGGGATTCTCCTGTAACCTAGCAGTCACTTAATCAAAGCTGGAGCCAAAAATAAAGCAGCGTGGGACGGTTGTAGTTGGTGCGTCGACGAGAAGTGGAGCAATTCAGTCAGGAGGAGGTTGTCTCTCTTAACACTGAGTATAACTGGGTTATGAATAATACAGAAGCGTCGGCTTTGTAGCTTACGTCTAGTCTCAAAGCCGAACCAAAAAGCCTTTAAAAAGTTTTTTGTTATTTATTCATTTGTTAAAAAGTCCTAATACATAAAGTAGACTTGACAACACAGACACAAGCACCAAGGGATGCATAAGATAGCCAAAGCAAATTTGAATAAAATACTTAAAACTGAATATAATACAAGACAAAGTATGGCTAACAACAAATGTATTAAACAACCCCTCAAAAGCAACTTAAAGAACATCGATAGGACAGGCATACAAGCCACAGTAATGAAGCTGTAATAAAGGCAACTGCCTCAAATTAAGAAAACTGGATTAACTCTGATTTGACTGTTGAGTTTAAAAGTCAAAAATTACTGTGCATGATGAAATCCAAGTTCATCGCCAAAAGGTCTCTGTGCTGGAAGACTCCTGGTCACATAAAAAGAGTCCTAATCTTAAATTGCACAGACATTGCTTCCAAAAACAAAGTCACTTTGATCTATTGTTTTCAGAAAAATCTAGAGAAGTTGAAAAATGCAGCCAAGCTTTCGGTTCCTGAAAATATTCACTGCGTGTCATCTACACATCAATTTCTAAGAATGGAAATGAAGAACAACACAAAGAAAATAGCTGAGGCCCTGTGGTACAATATCTCCAAATGACAATGGAGCAAAGCTGAATCTAAGGTAACGTTGGAACCACTGTCGTGTAGTAACATGCCTAAACATAAATAAATAAAATATTAGAATATTATGATCCTCTAATGAAGACGGATATTAAATGTAAAAAAGCTGGGACCTGAAACTTTAATTACTAACCTTAAACAATATAGACTGGGTTCTATGACTTCTTTTGCCAGACTGACATATACAATGTATTTTAAACTCTACAGACCTATGAGAAAAAGGGAAGCTTTGAAATAGATCAAAATTTGGATATCATAGTAGGTCTATTACTTGATTTTATGCGTCAAAATATAATGCTTTTGCAATTCAATGACTCTTTCAGAAAGTAGAATATTATTAAAAAGTTATTTTGCTTCAGTAACTCAATTTACAAACTGAAATACATTATGAAGTTTAATTTGCATACATGTTTTCAGGCCTTTTTCTGTTATGCATGATCATTTTCTACTTGCAGCTAAATAAAATGAATTTAAAATAAGAATATCACAATGTTAATATAGAAAAGTGAGCTTAATGAAAGGTATGTCAAATACCTGCTTTAAGGTTATTTTGGAAAAAATGGCTTTTAAGCTGACAAATGAGGGTCATCCTACTCTAATACACAGAGTATGACTGTAGTTCATTTCTAATTCTTGACCAATTCATGCAAAAAAGTACAATTGTCATAAAAATAAGAAATGCAACTATTCTGTTTTATGTTAACGATATATTATCAACATGCATCAGTTGTCAGTCATTGCAGAATGCATTTTCTGCCCATTAATTCTTCTTGAATCTGTAATTGTAATCTTAGCTAGAACTCCAATTTTTAGAGACATAAAATTAAATAAAAGTAAAACTACAGTGGAGCAGAGGTTATTTTACAACAACGTGTACACACGTTCTAACAAAACAGGTTGGATGAGCGGATTAGTCGAGTAGTCAATTCCTAGAGCCTAATATTCATCTAATTTTCAAACTCACACCTTCAAAGATGTTCTTTGCTGACATATGCTTCTCACCAGCTGTTGTCTTTATCTCCTGGGCCACATGCCCCAGAAAATCAAATTCCATTTTGTCTCTTAATTGCTGCTCCAACATTTTCCTTAAGAATATCACTATTTATCCTCCTTATTTTCTTGTGCTGCCTACATTTTCCTGTTCTATCCATAGTGTTTTACATAATATATGCAGAACATTCCAGAGTCACTGTTGAGTACATGTCTGCAAATTAAAAATAAAATAGAATTATTGCCCTAATCCACATGGAGCTATTAAAGAATAACGCAGCTTGACATTGAGAAGGTTAATACCCAACGCTACCATCAATAGACACATGCTCAAGTGCATGCTTCATGTCTGAGCATGCAGGATTTTTGAACATCCACACTGTTGTGAGTGGGTGGTGGAGGTTGCCAGTCCTGTCTTCCAGTCCTGCAGAATATAGTCTGTCAAGAAAAAGACATGCAATCAATCATGAGCAAAGTCACAGGTAATGTGAAGGACGGCAGCCCTGCATAGGCCTCACTTGTTTGGCAAGGCAGCTGTTACATAATGTTTAACGTCTCACTGAAGCTGGATGGGAATAGTGGACACTGAGCACGCAGGTATGTTTAAAATAATAGCAGTATGTCTGAAAAAGTGAATACAACCCAAAGTACTGACATTTATTAAATCAGTTATCACTCTACACAAAGTCAGAAAAAAGGAACATTAGGGTGTTGGGAAAAAAAAACAGCATTTTTATTTACCAACTCAAACATTTACTGTTAAAACTAAACATGCTTAAATATTTGACTTTCATTAGAGTCAATTATTTATTTACTGTTTATGACAAATTCATAGGGTCTGTGTTGCGCTGTGCTGTATTATTCAGTCACCAGTGAAAAGGTGTTCCCCCCCACAGCTGATTTTACGACCTTTTAAGCAGCTTTTCTTAAACTAATTTCTGTTTTCAGTTGAAACAGTAAACATGTTCGGCAGTATGCTACCACATATTGAATGCTGCTGTTTTTCCTTTGTACCCTTTAATACATATCTTTATTTACACTAATCAACAAATAACTTATTTTTCTTTTTGCTGTGATCTGGATGTGATTTTAGAACCAGTTTCAGTCCTTCTATTTGAACATTATTCTATCAATTAGTGATTTGTTTACACCAAATCAGCAGCATGCATCTCATGACTGCTAGTACTGTTGGTTTTCTGTTACTCTCCTAGATCCTCTGGTTTCTTTTAATTTTCCATGTGGAGAAGGAATTTCTGCCAAAAATATTAACAGATCTGACTTCTAATGTTTGCTGTTGCTTATTATGTAATGCTTCAGTCCTCAAATTGGGGGAAACTGATTTTAGTTAACTAATTATGTGCAAAAGGAAAAGCAGATTTGAATTGTAGACACTGCTGCTGAAATGATTTAGTGTAAAAATGTCATAAAATCAAGCTATAACATCTACCTATATATATATATTTTTTTCTCCCCCTCTGGAAGAATTTGACATTGTCCAAAGTGTAAGTTGAAGAATAAGGTCTGCTGCTTGGAGATTCTTTTGTAAATATTTTGTTGTGTCCACTGGAGTCGAGACACATTGGAAGTTTAATGTGGGCTTCTTTGGAGTCTTTTTCTTTCTCTCTCAACTTTGACAAACCAATTCTTTCCTCTGAAATCCCTTTAAAGTCTAGGAGAAGAATCTGAAGCCTTGATGTTTCATTCTTTGTTGCAACTCTGTTCTGTGACTGAGGCAGTCACTTGATGCTACTTTGCTTTGGGACATTTCAGCACTGAATAATAACTCAGACATTGTAGTCCTGTAATTCACTAGAGCAAGAAACATCCAACTGTGTCACCACCTAAAAACTGAAACATTTATGCCTGCCACAAATTCTCTCTCAAGTGTCTGTTCTGGTGTCCAGTTCCTAAAAAATCTGAATATAACTTCTTCGCTCCATGTAAAATCCTATCCAGTTATTAGTTACCGTGTTTCATAGGCGTCTGCAACATCTGCGTACTTTTGCTTCACAGTAAAAAATGCTGGGTTATTTTCATAACCCAATTTCTGGGTTGAAGCTGTTGGGTCATAGGTTGGGTTAGTTTGACCAAATATTGGGTCAAAATTCATAACTCATGAGTTGGGTCAGAAATTTATCGGAAGTCTACATCTTGCACACTTCTGTTGGGCCAGGAGTTGGGTGGGTAGATTTACCCAAACGGTTGGGTTAAAGATGAAACTTGGAAGAAGCCACGCCCCTCTTCACAAGCCTCCATTTTCAACATGACTGTGAACATTGCATAACGGACTTCTCCTCTACTTTGAAATAAGACATGGTAAGTAAAAAGAAGATAAAGTTTCAACGTTTATAGAATTTTATACATAAATTGAATTTATTTCAAACATGTTTGATATTTATTTTTATGGTTATTTAAAATGTTTATTACGGTAGGTTCCTCTGACAAAGAGCTTCGGTGTTGCTACAATACGGATGTTGGGGAAAAAATAGATGAAGGGGAAGGGCACAATTTGTCAAGTAAATTAAATTCAGTTTTTAATATAACCTCAATCATATTTGTTCGTAACTTAACATAGTCAAATTTTTAAAAATCGATTTAGTTTTAAAAGAAAAGGTACTTGACGGTTTGTCCCCTGATTTTTGCAATATGCGCGCGCATCCTTAGCGGGCTGAGGCTACGTGTTCGAACACCAGCAGTAATGGCGGAGGAGAGCGAGAAGAGCTTTAATAATGTGGGTATATTATGCTTTTTGAAAATAAAATAACTTTTGCAAAGTTATTAGGCGATAAATTAGTTGTGTAAACCTGAATTATGCGCTCGGTTTATTAACATATAGCTTAATTACAAACATGCTCGGACGTGTTCGCACTTATCGCTCCCCTCCAGCCGCCGGCTCGTCTCGCCCTCTGTCAGTTGACCGGGCGGAGCGGCTCGTTAAGCCGAGAGAGAACGACCGTCTCCCGGCACATTGCTTTCAAACTCCCGCTGGTTTTAGGCAACGAATTAAAAGCAAAACTAAGACAATATCTAATGTTAATGTTTGCTCATTTTATTATTATTGTTACTACGGTATTAATTACAAATACATCTATTTAAAGTTGGTGCTGAAAGTTATTCAGCACTAAGTTTGTGTTAAGTTTTACTTCTAAATTAAATTATGTCATTTTATTTTATTAAGTGCTATATTTATTTTTAGGAACATAAAATTACTCTGAACATTTGAAATTGCTGGCTAATTACAAGTTATTTGCAGTTGAGACAGCTATAAGATTTAATTCAGTCATTAAAGTTTGATTTGTGATTTTGTCTTTTCTGATAGATTTTGTAATTTTACATCCAGGATCTTCAGGAGAATTAAGCGAAACCCAAACTCCTCGTTCTCAACGAAGACCTTCTGCATGACCAAGAACATGAGTCTGCTCCCTCAAGGTATTGAAGCTCAGAAGAAATGTTCTCTAAAATGTTGTCATGCTTTTTAGTTACTGTAACATTTTAACACTAACTTATGTTTGATACAGAAGATGATGTAGTCCTGCAGCTGCTGCCAGTACTCCTTCCTGCTCCACCTTACTAATTTGGGAGAAGTTTCAGATCCATCAACCTGGAAATTCAGATGTTTTCATTGATATCCAGCCTGTAAGTCAACCTTCATCTCTGAATAATGCTCAGATTGTTTAAGTGCATCACATTCAATAGTGAGGTTTTGTGTTAAACTAGAATCAGTCAGAAATTAGTTTTTGAGAATGTAGCCCTTTACCTTTAAATTCACTAAAGGCCTGTTTTTGTGCTTCTCTCTCTTGTTCTCAACGAAGATCTTTTGTATGGCCAAGAAGAGAAAGGAGCGGCCGTCTTCTCAACAACATGAATTTTCTCCCTTAAGGTATTGAAGCTCAAGAGATGTTTATAAACTGTTAACATTTAACATTTTAACACAAGCTTATGTTTCCCATGCAGACAAGATGATGTAGCCCTGCAGCTGCTGCCAGTGCTCCTCCCTACTTACACATTTGGGAGAAGAGTTTCAGATCCATCAACCTGGAAGTTCAGAGGGTTTCATTGATATCCAGCCTGTAAGTCAACATTCATCTCTGAATCATGCTCAAATTGTTTGCTGTTTATATAAGTTCATCACTAATGGCCTGTTATTTTCTGTCTTCTCTCTCCATCAGGTTGGGACAAACCTGGTGGTGCATCTACAAAATGTGACAACCTGTATGTCCTCATGCAGGGAGACAGGCAAAATGCTAAAGTGTCGTTAAAAATGCTCCTTGTTTAATGGCTGAAAGGTTTACTTGTAGTTTGCTTTAAAACAGACTTTTTTTCATTAAATGTTTTCTAATATGGAGTAACAGATACTTCTGGAGTTGTAGCCAAATGAATTGAAGTGATTTAACTACTTATGTTTTGTAACTTTTGTAAATGAAATTGCTGGCTCTATATATGTATCATGTGGAAATAAAAGAAGCTTTAAATTCATATGTCTTTTAATCCTGTTTTTATATAGTGAAATTTAAAATAATTTTTTTTAACCCAACTATAGTGGTATAATAACCCTTGTGTTGGGTTATGAATTTCAACCCAATTTTGGGTCAGTTTAACCAATTTAAACAAGTCAATTTAACCCAACGTTTGGTTAGTTGCCATGACCCAATGTGCTGGGTCAAACCCTCAACCCAACCCAGTTGGGTTAAAACAACCCAGCGTTGGGTCGGTCCATATTTGACCCAGCGCTGGGTTACGTATTGGGTTATTTTTAACCCAGCAGTTTTTACTGTGTTTGATCCTTTGTGGGACTGGCTATAGATTGCTTGGGTTTTAGATGTGATCAGATACTTATAGGATTTATCAAGCTGTCACAAGCTGCTCTCCACCGACATGTTTCAAATCATGACTCGGTTTATGCAGCTCTGACAAAGGACATCGTGTAATGTGAAGCCTCGCCAAATCCATGGACACTGTCAGTTGGCACATCTTGTGCAATGAACTCTAATCCCAGGGAAAAGCCTGACAGTATTTTGGGAGGCAATGTGGAAAAGATGTTCGCCAAAACACTGGGATTACAGTTTAGGTCCTGCGAGATAAAAAGGCACATGGAGGCTAGAAAGCTATGTTATCTTAGCATGAGTACAAAAAAGTGACTTTGCTGAAGATATATTTTTATGCAAAGATAAGCAGGTATAAACGAAGGAATGATGGATGATTTTGATGCATCACAAATTAACTGTGGTTCATTATTTGCTTTATTGCTCAAGTTGTATATTCTATTGACCTGTCATATAAAATTCAAAAAAAGACATTAACAATTGTAACTTCAAGGTAATATAATGTAAACGTTAAAGATGCATGAAAATTATTATTTTAAAGTATTTTTTTAAAGTCTTAAAAATCAAATTAAGTTTTAATTTGTTGTACATTTAAAGTCACCTTTGTGCCTTTTGAACAAGTTCAATTATAGTCACAAAATCCAAAATTCTTCCTGAAAAGTTTTTTGTAATGTAACACTGATACCATATGTCTATCATTCTCTGAGCCAAATTTGATTACCTTTGTGCCAATATGTTCTTTTAAGGGTACAGCACATTTCCAGTATTCACCGTTTCTAATTTGAAGACAAAATGACAGTGGAGCACTCCTCTGCCACTGTTAATTAAAAGCCTAAAGTTACAGCTAATAGAGAGAGATCCTTTAATTGAACTGCCAGCTGCACTGTCCTTGGTTGTTTGCAAGGAATGGATGTAACTTTGGCACTCTCCAGTGTAATTACTAGAGCCTGCCCCAGTTGGAGAATGGATCAATCCTGGATGACACCAGTGTTGGATACCACCTCTTGTATCCTTGGGTACTGGTTCTTTGTGGCAGGAGGAGTTTATCACCGTGGATAAAGAGCCTCTGCCATGACTACAGGCCACACTGCTTCTCACTTTCCCTATTTGTAACACAACAGCAGCTCCTCTTGGTCACAGTCATTACTTGTGCCTTTCAGATCGTAAAAAAACCCCGAGTGAATTACAAATTGTGCACAGGCTGACCTCCACTGTTTCTTGATGGACTCCGAGGCTGTTGAGGGAATTCAATTAGGAAACGAATAGTTTGGAAAATGCAGCACTGTGCCTGCCAGTGGCTCAAGGGATATGATTGATGTCTATGATTGGCATTTAGCACAGCTGACCCTCACTCAGATTACCATCTCATTAGCATCGAAAGACACACGAGAGCAGCGGTGCAGCTTGAAAGCTGTTCTGAGGGAATAGCCTGAGGGAGTTTCTTACTACTGTAATTCCTTAGTTTTGGTGTCACATTCGGAGGTTGGGGTTACGGCTGCATACAAACCAGACACTAATATCCAGCAATGTCAAAAATTTGCTCTGAGCACTAAATTTCCAAGCTGTTTTTGATAGTGGGGCTGTCAAGCATGTAATAGTTGTGCTTATTATAAGCTCAAGTTCCAAAAAGGAAATGGAGGATGCCGCTCTGCATGACACTGTAAGTCACCTAAAATTAAGTATTCATCTTCATGAAGCATAAAAGCAGCATGTTTTTGTGATGAAAAGTGTAATAATACACATCATACTTCAGAACTCATGGTGAATAATTATATCAGAAACCCTACAGCTATAAACATATTCTTGATAGACATCAGATTTGTTTGGAAGGATATCAATAACTTAATTCAGATTAATTAAACTTTTTTACCCAATAAAAGAACAAAAAAAGAATGTCAGCACCATTTTGCATCTCTGTTAACAGAGATACACAGGAAAAACACCAGGTTTATTTGCACTGTATTTGTTCAAAACAATTTATTTTTCTTCTTCATCTTTTTCGTCTGTTTTTCTTTCTTTCTTTTTTTACTTCACCTGCTCTGTAAAATTTTGAGAGTGATTTTTTTTCTCCCCAACCAAAACACTTAACATGGACACAAAACTGGGCAGGTAGATTCTTTGAAAATGTCCTCCATCCTGGAGTCCCAACATTGAGAAAGACTGCTCTGTGTGGTGAAATAGAGAGGACATGGTTTCATGAGGAAAGAAACAAGGTAAGCAGAATAATCTGTGAAAAATATCTTCATCAGAAATAGCTCAGCTGATGGCCTCTTCCTGTGAGGAGACACGATTAAACACAGAATCACCAGGCCAAGTAGATGTTCTATAGAAATAGAGAACATGAAGTGACTGGCAGCAAAAGTTCTGCAGATGTGGGTAAACATACACAAGGCAAATTGGATGTTCTACGGAGAGACAAAGTTGAGAGAAAACACACTTGTTCTTCATACAAGCACATACAAAGTTAAAAATGGGTGCCTCACTTCAACAAGTGCAAGTCCTACAATATTTATAGTGTTATTTCTTTCTTTTCTCTCTCGTCTTTAAGACAGCATGTTAAATGAAAGCCGGTCGTATTTCTTGTTCAACTTGAGTTGGTGCTGGAGGCCCAAATACGACCTACTTTTACTGTACATTTTACTCTCTCCCCTGTAGAGGCTCCTATGTAACAATGTGATGTTTACATGTCGTGTAATCAGGTGTTTATGCATGATGATATGAAATTGGGTGTGGATTTAGATTCATCTCCAAATGAATCCGGGTGATTACTCAATAACAGTTTGGAAACTGCAAAGAAAATAAGCAAGAGCCACTAATTATAGATGAAGGGACTCAGGTTTATTCTTAAATTCAGCGTCGTCTTCTGTGTTCTTATGATCAAGTTGCTGCTGTCATTCATTGCTTGTGAATCCACCCCTCTTTCACACTCTGCCAGCTACTGCTAACAACCAGAAAGGTAACCCCAGCCAGCTCACTGGGAGCTTTATTATTTAAGTGGATCAATACAAGACCAGAAAACAGTATAAGCACACCAGTAGCTGGGGTTGTTTTCATGCCTTCCAAGACTGCAGACTCTTAGAAACTGCTGCAGGGAAAAACACCCAACTGTGTTTGTATTGTCAAAGCAGCTCTACCCTCTTGTGTCAAATTGCTATGTCAAAATAGAAAAGTAATAACATATTTATTACAGCAAGTTACAATGACTTACTGATTAGACAAGGGATTGTTCTTTTCCTCTTTTTTTTTTTCTTAAACACAATCGGATCCAACGGCGTGCCATTTGTCATAACCTGACAGAGCTATGTTTTAACAACAAGGCCACACAGAAGTTGAGATCAATAGTTTCAATGAAATCATAATGAACAATTTCTGGATGAGTCAGTAGTGTATGAATGACTGCATGTGAGAAATTAATTAATATACAAATTAATTCACACAGAAACAATAAAAAAGTGATTATTCCTAAAAAAAAATTCTAGTACTTAGCAACATTACACCGCTCCCACCAAACAAAGGATTCACTGTAATTGTCTGTTTTTTGGGATTTATTAATAAGGGGATAATATTTAGCAATGCTGAGCTTTTCCAGACAAACTTTGTTTCCTTTCCAATGTTTGCAGTCTATTTCTGATTTGTCAGATATGTGACCTGCAGCTCAGGTCTTCCTCAGACTGAAAAATGTCTTTTCAGAAACTTGAGAGCAGCAGAGAGCTCAAAGGCTGGTCTTTTGGTAAAAACGCTTAATTTTGAAACGGAGGAAACATATTTTTGTAAACGTAGTCTGCACTTTTACTATGAAAAAAAAAAATTAAATTATGTTATCAACAACTCGCATCAAAACAGAAATTTCTAATATCAACAATGCTATAGTACAGATTAGTTGGAGCTTTGGAAGCATATTTCAGAAACTCCAGTTGTACCAAGATAACAGCTGATATCTGAGTAATGTCTGAACATTACTGGTGAGTTACGATGGGACACAAAAGACAGTGTTGTAATAAAACATATTTTCACTTATTTTAAACAAAAAACATGCAGAAGGTAGGTTTTTAAGAGCTTAACTACACACTATTTTTAAATGTCCTGTTTCTGAAATGAGACATTTTGCTATATTTTCATTTAAAGCAGTGTATTTATTAACTATATGATATTTAAATGTTATAATGGTGAAGGGCTGGGTAATGGTACAATGATAACAGGTATAAAAATACTAAATTGAATTGAATAAGGGATGGACAGACGGACATAAAGCTGAAAGTGTATACTTGGATACAAAATATGAAAAGTTCAAGAACTTTATTTTTTCTCTATGATAAACGTTTCTTGCTTTATGTCAGGCAATATCAACAATTATCTCAATTTCTAAATGCTAGAATCATTACAAAATATTTTTTAGATAAAGTCTAATTACTTTTTTTCATATTCTGAAGTTTACTTGAATTAAGGTTACTATGGATTTAATACTTTGGTGGAATTGGGAGGTTATTTTCATAAACTATGCACATGTCTGGTTTTAGCAATCTTAAAAGCACAAGTAGACACGTTTTGGTGAAAAAGTTAGCAATAGGGGACTCAGAATAAAAAAATCAAACACAATCCAATTGATTTTTACTTTTATCAATGTAATGTGCTTCCAAATTCGACAAGTAATCATATTACATAATCTTAATCTCAGTAACAACTAAAGCAATTGTGATTGTTTTTTTGTTTTTTTTCCATAATGAAGCCATCTAATGTGGATCCTGGGCTGCCAGCATGCCATAAAGAGCCACTTGGCAGGATCCTGCAGGGCTAAATTATAGCGCCATGATTTTCACCTGCCCAGGTGTTTGGCATCAGTCAACAAGGTAGAATAACTGAGAGCAAACAAATCAAAGACCGATCCACTGGTCATAACACATCTGGTGCTGCTACATAGTTCTGTTTCTTGACTCATTTTCTAAATTATCATTCTAACAGATGCAGTTTTTTTTTTTTTTTTAATTTTCAGTAAAGATGGAAACATTTTCTGAATTCATTTATTATAGATATACCACATCTGCCTCTGTGCTCGCTGTGTGTACTTTAAAATGGAGTGATCTACAAGCTGATTTTGCAGAAGTAAAATCAACATGCAGAGTCGGAAGTCTTTATCAATATTGCATTGAAATACAAGCTCCTCAAAGCTAAAGGTTAAACAAACGACAGAAATCTTTAAACCGCAAAACAGCTGCATGCAACTACAGACTGTGAAAAAATAGTTTTTCTACCCAGACAGAAGTCACTATTTAGCTGGTAATTACAGTTGCTTTCCTCTGTTATTGCAATTTAGTGCATTTTAGTAAACAGAATTTTGTTCTATTTCCGGAGTGGTTGAACATAAAAAGGAATGAAACTCAACAGGCTCATGTTTAAAAAGTGTTATGGTTTACTTAAGGCACTTCAGAACAGAAGTTCATCAGAAGGTTTCTGTTGAACTCTTTTCTACGTAAACCAAAAGATGTAAATAGTCAAAATGAAAGTTCATAGAACAGGATAAGCAATATGTTTATATTTTGCAAAATATTTTCTCCCATTATTTCTCAAGGAAGTGTGTAGTTGCAAAGGACAATAACAATGATTATTGCTGATTGATTTTTGGCTAAAACATACAAAGTTGTGATGGACCAAGTTGAAAGCAAGAGGAGTCACAGGAGATGTTGGAAAAAGTTTTTTTTTTTTTTTTGTCTTTTTAGTTTTTTTTTTAATCCAAAGTATTATATCTTAGAAAAAAATGGATGGCTGAGCTCATAAAAGAAATCAAAGAAACAAAACTAAAATATGGCAAAAATGCAAAAAAAAAAAAAAAAAAAAAAAAAAAAAAAAAACTGACTGCACAAATAAACCTTACTGACCTAACAAAGAGATGACACAGAGGGGTTTATATACCAGCTGATAAGACCATTAAGACACTATAGGTAACTACACAGAATACAATCACAAACAACAAATAACAGTTCAGCTAAATTTGACAAACTAAACAACAAAAATGAAAAATTGTATGGAAAGAAATAAATGGTGGATAAAAGAGGGACTGATTTTAGAGTGTGGCCATGGGCCTGGCTATCACAAAAGTAAATTAATTGTTTTTTTATCATCAAATAATTCTACAGAGCTTCACCCTGGAGAGTCCATGACATGACACCACCAGTACACACAGCGCAGACAGTCATAAACACACACTACCTATAGCAGATATGAGTACAAAACACTCAAGCTGGATTAAAAAAGAAAAAACACATAAATCAGGGTTCTCTGTCTGTCTAGCCACATTCTTCCAAACTTTGTACATATTGTGTGAAGAACCACTAACACTTTCTGAAACCTTTCTTTTTTTGAATTCTAGAGTGTAAATGAACATTCTGTGTCAATGTCCTGATGAAATGTTTGTTACCTTTTGGGTGTGTCTTTTGTGGCAGCCATCTTGGGTTTCTGCTAAAGAGACGGCCCGCCTCAAACCCGGCTCTTTTGTAGAAGGTGCAGCTGATCAGAGCTGGAGTTTGATTGGTTGAGCCTTAAAGTAATTGGAATAATAAAGAACTTGTAAATTGTGCATGTTTCCTTGTCCTTTGTGCATGAAAAAGGAAACCGTTTCCTTTTTTCTCCACTCAAAGGTGATTGGCTGATTTAAACTAAGAAGTCGGCACATTACACTACAATCTAAAGGTATTAGAACAAAGGAGGCTGAATTAATTTTTGTTTCAGATAAAAAAAGAGAAAGAAACTATTGTATCTTTTGTTAACACTACAAAGTGTCTATCACATGAAGTTCCAATGAAATGATTTAGCTATTTTTGTGATGGGACAAAATGTGACAAAGAGATATGAATACTTTGAAAAACAATGTAGGGCTTTAATAAAGCAATAAATTGCAGAGCATGCAACACACACATTCAGATTTACAGAGATTCACACATAAACCTGAATCATCAAGTTGAACAAAAAGAACAAATCTTATGCTTATTTCCAAGTTAAATGTCAATAAAGTTCAAATAAGGTTGACCCGAGTGAAAGCATTCAGTAACCTGCTTTGGAGGAACAACCAACTGTAGCCCACATTGGCTGTACTTTAAATTAAATCCAGCTATTCACACACATTGAGCGGAATTCTGCTAGATAATGTTAATGACAGGAGACATTGCATATCATTAGAAGACAAGGTTATTTACAAAATGGAAACACGATAAATCAATGAAAGAGCCGTCAGAGCAACATGCCACACTTTGCTTTGCATCTTGTTCTTGTGTGTTTCACAGATGGTAAAGGTTACTCAATGAACCATGGACTGCAGTGAAATGATTTTTCTTCCAGCTTGTGCACTGCTAATTCATTTTAGACCCTGTCCAACCTTTGCTGAGGCAAGATTACATCTGCAGGCCAATCAGGGAAGGTCACCTGCACGCTCCTCTATTGCTGTAGTAAAACAGTCGGGCATATCTTGCCATGCCAAGTTAATTCTTTTTGGCTGTCTTTGCGTTTCCCCTCCTGTACTTGATATTAAGAATTTGAATTATGTCCTGCTCAACAAAGACCACAAACAACATTGTGCATGTGAATCAATCAAGTCTCCGTGTTTTTGGATGGTTTGTCTAAGTTATGAGCTTCATCAAATCAAAATCAATCATGAATTGTAACCTTTCATTCCTTATAATATTTGGAAAGTTTTACAATGAGATTATCTAAAGGTTACAATTTTAAAAAAATGTTTAACCACATTCTTTGGCACCAAGATCTTGTGCTAGGATTTTAGATTTGTGCAGTGACTGATACACCATCTTCCCAGGAGAAAACTGAAGATGACAAAAGAATCATAACATTTGGGGAGATGACAAACAGGAAATACATGTTCAGGGACCTAAAATCCCATCTATAATTCAAAGGTGGTAAAATATGATAAGTTTTCCTTTTCTGTCATTTTCTGTAAGTGTGATAAAATTGAGCCCAAATGAAAGGCGTTGGCTCTAGCGAAATAATAATAGAGACATATTTTTTTCCCTCATCAGTATAGAAAGCCTGTATCCTTGATTAAATATTGACCTGCAATTGTCTCAGTTCTTGTCTCTGACTAATCAATAATTCATACACGGTAAGAGACTGTTGAAATGATATCAGACACTATATATTTCAGCAAACATCTGCCTTGTTTGTTTTCTTTCCAAAAATTGAATTGAGCACCAGCTCATCCCTTTTCCTCAGCAGGTTTTCAAGACTTAACGTTGTTAAAACGAACAACATCGCACTCAGAACATCCATTTTACATATATATAGACACAGTTAATGTTATTTATTTGACTCGTACATAATCTTACTTGTTCCATTAAATTCATTATGAAGTATCATTGAAAGTTAAACAATTAAGAAATATAGACTACTAAGCTGCATTTTAAAACATCAAATTACTGCTTGAGCTCTTTTAAACTAACCTGTAACAAAATAGATACATGAATTGAGGGGAAAAGTAAGAAAACAGCATGACATCATGTAAAATTATGATGACAAACCAAACTCGGTAGAATTGATGGAGTAATCAGCATTTGTATGACTTCCTGTCTGAGCATTAGAACTGAAAGAATTCGCTAACAATCATAAAATAATCACTATATACACTATTTTGGTTTTGTAAAACGACAATTGTTTTATTCAGACCAGGAGAAATCCACCATATACTGATAAAGATTCACTGGAGTAGGGTCAACTGGCATCAAGCCTTATCAAATAGTTCCTAAAAAGGAACATGAGAAATTTAGAAAATTCATACAAAAGATCTTCTGACTATGGCTCCTTATTGAGTTTATGGTGGGGGTCTATATTTTGGTCAATGTAAACTATTTATTTAGAATATTTTTGGGCAAATAAATAACTACAAAGCTACACATACTTGTGTTGTATAGTGTGATTACACAAGGTGAAGGAACTAATATTTTATCAGTTTTTGCAAAAACTATATGCTCCTGTCTTGCTTCCTGTACAGTCCCGCTCTGTTATTAAGCAACCATGGCATTTCTGTAATTCAGGCTATTGTTTGGCTCGCAGTGGAAACTCGTCTCCAGTTCAGGCTCCTCTTGTGTTGCTACAGCAAAACAATCAGTGCCATGAATGTTTTATAAGAGTGTGAAAAGGTTGATAATGAGTACATTCCCTCAAGACTGTTTTATAATGCTTTTGCTCTGGACTAAAGATAATATTTACTTCTTGGCAAAGCAAACCGCCCTCTAAACACACAGTACCACTCTCAGTGATCACTTGTACAGTGGTTGTACAGTGAAGTGTTATATTCACACTGAAAAGTTTATTTCCACCTTTTACTGGAACGCCTCTACTGCTCTGATCTGGGCCACTCAGAGCAATACCTGTTGTGCAAAAACGTACCTGGATTTTGCAAAAACCAGGAAGTTTTTGCAAAAAACAGGTAAGTTAACTGTGAAAAAACAAATGATACTAGCAGCTCTGTTATCTACTGATGTCAGGATATTTGATTTGACTCATGTAGTTGTATCAAGTCAAGCGAAAAGAACTACTTCATTAAATTGAGTGATTCAAGGTAAGATTACAAACTAGTCCAAAGGATGAAACAATGGTCAGAGATTTAGGGATGTAGGGAAGATGAGGAGAAACTAGCAGAGCAAACTGTACAGTAATATATAATCTGATATTTTGAATTGTTCAACATTCAAATAATATTAGCAAACAACTCATTCACAAAGCTTGGAAGCGTAGTTTTTGTTTTTTTTTCAGAGTAAATCTATTTCCCAGGTTTTGTAATATCGACACAGTGGTTTACTAAAAATGGGAGTAAAGATTTACTTTTTAGATATTTACAGCAATGTCCGAGCTGTAGTCCTCTGACCATGGCAAGTCTTGGACAAGCAAGGTCGTGTAAATGGAAAGGGCTGGAGCTATACTCATTTCAGCAAGACAAATGAATGATGAGGTCTTAAAATTACTTCCCAGACTATTAACTTCTCAACTGGATACAGTGATGTGACATGCTCTCCAACTCATATGCACTAAATCTCTGTTAACAGTGCCCAGTAGAGAAAAGCAAAGGAAAGTTTTAAGACTGCTTTTGGACAGAGCCATCTGCAGATGATGGAACTACATCAGAAACGTATAACCACTTGACCTTCTAAGGAATATTTTGTGGTGGTAAGATCACATATTTAGGCATTTTGAGGGCCTTTACATTAGTGACATTTTCTTCCAGTGCTTGAATGGGTCTTTCATATTGTGGAAACCAAACCTCTACTAGATCTTTGCTTTCTACATCGATCCAGTAGATTGAATTGTCTTGTGAACACAAGATAATAATGAAGGCTATGCCGATATGGAGCTGTAGTTTCACTTTGACAAAGTTAAACAACAGCTTTCACTAATCAGAGAGAGCAAGATATTCTTGGTTCCTGAAAATCATTAAAATCCAGCATTCAAGCTTGAAGTTAATACTTTCTCTATTTATCTGAATTTGCCAAGCTGGAGGGATTTATTGCTTTTCCAAAAGGCTACTGCTTACATACCCATTTGATGAATCTTTAGTCATTTGTCACACGATTAGACGGCTTTCAGGGTTTTTCTTCTTGTTTTTTTAAAGCTCATCAAGTCGCACAGCTTCATGAAATGCAGTTTCAAACTTATGTTTGGCTTTTGGCACTATTATTGTGCTTTAAAGGACATTAAAATAAATCTTTGATGTCTTTGTTGGTGAGCAGAAGGCTATATGAATTGTTATCTCAGATGAGACAAGGACTCAGCTCAGGTAAAGATGCACATAACGTGGTGTGCTTGAAGATGATCAGGAACAGAGCTATCAACCAGATGCAGTTTAGAGATGAGATTCACTCTCCACTGGAAGCACTAGAGAGCTCATCTGTATGTGTGTTTTACCATTCTCATCTTTTAAGGGCCACTTTTTCAACAAATAGTAATGTTATGAGGATCCTTATGGGGCCCAGGCCCCATTAGAAGAAGGACTGTTTTGGCGTTAGGGTTAGGTAAGGAGAATGTAAGCCAGGGGTCCCCAAACTTTTTCCTGAGGGCCACATAACTTTTCCCTTCTCTGCTGGTGGGCCGGAGTCAATTTATAACAGAAAAAGTGTGGCTTTGGCAGGAGTGCCTAAATGCAAAAATGTATTGTTTTCCAGACAGCACAATCAAATAACCCTCTATGGGTTCTTCACAGAAAAAATCCAGGAAATAACACTATTTATGAAATAAATGCCATATTTTCCGGACTATAAGCCGCACCAGACTATAAGTCGCAACCCCAAAGTTTTTTTTTTTTTTTTAAACCCAGTAAACATAACATTTTTGTAACATTTTACTTTTTTTTTTTTTTACAAAAAATAAGCCGCAAATATCTCTGCCGCTCCAGGTTTTCCACAATGATGCAGCAGCAGCAGAGGGGGGCGGACACCCAAAATTTGAGTCATAACAGGTTAGTTGAATATCATATATTACAGTTGAAAAAGAAAAAGTTGCCAAGTTTAGCTAAAACTCGGTAACTAAAAGTAAAAGTGCTGATCCTCCGTGTCTGCTACTAGCATGTGCTAATTGAAAATGGGCGTCTTTTTCTTCTGCTTCTTCGTCTTTAGATTTCAACGGCAGCTTGAATTCATTATTGTTGCACTACTGGATCCTAATATATATGCCTCAAATTCTCATAATGATCCCAGTATCATTTAAAAAAAAAAAAATCTTCTTTTTCCCCTCAATGCTATTTAACCGATCAACATTGTCAAATTTCAATTCCCTATTAAAACCTAATTCTGTTTTAATGGACACTTTCTTCTTTTATTTCCAATTTTGACTTCCATTGATTCACTTCCTGCTAAAGAGCCCCCTGGTGGTTGAAGAAAAATCCACATATAAGCCGCACTGGGCTATAAGCCACAAGGTTCAATGCTTAGGAAAAAAGCAGCGGCTTATAGTCCGGAAAATACGGTATATGAAAAAAAATATCTAAATGCTCTCTGGTATTACTCAGGGGGCCGGACAAAATGTGGAGGCGGGCCGAATCCGGCCCGCAGGCCATAGTTTGGGGACCACTGATGTAAGCACACGGTCCACCATGCCTTTCATAGTTTGGGTTTTGAAGAAAACTTTTAAGAAAGCATCTGTGGGACACTCATATTGTGGAAAAACATGTCTTAATATTCTTATCGTCTAAACTTATTGAAAAGTTATATATGCTAATTTTCTTAAGATTTAGTCAAATTTGTATTGATTAAAGAAACATTTTGTTATGTTTTACTTGATTGTTGTGTCAGCCTTCCAGACCACTCAGGTCTTACAGTTCTCTGGAAGCAGAGCAGACCAGAACCAGATCCACACATGAAGAAGCAGCATTCAGCTTCTATGCACCACAAAACTGGAACAAACTTCCTGACAATTGTACAACATCCAAAACACAGAGTTCTTTAAAATCCAGACTAAAAACTCACTTGTTTACAGTTACTTTGAACCATAATAAATGAAACGCTAACCAACATTTGGTGTGTAATGACAGCACTTGCCAAAATGTTGAGTTCTATGTTTTTACGATGTAGAGCACTTTGAACTGCCATGTTGCTGGGATGTGCTATACAAATAAACTGATTGATTATCAGTCAATCAATCAATTGGCTACCCAGTAAAATACATGTGGACGTATAAGGGAGCATGGCTTAGAAAGCCATAATCTGGTTTGGCACTATTGCCTATGGTAAACATCCATTCTTGCTGATTTCCTCTGAGAAGAATATAACCTTCACCTTGAGGAGAAAGAGTGCTTACAGGAATTAACCTGGTTCCCATTCTCACCTTGAATATAATGCACAACTTCCAAAACAATAGAGGCAAGCCAACCAACCAACTAACTTGCAGTGTTCATGATTGTATAAAAATGTGCTGCTGACGTACACATGGACAATCTGTCTTTTGTGGAGACTGAATAGCTTTCTAGAGATCAAACACTAATTATTTCCTATAAAGCTGCCTCTTAAAAGTCAAGTTGAATTGTTAAGACAATTGATTTGTCAGTGAAAGATCCCTCACATCAGGTAAGCAATAATGTGTTAATGAAAAGAGAAACACTGCTCAGCCGGTTCATTCATCTATAAGACGTAAGACTGTTGGCATACTCTGGCATTCAGAACGACTGCCACTGGACCATTCACTTCAAATGTCAGGGCACAAAACATTTCGTATAGAGTTCCAAATACACCCCTGCCTGGGTCTAGTGTTCTTTTGAGGCTAAAACACATCAGAAGAACAAAGGTCTTTTCCTACAAAAATGGCAAACAACAGCTTTGTCACAAGAATAGTTGTAAAAGCTTTCATCCGGGGCACTAATGCTGTGGTTCAGCACACATTAAAATGGCGCAAATGTTCAGTAAATTCTTTCTGCCATCTAAATAAGGTTTCCTATCAAATATGTATCCTTAAAGTGAAAAACACCTTCTCTTTGTTGTCTTTGAAGGTGTCAGCTTGACTTGCAAATGCAGTAAGTCGTAAAGCTAGGAAATTGCCTCTCTAGTGTCCGTCAGTATGCCAACATTTTTTTAAACTATTGCCATTAAAACTGAAAGTTGATCACACTGCCAGATGTATTCTCAAAACACATAAAAGGCCTTTTGCTGCCCACATAAGTGCCACAATGCCCATTTTACTGGGGTTTCAGGTGCCTCAGGGAATGGATGGGAGCACCTGGGGTCTTTGGCACCACTGTGAAATTCTTAGTCAATTTATAAGAAAAATAAACTATCTAAAGACTTTAGACATTGTTACCAAATACTGAGGAAATGTGTGTAAAATTTTTATTTTGAAGACAATAAATAAATCTCTGAATGATTGTTTCTATTTTTATTGTGAAATTTAACAAATAAGAAATAATATTGGTAATTCTAACTGACCCAAAATAAAATAAGTTTGGTCTAATTTGACTTATGACAATGAGAAAATAAAGCTAGATTTGTCACTTTATTTGGTGAATATTAAACTTTGGTTTGACTTGTATCACCTCTCTACTCTGAGCTATTCGTAACCAGTAGAAAAATTTACTTTTTGTGTTGTGTGTGTATGTTTACATGTGTATGACTAGTTTATAATTTCTGACTGAAAAACAATATCGGTATCATGTCAGAACATTAAATAGGTACAAAACATCTTCCACTCTTACTGATTTACATGAAATAGGTCTCTTTCAAGCACCACAACATGAGTGTTAAAGTTCTGTATCTTGGGTTTTACCAAACCTTTTTAGAACATGAAATAATTGCATGTAGAGAAAATGTAAAATATTATATCAAGGATACTAAATCTTTGTGTGTTAAGAGATTTTTTAAGGAAGTGAGGCATTTTTTATTTAATTTTTTGTATGTTTTTTTATCTAAAGATTTTAATTAGAAGTTGTTACAACTCTGCAGGAGAAAATGGCCATACAACATTAATACAAGCAGTGTTAAACACTACCTGTTACTGTGAAAAGTCTGCGACTGATACAAACAAGCCACTTAAGCCATCCTTCTCCAAATGCTTTCGGAAGAACTTGCAGCTTTGTTCATGACTCATGGCATCAGTCATATTCAACCCAATATGTACTTCTTTGCTAAGATGAATGGATCCAATATTAGGTGGAATTAACACCACAAGGTTGAGTTATGGATGTGAGCCAGCAGTCTGGGTTACCTCTCTTCTTTATGCACCCATCTCAGGTCTTGATCCTCCAGCTCTGAATGTCCTGCTCTCAGCCTGCCTTTAGCTATTTTTAGTGACTGCAGATGGTAATTCTTTGATTCATGTCAGTCAGAATGAATTAACGATTAATGTATCAGTCACAAAATGCATCATGAAGAGGAAAAAGAAGAAGTCCCGCCTAAATATATGTCGCAGGACGAGCCAAACTATGAAAAACGTGTGATTTATAGTCTGGAAAATACAATATGGTTTGAGATGAGAAATGTGACAGTTGTAGAGTGTGTGTAGGATTTGTTGGTGGTTTTTAATGTACTGACCTCTATTCACTCCTTTTGAAGCACTTATCCATCCCTGTTGCAGGTGCACATTTTTCTACCACGTCTCTCTTCCATTTAACTTTCTTTGAATATGCTTAGATAAAGCCCTGTGAACAACCAGCTTCTTCAGCAATAGCCTTTTTCAAAATCATCAGAACTAAAGGAAATAAAGACTCACATTTCACTCTGTGTGTGAAGGTTTTCATTATATTTTCATTTCTTGTGATGTACCTTTAATTTTTCACACCAGTCACTCTTCAGGTACAAGTTTTGCTCTAGCATCTTTTTAGTTGAACAGGCCACCACTCTCTGTCTGTGACAAATATGTCCAGTACACCAATGCATTCATCTCACTGTGGGAGCTGAACTGAATGCTGCCACCTTGTAATGCATTATGAATTGGGATTCATAAATAATTAGTAAGTGAGCACAGCAGGATTAAGAGGGATCGTGGCAGAGGGGACACAAAAACAACACCTGGAGACCTTGAATCTGCTTTTTCATAAGTTGAGTTCCCATGATAGAATGTCTTAGTGCAATCCGTTGCACACTGATGAACAGTTAATCCTGGCAGAATCTAGATTGCAAATATATTTGTACAATGGAGCATCAACATCACCGTTTTACACAATGATGCGAGTTGATGGCTGAAAAGATAATGATTGCACCAGACAAAGGTGGAGCTGAGATGCGAGTCAGGTCACTATGTGGTGGATGCATATCAGCATTAGCTCCTGCTCTGAATCTTCCCTCACGACACCAGTAGAATATATTAACCTAATGAAATAGCAAGGTATTCACTGGGATTGACTGTAAATTTGCCAGCAGTGCCTAACAGCCTCATGTGTGCTGTGTGGTGATAAAGTGGCGTCTCGCCGACTGTACTAGGGTCACATAAAAGGGTCTCAGTTTGTGTAATCGACATCATATATCCAGTCTCACACTTCTAGGACACAGGCCTTAAATTACTCTGAGGAGACTTTTTCAGTTTTTTTATTTCCTCTTGCTCCCACAGAAAGCTAAAGCATTTACCCAGTGATGCTGATTTGTTTACTCCCAGGCCTTTTCTTGCTAATCTTGATCTTCTAAAGGAATTATTGCAAAATAGTCTTGAAAAGTTTTAAAAGTTTGCCCTTTTCATCATGGGTTACCGCTTATACAATAACTAGACACTTTATTAGAAACACTTTGGTAGAACAAGCTTGATATTTGCCTGGATTTTTCATGGCCTGGGTTCAACAAGAAGCCTGAAGCAGATTTTGGTCTACATTGGGATGATAGCATCAAGTAGTTGCCAAATTAATCTCGAGTTTTCCACATTTCACAGGCGTCCATTGTAGTACAGCTAATCCATCGTCACATTTAAGAAACCTGTTTGATCTGAACTTTGTGACATCACAGTTAAATCAAGTATATAGCACATTTCAGCAACAAGGTGGTTCAAAGTGCTTTACATTATGAAAACAACACAATCAACCATATGCACATATTTGTTACGCCTCTAGACCTTGTGGGCTGCGCTACATGCATTGTGGTGTGCTTGTCCTTTTCGTTTCCTCCTTGTGCAGGGTACTGTGCTGTGGATCAGCCCCCACAGCGTAACAGGCTGTGTGTTTCCTCCTTCCAGTCTCTCTCTCTCTCTGGGCTCTCTCGTCCCTCCATGCCATGCATGGTGCGTGTGGCATTCTTCACTGCTCTGCTGCTGGGCCTCATCTCCTCCCCACGCATATGTAAGTTTCCCTTTATTTTCACATCACAACACTCACACATGTCACTCACACATATCCACAACACATCCAAGCATTTGCATTACACAACTGATTTTAACACTAACATTCCATTGTGGCTTTTGTTGACTTTGTACTTCATCTTTAATGAATATTTATTTTGAACACCGTGGCTGTGGTCTCCCAATTTTGTTACGAAACTGAGCCAGTCATAACAATTCGGCAGCTCCTGCCAACTGTGGCAGAACTGGAAGTAGAAAGCCTTTCACATCCTGATTAAACTATTGTGACTATTTAGAGGAGCAGGTACCCTGAAACGCAAGGCGTTTATCGCACAGCTCGTGGCGGCTGATCTAGCTTTTCTTTGACTCCTATGTATGTTTATTCATGTTACTTACCTTGTTCCCTGTCTTCCTCGCAGCTGGATGCCTCACTGATTCCTCCATGGTTCCTTGGATTCTCTTTCTCGCTCCATGATTTCTCTCTGGAAACCTGCCTTTAAAAACTCCTGCCAGATTCAAACTGAAGGCAAAATACTAAAAGAAAGGAAAAAAAAAAGGAAATGAGGTCTTTTTAAAATAAATTCACAAATATACAAATAAAGGGTAAGTAGTTCTCCAATATGATCTGATGGCAGTGAGGTCAATTTAATTGAAAAGTGACCATGATTAAACAAGCCAAACCATTACCCATCCAGCCAATCTCAACTCAATGGATGTACCTGCTGCTCCCTGTTATCTCAGCCCCAGGATGACGAGGTTGGCATCATGTCCATCTTCAGAGAGAACACATTCTGCTGCTCCAAACAGTCAGTAATTGTTACTTTTCTCCTCAGTGTGGTCCCGGATTGGACTTCCTCTAGCAGTCCTTATCGCATCCTGTCAAAGAAAATCTTTTGCGAAGAGAAAAAATAAAAACTCTGCCTTTCTACCTCAGTTGTCTGTAATTGTTGCCATCGCTTGAGTCTGAGAAATCATCCATCATGACAGTCCCTGCTTTGATCCTCAAACCTTACACGTTGTACACATTATATTATGTTTTATTCCATTAGAGGTGACATTTAATGTTTGCTAAATTTGACATCTGATATTATGAGACAACCACAACATAGTTACCCTACTTTGGAATTTCCTTATGATTTGTTTAGTGTTAAAATCTTATTTTGTCATAAAGAAAAATAACTTGAAATTGCTTACCACCATGAAGTGGAGATGGAAATCTTATGAAACTGTAACTAATCTCCATAGCTTTATGAATGATATTAACATAAGTTAATGGCTTTGAAAATGCCAGTGAGAACACTGAACATGCACAGAAATCCTTGGATTGACATTAACTTGTTTTCTATAGGAGCTTAGATGACATTCTTAACTAAAAATACAACAAAAAAGACAATAACACCACAGTTTCCAATCACTTTGGATTATTTTTTTTTTACACCATTTAAGCTTTTATATTAAAAAAGTATTGCGTTTAAAAAGTAATGTTGGCAACATTGATTTATCTCATTCTATCAGACTGTTATCCCTCTAATTTGAGATAAAACACAATTTATCTGTTAATGTACATTCATTGTATGTTAATGAGTTCAATTATGTGACTTGTGATTTTACCATTTGGTAGTTAACATATTTATATCATTACATCAATAAAACATGCAAAGAAACACACTCACTGTGCTGTACCTCAGTTGATGTACAGTTCAATTAGATGCAGATGGTAAAAAGAGGACACAGATATTACCGACACAGACCTTTGAGACTGTATTCATAATGTGTTGTGCAGAACATAAGTGAAATCAATGAGTGCTGAATCCCAGACATCTCAAACAGTGTACATGTAACACAAAGGGAAATATGTTCAGTAGAATAACAGAGAGGCTTACGCTGTGTCTAAATAAATTGGATTGATCTCTTTCCAAATGTGAGTGATAAAATGTCTGCTTGTTAAATTTTCAAGAAATGAAATAACGTAGCAGAAAAAGCACCATCGAGCAAGAACTGTGAATACAGTTTTCAACAACAAAAAATGGAGTTTGTGTTTGTACATTTTATGTTTGGAAGCTTTGTTCAATTTAAAATACGATTTGTATTGTCATGCTTTGATCAGCTGATCAGATCATGATCTAAGTAGAAGGAAAGTGAGGGTGAGCTGCTTCACATGTAAGCTGAAAAAGGGTAAGTCTTTCTTTCTCGTCTTACTTTAACAGTGGAGGTTAGAGAAATTTGAAAGAGGGCCGGTGTCAGGTGAGATTTAAGGTAGCCTACCATGGTGAGGGAGAAGTGGTGGAATTAAATGAGATATTCTGGTAGCTGTAGTTTCTCTCAACAAACCACACTTCTGGGATCTGAAGATTTTTCTTTTGAGCGTTTGAGACCCAAGTAGGTAATTCCAGGACACCATCATGGAGTCACTGATAATCTAGTACAAAGAGAATTTGATTACCACAGCCAAAGTTTAAAAAAATGGTTACAGAATGAGAATCCTGCTGGTCTGTGGCTTGATGAGGCGAATAGACACAAGTGAGTTAGACTTACAGCAGTAGTAACCCTGCATCACTGGGAGACCAACAGAACAAGAACAGGATAATTAGGAAGAAAAGAAAACCACCTCAGGATTATGACATGTTTCAGGAAAGAGGAAGGATTCTAGTTTGTTGATGTTATCAGTAAACTTAAAGCTCCTAACATATCAAGATCCCTAATGCAGATTAAAAAAAATAAAAGAATTCTGCAAATTTTTCAGGCATCACATACTAAAATACATACTTTCATAATTGTTTTGTTTCTGACCCTTTAAACACTAAAAATGGACAGGATTGATTGGATTTGTCACAATCTGTAATTTTGCCTTCACAATACAACATTATAAATATGTCAGAGGAGCTATAACAAAAGGCATATTCCCTCTCCTAATGCTGCCAACCCTGGTGTTATTTAGAAGAGTCATGAAGATGTTTTCCTTTCTGATCATATTTAGATGTGAACAACAAAGCATTACCATGTTTACTGAAACATCCAAGATTTTTACAGTTTTCTTGGATTATACATATGCATAATGCACAAAAACTAGGGGATTCTTTGAGCTTTTTTTTTTTTTACTGTGCTCATAAATCCTTGTTTCTTTTCTATGTGAATCACCTTTTCTGTTGCATCTCATCACCATAAACCCTGACACCTTGTAAATAATCCACTTTCATGCAGATCTTGTCCAAATTTGCTGTGGAAAAGGAAAGTGTTACAATACAAAGGCTGGTGGTTTCAGGGTCTTTATTAAATCCTTAGCATGGTTTCCGTCAATTCTGCTGCTCATTAGAAAACGTATTCCTACAATTAACCCTTAAAACTCACAGTGGTCATTAGAAAAAGCAGTAAATTAGCTGAATGCTGATTCTTCAAAACACCACAGTGATGTAAAATCAATCATGTGTCTATCATTACATCTCAGCTTTGAAAAGCAGCAACTTCAGGCAGAATATTTTACAGCTTTCTGACTGACATTCATTCACCTTGTGCCTCATAAAATAACCACTCGGGACACTTTTTTAGAATCTTTTCAATCCAGCAGATTTGAACTATTAGCCTTCTCTCCAAAGGCAAACTAAGGAAACAAATCCCATTGCAAATGCACTGAATTCTGTTAATCATATGAGAAATAAACTCTTTGTCCTTTCAAAAGCTTATAATAACAGAGGAGTTTGAGAAGTCGGAACAGTGGTCTAAGCTGATGAAGGTCAAAAGAGCTAGAAAATTAACGAACAGGGAGCAAAGGTCAGCAGTTCACTGTATTCAGTTAATCCCTTGTCACTCACATGGACTCCTTATGAAGTTTTGATTTTTAAACTCTTGTGAATGAAGTCAATTTTCTGTATTTCCATGTCAAGTCACAAGCAAAGTGTAGCAAATATGAACTTTGAACGTATACCGGTTAGCTTATCTATTTCTCCATATTGACACTTACAGAAAATTTAGTTTTTTGAAGTCCAATAGGAAATTTGTGATAAGCAAATACCAGTACCCACTGACTCCTTATTATACTTCTTTGCCCTTTGTTCCAATACCATTTAAAGATGTGATATGAAATAGTTTACTTCCCCCACATTGCTTTACAACATACTGTGTAAAATACACAACTTGATCAAGAGATAAACTAGAAAGCCACAGATTTATTTAAATGGCAGACTGAAAAAGAGACTTCTATTAAACTTCTATTTAGTGCTTCGAGTTTGAACACAAATTCATCAACCTCTCGATGATAGGATCCTATCAGCTCACATTTTATAAAAGAGTTTGAAGCATCCTTCTTTGTCAACTACTACAAAACACAACCTCTGTAAAGGACATCACCAAAAGGTAGGAAATGAACTGACTGATCACCACTTAAAATTAAACAACCAGAGTTCATTCAGAAAATGTGAAGTACAATGGTGTTCCATGGTGTATTTAACTCATTTGCAAATGCAATTGTCAAGCAAGAACCGAATGCTTTCTAAAAGCTCATATTGTCAAGGACGGGAGCACATCCTGGCAGCCTGGCATAGGAACTGGGTAAAAAATCTTCTAAAAACTCAAAAAAGACTTGAAAGGAATCATCAGACATGTTAAGGTTCAGCAAGTGATGTTTTTTCTTTAGATTTCATTTTACCTTTAATTTAACCAGGAAACAGTTATTCAGATTACACATCTGTTTTAGAACTGTATTTGTTTGTAGTTTTAGGTTATTGGCTATTTCTGATAAATAGTAACTATGGACATGCTCAAGAATAAAACCTAACACAAGGTTCTCTTGTTTATGATGAAGGATGCTCCTCTGTAATGTGGTTGTCTAAATGGGGGGTTAAAAAAAAGAAATGTGGGGACTTTTAAGGGATTCTCCATCCTGGTAACAGCCAGTGGGCGTGTTGTCTTTTGTGGGCCGTTCAAAATGACTGATGGATTGAAATTGCAGAAGCATCTAAATAACAAGAAGATTGTTTTACCAAATTTTAATAAATTGACATTTAGGAAATGGGGTTTCCACATGTCAAGCTGTGATGATGAGTTATGATTTATGCTCAGCAGCTAATTTTCACTGTTTCTCATCTGACAAGGACATGATGAATCAAGTCGGGTATCACGGTTGATGACGACACAGCTGTTCTGCTTTGGCACTGATTTGATTCCTTTGGGTATATCTTGAGTTTAAACAGGCATTTCTCTTCTTCTGCACAGAGTGTCTTTTCCTGAGCAGCGAGTCTCTAATGATCTCTCAGTGGAGTCAGCAGTCACACTTCTCATTATGAAATTGCAGAGCCTACTCACTTGCACGTCCCTTTCGCACTTTAAAGAGATAGAACGGTGAATACTTTTTTCAAGTTCATTTCTGTTAAACCTGGACGTGGCAGGGTTTATGACAATACGCATCGTCATCAGTGACAGTAAGTAGGTACTGAGCAACAGCACGACCGCACTTGAGGAAGCCCGCAAAGACGCAAGTTTTCCTAATTAGTTTTCACAATGCAATGTTTTGTTTTGTTTCCCCACAAAAACACATCACATGCAATATATATTTATTTTTCTCGTGATTTCCGAAAATGTAATTGTCTGTGGAGGACCGTGATCCCACCAATTTCTAAGAATTGCTTTGAGTTGCACCCTCACTTGATTTGTGTCCAACTTTGGTAAAGGTCACTTTATTACAATATGACACGGTGCCCTTACATGGTATTTGTTTTGTGGTGACTTTGTTTTTCTCCCTTTCTCTGTGTACCTGTTTGTGTGTGTAAGTGACAGTTTCTTCCTATTTTGTGGGTCCAATCCTTACTAGCTCACCTGTGCATAACCCATCAAGAAGTGTCGATGTGCAACCATGGAGGTTTATCTCCTAAATGCAACAAAAAACATTTGCTGATAGAAGTATCACCTTGAAAATGGATAACCTGGCAATGTGATAGAAGTGGTACTGATGAGTCAAAACATCTTTGCCAATTTGAATCACCATTTCATGCCTGTTTACTTTATTTAAACCCAGCTTATTTTTCCTGTTTAAGTGTTAACATGAATTATGGAAATTAAAAAAACTAATTCTAACCCTTTTTCGTATTTGCAAATATATTTTTATTTATATTTTTTATATATTTTTTTATATTTTATATTACACCTTCCATGAACTTAACTCAATACAAAATACCTTTATTTTGGACTGGGTTACAAATGCAACTTTCACAAGACAACGATGTCTGAAAATGCAGAAAATTGTTTCGATGACAAACAAAATACAGACAAAAAATGTGTGGCTACCCAGCTGGATAGATGATTTACTTTTCATTATAAAGCTTTGTCAGTGCTTTCTATTTTGACAGCTTTTGTCAGATCAAAAATTTCCAAAGCAAACCACACTTTAGTGGAGCTCGGTAATTATCCTTTGTGCAACAATGACATGTACCAGTAGGTTCTTGTCTTAAGCCAAATCAAGTTTATTTGTATAGCGCATTTCAGCAACAATGCAGTTCATTGATCATTATATTTGATGTGTATTTGCTTGATTTTGATGATGGTATTTGACAAAATGTAATGTTTGTTTCATAATGGGTTACTGTAGTATGTTTTTATGGTGTAAAGCACTTTGGACTAATTTGTTGCTGAAATGTGCTAAACAAATAAACTTCACCTGACTTGACAAAGTGCTTTCCATGATAAAAACATAGAACATATCACACATAGCATAATGAAAAGTTGTAATCCAGACCAGAATTAAGCTATTTTCAAGTTATTGATCATCACAGGCAACCAAATTGGATTTTAGGCATGATTTAAAGAAACTCAATGTTTCTGGATTTTGCAACATAACCACAAATTCAGTATGGAACACATCACAATTTCTAACATATTTCTAAAGTTGCTGTTGACATGTGTTTTTCATCAGGTGTTGGTAGCAAGTCACGTAATTAATACATGGAAAGAAACCAAAACAAATAACCTCAGAGGTGTGTAATGATGTGAAATGGCACAGGGGATGATCCTGAAATAGAAAGAACATAATTGAATCCTAGACTGGCCACGACCAGGGGCTCCTTGAAAGATTTCTGACAGAGAAGTGAAATGAATTATCAGAAAAGTTATCCAAGAGCCAAGGACCACTTGTGAATAGATTCAGAAAGACTGGGAATTATCAGGTATAATTATTTCAAACAAAAAGAAATGCACTCAACGACCCTGGCCTGTATGCACACTTACCACACAAGACTCAGTTTCTAAAGAAATAACATGTAAACATTTTCAATACTTTTTCTTCATATGTGTGTGTCTTACAAATTAGCTGATATTTCCCTTTACATAACATTTTGTAATGTTAATCTAAATTGTAATTGTGAATCATTAATTGTTATTATTTTAACTGGTCGGTAAAAATCCAAAGCGGTTTTAAGTTAGATTTATTTGACAGTGTTTGCTGAACTGTAACATTCTGTTACATTCTGAAAAGCCTATTTGTGATGATACCTGTTTGCAGCAAAACATTCCCTTTAAATTTCCCACTTAAATTGCTGACAGCCGTTAGCCTTGACATGCTTTTTGAAACACTTTCAGAAAGTGGAGCCGCAGATTTTCTGTCTACAGCGTCGCTGTATGAAACAACTTCATGGTCCTTTCAAAAGCTGAGATGTGACCTTGTCTTGAGAACATTCAGACACTCAAAATAGAGCTGGAATCACCCTTTAAACCCAAAAGAAAAACTTCTTCATTCACCGGGGTGACATTGGTTTTCCATTTTATTATCCTCCGCCTTTTGTTACAGCCCTGCACAAGGCCACAGTGTTGTTCATGAGTTATTCAAAATAATTTATTTGTGAGCTCTTTGCACATATCTGTGAAAGTCATGATGTTCCACTTTGGACTTATTTCATGCCATGAAGTTTTCTCTTCTTATGAATTTGTTTGTTGAAAACTCTGTGTTTTATGTTGCGATTCTGAAATCAGTGATAATCTTCATCTTAGTGTAATAACTGTACATATATTTCTGCTTTTGAACTAATCCATGTGAGACTAATAAGTGACACAAAAGAAAGCGATACATGGAGCACGAATGATGTTTCTCTCTTTCATTGACGCATCTCACTCACTTCGTTATCACCTTCTATTTGATCATTTCCTGACACACATACACACACTGTCTTACTGTTTTGTAACTTGTCATATAGATATTTGCCGCAGTTTTATGCTTGTATGCAGAAATGCAGAGGCACACTGCAGCTCATTATAAAGTGCTGAAATACCAAGGGAAAGAGCTGCAGATGTTCTATAATCCACCGCAGCTGTGAGCTGCGTAAATGGGGTGTTAAAGTATCTCATACTTTGTAAGTTAAATAGATCTGAGGTGGATCAGAGAAAGGTAATGGTGTGTATTTAATGTTGACAAGAGTAAATGCCCAACAACAACATGAACTTAACAAATACACAGCAAGAGGAAACCACTCAGTTGTCACTTAAAGGGATATTTTAGAGTGATGTTTCTGGAAACATCATAATATAATACTACTTTTACAAATAGTAGACATATGTCATTTTGTCATAACTGTTTAGAAAAATGTTCAGATTGTAGTACACAACCAGTTAGTCAGACTGTTTTAGCTGATTTGTTATAATTTGAATGTTTTTGAATACAGATATACTTAGTCTGTTTGATCCTTGTTAAAATAAAATACAATCAAATTTATTTATTTATTTATTTATTTTGGCATAAAATGGTAAAAAAAAAAAAAAAAAAAAAGAAAAGTTCTTTGTTGAAGGAAGGCCAGCTGATTGCACTGTGTCACTGAATATGCAGCATCCTTCATCCTAACCTAGCATGTGGTGACGGTTAACAGATAATTGTATTTATTTGTTGAATGCAGCAACTCCTCATCCAGAGTTATCAAGTCTCAAACTGATAACTCTGGTTTATCAGTTTGAGACCTCCAGTTGAACTTGCTTCACAATGAATGCCTCAGACTGTATAAGTAGTCCTGGCATGTTTTCTTTTCACCAGCATCTTTCTGTTGGATGTTGTCATCTTCCAAGTAAGCTTGTTGGTTTCCAAGATGTCCAATTATTCTCGTGTCTTGCCACTCTCTTTCTGCTGCTAAAGAATCCATCTCTATGTAATATTCTGGGGAAAGTTGCGGCTGTGTGACAGTGTAAAGAATTCTCATTTCTTCTCTCGCAGCATTTATCCTGACAGCAAAAGCTGTCTTTGCCCGCTCTGGACCAAATGTGGGTGAGCATTTGAACTAGACCCCATAAAGGAACCTGGGCCTGGATCTTTTTTTTATTCCTCCGGTCTGTTACCGGCGTGGACCTGGATTATGGATCTGGGCCAGAGGTGGACCACACCTGCTATAAAAGTACTCCATTGTGGTCGCGGTGTGCCACTTTTCAATATTTGTCACTTTGCCAACTTTTAGTATGAAAGCTGTTCCCTTTTTATGCATGAGGCCCAAGGTAACCATGACATTTCCATAACAGGCCATAAAAGCTTAGCATTAAAAATCCTGTCTTACTAAACTTCCTAAGAAATAGAAATTAGGTCATTCATCAGATGCAAGTCATATTCATCATAATCAACATCAATGGAAGATTTAATTATGTTTGGTTTGAAAAAGATCCATGAAGCATCTTAGTTTTACTCAGTTTGACCTTTTGAAATTTTAAATATTTTCAATAATATTCTAAATTATTAAAGTTAGTTTTTACTTTTCATCAGATGATAAGAAACTTGCTATAATTCAGTTTTTATTGTTATGGGGAAAAAAATCTGCAGAGACTTAATAAAACGTAAGCCTCTTTGAGTATAATTTCCATCACTCCTTGCATCCTGTTGTACTTTTAGTAGTCATACTTCTTAGTTACATCCTGCAACTAAGAAGTGTGGAGAGACATGCAGGTGCCATGGTAGAAGACATTAGAGGTGATTCTGTCAGAAGTTAAGCTGCAGTGGATAATGAAAGGGTCGAAGGCTCCTGGAGAAAGGACAGCTGAGTTTATGATTCAGTGTTAACCATTGCTATCTGGGAAAATTGTTTAAATTACCCACTTAACTTCAATGTGAACTGAGTCAGTAGGGAACACACCCCCACCATTAGCCTTCATTTAACAAATTACAGCCTGGCTCATTGCTCCAATATATTAATTTAAGTCTCTGAGCACAGGCAGGGATTTGTTTGTGAAGACAGCAGAGCAACCATGTACCACAAGATGGGGATGCTACTAACCTGAAGTCGTTAATAATACAAAATATCTGTCAGGCTGTGACTGAATGAATACATCCAAATGTGTTCACTTAGCTGATTCATTTCAGATCCCAATTCGCCACCTCACAGCAAGATTTCTGCTGCCACGTTCAGTTCTACCTCCAAGTGCAATAAACCAATTAGGGCGGTCCAATTAAAACTCAATTCCAGCTGAGACCAGCAGGCCTTGTGCCTAATAGTTATTTTGTAATTAGCTCCAGAGAGATAGGCCTCAGGGATGCACTTCTCCGGATTGTTACTTGCACATATTCCTACATATTTCATCATTTGCTCCAGGCATATGCTGCTGCACCTCAAAAAGGTATTGATCTGGATACAACAGTTCTGAACAAACACCAGCTTTTTTTGCAGCGTCACTGTGGAAATACTGCCCTGGTGTCAGAGCTGTAAAACTGTAATTGGCTGTCTAATACACACCCAGCAGCTTATAAGAGTTGGGAATGTCTGTATTCACTTTACTTTGGCATGCAGACAGAAAAACGCATTTCTTCATTTGTTATCAGACATCAAAGAAATTGAACAGAGCTTTATATTTACAGCACCCTCAAAGGTGCATGCCTCGTGTTTCAGAAAAGATGGCTCTCATTCGTTGCACTGTATGTCTCTTGGCCACACTTGCGGCGCCACATGGCCATGATTTGCTAAACAGAAGCAATCAAATGGAGACAAAAATTACCACTTCACCTTTCACATTACGTGTGAAGAGCGTAGATCTAATGGTTTTTTTTGCCATTGGCTGCACTACATTTTCATTTATAAATTATCTCAAGGCCATAGCCACAGTTTTCCTCTCATAGTTAGCTGCAACCTCTTACAGGGGTCAGGGTTGGAATAAACAAGCATAATAATTGAGTTAATGCAAGCTAAATACAGGCAACAGCAAACACGACACAGATCACTCCGGCTGGGCGTAGAATTGCTGTGAGAATTCATTCTGCTGCAGTACGCAAAACATGATGAGTTAATATTTATCGACGGTTGTCTAAGTAATGCAATTGCTTTTTATTGCTCTGTACGGACTAGGACTAATGAAACATGTGGACAGTCCACCCACATGAGAGAGGAGCGATAGGCGTAACCAAAAGTTTGGCAAAGGTCAGAGAGAAGTTTGTGTTGATGGAGGGAATCTTCTGAACAACACTGAATCTGGATTTAACACGATTCATTTCATAATGGAGTAAAGTGTTTTGGAAAAAAAGGAGTGAATGCATTTTTAGTGATTTATTATTTGGAAATAAAAATGCTGTTTTTTGCATTTGCATTGGTGTTCTTTATCAGTAGTAAAAAAAAAAAAATCCAATTAGAAATGACAGAAAATTTACTAAGAAATCAAGCGTCTCTTGTTTTTCATCCTCTGTTCTTGCTTTCACCCATTGTCTTCTTGTGTGTTGTGCGTTTGGGAGTTTAATTAGTTCTGCCAGCACACACAGTCTTCGTGGTCACCAAGATCTGCACTGCATTTGGTTGAACCTTGTTCATCTTGGTGTCTTCTTCCATGCAGATGATAACTGGGAAGCATGATTAACATCTGTTCATGCTTGTTTCGAGCTACATCACCACAATAGGCAATTACTTTTGATGGGAAGTGCTCTTTAGACTGAGTAGGGGCGAAACCATTTGTATGCACAATAACACCAAATGTAATAACTTTTATCTGAATGACAGATAACTTTTTTTTTTACAGACTACATTGTGTTAAAGCTTTGAAAATCAATCTTTGCAAGAATATTTGCTCTGCTTTTGTAATCCAACCTTTACTGTCTCACAATAATTTTAATATATTTTGTATATCTGATGCTGCTGTCACACCTGAATTGTGTTAATGAACTCTGAAGCTTTCTGCAGTGAATTGTTTGTCCTTAATTTGTGTATCGGCAGTGCTTGCTAAATGTAACCTCCAGTCCATGAATTATTATTTTTTATCTATTATTCTGTTGTGAATTCTTTGGGCACTTAATAGTTATTAAAACCCCCAAAAAGTAGGTATTTTGATTTTGTACTACACATTTAGATTAGAAATAAAATATAGGAGCCCATTGGGTTGCCTCATAAACATTTCTAACATCGAAGAGATGTAAGCTAACATACAGAATAAGTTCTCTTGATTAGTAAAAATGAATGTTTCTATTTAAAGTGGACTACTGTAAAGATTTACAGATTACAGCTCATCTTTTCCGATGCCACTATATGTGCTTGAATCTCTGTGAAATGAAAGAGGGATGAGAAGACAGATGAGGTGTGGTGGGTTTCTTTGATTTCTCAGGGGGACGACACACGAGACACAACCTTCAGGCTTGGGAAGTTGAGCTTGAGAAAGTCTTGACAGCAGAACCCTGGGCTACTCAGAATGGCGAATCCTTTGCCACAGCGCCTTGAGACAAACAGGAGCATGTGAGGGCAGATAGGGGAATGCAAGGAGATAAAAAAGAGAGATGGAAAAGAATTGGTGGGGCTGCTTAAAAGGAACTCGGAAAAGGGAAGAACGAAGGGAGAGAGGGGACTGTGTTCTGCTGCCATCTGGCCCGTTCACTGATCCAGAACGTTGACACTGGCAGCTGAAGAGGAGGAGGAAGGGAAGGAAGAGAGGGCAAAAGAGTACTCAGTTCAGTGTCTGAAGAGAGAAGTCTGTTTGTTTTACTATCATCTTATTCACAGTTGTACCACAACATGCACATGGACCTGCACCAAAGACATGTGTAGTGCCCTATAATAATAACTGGAAGCTTTTTCCTAATCTCAACCGAGGCTGCAGAAGCACATCCAGGGACAGACTTCTGCAGAAAGATAAGTGGCCGACCTACTCATCTTCACATTCATCTTCAAAAAACACTTCAGACTGAAAAACAATCATACTCTGTGTCTTTATAGATGCAGTCTATATATATATATATATATATATATATATATATATATATATATATATATATATATATATATATATATATATATATATGGAGAGAGAGAGAGTATTAAGTACTAAAAAAGTACTAAAAAAATACTTGAGATCAAGGTAGGTTGTGCCTGGTAAGACAGCCACTGTCCTTCAAGTCATTCAGTGTTAAGCCTTTGCTTTATACACTGTTGAGGCTTGTCCACGTATTCTCATTCAGGATAAAACGGTGGCATATCTTCCACAAACAGATGGCATGTGTGCACCTGCATGAATGAGCATATACACAGCCCACACAAGGACACACACAGTAAAGGGAGGGTAAGAAGACACGGGTGCTGTGGTGATCCAAAGTCAATCTGTGTACACAGTCAAGAGCCATAAATAGGGTAAAAAGAAATAAAATTATGTGTCAAGGAAAACTGATTAACCCAGTCTCTTATGTTTACCCTGAACTGATTGTACATAACAGAAAGTAGCAGTGTTAATATTAAATTATTCTACAGAGTGTAAACACTGAAAATAATTACAGCCAGAAAAGCCATTCAGCTGTGATCAAAATACATCCAACTTCTAAGCAAGAATAAAATCATGATTAATCACAAACATATCTGCTGATTGAGTAGAAGGATGAGCAGATATGTGAACAGTTGCTTTTTGATGTGTTTTTATCATCATACTTCCAGCGTGAGTTTCAGTTAATGCAGATCCCAGTGTGATGACTGGATCTGGTTCTGTTTTCATTTAAATAATAATGACTAAATAATAATGACTAAATAATAGTGACTAAATAATGTAACTCTCTACACTCTCATTTACCAAGTCCCATCTAAACCAAACAGTTTTCTGCAGACATCTGTAAACTTCTGTAAAATCAAGAATTTGACTGTTCCTCTTTTAAAAAATACCTTCAGCTAGGTGCTACCATCACCATCTGTCATAGTTACAGGTGCAGTATTTTCAGATTTGAAAGCCTCATATTGATTCATCTTTTCTTGTCACTGGAACCAAACAGCTTAAACCTTTTGAAAACAATCACATTTTTAATTAGTTTTATTTTAATGTTGTTTTTAAAAGATAATGCTATAATAAATTGCATCCCTTTGCATAGAATGAAACAGCTGATGTTTCTGAATGTTACACTGCTCATTATAAGGTTTCTTAGTCCAAGTATCATCCTTGAAGTCAACTCCATGTCAGAAAAAGCTGGGTTCTGCTAATTTCTGCATGTTCATTAAAAGTATGTGGCTATATTTTTTTCCACAAGGGGAAAAAAATATATCTTTTTTCTCTTTTCATAAAAACCTTTTGGGCTAAGCTAAAGGAAAGCATATTTTTTTAAATTGTAACAACTTGTACTTCAGTCAGAGTAAAAGCAGCAACTGGGATGATGCAGTTTGTCCCCAAGCTCATATTAATGTATTTTATGCAGGCTTAACTTGATGTAAATGGGCCAGCTGTGTCTGCAAATCTGGTCTTGCAAAACACTAAGTTTCTTAAAAAGCAAAGTTTGCATTCAATAATCAATCTCGATCTTTACAGATTAGTGATGATGAAACTCATGGTTAAATGTTACAATGTTTCTATACTAAAGCAGTTTCGGAGAAGAAAAGCTAACTACCTACAAAATGTGTTCATTAAAGCATTCTGTATTTTATTGCTCTGTTTTGGATAATGACTGCACCATTACACCCAAGTTACTCACATAACCCCTAGGCTCTGACATGCTGCTGTACTAGTCTGTCACCATCACTGCTCTGCTTCTTCTCTCATTTTTTGTCTCCTGCCCATGTGGGATCTGTCTCTCTTTGTGCATGCAGGCAGGAGATACTCAGCCATGTTCACCAACCCTAAAGGAGAAGGAAGGCTGTCCCAAAATCACTGAGGCAGATTAATCTGTCCTCTCTCACTATGTCCACCTGCTCTTCCCTTTGCACCTCTTTCTTATAGTATCATGGATTGTGGTTGAAGAATGGTGAGGATGGAAGCGCAGGACCCAGGTTATGGAGAAAAATAATGATTTAATGAAGACTGTACACAAATATCCGAAATCCAGGCAGCACAGAGTGAGCAAAGCTAGGGCAAATCAAAGACGCCAACATGAGGACCAACAAGGAACACAGGTGGGTTTAAATACATAGGGAGACAATCAGGGGAAACAAGGAACAGGTGTAACTAACCAAGGGGTAGATGGGACAACACAAAGACTCCACAGAACACAGAAACCTAAATAAACACACAGAAAAACTCAAGTCCTTACAGTACCCGCCTTCTCAAAGGTGGCTCCAAGATGCCCAAACAGTCCAAAAACAAAAACACAACAAGGGTGGGTGGAGGGGCGCTGGATGGGGGGCCAGAGTCCATGAACAAAACACAAAATAAACTTAATCCCAACAAAAAACAAAACAAAAAACAAACAGCACGGTCAGGGTGGGGCCGTGAACAGAGGGCGGTGACGCAGGAGGCAGACCTATGGAGGCGGGTCCGTCGGGCGGCGGCGCATGAGGCGGACCCATGGAAGTGGGCCCAGCGGGGAGCATCGGCGCAGGAGCTTGGGTCTTGGGACAGTTAAACAGTCCTATTTTTTTCCTATTCTCCTATTCTATTGTGGTGGTTGTGGTCCTGAAATCAGTTTGATTAAGACTAATTCCACACCTTGGTTCCATTGCCCTTTTTTATTTCCTCTCAGATTAAAGTAGGCATTAAAAGTCAGAACTATACCATATATTGTCTTTGTTAAGGATTCTGAAAGTCTTGATCAAATTCTCTTATTTCATCTAGGTTTGGTAAGTGTCCTTCATGTTTCTGGTTCCTGACTGAGTCCTTATCAAAAAACACTTGCTGAGATTTTAAAGTGATTTAGCTTAGCCCCCTCCTGGAGTCACTGCACGTGCCCATTGAGGTACAAAGGGAAACTGTCTTTGGAGCTAATTAAATAGGTTCTTCCTGGAAATGACAACATCTCAATTACAACAACAGGAATAAGAAGTCTGTTTGATTTGGCTAATCATCAAGAACTTCCAAAATAAATATGTGTTACATAAATCAACAAGAAGAAAATAATTTTGTCTCTTGAAGAGCTAAAAGCACTGAAAGCGTCTCATTTAATCCTCTCAGCAGGGTCTTCCCTCTGCTTACTTCAGGACTCAGTTCCCAACACTTTTCATGTGCAGTAATTGGCTTGATGCTCCAACACCGTTGGCATCCTTGTAGAGTTTTACTAATTGTCCTTTTTTCATTTAATTTCACAGCAAGAAAAAACTCACTTGTGAGCAATCGCTCATTTTGTACTTAGATCAAAGTTGCAACTTACCTTAGCTGCTCCTTGGTCAGACATGATTCATAAACACTTTCTCCCTGGCAGGAAGGACTCTGAATGAGCATGAAACCATATAAAAAACGAAATAAACATAGAAAATGACTGGGATGTTTCTCTGAATTCAAAACCAAGGCAGGAAGTGATAGAGGGGAAAAATAGCAGTATTGTCCTTCTCCTGAACCTGAGACACAACTTTTCATCTCCTTTCTTTACCACTCTGTCACCAATTTCATTGCCCAGACCGGAATTAAAAACTCTGCTGTTGTCACTCTCATGTCATGAGAGTGACAGGAGTTACCTTAAAATATATCCATGGGTGTGTCTCCATTTAGCTCAAACATTATAAGAGTTATGAAGTAACAAGTCTGAGGTCAGTGTTCTATGCAAAACTGCAAAAGGTTCTGCTCTGTGTTGAGGGTCTGAGCAATGTATGTGGTTAATCAGGCATTTCACTTTAGTAAACAGTAAAAAAGGGCTAAAAGAAATCGAGAAAGGAAAAGGAAAACTTTGGTAAATGGAGATGTGGACTGGTTTAGAGTTGTTTCCAGGAATCATTGCAGTTTTGCCAGTGGGGCCTCTTTTTAAAGGGTTTGGCAATAAGTAACACCAGATTATTAGAAAATTGTCTGTTGTTAAAGTTACACCACATTCATAATTACATTGTCTACGTGGTCTAAAAGGTTTTGGAGTGCCCAGGAGTGCTAGAGCAGAATCACCAGCAGGTGTTAATGAACTAAAAAGAAACACCTTTTTATAATCTCTAAAAATTGACAGGCTTCATACGGTTTGAGCAGAAGTTGGACAGTTTTCACTGAGCGCTTGGTCAAAGACTGTTATCCAGTGTTTGACCCAGTTTTTATTTTTTTATTTTAGTTTGTTTGATCTCCTCTGTTGAGTTAGAGGAGAGACCAGAAGGAGTCTCATCATTATTCACAGACTGCGCTATTTAAAACAACAACCTGATTAGACATCAAAGAACCTTTTACACAGAATGATGTATTATTGAGCTGTACAGTAATGTTAGTGTCAATTGGTTGTGTTCATCACCTAACCCAACATAGCATTATCCTTCTAACTATTATGTAATTAGCAGAATCTGACACTAGATTTCCTAAAATCAGCTTTGAACAAAGAAGACAATATAAACAGATGACAATTAATATAATATTTTATACAGTATTTATCCAGATTTATTTGTTTGAAAGTGAGTTTTATTCGACATTATGAGATGGCCTTGTCTTTGCAGTAAGGTCCCTCATTCACATTACAGCCTTTTGGTTTTTGCATTTCCTTCCTCCTCATAAACCAGAACCCTACTGTGCTGTGTTAAATATATTTTTGTCTTACCCATTTCCATTTAATTTGAACATAGTTTAGAAAGTCCAAAGAAAAAAAAAGTTCAAAATGTTTATCCCTCACTCAAACTCAACCATGGAAAACTACACATTGCAGCAACATCTACTCAATTCTGTGTCTGGTAGATTATTCACCTGCTTTATATTAACTTAACTTTCTGGCTGTGAGTTTGGCCTTCAGAAGGTGACCAGAATACAAATGTGTGCAGGTGAAGCTGAGTATTTCCACCTCATTTGTCATTACAGCAGCAGCGGTCAATCAGTTAAGGAGTGACATCACCAGCAAACCTGTCCAATATTAATGACACAGACATTATGCAGGGCACACAGAGCTAATCAGCTGTGTTTTTCACCCAGCCTGTCTAATGAAAACACTACGTCTAGTTGTCTGAGAACATGGCCTCTCAAAGTGGTAGTCAGTTATTTCTACATGTTCTCAATTTGACTTAATTCAAAAGTCTTTTTGGGGGGAGATGAGTGGTGCCCTGAAACCCATTGCCCTTCTACCACATCATTTGGCTCGCCACCAATCACATAAATTGCTCAGCAAAAAGTTTCATTTTGTCCTTGTGAAGTTAATCAACTCATTGGTGCACCCATAACCTGGGAAACAGCCCATTCATTGTCTCTGAAGGGAAGATTTTTCTTTCCATAGCCTCCATGGCAAATAGGCAGATTTTCACATTAGTTTCTCCGTCCTTTAGTAGATGGCAGGCTTTGTTGTGCTGAGGGTGGGAGCACAGAGTGATTGAATAGCTGCTCAGGCAAGAGGCAATCTCACAATGCGAGTGTCTAAACACAGTGCAAAACAAGATGGGTGAAACAGAAGAAGTGTCAGTAGGTTTCAGATATAGCCTGACAATTTTCATGCTTAACAGCTGAGCAAGTTATATGGAGCAACAAATATGATTTAAATAAGACACATTTAATTATTGTACGCAATTTATTGGAAAAGCTTTGTGATGAGGCCTAAATTCTTTCTTCACTGCAGCAGTATAACTGTGTTCTGAAAATATTAGAAAACTCCAGTTCAAATCAAAAACTCTCACAGATTTAGGTTTAAAAGGGTGTATTGTGTATTTTCCAGGCACAAAGTGACATTTTATAGCACAATCAAGAAACAATGTTACCGTAAGTTGTTATGCAAATGTTGCATATATGAATGATGACTTTAAAAAGATTGGACTCTGCATTATAGTCATATCTGATGCCTTAAAACGTGTCTCTTTCTCTTTAAGAAGGTCCTTCCCGACACTCCCCCTACAGTATGCCATCAACACAAAGCACGATGCCTGTTTACAATCATTCCTAGGAATGTTGTAATGAGATGTAGTTTGTTTAATTCCACTATGTGTTTGCACATTTCTGCTGCCACTAGTCTGGAGGAGCTGTGTGGGGCAGGGGTGCTCAGTGGGGCAGGACCTCAGTTGGGGACTGAAGCTCCAAGGTGGAGCTTTGGGTAATGCAGCGTTTTGTATGAACAATGCTTAGGCTCCAAATGGCTGTCATATGGATTCCAGAATTTCTCAAACATGTATGAAAGAATCAGAGCAACACATTAGAAATAACATTATCTAAACAAAGTAGATTTTACATAACCCCCATGTTCAGCTCAGGAGGTTCTGGTGCTCTACATAATATTTGGACCCTGGTGTCTTCATTTTGGAAAGTGTCTGTTAAAATAGCAAACGATGTCAAACTTTTTTTTTTCCACTTTTCTGCCAACCAAGTTAAGATATAAACTGTAAATCAGCAAAGAAAAGTAGCTTTAATTCACTATACAGCTTCACTGATTGCAAACTGGTTACAGAAAGTTCTGATCTCAGATGCATATTTAACAGACATTTTAGTAAAGATATATAAAAACTGATTGCCTGCACGACCCTGGGAACAAAAAAATGGGAGAGTGGTTTATTGTATAGCACCTCTGGTTAGATCTGTGTGGCAAAACAGGGTAGTGAGGTGGAATGAGCTACACAAAGGGAGGAATGTAGCACGGCTGGTTGATGGGTTATAAAGCGAAGTAAAAGGCCTCGAGACTTAGGCCGAATGACCAAAGCTGACAGGTGATGGGAGCAAAGTTAGTAAGAGCAGCTACACAAGGAATAACTGTCAGCAAAGTGAACCCTAATGCAGTCAAAGATAGGACAATCTGCCACAGAATGTCTTGCGAGCTGGAGCAGACATCCAGCAGGAAAGAAGCAGATGAACCACAGGTGCTTTCCTGACTGAAGTGGAGCCAGAGGGAAGATGGGAGTGCCATGCCTCCAAACATATGCAGCCAAGACAGATAGGGGACCAAAGAAGGAGTATGAAAAACAGAAAATATGAAACACTGTGACAACAAGAAGTTACAGCCGTGGCCAAGACACTATGCCAGATTTCATTTCATTTTATTATTTCATTTAGGTTTCAAGGATTGGGAGCGACCAAAGGAAGCCTTTAATCATTCAGGTCTAACAAAGGGTATATTTTAGGTCATAGGAAAAGGAAAAGGAACGTTATAAAAAGTAAAAATCAATGTACGGTCTTTTAAGAAACAGTCTGTTGACTTCTTTCTTCATTTAGAGTTCATTTAAAAAAGTAAAAAAGAACTAAAACATAGCTAAGTGACTGGATTTTGTGACTTGTTTTTAAGTTTGAAGGACACGTTCTTGATTTGTTGCTCTTTTGTTTATGGAAGGCCTCACAAATATCCACCACTTGGAAATGGTCCTTTTGGTGACATTTCTTAAAAGAACAGTGAAAGACAAATAATGTGTATAAACAGTGAGAATAGTGCAACCAAGCAACAATTAAAAATACTGGATTAGGTTTAATTTTTTCCAACACATTCAATATGATGCTTCGGAAAAATATTGTTCAGCTGTAATGAGCTAACAAAAAAACAAAAACATGACATTTTAGCAGTGAATATGTTGGTCATCAAATACTTAGAGAAACTGCAATGCATACAATCTCAAATTAATCGCTAACCCATTAGCTAGTATGAGAACCTCATACTAGTTTAGGAATTTGTAGTAATTATGATACTTGCTTTATGAGGTTTTTTTTTGTTTTGTTTTTGTTCACAGTGCAATTAGCTCCATAAACATAAATGATGCAGTTAGAACATTTGTTTTAGATATGTTAGACATGTGTTATTTCCATATACAGCCAAGAACACGAAACTTTCAAGCCAGATCCTTTTTGACTGATGGCTGTTTTTATCCTTTGACTTCTCACTATATTAGATTTTAGCCAGCAACAAGCAAACTGTTTGTTTGGTAACCCCTTAATAAAGTTAAACGTAAAATCTTGCATAGAAGTAAAAGCTGAGAGATGTCTCTCCCCCCCGCCCCCCGGCTTTCTCTATTTCTATGCTCTGTACAAGTTGAGAATGTTGCACCTTTTATTTCAAATAAACCTTTCATTTTGAAAGGAATGAATTGCAAGTGACACAAGTAATATCACCTCTGGCTCCTGTTTAGATGAATAGGGACATGGTGTGCAGTTGTTGTTTCCTTTGCCCTCAACTCAGAAGCTTGTTTTTCTTAGCAAAGCTTTTTAGTGTAAAAAACATGATTCCTTTTATCAAATATCGAGCTGGCCACACAACTTAAACTCATATAGAAAGTGCCCTGATCGCACTAAGATGTATGTCTTTAAGACTGGAAAAAATGACAAAATGCCTTCATCTGTAGCTTAGGTATTTCAGATTATATGGAACCTTGTTATGTCCAGAGCCAATGCAGTCATATCATAGTTTATATCATAGTTTATATCTCAAAAATGTTGCTTCAGTCACAGATTACCCTTGCGATTGATATAGTTAAAACTATTACAGAACTTAACAAGTAACTACAAGGAATTAGAAGAATAAAACTTTTACATATTGAAAATATAAAATGTCATAGTCAATCTTCCCATTGGTCTTGATGGAATATAACTAACGTTAAAATATATATTTTTTAAAAGAAGACCTTTTTAAAAGAAACATAAAAAATTCTGGCTCTTCTGTGTCTGAGTAATTATAGTGTTCTAATAAATACTCTTTCACAGGAACATGTTGGATAAATATCTACTGGCAAGACAGATAAATTATAGAGTGAGTCAAAGAATCAGTGCAGGCAGAGTAAACAGATGTTGAGGCAGATTTCGTCTCACTGAAACAGTTTAAAGGACACTTCATCAAACTTACCCCAGTCCTCCACAGTCCAACCCCGTTGCTTTCTGCAGAATCTAGATCTGTCACTGATGTTTTTACTTGTTTTGCTGTTTCTCTTGACACCAGGTCACCACAGGAATCCCTACCAACTCACAATGCATCAAGGAACACTCACAGCTGTCTGGTGCAATTCCTGAGCCAACTCTGCACCAGTGGAAACCCAGTCCCATCACTGATTCCTTATTAGGACAGAGTCCTGGCAGTAGTTGGACAACACTGAGCAACCTGAAAATGTCTTCATGGCAGTTAGATTGTTCTCCTTTAAATCCTTGATGCTTTTATAAATAGTTAATTTCAGTGCAATCTTACTGCCAAAGCAAAGATGACATGTTTTGTTCAAAGTGAGCAGGGTAAAAAAAAAATACATAAATTAAAAAAAAAGAAAGAAAAAAGATTGATTTCAAACCTCTCAGTCATTTAGTTTTCATGGACTGTTTACTGTTTACCAGTAAAATAACTGGGATTAACTCAAATTCAAGAACAGATAAAAAGAAGTCAGTCACTTCTTTGAGCTTGAAACCCATTTCCAAACCTGGGTCAAGCCATCGTGAGAGCTGTTATCCACAGTGGTGAAGGACAGTGCGAATGTGTTTTTTTGTGGAATTGAAATACTTTTTGTAATTTTCAATTAGCACCCTAAGCTGAATAAAAGATACCTGTCTAAAGCTAAAGTAGTAATAGCGTTTGCAAAAGTAAGGTTTCTGTCGGTCAGTCTTAAAACGTTTGGGCATGGCAGCAGATCAGATACAATGACTAGTGGGAGCAGCAGAGTGTCTTTCCCCACTAACAGGAAATAAGTAAGATGCATTATTCAGAAAAGTGGCACATCTGTACTGTGTACAGAAATAGCAAGAAACATGTTGCAGCCCTTTTAGGCAAACAGTTCCGATGAGTAAACTCTGTCCTTCAGTGTTTTGACCAACCAAAATTAGCTCATGTTAGTTTTGTACAAATATTGATGAACCCTGGACTGTTCCAAGAATGCTCTGCGTCCATGTGAATCCTTCTGTTTAAATGCCAGTGATGACAAATCAATGTACTTTTTGCAGAAAACCACCTCAGTTTCTTGAACAAACAAGTTTTAACCGATTTAATAATGTAAACCTTCAGCACGTCATCCTCATCATTCACTTTGCCTCTGTTAGTATTGTTATGGATGTGCTACTAAGGCATTGTGTTGCTGCTCTCCTTAATGGGCACATTCTGGTGAATCACAGTTCCAGGGATGGGACTGTATGTCGTTAAGACTAATAAGTTTACACCGGTGGACCAAGAATGTGCTAACACACGGAGCAGAAAATCAGCCAACACAAAGCAATCAGACTTTACTTTTTTTATTCTTTTTTAGCGCTAAAGAAGGAGGCGCTTACCCTCACAGACTAGAAGTGAATGTGACAGAGTCTATACAGCATCTAATCAAAAACGGGAAGATTCATTGCTTATGATCTGAAAACACGCTCAACGATCATCCGATGTTTTGCGTCACCTAAGTTTCTATTTCTTTGGAGATGGGGGTGAGAAGATGGTTCAGTTTCTGTATCTGTTACAAATCCAAAGGCCTTTGTGTGAAAGTATGGTAATGTAATGTGTGTAAAAGCATGTGGGTGTACTTGACCTTGATAAGCATCTCAACAATGTCTCCCAAGTCAAAGTTTCTTATCATGACTGAAACATAAAAATCACGTTTTACTACAATAAATGATTCAACAACTGTTGTAGGTGAGTCAACAAGTGAAGAAGAATACCAACAGAGAAGATACAGTGTAGAAAGTATAAGACAGAGACATGGGAATCAGGGTTGTTTTATTTATTTTTAATTGAAATGTAACTTACAGTGCCTTACAATAGTTCTCATACTGCTTGAACAATGTGCTGCTTGTTTTTTCACATCACAGGTAAAATGTTCAACTTATTTTATGCAACATAAAGTAGTGTGTGAGTGTGAAGTAGAAGGAATATATCAGGTTGAATCTTTTTTTAATACAAACAAAAATCTTAGAAAGTTTATCCATTTTATTCAGATCTTTCTAAATATGATACATCCAGATGAAACCGTTTGCCTTCAGAAGTCATTTATTTGGTAACTGAGTCCATCTGCCATATTGTGAAGTAAAAACAAACATGCTAAAGCAAAGAAGAGGCCCATGGTAGCTCTGGAGGAGCTGCACAGATCCACAGCTCAGGTGGGAGAATCTGTTAACAGGACAACTATGAGCCATCCTCCTTACAGTTCTGGCCTTTTTGTGGGAGAAGTGAGAAGAAGGCCATCTGTTCTAAGGAAGCCACGTGAATCTTTAGAGCACCATAAGCCATGTAAGAGAGAAAAAACAGAGACGGTGCTTTTGTCAGATGACACATGAATACATTTTTCAACAACTTTGTCCTACAAGCAAAAAAACGTTGTTTGTGACAGAACTGTTCTCAACACATTGAACACACCACCTCACAGAGAAACTTGGAGACAGTAACATTATGTGAGGATGTTTTTTGATTTTTTGTTGTTTTTTTTAACATGGGCAGGGAATCTGGTCAGAGCTGGGGCTTCACCTCCCAGAATGATAACAGCCTTAAACATACAGCCAGTTGTACAACAGAATGGTTTACATCTGAGCAGATGAATGGGTAAAGCCCAGATCCAAATCCAAGTAGGATACTGCTGCATAACGTGAAAATTGCCTCATTCTTCTTATATTATGTTTGCATAATATAAGCTGGAGTGATTTTACACCAAAGAATTGGAAGAAACGTCAGTGTCCAGATGTCAAAGCAGATAAATAAAGCAAATAACTTGTAGTTATGTTTTCAGCAAAAGGTAGTTCTACAAAGTTTTTATTCAGGGGGCTTAGCCACAACACAGTCTTCATGCTTTTCATCATGCAGCTCATAACTACTGTTGGTTTATCACATACATTTACAATGAAATAATTAAGAGTTTGTGCTTGTCCAGTGGGTGCCAATATTTTTAGAAATCACTGTTGATCATTTTTCTATGAAGTACTGTTTGGAGTCATCATCTACAGCACAAATAAAACTCATGGCTGCTGATCAAAGACCCCAAAATAAATATTGTCCGTCTGTGCTGTGGTGCACTAAAATCAACACCAAAAATCTTGGATGACAAATTTGACTTTTTATTATGTTTTGTTCAGAGGGAGATGAGCAAAGGGTCAACAACGGACACCTTGTTTCCCTTTGCGTCCTCTCTAGCATGCATATGTAGCCCTTCAAGCTCTGGGAATTGTTTATAGGGCTTAAAGTTCAAAATCTGACACTGAAAACTGTTACTCTTCCCTTTTACCTCTGTTCCATGCCGGGAACAGCAGTAGTTTCAGAAAATGCTTCAGTTGCAAGAAGAAAAAACCCACACAACTTCATGCAGCTGCCGTCTTTTACCACTAACTCCCCTTCTGTGGAATCTCAAAGTCTGAGGCAGAGAATACAAAGCTGCATGTCAGCCGCTCTGAAAACACAAAATTATGCATTTGATCCGTTTTTGTCATGAGATCCATGGTGAGATTTGCATCAGAACAACAAAAGGCACAAAAGCATTTTTTTTTTTTTTTATTCTTTGGTGACTGGTTAAATATTTATTAACTACACACACACACAGTCTCTGTTTGCTTTCCTGACCAAGAAGTTTGGAGATGAAGACAAACTGAAGACAGATGAGAACAACAAAGCATTTTATTTGTGGTTTCTTTTCACTTTATTTCCCCCATAAACTAGCTTAATACTTTACCAGAAAAATTTGTACCACAGACATTAAGTAATCAGGAGCTAATTTCTATCCTCAATCAGAGGTCACTTCTCTGAGTGGGTGAATAGACAGCAGCTTCCACCAGTGGAATCCAAATGATTAGTAGACAAATTAATCATTCTTAAAGTAGGCAGTGATAAACAAAACAAGTGATCACAAGTCTTAACAGCTCTTCTCTGGAGGTCATTTCTCTTGTGTGATCTGTGAAAAAACACAGCAAATGCACCATCTCTCTATTAGAGGCATTTTAAGGGATTTCATGTTATCAGTGATAATTTCCTGCCTGTTTCAGATGGATGCCTTGAGTGTGTAGAGCAGTGGGAGCCTAACAGCTTGTGAGACAAAGGCTATATTAATATATTCTATTGTATGAATAGGGTCTGTATATGCAATGCTTTAACAGTGGATATTAAATGTTTTGCACTTTTCCAGGCAGTGTTTACTGAGTGTCAGTTTCTGTCATCCAAACAATATCTGTATTTCTACTACAAGTTAATTGTGTTTCTGCTACCGCAAGTTTTTACAGAAACCAGCTTAGTGTTATCAACAAATGTTTACCTCCTTAAAAGATTATTCTTCTATTTCTGCATGTTTGTCATGCCTAAAAGGTCAGATCAAAACTCATTTCAATGTCAGACTAACAGGTAAGAGAAAAATTATTTCCTTCGTCAGCGACGGTACAATATTTTTTCCTAATGGAGTTAACCTTGTGTTGGAGTAACTTATCAAAGCTGTCCTCTCACAGTTCTCTGTTTCCACTGTGCTTTTCCTGCCTTGCTTTGCCTTCGTCCTACACGTATCAAACTTCTGGTCTCTGGACATCAACCTTGCTTCCCCATTTTTTGATAGTAGCTTTATTCTTGACAGATTTTCTTAAGTCTTACTAAATAATTAGACAAATTAAATGGAGGCAATGGAAAAAAGATGCCACAAATAATCCCATTTTTTAATATCATATAAGTTGTCAAGCAGAAGAAGTTTGGCTAGAAAACAGCAACAAATGTAGAATGATCTAATGACAACATACATGTCTGCTACTATGTCACTATATTACACAGATAAAAATATATATATTCGGGATGTTCGATCAAAATAAGTTTAGGTTTTAACCACTGTGAGATTTTTATCTCACTTTCACAAACTTACTGTGACATTACATGTCATATTTGCTCCACAATAGTTAAGCCAACTATTATCTATATTAAATTCAAACAGCCCCATAAAGAGACTCAGAGCTAAACACTTCAACTAAAGGTCTTTAAATTCTAAACAGTGAGATGAGAAGTGAGATTTACATGTCTTAGTTCAATTCAAATGCATTTTTTTATTGTAATACAACATTCCAACTCACAGAGTATTAAGAATCCAGGTCAAATTTACAAGAACAGCTAATTATGTTATCACCGCCCCGTGTAACTGCTTTGGTTTCCCTGCCGCGCTTTACCAGGTCGATGTTATCATCAGTCAGAAAACAACCAGGGTAAGTCTTGTAGTTCTGCCGTTGTGCTGCCTTTGATAAACACTTCTCTTGCTGCAGACCCGCTCCACTGCTCACCCAACTCTGCTACAGACATCCTGTCTGCCTTTCCTCCTGGTTGCCTGTCACAGTTCACAAAGTCTTCTGGAGAATCGCTGCCTGGATTTTCCTCAAAGTCAAAGTTGGAATTCTGCCTCTGACAAGTCTGTGAATAAATCCTCATTAACCTTCTCCCCTGTCCAGTTGTCTGCTTTCGGGTTGACTTTCGGGTGACTTTGTGACAGCTTTATGCTTCTCAGTTGAGTCAGCTTTGTTGCAAGAAAGTTGTGTATGTTTCGCAGTTTGGGATTTTGCAAGCATTTTCTAAACTCTCAAAACTGTGGAGCTCAGATGTAGGCCACCAGGAATTTATTCCCTCCTTCAAACTTTCCAAAATGACTGGTTTTTGTTAGACATGGAATCACTTAAAGAGGGTTTAGAGCTTTATATTATGTTTTCTCATCAAAATCATATTTGGAGTTTTGCTTTGATTCTTTCATGCATTCATATTATTTTTCTAATAAGTTGCAAACGTAACACTAGCAAATAATCAAACAGCATCATTTTATCTATACCAATACCTCCCCTTCTGAGAGGACAGAAAAAGAGAGTCAACAGCTTGATTTTTACATTCAACAATGTCCCACTACCACAAGATTACTCTATTATATTGATGCATTTGGTTGTATTAGGTTAGTGTCTGACTTGTTCAGCTTTATTTACCTTTATCATACCTAGTGTGCTAATATTTGGTTTGTTAGATTAATAGAATTCCTCCTGTTAAAAGTCATTTAAATAAACAGACTGCTGTATGTGTGGAAATGTCACACAGAGAGGAACAAATTAACCTGCTGAGCAAACTTGATCAAGGCGTTGTTTAACTTCTCCTCTCAAAGGTAGTGCAAGTATATTTTAACACATTTCATTTTTACACGTTTCTCAACGGCGAATTTGAAAATGTTGGTTAAAAAAATGTGTGACAGTCACACATCGTTATTTTATGCATGATTCCTAAGACTGGTTAAGGATTGTCCTGTTTTCTCCTTCCTAATGACAGAAAATGAAATGCATGAATAAACAAACATCTCCTGAGGACCCAGCACCTGCAGACAGATCCATTAAAGACTCTCCAGTACTTTGGTCAAAGCTGAGCAGACATTCATGTGCACACACACCTTTCACACACCTTTCACACATGCTGCAGACCACCTGGGAAAACCCCTCACACCTTTATTCATTAATTCATCAATCAGTCAATCAGTTGAGTTTAATTTCTAACACATTTCAGCAACAAGGCAGTTCAACCAGGCTTTCAGTTGTAGAAACACAAAAATATAAAGTCATAAAAGACCAACACAGTCAATAATTGAGAAGTAAAGTAACTGTATAAAGTAATGAAATGGTCACAGAGTGAATGCCACACTTTTCTACAGAGAGTCTCCTGTGTGGACAATGACTTTATAATTTCCACAAAGGCATGTTCTAGCAATGTGACAATCTTTGTAGATATTTTGTGAAATCATACTAATTTTCATAATTCTTCACTTTGTCTGATAGACACACCTCAAAAGTGTTCACATTGCCTCCGGACACAAAAACTAGATAATAGAAACTGACTAGGTGAAGCGAAATATCAACATTTAGTGCATTATTTTCAGAAAACACGTTCAAAACCTTCCGGCCAAACACACAACACATCAGAAAGAGTACAAAACAGCTCAATCAGGGCCAGCTGTCGAAACAGGGAGGAGGACGCCACCCTGCAAACAAATCAGTAAATCAAGACATATTCTAAATTGTTTACTGAATGAGACTTTAAAGTACCTTGTCTTGTACAAACCGCATTTAATCAGCACAACCATTTGCCAATAAAACTAGGAAATTCCTCTGAATTACCCCTTTAGATCAAGTGGAATTTAATGACAGCTGTCGACGAGAGCCTGTGGTTCACAACACAGCGTGCATTTTTAAAGATATATAATGGTGTCTTATTCTCAATGAGAGAGAACAGCAAAAGAAAACAATGCCAGGCATTTACTCAAGGTTAGTTAAAACAGAACAACACTCCGGTTAGTCAACAGACCGGAAAAAGTCAAGCACCCCTCACCAAGCTGGATGTCTTTATCACAAACTCCCAGCAGCTCAGGATACAAATGTAGCACAGTAATAGCATACACTAGAGAGAAAGAGTCTAAATAAAGGAACACAAATTATATAGAGAGATTGCAGACTGAGGAACCAATCATTTATACTGACATGCAAAATGCAAACATACAGCGCCCTCCTACTCCTGCTGTGTTCCTTCAACCTGAAAACAAATGAACTTGTTTGTCGCTTAGGCTGTTATTAATATCGCAGTGAAATAATTATAGGGCAATTATAAAACTCCAGTTTGTTGCTAGAACATTTCTCAGTCAGTCATGGTGTGATCTGTGATCTATATTTGTTTTTTTTGCTTCAAAACAAATAATAGTTTTTTTTAAAGCAAATTGTAAAAGGGCAAATGACTTAAATACATTTCTAAACAACAGAAATTTTGCAGATTAGTCACATATAAGTACATGAAGGGTGAATACTTAAAACTAAATAGGGTGTCAATTAATACATTAAATTAAAAATAATTATAAAACACCCATTTTGATCATTGCTTAAAAATGCTAATAATTTTTGGATGGTATCAGCAACAATTTTCTGCCTTGTATTCACCAATAAAAAAAGAAAAACAAACATTTAGTTCCAATAAAATAAGTCTTTAGTAAATATTTGTAGACTTTGTCACGTTTGGACACTGCTGTCAGAATGAGGAGATGTTTCTTTAAATTTTTCCTTTAGATCTCATTGGTGGTTCACCACTCTGGAAAAGATTTAATGTCCTGACCCTCTCGCCAAGAGCTGAATATGCAGTGAAGTCTTGTTTTTTTCTTTTGAATAAAAATCATGTTCTTGTGCTAACATGCATTTCGTAGGTCAGTAAGTTGTTATGTTTTGCCCGAGAGCCATTGAGATAGACTTTTTCTTTTCTTGCTTTTGTTGCATTTTGTGAATTATTTAAGTCTTTTTTCAGTGGACATGCTTAGAAATGGGGTCTAAGTAAACTGAAATGTTTTTAGAAATATTTTCTTTTCTAAAGCATGCACTGACATGTCAAGAAAATGTTTATTGTTATCATTATTATTATTAGTATTATTATTATTATTATTATTATTATTATTATTATTATTATTATTATTATTATTATTATTATTATTTCCATTTGCAGAAAGCTTGTGTATACTGAAGGTTTGAATCCCATTCTTTGCAGCTTTTAGAGATACATTCTACAGATAATGAACATTCAGTCCTTTAACGACCGTGATTGGAGTCAGTATGAATGAGTAAAATGTTGGTATCCCGTTGTCTTTTCAGTTTTCATTGCACAAAATGCTGGAGAGAGTTAAAGAATAATAATCACAAACACCTGAACGTTAATTATATCTTTGCGATCTCCAGTGATGTGTTTGTTTCTTGCTCAGTGTTTTTCAAAAACAAGCATATGAACAACAAGAGTCATTAACTTACTTGTTGTTATGGTAATAATCTGACCCCACAGCACCACGCTTTGATGCAGTTCTGTAATGATAGTGTCCTTGTCCAGCCTTGTCTGTCACAGTTCTAAATGTTTTTAAATTATTAGTTATTGTCATGACTGTAAACATGGGAAAACGTTGATGTCTAGTTAAGTTATAAGTTTGAATCTTTCAATGACAAAATATTTATATAGTCTCTAATGAACAAATAAAGTATACATATGATTAGCTTATACACATGGAATTGTTATGAGTTTCTATTTAAGAAAATTGAAAGTTTTATTTTTCAAATCTAGATAGATTTCTAGGACACTAACCTGCCTCCAAAGGCACACAGCTTCATGATTTTCTTTTTTTTTTGTCTGCACTATGCAGAACAGAGACTGATGTCATGCATTAAACAACACAGAAGCATGGGTCTTCAATAATTTGGATTTTTCTGACTTTTCTTAAAGAAATATTTATTATGTCATATGAAATCCATTTTATAGTGCAATTCAATAACTGGAGATTTGATCTGTGTCCAAACTTTTCACTTCTGTCGATGACTTTTCTTATTAATACAGTTTGAACACAAAGATACAATCCATATATTCATCCATCCACAAAGTCAAAAAATGTTCGCGCACACAGTCGTGGTAAGAAAAAAGTACACTTTCAGTCAATTCTTGGTTTTTAACATCTACACAGTTTAGAGCCTTATTTTGAAAGCTTTGCATCTGACACACACACATATATATTTACACACACACACACACACAATAATGCTTGATATTATTCTTTGGATAATATCAAGCATTAGATTACAGCTCTTCATGCTTTAAAGTATCTATTTACCACTTTTTAAAATCCTGTTGCTTTTGGTGTGTTTTCTTTGAAGTCTTTCCAAACTGGGCTTGAAATAATCACATGGAAATAATCAGAACTGACTTGGTTCTGCAGATGGCAGCTCAGTCGCCTTCCTAATTGAAGATTGGTAAAGGTTTCTTATAATGGAAATATGTGATCTGAGAAGGAACAACTGAGCTGGAAAGAAAGTAACACATCTGATGATAGAGCAGGAATCAACAAGGCCCGGAGACTTAGAAAACATTTATTTAAGCAATCGTAGGCACTCAATTACACTTGATCAATAGCCAGGTACAAACACTCCTCCTGCTTCAGACTTCACAGAGCCATCAAACCTACGGTTGCAAAGAGAACCAAACTTGTTTGGACTTTATTATTGGATGACCCCTGCCGGCCCGTGTTTGTCGATGTGAAATAAACTGTTGAATGCCAGTTAGTGAACCACTGGAGAAGAAAACTTGTGTACATGTGTGAAAGGTGGAAAATGTGATCTTGTCCTGATAATAAAAAATCTGACTCATGACACCACCATTCATTTGTGAGCTTGACGTTTGATGGGCTTTGAGTTGATGTGACTCATCTTGCTGGAGACGGGGGTTCAGCACGGTGAAAATAAAAAGTCGATAAGCCAAGTTGTTAAGACCAGAGACAGGATTCAGTGAAGGTTGTGTCTGTGGGTGAAAACCACTTATTTGTGTTGCAGTATGACAAACATTTGCATCATCTGAAACAATAAATCCGGACCTGTGGGAGATCGTCACCTTCCTAAAATAATGGCTCAAAATATTTTTTTACAAAAATCATTAATATCTTTTTTTATTTTTTTGTCTATATCAACATTTGGCAAAAAGAGGTGGTGATATAATTTTCCTGAAAATTACTCATTTCAGGATAATATGCAAAAGAGAGATATATAACCCTAATGTAAGAGTTAAAACAGCTTCATTGCAAAATGTGAATGATTAAATATGCCTTGCATTTAGCTGCTATTTTTTTCCCTTTTCAGTGAAAAAAAATCAAACCCATTACCCAGTATTAGCCTTTTATAATAATCCTCTTATTCACCAGTGATTTAGTAACAAAAAACTTATAATTATGTTGAAACAGCACAAGGTAAGGTAAAGAGAGTAACCAGTGTAGTACAGAGGAAATTATGGATAATGATGGTCATGCGTGACCTTTTTCAAGATGCCTGCTGAGCTTTGATGAATTAAAAATAATTATTCCCTCCTGGAAATAGCAGGTTACAACATTTGAGTGATTTTTTCCATGGTGAAACTGCCATTATTTCATCATGTGTATCAACATAGAAAACACTAAAATTGGTTCATGTTGTTTGTGAGTATGTTGAGATAAAGAAAAATTTTAACAAAAAAAAAAGAAAAATGTATGGACACATTACTGAATCGATCACCTCAGAAATGAATTGAAGAAAAAAACAAATTTCCTTTAAAAATGTTCATGTTTTAAACTTTAAACTCCTATTTGTTTTCACTTAACCACGAGAAAGACTCCTCTTCCAGTTTGATGATTTGGAGGTTTTAGCTACTTTATGTCAGTCATTCACTGTGAAACCAGGATATACAGTGGTGGTATATTTGGACTGGTGGTTCTTTTATTAATATTCTAGGAGATGTGTGCTGTGCCATGTAGTTGTTTAGTGTGTGTTCTGTCTCTTTTCTGCTGATTTCTGGGCTCAGCTCCAGCCTCTCCATAATCCTGAATAGGATTAAACGGGAACAGAATATGGATGGATGGTTGAATTAAATCTTGTGTGCTGTGCTGAATATGCAAATCTATACATACAATGGAAGTAAACCCATTGTGTTTTGACAATGGGATGTGTTTTAATATCACAATGTCAGAAAATAGGCAATTTAAATCAAGCCCACTCTGCTCCTTCTATAGTATCTGAAGGCTCTTCCACATTTTGAATTAGAGTGGCCATGATATCGATGTTGGTTCTAACTTGGGTTTCCGAGTCCATTAGTTTAGTCATAGCTTCTCTTATTGCCTTGAAACATCTGCATAAGTAAATTTGTTTTCTCGGTTTATTTAATGGAAATGTCACAGGTATTCTTATGCATGTTGGGTTTTGTAGCAGTCTGTCTTATAAAAGGGAATTTAATAGAAATAAAAAAGTAACAGCAGGACTGGGTTGTAGTAGGATCTATATATTTTGTGTTTCACTCAGTATATTGAATCACTGAATTTTACTGATTACTGAAGTTTAACTTAAAACATGAAACGTTGTTCAAACAACTGCATCCAGAAAGTGTCTAACTGTCCGAACCCGCATTCAACTAAGATGCTGTGTCCTAACTTCAGATGTGCTTCGTGCTCAAAAACCTTCCAATTTCGGATATAGCATTTTTATTTTATTTTTTTTTATCATCACTGTTCTAAGAGTGACAAAATAACAATAGCAGAAGGAATCTGTAAGGAGTGAAACACTTTTTCCACAATCTACTATGTGGAAAAATATTATTATTATTTATATGTAAAAATAAAGCCGACTGACTTCTCAAACTGACCTTTTTCTTATTACTTGTTTACTATTTAAGAACATTCACATGAAGCACAGTAGAAAATAAAAAAAAAAACAAATGACAGGCTATTCTTTGTGGTCAATGCTTAAGGACATGTCATCCTCACAAAATTACAAAATACTTTGATTTTGTCCAAGAGTGGTTGTTCTCTGAACATGTAAGCTGTAGTGTAATAAGTTATTGTTATGTTTTAGTGCAAGAGCAACTGAGATGGAAGCCATTTTCACATTCACTGCATTCTGAGAGCCACTTCTCTCTGGTTCAGTGGACATAGTTGGAAGAAGGGTCGAGGTTAACTGAAATGTTTTGTGAAGTGTTTTCTTTGGTCAATGTTTATTTTTTTAAAGCATTAATGCCACTTATTGCATTCGGGCATTATTGTTAGAGTTCCAGAACGTTGATTCCAATTTTCTCAAGAAACATGCTTTAAAAAAACAACACCACATTCTGTGTTTTAATAACAGTGTTGGGAGTCTTTACATAAGTAAAATCTTTGAATCCTATTTTGCTCTCATGATAAAATAAGACTGTGGATAAAACACAGTAGCTTTGTGCTGAACTCACTGTTTTGCGGTGGAAATGAACCACAGACATTACTCAACATTTTGAAGAAAGCAACGCTTAATGTAAAATTGCTTCTCACATTTCTTATCAAGAATACATCTATAGTAGTCAGGATCATTTTCCATATTAGATAATGACTGATTGCATGATGATTGGTCAAAAACAAAAGAGTATGACAACTTCCAAGGGTAGAAGTTGGAGGGATGAGACTTTGTACGACACTGCATGACCTGAAACTTTACTAATCACAACAAATCTTGTCATGTTCATTTTTCAAGCGAACTGCAGGTGACTCTACTACAGTAGCACACACAAATGTAATAATGCCAGGCTGTTCTCTCTGCTAGAAACAAAAAACATGATGAATCATTTCCTAACTTTTAACACTTACATTTTTCTTCTCATTTCCCAAAAAAGCGAAACTGTTGGAAGGGAAAAATGTGTCTCATCTTGACATGACCCCATAGTTTTTTATGTCAAATCTCGTTCTTCACACTGTCAACAATGCACTTTTCTTCTCAACGAGTCGTTTTTCTTTATCCATGGATTCACTGATACGTTTTTATCTTCAGCTTTCTGACAATTGAGGTTTTGAGTCAAACCTGAAATGTATCTAAAAATGTTCTAAATTTAATCCACCTCAATAAAAACTCCAGTTCCATCTGAAAAAATTAATTTATCATGGTCTCATCTGGTTTAACTGACTAAAGTCAAACATCTTGAGATGAATTAACTTTTCAGACAGTCTAGGTGTGGTTTTTAGCATCTCCCTGGAAAATACCAAACACTTTAACTGCCCAAAGAAAAGCAGCTGTTTGAATTGAATTTGAATCTTTGTCTAACTGAATTTCTGAATCATTTTAATTAAATCAGCATGTTTTTTTAGCAATGTTTTAAAATCCATTAGTAGTCACACAAGTTCAAATTTGTCTGAAGAAATACAAATGTCAAAGTTCGCTCATTACTTTATGTGAAACCAAATATATATGTGGCTGTGTTATGCAAATGCCACATATAGTTCGCTTAAGGACACAAAGATGGCGCTGACAGACACGTCATATTACATGTTTTGGTGAAATTTTATTTAATTTTGAAAGTTATTCTAAAAATTGCTGCATTCCTGAGAATTCATTTTACATATAAACACTATCCATGGCACATAAACACAATATGGGTTGAATAATTACTAGGAATTAAGACATTTGATTTGAGCCAAGTTCACCTCATCACTAAGTTTGCAATCATCATGTAGGGCAGTGAACCCTCAGAAACACAGAGAAACACATAACCTCTGAGCTAGTATAAAATCTATGGGGTGAAGAAAACTATACATATTAGTAGAGAATGTAATAGGAGAGACAGGGTTTAACACAGAATCACTGCACCACCTGTATCACGTGGGAGATTGGAGAGTAGTAAGAGAAACTAGCAAAACAAGAGAAAAAAATAGATTGTGTGTCCTCCAGCAAATTAAGCCTATAGTGGGATAACTAAAGAAGGGACTTGGGATAACTTCAGCAAATCAAACTCTAAGCTTCTTCAGAAAAGTGCACTCTTAGGTACTGAACACAAAAAGACAAGTTTTCCAACTCAAATAGCTCATATTAAAAAATCATGTTTCTTATAAATAGAATTATTTTGTAAACAGCTTAACCCAATATGATTTTTTTTCATCCATCAACCGATCAGGTACATGCTAAGTTTTAACAGAGGAGACTATCAAAACATAATTAACTACAGGTTTTAACCACTGTTCTTAAATTATGTTGTGCTTAAGTGTTTTTTCAGTGGAACATGTGTTTTGTAGTTATTTTGTCACTACCCTGCTGGGTTAAGAGCGGCTGTTTGTGTGTGTGTGTGTGTGTGTGTGTGTGTGCTCCTGTGTGAGGCTCTCTGCTACAGGGCGTGGCCAACAAGTGCAGTACTCTCCAGCTGTTTCCCATCAAGTTCAATCAGAAAGAGTATATGAGGAGGAGAGGTGGAGAAAGAGCCAATCACTCCATTTTGTTTCTCCAGTGCCTGCTCAAGATTGGGGGCACCACATTTATCACAGTTGTTTTGAATGAACACTTGAAACCAAATTAATAAATGAACATAAACAATATGTACTATGATGATGTGGAGCAATTTCTACTATGGCTTAATGGAAACTGGAGAATTGTCTTTCCTTGCATGCTGTGATTGATTCAACCATTAAGGTGTAGATGCAAATTTACTCAATTAAAGCAGCTTCAGAAAAATGGTGAAAAAAATCTAACACCTCTGTAAATTACAGAATGGTGTTCATGGTTGGTGTAGTAATTCTTTATTTAGAAGTTTTTAACCATGCAGCTTTGCTCTTTCATTTTCACACAAAACTCTTGACGGTGATCATCATACCCTGACCTCCCTTTGCTGATAGTATTTGGTTCCTGTTGAATTCTACTATTCATATTCAGGAATGAATCCTTAATGATGTTAAGGTCTTTAGATGTTCTTTTTTGATTCCTATATCTCTACATGCAGAGCAAAAAAACATGTTCCTTGGTGGGTTTCAGAAGTGACAGAGAATGAGTGATACACACTTAGCACAGTTATTACAGCTACTGCACTTTAACGTCTGTACATGAAACATATGTTTCTCATTAGTACCACCACCTGCATAAGTTCTTCATGTATAATCGATACTTAAGGAAAAATAAAAATAAAAACAACTCTCTGGAAAAAAATAAAAAGATGTGATCAGACAAATACATGTTCAACTGTTTGTCATGTCATTATGTTTCTTATCCCCACAAACATTTTCTGACTTGAGGTTTCAAATGTTAGGGATATATGGTAGTAAAGATATTATTCTGTTCACTTACACTCATGGTATCCAGTTCCACTGAATCATATTGTACCATGGATAAGCTGTCGTTCTCAACACTTCAGGCAGCATTTTGTTGTGCTCTACTCACACTCAAACAAATGAGGGGAAGGTGGCTTTATGGTGAACTAAATAGCTCTTATACCATTTTGCACTGCAGTCACTTGCACTTGGGCAATACAAGTTAAGATGTCACTGCAATTAATTTATTGTTGTTTATTTATCGATTTGTTCATTTGAACATGTTAAAACCCAGTCCTAAACATTATCCATCCACTCACCATCCTGTGTATCTCAATATAAAATCATGCTGCAGACACAGCAACACTATCCTGCCTGTTCTGTGGATCTTCCATCTTCACAGGCCAGACAGTATGCATAGGTCCTGCAGTGAATCCTGGGTGTGCCCAGGGGGTCTCTTTTTCTAGTGGAACATGCCTGTAGAACCGCCTTGGGACTGAGTAGGCATCCTGATCAGATGATAAGAGCAGCAGCTCTACTTTGATCTGCACCCAGATGATGGATCCTCATCCTACCTCTAAGACAGAGACCAGATGATCATTTCAATCTCTTATTTCCGAGGCCAGGTTCTTCTGGTCACCACCAACATATCTCATAATCAGAGGTTATGTTACAGCGGTAACAGGTTCTGGAGGGAAACCCAGACCTTTTTATTTTTTTTTACATAGCAAAATTCCCCAGCTCCTCCTGAGGGACTCCACGATGTTCCCAGGACATGGCCTTGATATATATAGTCTTTCCGGCAAGTCTGATCGCAGTGGGACATCCCCTTACAACCTTCAAAAAAAAAAAAAAAAAAGCGGTCTGGGGGCTTCCTGTTCAGATGTTTGAGGTACATCAGCTGACTCTTTCCTATGTGGATGAGCAGTGGATCTAGTTCAAGCTGTTCCAAGATGACTGAACTTCTCACCTCATTTCTGAGGCTGAATCGTAAGGGTGTGAATATAGAGGGAGCAGAAAAAATGAAACTCTTAAATCCAGCTCCTAAATGCAATTTCTTGCTTGGAAAAAAAGTGAAAATGTGAAGGGGTTTTATTTGGGGTTTTACAGACACATAAAACTATGAAAATGTAAAAAACATAGTCTAATTATAATCTACTTTATGGAAAATGCTGCATGTTTACTATTTCTTGTATCATACTGGGATATGTCAGTAGATTGTTTTAACTGTTAGTAATTTACATACCCAATCCTTAAAGTAGGTTGTAACTGTTAAAGATGATCATTTATTTTTTTCTGATATGGATTCACATGGATCAAATTTAAATCTAATTTAAAGCTGGAGTATTTCACAGTATCAACTTTTTTAGATTCATGTCATGTTATAATGTTGTTCCCTTATACTTATGCATACCCAATTGTGTTGCTTTGATTTATTTATCCCTGTCTGAAATATCCTTGATTCTCCTCTTGACAACCACTTGGAGGCACTTTAATGGATGCTTACACACAATGCACTGTCTATTTACCCAAAGCTCAGCCTCGGAGCTTCAGTCTGCAGCCCAGTTCCTGCTCCACAGAGCCCCCCTCCGCCATGCCTTCCTCACACTGCTCATCCAGACTAGCAGTAGGAGCAATCATCAAACGGCTGCTGGGATTGCAAGTCGACTGAGCTCCTAAAACATTTGTAAACAGCGTCAATGAAAGGCATGGGAGGCATTGTTGTGATGACAATGCTGAAGGGTGGGAAATGGTAGGAGGTTCTTAAAGAGACGGAGGCCAATTTCTAGTTGTCAGATATGGTTTTGATGTGAAGTAACAGTTTGTTTTTGAAAGTTATTTTTGATATTCACAACATTTTCATAAAAACTGAAGGTAATATTGTTACTTGACTGTGCTATAAAATGGCACAATGTGCCCGGAATATACACAATACCTTCCCCTTTAAGAGAAGGCTGTTTAAGCCAACATTCAGGTCGATAGCTGCGGCTCCACAGAAAGGACTGCCCTATAATACCCCGGAGGGTTTTCCTTCGTCAACATGCTAGGCTTTGTGTTGCTGCAGCGTGAGGCATGGAGTAGTTGTGACATCTTTCCTGGTCCGTATGTCCTCTGGGGTGACGGAGAAAACATCAATCAATAATCCGACAATCGTGTGTCCATGGTTCGATGTCCACATGCAAAACAATGAATTCACTGAGTTGTTCCACCATTCACTTTCTTCTCTGACTCTGTTGGCAGTTTTTAAATGCATCTAAGTGCCTTTGACAAACCCTTTTGTTCTGAGCCCCCATTACCAGCTGATCGATTGCCTCTCCTGCCTCTCTTCCCCGTCCACTCCTGCTTTCATGTCGCAGAGCTGTTTGTGCACATAGATACTCATTTCCAGTATTGCTTCATGTGTAAGGATAGAAATGCTTCAATGCTTCTCCTTAGTGTTCCAAAATGCATAACTAAGGCAACTCATACTGAGAGTAGGGCAGAGTATGTGTGGGAGTGAGAGGATGCTTCAAAGGAACAGCCGGCGCCGCCAAAAACAAGCAGGTAAAAGCAGACACAAAGAACTTTCAGCCTTCAGTCGCAAAGAAAAAAAATCCTGTTAAGTCTCATTGCACCTCACTCTGTGCGCTTGTTTGCACAAAACCAAACCTCAAGAAATAAATTTTTTAAATATGCCACAATTGTTTCCACACAGTGCTAAGCCCAGGCTGAGGAGTGAATCCGGTTATCCCTCACTTAGACAAGAAGTAAAGGAATCCGGTCCTCCTTCACTCTTCCAGTTTCCCATTTGAAGATGGAATGGGAGGACGTGTCAATGAAAAATATAACAAATATAGAAGAGCACAAAGGACTTAAGCCGTTCTTTCAAACCCAGGGAGCACGAGCTCAGTGGGCGTTAGAAGAGATGCATGGTGAATACCTGATTAGATCGACGAAGGAGGTTCAATCAGTTCCTCAAAGAAAGAAGAAAAGGAGGTAATGGTGGGACGTTAAGTGTCTTTTACTCTGAAAGACTCCCTCCAACCTATCTCTCTTCCTTCTTACTATGTCTCCGTCTCTTTTTCTGAATCTCCCCATTCCTTTCTACCATTTATCTATCATCTTCTAACTTTGCAACCCCACACTTTGCTTCCTTCTCTCAACTCCCCTGTTGCTCCATCACTCTCTGTCTTTTTTTTTTATCTCTGCTTGTCACAGTCCCAAGGGGGGCACTTTAGCTAAACAAGGGATTTGAAGATCAGAGGCCAATCTTCTGTGAGAGGTAAACACAGAAGACTTCAGCTGTCCTCAAAACAGTCACAATGCCTTAGGATGATGGTATTGACTGGGCATATTCAGTTAACTGCTTTTTCAAAGGGATTACTGCTGATATGAGTCATTGACATCTCTTAATTGGAAACCAGCATGAGGGAAAATGACAGGGCGGCAGCTGCATGTGAATTCACACTTCTGTGCTCCAGCTCAATGTTTTTTGGATTTACTCATTCAAGTCATGAATCTTGAGCATTGTAATTGAAAGCCAAAATGATAGAGGGAGAACAAGCATGCCAGGCTTCACAAATGAAACTACAAAATATTGTGCGATAGTTATAAATGAAAATATTTTTGGAAGTCATACTGTAATAGCTATAATTTAGTACCAACTCATGCAGAGACAATTTGAGACATATGACCGCAGGCTAAGGGGTTATTTTCTGAGCAGCTGACATAGTTTATGCTCCAAGTACATTTTGGATATAATGCAGACAAAAGGGAATACGAGTTTTTTTCAGTTTCAACTGTTACAAAACGACTCTTTCTGTGACTTGTAAAGTGATAAAATGTTAAAGGTAATAAAGGCCAAACTTAGGCACTGCGAATTCCACACAACTATATTTCCTTTAACTTCATTTTTGTGCATATTTACATTACCTTCAGAGAATCAGCAATTTCCAGTTTGAAAATACATTTTGTAAAGCAAAACAAGCATATTGCTTTGTCTTGTTTTCCCATCAACTTTACAATTACATAAGTCCACATGTTTCAAAGACAGTTACAGATTAACAACAAGGGGCAACACACAGAAATTTCACTGCTTCATCTAGTAGATCTGCTCCGACATCCCCAGTGATCCAAGATAACGGCCAAGCAGCACGCAGTCCTCGGCTGCAGTTACGTAAGACTGCTCCAATGTAAAAGGTTTGCCGCTGGTAAAGTAACTGCAACCACCAAAGTTGATGTCGCAGCAGCGGCGCACACAAGAAGCAGCGTGACGCAAAAGACGCTTGATGCATGTGCACAGCATGCATCACTTACTGAAATGTATGTGTTCACCCTGATGCCATCTTTTAGTTTGATGTGAGTTTTTTTTTTCTTTTCAAACAAAATTGTGATGGCAAGATTTATGTTTTTTCTGTGAAAAGTGAAACTCTTTTCTTGTGAAGTGCAGTGATGAGGTGAAACATATTGATTTTTTTCTTATTAAAGGAGACAGCTGGCATGAAGAGAGAAAGACAGCTTTGAGAAAGATGTTTAATCTCAGGGAAAATGTAAATTGATTCAAAGGGGCCCACAGCTCAGCATCAAAATGGGAGTGTATAATCAATATAGCGTGTGATATCGTGAGCGGTTATAATTTTATTCAGTTACCAGTAGGAAAAACAACAGCATCACACAGAATACACTGAAATAACCACTCTGGGGACTTCACAATGCATACGTCTCTACTTGCTTTCAGCATTTATCTCAACAGCCCTCGTGAACAAATTACAATGTCCTCCCACACCAACCTCAAATCCACGGAGGTCCCACAAACCGTTCACCTGAGGTTCAGCGGGAATGGGAAGAGGTGTCGGCAGGCTCCAGATGAGACTTTGAGGTGGATCGGGTTAAAAGGGAGACGTGAGAGCATGACGGATTTGAAGGCGGCAAACCATCGGGGCAAGTGTTAATTGGATACATTACTGTGCTGTTTTTCCCACCCTCGCGAGTGTTGAAGCAGGGAAGCCAGTGCCACAGGATAAGCAGTGACGATGCAATGCCTGTGAACCACAGTGGGGCGTTGATTATGCATTATCTGATCCTGAGGGAGACAGCAGCTGCAGCAGGAAGAGGCTGTATTTAACAACACAAAATAACTGTGTTCTTGGACCTTTTCTGATTGAGGCTGGTGGCTGTGAGTGCATGCGTGGTTACTTGTACAAATTCACACGTTTCCTCCAACCCTGAGGGTTCAGCCTTGAGACAGAAAGGCAGTTTTGGGGATGATTTATTCTGATTGCTCATGGTGAAGTGAACCTTCTGCTCCTGCACTGATCTTCGCAGTCCTCCAGCAACTAATTTTTATCAGTTATCATTTCAAATCTTCATTCCCTTCCATGCAACAGCAACCAGTAATAACAAACAGTCGCAGTCATAACGTCTCTCCCAAAGCAGCCATTTTTCCAGTTTAACCGCAACACTGTCTCCGCCTGGGTGTTTACGATACTTTCTGCTGCACTTACACAAAACATAATCAAAATCGCAAGAGCTGTGAGGATGAAGGCGGGACTTGCTGTTTGCTAAAATGGAGAGAATGGGGATTCAAGCTTTCATTTTACACTGTTAATCGGAGAGAGAGGTTGTGCAACACACAAAGCTGCAACCAAATCCCATCAGAAGCCTTAGCTGCCACATGTCATCCTTCAGACTGCAGGAAATGGATGCGCTTCATTTTGCCGCCCATAATATCTGCAGGGGAAGCCACTCAACTCCCCAGAGGGTGTGTGCTGCTGTATTAAAACTGTCCATCGTTTGGTTGGTCACGTCTCCCACTTTTTCAGGCGACCTACCAGGGGTCTGAGAGCTGACGGAGACGAGGCTGATGCTGAAGAGCTGAATGTCTCTAAACCCATATAGTGCTTCATGCGTTACAGTTTAAGTCAGCTGTCTACTACAGAGAGCTACAAAAACTTGGTGCCACGGAAAAGAGGAAGCAGGGGATTGAAGTCAAAATGTCAGAAGATGGGAATATTTTGTTGCCTTTCTTAAACGAAGCCAGACGTTGTTTCCTCCCTCACAGAGTGTGAGCTTTAAATTCATAATTTACATGAAAATTATGAGGATACAGCAGAACCAAACCCATGTAGTAGAGGCAGCTTACTTTCTTCAAAGGGGTGTCTGTGCAAATGCATCAGATTTGAACCTTTTTAACCTACAAGAAGTGTCTGGTTGACTTGCCAGACATTTGAGATCTCACCGACCACAAGAAGTGGTGTCCTGGAAACTCCAAAATATAAATGTTTTCTATGACCTTCACAATAGTTATATTGTATTTAGAAAAAATTGATCTAAATACCCATCAGGATACATGAAGGTTTCTCCTATATTAATGATTTTTTAGGTCATTTGAACATGAAAAAGTATTTCTTGATATTCTATCATTTTAAACTGTTTAAAATGTAAACTTTGAAGTATTTTTTTATCCTCTAAATATGTTGATTACATGTTAGATGTTGCATGAGACACTTTTTCATCTATAATATTTTATTTTTTATTTTGATAACATCTCCAGCTACAAGAATGTGGTTTGGAAATAATGATAGAATCCAATGTCCATTTCCAATGAAAGGTGACATTTCACAAAACCCATTTCAAATTGGCTCATCAGCGATTTAATGGTTCGATCACTGAGACGTTGTAAAAAAACAGAACCAGCCAGATGACCCATCAGAGATCCTTTCGAACTGCATAAAAAAAATAACTTTCTTTAAGCTTTGGTTGCGATAAATGTTTTTGTTCACTTTGAATACTTTGCTGATTGTATGACTTAATGAAAAATTAGTTTTGTTTGTTCCCTGCACATCAATATGTGTCATTGTGACTTGGTAAAGTGAAATGAATCCTTACTATGTGCAACACAGAGATGAAATCAAAGTGAGGAACCAACAACACATCTGCTGAGTTAAACTGACAGTTCTTCAGTCTCACTGACTTTCCAGTCTCGGCAACAAAGTTTTCTTTCTTTTCTTGAAAGAAAAGACTGTGGGAACCTTGAAGCTGCAGTGACCCATTTGGACTTATGAAAGAGGCAACCGCCCAGTTTCAGACCATAGTAGTCCCTCTTCTCCTATTCTTCTAGTTTTGGTGTTGAAAGGTGATGTTTTAAATGTAATTCAGATTTTTGAATGTCTCTTTCTTTTTCCCTCTTTATTCCCTAGTTATGCTGATCACAACATTTTCAACCAATCAATCAAATTTTATTTGTATAGCACATTTCAGCAGCAAGGCATTTCAAAGTGCTTTACATAATTAAAGAAAAAAAATAAAAACAGCATGTGACATTGAATAAACAGTAAGAAAGAGAAAGAGCAGCATCCAGACAGATCAATAAAATGTTGACAAAAGTTTGTTGCGCATTCTACTATGTAGACATAATTTTCCATTTTTGCCTAGTTTGCAGAGATTTTTCAGGGTGATCTTTAATGAACGTACTCTTGAGAAACAGAAATGGTTTGATTCGTCTTTAAATTTCTCAGAGATCGCTCAGACGTAAGGGCAGAAGTCATATTTGAGACTGAGTTTTGAAATACTACATGCATGATTTATTCACATCAAAACAGTTTTATGTACATGAATAAATCATGTACATGCAACAAAACTGAGATCATAAAAGACGTTGTTACGATGGCAAATGTTAACCTGTGCAACATGGATACGCCACAGCCTTTTTATGACAAACAAATAGAGGGATTCTGACATAAAGGAGTAGGTTGTTCTCCTGCACTAACGCACATTAAAAAATGTAAAACAGGTCTGATATCCCTCAGTGAAGAAATAAAAGCCGGGATGAAAGCATAAAGTCAGTTTAGATATTGCACAGAAGCGAAAGCAGCAGAGGAGCTTGGGTGTGAGTTTCAAGTATGAGGGAACACACGAAAAAGACAGTCCGTCCAACCAGGCATTCATATTCAACTTGAAACAAAATGACGCAACATCGTTTGCGTGTTTACATCTGTGTATTCATGGAGTAGTGCAAGTAAATAAGGGAACGGAAATAACAAGCACAGATCATTTTTAACCTTGTCTGTTAATATTTAGTACACCAGAACCAGAAACAATTAAGAAGTATCCCAAAATATGAAATGTTTCTAAACTCAACAAATCATCCAGAATTAACTTTGCCCTTTGTTTTGTTTTTTGTTTTTTCTTTCTTCCCCACTTTGTCCTTGTTGTTGAAAATGAATATATAAATTTATGTTTTTGTTTCATCAATGTTTCCCTAAGAGTAATGGAAAGCATCTGATGCTCATCTATAACTCTCACAGCTGCCCTAAAAATGTCATCGGAGCACTGCAGCATCTCCCTAAGGGCCAGTATCCTTCCCGCCGCAGCACCAGTGAGGGGCCCATCTTGGCCATGGCTGCTCTCTTGCCTTTCAACTTGCGCTGGAAGCTTGACTCCCTCTTACACAGTTTCTTTTCAAGCAAAAAAATAAAAATAAAAACAACAACAAACAAACCAAAGTGCAACACATATGATCAGACTGGGTTTAAACAACGGCTTGAAAATGATGCAACTTCTCTCTTTGATTTGATGTCGCCTTTGTTGTGGATGCCTCAGCTCTGTAACGTGATTGGCATGTAGGCAGAGAAAAGGAGGACAGAAGTTGCAATAAAGATTTTGGCATCAGTGAAGCAACTTTTGTTCAGACCTCAAAGACATCCAGACTGAGATTTATCCTTTAAATGCTGTCTTTTAGACAAAGTATGTCAGAGGAAAATGGAAGTTTTGCAATGACCGTCACCTCAGTCATGAGGTGACGGTCTAAATCTTACTAAATCTTTCATGTTTAACGGGAAATGTCGTAATGAGGTATTGCTGATCAAATTTAACTTTTAACTTAAATTTTAAAATCCTGCCAATGAGCAATTGGATTTAAATTTACACTTTGACTTAGCCACTTGGAAATCTTACATTTTATAGGTATTTAGAGATGTATTTCAGGATCGTTCTCCTGCTGCATAACCAAGTAAGCTGGAGTTGAAGGAAGGCGGACACTCTCATTGTTCAGTTCCTGAAGACATAAAGCAGATCCAGACAATAGTCTGAAGTGCAGCGGTGGAACCTTAAGGAAACTGTGCATGATAAAATATCTGAAATTTTCAATGAACAGAGTAACATTGTTCAGGTAAGAAATGTTTGAACACTGATGGAAGAGGCAAGGAAAGTACTACTTCAAGTAATTCCTGATGGCACTTTTTCTATAAACTTTTGAATAAAGAGGTGCACATAGTGTTTTAAGCATTATTTTTCCCATAACTTAGACTCCCTAACCATTCCCCAGTTTGTTGGCAGAGCCACTGTTCCAGCATCTCCAGCTTCTCCTCTTTTTTCTGAACACTTGTCCTCCTCTGCACAAATGCGAGGAAACCATCTAATTCCACTTGACACCAAAATAAATTAAGTGTTCAGAGATTTAGTTTTCAGACACATGTAGCAATGCGTTTTTTTTCACGTTTGAGAAGAAAGTGCCTCATAAACAACATAAGCAGTTCCCCTGAGGTGATAATATGTATTTTTAGCAGGAACAAGGCTTGTTGTTCCCAGAATAGGATTTTGTGATGGACATACCTTAATGAGATCCCAGTCTGGTTGAAAGGCTGTGTATTTCTATCTGAACAGTGTGTGTGCGTTGGTCTCCAGCACAGACTCAGTAGGATTCCAATTTATCCCCCCCAGCTGGGAGTCATTGTTCGATCAGCTCCATGAGGAATGCGTCAAGCCTGACTGGTTCTGAACTTCATTAAGTTATGCAAGAATAAAGTTGCAGCACACCCAGGTTCTAGGTGTGTCATAAACAGTGACTCTTTGAATAAACAAGCAGGCTGTTTTAATTCCAATAGCAAGCAGGACAGCTAGAATAAAGCACAGAAGCAGATGAGAGCTGGAAGAACCGCGGAGGACAGGAGGAGAAGAAGTGCAGCTGCAAAATCACCTCTGTGGCCCTGATTTGTCTTCCAGCCCATCTCTGTGGCTCCCTCCGGAGAAGCTTTGCTGCAGTCAGTGTTTGTTCTTGCTTTGTTCTTTCTCCTTTTTTTCTGCCTTTCTCTACTTTCCTTTACCTTTCTTTTTCTCATTTTCCCCCTGCTGCTTGTCTGTCTCCAGGACCGCTATATAATTTTAATCATCTCTTGTAGCCTATGCATTACACATAGTGTTGAAAATTTCACATTGACTTCCCTATGTGCTCCTTAATCATACACACTGTGTATCATAGCCTGTGAATTACTGTTCTCCTCTCCTTCCTCGTGATTCTGAGCATCAGAGATAGATGCTAGAATAGACAGAGCTTTAACTTCAGGCAGAAATGTGTGTTCGTTCACCAACACAAACGCCTTGCTAATTAGATATTTGAGAATAGAAGCACAAGAAAGTGGTAATTCCCAATTTCTTTCTATATGAATCATTAAGCTATCTAATTTGCTAATATTAGATTAGGTAGCTGCATGCTAGTCCCATGAAAAATGAATATCTTCAGAAGTTTTCTTAACTTGGCCGAACCCATGGAGTTTCTCCACCATGTCGGTCATTTCAAGCTTCACCAGAATTGTGACTTTTTTTTTTTTTTTTCCATTGAAAGCTGAAGAAATAATCTTGCAAACGTAGCCAATACCACTTGAACTACATAGTTCTGTATATTTTCTTGGTATTTGATCTGATACATTAAATATATTGAGCACACTGAGTTGGATACATGCACATCGCATTTTCTGATTTTGAGAAATGTGAAAAACTTTCAAGAGACATGAAGATATTTGCAAGTCGTTGTACTCATTTAAAGTGTTTTTTTCTATTCATCTGTGGCCTATTTGAGATCGGCTACAGGTTGCGAAATATACTCTTGGTTGTGCTTACAGAAAATAATAAATACAACGTTCTTGTTTCTTAAATTTATAAAGAGCAGAGTGAGCTTGTCAGTGTGACCCTATAGATGAAGTACAAGCACTTTGAAGGTTGGTCTTGTTTAAGTCCATTGAGTCGCCACCAATAAAGAAAAATGCAGACAATATGAAGAGATAGATCAGGCTCACAAGACTTCTGGCTCCCCTGAGAATTCCCAGATAGCTGAGGAGAATCCTGTAAAGATCCTGGCAAATTACTCTTTCAGCTTGCCTGAAGGAATGTGCTGCTCCAAAAATAAAAAACGGCTTTCTTAGCACTCATTGAGAATAAATGATTCAGAGGCTATGCGGCATAATGAGCCTCACTATAGGGGGCTGCAAAAAATGTTTTGACTATGATGTTAACCTGTCCTAATAGATCGTGTTGCAAGCGGGCCCTGCAACCACAGAAGTGAGATGAGTGGAGCTTAGTGCAAACTTTGCTTGAGGGAAGTAACACTCCAGCAGTCAGTTATGTTGCGCTGTCATCTTAGTTTGCTGTGATGTAAAGTGAAGACAGGGCTCTTTCAGGGAGAGTGAGTTCTTTCCTCTAACTAAGGGTCAAATAACCTCCGACACTAATGACCATATAACCAAATCACTACAAAGGAGATGATGCAAGCCCCAATCATTCTTTGTGTGTATCTAAAGTCAAGTTTAATCAAAACTTTCTCAAACGGTGGACCAGCAATTCTTTTGCTGACTCAACTGAAACCTTTTGTGAGACAAACAAAAACAAACTTTATCAAACAAATACAGAACTGTGCAGCTTTTGTTTCTGAATTAGTAGCAAAATGTAAACTCCTTAAAAAACAAGCACAACAAATTCATATTTTAAAATTCTCTGATGTATATGTTGATTAAAGGTGTAAAAATTTAAATCATATTACAGTAACACACCCAGGCCCAGCACCAATGGAACATTTAAGCGCTTGTATTTATTCTACGAATATGTGACTTCTACACTTAAAATCCATGTAAGTGCAATATGCTGCACGAAGTGTTCAGGTAAGAGATACACGTGAATATCATATTTCTACAAATTAAGCTTCTTTTTACTAGATTCCTTGGGAATGTTAAATGCATTTTAATGCATTTTCCTCTTGCACAGGAGGTCCTGAATAACAAAGGGCCATGGAAGGTTAAATTCTATTGACCTGTGTTTAATAAAGGGTTAATCTGGTACTAATTCACAATGAATAGTCGAGTCAGTTGTGGTGGAAAATTATTAGTTTATTATTAAAATTATTATTATGTTATTATTATTATTATTATTATTAAATGCTTGTGAACTCCCACCAAAACAACCTGTTTGGGCTACACACACAGGGTTGGAAGTTGTTTTCTGCATCAGAACCAGACTGTCTCGCCTTGTTTTGGATCCCTTCTCCTTGGAATAAAACTCGTGTTGTCTCTGCCTGGCAGCGCTTTTCACCCAGAACTGCTTCATTATTGATTGTCTTACAAGCTCTCTGCATTGTGCACAATATATAAATAAACCTGATTAAGTGATTTCACCTGACAGTGCTTGGAAATTTTTTTTTTTTTTTTTCCACAACACAGTTCACATGGCAAAGACGTCCAATTCATATTAATTACATAGAATCCATTTCAGTCCAAATTTTCTTCTTTTGTTAAAGAAAATCCAGTTCCATTTTGTCACTTGCTGTAGCCACGAGATGAATCAAGTGTATATCTCCTTGGATGAGTGATTGATAGGAGCCGAGCAAGGCAGGGCCAAGTGCGCTGCGCTTGTTACAGTTTAATGATCTTCTGCACCTTTATTTCTCAACTGCGGAGGAATTTGCTTTGGTAGGCCAGAGAGTCAGTCATGGCTTTCCTCTTACAGATGAAGTGGTTCTATTTTCATTTTGAGAACAAGTCCCTCAATTTTAAACAGGGAAGACTGTTAGGTTGAAAATACAGTACCTCTAAGCCTTGTGCCATGGATCACAGTGCAAAGCAGATGCAATGCACTTTCTCAATTAGGGGTTAGCGATTTGGCAGATGGGTCGAGGCTTCATCTGCAGTAGTAAGGGCATTGTGCCAGTCTGATGTAAGCACTGAGCTGAGGGGAGAAGGTGCCAAATTATTTATCCATCTACATTCCAGTCTCACCTGTGATCATGAGATATGCATCATAATTAAGAGAATGTGGTTATTGGATGCAAAGAGCTGAAATGAGAATCCACTGGAGGGGGGCTGGGTTTTGCTCTCGGGACATGAGAAGCTCAGCTTAGGTGGTTCAGGTGTCTGATTATGGTGCCTACATGGTCAACTCCCTCTGGAGATTTTTCAAGCACCTCCCATTGAGAGTCGACTCAGGCAGACCTGAAAGTTGCTGGAGCGATTGAAAATTCCCATCTGGCCTTAAAACAGCCTCAGGAAAAGTGAGTGTCGCTAAGTAGAGGGATGGCAGGGTTTTCTGTCCTGGAGCTGGAGCTCATCCAACCTAAGATAAGAAGATGTAAATGAATTGATGAACAGATGTAAAAGGACTAAAAACAATTGAAGAAGCAGTAGGCTAATAATGCCACGCTTTAAAGAAATGCAAATTGAGATCAGATGAAAATTGGAAAGTAAATGCTTGTATTTTACATGTTATAACTTTAATTTTTAATACCTTTTACATAAACAACTGGTCAAGACAATATAATGAAATTAGGCTTCTAAAAGTCCAAATACTAAAACCTGACGTGGAAAGCCCATGTTAGATCTATATGCAGAATGCCCTGCAGGAGAGATGATGGACAATGCAGCACACTGCATTATGCTCTGATTAGGTTACCTGCTGACCACAGGAGGTGGTTAAGTTTTTGCTGGACTTTTGCATCGTCTACCTCAGCAACATATTTATTTAAATAAGCTAGCACCCTTAAGCAGCACGCAGCACTCAGCAGCAAACACCACAACCAGAAGACTCATAATGAAAGTAAAACATTGACTGGTAATACCTACAAATTGCTCCTGATCTCACTTTTCCCTTGGCAACTAAACCTCCTCACTATCCCACTCATCAGGACTAATGTCATGAACTAGTCAGACAGGAAGGCAGGGAGACAATTGTGTGTAACAGTTGAATTACATCTGGCTCAGCCTTGTGTGGAATTGGTAAATATCTCCAAAAAGTGATGAGGTTTGCTTTATTTACAGTAGAGTTGAATAGCGTTCCACCTTTATTTTACCAGTGTTTGAAGAAGAAATGTGCAATTATTAATCACAGTAAAAGTTGGAGATGCAACTGTAGGAGGTTTGTCATTTTCTCTGCATAATAATTTCAAGGGGCTCACAGAATAAACACTTATAAGCAATGATGATGCATAATGTTCATGTGTCATGCTCATTCATTTGTCATCCATGTAAACAACAATTTACTATGAAGGAAGAAAGACTAGCAAAACAAAAGAATGTCTTGCAAAGGAACATTTTAGACTGTCTGAAAACAGTCAATACTTTTCTTTTTTAAAAGCCTTAATTTTTATTGATTTCTGCAAAGACAGACAAACAAAAGCAGAACAGAGAGACTGGGTTTTTCTTCTGACAATATTTTACATTCAAACATTCATTAATTATTCAACTGTATTTACAGTGGTGTGTGTGTGTGTGTGTGCACAGCAAATTTGGAAGTGTTCCATCAACTCCTACAGTTAAATTCAACATTTTGAAAGTGTCTATATTGGTCCACTCTGGATGGTGTAGAAGTTGCACTTTTGAAAGTGTTATTTGTGATAGAGTTGAATCAACACTCACAGTAGTTGAAATCAAATACACTTCAGTGTTAATCTACCCAACACTAATGTATATTGTCAAAAGTTAACCCTATGAAAGTGTTAATCTAACACAGAATGGTGTAAAGTATATATTAACATAGAAATCTGAGTTTTAAAATACTGCTGGCAGAGTGTGCTGTTGTGGCGCAGGGGTTAAGCACAACTCACATATGGAGGGTCTAGTTTTCAATGGTGCTGTAGTGGGTTCACTTCCCAGTCTTCCCCTTCTCTCATTACCCATTTTTTTTGTCAATTTACTACCAAATAAAAGCCATTAGAGCAATTAAAACATTTTTTCCCCATAAACTACTGGCCATCAATAATCCCCAAATTCATTTTAAAAAACATTAGATGCTGCATTAGATGCTATAAAAACACCATTTGCAGTATGTAATCTACTTTTATTTCAAAACAACATCAAACAGCACTGACAGCAATATACAACAAAGGTCATACATTCATCGTACTTTGCACTGAAGGTGAAGTGTGCTTTGAAAGTTCATTGGAAGCGGCCATGGATGGTCTTGTGATCACTGATGGTGAAGTGTCTTTGGTGCTGCTCTTATTTTCGCCAACATGGAGGAGGAAGACTTCCAGCCTGGAAGGAAAAACAAGAAATATAGCAGAAACATTAGGATAATAAATAAATATTTTAATAAGTAGTGTGAGCAACAAAAGTCAGACTCACCTCTGTGTGTCACCATCATATTCATTCAAATTACTCTGCCCACCTGGTTTACAAGATAAAGCATAAAAAAGTCAGAAATAATTACTAAAGAAATTAGTCAGCTTATAGAAAATTTTTTGGACTTGCACTGGAAATCTGACACTTCCGAATTTGCTGGGTGTGTGTGTGTGTGTGCGTGTGTGTGTGGGGGGGTGTGTGTGTGTGTGTAGGTGTGTGTGTGTGTGTGTGCGTGTGTGTGCGTGTGCCACGTCGGAATAAGCTCCATTTTCCCCACTGTTTGCCACACCTTTCAATCAAGAATTTTTTTGTAATTTTTTCTGTTATTGAAATTTCCTCCACAATCCTGATCCAATCTTCTTGATTAGGCGGTTCTGGCTTCAACCATCTTTTTGTTATTGCCTCTTTTTTTTGAGACCAGGATTGCCTTTGTCAGAAACATTTCTTCTTTCCTCACCACATCTGTTCTATTCCCCACACAGTCAATACATTTCATTGTTATACCTGTATTTTGCAATAAAGAAAATTGACTGAACTATATTTTCCTTATAAATAAATAAAGCCGTTTTTCAGAAATATTTCTTCTCCAACTTGTTTTAAATGAGCCAGCCAAACAGTTTTTTTTTCTCTTTAATTTCTTTGTGAGTTTTAAAGATGTTCACAACTGAGTTTTTTCACTAAACATCTTAATAAATAACTGCGTTTTAATTGCACTTTATTCTATGGCTTCATTTGTATTGGTATACTTAAAAAATAGAAGCTCTCTGCATATTCTTTTGTTGTTTATTATTCATTTAAGAAGGCAAATGATATTTAGCCCTTTTAAATTTTTGTTAAACATTGTTATAAAGGGTGTTGTTCAAGATGACCAATTGGTCAAACTAACAAAAAAAAATCCACTGAGAGTGCTGAAAACACTGTAACTTTCTCAATATAACACTTTTTAGTTTCTTACCACCTCTCAAAAGCTGTTTCCACTCTGACAGCAATTATCAGACACAGTGGTGTTGCATCTGCAAGTTGCACATGACTCAACACCCAGTGGGTGTCCAGGTTGCTTGAGGATTAGTTTTCCAGTTTTTAGGAGTAAAACTAGACATGCAAATTGATATGTTCTGAAAACATTGTTTTGTTCTGACATTTCTGCTGAAATTAGTTAATCCAGTGATGGTCTTGCTAAAATATGGTTTCACTATGTATGTGGAGCCAGCTGTGGGAGTGTGTGTGTGCGTGTGCGTGCGTGTGTGTGTGTGTTGTCAGAGAGAGAGAAACCACAGGTGAGAAGGCCGAGAATGAAAGGGATCTGGGCTGATAATAGATTGAGAAAGACACTTTGACTCCCCAGAGAGTCTGGGCACAATGGCCATTTATACCTAGACTCACACAAACAGACAGACACACCGCTAGCCTTACTCACTGCCTGTATATTGACCACTGGAAGGAAGTCATTAAAATGGCAATCAGTGTTTCTTAATTACTATGCATGGCTTAACGATATTCAGTCTTTAAAGTTCCTAAGGGACTTTTTTTAAATGTTAGGTTTTTCTTTTCATTTTTTCAGTCCTTTATGAGGGCATAGTGTTAAAGACTTGCAGTTACATTTTTATTCTGTCTAAAGAGAATAAAAAATCAACAGAGTTAATGAAAACTCCAAGGCACATGAAAACCCAGACCTTGTTAAGTGAAAATGCAATCAACAATACCACCTAACTTTAATTTAAATGAGGGTTACTTTAATTTCCTCTGAACAAAATTAGCATCCACTATGGTTTGTGCTTTTAACAAGATACTAGACAAGCTTTGAAATGAGCTTCCTCTGAATGCTAAAGCTTCATATGAGGAAAAAAGAAATTGTCAATTCATGCTGTGTGAGTATTCTTGAAGAAGGTGAGGGAATTAGTCTTGATCTAACTTGCAATTCAATGAGCTGGTTTGATTGAATATGACCTGAGGGATAGATGCATAATTAGCAGACATGTCTTAAATATGGAGATTCTGCAGTGTCGACTGTCTGTTTTACTACAGCTGCTAATAAACAATATTTTCCTCCTATGGCCACAAAGAGGCATCTCTGGGCTCAGGGACAGCTTGCGTCAACACTCAAGGACATGTTCACATAGAAATTGTGCTTAAGTCTCTATATCACATTTTCACACTGCACCAACAGGCACAATAGGAAGTGTGCCTCTCCACACGGTGCTTACATCCTGATTAGTGGCAGCAGTTTCTGGGGGAGCCAGCGAAGACATCTAAAAGGTTTTGTTTGGAATAAATGTTCTTCTCCAGGACCAGAGGTTAAAAACCCATTCAGATAGTCACAAATACTCAGAGTGAGTGATATTAACTGACAGAAGAGATTTAGGGAACTGCTGTCTGGAGCTTCAAGGACGTGAGAGGGAGGAGTGAACTCAATGGTCTAAGAATTAAAATTTTAGGTGCAAATCTTGTGTAGTAATGCCATGTGACTCAGAGAATTCATTTGTAAATAGGAGGCTAATTACAACTATAAATAATATAAAAACGAACACTATTGCACTTTTTTCCTTCTTCATGCTGTTCAGGATCAGAGAGAATGCTTAAATATTTATACTCATAAATTTCAGAGACTGGCATTAATAATCTATAACATTAATCAAATGATAAACTGGGGCACCACCTGAGTATCAGGGTTTATCCCATAGATATCTTCATCAGAGAAAAAAAAACATCTTCTTGGCTGTTTGCTAGATCATACAGAGTTCAGATGAGCAAGATAACTGATCTTTCTAATTAGCAAATATGCTTTGAATTAACTGGAATTTCATAGACATATTTTCGCTAAATAATCATAGATATTTAAGTGAAGAGACTAATATCTGCTCCATTGGAACATTAGATAAGCAACATACAGCAGAAAGCTGTTGCCACACTTGTTCTTATCTTGCAACCAATGTTGCCATGTATCTAAAAACACATGTGAGATTATGGATCTAGAAATGAAGCACATTTTGTGAAACATCCAATCCTATCACAAATATGGCTTGGCATGTGTATTGTCAAAATGCCCTGTTATTTACAGTTATATTTTAAGTTATTGCAAATTCGGTGGGACAAACAAATTGCTGATGTGTTTGCAAGTTCAAATCAGATAGTTAAATGACATTAATATGGCAATTAAACTATAAGAGCAGACATGTGGAACTCTGATCTGGTGTCAGGCACACCTGACAGTCAGTTATGTTGATGACAAAAGATTAATTGCATGTTATTTTTAAATGTTTAGTCACAAGTTTGCTTGTGACACAAAAAGATAGCAACTGTCCAGACCGTTTGAGGTATAAACAAAAGCAAAGTTCACAAGTTTAAGTGTTAAGGAGCACCGGCTTTACCACTATAAGCAGATTTTATAACAACACATTCTCACTCACCAATGAGCTTCACCAGGCTGCAGTCTCTCCTCATTTGTGTTGCTTGACAGCAATAGATATTTATACCCAACAGGAGTTTCTGCAGGACAGCGTGAATATGCTGCTTCAACTTATAATAACACATAACGCTTTGACAACGAGTCAATTTACCTCTATAATTTGTTTCTAAAGATATAAAAACACATCCAGCTACAGCCTCCAATAAACCTTCAACGAAGTAAGGTAATGCTAGCATTTTTGTTTTGTTTTTTTAAACAAAAAAAAAACATATTTGATAAATGTCTGCAGGTAGATTTTACACAAATTTTCTCCTGCATCAGAGACTTTCCACTTTTTCATAAAACTTAATGGATGGTGTTTAGGTTGTGCCAGGGGCTGCTCCACCTGCTAGACTGGAGCTGTCTGTGCATATGCATACATTATATTACACTGTCAGACATTTAGTCCCTGCAGCTATTCTATCTTTCTGCCTGTGAGCATCTATGTAATGAGTGTAAAAAGGTTCAGATCTAAGCAGAAAACATCCCAGAATTGATCAACAAAATGGCATCTTGAAACTATAGTGCCATTTTGAAATCATGCACAAGATTGTCTTTTTTTTTTATTTTTGGCAGTAGAAAAGACAAAACAGATCTGCATCGCCTAACATGAGCTGGGTTTCATCCAGGATTCCTGATAGAAATTATTTAAAAACTTTGTGTGGGACCTTGAGATTGGGCAATTCCTGAAGTGCCAACCATATGGTGTGCATGAGCTCAGGTTTTTGGATTGTCCAAAATTCCCATGGCAACCTGGCTTAGCTAAGAATCCCATTAGGACATTATGTGTGCCACAGTATCAGATGAATAAAAAGGCAATTCGGAAATGGTATCTGCTTAAAACCTTGTCGAGCCATATAATCATGAATCACTGAAACACAAGGGAACAGAGTGATTCATGCATTTGCAAACAAGTAAAGTAAAAACAGCTGAAGAAAAAGGGAGCTGATCCTAAATTCTCTGAGTCAAACTTTGGTGCTAATCCTAATTTAAAAAGATGTGTTTTATATTGAAACCCATGGTAATGTTGCTTCTCCAATTTATTGTAATTTATTGTAATTTGGGATTAACCCAAGTTTATTAGTAGAAAAGATATAACAAAAAAGCATCCCAGGCACAATTAATAAAATATTTAGATGTAATATTAAATGTAATATTTCCTTCCACAATATTTACAGCTTTCTAACATTTGAAGTTCATAGGACTTTATTTGCTCTGCCCCCTCAGGGCTTCTCCAGAATCCCTCTCTGACCACCTTGCAACCACCTGCTCTGTGTCCCAGTGTTCCTGTTGTCCTCTCCTTTCGCAGAGCTCCAGCTCTCTGTAATTAGCTGGCTGAAGCAGCTCTCCTGTCAGGCTCCTGGGAAGTCCTGGGAGACATTGTCTGTGGGCCAGCTGCCATTTAGTTCTGTGAGCACCTGATGTTTTACTGGAACATACAAAGGTCTTCCTCTACATGGCAGCAAACACTTAAAATGTTCTTAGGAACACTTTCAGACATTAAGTGCATGGCTGTAGCATCCCGGGCACACAGAATAATCTCTTCTGTTAGCATTGAGCTTCAAACACAGTGAGGACACTTCTCTGACTCTTAGCTACAAGGCTTAGGGGTGTAAGACTTAGATTTGAGACCACCTCTACTCCTCTCTGTCCTAGGGGGAGAATGCCATTGTGTTGCACAAGATCTTGCAATATTAGAACATTACAATATTTGAAGATTCCCCTAAAACTTTTAAATCATTTGTGTGGCATCATTTTTCTGGTATAATAAGGGTAAAAGAAATTGGGACAGGAATGAACATTTTGCAAGCATAGTGAGAAAACCCTTCAGAACTCTGTGGCAAGCTAATGCAGCTGAAGTAAATATTCTATTTCAAACTCATTGTTAGTCTTATGAAAAATGCAGTCAAAACCTGAAATGGATTATTCCACAAGGCTTAACACTCTGTACTATTTGGGAAAAGACAAGGAATTATTTAAATGTGTCTGTACTTGTTTTGGCCATTATAATTCAGCTCTTAACAAAAGGATTATTTCACAGTCTTTTTTTTATTTGATCATATGATCATCTGGGGCTGCACAGTGGTGCAGTTGGTAGCACTGTTACCTTGCAGCAAGAAGGTCTTGGGTTCAATTCCTGGCCTGGGGTCTTTCTGCACTGAGTTTGCATGTTCTCCCAGTGCCTTTGTGGGTTCTCTCCAGGTACTAGTGAAATGTTTCGCTATGTCTTTTTTATTTTTATTTTAATCTATGTTTTTATTTTTTGAAATCTGGGAACTGACATAAAAGTTTTGTTCTATTTTATTTGCATCCAAAACAAGAACTCCCATCATTTGTACTGTAAACACATGAACCATCAGCATGTAATTTGGTAAAAGGACTTAATGTATATTGTCGCTTGAAGTACTTTAATATAGAGCCACATTCGTCAAATCACAGTCACTAACAAACACACATTCAAACAACACTATCCACATTGATAGGCAACTTGGGATTAAGTGCCTTGCCTATGCGACAGGAGGAAATTAGCATCTATTCTTCCCACTGAGCCGTCGCTCAAAAAATTAGCTGCACTTTTTTTTTTATTACAGAAATCAGATAATGGTGAGGGGAAATGCTTTGACATTTAAATGTCATTGATCTTGTAATTTATTAACGGTACTGGGAATACATCCACGACATCTACCAAGGAATCTAAAGTAAACTTGTTTTTCATGTTTCATGTAGTAGTCCTGAGAATAACACAGAGGATCATAAATCAACATTGACCAGCAAAATGTTTTGTTTTGTTTTGCTGGTCAATGTATCTTTGAACAAGATGGCCGTTTGGTTGTTTTCAGCGTCGCACATGCATATATGGAAATTGCTATTTATCGGTGTAAATATACCACTGCAAAAGAGTGGGTCTGAATTTCCATTTAATTTATTCAGACTGTTTATTATTTGCCAAAATGACAAAAGACATAAGACATATAGCGTAATGGAAAATACCATTAAAAGCCGAAGACTCAGAATATTGTTTTTTACGCTAAAATATATCAGAGTTTTACCAAAGAATCCAAGGGAACTGAGGAGCAAAAAGGTTCTCAGGTAAGATTCGGCTTTAGAATCAAAATCATGAAGCTTGCCCTCCACATTACAATCATTAATATTTCATTTATTACATCTCATTACATGAAGCAGTAAATCTGCTTGAAGGGAAGTTTCACCTAATAGGCATCAGTTTACCATTCTGCTTCCTGCTTTTCTGTCTGCCCTTTTTTTGAGAGGAGTTACCTAACACCTTTGTCTCAGCTTGTTTACTTTCTTTTATTCAGTTGCTCTGGATTAGAATAAGCACCAGCCAATCCTGTCTGGTCCCGGCATGAGGTCATTTTCACAAAAACCTCAGCATTTGAACTCCTCCAGAGACGAATACATGAATGTCAATGCACCTTGCTATATAAAAGCTAGCAGTCAGGTTTGTTATCTTGCACATTAGGCGAGGTCAAGGTGTTCTCTCAGGAGAGGCACAGAAACCTAAACTTCATAAACTCAAACAATAATGCTAATAGGACTGGAGTTCACACAAAAAGAATGGCATCTTTTGAAAATAAAAAAAAAACCTGATAAGCTGCTATCAAAAAGTTGCTGAATTATTTATCACTTCTGCTCAGCTGTCAATTTGTTCCTTCCTTTGGGTTCCTGTAAATGCAATCTGTTTGATCCGCAAATGCATTTCATATAAATGGGCCACAATATAAGAATAAAGGGATTATGCCTTTTTGTTTGAGTTTTGTGTAAGATACCCAAAGCCCCTCAGCAAGTAAAATCCTCTCCCAAAAAGCAATTGGCAAACAACACGGAGTATCCGGAATTTAATTATGCCTAATTGTATCTGTTTCAGTGTGGTCCCATCAATCATTCTGAGCCGTTTCAGTCTCTTATGCATAATTAAATAGATGGAATCGTGATTCTTTGATAATGATGAGAGGGTGGGTGGAGAAAGAAAGGAGTTGTTGCTTATATAAGATCCCACCACTTCTACACTCAAACATATCAAGGCAGTCCCAGCTTTGAGTGAGGGACTGATTGATGTTGTTGTGTTGGATCACTCACTATCATCAACGGGAGTCAGGATGATGCAACCACTAAGAAAGAACAACGTTTCAGCCTTCGGCCTAAAGACTGGAACACCACCGACAAACAAATGTCACGCGGTCAAACCTCCAGACTGATCTCTGCAAACCTGTCTCACAGCCTCTGCTCCCGACGCATCTCGGTGTCATCTCTGTCGGCCTGTGAATGATGTTCTCTCTGGCTGAGCCCCCCTTCTTCCACCACATAACCACAAGATTAGTTCCACCTCCTCTCACCCCCTAGAGTGTTTCTCTGAAGAGCTTAAGCTGCTTTATCTTGCCTCTGTTTTTATTTACCAGGAGATATTTGTGAACGGTGGGGTGTGCTGACCTGTCAGCCCGTGTTATTGAATCCTGCAGGTGCTCCTATCAGAAATCACCACCAGGTTTTCTTTGTCAATGATGGATCAACAACAAATGGCTGTTAAAGTGGAAGATCCGTGACAAATAATGCTTTTATCCCTCTTGGTTTTAAAGTTTCTCAAAGGCTGGACATGCTGTTTCTAAGTGAGATTAATACCTTTAACTGCACTCAAGCCTGCTGAGCGTAATCTGCTGAACATACTTGTTATATTCTTATTTATTTATTTTTCACATAATGGTGGTGAGAAAGTAGAGAAATGGGAATTATTATTGAGTGAACAATATGTTAATTAGATAAACATATTTTAGCAAGAAGGATGTTTAACTTTACTTGCGTTTGTATAAGATACAGGCTAATAATGCATGTTAAAATACATTAGGAACAATTCAGCACGCTCCCATCCATCCTGTAGCAGTGTCTATGTAATGTACTCTACTGTCTAGACAGTGACATTTTCAAAATCCAATCAATGTTCTTTATTGTTTAGAAAATTTATGATTTGACATGAAAGAGGGGTATTTTATGTTTTTGCAGGCACATTATCATTTAGAACAAGTCATCAGTTGTTATAAAGATGCAGCATATTACACATGACTTAAAAGAAATTTGACTTCCCAACTGGACATTTTGAAATTTGCCTCTGTCTCTTTAAGAAGCTCCTTCTCCTTCCGACACACTTTGAGGAAATAGACGGCACTTTGTTTGAGCAAACATTTAGGAGCCACCAAATGGTTGCATGGGAGATTCAAGGGCTCTTCAAACATGTATGAAAGAACCTTTATAGCCTTTCAATCTCACAGTAAAATTTACAAAGATGTGCTAAATCTGGCAAAGTTTGAATGACAATTTACTTCCTACATGAGACAAGAATGCAGATCTGTTCCACAATCGTTTTTTGGTCTATCTTTTGGTGCTGATGTATTTTTTCAGATTGAAATAATACATAGTGTGTACTTTATGTCCAGTTTTATATTGACTTGTTTGTTCGATTCAAAGTACAGTTTGAAAATAACATCCTTCTGTGTTACGACCGCTTCCGTAAGGTGCTGTGTTTTTGTCCTAAAATGTTAATGTGTGTGTGCAGGTTCCCTTCTCTGATTGGTGTATCCAGAAGACAAAGCATACAAAGTATGCAGGCATAAAGACGCTGCCTCTGACTGTCTCTCATTCTCTGCTCAACCAAACACCTTCGCCTGCATTGTACTTCTCTGAACACCTGTAAATCTTCATGTCTAATGAAAAAGGAGCTTTTAGGGTGAACTCATCTTTATGTGTTAACATCTCATATAAATCATCATCTTTTAAATAAATCATTGATGACTTGTTAAACATGTATTGTGGCTGTTTGAGGTCTGATGCGGATGGATGACCTTTATGTTATGGTCTGGCCTCCTCTAGAAAAGACATAACAGCAGGTATAACAACACCTTTTATTAGATCCACATTTCCAAATGTTTTAAATTGCCTTGATGTAATATCCCAATTTTAAATGTTGCGTTATTAAGACCTGTAGGTGGAAAATCACCATAATTAACAGAAATCAAAGATGGCAAATGTCAGTCTGTGTGTATACAATCTATGTAATGTTTCTCACTTAGTAAATTGGAATTTACTGGAATAAATTAACTTGTTAATGATATTCTAATTTGTTGAATGAGTCAAAGCGATACAGAGTAAATACCTTCATATTGGCATTCCTTCCTTTGAAAGCTGGTGGTAATTATGACACAGGAGAAGAAAATGTGTTTTAAAAATGCATCTAGGCAGAATGAGTGAAAAAACATTTTATTCTGAAGCCACAATATATATATATATATATATATATATATATATATATATATATATATATATATATATATATATATATATATATATATATATATATATATATCAAACCCTTCATTAACATCTAGTATCAAGGATGTTATTCTTCTTTATCCATATTTCATGACCATTTGTGGGGGTCAGAATAGACGGACCTGCATGTCAGGAGGTTTACTTTTTGATTCAGGCCAAATGTTTTTATCCATCTTCCCATTACCATTACCAAAACACCAAAGTAGTTGAGCTCCTTTCTTTGACTCCTGTCCTGGATGGAGCAGTTTGTCTTTTTACAGTCAAGAACCATAAAACTTAATAAACCGAATATAAATAAGATTTATACATCAACGATTTTCTTCTGTCATTAAAAGACAGTCTTTTTATGGTGAGTAATCGTTTATGGGGGGGTGATATAAAAAAAGCACATTTATTGATATTTTGGATGTCTCTCGATAAATCCCGCTCTTCTGTCTTCCTTATGTCCTCCTTTGAACTTCACTTTATCACTACATTTGCAAAGTTTCAAACATCTGGGCTTTTCATCATCTGAAAATAAGGAAAGCTGTCATTTTTTTTTCAATTTTTTTTTTCATTTTCCCTCAGAATAAAATGCAAATCTGCTAAACTGCTGCCACTTAAATTATTTTATCAAACCTTTTCTTCCTATTACATGTCATCCTTTCTTATAGAGTAATATGAAATTCACTATTGCAATTATAGCTGTTTTACTTGTCAGTGAACTGCCAAGCAGGTTCTCAGAAGCAATGGCACTTGCTACTGTTACTGTTATATTTCAAGTTAGAGGGAGAAAGTATTCTTTAAGATGAATTAGCAGCCATTACTTTCATGTTTCATGTATAGGAAGGAAATGATCTGCTCCAGAAACTGATGGCCAATGTGATATTTCAAAAGGTTACACTGCATCTTGCTCAGCAATTGTTTTCCATAGATTTATATTTGTTTAAAGGCGGGTTGTGGTTGTCAGCGATAACAAATGCACTGACAAACAGCCGGGCAGTGTGCCATTTGGAATTCATTTAGCAAGACAAGGTAGAGATAAAGGCACCACCCTGGCTGTCTGCAAGCGACTCTCCGTAAATCAGAGAACAGCTTGGATGAATTACACAGTTGAGGAACTCTCTCTAGAGAAGGACAACAGCAGAGTATCTATTTGCAAGCAGCTGGCCCACAGCACAGGTCAGCACAACCAACTTCTCTGTCCATACTTTTAAAAAACAATTGATGCACCAGATCACTCGCGCAAAGCGTTAAAGCTAAATCATAGGTTACATTTTTTATATCGGGTTGCTTTAAAACAGCAAAGGCAAGACTTTAATACATTTGTTATTTTACTCAATATACAGCAAACAATAATGTTACTATGCCCTCACTGTTGAGGTTGGGACTCAATAGATGAAAGTGGAATTAAATGTATTCTAAAATTATTACTAAAAATATATAATTCATAATTCTTCACAAGAAGAGATGGCAACATGTTTTTAACTGCTATAGAGGAGGACAAAAAAAAAATCAAAATAACCCAGTTGAAAAGAAAGAGATCTCGATTCTCTGTTAAGCAGCTGTTCTTCGGTTTAGATGCAAGTAAAGAAGATCTGGTCAGGGAAGATTGGCAAAGAGCAGCTGCTCCTCTGCACTGAAAGGCATCAGCCGACCAGGATTTCACTTGGCTACCTGTCAAACTGAGGAGCCTCCAGGGTGGACCGTTTGGGATGGGAACACCTTTGGGTTCCTGTCAAGAGAAGAGAGTGTTTCTGGGTAAAGGAATGGGTTTCCCTCCTGGAGATGTTATCTCCTACATGGCGGTCCTGAGCAATAAAAACGCTGCAACATTTTAGGACCCTCTGGAGGCAGAGGGGCATCAAGAGGGGCTGAATTCCTACAAACATTTCACAAATACACTGGCTGAATACGTGCTAAAAAGGGAACTCCACCTAATCCCTTTCATATACAAGGTAGTAGGACTACAGCACAGCTAGCTGCTACCAGATTTTAGAAAAGTAACTGTATCTATTTGTTTATTCATTCATTCATTTCATGATCCAATAGTCACTATATATCCAGATTGTTACTATTGTGACTTTGAACAATGGTTTTCAGTGATTTAACCTGCTTTAGGACCTTGCAATAATATTGGCAAGGTCAATATTATAGCAGTAATGTTGACCTTGCCATAATATTGACTCTTTTTGACAGCCCCTACTCCAGGGGGCTGCATGACATGAGCTAGGCCAGTAGTGCAAGGGCAAGAAGAGCCAATTCACACATTCAGAATACCAAAATGATGCTGGTAACTCTGCAATCTAACAGCAATAAACTAGCAAAACAAAAAAGCCCACAAAATCTGAATAATTTAGTATGATGTAATTCAAAGGAGGTTTTTACTATGAGGTAATACAAGTTTTATTTCTACTCTTACTGGTGAATCAGACTGACATGTAATCTTGCATGTTCTAGATTTTTTTAGAACAAGGTTAGGTGTACAGCCCATATGCAGATGTGAAGATACACCATGTGTTTGCAGCAGGCAGTCATTTTAGAAAGGACGGCTGAAATAGGCTTTGTGGACAGCAAAGTAATGGCTTCCGCAGCAATGACTGATACGCTGAAGGCTTTCTGAAGATAGCAAAGCTGCAAATGGCTAAAGCAATATCACTCTGTTAAAGACGTTATGCATCAGGAGTATGTTACGCACCGTGTGAATTACAGGAAACAGGTGTTTTGGCATTCCATATGCCTCTGACACCCCAAAAGGAGGTGAAATAACAAGTTGGGGGAACAAATCATTTTTAGGTCGCATGTTATATTTGATTGTTTTGGGGTTTTTTTATAAAGATTATTGACTGCCTCATTCTATGAACTGCTGGGCTGGATATAATGCACTGTTATAAATATTTATAGCAGACATTATGCCAAAACAATTCTGGAAAATTTCAACACATCAGTTTACTGAAGTGCATGCATGCATTTCATCGGTCTGCTTTTATTTTAGATAAATAATTGGAGCTCCAGATAGTGACACTAATGTTTGCACCCAGATGCAGAAAAAAATCTTATGTTTTTCTACAGCCGCCAAGAAACACTCGTCTTCCTGCAGTCTGCAAGAGATAACAGTGGTGATGAATACAATAAAATGGAATAGGGCTTCTTGATGCTTGTGGTGTCATTATGCCCTTTTTTAATCAGCTGAAACTGTTGGTCTTAAAAACCAAGATAAAAGCAGAAAGAAAACCAATCAGAAGCCAATATGCTGCTGCTTTTGTGGAAACAAATATTTGATTTGCATTTAACTTATGCCAGCTTTATTTCACACTTGCATTATGAATTATTTGTAATTTATCCATATAAATTCTGAATTAATTTAAACAGAACTAACTGAGGGTGGGAGAGTTGTTCAGACTTATTGTTAGAAGTAATACATTTGTTTATTGGACCCCAGGAAGAGTTTTGATATTCCATAAAGATAAAGCAAGAACAAAAGGTTAATTCTGTCGGTTTCTATCCATCCACTACTTGTCTAAACACTTCATTTAAATAACTTGGGAAAAATGAGTTCAGCATGAACTACACTAAGGGGCAAATCAAAAGGTCATCAGGTAGCACACTGCACACAGTTTCAATAAAGAATCAGTGAACACTGAGCAATACTGAGCATGACTGAGGTAGCCCTCCAGATATCTGGCAGGCTCCGGCTTCGAGTGTCTGAGCCAACGTGGTCCAAGGCAAATTTTCTGTATGAATGATGTGAACTCTTGTGGAGCATGAGAAAAACGATTTCAACTTTATCGCCCGAAACAGAGCAGGCATAATTTGATTTTAACTCGGAGAGCTCAGGGGAACATTGTCAATATGTTAAAGAGAAATAAATTACTTTAATCTTTATGGCCATCATTTCACCATCATTGGCTCATGTAATAGGCGTTCTGCATAGTTACCAGGATGATTTTGAAATTTAATCAATGATTTTTTTTTTGTTTGTTTGTTTGTTTGTTCATCTCTCTTTAGGGAAACTTGCAGTATCACAATCCTGATTAGAGCTTTCCATTCAGGCATCATATGCGTAAATGGCCACCATATTTCTTTTCATGGTGGACTGATGATACAGCAACACTTTATTGTGAATTTATTCAAAATAATTCATGCAGTCTCAAATATATACATACACCACCACAAATAATTAGAATTGTGAAACAGGGACGATTTCCAACTGATGTTATACCACGAGGATTTCACAACAAGAACATGTTTGTGGCCATGTAAAACATAAAATAAACACCAAAAACAAAGTTCTGTGACCTTTATGCTTCTTCCAATAACTGTGTGATGAAACATAGATTCACAATCTGTCAGCAAGAGAGCAGTTACAAGAAGGGATACAGAAAGACAGGGCTGATTTAAATTTCCCCTGACAAAGTGTCTATATTATGCATGCAGAGTCCAATATTTAATAATGCTAGGAAAGACTGAAATATGTGGAAGCTACAGTGTGGCTTGTAATATTGTAGAGATTAATTATTTCAATAATTTGCACGATCTTTTGGGGAAGGATAAAACACTTTTTATGCAAAGATATACGTTACGACCCTAGCAATTATCTTTTCCTCTCTGATGTTATGACTCAACATCATATGACTGTTTAAAGAGGCTGGTTCAGGTCGACACCAAGGTGCAATCGGCTTCATGTCTTATCAATACTTTATTGATAAGTTGGTGGGGAATAATTTAGCTCTAGTGATTTAGTTTTTCTCGCTGATTCTAATTTGTGTCATTGATAATTACTCCAAAGTTTCCAGACACAAAATGTTCAATTTGCTTGGTAGAAACATTGTGATTGGTTTGATAGGAAAACATCTGTGATTATAAAGAAATTGATCCGGCTTAGGCAGAACTTGGCTCCTGACTCAGATGTACAACGAAGAACAAATATCTTGCTCTAAATGTGTAAATATAGTCAAATTACTTTTTTCACTTCATTTTACAACATTACAGCCTTATTCTAAATTATATCAAACTATTCTTTTTACTCACAATTCTAAATACTCCTTTATGAGAATGTGGAAAAAAAATCTTTGGAGTGTTTTGCAAATGTATGCACTGACTGAGCCTTGATCTGAACAGAGAATACCAGCTGGAGGGCATAGCTGGCTTGCTGCGGACTGCACACCTGTCCTCAGTTCCCCTCATCAACATGCTGGGGATTTAAGGTTCTGCAGGTTGATTACACTTGGCCTGATGAGCAACCCTGTTGGTAGAGTCACACTCCCTGTGTTTTCATTTCCATTATTATTCCCAGAGTTTCCTTTAAGTTTTTTTTTTAGTGGGGCCCAGGTTAAAGTTGCCACAACTATTCTGGATTGGATTGACAAACCTTCATATGATTGACCTTCTTCAGAACTTTATTCACTCCATTGTCATACACTGCGACTCCAGTCATCACTTGCCTGCTGTCCAACCCTCTGTTCTCCAGCAGAACAACATCTGGAATACAAATCCTCATTGAGATCTCCATCCATACTCCACCACCAGGATCATCATTCCTCCTTCAATTCTGTTCTTCCACCCCAAGCCATCATGCCATCCTCATTTCGCTCTTCTTTATTTATTCTTCATTATTACTCCTTACTCTGTTAAACTGCTCCTCTCTTTTTTCAGAAAATGCAGAACAACAGACTCAAAAACTTACAGCTGAAGTGGAGCAGTCAAGAACATTACTTGCATTTTGCCTGAAAAAATAGCATGAAATCAAACTCATTTTTATTCAGTACATCTTCCAGACAGCATGTCTTGCTGATGAGAATTCCTTACATTTTTGTCTTTTCCCTGTTATACACTTTGATGCTTCTGACCTTAAGATGTTGGTGGTGAACATCAGAAAGAAGGACTCAAACCTTCAGTCATCACCCTGTCAGATCCTGAACCCTACAACGAATCAAAGGTAGATTTGACTTGATAGACCAAGGTTTCATCATCATTCCTGCCAAAACTCTGTCAAAGAAAATTTTTTATCAAATGAAAATTTAAAAAAAAATGATCAGTAATGCCAAGTCTTAAGAGTATTTTCTAACCAGCACACGCATGTATGAGCCGTCATGTTGATTCCACATGGAAGCCATGTTTTGCTTAATGAAAGTTTCAATATGTATCAAATAAAAAAAGTAATATAAATAACATAAATTAGAAACTGCCCGTTTCTTTTAAAATAATTCTCAATGTGGTACTGGTGGTTTTGCTGAAAACAATAGTAAAAAGCTCTCAAATGATGGATTTTTAAAATTTGAATACAACATAAACACTGGATATAAATTCAGGCTTGATGCAAATGAGATCCAAGAGGAAAAAAATAGTAATGGTTTTATCCTCACTCTGGTATGAAACTTTGTGTTTGTTGATACTGCTGTTGATGAATGGAGCTTTGAATTTGAATTACGAAACTGGTTTCTGCACAGTCCTGATCCTCATGACAGTATTTCAAAAACAGCCTAATAGTATAAAATCACAACTGGATATTTTTCCTGTTCTGACAGCTAGATGGTGGGAAAATGATTGATCCATTGTGTGTGACAAATATGCATCTTGGCTGCTTGAAGAACAGAAGCAGTTTGAGGTTGAAAAGAATAAGGTTGTTAGGTTTTTGATTTTGCAATATTTCCTATGTTCAATTGTAAATTAACACCTCTGAGAATATTTTAAATTAAATATATGTTAATATGAAGCATAGCCAGTAATTTTAGCATGACCAAGAATTGTTTGGTACTGTTCAAATACGAAAGAACCATAATATGCTGTTCTATGTAAATCACAGTTTGCCTCATTTTTTTTTGCCCAATCTAAGTTGAATTGAGCTGTTTTTATATCTGTACTACTCTTAATGATTCATCCTATTATACACCCACAAAATAACTCTGAAGCCTGACACTCAGGTTGATTTGTCGAAAAAAAAGTATTCTTTAGCTTTTAATTTTTTTCAACAAAAGCAGTGTACCTCATCTAACATTATCACACACTGAATTCAGAACCTTTATGTACGGCACACAATCAATACAAAATGTGGGTCAGTTCAAAGACACATAAATCTCCTACCCCTGTCAGAAAATAACGTTGCACAAAATGGCTTTTATTTCTTTAAGTTTTGACCACTGTATTTTTGTCAGGGTGCATACATGCAAAATAAGATAAGAAACAGTTTGACAACAGCTTTAGTATTTAGCAGATGTAAAGAACAAAATAAGAACCAGTTTATGTAGTTTAGACAATAAGCCAAAGATGACAGGAAAATAGCCTGTAAGCTACCTGAATCAGAAACTACAACTTTAATACAGTAACAGCATCAAGAACTGCTCATGGTGTGTGGCCATATTCTCATTCATTTCTTGCATTTTTGACAAACCAAAGAGGGCCCATACTTCCCTTTGAATAGTGTTACAGCTGCAGTGGGTCTCTGCCCTTTTTCCCTGTCTGGAGACAGGCCTACTGCAGGTGTTATGTTTCGTCCTGATTGGTGCCCTGGTGCTTTAAAGCACCATGCAGCAGAAAAGAGGCTTTTCCCTTTTCCTCCTAAGAACCCCATTTGGTTTGGTTTGTATCTCACTGTTGGGTTTTCTTAGGTTTGGTTTGCATTTACTTATTTCTGGTTATCTATGGGTTTTTGCATTAATCTATTCTGGTTTCTCATTTCAGGTATTCCTTTTTCAGGTTTTATTTCTTTAGTATAATTTAATAAATAAAATTTTCATTTAATCAGAAAATCCTTGTGCGGTCTCATTTAATGTTACCCCACCAAATGAGCCTGGTGGACGTAACAATAGACATTCAAAAAAACCAATATAAAAGTTGCTCAGGTGCAACTAGCATAACTTTTTTTTCTCAACTACAAGTGGCATCCTCACAACATGCCACCCTGTGTGGTGAGCCACAACAACCATATTAAAAACCACTGAGCAATGTCTACATTTCCTTGATAAGCGGAGCTTACAAGTCTGTTAAAAAACTTGTAAGCTTTTTAACAGACTTGTTAAAAAGCCTAAAGTGCTACTTTAGACCCTATTGTGTTGATAGAGAATACCTTAACATGCCTCTTAATGTAAGCACAAGTCAACAGCTGCTTAATCTTTAACCTTTCTGGCATAAACTGTGTTTAAAACACACACAAAAATCATTATTTTTTTACAGATATAAACAAAAATACTGATCTACTGTTTTTAAGGGTTTTGTCCATTATTTAATGTGTCATAAAAAACAAAACACTCAAAACAGAGAACAGAGAGACTCACTGACTACACAGTCAGGAAAGGCATTTGAGGATGATTTTCAAAAGAGCAACAGACGTTCTGATCGCTCACAGGAGAAACATTTAACAATAAAACTATTTTTGGACAAACTGCATCCATCAGTCAAAGCAAATAGCTTTCAGTTTCTTGAATTTTCTTTTACTTACAAAAGTTTCATCAATGTTTCCTGGGCTCCACTGTTGCAAGTGAATGAGCAGTTATGACTTGTAGGCTTTTTGATTTATTAACATTTTTACTGTACTTGTAAAAACAAAAGTGTAACAAAGTTATATGTAATAGGGCCCCCTCTCTACCCATTCTAGTACTTTTATTGGTGTTTGACCCAAGTGCTAAAAACAACATGGTTGACTCAGATTTTCCTTTCTGCCTGTTGGGGTCAGCTCTAATTAAAAGTCAATTTTACTTGAGACAGAGGAAGCCTGAACTTGAACTTTCTGATTAAACATCCATATTTCCACTTTAGGAACTTAGCTAGCTGCATTTGTTACAACGATAGGGAAATTCCTTTTATCCTGCAGGTTAAACTGGGGCAATGATGTTCCACGTGTTAGAGAAATCATTTATTATCTTTATTTCTGTAAGGTAAAAAACAGGAGACTGAGTTGTGAAATGCCTTGTTCAGATCTATCAGAGGTAACAGCTGCTAAAGCTGAAAGGCCTTGTTCTACTGTGAAAGACTGAACAATTGAACAATTTCAAAGCAACTGATGAACTCTGCAACCTTTGCTAGTGAGAGAAAATTCTGAGATTATGTGCTATTCAGAAACCCAGACATCTTTGCAGCACATGAACCCAAGCACTTTTCTCCAGTCAAATTCTCACCCCTGCAACTTGGAGTATCACAAATTTAAATCATGGGCAAACTGCCAAAGCTGGCATTGTGTTTATATTTACGAGACTTGTCTCACTAATACACCATATAATAGTTGGTTGAGGCTCTTTGCTTGAATTACTGCATCAATGTGCTGTGGCATGGAGGGGATTGGCCCATGGCACTGCTCAGGTGTTAGCGTATTTTTTCACAGTTTCATTTGAAAATAAAGGTTTTATATAATGCACATGAACGTAGACCAGTTGAAAAACATCCTATTACCAGCTTTGCATCCCCAAATTTGGACTTTGGGATTGTCTACCGTGTTGCTATTAAGTAATTCAATGAAAGGTTGACTTTTTAAGTCTTGTTTTGCACCAAACCATAACAGAAAGAGTTATGGTTTGACAAATCACTGCACTAAAATGTTAAAGAATCCCAGCACGATAGCTGCATTTTAAGAAATTTTAATATCATCAAGAACCTAAATGAAAAACTTTAACACATGTATTTAAGGCACCATGATATTTGGGGTGCTGTATTATCTAATTGTATTGATTCACTATTTTTATAAAATCCACAGTGTTGAGAATAAATAATTCTGTTTTCCTTCTATCTCCTTTAGCTAGCTGCTAAGTTAAATGTAGCATATTTATAAAAAAATAATAATAATATGCTGCAATATATCAATGTAAATGGTTGATAAATAAAAATGTCAAATGGGCTAATTTCTCAGAAGATAAAATACGTCTCATAAAGGAGCAGACAGAGACTGGAAGTTTGCAGTTGCGAGTGCCTTAAATTTATAGTGACATAAATTATATATTTATAACATTAGTGAAATCATTCATATGGCCATATAAAAATGCACCAAAGAAAAAAAAAAACATTAATCAATCCCACAGTTCCATACGTAACAAACCCACACCCTTCAGTTCTTTTACCCCAAGCTGGGGTAGGTTTGGGTCCCAAGCAAGTTACTAATAAAGTGCTGGTTCAGTGCAGGTCCTGGACTGACAAAAGCCATCAGAGTGGGGACAAAATTGTTCATTGGTTGTAAGAAGCCCCCTACAGAAGTCTTCGGGCACTACAAGTGCTTTAGGCTCTAGGCCTGGACCTTCAGCTTGCCATCAACCTGGCCTGAATAAAACAGGACTATTTTCTCAATAAATACATAATAAAATCATTCTAGTGTGCACACAAATTCAATAAGTGGCACTATAAATAATTCCACGCAGTTCCCGCAGCTGTCCGCCAGGCCACACACACCGACATCTTCCACAGCGCTCCCTGACAGGTTCAGTCGAACTGAATTGTAATTTCAAGCTATCGGGCTCTTTAGAGGCTAACAAAGGTCAAGCCTAACAAGTTTACTGAAAATAGGATAATGCATGTATGATTTAGAACAGTCTTTCTTCCAACAGAAAAAAAGACTTATAACCACTTTAACTGCTCCTCCCAACAGGTGACTTCCTGTTAGAACAGGAAGTCACCTGTTGTCACCCCGCTCCAGCTAATATACCTATCAGACAGGCCGCGGTGGAACATGTGACCCCAATACTCAACAGCGATTGGCTGTTCAGTAGTCTCGCGAGAATTAGTGATGGTACATTTGAACTATCGCGATATTTGGATAGAGAGTGGAAAGTCCAGAGAATGGAAGTTAAAATTTACATGTGAGTTACATAAAGCTAAGCTAAACCTGAAGGAAATCACATGTTAGGATATGCAAATTAGAGCTGGGGTAAAGGATGACACAGTAGGTAACACCTTCTTTGGGGCATAGCTCAGAGAAACAAAGGGAATGGGAAACTCCTGTGGGATGCAATTTTGACTGTTAGCTCTTAAAGGTAGCAGGACATAATGGACCAGCTGTATTTCGGTATAAATAAATGGAATTCATGAATTCAACTCACTGACTCTTATTTAGCCTCATACATCAAGAACTCAGCATGAAGAACGAATGATTCTCCAACAGACAATGCAGCTAAAAAACAGTTACCTTTTCATTGTATTTTTAATTAATCAACATTAAATAGAGAGTTTATAAAGGAAAGTAGGAACAATGTGAAAAAAATCACTTGTTTTTTCTGATGACTTAAATGTGCTCATGAAAAATATCAAAACCTTTTAAAATGAGGTCGGTGAAAAAGTCAGTTTCCATCAACAGGGGATTCTCTGAAGGTTACCTGGACTATTTTATGTAGGCCAGGAAAAGTGGTCGGATTTATTTCCAAAGCTGAGTGGCAGATACAGTACGACGCTTCATCGCACTCAGAGCACTTTACTGTGGGACCAGGCATGTGGCCTTGATTTAGGTGAATGAGCACATCCAATTTATATTCAAGCAATCAGCAATCGCTCACAGAGACACATGCAGCCTCACAGTTGGACTGACTGTTTCTGTTGCCAGCAGTGCTCATTCTGCTGCTCAGGCAAGTGAGAGAAAAAAAAAAAAGAGACAGAGATACCCCCAGACACAGAGGAGTGAGTCTACACCTACACCTGGCTGTTCTCTCCATACCAGCAGTCAGAGATTCACTGATCCTAGAAGCAGCTGTGTGCTGCTCTGCTCTGCTCTGTCAGAGAGGCCTGGAGTGACAGGCCCCCAGACACCAGACCTCCTCTAGGCTCCACGAGCCCCGGCGTGCCGGCGGTGTCGACCAGGTGCAGAGTGTTCCAGCAAGGGACTTCAAAGGAGCAGGACAGAGGCAGTAGCAAAAAAAAGCAGCGGGATGCACATGGAAGGTGGACTGAAGAGATAAAGGCAGGGAAAAAAAAAAAACGCCATCAGTTTGTGAAGTTGCATTTTAAACCATTATTTGATTAACCACCAAATGTTTGCCTCGATATTTCACATCACAGTGATTATTTTTGAAGCTGTGCACAAAACTAGAGACACATTGAATGGACAGTAAGTTTTCAGCTTGATCAGACAGAGATATGTCCCTTTTCCATGCCAGCAAAATTTACATATTATGTGAGACATGTGCACAGCAGCACACAGACACACACACTGAGCAGTATGTTGTTTGAGTATGTTGGGGATTGTTCTGACATTTTGGTTAATTTGCACATCTGAACTGTGTGCACACAGAGAGAGGCAGCACAACAGAGCAGCTGCACTCGTTTCAAAATATTCACAGTAAAACCTCCCAAATCAATAACTCGCATGCAAGATGTTCAAACACAAACAATGCCTGCTTTCCAACTGCTGTAATGTTATACAACCTCATTTAAAGCAGGCATGTTCTGAGCCAGACAAAGAACATTGGACTGAATGTGCAGCTGGATAACTTTATTTTATAAGTGCTAAGGTGAAAAAAATCATTTCAAAGGGGGATTTAGAGAGAGATCAAAGGACAATGCATTATGTAAAGGCAGCATTCAATGTGCGGACAGAAAAACTGGTGGACACAGAGATTGATTTGACTGGATGAGCAGTAGGGGGAAATACTTAAATATTCAAGAATATCCTGGTTTGATTATTTGCTAATCTGTAAAACATGCCATGTTTTCCACGTATGCTTATTATTTGCTATAATTAGCTGTAAATTAATAATCAAGACCCTTGCATTTTTCTGCATCGGAAAACATAGACAGTTAAGAGCTTTGTGAATAAATTTAATGTTTGTCACAAGGTGCATGCACAATGAGTCTAAAAGCTAAGAAGGCATACTCCTAAAACAGTGGAAACACTATATGATACATATACAATATAAACTTACATATAGTGATATTAGCAAAGATATATATAGATATATATGTGTGTCAATATCTTTTCTTGCAAAGACAACATTTATAAATATTTGTTTTTATTTATTAGGCTTCTAATTTTCATCCAGTATACTCAACTTGTCCTGGGTCCAGTGAGGGAGATCTCGGGACATTGGTGGTTCCTGTAGTTAATTCTGGGCCTGCCATGATGTTACCTCCTAGTATGACCAACAAAAGCCACTTTTAAAAGGAAACGTCCCGGAGGTATCTTGCACAAATCCAGAAAATCCCATTTTCTTTTGAAAAGAAAGGTTCCTATCTTATAACCCTACATCATCCTACATCACCAAAATCAGAAATTTTAACAAGTACAACTACAATTTGGTTTCAAATGAAATTGTTCATAATAAAACAAGAATTAGACAGAAATACTGGCATGCCAACTCAATCGGTTTAACATTATTCTCCAGGCAGCTTGATTTGGGGCTCTGTGGGTTTTTTTTTTGCCAAGTTCATTTATATTTGTATGTTCAACATGTTGAGGAAATAAATTATTCTAAATTTTCCATTTGAATGATTTAGCTTTCCTACAATGTGTTTTGTTCTGTTATAGACCAATACATGAATGAGCTGAATTCAATTAACCAGCTTGAAACTAAATTGCATTGTGTGTCTATGCTGCATTTTGCTGTTAGAGAGCTAGAAAAAATATCTAACTGGCTACATCAAATTTTAACATGCCACAAAACTTTCGTTGCAATTTTATTGTTTTTAGCCATCACAGATTTAAGAAAATACAATTAAGAAAATGCTGCCTATTGTATTTCACACGAAAGGAGTTCATGACGAAAAAAAACCTTTAAGTTGCCTTGAAGGGATTTATTCCTGCACAAACATTGCAGGCTTCACAGATAAAAATAGTCTTTACTGTTTTTATGCATTGTTTAACAGCAGGGGTGCCCAACTCCAGTCCTCAGGAGCCACTATCCTGCAACTTTTGGATGTGTCTCTTCTCCGACACTCCTGAATCAAATGAACTGCTCGTTACCGGGCCTCTCCAGAGCTGAAGACGCGCCGATGAGGGAATTCAGCCATTTGATTCGGATGTTCTGGAGAAGGCAGAATGGGAACTATTGAGGCCCGGAGTTGATCTCCCGTGTTCTACAGTTTTTAATACCTAATGTGATTAAAGGGAGCAGATGTTAGCGACGTGGTTAACTATACAGATGTTGGAAATCATCTTAGTGTGTGATAGCTTCTAGCCAAGTCTTAACTTTACTCAGATGGGACTTTTTCAAAAGAAAAAAAAAAAAACGTTCAGTGATATCAGGGCAGGTTTGTTAAAAGCAACATGAACTGCTGATGCTCTTGAGGAGTGTTTCCTGTTCTGCTTTTAGGCCTCATTTAAAAACAAGATAATCTAAACTCTCAATTGTAGATTCAATCTTTTTGAAAAACTCGCTGCAAGTGTCTCTCAAGATGTACTTCACTCACGAACAACGGATTATTATAAGGAGCAGTCAGATTAGAAAATTATGTTAGCAGGATAATTAGCATCACTATCTGCGTCGCTTTGCTTCTGCTGTTGATAATAGTTATTAGGGTGTGCATGTAATTGCAGGCAGTGATCAATCTATTAAATTGAATTACAGGTAACATTCTGTACTTTCAAAACTGTTTTTTTTAATCATGCAGACTGACATGTTACACTTTCGTCATTTGTAACAATTATAACTGAATAAGTTACATGTTTTATTATTAAAGGAGTAATGATTTTGGAAGGCAGATATGTAATGAAAAGACAAATAGTCATAAAATGTGAGGTAAGCTTGAGTTTGCCTCAGGGTGTTTGTGATCATCAACGGGTTTGTTTACACAGGAGTGCAAGAAAGTGCTGCAACACCTGGCCGGTGTGCTGTAAATAATAAATCAAAGATGAAAAAACTAGTAATGCAGGTGGTAATGTATTTTTTCCAGAGTGAACAAAACAATATGTGGGAATCATGTTTATTTTTGTATCTATGGTTCTAATGGAAGCATAAATCTGTATAAATACAATTGATCAAATATCAGTTCTTTTTGTCGAGGTTGTGTTATTTATCTTTAGACCCTTTTTTTATATTTGTTTTCTTGGTAAAGTTTTCTTGTTTTCTTGATGAAAATCGTTTGTTAGTCTCTGGAACCATTATTGTCTTTTGACCTGGATATTTTAGTCACACTAGTTAAGATTTTGATAAACATGATAAATGTGTATGTAAATACAACTTTAGCTGAATTTAGCTAAAATTAGACTCTAAGGTTTAGTCTTATTTTGATATCAATCGGTTTGATATTCAGCTTTTATTCATTAAGATCATTTAGATGCCTTGTTTCTTTCTCTGTGAATTTTCTTTTTTGATAAATATCTTTCTTCAGTTTTCCTGCTGAGGTGTTTTCACCAGATTCTTCTGTTCTCTGTTTTTACACTGCGCCAGTTTCTCATCGCTCAAGTCATTCACTGTTTTGCGTCTGATGTCCTCCAGTTTCCTTTGTGTTGGTTCCTTGATTTTTTTTTTTTAATGTCCTGTAATTTATTTAACTGCATCTGCTTTTAATCTGCCTGCCAGCCTTTCTTACTGCATTTGGGTCACAGCTACAATCATGACAGAATTAGATTTTAACAACATTTCAGCATCAAACGCTTCTCATAATTGTCGATAAGCTATTTGTGTGTTTCCACTGACATTCTTGAAGAATCCTCCTTGGTGATGAGCTCCAGGTCTTTGAGGTGGGAAGGCTCTCTTGTCACCTCACCAATCTATTGCTTAATACACTTTTTAATTTTAATACACTGTTCATTGTTCCAGATTTTGTGTTCTGATGCAACAAACAGTTTAAGACAATTAAAGCCTCTGTCTATAATGTATTACATTTCAGACTTTAAAAAAATAGCTTCCTTTATATGAGATGTGAGAGCAAAAACAGGGGATCTTGTTTAAACAGACTAAGTTAAACTATTTAATGTAAAACACTGAATGTGATCAAAGCCTTTTATTTGAAAACAGAGCTTCATCACTTGATTTCAATAGAAGAACCAGAACACTGATTATTTTCCTTCTCATTAACTTCCACTGCTCTTACCTTTGAGACATAATGGTCCCATCTGTGAAATTACATTGTTGAAGTAAACTTAGATTGGATAGAAGCAAACAAGAAATACACAATAAGGCTGATAAAAGTAATTAGGATACATTTTACTTTAATACAACCGCATAAGTGGCTATGTTGTATTCATTATTATGCGAAAGGAAGAAAAGATTAACATCAAATCTCCTGTGCATCTGCACATTTTGGACGTTGCAGCGTTCTTCCTGTACTGCTGGTGATGCCTGGATGTCCGTACAGCATGAATGGAAGCACAGAGCACTTCCTTTTTAACAATCTGGCACGCGTCACTGTGTCAGCAGGGGATGTTGGCAACAATGTTGTAGTTTCACAGTACACTGATGAGTGTCTGACGCATTGTACAATACTGTCAGGGGTTTTCTTACTGCCTTAACAACCATCAGCACTGATAGTTTGCACATCCAGATAACAAGACTATAAAGAGGATTTTATTTTTCTCATGCAGAGGTCTACTTGAGATGGAAATGTTTCTGAAAATGTGTGCTATTCATTCTGGGCCCTGAAAAGTTCAGGCGGAGTTTTGATAAAACTTTGCTCCAAAGAAGTGACAGTTTAATCTGCATTGTCACATCAACTCACAGCCCAGAGCTGCTCCATTAACTATGATAACAGGGAAGAACATGCCTTTCCCCCTTGTTGCTTGCGATAACAGGTAGAAGCTGTTGCTAATGCAATCTGAACTCTCCTAGGGCAACAGAATGACATTTTCTGAACCTCAGTACAGTTGTGCTTTGTATTTCTGCCTCTAAGAATTTTACATTTTTACTGTGGAGTTTTATCGTTTCAAGAAAAAGGCTGGTATTTACAGAAAAATTCTCTCATCTTCACAATTCAAGTTACTTTTCTCTACCCAGAAAGGCTCACTAATAAAAGTCACATTCCACCAACTCTCAAGAGAGAATGACCCAGCTGTTCCCTCGTTTCTTGATCATTTGCTGTTTCCACTGAAACCTTAACTAACACTAACTAAACCTGGGAATTGATTTTGCAGGAACAAATGCTTTCATAGAATACAGTGGACCAGATGTTTACGCCTGCAGAACTGCAGTCAGTGTCAGTGGAGCTTGGTTGTCTGGTCAGTCTGTGTTGTGTGGCTCTACAGAAGGCTTCTGACCCTCAGGGAGCTGGAGGAGTGAGACATATTTAAACTTATTTCCATTGAGGGTTCACCTTCACCAGCGTCGCCCCTTACCTTTGATTTTGTTTGTGGTGTTCATGAACAGGACCTTAAGGCACAGTGGTGGACAGGATGGTGTCTGATTTAAGAGCCCTGGGGGTTCAGTTCGTCCTTCTGAAGATAATGTGGGTTTTTTAGTGTCTTCCAGCCATTACCTTCAGCCAGCACTGGAGCAGTTCACAGCTCAGTGTGCAGAGGCCAAAATGAGATTTGACTCTTCTAAGTCTGAGCCTTGGTCTTTAACTGGAAACTGGTGGATTCCTCCCTCTGGGCTGGTCCCAGTTTCTACCTCAAGCAGAGAGGTTCATGGATCTCAGTGACTTGTTCAATAGTGCTGGTAGAATCCAGCAGAATATAGATAGGTTGATGGATGGAGTAGTGTGTGATTTGCTCCAATTTGTCACATTGACCATATAAAAACTCTCTACTGTCTAGTCTGTCATGTCTCAACCATTACTTATGGTCTTTGGATATAGGTCAAAACCTAGGCAACAAAATGTTACAGGCAAGCTGCAGCTTCTGGATGCCCCCTGGTTGTGTCTTTTTTGAGGTTTTCTGGACAAGTACCACTGAAAGGAGACTGAATCTGCTGCAGGAGTTATGCAGTAGATCCCTTCTGGTTTGTGAACACTTTGGGTCCCCTGAGAATGAGCTAGTGAGGGTAACTTCTGGGTTTCCCTCCTGGGCCTGTAACCCATGACCCCATCTGAGATGAGGTGTTGATAATATGTAGTTGGATAGTAAGAACTAGTGACAAATTCAAAGCATCTGTGGTTCTTTTATGGCAAACTCAAATCCTTGGTTCAGTGGTGTGGCTTCAACATTGTGATTTCATCTGATTTGCCTGTCCTTGATTTTCTGCTTTTGTTTGTGTAGCATCGAGTTCAGCAGATCATTAAATGTAGCCATAAAAATCTGTCAAGTAACAAGATTGTCAATAGTTAATAATTAAGATAGTCAAATATTAATATTTAAGGAATATTCCTTAGTTTTCTTCCATATTGACAAAAGAGAAATACATTTCTGGCTTCACCACATAAAGGTGCTCTGTTGTTTTGAGCTCTGGTGTTTGTGGAGGTCAGTACAGTACAATGAACACAATGCAATATTTAAGAAGGATGTATTTACCAACAATCCTCAAGCATTATGTGCCATCTTGGGTTGGTAAAGTTGGTACTAAGGGATCTGACATTTGCTAAGAAAAAAAAAAAATCTGACAGTAAAACCATTACTGTGTTTAAAACAAATTACAGCAGACATTTACGTGTCAGTATTCAGTTTTATTCAGTGAGTCAAACCTTATTAGATTTTCCCTAAGTACATCTAAAAGATAGATGTGAACTATTCTAATGAATCACAACATGCTAAAAAATTTGTAATGCTGGTAGTAAGAGTACATTTGAAGTGGAAACGCTGGGATCAAGTCTCTCTCTCTTTAAAATCTTGTCTTCAAACACGGCTTAAATTTTTTTTTTGCATCTGGCTATTTCCTGTGCTGCTTCTTCTTCTCTTTCTCTTTCTCCATCTTTCAATCCTTTCTTCTTTCTTACCTAAATCTATTCCTCCAAGCTACTTTTCCTGTTTCCTCCAGCTCAAGAATGTTCTCTCTTCCTCTCTTCCTGCCTTTAGTTCTTTGCTTCCTCTGTCACTTCCCCCTTTTCCCCTTAACTCTGCCTCTCCAGTCTGTCTCTCTCTCAATCCTCCCTTCTTTTTAGTCTTAAGCAGAAATCCTGGCTCCAATCTTATCTTCGGTCTGCATGTAGCAGCCTCATCCATGACCAAAACACAGTGAGGACGTGCATTTCCCCGACTGGTTGCCATATTATCTGCCTTTCCTGTCTCAGGGCTTCGGAGGGGTCATGTACCTGCCAGCCAATGGTTGGAGAGCTGCAGACAGGAGAACGAATAGAAGCAAAGCATCTGCCTTAGTTTGCCTTGAGCTGGTAGATTGGAAAAATAGATCTAATCTGTTCAGGCATTTAAGCAGTATGTGTACATGTCTGCATATGGCCAGGGAAGTTCTATGTTAGGTGTCAACAAGGTTTTAAATTTAGATTTTACACAAGGTTTCAAGGATAAAACACACAAAGCCATATAACAGCCAAAGCTCCTGGGAATCATGTTGTCATGTTATGTTCCCAGGAAGCCGAAGTATATGCTGTTGTACCAAAGAAGCCTCAGGTTACCGCTTCACCTTGACAGCTTTTAAGGAAAGTCTTGCTTATGTAAGCAAGTTCTGTATGATAAAAATACTTTTGTTTTGCTACGTTTAAGCATTTTCATCTTCTGATTCCAACAAGAGGCTTGATTTTCTTCTAACCTGAAAGGTAACTTTAAAGGTAATAAAGGATAATAAACTCTGAGGTACAAGAAGAGGCCAAGAATAATAACCTGCAGGAACCAAGTTTGGCTCTCCAAGGTTAAGCAGAATATTTTAAATATCTGATGGAAACCTTGCCCTCCAAGGTAAACTATTCAGTTTCTGTTTAATAACACAAAACACTCAGTTGTTTGTTGAAATCGTACATCTGTTTAAAAAAAAGACCAGCATTTGGGATGCAGAAATTCCTCTTGCAAAAAAAAAAAAAAAAAATTAAACGAGGAAAGTAAAAAATAATAATTGTGGTTTGCTGGAAACCTAGCAGCGTATTCAGCTGGCAATTCACTCAGACAGAGAATGGCAAATGTTTTGCCTGTGAAAACTTCAAGGAATGTGGGTCTTTGACTGAGCAGTGACTGAGCATTAGTTCGTCCTGGAGGCTGAACTTAACAGCAAGTCTGATTTGGACCCGTTCCAAAAGGGGAACAGATGAATACAGAAACCTCATGCATCTAAAAATGATTCCCAAGGATGAACCAGATTTGTGCAGCTTCACAAATCTCTCTCTGATATCTTGGCTGATTTCTTTTGACTTCCCCTTCATGTCAAACAAGGAAAGCAGCATGTTTGAAGTGTGGCCTTAAAATACATCTGGCAAAGATGCCAGTTAATGTATCAGAAGTTTCCAAAGTCATAGCATCATCATCTGGGCTTTCCCTCATTGTTTAAAGAGATAGTAATCTTTCTGTATGTAAACTTATGCTTCTGATACATCTCTTACATGTTCTTCCTGACATTTTGGTGCCGTTTAGCAAATAGAAATAATTTTGGCAATTCCAATTGACCGGAAACAAAAGAAATTTGCTCTGATTTAACGTCAAACAGTGTGAAAAAATTTTTGTTTTTTTTTCCACACTGGAATTTTCAACTATATTTACTTGACTAAAACTTATGTCCTTACAGGAAAAATGCTAGAATTTGAGACAAATTATCAGGTGCATAATTGACATAATTTCTTAGCAACAAGGCCACTAATGTTTGGGGGTAAAGTTCATAGCTGTGGAAGGTTTTAGAACGCTTTCAAATATTTGGCTAAGTGAAATAAACCATGCACATATAATACTCTGTAATGCACTGGCAAGCTTTCAAAACCCACTATGTGAAATAAAGACCAATGCTTCAAATATGGCCTTCAGGCCTGGACATGTCTGCATTAAGTACTTTTATTCTTCTTAATGTGTGCTGTCTGGCAGTGTGGCATTCAGCATTATTGCATTAAATACTTACATAGGAACCCATGAGGAAATGGGAAATAAAGGCAGTACAGCAGCAACACTCTGCCTGTGTGAAACATGAACTTCGAACAGAAGAAAACATTTCCTCATAGTTGCTGTCCAGTGGTAGAGTTATGTAATGCAAAAGCCAAAAACTCCATTGTAATGATAAATAAATGAATGAGATTGAAACACAGCATAATTATTTTCCTAAACCGAACCAAGAGGGTTTGATACATAAAAATGAATATGCATTTCAAGACAACTTTCATCCATGTGAATTTCCTCTTTTAAAGTCAGAATTAACTGTCAAAAATGTTATTATATTTGTTTTTTTACTGAGTAAAATGGGATCCAAGTAACTGACTGTTGTGTCTTTATATATTCAAACAGAATAAAACCCAGAAGAGCTGATGAGAAAAAGGGAATTGAGAAATTAAAGAAAGACATATCGCAAGATATTCACAAGGGTTTTAAGTTTCTGCATCCAGACATTATTTAGAACATTCTGTTAGCTCTTTATGAGGATAAGCAAACAGACAGAGTTTAATTTTACTACCCAGGCGTGTTAGGGCACAGATGTCTTGTCTGCATGTTCACTGGTATTATAAAAACTCAATGGAAAACAGACTGCACTGTGATGGACTGGCGATTTGTCCATCCATCTCTATCACATTAAGATAGATAAATGAATTTTGTGTAAACCATGACAGTAACGGCAGCTGGAGAGCAGAGCCAAAGTGGATGTTAAAAGGACCTGTTATATTAAAAACTAACGATCTGAGGCTCTTTCCACCCTAAGACTCAATGTTCTGTGAAAAGTGTTTGTCCACTTAAAGATTTTCTAGGTTTTGGTTTGTTGTCACTCTTATGTCTTTCATTTCTTCAAGCAAATTATAATGTCATACAGAGATGACCTGGGTGAATACAAAAATCAAATTTTATATGACATTTATTAAGGGGAACAATTCTTTCTAAACCGATACCTTTTCTTCTGTGTGAAAAAGTAGTCGCAGCCCTTCCCTCTACCCTGGTTTAATCACAAATTAACTATTATCTACATATTTTTACAAAGTTGAATTCGGTTCCAGCACACATCCAGACCTGATCCGTGCCTAACATGCAAACTGAAGAAATATTTTGTATTGAAGGAAATCTGAGAATTTGATTGAGGTTCTGCTGAATCACCAAAGAGCTCATGCATGCTTCAAAAATCCTCAAATGTGGCTAAATTAAACTACCTCTTTAAGAAAGAGCGGGTCAATACCTTCTGCTTTGATGAAAAATCTTTATTTGGTTTTTACAGAAAGTATTTTTTTAGGACTCATTTCCTAAAAAAATTAGTTGAGCTCATTTTTTAGGAAAAACAGAGATTTTAAGTCTCCTAAGTGAGGATTTTTTAAAAACTGGCAAATAATATAGATGAGAAATCTAATTACAGATGGCGACATAGAAAAGACTCAATAACAGTAGAACTGCATCTATATTTTTTGGCACCATCTGTCTCACTTTGTGGTGAATATATTTTCATTAGTCTTTAGGAGACTGAAGAAGTCAGTGTAATATCTAAGAGGAAAGGCTAAACAGTGTAAAAAACATCGCATCACTTATCTAAAAGGAGTCCTTAGCCATCCTCATGTTCCTCTTTTGAAATCAGATGTTCGTAACAACATTGTTGCCACTTACTAACGTAGTGTAAGTATTGAAGTGTTTTGGATCTGAATTCCTGAGTTTTTGAGAGAAAAAAAGATGAATAAAAACAGTAAAAATAAAAGAAAGAAAGAAAAAGGTCTGTCTATAAAATTAAATATCTAGAGAATTGTAGCTGGGGACTGAAATTACTCAAGCAGTCAGTAAAACAGCTCAGAAATCCCACAACACATAATCTATCATCAGTGGTTTTGGTTTCAGATGAAATTTGTCTGCTGCTTCAGGTGGCTGGAGACTAAAGTGGTTGTTCCTGGAGAAAAGTGGAAACACTGGGGATAGTTTTATTTTATACTTTTTTAAATTATAAAAGTTAATTTTGCCAAAACTGAAGTGTTTTTCAAATAACAAGCTGACTTTCTGTGTCTTGGGTGTTATATTACCATCTGTTATTTATTTAAAAAAAAAGAAAAAAAAAAAAGAAAAAACTAACCACTTGAAAATATTTTGCAAAATATTTTTTCAGAAGGCTTTTTGCTGCTTGTATTTCAAAAACAAGCTTCAAATCCTCCAGGTGATTTTTTTTCTTGAAAACTTTCTCAGTTCTCCGTTACAGTATATTTAAAAACAGATATTCAAGTTAAATGGGAAGTTATTTGTTTGTGTTCTAATTCGTCAATAAATTATTGTTTGATGTTCCATTGGGTTCGGTAATTCACTTTAATTAGAAATAGGATAATATGACTATAATTCTGCATTTTTATGATGTAAAGCAATTCGAACTGCCTTGTTGCTGAAATGCACAAATAAACTTGATTGACTGATCGATCGGCTGGTCAGTCAGTCGGTTGGCCAGTCGATTGATTGATTGATTGATTGATTGATCGGTCGGTCGGTCGGTCGGTCGGTCGATCAATTGATTGATTGATCCAAGTTGCCAACTGGAAAATGATCTCTATGTCCATGTGATTAATCAATATGTTTTTCCTCCCATGTTTTCCCAATAAATGAATCTAAATGGTCAAAAACAGGAGAAATTTAGCCTAAGTGCAGCACATCCAAAACCATAAATAAAAGTTACTTATTTCCTTAATAATTCATTTCCATTCCCTACATATCCTTTTAAATCCTCAAGTCATATTGTTTAGAAACAACAATACCATGTTTAATTTGATGGAACCTTAACAAAATATGTAATTTATTAATGTCCATAAATCCTAAGCTGGAATAAGAAAACGCTTCCTAATATTCATGTATTTTATAAATACAATAAGAACTTTTTTTTTCTTCAAAAGTTAATTTGTATTTTAATCTAATTACTCAAATAAGCACTTAAATATTTATGGACAATGAACTTGAGTTAAAACTAATCTGACAAGAAAGTTGATCCTTGACTTCTTTAACAAAAACAAGTCATGTAAATATGCCCCAACAGTGGTTTTGTGAAAATATAACACGAAAAAATTGTTTTCTTGGTGGAAAACAGCTGGAGTTTTGGCCTTTCATCATCGTACACCTAAGGCTATTTCACTTTTAGTGATGATGATGATAACCTATGCACCTTTGCATAAGAAATCAGCATGAAATAAACCTTTTGGCATTTCACTGGGCTAACAAACCTGCATTTCCATGTTTGTAACCAAGCCACTGGATCCAGTCACCCGGGGGGACTGCAGGGTAGAGCGGCTGCTCCTCAACATCTCAGGACGTTAGTTAAGGTGTTTCAGACGTGGTTCAAGAGACCGTATGAAACCCTGCACTCTGAAAGCAAAGACATGTAGTGGGGATAGTGAAGGTACTTAGCGGTACATCACAGAACTCTGGCTGCAGAAGTGAAGATCACTTCAGAAACTTTCACTGAACTGGATAACTGACACTGCAATAGTCCAGCATGGAGCATGGATAAAAAAAATACATAAACCACTTTTCTCAAAAATTATTATTTTTTGTAAAATACAAAGGATTATTGCTGAAAAACAAGATCAATATAAATTGAAAAAGACTAATTCTTAGAAAAGCAAAGAACAATGTCAGTGTTTCGTACAACTACACTGGAAACCAAAGTAAGATCATTCAGTAAAACGTGGCTGACTAGTGAATGTATGATCCTGAAGTCCTTGAAACTACAAAGATCCAGCTTATTTAAAAATGATATCTCCTCCAGAAACTTTGCTTGGGATGCTGCTTCATTCTCAGCTTTCTCTCACTTGTTGGGGAAACTCGACATTATGCTCTTGAATTATTAAAAGGTAGATTCCTAAAGAGCAAATATGACTCGTATGTGTAGATGACATCTAGTAGCTGTTGAAAATCCCAGCTAAGCTAAATTTCATCTCGAAAGCATCTTAACACTGGATGACTATCCCACTGAGGAGCTTTTGAAGGGTAAGAAAAAGGATTGTTTTGGCTGTTTAAAGTTCATTTAACTACATCTGAGAGGGAAGGGAAAGCAATGGGAACAACAGGGAGTTGCAGGTGTGTTTATTGGAATTTAGTCCCCGCGGTGGTCTTGACTTTAAATACGCTTTGTCCTCAGTTTCACCTGGTTTATGCAAACTGCATGGCAACAAATTAGTATTAATGGATATTCTGTTGTTGTCAGAGATAACACACGTTTACATTGTTCCAGTTTTCACTGAATGAGGTTATTTCTGGCCTTCACACTACAGGCTTGAGTCGTGTTGACAACTTTCCAAATATTTAATCATTCTAAATATTTAATGAGGATGGATTTTCATTTGGAAGACAGTCACAGCGACAATTTATTACAAACTAATTTATATTGCATCGGATTCATTTGCATGTGAAGGAGTCATGCTGAGACGCCTCAATCACTCAGCGACAAGACTGAAAAAAAATCAAGTAAATATGTCTCCTCATTGTCACTCTGAGTCACTGGAACAATCTTATTTAAAACATGAGACACCCAAACAATTTTATTTAATCTTGCAGGGACTCTACTGCAGATGTTTGTGACTATCAGCCCAGAAATCCCAACTTGGTCAGAGCAGTGAGACAAACATGGCATCCTTAGTGTTATAAATATTTGCATGTGCCAAAAAGATCAATAAATGTGTTTATCATGAGTGTAGAGTGACTCATGAATTTCATATACAGTGGCTCACAAAAGCATGAATATCCCTAAAATGGTTTCTAAACATTTACAAATAAGAAGGGGAAAGTGTGGCATTTTCAGCCCCGAATACATTGGATACATTTCTGCTGCAGCTACAGATGCATGACTCTAACAGCTTCACACACATAGAATCGGATTTTTTACACATTTCAATTACAAAATAGCTCAAACTCAGTGAGACAGGATGAAGAGTATCTCTGAACATCCATTTTCAAGTAGCACCACAGATTCTCATTTAGATCTGTGTGTAGGTCATTATTGCACAGAAAATGCTTTGATCCAAAGCATTCCATTGTAACCCTCGTAGTAGGTCTAGGATTTTTAAACCATCGGAAGGTGAATCCCATCCCACTCTGGTGTGTTTTGTTGTTTTTTTTGTTTTTTGTTTTTTTTGCAGCCTTAGAGAGTTTGTTCACTAATGTTCTCCAGTAAACCACTGAGCCCTACAGACAACAGATGGATTTTTACTCAGATGAAAATTTGCACAGATGAACTCCATTTATTCTGAAGGCAATTGGCTTAACTAGGTCTTGCTTTGGTGTATCAGAACAAAAGGGGCTGATTATACATGCACAGCAAACTTTTCAGATTTGTATTTGGTCTATAAATCAAAATAAAACAGTATAATATAGACTGAAGTCTGTTGCTACACTACCAAATATTTCAGAATTTAAGAGTTAACGCTTTTGCAGGACATTAAAGATAGGAAGCCTTTTTTCCAAATAAATGTGTCATGAGAATATCTGAAGTATTCTATGTGAAATGCATCTGTCAGACAGAAAAAAATAAATCCACAGTGAACTGAAGGATGATTTATTGGCTGATATGCATTCCAGGCTGCAGTATGTCAGAATCATGTCTGTTAGTTATTGGTGGAATAACACAGTCTGAAGATGTTGGCTATCAGCACTGAAACACATGGCAATGGAATGTGTCTGACTCGACAGCACCGGGTGCCACGACACATGGGCAATACATTTTCCTGTTTGACTGTATAAGAACATAATTATGGCACCCACGCAGTGACAATATTGCTTCCCAGTTTTGTATGCAACACAAACATTGTGAGACTCGGCTTTATAAATAATAAACAAAACTGGAAGAAGAAAAAATAAAGAGAAAAGGCAAGCCATATTTGCTCTGGAAATGATGAATAATTGAATCTGGGAGCCATGCGTGCAATTGTAGGCATAGACGTGGTTGCACTCACATACAAAAAGGCAAAGCGCACATACATGCATTTACACACCAGGGGAAACAGTCCACTGGGTCTCCAGTGCCATCTAGAGCTGGCTAGCAGAAACGGCCATAAAATGGTAATGTTATAATTATGATACATAGGGGGTTTGTAGTTTTAATGTCAGAACAAAAAGAATTTGGTTTTCGTATAATCATCCTATTTTACTCACACCACTCTTAGAGATCCATTCGCCATCAAGCAGCAATTGCACGATTATGAATAATTGATTTGTCAATGATCAGCTGTTTCTTTGCCGTCGGCTGAGTGGAGCTGCAGCTGTCCATGACCCAGAAATAAAGAAGGCTCTGACACAAACGTAATGACTGAATATCTATTTTCAGCTGTACGTGATTAAGGCTTGTCGGGGGGAAATTAAGACATATTTTGCGTTCTGCAGTGTCACAATGAGTGCCCAAGCTTTTTATTAAACCTCAGCTGTAGCTGGGAAGCTGTAAGAAGACTTGCCGAGGGCCGCCACGCACCAGTCCCCCGTGTCTGGCAGCTGTGTGCCCTCACATATGTTCTTCACATTAATGAGTAGATATGCCATTCTTCCGGCTGGCTGCTCCTGACAAAGCGTTAAGCCATGCATGAAGTTTTATCAGCTTGTCGACACCAGCAGAATGATTACCCCTCACTGCGCTGGCATTTGACTTTTTCTGCAGTTTTTGGACTTTCTGTAGCATCAGTAAATATTGACTAGAGGAATTTTCACGATTTTCTCCCAAATGTCCCCAAAAGAAGAGGGAAAATAAAAAAATGATACATTGACTTAGATTCAGTCTGTCAGTCATACCTTATGTTTTATTGATTCAAAAATGACATTCCAGTTTTAGTTGACTGGGACATTTCACTGTTGCAGTTTACTAATTTAATATCCACTCAGCTGCCACTTTATTGGGTATAGCTTGCTCTTGCTTAAGATTTGGTGACTCTGCTGCCAACATTGCTACAGTGAGCAGACAAAACTGTTCATATCTGTCACTGTCCATTTTTTCTGAGCCTGTGAAAATCGTAGCCTCAGTTCTTAAAGGACTTACAGAAATGGACTCAAAGGAGCAGCATTAAAATTTATTAGAATTTTGTTGACTTATTAACAAGCCATGTCAAAACAGAGAGTAAACATGCTAGCGCTTCAGCAGAGTCCTCCGCATGAAAACATCATGAGCAGGTACAAAATGTGTGTTTCCTGAAGACTGAATGAAAGAAAGCTGCACAGAGTCTGAAATATCTTAACGTGTTGTCAGGGAATGTCTTTCTGCCAACCAGGACGCTGAATCGGCTTCCCACGATGTATAAAATCAAGAAAACCAGCTACAGATCTTTACAATTTCCCCCTTTTTGATGTTTACGCTAGTTTTCTCTTATCTTGCTCTATAGGTAGGCTCCTGCAACTTTCTAAGGATGCAATGCTACCTTGATTCTCATGAATTCATTCAGACACAAGTCACACAGGCCTTGTGCTGTGATAAGACTTTAGATCACAGAACATAGCTTTTACACCTGCAGTTGCAACACCCTGTGTGATCTTTCTCATTTTTTGCTCTAGAGGACGCTTAGCTGTAAACTTAGCTGACCACCTATTGCTGGTGCTCAGATAGCTCTGAAGCATTCACACACACACTTGATACAGAATGTGATTTGTTTCTTTTCTCACAGAATTCCAAGTAATGTTTGCTGACACAGAAGGAGACTGCGTTTAGTCAGAATGGGTTTCTAAAGTACATCCAGGCTCATGTGACTACACCATTCAGTGGCACAACAGGTTGTCATGTATTATGCTGGTTTCTAGTGTGTGCATTTTTCCAGAGATTTCAAAGGATTACTATGGAAACTGCACAGACTTGTGCCATACCTCGCAGTGGAAACAAGCCAAAAGTTGCCCTTTGAGTGTGCATTGTTATTTTTCCTCTGTGTCTGTTTTTGCCCTGAGATGACCTGACGACCTGTCCAGAGTGCACCCTCCATCTCACCTAATGACCTGTGGAGACAGGTGCGCCCCCATGACCTTGCACAGATTATGCAGTATGGATGGATGGATGGTTGGATATTGACAGGGTTGAACAGTTATTAGCACTGTTGCCTGCCAAAATAAATAACCAGGGTTCAAAGCCTGTGTCAATTTCCAACTGTCCAAAAATATGAATGTTGGGTCACTGGGTCATGGTAAATTGCACATAGGTGAGAAGAGTATCCATGCATGGTTGTATGTTTCTGTGTGTCACTGTGGCAGACTGGGGGCCTGCACAGGTGTACCTTGTCTCTCCCTATGACCCTGTAGAGAAATATGTGTGGTCGGAAATTGTTTTGGGTTTTTTTGCCACAGTTTTCTCTTTTTTTTAATATATCACATCCTGTTTCTTTATATTACAAATCATTACAAAAATGTTCTTTAAAATCACTGAAAATATTATATATTTTCTAAACTTCAGAACAACCAGGACACTGAAAACCAACCAGAAACATGGTTAATCAAATTTCTGTCAAATAAAGATTTAAATTATTTAGCAAGTTACATGCTTAAATTCAATTAACAAATGGCTTTTACTTCCTAGAAATCGAGGTTTGCATAATGCACCAAGAGAAATTCCTGGAACTTGCAGAGGCAGTCATCTTATCTGACAGCCACAATTCCCCTTGGCTGCCAGCATGGGGATGCAAAACATATGCAGCTGTTGTTTATTCTGCCACCTTAGCCACAAATGCTGTGTTTCCCACTAGCAGCACTTTAGATGCCACTAGTAGAACCTGGGCTTGGAGCATGGCACTGTTACACAGGATTTACAGCCGTTACCACAAAGTGATCTGCCTGCACTTTCAGGTCGGGGTCATTTCATCCTTCCTCGAAGATCAAATAAAGTCAGCAAGAAGAAAGAAAGGTATAAAAAGTTAGTCACTTATGCACTACGGTGAACACTTCACTATCCTTTGATCTCTTTTCTTGTGCAGCGGAGTTGAAGCAGAGGACAAAAACAGCTGATTCTGAGAAGCAAAGAGATGGAAGAGAAACTTTTAATTGGCTGCTCTGAGTACAGCTGTGTTTTGTTCCACCCCCCACCCACCCTCAAATTTCATTTGTCAGAAATGCATAACACTGGAATGGAGAGGCAAGCACCTGCAACTAATGCTTACAGCAAACACTGGTGGCAGGGTTTACAGAGGGGCGGTCACCTTCCAGAGTCAGCCATGCAATTTCCTTCGCAAGCAAAGTACCCAATACAACACTAGAGCTGTTATTCCAAATCTATGTAAATAACTGGGGATGTGTAGTTACTAAATGTTTAAAGGAGGCTATATCTGACCCAAAACGTCTGTGAAGGCAGTGTTCCAATGTAAAATTTACTTTGACATGTTTTATTCATTTTTCTTGACTCTGGAGAGGGGAAGATGGGAGGTGATGCCAAGAATCAAAAAGTGATTCAAATACACAGCAGTGTTGCCTCATCTTACTAATCATCATTCAGACGGGATGGATTTGCCTCTCAACCCTGTATCCTAAGTTTTAGTCTAAAATCTTTCTACAGTGGAGACACTACCCCCTGCTGAGCTGCAGCTGAATACCCCCCTGAGTTCCTAACAATAGGCTCATGAATACTGGAATGGTGCTTTATTTTTCTCTGCCTGGCTCAGTTCTACTCACTGTCATAAAAGAAATGAAATCCACTTGAAAAGAAGGCCTTTTGGATCATTTGCATGCAAGCGTGGCCTAGTAATGGAATGAAATATGACACACCAATTTAATTACTGCCTCTGAATTGTCTCGCCTCGCAGTATAAATATTGATTCTCCTTGGATCCTCTTCCCCTATCCCTTTCGCTCTTTTTGCTGCTGCTTCCATCTTTCGCATATAGTATTCCAATCTTCCCGTCCCTGTGCCTGTGACGCTCGGAACAGCTGCCTCCTCTTCAAATTTCCCACTTATTCTGTCCAACTCACATTTCTTGGTGCCAGCTGCCCACTCCTCAGCCTGTCAGTTCCTTATTCTGCTAGTGTCTGGTGGATGATTTGTTATGGGGGGGGAAGACTAGCAAAGGAGCGACGAATATGAGATTCAGCCCTGGGTGATCGTAGGCTCCACAGTGATGATAGCAGCGCTCTATATGCACGCCTGCACTCTCACCGTTAATGGGCCCTGAAATTACACACAATTTCCATAGCAATAGGCTTTAGAAAAGGTAAATAGCTCCCTTAGGTGGAGCCAGCCACACCTTTACAGTATTGGACAGTGCAGGGAGAGGGATGATGGGCAGCAGGTACAGGAGTACAGGAGGAGAAGAAAAGCGGCTAATTTTCCCAAAGGGCATCTCTCGAGTGTGTCAATAAACTCTTTTGCCCCGGTGTTGCTCTGGGAGGGTGTGATGGGTCATCCTTGTGGCAAACCTCAGCTCTCAGCGGGAGGAATACCTGCCCTGAGACATGGTACTGACTCTGAATTCATTGGCTGAGTTGTGGCTGTACGCCCAGCCAGCAGCTACCACAGAGCAGCAGAAGAAAGAAGTAAGAAGCACTGTTCAAGCCTAACCAAGAGAGAGGACGTAATGAATTAAACACACCAAGCTAAAGATGCCCTTTTACGCATTCAAATGGAGAATATGTGAGTGTTGCTCTCAGCTTGCAGAACCTTTATACTCCAAAGCCTTTTATGAGTCAAAGGAAGAAAAAACACACACACCCCACATCCTTAAGAGCTCTGGAGTTTTGTACACAACACATATTTCTTTGGAAGGACTAAGTGTTTCTCGTGTCTTTTCAGAGCTTTTACCAGACCAGAGTGTCCAAACAAGACAAACCTTGTCAAAAGGTTTTTCAATTTAGGAAGCAAGATGAATATCCACGTTATTTGATTTCTATATTATTCATAATAAATATATCCTGCTTTGTCACCTCACCTAAGATATAAATTTAGCAGTGAGTTTCTTCCTTTCATTTCAGCATGGTACAGCCACAAACACTGATGTATTTTATGGACATGTTTGTTACACACTGATAGAAATTGGACAGAAGTGAAGAATATTTTGTTCTCCATATTTGCTTACAAATAATAGAGGTTTGCAATTGGGGGTTTGTTAGAGACTGAAAGTGAACAAAAGGGACATTATGAAGACCAAGAAATATAGTAGACATGTCAGGTTGAAGCAATGGAAAAGTTTAAAGGATGGTCATAAAACAGCCAAAACTTTAGGTTTTTCACAGGGAACTGTTCATCCCGTCGTTGTAAATTGAAACGGTGATGCACTCCTGCCGATCTAGAAAGAAATGTCCGCCCACCAAAGCTGACAGGTTGAACAATGCAAGTATTAATAAGAGAACCAAGCAAGAAGTCCCCAGTAAGCTGCAGAGTTACCCTGCAGGGAAGTTATTGGTCAAGACATTTCTAAACCTTGCCTTCATGAAACCCATATAGAAAACCCTGTTGGAAAATATTCCAGTTTGTCCTATGGAACATCTGAAACAGTCCTCTGGTCAGAATAACTGAGCATTTTTTGCGTACATACAAAACATTGCGTCTGGCAAAAAAACTAATCTCCCTGAAGAGATAGCATGAAACATGATGGAGACAGTATTATACGCATACAACAATCAGAAGGATGGATGGAGCGAATGCAGCAGAGGCTGGCATTCCCACTGGACAACCCCAAACATTTCGCCACAGCTGCAGTGGAGAGGCTCTGACAGTACAACCATATTCATGTTTGAATGGCCCACCCAAAAATTTTAATTATGGTCAGTAGAGACGAACCTAAACCTTACATCGGGTGGTTTTTTTATGGCAACATACAGATGGGCATACTACAGATTGTTTTTTATTAAAAAGCTATCTGTTCTTTTCATCTATTTCAAAATTATATACTATTTTATGTAAGTCTATCGATGTAAAATAATTTGGTAAAATACATTAGGATTTGCAGTAGTAACACAATAAAAATGTAACAGTTTAACGGTATTGCACATTTTTGCAAGGCCCTGCAAATTAGTACTTAATTGTATCCTTCAGGCAATTAAAAATACACAGCTTTCAACTTACGTGTAAAGCATTTCTGGCTCTCAGGCATAGAGACGTTATACGGGCTATTAGAGCTCCTGTCTCTTTCTACCCACTCACTCCTCTTCTCACAGGGTCATGAAAACATCCATTTCCTAATGGCTCACTCATGTGAATCACCGCAATGTACCCTAAAAGAACCAGCGACGGTGGTGACCAGGCCGATGTATCGTTAACACCGGCCTATAGCTTTGACAAAAAGATAAGAAAGAAAGGCAAAGATAACCTGCTGGAAGGTCCAACAAAATAAAAGCTCAGTGATGCATTTGGAGACACCACTGCTGAAGAGCTACAGTCACTAAGGAAAGGTGCCAGAATATTAACTGAAAATATGTAGTGATAGAAATGTATTTTGTGCATTTAGACATTTTAGTCTGCAGAGATTGTTTACAGGAATGATAAATTAACAGCAGCCGGATTTCATCTTGGCCCTCAAGGTCTTACACAGGAATTTTGCTTTTCTGATCTTTTCAATTAGAAAAGCAATTGAAAAGTCAATTCCATTTTTGCTGATGTTTTTTTTTTAATTTGTGAACAAAATGAAATACTAGATAATCTTAAAATGGAACTAAAATTTTACATGTCAAGTTTAATCATTTCTAGCCATTTTTGTAGACCAATAAAGAAGTACACACATTAGCAGCAGGGAAATGCAAAATGTTTCATATAGCTGCAATGGCTCTACCCTAACATTCACTGAACATAGCCACCTGGTGAATATTTTCAAAACTAACTCAATCTCTGGACCTTATTCTGCTGCTTTACCTGTCACCTTATCCACAGTATCTCTATCATGATAATTGATAATAAAGCATAAATGTTTGAATGTTTCAATGAGATGCGTGGTACTTCTGTTGTGAGTGGAAATAAATCTTTTCTCACAGATTCAAGATTTAGGTTGGTGGTGCCAAAGTACCAGGAGATGCAGATGTAGGCTAATTAGTTGACCCACTGCATGGAAGGACATTAACTGCTGTGATGTATTTTGCTATGTACAACTACAAACACATATCATATCACATTGGGTTTCATAGCTCTTTCATTGTCTTTTAAACGCCATGTTTTTCCCCAGGCATATTTTCCCCTCTGTGTCCTGATCTCATGATATCTGATGTTGGAATCAATACCTCTTGTCTAGTTTTCTGTAAAAGACCTTTGTTTCTCAATCTGCTGGAATCCATACATCAGTTAGACTCATGTGTGACATTCATTAGTAATGTTTACTTCAGGCCCAAGAGAGGCGCTGGTGCTAACTGCAAATGCACAAGCATTTTTATCTGGTTTCAGATGATGTTAAAAAAGTAAATAAAATAAAAATATATATAAAAAAATCACAACAGCCTCATACTTCTAAATGTACATCAGGCTATGCACTGATAGTTGTAAATAAGCCATTTTATCTGGGAGATGAGCATTAGGAGGCAAAAAGAAGTGTGTAGTTGTTTCATTTATATCACTTCTCATAACATTCTCACACCTTCTCAGCTCCTTCTCAATAACAGCACGTATATTGTGTTCCATGTGGCATCAAATATTGTCATTATCTTATCTGTTGTACCGTATGGTTGTTAACATGAACGGGTACAATTCACTAAATTGGAATATGCCTTCTAATACGGCTCATTTGTCAAGTTAAAAGTATCTTTTGAAATTATTGGTTTGAAGTAATGTGATAATTTTCTAAGGAATTAAATGTGCTGTTTTCATTAGCCGTCAGTAGAAAACCACCATAATTAACGGAAATAATGGCTTAAAAACAACATTTTGTGTGTAATTAATCTAGCACTAAATAATGTGCTTCGTTTAGTGAATAGAGAAATAAGTGGAAGTTTCAGTAATGTTGCATTTTATTGCGATCCACCTGCATATTCCCACTAAAGAAGACAAGAAATGATTATCCTTCCACCACCTTTCTACTTATCTAATATTGAGACGCTGGAGTAAAAAGTCCAGGAGACAAACCCTGACATCCATCTCCCCATCCCCTCTCACCAGAAGGGATAAAATCTCTTTCTAGCAGATTCTGGATCTGCCCTTGGCTCTCCTCCCAGGAGGTCATGCCTCCAGAGGGACATGCATCCAAAGGGTCAGGCTCAGGAAGGCATCCTAATAAGGTGCCCGATCCACCTCGACTGATTCCTTCCGATGCAGAAGAGCAGCAGCTCCACTCTGAGCTCTTTCTATCTCTAGGAGTCCAGCTTTAGGGGAGAGCTCATTTCAGCTGCTTTTATCCAGGATCTTTTACTTTCTAGCCTGACTCATTTCTTTTGACCATAGGTGACCCTTGAAATGTGGCAGGACTGGTAAATCAAGAGCTTTTCTTTTTAACTTAGCTCTTTGTTCACCACAACAAACTAAACGGGGTGACAGAGTAGTCACCCCGTTTCTGCAGGCCAGTCACGTCTCGTCCAAAACAGTCGCCCTGCTCTCCAGAACAACTCCACTTTGAGATGCTGTTCATAAACACCAGGTAAAATTATTTCCCTGCTGCGAACCAAACTAAAAGATGTTATCACCATGGGCTCAAAAAGATAGATGCTTTTTTTAGTTCAAACTTATATTTTGAATTGCATTCTTCTGTTTTGATTAACTGAGAGAGTGTAAATGTTAACAGTTTGATAGAGCAGATGTCCTCTCCTAAAGGATACAAAAACATTTGATGTGTTTTGTCATTAAGAGCTGGAGGCAGAAGCCTTTTAGGAAGAAGATTTCAGTTTTCTAAAAGCTCAAACCTTTTTAAATAAGGCAGGGAAAGTGTAGTGGCTCTAGTGATTTTATTTTTACCACCCTATATACCCTATAGTGTATATACATTGTGCTGATACTGTTATGTTCTAAAAATACATTTTCTGCTTAGTTTTTGCTTTATAGGCAAATTCATTTGGCATTTAGAGACAGCAGTATTCTGAGTTTTGTGTATCTTGACAGTCAGCTTGTTGGATCTCTCAGGCAATTACTTGGTTTGTAGATTTTTTTTTTTGTGGTAAAAAAAAAACACACAAAAAAAACATTCTTTTTGAACTGTCCCTTTCCTGTGGCGTTTGAGTCAAACGATCTGATAGTGATCCTGTAGTTCCCTCAACTCTCCTCAGTAAGATGTGCCTTTAAATTTTTAAGATGAAGAGCCTGGTGTCATTTGAAAATTGAGCTCAGGAGGAAGCCAATCATAGTTTCATCAGTGTGCAACTGTATCAATAACACTTCTGCACATATACAGAAGCACAGATGGAAATTGCTTGTTATAGACACCGCCCTGTTCCACAGAGCTCATTAATTTTTGTTTGTGAAAGAACCGTTGAAATGCGAGAGTGCATTTGGATTTTGCATGAAATCTTTTGTGACTCCACTCTGCTATGTGAACAGGAGTCTTATAAAGCCCCTGGCTAGCCATTAGTCAGGCCATGAAATGTTTGGTTCTTTTTACAATTGTTGAGCTCTTTTATGTTAGTAATTACTGAATGGAAAACTATGGCAATTATGCTGTCTAAGTAGAAACATGTCATTGTGTAGGATCTCTCTCTCTCTACTCCCCTCCCCCTGTAAATTCCAGTATATTAAAAGGGAGTGATTTGTTCTCTCAAATAATACAAAAATCCACCTGGATTAAATTATTAAAGAGGTGGGATTGTTTAAATTTTAATAGTGAGTGAGGAGGTGAGAGCATTCATCATTGTGCTACTGGTCTCAGAAGAGCTTTAGGAGCAAGGAGCAAACATTTTGACTTCATAAACTGGAACTAATTTAATTCCATTGCATTCTTACTGTGAGACACACAAAACTCTAACCTTGATGAATATTTAATGATTCCATTCAGATATATTGGTGAACTTGGTGCACTACAACTGGCTCTTCGAGTCACACATTACTGAAAAAAAAGGTTGTTTTTTTTGGGGGGGGGGGTTTTGTGGTCTGCAGAGGAAGAAATGTTAAGTTTTTTGATATAAAATATTGGACAGCAACAATGATAGCGTTGTTCCAGACTTCTAATCTCTGGTATTGTGAAGCTTTGATTAGTTTTAATTTCTCTGGTGAGGAGGCAACAAATTTCCAATAGACATTTATCAAAAATTGTAAGCTGTCTTTCTTTTTCATTCCTTTGTGAGCTGGACTGAGGGGGAAAATGGCTCCTTGGATGGTAAAGGCTGCAGAAGCCTCTTCAGGTGTTTAACCAATGAGTGAGTGTCACCGCCTTCTTTGGACAATGTTTCTTTACCACTCCACTCTGGAAAATCCTATACAGAACTGTCATCCTGAAGATTAAATCCTGTGGGCATTGTGATTCGGTCCAAGTCTCAAAAGTTTTGTTAGAGCTGATGCATGAATGTTTGACCACTTCTTTGTATACCAACATTTTGTACAAGCACCTGAACTTTTTCCCGTTTCTTTGAGGAGTCACTAAGTTGACACCCAGTTTATCTGAATTCAGCCAATTCACATTCTGCAGCAGGCTTTCTTCACACCTGGACAACCTAGCCCTCTATCTCCATTCCTTATAATATGCGTGGGCAGTGGGCAGAAAATATACTTTGGCTTGCAAGTCCAAAAGCTTGTCTGGGACATAATGAAGCAGGGAACATCCTTAAGCCTCCCTGTTACCAGTCCTGAGCATTTCTCTGTATCTCAGCCATATGTTGTCCTACACAGTCCAATGTTAACTCAGCTGTTACATCTTCCCAGGCCTGCAAATCTCCTTAATGCTTTAAGCAGGCAGCTGGAATAAGCCAAGGGTGCATGCAAAGATGGAGCCTTGTGGCAATTCAAATGTTGCAATGATAATTTATTTAGCTCAAACTAAATAAATAAAGCTTTATGACCAATAAATAAAAAAAGGCCATCATAGCTAATATCAAGAGTTATTGCATAATGTCTGCAGCATGAACATGCATTTGCTCTGCCAGGCACTAGAGTCAGAAAATTCACCAATGAGCAGAACATTTAAGAAATTTAGAGCTGTGAAGATAATCATAATGGCTGTAATAGTAGACTAATCTAATTTCAGCAATTTCATTTTATTAAATTACAAAATTTCACTTTAATAAGGTATTACTAGGGGAGGGGTCACAGCACAGTTGAGTCTCCATGGATACAGCCAGAAACCCAGAGCTGAATGAAACACAGACTGAAAAATAACGCCCACGCTCACAACACAGTGACAAGACTTCAAAATATTTTCCACATCAACTGGCAAGTATTTGTCAGGCAGAGAAAACAGGAATCATATTAGTCAACCCAGTAATATGTGTTTATATAACTGGCAGATAGGTAGAGTGAAATTTGTATTAACAGTCATGCTGCCCATTTACTGACAAAATAAGGAAATTTGGTCTAATTTCATTCAGAGTTTAACTATCTGTGACTTTAAAAGGACCCAGTGAGAAGAAAAAGCTATGGTTACACATAATATTTTTGGAGACATATCACAGCTGAGACTAGGAGGCAGAGTTCCTGTCTTATCCGTTTTCTTTATTTTTTTAATAGGACCAGACTGCCAAAACTACCCAGGACCCAAACTGCCTGTCTGCACCTCAACCATCCATGTTAAATAATTCATAAATCAACACAAGCAACCTGAGCAACGCAAACCTGAAAATTAAGATTTCAATTTCCGTGGATTAAAAGTATAAGACTGTTAAGATGAAACGTTCAGTGTTGTTCTCAAATTACTGCTGCATTTTTCTCTGAGATAGATCTACCAGCAGCAGGAGGATTGTGTTAGTATCAAGAAGTCAAGTCACTGACAAACTGTGTACTGCAATACTTCTGGGGTGGTAGTGAATCTGTTATTAAAAATATCCGGGAATTTGAGGTATAAAGTGGTTGTAGGCAGAAAACCAATAGCGGAACAAGGTTTGAATGTTTATGCAAATTAATACAAAGGGATTTACCGCATAAAGCTCGTTGTAACAGAAACCAGGGCCAGAATTAGCCACAAATGATTTGCTTGTGACCTTATACTATAAACTTACTTTCCTGTAAAAGGTGTATTTTACACAATAAGATACATGTTGCAGGGACTTAAAGTTATTATTTGGCATTAAAGAGAACAAAATCAATTGTTGGTCAATTGATGGACATTTCTTCATGCAAAAGATAAATATTCTCCATGCCTCGGAATTGATAATGGAGTTCCACAGGGTTGTGAGCAAGACACATATGTTTTGTTCATATAGTTTCATTAGGGAATTATAGCTGTGAGACACATTTTCTTAACAATAATAATGGAGATAATACTCAGCTACATAGGAATGATGGATAAAAAGGAAATTTGATCTGGATCTGACTGGGATGTATTTGAATAAATTGGAGTTTTCTATCCATAAACGATTGTTTTCTACAAAACATTGGATCAGTTTGTCTTTAAAAATTGCATTTATATAACAGTTGTAACTATATAAATATACTGAATTAAAATAAATATGTTAATAGTAGCTAATAGTTAGATGAGATCCAATATATTTTATGTAAAATGAATGTGAATTACTTAATTTATGGTCATGTACAAAGCATGCTACCTGCTACCTTTTATACACATTTTAACTGATTTCACAAACACCTTTCAAAATGCCCTTGTTGGACTCCTACACCATTGCTGATGGTGTTCAGGAGATTTTCAGGAGATTATGTTCTATATTTTTTTTCAATAACAATTAAATTCTGTTATTATCGAACACCTGTAACAAGATCACACATTTCCTGAAATTCACATTTGATCAGGTTCTCATGACACCTCTGTTGCCAGAAACAGCACACTTACATAGCAGCTGAGATCTGACCCACACACAGACAGAAACTGCATCATAAAAAAACAAGACCAGCATTATTTTTAAATGATTTAGAGACTAAAACAATTAATCAGTTAAATGTGTTAATTGGCACAAACTTTAACTTTGGTATGTGGCTATATGATGCTAAAGCTACGACTCTGGTTCTTCCTATAGGAGTCAAAAGTGTGGAAGTCAACAGTCACCAACTTCCATAAAGCCCATAGAAAATGCAGGCTGTGTGTAAATCTGTGCAAACAAAATAAACACAACAACAAAAAAACTAAAATGAAATCTGGGACTATTTTCTGAGCTGTCAGATGACTTGGAATAACTTAAGAGTTTTGCTTACCTCTCAGGGAAACCCCATGAGAGGCACTGAAGTAAGTGTCAAGCTTGTGCAGCAGAGCTGGCAATACGGAAAACCACATGAGCTGAATTAGCTTTTCCTTTTACACGTCTGACAAACTATGCTGTCTTCCCCTCTCCGCTGAACTTTTTCGGTTCACAAATTAACTTTGTTAGTTTAAGATGTGTCAACAGTTTTACTAAAGCAGCATGACTAAAGCCGATCTGGGGGACGCAGTGAACCGGTGCTGGAAAGCAATCTGCTGCAATGCACCATGAAATCAGATGTACGCTCCCGACAGTATCTAACCTTGTAGCTTTAACTCACCTCAGAATACAGAGCTGTATGCATACATTAATCCAGACACTATATTACTACAGGAGTGGTTTAGGAGCATGCTATTTATCAGTATTGTCATTTGTACACAAGCCTAACCATTGTAAAGTTTGAGGGCCACAGAATTACAGGGTACAAGCAACATCAATCTGTCACTGTCTCTGAACCTCTGCTCCTTTGGCAGAGATTCAGGCGGTGAATTAATCAAAGGAACTGTTATTGCCAAATTACTGACATGAGTTCAAAGATAAATGTCTGCGGACTGACGCCAACTGACAGTCCAAAGAGTGATTAATTTCACTCTAGTTTCATGATTGGCAGACTCAGAGGGTGGAGCATCATCATCATCATCAGGCCACACGTAATCATGTGTTGCTCCTTTTTAAAAGCAGCAGCTACTTGTGCTACATTTTACGAGATGATTTTAGTTGAGCCACAGTGGACATTGGCAAAAGCCGTTTCTCAAAACTCTCGATTTAAACCGGTGACAGGATGGACATATATGTGGTCACTGTACTGTCAAATGCAATAAGAGAGGAAAACAGAGAAAAGCCCAAGGTTTCCCTTTTTGCAACCACAGCCTCATAAACCTCCGGCAGGCAATAACACAGTTATATTTTCATATCACAGAAAGACCTTCTGCAGCTTTACCTCAGAGATTTTCTTGGATATTAGTGCACTGCCGGATGCGTTTGTGACCAGCTCACAAAATGTTAGTGTTGTAACTCACTTTCGATGTAATATCGCGGCTTAGGAAGCTTAGTTTTTCTACACAAGGCTCAGAGATATTCACACCACAATGTGTCAATAGTGAAAACAGCATTAATACATTTTTATTTGTGGTTCTTATCTGGTTTTAGTCAATAGATGCAAGCTGGATTAATCAAATCCATTATCTGGTTGTCATGTTTATCACATTTTAAAGTTGCAGCAGGGTCTTTCGTTGTCATAGAAACAGCTGCTGTGAAAAAAAAGGTTAAATTGTTGGTGAACTTGGTAGGAAGCATGGAGTAAAGAGAGTCATCATTATGAGAGATAGCAGCAGCAGAAGCACAGAGGGGAGCGCTGCTTCTTTTGTTTGCTTAAAAAGAATGGCCTTACAAATTAATGTGCAGTGGTGCTTACAAATTATCTCCTGCTATCTGAAAAAGCATGGCGAACATGGTAAGACTCGACAATATCAAGTGTAGGCAATATAATGCTCTCATAGTGGGGATTTAGATGCATTCCTGCATAGCAATAAAACTCTATGACAGAATTGAATTTTCAAAGTACAGAATTGGTTTGTACCTGCAGCACAATGCAATCATCTTGTCTTCCCTCAGAAATGAGTCCTGTCTGGCCCAGCTGGAGTAAAGCTTCGCTGTGATGTCTTCTTACTTAAAGATTGCACATTAGCATTCTTACCGACCTGGGAAAGCTTTCAGGGCACCTCCAGCAGCGGTTACAATCTCTAAAATGTTAGCCTGTTTTTAACAAGTGTTTGCACTTCAGCGCTGTATTACAATGACATGACAGAAAACGGCGAAATGGAGAGCCATCTTTTCTCAAATGGAAATAATTACATTGCCTTGCAGTTTATTCAGACTACAATGTGTTTTTGAAAGCTGTCTACAAGTTCTGCTCTTTGTAGATTGAATAAGTGCCATTGACCTTTCTGTCACATTAAAGCCACACTCCTGAGCAGGTTTTATTGAGGTATTATGTCACAGACTATTGCATAATTGTGAAATGGAATAAATGTTATACATGCTTTACACTTTTAAAGAGACATTCTAAAAAGTGTGGAGTGCATTTTTCATTCTAAAAAGTGTGGAGTGCATTTTTAATTCAGCCCAACTGGACCAATGTTTGTCAGAACCATAAAAGTTTTTACATGTAAATACTGAAATTGAAATCATAAGCTTACACCCAATCTTTATCTTTAAAATCAAAGGTTTGCATATAGAACAGTTTCTATCTTCTTAAACAATTTAGAAAAAGCCAAGATGACAATGTCACGGTATTTGAAACTTCTCAGAGACTTCAGTTATTTGAAGGCAAACTTTTGGACATAGTTAAAGGCCCCAGAAGTCTGGTGAAATCTTGGAAATAATTTGCAGATGCTTTTAAGGTGCCATGTTCATCTGTTCTAACAATTATAGCTAAGCACAGAATTGAAAATATTCATTTTTAGTGAAATATTCTGCGGTCTGATTAAATTAATGTGGTAATATTTGGCCATAACGAAATTGTTAAATTTGGAGAAAAATGGGACGACTTTTTTCTTTTTTCTCCAAATTACCGGGCTTCCTAACTGTAAAGCATGGCGGTGGCAGCATCATGCTGTGAGAATGTTTTACTGCTGGAAGAACTGGCGCAATTCAAAAAAAAAATGTCATCATGACGAAAGAACATTATGTGGAAATATTGAAGCACCATCTAAAGTCATCAGCCACAAAGATGAAATTTGGGTGCAAATGTGGCCTTTTATTTGGTGTATATAAACATCTGGATTTAACTATATTGTAAATATGGTAATATATGAAAAATAGGAAAATTACATTATTCCCTAAATGTAAGGCAACATATTGTGTTTTTGTGACTGTCAGGCAAAAAAGGGCAAAAAAAAAAGACAAAAAAAATTTTCTCTTTTAGCAACATGCTTTTGTTTCCCCAAGTCCTTATAAAACATCCTTCATTTGATTGTGATGTTTCTCATCAGGGTCAAGAAAATGTGTTTAAGAAAACAAACAGCAGGGAGTTCTTTCAACAGCTAGGCATACTCTATGCTCTATTGCCTCTGGAGAAGTGTGTCTGAAGTGACTGCTGAGTCACTTGGCAAATGTTAACTCAAAACAAAGGGTGTGTAAGACATTTCCCTTCAATTCTGACAAAGGGTAAAACAACCAAATACGACTCCAGATAACTAGAATTGAAATGAGCAAGGTTCATTTCTTCTTTCAAGTTAATGTTCATATCATAGAGTTTATATGTGCTGCTGCCTATGGTTTACAGAGGTAGGAGGTTGTGTAAAATCAGATCTATAACATTAAAATAACCATATTTAAAGTATTGTGTTTTAATCACTGAAACTGAATTCCAGTGGTAGTGACTGTCAAGGCAAAGTTTTTTAACACCATGAATAATAGTGGTATAAATGTATAATGCTTCTTATCACTTTTATCATGATTTTGCAGTAAAGAAGAAGAGGAGGAAAAGACATATCTAAAAACAAACAGCAGGAGCAACTCACTCGGATTTTTTTTTTTTTTTTTTACTGTGGCTCTATGTTATCTTCTTAACCCTTGTGTTTACAAATGGGGTCCAACCGACCCCACACCCGTAAAACTTGTATCATTTGCCACAGTCCTCCACGTTTGCTTCAGTCCTTGCACGCACAATGATTAAACAACTCCATTTCTACAGACTGGCAGTTCTAGCAACATGTGTCTTTCCCAGCCCTCTTGGAGAGAGATTAGACTGTGATTGCTAGCTGGCATGTCAGTGCAACATGTTTTCAATTTCAATACGGCTCCAGGTCTATTAATTCCAGCAGAAGTGAATGTGAACACAGATTCAGATCGATTCTCATGCCCCACAGTCTCTGAAGGAAATATTGAGCACATTGAACACTAGCCCCACATCTCAGCATTCTGACATGAAATTAGTGTTTTACAGAACAACACTGTGGCAAGACCGGGCATCAAAAACAGTTTAGGTGAGTAAAAGCTGCAAATATTACCTAAAGATAAGCCAGATTCAGATTTAGGCTGATATGGGATTTTCAAGGAGTAATCTTGAATTTTTTTTTTTCTTCACAACTGTAATCAGTTGGTGGATAAACTGAAAAAGTGTTTAATGATTTAGTTTGCCTCTGATTTACTGAAGCAGTCACATAATCAGTGTTTCTGACAGTTGCGTCGCATGATTTGATGGACATATAGGTAGGCATTTGCCTATTTATAATTTATATATAAATATAGATATCAGGGGTGGGACTTTAACACTTTACTTTCAATTTGAACACAATTTAACACCTTTGTTGTGTGTTTCAGGTACACCCATAAATCTGACACACAAACTATAACTTATCCATAAACAAAGTGATGGTTTGTTCACTTTTGCTTCTAAAAACAATCTAATGAGTTGCTGGTAAAAGCTACAGCTGCTTGAAAATTTTACTAAAGGGAATCAAATAAAAGAGCATCTGAATACGGCAACACGGATTTCCACAGTTTACATTTCTAAAAAAGCTCCATGAGTGATCAGGGGTTCCTGAAACACTTGAAAGCTGAATGGGAAGAATAGCACTTTGCACCAAACTGATGGTTGAATCTGCTGTTGAGCTTACATGTCTATTCGTCCAATAATTTAGGAGCAAAAAGGGTTTTTGAATTGGAAGTGTTTATTTTGTCGTTATATGGTTTTGATTAAATTTGATTAGCGTCAACGGATTAAGAATAACAAATATATTTGTGGATGAACTAGTGTATCTGTTTAATAGATTAGCAGCAAGAAGGGTTTTTGATGTTCATTTGTTGATATATGGTTTTCAAGTAAAATGTAATTATTGATTAATTAATTACAGATCCTGAAAGTAACTTTATTTATTTTATTTTTTTTTATCTCACCAGTAATGTATATGTGTATATATTTTTGTTGATGGCCTTCTGCAATCAACAGGATCATATGCCTTCATTTTATTGGTTTTGTAAGTTCAGCCCACAGGAATCAAGGAGCAATCTAATTCACCTTAACCTAAAATCCTAATATTTCTGACAAATTAGAACTGGGGTAAATTGTATAGCATGGGGAATTCTCTTATTAGGTTGCAGAGCTTTAAAAAGGTTTGAGGGGAAACACGAGCTGTTTATGTGGAATCCAGAGCTTGATTATGTAGTGAAATACAATTCTTTCAGAGGCAGAGATGAGATGTGAAACGAACGGATCTCATCTGAACTGAGGAAAATGCGATTGCCGTGAGATAGGCAGGAGTGGTTGGAGGGGGGTTGTTTTTCAGCACAGCTCAGGAGATAAGGTGAGGAGAGCGAGATCTCACCAGAGGCGAGTGGTTTGCACTCCACTCAGCCAACAATGAAGGGCTGATCTGTGTTTCCACACATAGACACGTTGTTTAAAGCCCCTTCGGTTGTTTACCTTCAAAGACTTTTCAAACTCAAGGGCCACAAAGGACCTTTTTGAAGCAATATCTCTTGTTGTTTCAGCAGCAAGCCTTAGAACCAAAAAAAAACCCCAAAAAACTCTTAACTTGCATATTCCTCTGCATCCTGCTGCTCCAAAGATGGAAAATTAAACCTCTATCCCACTTTCTGCTTTGGAGATTACATTCTTATACACACAGGACACGCTGTAAACATTAGAAATATGCAATATTTGTTTCTCCTGTATTATGTTTCTTTGAAAAAATGTATTCAGTCTAATTTCTTCCCATTTTCTATTGTCACACCCAAAACCCTTAAGTGATGTAAAATTATGATGAAAACCTACAAGTCAAAATAGGAAATGCTTTTGATTGGTACCATGCACCATATCAAACCCTGTCTAGCTCACAGGAAGAAATATAAGAAGTGATTCTCAGAAAAGCAAATGATAAAGGGATTATTTGGCAGCTCCCTATTGCTGAAACAATGCCATGATACACAAACACACTCGCGTCCTCAAAACACACCAGCAAGCACCAAACAAAGCAATGTCTAAATGCACAGCCATGCCTCCCCTTGCAGAGGAAACAAAAGTTTCCTGCAGAAGCCTCCCACCAGGACCTATATGGGAAGCTGACAAGGCTGACACCTCTGGGAATACTCCCTACAAACGTATAGCTGTGAACAAGAGCACCGATCGTCAAAGTGGGCTTCGGCTCGACTAAAAATTACTTTTTATGGCAAAAACATGTCAATCCGAGGGCCGTGAGATGTCACACCTAAGTTTTAATGACCTGATAAAGTAGTCAGCAATCACTGGAAAAATGCAAGCGCGCTTATGAGCATGTTTATGGACAAAAGGATACTCCACCCGGGTGGGTATACTCCTGTCAGCTTTTGTTTCTATATTTCCTTTAGATCATGAAATCTGGGGCATATTTTTGCAGTGAATGCTATGATAAAAACTTTACTGCAGAGTCTGGGAAGATTCAAACTGTAGACCAAAAAAATAAATAAAAAATAATAAGCTCAAAAGAAAACTGAACTCAGTCATTCGGGGAGGACGCATGAGGAAGGCAGTTTTGAATCACTTTGCCCTGGAAATGTATCCCCCCCTTTTTATTCTGTTTTTCCTTCTCTGCCACACTTACATGTTTCAGATCGCCAAGAAATTTACCACCTGACAAAACATAAATGGTTACTGGAAAACCTAGATGTCTATTAATGCTGCCAATGATGATGCATTAGTTATGAGGTTTATGGGGAAATTACTTTCTAACATAGGGCTGGGTTGGTTTGAAAAGCTTCTTTTGCCTTAAAAATCCTAATTTGTATTTGAGTTACTATCATTTTACTGTTTTCTGTACCGAAACATGAAAGTGTGACTAAAAACTAAAATCAGGACTAAACTAATTGCCAAAATACAGTCAACAGCATTGTAAGATATGACCGCACATAAAGGTACACACGTTTCACAGAGAAGAGATCAGGCAAACAAAATTAAAGCAAGGATTAAGGGCGCGGGGAGAAAGCTTAATAGTGGTAGATTATAATGGTATTACAGCCTGGTGAGACACAAGCGCACACACAGCGGGCTTGAGGTGGTTGTGGGATGCTGGGACTGAAAGTCAGCAGCTGACTCATACAGAAGCTAAGCAGAGGGGCGAGGATCTTAAGACTGCTTCTTAGCTGTGAGGAGAGGGGAATCTTCCTCCGAGCCATCCTCTGACGGGTTTTAACCTTTGCTGATCAGATCATTATCTGGCACCTGCTGGTAGCCATGGCTAAAAGATCATCCAGAGTGGTTGTACAACCTCATTACATGCCAAAGAATCTATGGGTTTGGGATTTTTTTTTTTTCATTAGGTTCCTGCTAGGCAATTATATTAGTGTCCCAACAATACCACAGCCTTTATATTATAATGAGAAATTATTACATTAAGACAACGGGGATAAAAGAACACATTATTCTTGAAATATTAAGGTAATTTGGAGATGGATAATGCTGAGGCGTCTACACCCACTATCGGTCACGTTGGTGCAGACTCCAGGCTAGAGAGCAGGTTATATTTCTCACCCAGTTACAAGATATGCCTGGGGTAATTAAATGTTACTCAGGCTGTGGTCATTAAGGAAAGGAGGGGGGTCTACCACCCCAGGGGACCGTTCATGACAACGTGTGTTGAGGGTCCCATTTTGCCTGTTTTAATTTTCATGTCTACTCAAGATCTTTTTTTTTCCTCGGTGAAACCAATCTAACTTTGAGATTGAGACTATTTATAATACTGAGTTTCAATTTGAAACCCACTATAAGGATTTGCAGTATATTCTATATATATATATATATATATATATATATATATATATATATATATATATATATATATATATATATATATATATATATATCTTTTTTTTCTTTTTTTTTTTTTTTAAGCTAAGAGACACTTGTGTGGCTCTACAAATGTGCTTCAAATGGCCAAGTATCTTCTTTTTGGTAGCCATTGTTTCTATGGTGGTGTAAACTGAGGCAGCCCATGCTTGGACAACATATATAAGCCATCAAGCCTCAGCTGCATAAAATCAACAAAACTGCTGTGAATGAGGGAATGCATGTTTTCATTCAATCAGTTATCTATAGAGTGTGCCATGAGACTAAGCAGTGATATTGGGCAAACCCTGAACTACATGTGTCTTCAATGATGCTGCCTACTGTTTATAATTGGAAGTCGGATTTCCCAAGTTTGCAATAAAAAAAAACACCAAGAGTGCCCCCAAATTCAGTCCTACAGTATGAAGTGAAAGAACAGTATAAGCCAGGGTTCTGCAGCTCCAGTACTTGAGCTCCACTGTCCTGCAACTTTTGGAAGCATTCCTGCTCCTTCACAACTGAATCAAAATGGTGAATTACCATCTTGGGATGTCAGCAAGTGTTGCAAAGACCTGGTCATTACCTATTCATTGGACTCAGGTGTGTTGGAGCGGGCATGCATCCAAAAGTTGCATGAGTAGAGCCGCGGCGCCCAAGTCTATCTCTCAAGATCTGCTATCCTGCAACTTTAAGGTCCCTCCCTTCTCCAACGCACCTGAATCTAAAGGCTCATCAGCATATTTTAGCTCAGCAGAGGCCATTCATTTGATTCAGGTGTGCAGAAGTGGGAATGCATCTAAAAATTGCTGGATAGTAGCTCTTCAGTAGTTTATGGATAGAAATAGGTTGTTACAGGCTCGTGCTGCTAATACTAGTGTTTTCTGACTTGCATTAGAAAGCTCTCATCTCAAATGTGATGTCACTTCCAGCTTTATTCCCTGATGTCCATAACAACTAAATGCAGCATAAAACCAAGCACTCACTTGAAAATAACATTACTGAAACATTTAATTTACTCAGGTAAAAATGCTAACAAGCTGGTCTGTAACATGAAAGCATTTTGGAGATTGTACCACTTTGAAACCTCGTCAGGATTGTTGATAAAAGCTTAATAATAATATTTTCATTTAAAGATGCATTACAATCGAGGTCAGTGAGTAAACTAAGAATATTTACCAGCAAGACCAATGTTCTCCATCTTTATTCGAATAAAGAATTGCAAATTCTTTCTTTTCTGAAATAAAAACAACTACAGCACTATTTCTTGAGCTGACATTGTTTCTGGTGATAATCCCAAAGCCATGCCTGCATTGGCTAGCTGGAGAAAACTGTGTTGGCAGATGTATGAAATGCATTTGCATTTACATTAATGTGCTGGTTGGTGGCTGGATTTCTGTCCCACTGTGTTGAGCTTCTTCATACACTGGTAGGAAACAGCAAATCAGAAAAACAACAAAACAATGCAATTCTGCAGGAAGGATTTATAATGGAAATCTTAATGTAGATCCATAGGGAACAGCAGTCTCATGTTATAATGGTCTTTTGCAAAATGAACATCTAGAATCCTACTATGAACTGACACGTAACATGCATTGAACCTAAAACATTGCATGCATGTATAGAAATTAAATCTAGATTTTGAATGCATAGCTCTTGCCTCTTACATGGATGTCGTTAAATCCTTTCTGGAGTGAGACTGCTGCAGCTTTCTAAGTTAGATGCTGCAGCTCCTGTCCTCGGGCTGCAGTGACTGGGAAACACTTTTGTGATGACACAGCTTTGCCCTTATTAGCTTCTCTTATCTCCTATGGTTATTTCTCCCAAAGGGGGATGCTGTTTATTCCATCTTCTGGAAGCTCTATTTGCATTTGAGCATAATTTGCTACGCTTCATTTTCGTCAGGAAAGCTGTAAATACTGTTTGGTTCAGGAGGTGGTAATTGTAACAATAGCAGTTCCTTTGTACTGCTTATTTCCTAATAGCTTTTGTGCTTTTGTTTTTATGGAACTGTCAGTCTCAGATAAAACAAAAGAATGCAATTTGTGGCATAGTATATATTTTGAGGAAGACTTTGATCCTTCACAAAACTTTAATGTAAAAGCTTTCCAAATTGTCTCATACAATGTCCTAACAAGGCCTTGTATAGTGAAGCCTAGTAATGTGTGAACTTCGGAGCCCTGGCAAGTGGCATGCTTTTTCTCCAGCAGCTGTAGCGTGTAAAGAAGTCCTGTTCAATTTACATCTGTCTGTCAGACCAGCCTGCTGAGTTGCCACGGTAGCAGGTCCTGCCCCGGGCAACGATGAAGGCTGTACTGCTAACGTGAGCTCAGAGCCTCAGACTACAGTGCTAATAAGGCTTATTTTTCTGGTTATCTTGGGCTTTGTAAGGCAGTTTAACTGCTTTTATTTGACTTTGTACACCTGAACCCAACCGAATAGACAGTGAGGATGCCTTGAATCACTAAGTAATGAGGAATGTTCTAATAACATTTAAGAACCAAACTAAGGTGAAAGTTTTAACCTTTGTCATGATTATTCCCTTATAAGCCTTGGAGAAAATATTGAACCCTGCATCAATTCAATGCATTAAACACAGCCTTTTTTCTATTCATACTGTGCGTTACCAATAAAAACAAAAAGGTGTGAATGAAATCAAGGTGATCGAGAGGCATCTCAGTACATTAGAATGCTATTTAAGAATGTGTTTATTTCAGTAATCAAATCATAACATTTCTTCCGGAATATGAAAACATTTAACCATGATTTGCAATGTTTGTAAATTTTTTGTCCACTCCTAGATGGAGCACTCTGCTCAGTGGTTTCAGGATGATGTGCCCTCACTTCAAGTTCATCACGTAAAAAAACCCAGCACTGCTGAGTTAAAGATTCAAAGAAAAAAGTTAACTCCACTCTTGAATGCGTTCACTTACATAACACTGACTTCAGAGAGAAGAGTGAAGCCAATCCAAGCTAAAAATCCAAGTTTTGCAATCCTCCGATTGCTGAGGTTTCAATTACAGTTGAGAAATGATTAAAAAAAATCTGTCTTCATTCAAACGAAACATTTCTTAATGATAGAAAAGATAAAACAATGTCAACTTAAAAAAAAAAATTGGCTGTTTATATTGTATACATTTTATTAGGGAAAAAAATGGTCCTTAAAATTCATTTGGATCCCTTGATAATCTCTAGAAAAGCCTTCATTGGTAACAGAACCAAAACCGTTTTCATAATTTTATGGTTTTTGGATGTTTAATTAGGTGATTTATCTGTGGTGATGAGTCATAAGCCTGGACGGCCTTTTTGTTTAGTTGGTTCATCTCATTGTTTTATGTCACAGACTTTTGGATATCAGCTTCTCAGACTAAACTGTTGACTGGTTTTCAAACTATATTTTAGGTTCTAATCAGATTGTGCGCTGCAGTGGCCGTTCATCAGACTAATGTTTGTCAAAGGTGTTCCACGTGTGTCAGTCACTGTTTTATAACTTTTATGAAAAATGTTGGTCAAAATATTAAAACTGTTTGAGTAAAGCTCTATGCTGATGATGAACTGCTGTGGAAAAAAAACTCTTCGTGTCTTCCAGCATTTTCAGTTTGCTTATTCAGTCTGATTTATTTCAGCTGCTGAGAAAACAAAGGGCATGTTGAGTAAAAACTAAGATTGTACCAGCTGTGCCCCCATCAATCTGAATCTATAAAAAGTATCCCTTGAGTTTTTGAACAATTATACATTTTGCATTTTACTTAATGTTAATCTATTTGTAAAGCTCCATATGGATATTCTTTATAAAAAGCTGACACTTAAGTTACGGTTAATTTTCAGGAATAAATCACAAAATTTTTATTGCAAGAAAAGTAATAGTAACTCTCACCTTTTTGCAAGTTATTCCTTTTGTTTAGATGTATTAATAATACTTACAAGGCTTTTAAAACATCCTTAACAGCGGTCTAAACAACTCACTCTCATCTGTTAGTTCTATTACTTTTCTGAATGATTAAATCACTTGTAATAACCAAAACGGTTTAAAAGTTGGCATCCTGATTACCTGTGTGAAACAGGTGAAACAACCCAGTCAACCGTGACTTCAAATTCTACAGCAGCAGTTGTAATTTGTTTAGTCTGCCTGATGTTGACCTAAGTCATTCCAGAAGCTGCGAGGTGGTCCCATGTACCGAGTTCAATTGCCAAGATTTCCCATCCAAGTCAATTTCACAGCTCAGCTGTAGTGAGTTTTTCCCCATTTTGTCTCTTTCAAACTCAATTTCAAAGAGTTGTGGGAGACGGCAGCGGCCTGACTGTTGTTCGATCACATTTTCTCATTAATTTAAAGCCACCGAAGATGCCTTCCGATAACGACATGAATAATGAATAGGTCTTTTAGTCTCCTTGTGGTGGGAGAGGCCCCCGTTTAATTCACTGTCTATCCAAGAATATTAAGGTTACCGCTGCTCCGTAATTAAAAAAAGCAACACCAGAGTCAAACATATGACATTGTTGTTCCGGGCATAATAAAGAGGCAGTCAGGTTGAGTTTCCAGCAAGACGAAAACAATGTTAAACACCACCAGTGTGAAACCTTTAACCACAGAATAATATTTGATATGTAATCTAAAGGTTAACTCCAAGCTGTCAGAATATGTCAGACTTCTCATATTTCAGGAGAGTTCCTCAGATCAAAGGCCCTGATATGATTTGAGCTTCTATTTGTAGGTAATTGGGTTTTATGAGTTTTGTTCATCACTGGTATTGAAAAAAATAAGAAGAAAATTAAATGAGAGGATGGATGGATTTCTGTTTTGATGCATCTATCAGTGTGCTGCGAGCCTTAATGCACAATATAAATCCACTTCAGTTTATGAGTTCTAAATTAAGAGGATCACAGATGTTTGGGCTCATTGAGTTATCTTCATTCAGTGCGGTTCTCCTGATTATCATAGCATTAATGCTACATATGAAGGCACCATTAATAATTCAAGACCTTGTCTACCTCAATTAAGGACCTCCCTATAGTCAGGTCTAATATTCTGTTAGTGCAAAGTCTGATGCTCTCCTGCAGGACGGTTGTCAAGGTGCTATGTCTCCCCCTAAAGGTAACCCGAAGAACTAAGCAAGAGCCCTGCGTCTGCATGTGTGTGTGTGTTTCACATGATGAAACGCTGAACTGATAGGCAGGATAATCATATAAACACAGAGCAGCATTTAAATCAGCGCCAATTATAGATCTCTGTCTCATTTGATGACACATTAGGTACAAGAGGATATGATTAGGTTTGTGAAATTAGCGACATTCCAGGGAGATAATGTAGCCATGTAATTAGAGCCATGGATTTATTCTATTTTTAACTTAAAAATGACTAGTTTAGAATTAAATACACAATAATTAGGCTGAATACAATCCACTTTTATTCTGCCACAGGAAACATAAAATAATATAATGACATTAATATGCAATATTTTATGTAATTTAAAACAAAGCTTTAAAAGGGGGCATTAAACATTAAATAGAGAGAAAAATTACATAAAATCTGAAAGCTTTGCTTTCACCTTTTCTTCAATGTTTGCATAGTATTTCATTTGTGTGAGCAGTTCCTTGGCTGTGTCAAGCTTCCCTGTTCAAAAACAAAACCAGAAAGCTCAATCAATCGCTCACTCAGTAACAAAGAAGAGATTGTGCAAAGATCAAAATGCAAACAAAATATTCAAGTGCGAGGAATACATCATGTTTTCACGGGAAGATCTGATCATAATACCTTCATGAAGGGCAGCATCTATCAGCTCCGTCAAGTCTGCGAGTTTCCCTGCAGGGGAGAAGAAGACAAGTTCCAATTCTGCATGTGCTAATAAGACGAGGCATTTTCAGTCTGTTGCTTTTTATTCCTACACACCCAACAGCACACCAGCCTCCCTGCTTTATTTGAAGTAACAAACCATGTTTGTAAGAATCAAAGACAAGCGCCTTGTTAACACAGTTTAAAATATGCAGCGTAAAACTCATCGGTGGAGCAAATTGTTAAGTATATCAAATTAAAACTGCAGAATCTGTTTAAATCTGTTTAAATCTTCTTAGAAAGAATAGAATAGACTTTGATGAAGCCACTCTAACACATGAATGTTTCCTGTCTGTCAAACTGGCACAACTCAAGCCAGCTGGTGCAGTCATGGCTAGGATGTCCTGAAGTAGCTTTTTTAATTGCATGGTACGGTCTAAGCTGAGGTAACTTTTGGTTTTCCTTTGTAGGCATCACCAACAATCAGATATGGATACTTTTCAAATACAACCACGACAGAAATTTCAAGTGATTAAAACTGAAACTGAACTGTGTCGTGGTAAGAGTTGAGACACAATCATCAGCTGTGGCATGAACTTCATAATATTTACAGATGAACAGAAATGCACCAACTTTCTCGTTTCCTTGCCAACAAGCCATACGATCATGCTCCATGTCTCAAAAGAACAGAGTTTCTCTACGTTCAGATCTCCATTCAGACCAAACACCATAATTGTTCTCAGTTGTAACTCTTAGATCAATGAAAAAACTCACATTTTAAGCGCTAAGGAAACAGCCTTTTTAGTTCCTCCCCCAGGTTTATGGAGCAGCTGCTGTATGATATCAGATATGTTCATTCTATTCAGGTTTTAAAGCCTAGGCTGAACTTTTAGTTTGAATATTGAAACCAGGTAATTTTTCCTCCATTGTCTAATGGTTCACATATGGTTTCAGTTTTTTTTGCTAACAATGTATAAATCCTGTCATGTCCTTAAAGCATAGCTGTCACTTTTGAGGCACCACTGGTAGGAATAGTGCATGTATATCAGGATCAAGGGTGTGTAATTCACAGGGGTCACGTATGTCAGGAGGGGATGCAATAATTGTGTCATCACATCACCTTTTTATTGTTTTTTGTATTTTATTATATTTTTATGTATCAACTGAGTGCATAAGATTTTGATTTTAATGCTCTCAGTGCTCCCAAAGAGTGAGATAATTATTAGCTCAAATTAATCAGGAAGTAAGTCAAGCAATCAGTTTCACATTACGTTTCAAATTAAGGGCACATTTCACAACATCAGTTTCACATTCATCACATTTGGTTGATTGGATTTATTTGTTTTGTTGGTGTTCCTTAAGCAATGAATAATGCAGGATGGTTATGGACTGAAAGCAAGTACTTCTTTATTTTGTAGTCCCTTTGTTCAACTTTTGTAAAGCTCAGTTGTTTTTAACAACTACTGTACTAAAAATAATATTTATAATAATAGAATTCTCTTTTTAACAATAATAAAAGTGTCAAAATAATAAGAAACAGATTAAACAATGCAGAACTTTTCAGGTAGGGCTGCAAAAACATCAGCTTTTATTGTGTAATTTTTATTGGCTGACATGTTGCTTCTGTAATAAACTCAAATCTACAGATTATTTTTAGATGATATTGCATTTTACTCAGACTATAAGTAGGACCAGGATGTAGCACAGTGAGGCATCACCAACTGGTATGTGGGCTGCCTTTTGGAAGTTTCATTTTCCTTATTTGGCAGTCACCACCTTGATGCTTTTGAAGCCAGAAGAGACTATATTTGGAAAAGCTTTTATTGGAGCTGAAGAGTGATACTTAACACATAATTGAAGAACCATCAGAGCGCAGATCAGAAAAGGTTAGAAATGAAAATGGTTTCATCAGTGAAATGTTTGACACCCACGTGTCGATCCAACAGCAGACATGACTGAGTGATGGAGTGACGATAAGAGAGAGCAGGTCATCACATTTTTTCTTACTTGTGAAGGACATTGTTTCATTTAGGACTCCTACACACTTCTCAACACACAAATTTCCAAAGTTCTCCGTATTTCATTGCCATTTATAAAGCATAAAAATATCCAAAATTTCATTGTGGATTTATGTGGATATTTCTATAATAGCCACCTGCAATCACCACTGGATAGAAGGAATAAAGTCTGGAAATTCAACTATCTACTTTAATTTTCTGTCATGCTTAGTCATCCTTGAGAAATACTTGAATTATATTTCAGACTTTTCCAAACTGTGTGGGATTATAAACTAGTGCCGTCCAAAGCCAATCGTCATAGGCCGGCATCTTTCATGTTTTATACCATCCTATGGTTCAACACACCTGAATCAAATGGTGGTTCATTATCAGGCTCCTGCAGAAGTTGATGACATGCTGAGGAATCCTTTGAATTACTTCAGGTGGAGCAGGGCCACATTTAAAACCGGCGGGACATGCCGAGGCTTTGAGGACTGGAGTTGGACACCCCTGCTGTACACCGGTCTTGATGTTACTAAAAAGTGCTTTACAATTCCCCAGAGGAAAAGTGTTGGTAAAATTAAAACCTTAGTCCTCAAAACCACCCACTACACTGTGAGAGAGACATTTAGATCCGGCATCCCTTTTATCTCATATGTTTTGTCATTTGCTAACATCATTAGCAAGAAAATTTAACATCATTTTATATCTGAGGGATGTAAGCAGGTTACACTTTTCCTTTTAATCATGTGCTCCTTCTTGCAACTTTATGACAATCAGCAGAGCTTAGGAGTGTAAACCTCTACCTTTTGTGTCTTGGCCGATCTTATTGACTTCTTCAGGAGTCTGGGCTTCCTCCAGGGCTTCATTGATCTCCATCAACTCCATTAGGAAGTGTGAGTCAGCTACAGAGTCAGTACCCTCCTTCAGATGCATGCCCTCAAGTTCCAGCTGCAACGCACACAGGAAGTCCATCAAACTCACTGCTCTTCTAAATAAATGCTTTGTTGTAAAGTTGTAATAAACAAGCGGTGAGGCGATCAGAGCGTACGTTCATAAAATTAACTACTTATTGGAAGATGAGGAAGAGATTTACACTCACCATGTAAAGACCACGACTCAACGGCTTCAGCAAAGTCTTGTATGCTTTGTTCACGAGGGCAGACTGACTTCCTGAATACTCCTGTTCTTTCTGCAAAAGATTCAATTCAGTTCAATTAAGCAACACAAGTTATATTTAGTCATTATAAATGTTTTAAAAAATCTACATTGAATAACAGCAATTGTGCTTTTTATCTGAAATAAGCAATAATCTCAGTGCAGAGTGAAAAACATAAAACTTTGACAGAACAGAACATAAGAGCTACTTTACCACATTGCCTGATCTACACCACTGCCAAACACCAAATCCTTGGCGACACTAACAATTAGATGCATGACACACAGCGTCTTTTGTAGTCTCATGGTTTGGGGCTCTACAATGGGTGTAAGTGTGAGTTTGATATGAGATCTGTTGACATGAGATGGGGAGAAAAATATGTAGGAAATGCTTGGTAGATCTTAGCACATTTTGCAGCTATCGGGTCTGTCAGCTCGAGTGAAAATCAATAGTCTCACGCTCTGGCCCATGGGCTTGTAGCACAAATCTTTTCCAGTAGTAATAACCAATGGAGTAGGCGGCTGCCTTGTAACCTTGTAAAAGTAATGAGCTTCTTTGTGTATAGGTTTAAGACCCCAGGGGCAAGAAGATGCCTAGTTAATAAAAAAAATGATAAGAGGGGATGAGAAATAAAACAGAGTAAAGATAATATTGGACAAGTTGGGCTTTATATGTCTTTGATATGTCACCACACATTCTGCTGTTTCCTAGTTTAATTTCATGTGAGAATATAAAAGCATTTGGTCGTCTTTACCAAAAAGAAGATTATCTCCTCTCTGTCCTTGGACTTGGATTACTTTTTTAAAAACATCTGCTTACTTTTTCATATGGATATCCATAGAAAACTCTAGATAATGTAAAAATGTGCCAAAAAGAACCACTTTGTAGAAAAAGCTATTGTCAATATACATTATTCTAAAACATGAAAGAGACTGGGCAAAAATCACATCTATATAGAATATCCACAGTTAAAACCACTACTGACCAAAAAGAACACAAAAGGCCATTTTACATTCCCCACAATCTTCATGAGCCCAAAGAATTGTGGGAAAGTATTCACAAGAAAAAAGTGGAAGTTTCTGGAAAGGCCAGGTGAAACTGTGTAAGATAATAGGGCAAAAGGCATGAATAATTAAATCTGTGGATTTAGTTATCCATAACTAGGGGAGAGTCATGGATAACTAAATCAACACTTCATGAACCAGAACAAAACCTAAAGCACAAATTCTAATATCTTCAATAATTCAGTCACATTTATTTTATAAGAGTTGCTAAATGTGCCTAAAAGTGTGGCATCATTGGTTGAATTTTTAAAGATTATGCTTCTGCAAAATGATCCGTTTATTTGAATCCTTTTACACATAACGACTGCCAACAAGTGTTCAGGGCCATGTAGTTCCAGTGACACAAACAGCCAATCTCATCCTCGACATGTGACAAAACACTCCATCTAAGTAGCAGCCACCCTCAGCAAGAAAACAGCATAATGACTAATAAGGAAAATAATCAGCATGTAAATCAACAGTGACAATTGTTGATTACGTTTAATCATCTTTTCTCATTGTTTATCCAACCGTAGCATGTTGGCTTGTAAAGACTCTTTATTACAACACAAAATGGTAGGTGAAAAACTAAGATGTTGAATTTTTCTCCTTACTCTGGCAAAAGAAGGTTAAGTAAGAAATAAACACGGATAGATCTGTGTTTATTCTAGCAAAACAATCAATAGTCTTATTGCAGAGGAATTTTTAGAGGCCACATGTGAGTCAACAAATGAAGGGGTATATATCTCCGATCTGTTATAAGTCTATAATAACAGCTGGGGGAATTAGTATGTGCTACAATATAGTGTACAGACGCGCCTCTGCATTGAAAGGAGTCAGTGGAGGTGGTGGAGGCATCTGATTAGGATGCCTCCTGAGCTGCTCCTGTTGGAGGTTTTCTGGCCACGTCTCACTAGGAGGAGACCCTGGGGGCAGCCAAGAGCTCGACTATATATCCCCTTCTGGTCTGGGAACAGCTTGAGATCCAACATGTGGAGAAGGAGAGTGTTGCTGGGGAAAAGGGTGTCTGCGTTTCTTTCCTGAACCTGTTACCCCCGGAGACCTGACCTTCGATACGCAGAGGACAACAGATTTGTGCTGGACGCTCCGACAAAGGGTGATAACAGGAGAGAGAGTATATTAACACTTTGGGAACTGGACTTCATAATTATAAGAATTTTTTTGTTCATATAAAATTTATATTTTTTAATTAACCTTAAGACAAGACAGCATTATTTTATATTATCCTGCTTCTAAGTAACAAAGTATCCTCACCTCTTTGATGTTAGCTGTGAATAATTGCATACAATCCTTGAACAAAGATCAAATAGTAATTAAAGACTATTAAATCCAAATAATCCCATTCCAGTTTCATCAGAGCTCCTACTTGGCAGCACAAAGCTTAATTAAATCTAAATAAGACATTTTCTGTAAAACATGAACAATGCTAAACGAAGCATTTTTGTAAAGAAAAATTAATTAATAGATCTGAAAATGCTTACCCTACAAGTTAACTTGGGTGATGACTTTAAGCATATTTGAGTCTTTCTTTATGATTTGTTTTTTAAATTATTTCTCAAAGAGTCTTATAGAAATAAGAGCTGTCTTGTTATTGCTCTTACATGTTATATAAAGATTTGTAATGATGCCATTTTATAGAAAACATTAAGTCTTAAGACTGTGTCGATACAATGTCCTGCAAAATTATTCATAACCTTTAATTTTTCCACATTTTGTCATGTTACAACCACAAACTTCACTGGATTTTATTTAGACTTAATGTTGTTGACCAAAACAAAACACTGCATAACAGTTAAGTATGCATGCTTTTTTTTTATGGCAGTGTGTGCTTTTATTTAGTCCACCTAAGTCAACAACATGTAGCTGGGATTAAAATGCAAGTTGTTTTGTAGGTATCTACCAGCTTTCCTCAACCAGCAATGATTTCTTTTTTCTCACTCTTCTTTGCAAAGCAGCCAAAGTTCAATCAGATTGGACATCGGTAAACAGGAATCTGCAAACCTAACAACACATTTTCAATTGGATTTAAGTGTGGACTTTGACTGCACCATTCTAACACAGACATATGCTATGATCAAAACAACTGCACTGTAGCTATGGCTGCCGGAAAGTGAACATGCTCTCTTGTCTCAAGCCTTTTACAGCCTATAAGAAATGCTCTGAGAGAGGGATTGCTGTCCACTGTCACTACATGGTCATCAGGAGCAGGAGGGAGAAAACGTGTTTTACTAATTTGAGTAATAAACTGACCTTGACTGCATTGTTTGATAACTAGAATCTGACTTTGAATCCATCTGAATGACATATACAGAAACGACGCATTTCTGTATATAAATTGATGGGTTATTTTGATGAAGTGCCTTGTGATGTGAATGGGTGCTGTGCAAATAAGCTGAACTGGAATGGCGGTAACATGACCAAATGTAAAAAGATTGAAGACGCATACATATTTTTGCCAGGCTTTGTATATTTTCACTCTCTGTGTTCAAATTGAGGGTTATGGAAATGATTTTAGCAATTTATCTGCTGTGTGCTTTTTTTGGTAATGCTCTGCAATAGACCATCTTCAAATCGCGCCCCTTTCAAATGATGCCCACTTAAAGTTAAACCCCTCTCAGAAGACAGAGCTCTTTTCTTAGAAGAGTCTTTTAAGCTGTTCAGATGCTCTAGTTCTAAAATAATATTATATTTTTGCCTACTGAGTATATTTTTCTCACTTGTCCAAGCAGACCTTCTAGCAGCTCTTTTGAATAATGTGAGCCAATATTTTGCTCTTTAAATTATTCAAGTGAATCGGCTATAACCACCGATCTACTCTAACAGGAGGAGTAAAACAAGGAATGAAATCAAAGTACAATGGGAAAACCGTTGTAGAGACCATTTTTCTTTTGTTTTTGTTGTTTAATTTTTGATGCCATGGATCATTCTCTACATAGTTTATTTTTTAACTTATTACAGGCAACACTGTCTTTTTAGGTACATTATTTCGATAGATAGTAGATAGTCATGTAACCGTTTATTTATTTATTCTATTTAGTATTTTACAGTCCTGCCTTGCATATTATTAGGAATATATTTTATCTGTGAGCCTATCCATCAAAGTCTGCAGACGTTGATAACACAGGTCTACAGTTGAACTGATATGCAAATCAGTCATATACATTATGGGCTGCACTGCTCAGTATTCAGATTGCTATACCACCAGTCTATGGAGTAAGCAATTAACAACATTTTCTTTTTTTACAAACATGTCCAGTCAACAGGTATTGTGAATGCTATGGTGTAGGAACTGTAAGAAGATACACCAAAGTCATGGAGTCCAGTTCGTCATCAAGTCAGAGGGCTTTTCCACTGTTATTAAGTAATCTGGGTAGATTTTTTTGTAGCCTGCAAAATGATGGTAGAACTTTTGCCTTGCAGCAAGAAGGTCTTTTGAAGGTCGTTTGAATCCTGACCTGGGGTCTTTCTGCTTGGACTGTGTTCTTAGGTGTGAATGAGTGTGAGGTTGTTTGTCCTCAGCCCCGTCCCCACTCTCATGACACTTGCACTTGGATGGACGCGTTAAATTTGATGATCTCCAGTCCAAAATATAGATTACTTTGATTTTCAGATCCTAATGTGGATATACAACATTGAACAGAGATATTTAAGACTACTGTAGCCTCCGATTTTTTTCTTAAGACACAAAAAGAAATATTCAATGTTTTTTCTCATGTTTGACCTTGGGGCCAATTCAGACAAGCATGAAAACCACACTTTATGGAGTATTTAAACCAGGACTGAGTTATCCATTAAAAAAACTACACAGTAAATAAATAATTCAGTTGCAAAAGTCGAGGCTCACCAATGGAAAAAAATGGTGCCGCACCATTTTTTATTCCTAAACAGAACCATTATGTATGTTAAATTCCATATTGTATGTGTGTTTCCCAGTGTTTTGCATGTTATTAGTCCAACTTAACATTGCCAACGATGATGTCATAAAATTGGATTGTTCTTGAGAGGTTGTCTCTAACCTCGCTCTGCATTTAAGTGATAATCTCCTCCCACACTGGGTTTATTTAATTAGGTCATAGCAAAAGATTAAATCGTTTTACGATAGACTGTAGAGCAAGAAATATAAAAAATAATGACAAAACAAATACCCAAGCAATACTTTGTGATGTTAGGATATAATGAAGTGACTGATATTGGTACAATGATATTATTATAAAACATATTTGCTTCTCATTCTATTTATTAACATTTAATTTAAAACATGTTGTTGACATTACTTATATTTTGGATATTTTTGCTATAAAATAGAGTTATTGCCTAAGTATATTAAACTGGCCAACAGGAAAACAGAACAAGTAACACTGGAGTGCTGAGCTTTCCTGAGCCACAGGGTGACTCACACAGGAAAGCCTCTCTCTGACTCAGCTGATCTCCCTGCACCTTACAAGATCATCTGCCTACCACAGATTTCTGGCTGAAGTTGTCTGGATGAAGAGTCCGCTGAAGCTGCAAGTATCTTTTCTGGAGCTTATGTGTGTCCAATGTGAATGTGTAGTCACTGCAAGAAAGGAAACAGCTGGTGAACTTAAATATTTTTGCTGACAGACTGACAGAGACACAATCAAGTAGGACAAATAGTTACACTGACCAGTCCAGGATCTTGAAGTAGGACGCCCCTTCCTCTGGGGGTTGGATTGCTTTGCATGAGTCGCAAAAGAAAGAAGGAGTTCTGTCAAGAAGTTGTTTGCAGTTCCAGCAGTTAAGTTTAGCTTCGCTTGTGGAATAACTCCTCGACGAAAAGACCTTATTGGTGCGGTAACCTGGTCCTCCAAAGTTCGCATCCCTGTGTTCAGTGTCCTTTTTGTGGAATGTTGACATGCAGTGATGTGAACATGTAACAGTTTTAGGAGCGGCGTGTCGGTTCGGCATCAGGCAGCGTGCCGCCCGGAGCGAAGACGAAACCCGCAGCAGACAGTTAGTGTGAAACATCCTATTGGCTGCTATGATGTCAACCAAAAGTAATAAAAAGCTCTGGATCAAAACAAATATCTCTCTGTCAGCGAAAAGCAGAAGAAGACGGTTTCTTCTTCGAAATCGGTTGCACACCACAGCGCCACCGCTCGCTTCAGTCACGAAAGTTGCAAAGATGCCTTGGACGATGGCTAACTAGCAAGCGCATATTTAGTCAGCAATAAATAGTATTAAAATTTAACGTTCGGTTCGAATGCGGATCACCATTCAAAGTAAGTTACAGATTCCAACCGCTTCATTTTAGGATTAAAAGTCCACCTTTCCTATGAGCTAAAGCGATTGTCAGAATGCAAACTTCCGATTGTAGAAACAGAAGGAGCTGCTAGCATATAGCTTATGAGCTAGTGGCTGGGATAGCTTTGCTTGCTAATGTATTTTAATTGCAAATATGTTTTTTTTTTTTCTTTGATCTTTGCAAAAAGTAAATCTCTTGCAGGTCAGGTGTTTTTTTTCTTTATCAGATACCGGTGAGATTTTAATGTCGCATAATTTCATCGAATAATTCCAAAAGAAAAGTCACCTGCCTCTAACTTTCTGTAAATAACTGGATCAACTACTTTGGCGAAAAGTTAAAGGAATTTGTTTTACCGTCTGTCGTCAGTTGTGTTCTTTGGCAAGGTAGTACGTTAAAAGTTAAAGATGACTGGAATATCTCGTTTCAATATGAAGTAAATATTGAACCAACAACAGTCCCGTAATTATTTTTGCAGGAGGTTTTTGGAGTGCATTGAACAGAAAACTACAAATTTGGCACAAGAATTGAGCTGATCAACATTAATGAGGAATTAAGTGCATTGTTCAGTATAGATTCTAGTTATACTGAAACTAGAATCTATACAAGTCTCTCCCAGAGACTACTCGCATGAAGCCATGAAAGACGCTCCTGTAAATGAAGAAACTACATTAAAACACTGGTAAAATTAGTAAGCAGTGTGTTCTGCTTGCATTGCCGTAGGTATTTACACAATTTCGTAGATCGCGGAAAAAGTTTGTTGACTTGATTGATAATATGTCAATAGTAAATTACGAGACGGTATTGAAATTTGTCATTCCAGTCCGCTTTTATCCACATCATAAACGGTGTCCGTTCATTTTCTTTTGATAATTTCTTTCTGAAGTCCATGTAGTGTTTTCAAACAACCTGTGGCAACCTTAGACAATACAATTAAATACCTCAGATGGAGGAAATTAATTTAAACATACACACATGTACATCCTCCAAAGAACTCTGATTGACTGCCTTTTGATGTCACCAAAGGGTAGGATGAGAAGAGAAATAATGTGATTATATAAGGATTTCCACCAAAATAGCAAAAATAAATAGAAAAATAAACTTCAGCTTGCTTTATTTGTTTTATTTATTTATACTTTGTGAGTTTGATTGAGATAAAAAAAAAAAAACACCTGGCTCATAACATTAAAATAAGAACCTGTATAGTTGCTCTCTTCAAAGCATCATATATGCTTGAATACATTTCTTTGTCAGATCTGTTGAGCCTTACCATGTTCACATAAAATAGAAAATAGCAGGAACCACATTTTCATCCCCTAAATGTCTTCTGTTCAGGTCTCCCGTTGAACTGGCATGGCGATGAAAAAGGAAATGGCCCATGAAGACTGTTGGCTGCTGAGAGAGTGGCTGCTTCACCCGGGACATCATCAGGGGCTGGAGCTCAGATAACGCCTCCGAACTGGCCAGTGTTTTATTATCTTGGTGGACCTGGTGCTGCTTAATCTATCCACCCATCCAAGTTGCTGCATCTGAGATGCTGTTAGGTGAGTAAAAGTTCCTCAGCACTGAAGCCAGGGTGTGCTTGCTTTTTTGGCAAAAGATCACACTAGGCGCCTCGGCTCCTCGACTATACAGTTTCCTGACAAAGTACAAGCAGTGACGAATGCCAGCCCCTATTCTTGTTGTGTGTGTGTGTGTGTGTGTGTGTGTGTGTGTGTGTGTGTGTGTGTGTGTGTGTGTGTGTGTGTGTGTGTGTGTGTGTGTGTGTGTGGGGGAGGTGGGAGTTCAAGGGGTGATGGCAGAGTATTCCGGAGAGACAGTGGATGGAGACAGAAGCATCCGTAAGGTAAACAGGATCTTCTCCTGAAGGTCGAGGGAGGTGCTTCTCAAGGCCCCCACAGACAATACTCTGGGTATTATTAACGGAAATGGCTAAGAATAGAGAGGAGGGGAGCGAGGTGGCTCCTCTGGTGCTCGCGTTGTTTGGGTTAAACACGCCAAAACGGAATGTCTTCTTAGAAGAAGGCCTTCTTTAGCGTGCATGTTGGGTGTGGTGCAGTCACACGAGGCGAGAGGTTGATCCGAAGGGCTGGATCAGGCTTTCATGGACAGCGGAGACAAAGGACGGTAGCTACGGAGAGTTCTGCTCTTCTTTTTAAATGGCTTTGTTGGGCTTCACAGTTTGGATTTGTAAGTAATTCTGTTTTTCATCTCCATCTAAGACAGTTTTGCATTTCATCTATGTCTTGTCAGCATTTTGCTACTTTTGAGTTGGGCATATTTCACGTCTGCGCTTAGCGTGTGGATTAAATTTGCATGCAGCAAGGATTTATTCCTGCTTAGCAGTGGATTAAAACCTTTCTATTAGGTGGGGTTAGTTCGTTTCACATGTGCAGCATCAGTTGTGATGTAATGTTTGCATAATTATGTAAGAGGAATGACAGATCAGTGAGTAACATAATTTAGAAAAAAAAAACATTGTAAGGCTTGTTTTAGGGTAATCCAGAAACCTGGCTCCAGTGATAGCGCCTCAAATGCTAAAGGTTACAGAAAAAGTTAGAAGCAACAAATGGCGGATAAAAAAGAGAAAGGTTTGAAAAATATTATCACCACTGATGCCACTATTGCAATATTCTTTAAGTACAAAGCAGTTATTTCATATTAATCAAAATAGTGTTTCTCTTATCTGTGTGATTTTGATAAAGAAGACATTATCACATTATTGTCCTACAAAAAGAATAATCTTGATTTCGTTTTCTTTTTTGGGATGATGCGGGGACTGGGTTGATATGGAAGCCATAATTATTTAAAACCATCAATCGTTTAATGTAAAAAAAAAATGCATTTTCATTTTGTCCTCCAAGAACTGACTTGCCTTGAAAATCAAAATATTGCCTGATACCTTCTTCTTAAATCTTCCCTTAACTGAAAAAAACTGACAATTGTTTTTTTTTTTTTATTTAATTGCAGAATGTTATATAAAAAATAAATTAAATTAAATCAGCAATGTAGAGTGATTAGACAATTTCTAGAAAACAAATTGAAATACGTGAATCTTAAAAAGTGATAATTACAATTGTTGAACTGTGCTGTAACATTACAATAATACTAATATTCCAGCTGTATAATTTTCCTTATTATGCAGCCCTGCGACAGGCTTCCACTCAGGTGTAATAAAAACTGCAACAGGTGAAGATTTAACAATTTGTCATAATGGGAGGACGGCTCTAAACCGCTCCATGTGGATAAATGTGATGAATAATCATGATCAGACCTCTGTTTAACTACCATAATGAGCAGAGTAATGGAGCTGCTTAATATCTGTGTTCAACATCAGTGCTAAATACTTACATTAACGGAGCAACATGCAAGCTTTATTGTTCAGTTTTATGTTGAAAATGTTTATCACTCATTTCTTTAGCTGCAGAACAAGCAAAGTACCTGCACTGCTGTTGGTTATAGTTAAGTTCCACATTGCCTGTGAAATGCTGTTGCAACATTTTACTAAATCTTTAACTTGCATAAAGGGAATTCAAAGCATACATAAAGGGTTATAGCTTTTTTTTTCATTTTGTAAAATATTTCTGAATGCATGGTAAGTTTTTCTGTATGTTTTCTTCACTGCATGCTGTCATTATGCTAACCTGTTTGCATAATGCTAATATATAACCAATCTTTTCATTTTTTTACTTTCTTGCTGATCATAATTATCATGTATTTTTGTTTTTTTTGTTGATTTTTTTTTAAATAAAATACTCTGGTGTTTTTATAACATTCTGACCAGTCAGACTGCTCTGAAACTCTAGCGGGCACAGGCTGTTTTCGTAGCTTTAATTTATATGGAAAGCACCAATCTCTGAGCCTGTAATTTGTTCCAATCGCTTTTCTTAATGTAGACGGGTCATTATCTTTAATAAATAATTGTAGAATTCAAAACAAATTGACATTTATATTTTATGAATGAATGCTTTGACATTTGATGTAACATTTAGATGTTCTTCTGTTTCCCTTTGTTGCTAGATAAATCATATCTTATTAATTGGTGCTTAAATCAATAAAAGTGTAGCTCACTCAGTTAATTGAAACACTGATTGATTGAAACTGAAACATTATACAACAACACACACACACACACACACACACACCTATATATATATATTATATATATATATATATATATATATATATATATATATATATATATATATATATATATATATATATATATATATATATATATATATGTTTGTTTTTTTTGTTTTTCTCATGCTTTGTTCCATTATTTTAGAAACCTTTAAGCCTTGTTGTGTCTGGAAGTGGGTTATGTAGAGTGGTTGTGAAAAGAAAGTCTGCCTCCTGAAAAATTCATGGTTTTATTTTTTTTTTAAATACATTTTTAGTGCAGAATCTCCTTTGTCAGAAACAATGACCAACTCTCAAACCGATGGTTCATGAGTGACTTTATCACTGTAATATTCATAAAAGCAATGCACATTACTTTTTAAAATATGAACCAACCTTGAATTGCTTGTGTTTCACCTTTAAGTGCCTCATTTCAGAAGGTACTCTCAAATAAGCCTTCAAAGTAAAACACGGCATGGATGTAAAATAATTCAACCTATGATATAAACCATATTTGTTCAAAAGGTAATTTATGAGATCATTAATACAATAAGCTCTAGAATCAAAGATGGGTACTTTCTGATATGAATGCTCGACTCTATTTTTGGATTTTTGGAAGGGTTAAATTTTGGGAGGTATTAAATTGCCAGTTTAATTTTGTTGTTTTTGTCAGAACTGAAAAAAAAGGAATTGTTTCCTGCAGACCAGTGACATTAACTCTTTCTTTTTCCCTCTCACAGATGAGCCATGATCCCCATCACTGAGCTGCGGTACTTTGTGGACACACAGCCAGCTTACCGCATCCTGAAACCATGGTGGGATGTGTTCACCGACTACATCTCCATTGTTATGCTCATGATTTCGGTGTTTGGCGGCACACTTCAGATCACCCAGGACAAAATGATCTGCCTTCCCTGCAAATGGATCGTCAATGAAACCTGTAAAAAGAACTTCAGCTCCACCATGTCCACATCCTTCCTATTGGAACCGAAAGGGATCCAGTACAATCTGGACCGCCATCAGTACAATTACGTTGATGCAGTGTGCTATGAAAATAAGTTGCACTGGTTTGCCAAGTACTTTCCCTATTTGGTATTACTCCACACTCTTATTTTTCTAGCCTGTAGCAACTTTTGGTTTAAATTTCCTCGGACTAGCTCCAAACTAGAACACTTTGTATCCATCTTGCTTAAATGTTTTGACTCTCCATGGACAACAAGGGCACTGTCGGAGACGGTGGTCGAAGAAAGCGATCCCAAACCAATGAAGATGAATGGATCGTTTGACCACAAGGCGTCTGTGATAAGTGAGGATGTTGAAGCAAGCGTTCCAATGATTCAGAAAACAAAGACGCGTTTTGAGCAAGGCATCGTTGATAGGACTGAAACGGGAGTTTTGGACAAGAAAGAAGGAGAACAGGCAAAAGCCCTGTTTGAAAAAGTAAAGAAGTTCCGTATCCACGTGGAAGAAGGAGACATCGTGTACAGATTATACATTCGCCAGACTATCATCAAAGTAATCAAGTTCATTTTAATAATCTGCTACACGGGGTATTATGTTCAAGACATTCAGTTTAATGTGGACTGCTCTGTGAATATAGAAAACCTGACTGGTTACAGAGTGTACCACTGTGCTCATCCACTGGCGACACTTTTTAAAATCTTGGCGTGTTTCTACATTTGCTTAGTGGTCGTGTATGGACTTATCTGCATGTACACACTCTGCTGGATGCTGCGGCGCTCTCTGAAGAAGTACTCCTTCGAATCTATCAGGGAAGAGAGCAGTTACAGCGATATACCCGACGTGAAGAATGACTTTGCATTTATGTTGCACATGATAGACCAGTATGATCCTCTGTACTCCAAACGTTTCGCTGTGTTCCTCTCAGAAGTCAGTGAAAATAAGCTGAGACAGCTCAACCTGAACAATGAGTGGACGCTTGACAAGCTCAGGCAGAGGATAACCAAGAACTCTCAGGAGAAGTTGGAGTTGCACCTGTTCATGCTGAGCGGCATTCCAGATACGGTGTTCGATCTGATGGAGTTGGAGGTTCTCAAACTGGAGCTTATCCCAGATGTTACCATCCCACCAATCATTGCGCAGCTCGTCAACCTCAGAGAGATGTGGCTCTATCACACTCCAGCCAAAATCGAAGCTCCCGCCTTGGCTTTTTTGCGAGAGAACCTCAAGTCTCTTCACATCAAGTTCACCGACATTAAAGAAATTCCTTTATGGATTTACAGTTTAAAGAACCTCAGTGAGCTTCATCTCACAGGGAACCTGAGTGCTGAGAACAACCGTTACATTGTCATCGATGGGCTCCGCGAGCTCAAGAGGCTCAAAGTTCTCCGCCTGAAGAGCAACCTCACCAAGCTACCTCAAGTTGTGACCGACGTGGGTTTACACCTCCAGAAGCTCTCTATCAACAATGAAGGCACCAAGCTAATGGTGCTGAACAGCCTGAAGAAGATGGTGAACCTCACCGAGCTGGAGCTCATTCGCTGTGACCTGGAGCGCATCCCACACTCCATCTTCAGTTTGCACAACCTACAGGAGATTGATCTGAAGGACAACAACCTAAAGACCATCGAGGAGATAATCAGCTTCCAGCACCTTCATCGGCTGGTGTGCTTAAAGCTCTGGTACAACCAGATCGCCTACATTCCCATTCAGATTGGCACTCTGACCAACCTGGAGAAGCTGCATCTGAACAGAAACAAGATTGAGAAGATTCCCAGCCAGCTGTTTTATTGCCGGAAGCTACGAGTCTTGGACTTGAGCCACAACAACTTGACATACATTCCAACAGACATTGGTTACCTTCAGAATCTACAGTACATGGCAGTGACAGCCAACCGGGTGAGTTGTTGAAATTCACTCTTCTTTGTTCCAACTGCTTCGCAAAAGTATGCACTCCTCATTTCGTAACAGGACCACAAATGTATTCGATTTGAGATTTTATCAAAGCAATGGCACAGGAAGCTTATTTTTCACATTTCAGCAAGAATTTATAAGAGCATTATGTGCGGAAAAAAAACATAAAACAAACTTTATTGGAAAGTAATGAAATGCTGAAATGCAGACTTAAAATTAATGATGTCCCGGTCAATAATTATTGCAGGTTACTCTTATGGGGTTTTAGCCGTGAGGTAAAGGAACTCAAAAAATACATGTATTTTACTGGGATTTTATGTAATAGACTGACATAAAGTAGTGGGGAGCAAAATCAGTTTACTGAAAGTTTGCTTCAAATTAAAGAAGCATAAAAACTGAAAGTAGGCTTGAACCAAAAGACCTGAGAGATCTGGAGGGTTAATACGACAAGTCTCGAATATATTTTGATGCTGAGTTATTGAGTGATTTATAAACCAGCAAAATAAAACTTAATGTCTCAGCTACAGGGGATATTTTCTATTTTAGGTACTTGTGATGACATGGGTAGCGGCATTCTAGATCAGATTGATATTTTTTTTTTTAGGCAGACCACTGAAGATACTGTTTCCGTAAACAATGTGACTAAACATAAACACATATGCTTTTCAACTTCTTGTAAGTAATCCTGGAAATATCCTTCAGGTGATAGAAGACTGACTTTTTAAATGCCTTTAAGTGTCTCTAATGGTTCAGATCTGAGTCCATCACTACACCCTGATTTTGGGCCTGATCTGTAGTTTCTAGCTGTAATAATTGAAATCGTCACTCTTAATCACTCCACCTTTGGTTCAAAAATAATTACTTAACTTTTGGTTTTATTCAGCAGAAGAATGTTGTACCACATCCAGTCATTGATTTGTTTTTTTGCATCTACTCAATGAATGCTTGAATGGGTTCATAGTCACCCTGTGACATTGTGATTTAGAGCTAGGCATCATCTGCATATTTATGGTAACTTATCTTGCTATGTATTTAATATCTACACACAGCAGTGTGTAGATATTAAATAGGAGGGGTCCTAAGATTGATCCTGGGGGACCCCGCATGTGATTTGTAACAACTCCGATGAAAAGTTACTTAGTGACACAAGGAATACCTTGTTTTTTTTTAAGTAAAACTTGAACTAGGCCTGTACCTTGCCAGGAAGTCCAACCCATTTTTTAAGTCTCCCCACTACTTTATGTCGGTCTATTACATAAAATCCCAGTAAAATACATTGAGGTTTATGTTTAAAATGTGACAGAATGTGGAGACGTTCAATGAATGGTAAAACTTTTACAAGATGTTCCATTTTATATTATTGTATATTACATATGTTAAGCTTTAGTGCCTTCATTTAATGATTTTCTTCTCTTTTTTTTGTCCCCAATGCAACTCTCCACACTCTGTAAAATAAAGATCGAAACATTGCCGAATGAGCTGTTCCACTGCAAAAAGCTTCGCACCTTGAACCTGGGGAACAACTGCCTCCAGTCCCTCCCATCGCGTTTCGGAGAGCTGACCGCACTGACTCAGCTGGAGCTCAGAGGAAACCGTCTGGAGTGTTTGCCTGTGGAGCTGGGAGAGTGCAGACTGCTGAAGAGAAGTGGTCTTGTGGTCGAAGAGGACCTCTTCAACACGCTGCCCACAGAGGCTAAGGAGCAATTGTGGAAAGCTGACAAAGAACAAGCATGAACTCGTTTGTGAGGAAACCAAACGATGCCTCGTGCTTTGGTCAGGATACAGAGTGGAAGCCCATGGTGTCCCTGAGGCACAAAGAAACAGGATGTGACCGCTTCAGTGTTCTGCCAGTAAAGTTAGGTATTAAACCAGTGCCAGTTTAGCAGAGCAAATGCTGACTCTGGCATCTGCTGCTTGTTTTTTTATTTCTCTTTTGTAAAACCTCCGAGGCCAGTGCCATTATGATCTCGATCTTTTGTTTACAGTATTATTTTGTGGTATTAATGGTTTAGAGGAAAAAACTGTAAAAAGAAAACTACTGGCCAACTGAACATATGTGGGCTGCTCTGAATTCCAAAATAGTTCCCTATTTATACTTTTCTTTTGAAAATATCATGTTTACTCTTGGGGGTTTATATGAACAACCAAAGCTAAATTGCCAACCTTACAAAGTAAACACTTTTCTACAAGGTGTAGCAGCGTATCCCTTGTACAACACTAATGTTAGCCTAATTACGACATGGATCAAAGTGTTTCTGCTCTGCATTGTGGGCCCTGGTTCTCAGATACCTGTGCTGACTTGGTTGGTAAAGTCTTGAAAATATGATATGAAACACATTAGAGGTAACTGAAAGTGCTGTAGTCAGAGATATAAAGTTGTCTTTAGGGAAATTTTGGTGGCATTACTGCAGCAAAATGACTGCATGGTCAGACTTGGATTGAGGTTTGAAAATACTTTGGATTTTTGACCTCATTCTGAAGCTATTTGTGTCCTTATCCTCAAGTTTAAGGATAAATCTTTCCACAAAATGTTACTTAAAGAGGCATCATTAAGGAATGTTTTGTACAACTAAGACTCAGGGCCTGTTGGGGGTTTTTTAGGTGGAGTGGATCAAATTCTGTTCGGTGTGCTGTGTTTGAAATTAAAGAAGAAAAGAAAAAGAAAATTTAGAATGTAAGTAGATTTTGAACAAAAGTTGTTTAAAAATTTGTGACTTTTGAAGTCGGATTTAGTGGAGAGAATGAGAACATTTATCTTACTTGCTGCAGCTGCTGATAACATTTTAGAGAAGAAGCTTGGATTATTTAATCAGGGTGACTTGTGTCCAGTAGGAATAGTAGTAGTCTTGTAATCTAAAAGTTGTGGGTTTGATTCCAGGATGTGCGATTTTTTTAAAAGGCACTTAACCACAAACACTTTGAGTCGTAGGTATAACTTGAAAAGCGCTGCATAAATTCAATCCAATTATAGTTAAGCTAACATCCATCAGGGCTGGGCCAAGGAAACATTTTGGGAAGATAAATATATTTTTAGCAGTGTATAATGATATTTTAACCTTTGCACATTGTCACTTTTGTGAAAAACTTCCTTTACGTAAAAAGAAAAACATTGCTTCAAATTAATTAGTAAAGAAATTGTAGGATTATCTGTCTTAACAGTTAGGGTTTGTCTTTGTTGTGTGGTTTGGTGTTACATAGGCATCTACAGCAGGTCTGACTCTTGAAGAGTCAGCTCCTAGGACTGACTCTTGAAAGCTTTTCTGTACCTTGATACCGTCACACAGGCCCAGTCCTAATTCATACAGTTAGAAATTTTGTTTTATGTCATCCTTGAGTCCAAATATTCATCTTTAGTCGTCAGCACTCCATATCATTTCTTATAGAAGGAGATACGCCTGCCCTTTGTGTTGCTCTTCTGTGTAACTCATGTCATTTTTACTCATTCAACTATTACTACATTTGGCACCAGTAGTTACTTTTGCAGCTAAGCTAGACATTTCATAATATTGCATTCTTGCTTTGTTACAATACCGGTCATAACTTTATTTTCATATAAGCTGACAAGTAAAGGTTTGGAAATCTAACTTGAGTTTGTTGACCTAAAATGTGCTAAATTCATTTATTGTTCACTTTTTTTTCTGTCACATGGATCTCATGTTTATGTACCCAATTATGTTGTTTTAATTTAAAGGGTTTTTTTCCTCAACTGTTTTAAGTGTTCAAATTGAAGTAAAAATGTTTTTTTTATGTTTGAAGGTCACTTTTCTAGGGTTTCTAATATTAAAACAAGAAAAAAACCTTTGTTGCTATTTGGTGTTTCATGAAGTGAAGCAGTCAGGGAAGACGGTGAAAAAACACTCAGACAAATAGAAGTCTACAATATTTCAACTCTGCTGAGAAGTATGAAACATATTTTAAGCCATGTGCATCTAATTCAGTAGCATGTGTAGTTATGATAAATTGTGCAATATTGCCTTCATTTAAACTAAATGTGGGTTTTACAGGTGTGAGGGCATCAGCATCCTTTTTGATGCACTGTTTTTTTTTGGGGGGGGGTGGGGGGGTTGTTTTTTACAAGGATTTAAAATATTGTAGGTGAAGTAGGTCATTTAAAATTATGTTTTTCTGGAGAATGCTTTTGCGCTCTAGCACCTTTTCCCACAATGTTACATTTTGCAAATGCAATAATGGCACAAAACTAACATATACGAGATGTATTGTACGTGTTGTTTGTCTTGCTGTTGGGTGATTGCATACAGGAAAACAAAGTGTGTAAATTAGGATTCATTACCTTTAAAACTTACAAAACGTGTTGGACATAGTCCTCTCACTAAGACAATCAACATTTTTGACCAAGTGTAAAATAAAAAGTGAAATTGTTGTGAGTTAACATTTCCCATAGTTTGCTTGGAAAGTTGTGCATAGACCATGTTTGTCTCATTCTCTTTTTTTAAACTTTTTGTAACTTTTCTTCTATTATGTCAGGTATTATATTGAAATAGTTTCTCAGGAATCCAGCTAGAAATCTTCTATTGGTTGCCTATTGTTTTTTGTTTTGTTTTTTGTTCACTTTTTGTAATGCACATGGTTTTTGTTTAGATCTAAACTGCTATGAACATTTTGTGTGCTATTTTCATTATTTTTTAAAGATGTTTTGAAAAAATAAAACCCTTGGCTTAATAACAAAATTTTTACCATTGATCATGTATAAATTAGCTACTTTTTAGATGTGTTGTATTACAAAGGACAAGTATGTGTGTTTGAATTATAGGGCTTTCTCCTGTTGTTCATGATAGTTTTTTTTGTGGGTACAAAAATCATTAGTGTTTCTCTTTTCCAATAAGGTGTGCTCATTAAGTTTTATTGAGTAACTTTTTGTTGCCAAAACATGAAGAAAAAAAAGAATCTTGAATATTTTTTGCAACACTATTATTATTCATGCTATAGTGTCTTGCTGTTTTATTTAAACTTGCTTCTCGTTTTCTTGTGTACCACCCAGAACAACAAAATAAACTAGGTTGAAAGAAAATTGTCTGATCTTTCATTTCTGGTACAAATTGTTCTTCATTGTGTTTATGTATTAACATTAACACAAATAAATCATTTCTTTCTGAAAGTGAAAACCCAGGACTTGCACATAGTTACCCCAGAACTTCCTCAGGATTTTCATTTATCCTGGTTTCTGAAACTGGACTGATTGATCTGAAAGGTTAAGAAAACAAAAGCAGATATTTAATGTATTTGGTGGTAAAACATTCAGTAATATAAAAACTAATAAAAGTATTTTCAGAGCTACAGGGATCTAGTTTAAGGACTTTAGAGTTGGGGGTTTGTCCTCTATATTCCTAACCTTAATAAGAATGTGAGCAGCTGTATTCTGGACCAGCTGAAGGAGTCACATTTTTTAGACAGACCTGCGAGGATGAGTTGCTCAAGATCCTGTTGGGACATCTTAATAATACTAATTTTCACACACATTGTGAACATTTGATTGTTTTCTTTTGATATAAACCAACAAAATAACCCAACGAAAAAAAATGTTTTGAGTTAGCTGTAAACGGATGCATTTTCACAGAACTAAAATTTTACTCAGCTTGCCCTGAACATAGACACGAACAGTCCTGACAAGCAACGCTCAGTAGTTCTTCGCGGAACCATTAACCGAGGTACTCTATTCCAGCCGGATGGGTTTGTTGTATGCACCACAGCATAGACGCAACATTTGAAATGGTAATTGCTTTGTAACATTTTATAAAAAGTTTGGGATGCGTTTCAAATAGTTTAACATTCTCCTAATCGATTAAGGGACGGCGTGTTTTACAGATACCAATGACCTAATGACTATATTAACACCGCGGGTGTAACAGCGTTATTTGTCAATTTGAGCTAAAATGCTCGGTGTGTCAAATAAGCCTCATTGATTCCGTTGTTTGTAATATTTGTTTTTAATTTCATGTTCATGTTTAGGCAGTTACCCTCCACACAGATCTGGGAGACATTAAGATTGAGCTGTTCTGTGAGCGGGCTCCTAAATCGTGTGAGGTGAGTTTTAAAGCTGCTTTTAGGATCTGATAAAGCCTCGACAGTATCTCTGGAATAGCTGTATTCACTTAGTATGTTTAGACTGAGCTCAGAAAATTGAAACGTGCTAGGACAGTAAATGTTAGAATCTAACAACATTGAGCTCTGAGATGATTTGTTTTGTCATTAGGTACAAACCCAGACAGCTTTATTACCGACTCTAGTAAAGATTTGTATAGGAGTTTTGCTCTGTTGAGAATACAGAATATCCTTCTGTGTTCAAACAGAAGGATATTCTATTTCTATTTGTTTATTTGCCATGCAGTTGTTCAACATAAGCTCTTTCATATGTAGCAATATTGCTTTTAGGTATAGTTATTTTTCACTGTGAGACTTGCCACAGTAAAGGAAGAATGTATTGTAAGTCGTCCTCCATTCTGTACCAGGTGTGAGAACATCTTTGTTTGCGGCCTCTTACGACAAGGAAAGTTGTAATTGAAGACACAGAGCAGCCAGTTTTGTGATTGCAAACCTAAAAAGTTAGAGTAGAAAAGGCAGCAGAAGACTCAATCTTGATTTCATGTGGAAATCACTGGGATCTTATTTACTTCACAGAACTTCCTGGCTTTGTGTGCAAGTGGGTTGTATAATGGTTGCTCCTTTCATCGAAACATAAAAGGCTTTATGGTTCAAACCGGAGACCCGACAGGTATGGAGTTTATTACACACAAACATGACCTTTTCCTGACATTCTCACTATCTCTGGATTTTTTTCTTGATTGATTATTTGATTTTTTAAAAAATTCTTCAGGTACAGGCAAAGGAGGAACAAGTATATGGGGTCGTAAATTTGAAGATGAATTCAGTGAGCACTTAAAGGTGAGCAAAGTGTTGTTTGGGACCAGCTTAAACATAAGAGTGCAGCAGGATTACTTGGTTTCTCTTACTTTGCAGCACAATGTCAGAGGAGTGGTGTCGATGGCAAATAATGGCCCCAACACCAATGGTTCCCAGTTTTTCTTCACATATGCCAAACAACCTCATCTGGACATGAAGTACACCGTGTTTGGAAAGTATGAGACTTATACAAAATACAGCTGTAATGATTCTTAGATTACCTATTGATTTATTCTAATTTGAACACAAAGGAGACACTTTTAATATATCTTCTGAAGTTAATTTCCTTTTCCCTTTATTTCCTCTTGCAGGATTATTGATGGTCTGGAAACGCTGGATGAGCTGGAGAAGCTGCCAGTGAATGAGAAGACATTCCGGCCGCTCACTGAGAGCCGGATAAAGGACGTGACCATTCATGCCAACCCATTTGCTGGATAGACGACTCTCGGCACAGATATTCAGACCTGTTCTTTGTTGCTTCAGTGAGGCAGAAGATACAATGCCTTTCCAAAGTTAAAATGGATTGCTTGTCAAAGGGAGAAAAGTAACTGCAACAAAAAAAAAAAAACACAGCTACACCGGGCAAGAACTGACTATGAAGCTCCAAAGTTCTTAGTAGTTGTTTTGATAAGGAAATACACAACTTGCTTGTGCTTTAGACACTTTTTTTTAGTTCCATGTATGAAACTCAAGTTCTTTCATAAAAGGTTTTTCTTTTTTATCTGTTCTTCTAAAATTGTTCACAATCAAGCCTGACCTGGATACGTAGTCAAACCCTTCTCCTGCTTCATTTTCTTTTTTTGATCTTATTAATAAAAAGATAAATACATTTTTCAGTATACTTGTGTGTTGTCTGGTATTGCATTATGCTATTGAGAAAACTTGCTGAGAAGCTTAAGTTTGGGCAGAATTCCAGGTGCATCTCATTTTATTGGAATGTCATTGAAAAGTTGATCAATTTCTATAATTTAGCTCAACAAATCAAACTCCTATTGATTCATTGGATATATTTCATGCACCTTTTTCTGTTTGAAAATTAATATTCTATATTACATAAAAAAATGAAAAATTTTAATACATAAATAATAACCTAGTGAAAAATAAATGTGTTCTATGTTCCCAATACTAGATCAGGGCTCCTTTTTGCATTAAAGCATAGGTGCAGCGTTGCATGGACACAAAATCTGCCTGACATGATATATGTGGTCAAGACTACTGCTGAAAAGTTACTAGTTTAATAACAAACTGAATCCAATTTAAATAATCCACTGTTGGTTACTTAAAGGGGGGGCTTTTATCTAAAATTAAACTTTTTTTAGCTGTGTCATGTCATAATGTAATTTTGACAAACCTGGAGTGTTCCTTTGACTGTTTCTAGCATGTTTGAAGAATTTATTATTGGGTTAAAATAGCCTCCAATAATTCCAGGAAGGTATGTGATACCAAAACCTTTTTTCCTACCTTTTTCATGTTCTCAAGGGATTTGGGGTTTTGCTACCTGTACACAGGGGTGTACAAACTTTTTCCCATGTGGCCCTAATAACACATTTTCATGTCAAAATGAAAGCAAAAAAACTAATACTTTACGTTGTACAAACATTTTCCATTTGTAGAAATACTGTAACAATTCAGTGAAATACCCTAATTTGGGGCAAATTTGCAACACTCTTGAATTGTAGTCGTAAATGACCTTGTGGTCCGTCTTATGACGCCATAGTTATTAAGATAAACAAAAATAAACTACCAAATTATATCACTGCGTGTCTAAAAGACAAAAGTTTTACTTTTAGAATTGATTCTTGTTTTTTTGGGAGGCACCTGTAGCATCAGTTCGTTTAATAAACTACAAATCTAGTGCTGGTTCGTCATATTACGTCATCAATAGTGGACAGACCATGCTGGTCCTGGATTCGAAGCCATAGACATTTCTGGCAAAGCGTCCAAAAATGGCTTCAGAGGACGCGTTTAAAGTGAGTCCATATACTTTTGGATGGGTAATTCGGCTTTTTCATGAAATGCAGTTGAAGAAAATCTTACTTCTGCATGTTTGTTTACCTTTGGGTACAGAGTCATCTGATAGTTTCAGTTTCTATTTGTTTTGTTGTTGTTTTGTTTTTTTGCAGGTGTCATCACTGAGGGGGAAGGTGGCCCTGATAACGGGGGCCAGCTCTGGGATCGGGGCTGGTACCAGCGTGCTGTTTGCTAAACTCGGAGCTCTGCTGGCTTTGAACGGCCGAGACGTTCAGAACCTGCAGAAAATAGCCAAGCAGTGCGTCGAATGTGGCGCTGCTGAGGTACAACTGTGTACAAATTTGCATTGAGCCAAAAGTATAAACAGGTGCATTTAAACAATTTCCGTTAATAACCACAATAATTAGCCAATATCTAGTAAATGTGAGCAGATTGGCTAGGGTGTCAGTGTTTGTTAAACATATTTATTGCTTATCAGAATTCTGTATGAATGAAAACTATGTGAATGATCTTCTCCTAGTTCACCATGACTACATTTTACTGCTTCAGGATTGTATTGTAAAAAAAAAAAAAAAAAAACATTTTACTGCAAGTGTAAAATTTTTATTTATTTATTTATTTTAGGTTTTTATCAAATGAATAATAATATAGCATCAGTTTTCTTCTACAGCCTCTGCTTGTTCCTGGAGACCTGACTGATGAAGACACAGTGAGGAAGACTGTGGATCAAACCATTAGCCGCTTTGGCCGGCTGGATGTCCTGGTTAACAGCGCTGGCATCCTGGCTATGGGCAGCATTGAGACCTCAGACTTGGCTCAGTATGACAAGATCATGAATGTTAACGTCAGGTAGGATTCACAGGAGACACTACTCAAATCCATGTAAATGTAGAACTTGGCGTGGCCAGAATCCTGCTTCTTCAACTATCTTTTTTTTCTAAGGACCCCAGTTAACTCTGTGTTCAGTAACATACCATCAGTTCTCTCAAGTTATGTTTTTAATTCTTGTGTTAATTTTTTCTTTCTTCCAAAGGTTTAATATTGATGAAGGTGATAGAAAAAGACTTACAAAGATTGAACTGTGGAAACTAATCAGCACATAAAATCGACAATTTCTTTTTTCAAAAAAGTAGAGACTGACAAATCCCATTTTTATAATCTTATACTATACCTATTCCTTAAGGAAAGAATAAATATTAATGATTTAAAATCCTTTTCAGACTACATTTAGAAAGTCTGCTAAACTCATTTTTGGATTTATATTTCTGAGTGCACAAAATACATAGAAATGCATTGTTTTAATGTCTAATCAGTCTGTTTTTTTCAGTCACCACAGACTGTTAGTAACTCAAACTCAGAAGATATTTGTGATACTCAGTTTCACACTGATTTAGATGTCACAAAAGGAACTTTTCTCATGAGATTAAAATCAATCTGATGTTGTTTTTTTTCCCTTTTTCTTTAAAAGGTAATTTTGTGTGGTACAACCAAAAGATGCTTCAACACTTTAGCTCGTTTTATGTGACCTCAAGGTGCCTGCAAGGCAGCTGCATTTATTTATCTTGATCATTTATAAGTGTTTGTTTCAAGGTACAGTTTAAACAGTGTTTTATGCCTTGCTGCACTTTCCTCTGCTCTGCTATTTCTCTTTATTCCAGAGCTTTCTTAGGGGCCTCAAAGCCATTTAATATTTATTTTCAGCCTCGTCTGTTGTGTGGCATACCTAATGAGTTTGTCTGATTTTTATGTTGATTGTTTCTAATAACACACTTTATATATTTCTCCCAGAGAAGGTTTCCGTGACGGCTGAAACTTTCAGCCATCAGATTTCAGGTTTCAATACATTTGGAATCATAAAATTTAAAATTCAACAATTTAATTTTGGGCTATTTGTTGTAAGAGATTGGTTTTGGTCAGTTCATCATAGAAAAGTTAATTTATTTCAGTAAATTAGCTGAAAGACTGAAACAGATCTGCTCCTGGGGTGCTAAGGAAGCGCCGGTTGCTTTAATAGCGTCCTTTAGCTTGTCTGCATTGTTGTGTTCAGCTTATCTCATCCTCTTATTGAAAAACATTCCATATAATCCCTATTGGTCACATGTGTTTCCTGGCAAGTCAAGAACATATACTCCCTAGTCAATAATCAAGATGAAATCTGCATCTTCAGAAAGCTTTTCAGCAGAGGGAAGCACACATATCTGCAACAATTACTGGAAGTAAAAAGGTTTTAATCATTTTTTAATTTACTTTCATGCACCTTGAAGAATAATGGAAGTTTGTATCCTTATTGTATGAACTCCTAATGCTGTTTTTGATCATGTGCAGCCATTGAGTACAGTTTAAAAATAAAATCCCATTAGGCATTAATAGATTACATTCATTATAATATGAAAGTTTCACATCATTTGAAGAATTATGAATACAATTTAGGAGGGAAAAAGGAGTTTTTTAATCATAACCTTGTGTTTCTGTTTTCCATGTGATAAAAATTCATTATTTTCTCCTTGAGCTGTTGCTGCTGCAGCTCCGGGCAAAATACTTTTATTGCCTTCTCGATTATTAAAAGAACGACTCTCAGGAATAATCTCAGATTGGTATCAGTTGTTTTTCTTTCTTGTGTTCCCCTTTATATGTCAGATGATGAGTCTAGGGGGAAATTTGTAGTTTAGCATTTGGTGTTTTTGTATCGCATGTTTTACGGTTTTAAAACTACGAGGAAAAAATCTTCTCACCCCTCTCAAAAAAATATCTGACGGTTCTTTCATGTTGCTTGTAACCTGATAGGTTTAGTCTCATTTTTCCTCGGCATCCAAACTGTCATCACCTCTTGGATTAATTATACATATATATTATATTAAAACATCAGACGTTTTAATATAAGATATCAGAGGAGTGTGGGGAGGGCTTTACCTTATCAATCTTGTCTTTTCTGTTAGTGCCTTATATATAGATTTAGTTTGCAAGACAGTAGGGTGTTGATACTAAAGCTTTGCAAAAGGCACCAAGTTTAGAGTAACTGAATCAGGTGAACTAACCCCTAAAATTGTATTTTGAAAAGGCATATAAGAAATACAATTTTCACTTCTTTAGATAATAGAACAAATTCTTAAATGTCTTCCAATTCTATTCAAAAATGTAAAAAAGAAAAACTTTTATTCTTCTGATAATTGAACCAATGAATTTGCTTGTTTTACCATTTAATACCAGTAAAAGCAGTTTATTAATTTTTTTAAGCCATATGCTCCATCTCTGCCCTCTTCTTTTATCAGTACCCCTGATAAAGAGGTTTAAAACGTCCAAAAATAAATTCATCTTTTATTGCAGTAGCATAATCTCTCACTGAGCAATAAACTTCTTCATTTTGTTGCATTCTAGGTAAATCCTAGAAGGTTTTTAGCAAATTTCACATTTTTAAGTTTGTGGACTAAAAATGCTTTTCCTTCCATCACTCCTAAACAACTAGTTAGCATGAAGATGGGTTTTATTTTAAGTTTTAATGGAGACTTGATGACACCAATGCTATTCTTTTCTACAGTTCACTGTCAACATTAGAGATTTTTTTTAACCTCTCAGCACCTTCCGTGCTGAACATGGTGACAGGACAAACATGACGCTCATGCGGCCTGGTGGACAGAGAAATGAGGTCTCTGTAGTTTTATATTGACACCCCAGACAAAAACAGTCTAGGTTTACTAATTAAAATAATCCAATGAGCTGAAACATTTAAAGTATAGATAATAATAATGATTTAATGACGTTTATTTTTAGAGGCTGTTTGAGGTAGTGATAATTGTGGCATCTGTGAATTTATAAAAAAGAAAAAAAAATCCTGTTATGAATTTTTCTCCCCACCATGAAGCAGCTTTTTCAGTCTTACATGTGTTTATTTATTCAGAGGTGGAAAAACTGCTATTATGCAAATGTATTGTGAACCTTGTCTTGAAAATGTTTGTGATGATGTACCCACTGTATTAAGAAAATCCATTTGTTATTGCATATTTTTTAAAGAAGCTTAGTACATTTTAATTTAATCTATTGTTTTTCCAATCTTGCATGCCTGTTTTGCAATTGTATGATTATTGGCTATGACTATTTGTAGTGGGACATTAAATGTAAACATATATTACTACTTTCTCTAGATAAACCTTTTTATAGACTTTTGCTTTTTTTAATATATTATTTTGCTCCAGTAGAATAAAATAGGGTTAAGCCCCCCAAAGATTTTTAGGCAGCAATAAGTTTGTTTCTGGCCAGAAGATTATTTTTGTTGTTAAGGGCTTTGGGTTACATTCCACATTTCTAATGTTCTACATTACTGAAAATAATGTGTCTAAAATTACTCATACCTTTCTCAATAATTACTGGAAACATAATCACAAACATCTTCTTGGACGTTTCCAGTGACATTTTGACCATTTACATTTGGCTACAAGTTCTTCCACAAACTCAAAAACATTAATATTAATTCCAGTCATTCCAGTGTAAACATACATACATGACATCTTTCCTCACTATACTACCGTTTCCTACTACTCTCCAATTACTCATTATTTGAGGTTATGCTTCTGTTACATTTCTGTTCTGTTTTCTCTCTGGGTAGCATATTACATCATCGACAACAGCATTTCTTTTTAGCTGTGACACCATTCAACAAAAGGACCTGAGCTACTGCTGTCCGTAACTTAATCTGTTCTCTGTATAGATAAAACACTTGAACGTGTTTTAACATAGAAAGTACCTCAGGGCCAGTGATTCTCTGTTTTTTTGTATTCCTGTTTAAATCCATATTTCCAAACATAAACTAGAAATGTATCAGCTTGAGACAATCGTCGTTGTGAATGAATGCTATAAATATAAACTAAGTTGAACCGAAATGAAGGACAAAGAGACCTTTGGAGTAGCATTTGATGTTTTCTCTCTCTTGTTTCATTTATCACACTTTCCAGAACATCAGTTCAATTTGTGTGTTAAATGAAGGTGAACATTGAAAGAAAGCAGCATGTCATAAAAAACATTCCCTTTACCCACAGCTTCCCAAACAGCATTAACTCAACACAAACATCAGATCTCAGCAGCAGCAAAAAGCCGCCTGACAAATCGTGTGAATGTTTGTGGGCAGGAGTGATATTGCTGTTATCACACTGCTGAATCCAGTCACAGATGTGGGATTATTTTCCCTTCAGCAATGATAATACCTTTCCTGTCAAGGAATCTGTCATTTTAGACCCACTTTTAGATGATAGTGACTTCATATTTGATTCTTAAGCTGATTTTTCTGGGACTGTATCTTTTCTGTTTCCCTGATCAGATCGGTCTACCACCTGACTCAGCTCTGTGTACCCCACCTGATCAAGACCAAAGGCTCCATCGTCAATGTTTCCAGTGTGAATGGGCAGAGATCTGTGGGTATCCTTCTTAATCAACTATTTTTTTAAAATGGTGTATAGCTTTTAGTCATCTTACATTGTTTCCTACTGAAATTGGATTTTTTTGTGATTTGATTGCCATTGTGAGTCGTTTATTGCAGTTTGCGGTTTTGTTTTTTGCTACATTTTCCTATGGAGGGATTGATAAAGTTCATCCATTGGGATGCAAACTGTTAATTTAAACACTGTAAAACATGTGCATCATATGTTTTGTTTTAAACGTTGTAAAAATTGAGATGTTTCTTCTTTTCAGTTCCCTGGTGTGTTGGCTTACTGCATGTCCAAGTCCGCAATTGACCAGTTTACACGTTGTATAGCTCTTGGTAAGATAAATATCATTTTTAATAGAAAGTACTGCACTGCATTTACGTATACTGAGCATTATGTAACTGCTTCATTTTACCTGTAGAGCTGGCATCGAAGCATGTCAGAGTAAACTCTGTCTGGTACGTGACTGGAAGCATTTGTCGTTTCTTTTTCTGAAATTATTACTTCCACAGAACTAAATATGTGTTCTGTTATAAGATGTTTATTCTGTATTTGTGTTTTTAATCTCTGTAGTCCTGGAGTGATTATCACAGATGTCCACAGAAGAGCTGGACTGGATGAGGACCAGTATGCCCAGGTGATAAAACAACAAATGCTGGTCGAACTGAGTCTATTTTGTATGAGAGACTTTTGAACAGACAGCGTTTTATGTCATTGGTGTCTGTTTTACCTGATGTAGGCTTTTTTGAAACAAATTTCAAATTGCAATCTGTTTAAATTGGACTGCAAGCACACCACTGTTAAAACAGATTTGTTATACTCTGTTGTAAAAACAGGAAAACTCTGTACAGTCAGTAGTTGCAACACTTCTTTTCCTGACCGGTTCAAGTCACAAGATCATAAGAAATGATGAATGGAATTGGTCTGTTTAAGATTAGGGCTCGTAACAGTCCATTTATCGGTACCAATCGCAGTTTATTTGTGCGCCATTTATTATACGTCCTAACAAATACTTGATTATTAAAAATATTAGCCGTTACACTCTGAATTGGATTTCATTGTTACATGAATTTGCCCAACGCTCTTCACACATCTAAACATTTTTGATATTTTGTTGACTTTCCATCCGCAGTTTCTTGAAAAGTGCAAGCAGACGCACGCCCTGGGCCGGCCGGGTGAGGTGGACGAGGTGGCGCACAGCATCGCCTTCCTGGCGTCCGACGCTGCCAGCTTCATCACTGGGGTGAACCTACCGATTGATGGGGGTCGCCATGCCATGTGCCCAAGATGAGGGATGTTCAAATGCAAAAGCCTGAGAATAAAGGCATTTGAATAAAGGGTCACAATGAGGTTTTTGTTGGTTTGTTTGTTTTATCACAGAAGCCAGGAAGGAGAAGTAGACGTATTATAGTAACTTAGAGTAATTTAATGTCTGCAAATAATGTAACAACTTTGGCCATCTAAAATGTAAAAAAGTTCAAGTGTAATATTGTTGGATGTAGTAACATTTTGTTGGTTAATATGTTAAAGGTATAGCATTAAAAAATGTACTGTAAATCCAACATATGCAGCTGAAAACATATCAATAGGGCTTTGTGACATTTTGTTTTTCATACAGTTGGCTCATTAAAAATAGGAAAATGATTGCTATGCAGCATACTCATTGTATTCTTTTAACGTTTTTACTATGCAAGTTTACAACTTTATGTAAACTTGGATATTTAACACTATGAGGATCATTGAGTCATGTTTTTCATATTCTTTGAAAATTATTTTATCTTGTCAAATCCCGTATATAAAAGTTGTTTCTAAAGAATTTCACACTTTATCTCAATTACCTGTGGAGTCATTAAGACGTTATTCAGCATTAAAAAAAGATTGATCACACAACAAACACTGTGAGATTTACATTGTATTCTGTCATGTTAGAAGTCCTCTGAGATCACAGACTGGCGAGACCAATCATATTTGTTGCATCTTAAATAACCTTTAAAGCGCTGGTGCCTGCTTCTGAGGTGGAGAGCTACTGAATACTTAAATAACTTTTAAATAGAAATTATTGATACTAAATGGTTGCAGATAATAAACTTACATTTTGAAAAGAAAAACTTAACTTATAGTGTTGAAATTATACAAATAAACCATCAAGATGATACTTCAAGACATTTTGCGTGTGTGTACTTTACATTCTTCCCTTTTAAAGCACAGAGATAGCTTGGATGAGCACTGACAAGAGTTTATCCCCAGAGTGTGAACAGCTTCAGGTCGTGGCTTCAGTTTTGTCGAGTTGAGCGGTGCAGAGCGAGGTAGCATTTTTGACATCTTTGCTCCACGTTTGCACTGAAAGTGCCACGCAACACTGTGAACATACCTGCACAAACACTCATCACCGAGCTGCTAATTGAGGCTCACGCAGAAACACCTGGAGTAACGCTGCATACCTGAATGGGTGATATGACTGTATATCCCTACACGTCGCAAACTATAGCAATTGCACTTCAACGCACAGTACAAAGTACATTTACATCTATAAATAGTACTTCATCTCAAGATGTATAATTTCCATATTTCTGTACAGTTTTTTGCAGAACGGTTCGTCAGACCTTGAATAAAAATATACAAGGTTTCAGAGATGACAAGATTAAGAAGCCCGTCTAATTTTTCCGAAGGAGGCAGCCAGCTCTTGTGTCACACAACCAAGTCTCTGCTATCAGTTGGGCCAGAAGTTTTCTCTCTGCAATTTCAATGAGCTGTCTTTTTATAGTGCCCCTGCTGTTGTTTTTGTCTTGTTTTTATTTTTTGCAGTCCAAGCATTTTTCATAGGGAGGGCGGAGGGTTTTGTTGTTTTGGAAAGTACAAAAATCATTGATGTTCTTCCTCCGTTTCAAAGCTTTAATGCAGTCGCTCCTTTGTGAAGTGTTCAGAGTCGGCGCTACAGGAAGCAAACAGGTCCGACCTCGAGGTGAAACCGCGCGCCGGGCTCTGTGGTTGGCAAATTGTGCACATCTATGATGGGAAGCAAAGTTGGGTCTTGGCTCTGGAAAATGAAGTGGGTCTGATGCCAGCGTCCATCTCTGATCTGAAAGACACGATTATATAACACATGAGGCAGAACACAAAATGATGGGAAAAATCCACTTCTACCTTTTCTACAGGAATATTGAAAGTGGAGGCAAATTTCTGATTTCTATTCCAGAGATTAACGCAAGGTCTAAATTTAATCAGCTTTGTTTTTTTTTTAGATATATAGCCTGCCTTTCTATTAAAAGATCACGAGTCACTTTGAATAATGAACAGAGCTACCAGGTAACAGTTTCCAGTGGAAATGATCCCTTTATTTTTGGTGCTGTGCATCCAGAAAGTATTCAAAGCAGAGATATCCTGGATGAAAACCTGCTCCAGAGAGCACAAGGCACATGTTGAAGATCTCATGGTTTAATGGAGCTTGAGAAGTTCTTCAAAGAAGAATGGGCCAAATTGCCTAAAGACAGGTGAGCTAAGCTTGTGCTGTCATATTCAAAAGGACTTGAGGTTGTAATTGCTGCCTAAAGTGGATCAAAAAAGTGTAAGTAAAGGCTGTGAATATGTTCATAAATCTGATATCTTGGTTTTCAATTTAATAACACATTCAAAAGATGGAAGGGATAAATTTGAAACAATTCGTAATAAAGCTGTAGCATAAAATGTGTAAAAACTAAAGAGCTGTGAAAACTTTCCAGATGAACAGAGAAGTTCAAATGAGCTCAGGCGTGAATGGCGTATGATTTCTGGAGAACTCGAAGTGAGCACGTCTCCTTGCTTCAAAAAAAAAAAGTATTTGGGAGTGATCTTCTATAGACTGAGACGTTTTGAGGACAAACTGTTGCTTCTTCATGTACAGAAGAGTTGTGAATTTACTCTCTGCATCTGGAAAGTCTGTGTTCAGTTTTTCTAAACATACACACCAAATGTGGTTTTGGCCATTGTACACAAACACTCATGGATCACGTAATTGGATACCTGTTCAATTACCCTACAAAAATATTGACTCAACCAATCACAGGATAGTAATTTAACTCCTGTAAACATTAAGACATGGTAAAAGCAACTTGTTTGCGGTCAAACCAGGCTTCAGAATGGGGGCCAAGAGATTTCAGTGACTTGCATCGTTGCCATGTTCAGACATTGACTGAGTATTCCAGAAACTACCGGCCTTAGAAATAGAGCATAAATCTCCACAGTCACCAGACCTCAATCCATCGTAACTCTGGGATGTGGTGGATCAGCTTACAAATCTGCAGGAGCTGCACGATGCCACCATGTCATCGTGCAGCTCCTGCCTGTGTGCCCGAGTCTCTGTTATTGTGCAGGAGCCTGCTGCAGGCAAGCCAGCTTTGTGTTTGCAGCTACAGCAGAGACAAACATTAGATTAAAACTGCAGCTTAATGTATTCTGCCATTTCTAATTGAAGTGTATAAGGAGATCTTTTTTTATTTTTTTTATTGAATTCCAAACTCTATCAAATAAAACGCCATGTTACAATATATCAATATAATTTGTGCATTTCTAATGAAAGGCTAGTTGTGGTTCAGCTCAACTATCTAAAATGGTCTAGCAGAATCACTTTAAAAGTTTCATTACGTTTCATTCATGCACAAACTGGTAAAAATGTCTAACATTTTATGTATTTATGGATCCAATTAAAAAGCTATTGTTTACTGTTTAGCGATAAAATGGATAGGAAATGGCTTAGTTTATGACTTTTAGTTGAGCCAGTTCTACAGAAGGTATTTTTTAAAACTGCCTTTCCCTTTCCTTCTTAAATACTCTCCCTTATAGAGGATTGTTTCTCATAAAGTCTGTCCACGTAAAAATGCAAAAACACAATAAAAAACTAAACTAAAACGCTGTCAGCAGCTGCCAAGCTAACAGACCCTTTCCATCTTTTACTTCTTTGTGTTTTATGGTTGATTGCAAAAAACAATTATACTGCCAGCTTCTGCACCAGAGGAATCACCTCCTGTAAACAAAGGCGATTGCACTGCAAACTTGCCAAAAGTCTCTTGTTTTCCTGTCTAGACATCAATACTGCAAACAAGAATTAATGAAAATCTTAACCCTGAAGGGAGCTTTTCAAAACGTTTGTTTTCTGTGAAGATGAAAGGCAAAAGCAGAGACAAAATTAGCTTCAACTGTGTGCAGGAAAAGCTTTGAAAAATGCTTCATATATAAGGGCTGCTGCTGTATAAATTTGTCAAAGTTAAATCCTTGGCCTTAATCAGCCATACTTTACTGAATGTGAACTCAAATCAGTTAATTTGAGAGTCATGGATCTCATCACACAGTTTAGGCAGCAATTTAACTTTTAGTAATTAAAACTGATTACTAAAGTTTTGATTATAGTGGTTATTTGAACCCCTATAATGTGCAAAACGACGGATCTGAAGAGCTTTGTTAAAAATCTAAACATCTCCACTACTGTAGCTATTAAGACCACAAACTTATTTATATGCATAAACATCAGCATTATTGCAAATTAGTTATGGTTGTTGTCACAGCACAGCGTCAGAACAAAAAGTTCATCAGTTTGGTCTGCGGTAGACTGTGCAGCCAGTCATCTGCTAAATGAAGCATCAATGCATCCCAACATTCATTAATGTTAGAAAGGTCATCATATTGTTACTGTCAACCTATGTACAGCGTGCTAATAAAAAGAGCCATACGCAGCAGTCGTCCCTGGGTATCTGAGGCTCCAGAAGGTCCCCTGCCTGGATCTCCTCCCCGGTCCAGGCCTTGAAGCTTACAGACCTGGGTGAAGGCTGCTGGGTGGGACCTTCGGCCCACACAGAGGCGTTGAGGCAGTGAATTATGATGTGCTGCACAGCCTCGGTGCTCAGCAGGTGGATAAAATTCATCTGGATTCGACCCACTCCGATTTCCAACTACAGAGAAAACAAATGACCAGGCACTGCTGTAAAGTACTGAAAAACTGGAAGACATTGAAAACAATCTGGAACACTTCAGACTGATTAATGTGGTTTAGTGTATCAAGAAAGGATACTTTAGTACTAAAATATGGACACCTCTTGAAATGAGCTCTAACATATGGGGAATAAAAACACATTTTGTGGTTATCACATCACATTAAGTTTTTTGTCATTTGCCTGGAAAAAGCTAAGGCAACTTACAGACCAAAAACAAATCAGAGCTTCTCAATGCCTTTCAAAACTTTTTATACTCAGACAGTGGCAGCATTCATTGGTTGTTAAACCTCTTCACTCTGATGCCTCCAAGTCAAATCCAGACCAACCAATTCCCTTCATACATTACCTAACTATTAACAATGTCTGCATTTGTGTAAGTAAATCTCACTTTAAATAAAACTGAAGGCCTCAAAGGTTTCTTAAGACCATTAGAGAACAAATAGCATCATGAAGACCAAAGAATACAGCAGACACATCAGGGAGAAGGTTTAGTTATTAACGTGTCAAACTTCATATCTGCAAGCCAAAGTCTAAAAATGAAAATAGTTTGGCACAACTGCAGACCTACCAAGACATGGCCACCTACCTAGACTGAATGCATACCAAGAAGAGCTGTAAAACATACAGCTGGACATGTAATCGGGTGGTTTAGATCAAAGCAGTTGTATGAAAAATGGGCCAGTTAAGGTCTTTTATCAAAGTCCAACAGAGATTCGGTGGCATGGCGTGAAAATGCATGCTTACAGATACTTTCAATATGTTCTGACTGAGCTTGAATTATTTTACAAAGAATGGGCTCAAATGTTGGTCTTTCGTTATGTAAAGATGGCAGATGCATACCTCAAAAATATCTGCATTTAAACGCGGTTCTATAAACTACAGCCTGACTGGTTCTGGTCTCCACACTTTATACATTTGTGAATCACAATCTGGTTTCTTGCACTTATGCTCTATAGAAACCATCTCACATCATTCCTTTTTTTAAGGTCAGTCTATAAGAAAAAACTTAATATATATTTGCATGCTCAACACAGCCACCGATGATGACTCTGTTTGTAGCAGCCATTGCTCTTCACCATCAGATGAATATTTTATAAGTAAATAAATTCTGACACATAAAGCAACACTCAGCTTTTATCCTTGGAACATAGAACTGATCAAAGTGCTTAATGTAAAATATTCTATCGTCTCTGAGCTTCATTTTACCTTTTTTTTTTGCCAGGCCTTCATTTTCGTGTTCATGAGAGATTTAGTAATTGTTGATTGTTGTCTGGATTCAGGGAGTGCCAGCAGTTGGTTGCACTGTTGCTGTGCAGCTACAACATTCTGGGTTTGAATTCCTGAGGTGTTTCTGCAAACAGTTTGCATTTTCTCCCCATAAGCACAAGCTTATGGAGCTTTGGCCTCTTTCAACAGTCCAAACAATGACTCTTAAGTCAAATGGTCTCTGCATTTGTGAGTGTGTGTGCATGTTTGTTTGTCCTGTGTGTGTTTGTGTCTCTGTTCAGCTCTGTTTACCCGAGCCACCAAAACTCACCGTAACCCGGCACAGACAAGCAGTTACAGGTAACGGATGGATAAACGAATAGATGTTTGGATTTATTAAGCCACATTAATCTTTTTAAAATGTCCCCTAAAAAACGGCACAACTTTTCAACGAAGTCCACCACATTCAAATAAACCGCAGATGTTGGTGGTCTAGTTTGATCTAATGTGTGTGCTTTCTTTGAAACAGAACTTACATTGACGTAAGTAACTTAGAAATCTGATCAACTACTGCTTTTTCAAAGCTCTTAAGTCATTCTTGCTGGTCTAAGCATAAAAATAAACTGGTTATTCTAAGAATCACTTACATCTGTATGACAGATTCTGAATTAAGAATGACATTTGTTTATATATATATATATATATATATATATATATATATATTTTTTTTTTTTTGCTCCTTCTGCTGGAAGTATTCTGGCATACGTCTTTGCCATTGTGTGGAATCCAGACGTTTAACTCTGCATGTTAAAGATAAAATAACGCCAACAGATGAAGGTTAGATAAAGAGATTTACTTTCCAGATGAGAGTGCTTTTGATTGCATCCAACTCTGGAGACTTAATGCAATACATTTAGATTTACTGTTCTAACAGGCCATCCAAATTGTTCCAAAAACATGCTTAACAGCAAAAACCTGGACGGCTACGCTCATGTTTGTCACAAATGATATTTACAGTCTTAAACTCTTTGCTTCTTCAGCTTTTTTGTTGGATATCCCTTTTCGAGATTTATTTGGAACATTTATGTGTTCATTCCCCTACTTGTGCCCTCTGTAGAATCTGAGTGGTAAATGTTCATTACAGCTTCATCTACAGAGCTTTGTAAAAGTATTCATACCTCTAGGAACTTTTTTTTTTTTTTTCATATTTTGTCAGTTGACAATCTTCAGTGTACTTTAATTGGATTTTGTGTGACATACCAATCCAGACAGTTCATACTTTGAGAATTTTATGCAAATACAAATTTTAAACATGCATCATGTATTAAGCCTGAACCAATTTTTCGTTATAACTACAGTAGAAAGCCTTTTGGTGCATGTCTCCACCAGCTTTGCAAACCTTTTGAATTTATGGCTCAAAATAGCTCAAGCTCAGTCAAATGGGATGAAATGCATTATTGAATATCAATCTTCAAGTCATATCATAGATTCTAAATTAGATTACTTTCATCTAAAATACTGTGTTGCAACTCAAGTTGAATGTTTATATTTGTCCTAATGGAAAGTGACCCTACAAAGCAGTTTGTTCCATGAACGACCTGTATTTACCACCCTCCATCTGTCCATAATCTCTTATCATGTCCCTGTCTCTCCTGAGGGAAAGCATCGCCACGCCCAGATCATCCCACCATTTTTTACCATCTGAATAGTAATGTAGAATGTCAGTTTTTTCACAATATGCAGAGTTCTAATGGCTCAACAGGTTGAATTCCAACAATAACTTTCTTCTTGCACTTGTACCATAAGTCAAATTTGTAGATTTCATTTAGGGATAGTAGACTAAAGGGGGCTGGAAACAAATGCATGCCTCACTTTTTAGATCTTCATTTGTAATAAAAAGTTCAACCATTCTCTTTACGTTTCATATAAACAATGATGTTTGTCATTACAGTGTGGAAGGCCCTGTAGATTTGGTGAAGAGGGAATGCAAAGAAGTTCAAACCTTTGAAACTGTAATAGGTTTCAGACAAGTTTGTCCTCCACCAGTGAAGTTACACATCACTTCAATGCTGTCTGCACTGCATCCAAGATTTGGATCGATCCAGTAAGCTCCTGCGAAAAAAGAAATCCAAACAAAATCTGACTAACTGACACAGAACAAGTGCATAAGACACAGCATCCAGTTAAACGACTCCTCACCGTCGTACATCCGCTGCTCACAGTTGTAAAGGTCCAGGCAGGTTCGAGCCGGGTTGCGTCTGGTTCCCAGCGGGTTCTTCAGGCTGTGGATCAATGTGCTGAGGTGGTGAAGCGTCTTCAAGATCTCCGTGCCTTGGTCTAACATGGGCAAGTCCATGCTTTGATAATTCTAGTGTTAATGTGAGTTTTTACACAGTTTAGGGTCAAAATGTTCTGCAGTTTATAATAGAAGAAAATCATATCATGGCTTACAGTTCCATTAAAAACTGACCTCTTGCTGTAAAACAGCAGGAGGCTCCATGATGATTTCCAAAGCAGGACTGAGAGCTTCATTTCTCTGCAGCCAGAAGACACATTTAGTTTGTATTTTGTCAGCATTAAACCCCAAATTATGACGTGAGAAGAAACAAACTTACTAGTAAATGCTCAGAACTTGGAAGGCCCTTCAAACCAGCAAAAGAAAAGAGGCATTAATAGAGCAATCCCAGCCCCATCTGCTCTTTTTGTTAGCCTTCTCCTACTGTGTGTGTCAAGCGTCTTTATAATAATCTATAATCTAGTAGTTATGGTGTCCTATTCTCACTAAACATGCAGATAAGCAGAGAGAAATTAATGATGCACAGGAAATGATGCATGAATAGAAAATAAATTATCCATAACTGCAGAGGAGACGAGCGGCCGGCTATAACACAGCTGATCACAAAGGAACAAAAGCAGGCCTGAAAAGAAAGATTATCTGCTCCAAATAACACAGTCACAGCTCACCTCCTGCATTTTTATTCCTCCAATAGTTTTCAGTGCGTCTAAAATGTATCATTTTCCACATATGGAAAATGAAATCTAATCTTAAAATCTGACTTTTAGACATTTTAGTGTGTGGTCACCTCATGCCGACCAAGAAACCAGCAGCTGGGACTAGAGATGGAAATTAGCTACCTGGCTATAACCCCATGTCATTGTTCATTAATATGCATTGTCCCAGTTTTAAAAATGAACTAATCAAGATTTTGACAACCTTTGCAAACTGTTTTGACAAACATCAACATTTGAATAACAGTTTTTAAGTTCTGACAGATTCTGAATTCAGTTTGGGTTTGGACATAGACATGCTTTGTTGCTGTATCCCAGTTGCAAAGTCTATTGCAAATTTTCTTTTAGGGTTGCTCTGAGCTTCTCTCCATCCACATGCCCATCAGCTCTGACCAGGTTCCCTGCCCCTGCTAAAGAAAAGTATCCCCACTGCAGAATATTGCGACATTTACTAACTCAAAATAAAAGAAATATGCCCAAAAAGAAGACAAAAAACTATGAAGACTGTGCTCCCTTGCTGACCACAAAACAGGAGAAAAAAATGAACAAAGAAAGTAGAGAGTTCCCACTAGCTTCCTCTGTGTGGTTTGAAAAACACTGATCTGCCTCTTAAAAATTCATCAAAAGCACCAAAAGCACACACAGTGTGTGCGTGTGCGTGTGTATGTGTGTGTGTGCGTCACAGACACCAGATAGCCACAAATAAAAGCCCAGGGAGAAAGAGTGAAGTAACACTATGTTATGACACACTTTATGTTGCTGCTGATAAGCTGGAACACATCCACCACTAGAAGAAAATCCCTAAACATCAGAGAACAGTGTTAGTTTTCCACCATGTATATTTTGCATGCAAGTTAAAGGTGCAGCATTATGGATTTTCCAGGCACATAATGGCATTTTACAGCATTAGGATTTATTTTATAAACCAACACAGAGCAGTTATGTGCTTGGTTTATGACAAATGGTTACAATATAAATACGTTGAAAGTTGTGTCTTTAATGTGCCAAATGTGGAAAAGTTCTAGAGAAATTAGTAGTTTTGCAAATCAGTGCACAACACAAAACTGAAAGTTGTCTATAGACTGTGACAAGCTGACACTGTATGAAGTATTAATGAACGTGAAAGTAATGTATCTATTTTCCATATGTTTAACATGCGAAAGGGAAAACCTACTGGTGGCCCAGGTGGTCCTCGAGGACCAGGAGATCCCTAAAAAATAATTTAAAAAAAATCAAGAAATTAAAACATTTATATTTTATATAACAACATATAGTAATTTTGTTCTTAAAAACTACTTACATTTGGTCCTGGTAACCCCTTAGGGAGAAAAAGAAGACAAACTGATTATGAAACAAGAATAAAGGCAGAAAAGCTTTATCATTTCTAAAAAAAAAAAAAAAAACCTCCAGCAATTTACCATCTTTATCTGGTGTATTATATTGCTAAAATTATTCTTTTGCCTGTTCCAACTTCTTACTTAAAAATCTTCTTCCACACAGCAAATCCAATTTTCACACCACAGACCTGGATGTGAATGTAGGCGTTTTCGGAGAGCGCCCGTAAATTATGCTGCGCGCGAGCGCTCAACAAACCTCTTAAAAAGCTCTGAGACGTGCAAGAGGCCTAACATTTATCACAATGACAGGATTTCCACAGCAGCTAAGTGTCACTGCGAGTGTAACAACAAACAGCGGAAACACAATAGGAAATGAAAAGTGCTGAAGGGCAGGAGGAGGCTGAGTGGTGTGCTGTCTCCTTGCTAAGTATCCTATTCTGTGCTCACAGTACAGACAGACAAGGATTCATCAAAACAGCGCCACGCACCGTCTCCCCGCGACTTCCTTTGTCACCCTGAGGTCCCTGGTGAGGAGAAAAAAGACAGACGATCACTCCATCACTGCTAGGAAGGCAGAAAGGAGTCACATAAAGCCTGGCACACCGGATGAGGGATGAGGTACATACTGGATGACCGCTGGGCCCAATGATGCCAACAGGGCCCAAGGCTCCCACCGCACCCTGAAAAGCAGAGGCATGTAAGTGACTAAGGACACATGTGATGAAGCTTCTGATGAGGCCGCACTTATTTTTCATGCCAAATGTGCAGTTTGGGAGAGTTCAGCGGCCCAGAGTTGGCTGAAATACTGCACTGAGCTGGCAAGCTGTTATTTGTTATCAGCTTACCATCAATCCTCGCGGTCCTTTTGGTCCCTGTATTCCTGCCAGGCCAATGTCCCCTGGGGGTCCCTGGAAACACATCAACACATCTCAGTGCAGAAGACACGCAAGTTAAAAAACAGACCTCAGGAAAAGTAATAAGAAATCTTTGTGGTGCAAAGGATATGTAGAGATTATCAGATATGAACTGTAATCTTTCAATTGAAATGGCCTTTAAAGGCTGTAGTTAGTCAAAGGTAACACACTAATGACAGCACAGTATCTCAAATAAAGAGTTAATGATCCAGTTAGGTTGTTATTATCTTGTTGGTTTGTGTGATAGCACATGTGCAAGCAGTTATGGTCTTTATGCATAAAAGGACACAGTGATTTCATAGTAAATTGTTCAACTCCCTCCAAAGTTAACTCGTCCACTGAGCTGAATTCAGAAACTTTGATTAAAGCCGGGGGTAGGTAACCTTTTCATTCACAAATTTTGAAGGGAAGAAGATCATCTTAAAAAATGTTTACCTAGGTTAACATCTCTATCAGTAGCAAGTTGATATTGATTGATATTGATTGGCTGAAAACATGTTAGATTGCTAATTTTGTTTATTAGTTTAAACATTTTCATTCATAGCTGAAACTAATTGTGTGTTGATTTTAAATAAACAAACAAATATCATGTTCTCTGTCAATGTGACGTAATCAGATGATTGGAAATGAAAAGTATTTTCTCTTCAGATTGATTTTCATAAGTTATGAGACAAATTGTTTTATGAAAATCAATATTCTAATGCAGTTTTAACTTTGTTACATCCCCTAAATACAAGATAGAGCAGATTACCCTTTTTACTCTTGCACTGATTGTCAGAACTACTTCAATAAGATTTTTTGTGTCATTTTTGTGTCTTTTCAGCTTCAAATCCTCCACTAGCGTTGCTTTACCAGACAATCACCAGACATTTTAGAGCCTCTAGACCAGGGGTGTCAAACTCAATTTCACCGAGGGCCACTGCAGCATATTGGCCCCCCTCAATGGGCCACATTGAAGGTACAGATCAGGAGGGCATCCCTGCTAAAACACACCCCAGACAAAAGGTTGACTTCCCTCATTCAGGTCTGAAGAGGCTTATAATGATTCAATGGTCCAGGTGTGTTAGAGAAGGAATGCATCTAAAGTTGCAGATGGTAGCTCTGGAAAACTAGACTTGGGCACCCCTAGCATCAATGTTAAAAATAAATTAAACACCTCATATTGTTAAATAACTGATTTTATGTATTGAAGTTTTAAATATTACATTTGAGTTTCCATGGATGTAAAAATTACTGCTCAGTTTAAAAATTACATTATTTAAATCAGTGTTTAAAGGTGAGCAAGCAAATAATAAAAACAAGTCACATGGGCAGACAATATAGACTTTACGCAAAGATTTAGTCTCAGAGGCAACTGAAATCAATTAATTAAAAACAGCCTTTCTGAATATTATCTCATGGTCTCTGAACTAAATGCCTCTTTCTGACCGGGAGCTGACGGCGTGTTGAAGAGTTATGGACCGGATGCTTTGGAGCGTCTGGTTAGGAAGCGCATTACAAACCTTTGGTTGAAATGTAGTTTGTAGTCAATTTGTGCTCAAAATCTATTTTAAGTCAATCATCGGCCTATAAAATGCTGTGGGGCCACATGTGGCACGCGGGCCTTGAGTTTGACACATGTGCATTACCCCATAGAACTGCCAATTGGTAATTGAAGTAAAGTAACTTTGATTTCAAAGAAGCCTACATTGAAGTCGATTGGCAAATGAACCAATCAACTTGGCATGGAACACGAAAGGGGAAGACTCTTATTGTCTCACTGCACCCCAAAAGATGCAGAACCTACAAAAACTGTTTCTGAACCAGAGACCTATTGCGTGTAAAGCAAACGTGATAGCCACTACACTACAGGAACTGAACTTCTCTGCTCTGTTTCAATTTGAGGTTCCAAAGTTGATGATGTGAGATGCGACGCATGAAAATTTCAATTGAGGCTTGCACTCAGATGCCTGGATTCAGAGTACAGACCATGACACCACAGACCCTTGTTGACCTTTAGTAAACACCTGTGATGAATAGAACATACTAAATCTGCTTCTGTCTGGTTTCGAACCAGAGACCTTTTGCGTGTGAAGCAAACGTGATAACCACTACACTACAGAAACTCATGCTCTTTCCACTGTTCCTGGTAGATGATCCACATTTTGTTAGAGACTAATGTCAACAATGGGCATGGAACAAAGTCAAATCCTTATACCACAGATCCTCTCAGAGAGCACAGGAACTTGGTGAACAAACTGTCAGACTTATAATTGTGCCTAATTTCACATTACAGTCCATAAACTAAGCCTGGGATCAGAAAATGTCATTAGCAGAGACAAATGGTTCTACAGAGACTTGGCTAAATGGCTATAAAATAAAATCAATTGTTACAAATAAAAGATGGTTCAACACATTAAAATAAAAAAATATCTCTGAAATACAATCAACACTTCAAAATTAAAAATGGTTCAAAAATAATATCAACACTTCAAAATACAAAATCTCTGGAAAATAAAATATTATGTATGTTGTTTTGAAAAACATTAGAATATAAGCATTTTATCAAATCTTCATTGTGGTAAGTTCTTCTTAAATCCATGGAAACTCAACAGTTTGTAAGGTAGGTGAGTTAGCTCAGCTGGTTAGAGCACCGTGCTGGCAATGCTGAGGTCATCGGTTCAAACCCCATACGGGGTAGTTCATGTCTAAGGTCTTTCACACAATCAACACTTCAAAATAAAGGGTTCAAAAATAAAATCAGCACTTCAAAATAAACAAGGTTTCAAAAATAAAATCAACACTTAAAAATGGTTCAAAAATAAAATCAACACTTCACAATAAATAAGGGTTCAAAAATAAAATCAACACTTCAAAATTAAAAATGGTTCATTTATGTTTTCCCATCCACCTGGTTGTGTTAATCCATTAGAGGAGCCAGTAGTTTATCTTGAGGAAATAAATTACAATGCAAAAGTTAATTAGACTGTAACATGCACAGTTCGCTGCTCAACCACTGCAGACTGCGAAGACTTAGAAACCGCTGGAAGTAACTCATCCAGCGGATTTAACAAATGGAGCCTTCTGGGTTCACGTTACCCAGGAGAGCGGCGTTCTGGAGGAGCTGCAGACGTAACATCTGTCCGTTTCAGAGAAGCGAAACCACGCAAATAAATAAATAAATCCTAGTAAAAGCGCACACCGGACCGCACAGGGTAAAACAGAGTTCAGTTGATCTGTTTGGATCAGACAGATCCAACTGACTGATGAATTAGCACAGATTTTTCTGCAGATGGGAACCAGGAGGAAGTGCGTTCAGACCCCAGCGGGTGAAGTGATGCTAATTTAAGTAAATCCACTTAATTTAATTTATTAAGTTATTGGGGCCTCAGTCAGTGGTTTTTGTCACTACGGAGAAAAATGTAATTTGTGATGGGATCTGGATTCACGGAGATTAAATAAACCACATAAAATGCGACTAAATAGCCGATATTAATATGATTGTAATTTCACGGATAAAAATAGTACATGACCGATTTTTTTTTTATGTTGTCGGTCAAGATAACGGATAACAATGTTGACTGGTAACAATCGGAATGCATTGTGGGAGACGTAGTTTTTAATCAATTCGTGCTCAAAACCAATTTTAAGTCAATCATCAGCCTATAAAATGCTGGGGGGGCACATAAAATGACATGGCGGGCCACATGTGGCCCGCGGGCCTTGAGTTTGACACATGTGCTCTAGACTTTAATCCCACTTTTACTGTTTCTATCTTTGCTAAAAGCTTCACAGTTAGATCAACTACTGAGCATTAACAACAGTTATTTACAAAGAGCTCCATTACAGGATAGTTTTTTGGCATCACTCAGAGGGTTTCATATGAAAGACTTAAACTAATAAACTCCATCCAGCTTTATCAGCTGGTTTTATCTAAAGTACAAAATGACTAAAAATAAAACTGAGTTGTGGCTGAGCAGAGGCCACCCAGGGGCATTATACAATAATACTCTTGGCTTTGATGCCTAATTCTCTCAAACACAACATAATCATTGGTACTTCCAGATAATTTTAGGTTGTTAATCTTAACAAAAGTACCTTGGGTAACCCTGAACATAATTTTTAGGACATTCTGCTGCTAAATGCTAAGCCTAAACTCCAGACTGATGTTTGGAAATGCAAAAGTTGAAGACTTGATACAAGGAGTCCTTAGTTACTCACCTTTGGGCCGAACATGCCCAGTACTCCTGGGTAGCCCTGCTCACCGCTATCCCCCTGACAAAAATAAAATAGCAGCCATTAGAAAATAAAATAATAATGTCATTTAAAGGAATTTGGTCAACTGAAAGGAAATCTCTGCTAACTGTTTGGCCTTTTGCTCCCAGGTCTCCTGGCTTTCCCGGTAATCCCATCACACCGACAAAACCTCTCTTCCCCGCTGGGCCCACCTGACCTGGCAGACCCCTCTCCCCCTGAAACACACACATGAACATCTTCCTTTGCCACTACGCCACAGCTTGGGCACTTTTATGTTGACAAACTAGTGGAAGTTACTACTACAACAAATTTATAGTTCACAACCCCATTAGTGTGGGCTGGATGAAAATATTACTGCTGAAAATGCAACTCCCAAGTTACTTTCCATAATGTCATTCAGGTGCATTCTTAAAATATGTATTTGACATTGGGGTACAAAACAACAATCAAAGCTTCAACTCTAATAAATCCAACACGTTTCCAAAATATGACCTAAACAGAATTTTATTTCCTATCCCAGGAGTCGCCCAGGAGATAAAAACTCATTATAACTGCAGAACTAATAAATGCAGCTTCTCTGTGGGTGTCATTAATTCTCTTCTCAAACGTCATGAACTTTGCATTTTTATATTCCTGGAACGGCCATTCAAATAAATATTGTCATCTATTTTGCAGCACTGATTACTGCATTGAATGGGGGTGTTGTAAGAGAGGCCATAAGGACTTGAAGTGGAGTCAGGCACAATAAAGAAGTAGCATAAACAGGCAACATAAATGCGAAGAGAGGCTGTTCCAACAGATTAAAGCTTGTTGGCTGTTATGACTGTCAATGGAAATACATTTGTGCATTCTTATTTAGAGAAGTTCATTTTATCATTTTAGCACAACCAGTTAAAATGAAAAAAGGTGGTTAACCCAGCCTTCAAACCTTTGAGCCAAAGGAGCCTTGGCTTCCTGAAAGTCCCGTCACCCCCTTTCCGCCTGGCATCCCAGGTTTTCCAGGTAAACCAACTTCTCCGTCCTCTCCTTGATCCCCCTAATTCCAAAGCACCAATAGTGAGCAACAGAAAAAATATATACATTTTCTTTTATTATTATTTCTCTCTCATTTAAATATGTTTCTCAGACAGTGAGCTCACCTTGACTCCATTACTTCCATCTTTACCAGGTAAGCCATCCATCCCAGGTGGGCCCTCCAGTCCCTCCCTGCCCAGGACCCCATGTGGGCCAGACGGCCCCTGTGGGCCCTCAGGACAAAAAAAAAACTCAAAATAAATCCTGTTTAATATGTACAACAACTCCTTGACAAAAAAAATATGGTAGATCTAAAAAGTGTATGCACCCCTGTTAAAAGGTCATTTTTTTGTGGTGTAAAAAACAGATTAAAATAATCAAAACCTTGTCCTATAAATGAAAAAAAAGCAAATATATTCTGTAAAATTAGTTTGCAAAACCTGGTTACATAAGGTTAAGCTAATATTTAGTGAAATCATGCTCATGACCAGGGGTCCCCAAACTACGGCCCGCGGGCCGGATCCGGCCCGCCACGTCATTTGGTCCGGCCCCCTGAACAATGCCGGATCCGGCCCGCCTGCTCATACCAGAGAGCATTCAGTGTTTTTTTTCATATATTGTATTTTCCGGTTTATATGTGGATTTTTCTTCAACCACCAGGGAGCTTTTGAGCAAATGTGAAACTTACTTTCCCTCAATGGAATATATACTCGTCAGTCACCGTTTCACTCACGGTTTTTTCCATTTGCATTCTGGGTAAAAATCTATCCAAAAGCACGAATGTTTCGTCGTCGTCGTCGTCGTCCCCCCCCCCCCCCCCGCCCCCCCCCGCTCGACAGTTTCAAATACAGAACCCCCCCCCCCCCCCCCCGTCGACAAGAATTTCTTTGTTTTTTTTTACTGCAAAAACTAAGACCGGCCCCCGACCACAGAAAGGAACAGCTATGTGGCCCTCGCAGGAAAAAGTTTGGGGACCCCTGCTCATGACCTTCTGCACCCAAGCATACATCCAAAACAACACAAGAGTCCAGAACTACTTCTGACATAAACTGTGTGAAATGACCTGAGGAAGACTGTGAACAACATAATCTGGAAGATTAGCAGAACTTCTGCAGGGTGGTGTGACCAGCCTTGGTAAGCTGAGAGGTGGCATTAAGGTGGAGGTTCAACACATCATCAGTTAGAGCAGTGGTTTCCAAACATTTTCTGCGCCCCCCCCCTATGGATTACAAATGGCTGTCTGGTTGAAACGACGCCTGTGACGGGGGAAAATCGACTTTTTTGGGGGCAAAATGAATGTACATAGCTGAAAATAGACACCAACATCGGTAGCCTACAAGGTACTTGTTAAGCTTAAGGTTCTGTATTGATATTAGCTAGTCATCTTTTAGCTAACATTACCTGCATCCAACAGCTTTACTCAACTCAGTCGGTTAGTTTGGGTGAAAAACTGTGAAAAGTTCTTTGCGTTTTGCTGGTTTGCTGCCGTGATTCTAACACAAACCTACGTAGCTCCGCACAGCAGCAGCAGGTCTCCTTCACAGGTGGAAACCCAGCGCGAGCGTCGCTCATGTTGCGTTTAAAGGCGGCTCGGAAAAACAGGTTACAACATGTTAACAACGGATTAAACAGTTTTAACTGCTGATAAAAGTGACAGAGGACACAAATATGGGAAGTGTGGAAGCCTCTACTGTATCAAATTGACAGTGTTCATGTTTTTTTGTTTTTTGTCAGAGATAAGCACAAAGGGGTGGATACACTTTAGACCTCGTGTCAGTGCAACTCACTGGTGGTCCTCTGTTCCCAGATGCTCCAGTTACGCCTGATTTTCCTTTAGGACCCTAAAGCAACAAAAAGCCATCTTCTGAATTTGTGGTTAAAAAAATGTATATGAAATTGAACAAATAATCTCACATTCTCACTCAATCCCACAAAACTATTTAATTTATGCCTTTACCTGATCACCTTTGGATCCTTTCAGACCTGGTTGTCCCTTCAGCCCAGGATGTCCCTGAAAAGGATCATTCATATAAACATTATTGGACTTTGTATGACTTAGCTGATATATGACTGGTAAAATGATACTTAACATGTTAGAAGCCAGAAAGTGGATACCTACAGGAAGACCTGATGCACCTGCTTCACCTCTAGGCCCATTGAAACCAATTTCACCCTAACAAACAAAGGTCATTGTCTCTTTGTTTTTAGCTCATTTTTGTAATTATAGATTTGGGGGATATTATTGTCGTCTTATGCCAACTTACTATGCGTCCTGGGTCACCTGGCTCTCCTCGTTCCCCTCTGTCTCCGGGAGAACCCTGAATTCAGATGAAAACAATGTGTGCCATGTGTGCTGCTAACACATGGCACACAAAGACCTGGTCCAGGATGGAAACTCACTCTGTCACCTTGGGGACCTGGAAGACCCTCTACTTTGCCGTCATCTCCCTGTTCACCCTGAGCAAGAAGCCAAAGACAAGAGTCAGAGGTTTTCACTATTAAATCCAGTGACCTGAACAGAAGGAGTGGCAGTGCTGCATGTTTCTTTAAAAGCAGGGGGTCGTCTTTTAAAGAAAGGCAAGTCATTCTCCAAACTATTACCTGCAATGATCCTATTACACATAAATGAAGCTGGTTTGCTCTGGGAGCTTTCATGGTATTCATTAAACAATAGAAATAGATGTGTGTATAATTTAAGCAATTACATGCTGCACATGCGGGGAATGAAATAAATAAATACAGATCCCAACAATGCAACTGTAAGAGGGATAAATAGTTAAGGCTAGGGGGCAAAGACACCTGACAACTGCACAGATGAAAAGCAATAAGCCGTACCTTCAACTATCATTTAGATTTGTATTGACATTGTAGTTTCAGTGCCAGAAGTACCTGGCGCTAAATTGACAATCATAAATTCTACAATGGCCTGGGCGACAGCGTGATACTGCATTAATTAGAGCGCAGGCAACAGCAATTATATAGAGGATACTGGGAATGAGAAAACAACAAATAACCGCATCCAGATGGCTTCTGCCCAGGGACTAAAAAAATGCAAATGAGTGTATCACTAAACTCTGGTGCACAGTGTATACACATATTACACAGTGCTCCTGTCAAATAAACACAAATTATGTGGCTAATATCTGCAAAATTATGAGAAGAAGTCCAGGTGCCTGGCTAATTATACACATTTGACTGTGCTGAGTTAATTGGCTTTGTCCAGGTTCATATCACAGATTAAATTAGGGGTAACTTTGGGGACAGACAATGACACTAAGACAGAGCAAGAAGGCAATAATTAGGAACAGAGATCTGGTCTCAAACAAGTAGTTGTGCACCAAAACAATCTGATATATGACAAGTCCCCCGGGGCTCATAACAGAATTTGACAGCCGGTGGCTTATAGGCGGCAAATAAATGGTTGAAATACCTTTTCACCTTTCGATCCAGGGGGTCCAAGCGGTCCTGGTGGTCCCACATAACCCTACAAAAACAGAAAGACAAACTAAATGCTTTTACACAAACGGAGCAAAACCAATCACATTTTCAAATTCATCAGCAAATAGAGTTACATCTCAATTAATTATAACATCATTGAAAATATAATTTATTTCAGGTATTCAATTAAATAATAAAGCTGGTATATTATGTAGCATCATTACACACAACGTAAAATATTTCAGGTGTTTATTTCTGCTCATTTTGATAACATGAATTTACAGATACAGAATGATTTTTAAGAAGAAAAAAATCTTAAAGTGCTTGGTCAAAACTCCTTTTGTGTGAATTACAGCATCAATGCACCACAGCATGGAGGCAGTCAGCCTGTGGTCCTGCTTTAAGTCCAGGTTGGCGTAGCGGCAGCCTTCCACTTGGTGATACTAACTATAACCTCTACATGTTTTTGAGATGCAGATTTAGTCTCTCGGTAACAAAATCTAATACATTTGAGACTTTTTGGTTAAGTTTAAAGACCAATGCATCAAGAATAACGTGTAATTTAAATACTTTGCAGTACATTTCTTTGCCACAGTGTTAAAAACAAGACAAACCAGTAATGAGAAATGAAGCCACACAAACTCTGGTTTAAGTGTTTTTAAGTCATTTATATGGTTAGATTAATTGTCAAAAGGTTAAAAACTTATAAACACCTCTGACCACTAGCATGGATTTCCAAGACGGGATCTGACCCAGAAAGCAGTTCTAATAAATTTATTGTCTTAGTTGATATAACGGAAACTTAAGGAGTCAAGCTGCCAGTCACTGCTGGTGAAGTTGACTCCCGGGTTTCTTGCCAATGGATTTACTGACAACAAGACGAGTAAAGGGGAGAACGATTTTGAATCTAACACAGAACTTGGTAAATATATATATTTTATCCTAAACATTGTAATTTCACATTTGGCCTCACTGTTAGAAAGAAGATTTCTGCAGATTTTGAGCCACAATGCTAAATAACTTTGATCTCCATTATTACATCAATAAAACAACCCTAAAGTAATTTCAGTTGAACTCACTTGGTGGGCTATGATCCATTGTCTGATGTAGACTTTGGTATTTCTAAAGCTATCAACACATGCAAAATGAACGGCCTGTAAAGCATAAATTGGGAAAAGAAACTGTGGCAGATGGCTGCTTCAGGCTCAGCAGGAGTGAATTGTAAAGGATAAATTCACACAGTAATCATGACAACTACAGGGTTTACAGAATGAGATCGTCATTTTAAAGGATCTGTAAGTAAATAACACCGTACTAAACTATTTTTTTTATTTTGTCATTTGAATTATGGACATGATATATAAAAAAATATTTTTGATATTAAGTAAAATTTTAAAATAAATCATTTTTCTCAATCTGATCTTTATCTTTCTTTCTGTTTAATCCACCAGACAAGAACAGACGATTCTTAACATACAACACAAATAAAAAAGACATGTCAAACCCAGGAGACTTGTTTCTCAAGGCGTTTTTTGTTTATTTTTTGTTTAAAAACAAACAAAACAATTTTTATGGCAGCCTAAGACAAATGTCTTCAGGACTAAAGTGCATTTGATATCCTTTTAAAAGCTTTAAAACAAAAGGCTTAAAGGTTTATCATAGATTCTTCTGATAAAAACTTGTGTTACCTCATAACCTGCTATGCCTGGATCACCTTGTTGGCCCATTCGTCCAGGAACACCCTGACAAAAAATATGATAGAAATAATAAGTTTGACCAAAATTAAAGGCAAAGTCCTTCCCTCCCCCAGATGAAAACGTACCACGGGGCCGGTGGTTCCTCTTGCCCCTTTCTGTCCAATAAACCCAGGCTCTCCATGCTCCCCGATTGGTCCACTCTCACCTAAGTGACCTTGCTGACCTTTGCTCCCCTGGAGAAAGCATACCAATAATCAGGTATGTACCAACACGCCTGAACGCATGTGGGAGGAATCTGACAATTCAAACATTCAAATGCTGAAAATCTATTTGTCAAGAACCTCCACTTCTGCTGTTATGGAGCATACTAAGTTCCTAGTTTGTTTTCAGCTTCATCAAAGGAATATTCAAGTCCCTGTCCAACAGAGCAAATTGAGAGCCGACTACAATGAAAGGTGTGCTTTGCTGCAGGCAAGTGAACTGGTAGACCTTTTCTCCTGGCTTTCCTCTTTCCCCGATTTTGCCGGGCGTGCCCTCCTGACCCTGTTAACCGAGAGATAGAGCAGAGGGCTTTTAGTGGACAAAAAGAGCCGTCTTCATTAGAACTGAAAGGGAATCAAAGATCGCTCTTGAGATACTCACTCTGACCCCCACAAGTCCAGGAGGACCAGGTCTGCCTTCCTTTCCTTTCAGGCCAATTTCACCTCTGTCCCCACCGGCCCCATCTGGACCGCCATCTCCTTTCTCGCCCTGAGAAAATAAAAAGGTGACACCTTTGAGTTAAGCTGCAGACAAACTCTTAGAGGGGATTCTCAGCTGCTGAGACTTCGTAAATTTAGTAATTCATTCAGGAGAAAGTAAAAATAGCTTTTACTCTGGAAATCAAGGACATCAGCATAAAGTCGGTGGCAGGAAATGCTTCCACCTGCTGACAAGCTTTATGAGATAACGACCTCACATTACATTTTTCAGCACCCGTCTACAATGCAAGTTGTACAATGCAAGCTGGACTTCCTTAACAGCTCAGCAGAACCACCGGCTTCATGACGGCCTTCACTGTAATTCATGCTGAAGGAGCCCAAAACAACCGCTGAGTGCACACACACAGATACACTTTCTGAATCTAAAATTCTTGTTTTTCTTGATGTTATTTAATGGTGTGAGTTACAATTCAAGACAATTTAATTTTCTGAGAGACTGAATTCTGTGTTTATATCAAACAAAATGAGCAAAAAAATAAAAATAATAATAATGTTTTGCTCATCAGTTTAGATGCCCTGAGAGAGTTTGACATTTATTGAGCAGGTTTGTGATGATATGGTGATTCAAAAAAGCAATCACAAATCACAAATGTCTGAGAAAAAAAATGGCTTTTTCCAACTGAGTGAAAGAAAAGTTGTTTTTTAAATCATCATTCTTTATCTAAGAAAAACGTCATAAAGGTGCTGCTAGAGTTAATTTAATTCCTAAAATAAATTAACTCTTGAGCATTAATTGGAAAAAGGAGATTATACGACATGTTCAGCAGGGATGATAGCAAGCAATGTATTTATTATAAAAATAGATTTTCTTAGCACTGGAATGTTTCCCCCTTAAATAATTTTACTCATATTAAAGGGGGATTTTTTTCCAACTACCTGCTTCAGTAAAGAAGTCATTTATCTTTGGGATTTTCACACATCTTTATCCCCAAGTGCCAAAAAGTGGTGATGGTGCAGTAAAACTTTAGCTTGTCCTTTCAGCCTTATATTCCCCGCTTTCAATTTTCTACATCATCAAATGAACAAATACCAGAACACCAGTTACTGCAGAGCCCGAGGATCCACAGCCACAAAAGTTAGGCCTCTTATATTCATCTATTTTCTCAGTAGTATAGCTAGTAAACCTTTACCTGGTGAGCGCAGAGATGCTCAATCTGTAAATGGTGCTAATATCAACCAAATGCTCAAGGTTACAAATAAAACCTTAAAATGTATCCATTATTCACAGGTGTCTGAAAAGGCCTACAGTGAGAAGTTGTGTGCCTCACACTCAATAGACTCTACTTAAAAGTTTTGCTGCAGCGCTCAGAGCTGCAGCGTGAAGTTTCTGCAGTGACAGCTCAGGCATGTAAACAAAGAGTCGCAGTAGTGGAACTACAATGACACAAAACCATGACTTATTTATCAGTTAGACACAGCAAGCTGTGAATTGGAGATATTTCAAAGATGAAATACAGAAAAATGACTTGACTTGTTTTTTTCCAAGGTGTTTATGATCCCTCAACATTTTATGTCACAGTAAAATAGGCCAAAGCACAAGAACTTCAGCCCTAAAGGATTTTTTGTCTGAAAGAAGAAGATTGGTCTTTTTGAGTCTTTAAATTATAAAAACCTCTTCGTAAAGAACCAAATTAATGCAACCGTAGAACAGATCTCTGTGTAAAATCAAAGGAAATATAATCAAAAATGAATGAAAAACAAAAAAGAAAGTGAAAGACATAGCCTGATAAAGGGACAAAGAAGGTGAGACTAAAACACATGATTTTAACCAAAAATCCAAATTATTATTTCTTCAAAGAGAATAGAAAACAAGTCTTTTCTTTTTATCTTCACTGTTTCTTTTATTTATTTCACACTTGTTCACACACATTTCTCCCACTATTTCATGTCTGATAATCAGAACAAGAAGCTTTTGTTTCCTTCCCACTCAAGGCATGTGTTTGCAAGAAAAGCATGTGGTGGAAAACTTGTTAAGTAAATAAATGTATATCCTTCAAGGTGTACAGTATTTTTGCATGTACAGTAGTTTTGCAGCATATGGAAATACAAATAAAAAATCCTGTTTAATTCAGGGAGTGGGTAGAATATTTCTTGAAAAACTAGTCAGTTCCTAATGATTTCTAATGTGTAAACATATTTGACTTAATATGACTGCATCATGTAAACAGTGACCAATCCTGCAGCACACATTATTTTGTATTGCAAGCTGATGTAAAATGGTGTGTGAAAATGTCCTGTCAGATTTCTTGTTTTTGCTTTTGAAATGTTTTGCATCATGAAAACAAATACATCCCTCAAAGATAGGCTAAGGAAATAAAAAACATAACGTTTTAAATGTTAGTTTGATGCATTAAGGTGGGGAAAAACTAACCAAGCCAACCTGGCCCAACGTGAAAGATCTCCTAAACCTAAAATCAGATTGTTTCACTCTGGGCAGCAAGATCTATGAGTCTCTTCAAAGTAATGCCAAAACATCTAAATTGGATTTAACTTCTTTCTTGCTGTTGAATCAGGAACATTGACCTTAACTGGGTCAAGCGAGGCCTGCAGAGCTGCAGATTCTGTTTCAGGTTCTTTTCTGACCTTCTGGATGAGTCATCAGTTTCGATAGGCTGGCCACTCCTGGGAAGGTTTCCCACTGCTCCATCTTTTCTACTTTTGTGGATAATAGCTCCCACTGTGGTTTACTGGAGTCTCAAAGTCTTAGGATTGGTTTTGTAACTCGCTCCACTCCGACAGAATTCAGTTACTTTGTTTCTCATGTCTTCTTGAATTTCTTTACATATTTTGCTGCTTTCTCAGATATTTTCTCTAATCTTATATTGACAGACAGGTTCTGTTTAAGTAATTTCCTGATTCTATAGGTCAGAAGTCAAGACCAAAAATTGATGAGACAAAATACTTTGGCTTGTGTCAATTTACATATTTTATTCATTGTTGTGGCGATAATGTAATCTTAATGCAGATTAACACAGATTACCAGCAAATCTGAATATAGTAATTGCAAACATATCTATGTAGATGTAAAATGTTATTAGAGAAAATGTTTATTCAGTTATTTTCTCAGTTATGAGAGGTTTCTACAAGCACAGCTTCAACCCCATTGTTTCCAAGTGGACTGTTTTTAAGGGTTTGTAAGCATTTGACCTTTGCCCTCAACCAAATCACTGAAACACAAGGTGGAGACAGTAATGAGAGAAATGGTACTGAGCCTTAGGCACTGCAAATATAGGCAAAGTATAAGAAATAATATTCTCAAATTCGGCTCATGACTAAAATGACGAAACATAAGGTTGTGAGTTTTATTGTGTTCTGCTATCAACATACTGGTTTTTTTTTTTCTTCCCTTTATTTTCTTTGTAAAATCTCAAGTTGGATGTTCCACAAGCACACAAAATTTGGCTCTTAAAAAATAACAAAAGCTGAAAATGTTTCCAAGATTTCCACCAAAATGTTCCACGAAGGCCAGAATCCATTTGCAGCATTTTCCAATTCTGTGTAACTAAAACTGCCTTGTACAACCATAAGCTCAGCAGAGTCTTGGGCTGTTCAGTTATTTTAGAAACAGCTTTTTGCTCAAGTTGCAATGTATGACAGACAGCTTTAATAACTTCTGCTCACTTTGTTCCCCAAGCATCAACACTGTGCAGCCAACATGCCGAATATGCTTCATTTAGTGGCAGTAAGTTAGTGCAATAAAAAAAGAGTTCAACAGGGTTTGAAATTGTAAAATTTTAGTGTTTTTTTAGACTTACCAAGGTACCATGTGGTCCACTTAGTCCAGCCTCCCCATCAATGCCTGTCTCACCCTGAAATACAAATCATAAAATATATATAGTTTTCATATGATGACAAGAAAATGTATAAAAAGTAAATGTTTTTACTTCTTTATACGTTATTCATTCCAAGTGTCTCCTCAAAAACATATGCTTGCAATGATCATTTAGAAATAATGTTTGACATCCAATAAATACTGAAGTTCAGAGGTCTCACACTTTTATTGCCACTTTAATAGGTACAACCCGAGTTCAGTTCAACGTAAATTTTACAGACGACTACGAAGTCTCACCCCATTCTGGAGAATCAATGAACAAGAAGCACATTTAAACTGTGATATCATGGTGCTTGATCCTCCTTTTAGCATTCACCTTTGTGTAAATGAACAATAGTAATGTTGAGAGTTTTTCAGGATGAAAACTGCATGAAGAAAACATGATACTCACTCTCTGGCCAATCAAGCCCTGCTCCCCAATGCTGCCAGGCGAGCCAACAGAACCCTGTTAAGCAAACCATCAAGACTATGAAGTATTTGCTTTATATTTTTCAATGCCCCAAAATATAGCTACCACCTTTGACTGCAAAGTTAAATCTGTGCTTCCCACTTTCCTGCAGGATGCATACCCAAACGTGGCACTTTAATTAAAGCAGCTGGAGTTAAAAAAAAAACAATCATTCACCTTGATTGTCCACAAAATTATACCACTTACAAAATATGAGATGGTTTTCATATTTTATTACAGATGAGTGATTTGCATTAACCACCCCCACGTCAATAAAATTACATTTCACAACAATTACAGCTACTGTCTTTTTTAGAATGTCTCAGCCAGCTTTGTACATGTAGAAACTAACTTTCTACATGTACAATCAACTAGCTAAATCTGGAGCAGCAATCTTCAAATCGTCCTACTGACTTTCATTTGACTTGAATATATTTTAATGAAAACCGTTCTATTTTAATCTTTATAATGTTTGTTTGCAAATGTTCTGTATTAAACCTCTGAGATTTCTGGAGAAGAACTGGATTTCTACTGAATTTTAACGCTCATGTGGACAGATTAGGCAAAAGGCAATCGAGAGGCGATTGTTTACACTTGTTTTTATTTTGGGGTTTCAGAAAAAAAGAGGGTTGAAGTCATACTTAAAGAAACTTTAAGAACCAGGTACAGCTCTCTTTTTACATCACACATTTGCGCCACATTGTGTTGGTCTAAATCTCAGTTAAGAAAACTGAATTTTGTGTTTGTAACAGGTTAAAATGTAATTCAGTTTAAGGGATATGAAAACTAAAGCAAAGGCAGCGTGTTTTTAAACCTCCACATGTACATCTGGAGCACTGAGCAGCTCTAATTCCACGGCATTTCATTTTTCATATCTTGTTCTCCTCACCTTCTCTCCAGATTCACCCGGCGGCCCTTTTTCCCCATCATTTCCAGCAGGTCCCTTTCAGAAACAGTTACAGCCTTTAATATTTGGCACTAATGTAAAACGCTGCTTGAGTTCTGATGCCAGCTGTGTGATCAACTAACCGTTGGTCCAATTGCCCCCAGTGGCCCGATCGTTCCTGCCGGCCCTGATGACCCCTGCAGCAGCACAGCAGAGGCATCAATAAAAATGGTTAAGAGCGTTTTCTGGCGTAAGATAAACACCTCTGGCAGTGACAGCAAATGGGAAAAAATGGGAAAATGGATAAGAACTAAGCAGAAAGTGAGTATTTGTGGGGGCAAGATCATCTGGAGGGCTCAGAATCTTTCAAACAATAAACCAAAGCTTCTGAATGTGAGTAAAACTGACCCACTGATATAGAGGCACACTGAAACTACAATAAAGCTGCCTCTACAAAGAGGAAATGGAGTAAATCAAATTGTCCCTGCTTCACCATACTTTGCTGTTCATGTCCATGAGGTCTGGACAGAGGGAGGAAGAAGAGGATTAGGATGTTTTTAAGCTTTTCCAACTGGATAGACGTTTCTAGGAAAAGCTCAGGAAAAGAAAAGAATTCATGCAAGAGCCAAAAAACATAACTAACACTGTAGTTCTCCCGTAGACTGACAGTTAAAGGGTGACACTACTAAAATACATAGAAGCTGAATTTGAATAATCAACTCACTGGTTCTCCTACAATTCCTTTGGCTCCAGGTGGTCCTGAGGGGCCCGGGATACCCTGAAATTATGGCATTGATGGTATTAATACACATTTAAAAACTAAAACTGATCTGAGCCAATCTAATAGACAACTCTGTTAGCCTTAATCACTTACTGGAAATCCCTTCGGCCCGGCTTCGCCTGGCTCACCAAGCTTTCCCTGCAGCAAAACCACAAAAATGGGAAGAATGTGATCACAGGACAAGACAAATATTCTAGGTTAATATGGTTAATATGGTTTCTGGCATTTTATGGCATTTTCTACAGAAATCATGAGTTTTATATTACACAATGCAGGGTAATTATTGGTTACTTGTCTGTCATTAAGTGCAAATTACTTGAATGATCAAAAATAATAACAATAATAATTATGATAAAGACTCTGGCAAAGATATTTAACAAATTAAGCATAATTACCATTTTTAGTTGGTTTAGGTTTATAGTTGTAATGTGAAAATATGTGAAATAGATAAATGCTATTTTATTCAAAAGGTGGGCATTCTAGTAAAAAAAATAATAAGTTTCTACCAAACTTTCACCAGCAGTTAAATCTCTTTGGCTTAAATGATTGGGCATTAATATGGACAAATGTCCTTGTTCAGTACTGAATATTAAGAGGTGTCCTACCTTCACATGATTTTACTATGTGATCAAACAGACATGGTATCTGTTTTATAACATCTCAAGCCAACACACTAGTTCTTTGATCTGAAGTTTTTAGAAAAACCACTTGAACAAATGCACAACCAGGACTGGAGGTTGTGCTCAAACACTTTTTGTTAGCAGAGAAAAACATTGATGTTTTTCTTTTCTCTCACCATTTCCCCAGGGAGGCCCAATTTTCCTGGTGGACCATCAGGCCCCTGCGAAGAAACAGCATGAGATAAATGAGCTTCCTGAAATCCCCCTCAAGTCATAATGTGCTACCAACAGCATTATTATTTAAAGCTCCTTGATAAACAACTCGGCATTTTAGGTGTTTATTTCTAAGAGTGTCTTGCAACGTCCTTCAGCTGGGGAAAAAAATGTTAAGATTAACAGACTACTTGTTTTTCTATAGGTTCAATTTTTGTATTTTTTTTTATTTTCATATATGCAGTTATGAAAACCTGAGGCCAAACATCACAGTAAGTTTCAGTACAAAAAAATCAACACACCTTGAACATTTTGCGCTACGGTCACTTTTCAGTGTGTTATCCCATGCTCACCTTGACCCCTGCTGACCCCTTTGCCCCCAGTGGACCATCAGGACCTCTTGGACCCTGTTTAAAAAAATAATAGTTATTATTGATCAACAGCATTAGAAAGATGTCCTTTAATGACCCAGAAGCTGATGTTGTTGAATAAATTACATTTCCATATCCACTCTAAGGAAAGCTGGGACAGTTTTGTTCGTATTGTGTCCTTTAGATTTTCCCCACTCAGGAGAAACAGACTGTAGCTACTTAGCAAATGCTTGGCATCTGCAATTTAGCTCCGTGGTGCGCCCAAATCCCACTGTGTAGAAGTTTATCCCCACTTTTCCACAAGCATAACTGTGGTACTGCCTGCAGAGTGAAATTGCTGTCCTGAAGCTCAGTTATTCTTGCCCCTAAAATTGAGTGAAGCTATTCAGTTGAAAAATAGAGTACTTCTGGAAATATTCCTAAAAGCATTCTAAATAAGAAATATAAATTGAACCCAGCCAGAATAAAACTGCTTCTTACATAATTCCTAAAACGGCTCTCAAGTGATAAAAAGCGAGATCACAAATAAAATTTATAATCAGTTTTTTGAACATGGAGTAACAGGATGAATTTAAATCGCTTTTTAAAGATCCACACATCAAATATTTTCAGTATAAGCATCATTAATAAATTATAGTGTTAACTTGGGGACATTGTAATGTTGGGAGTTAAAGGAGCTGTTTTTGTTCATAAAAGCGGTATGCATATATCAGTAGCTTAAACAATGGATAAACATGAATCATCTCTGAGCAAGATGTATACAAAATGCCTTGATCATCACCTCAAACTGATCTGTAATAATGTTTTGTTCTCCAGAGGAGATTCTCCAAACTGTTTATGACCCTGAAGCTGTTGGGCTTGTTCATGTAGATGCATGTCAGCACATGTCAAATAATGCATTTTAGAGTAATGATCTTTTTCTGCCTGTTTAGAAATCTGCACACTTTTGAATTTTTTTTTCTTATAAGTTATCATTTTAAGTACGGATTTAATGTGCGATTAGAAATGGAAACTTCTTCCAAATACATTGCAAACCCTCTACATCCTTTTTCCAGCCAGTAACATATCATGTAGTGCTTTGGAGCTGCCTCTTCCTGAAAACTTAAATAATAATAGGCTACAGACAGAAATGGTGCACAGTAGCGCAGAACCAACTCCTCTATGATGAGAGCTTGAAAACATCACAGTGGCTGTCACATGCAGACACAGAGAAGAGTTTGGAATGGCCTGAGAAAACCCAGAGAACCAAGAAAACCTTGATCACATTTATCAATCCCAATCAACTTGTTAAAGATTTGGTGGCATGTAGTTGTGTTTAATATCTGGATTTTTGTCTAATATTTCTGAATCGATTACTTGTCTGTTAAAAATGTTCGACACGATTTCATCCAGGATGTGTGATGATTTGTAGTCTATAAAAAATTAAAGTTCCAGCAAGGCTATTTTTTTTATATATAAAATATCATGCAAATGTCATAAATGCAAGCATTTTAGACTGTTATCGACTTTGTTCTGAATTCTAGCGATTTTCCAGTTGACAGAGTTTGACAGTGTGAAAAAAACGCCTGGTGAGGTTCAAATTCAGCCGTCCCACAGAGGTTACACATCAATCTGGCTTCAGAACCAAGTGAGGTCTCCTCATTAGTTTTATCAGGCCGATTTACTGGTACCTTGAGCTCCAGATCAAGGTTGCTCACCATAGCTAATTCCTCTTTTTCAATTATCTCCGTTTTCTTTTTCACACTTTTCCTCAGATTTCAGTCAGATGCGTATACCTCCAAATTATGCATGAAAATTTTGCATATAGTATTTCATTTGAGTTTTTCTAGGTCAGTGAGTTTGTTGATAAAAGTGTTTTTACTGGAGTGTTGAATTGCTTGGAATATATCCAACATAGTAAATAGTTTGATGTTTCTTTGATTCCCTTTTGTTTCTTTACCGAATTAATCATGAAATTACTAATAGGTTAATCACTGAATCAAGAAGTATCTTGTAGTCCATCTATGTGAGTCCAATTGAAATGTCAATATTGTATTTTCAAAATTCACATTTATGGTATACGTATCTCCTAAATTCCTTTCTGCCAAATATCCAATTAAAGCTCCCAGATAAGGAAAACTAATTAATCTACAAGCTGACAGATACCCCGATTTTATTCATTAAGAGAGAGAGAGCAAGAGAGAGCAAGAGGGAAAGAGAGACGACTGACTACAAACTTGATTTATATTTCATTTCCTTCACTTTTTCACATATATATATTGCCCATTTTTCAAATTAATGGAACAAGTACTCAGTCGACTTGGAGCTCTGCTACTTTCACTTTGGAAAGCCTTTCCAGCAGAGACACATGAGAGGAAATGACAGTGATGACTGACTTACAAAGAGCCCAAATCACAGCAGAAATGCATCAAGTTAAGCACAGAGAACTGTGAATTTTGAGGAGCTATTTTTCTGACAGCAAAATTTGGCTTTTAAAACAATTTGAAGGATAAGACGAGACTGCTGTAGGGCTGAACTTCAGTGTTAAGCCAACAAACAAGGAAGAAGCCTCTGAGTTTCAACTGAGATGACACATCTGAAAAAGAGATGTGCCCAGATCGATTAACCAATGCAAGCATTTTAGACTGTTATCGACTTTGTTCTGAATTCTAGCGATTTTTTTGCATGGATTCAAAACGTAGTTATTGAATCCATGCATTTAACTCTTGGATCAGACATCGTGCTGAAGATCCAACCCAGAAAACATAATTTTCTGTTGCTGGAGGTCAATAGAGGAGCAGCAGAAAGGTTAACTGAAATACAGAATATTTATTTTTTTGTTTGTTTTTTTAAACTTCCAGCCTCTATCTGCCATGGAGCATAAGGGATTTAGAAATGATGGCAGCCTACTCAAAGACTACGACACAAGATATGAATATCTTCCTTCCAGGCAGGACCTGCTCAGTTAGTGATTTTTAAAAGTTCTTTAAAAAATGCTTTAGAAATGTCACTAACATATGTTTTTACTTTGTTGCACTGAAATAGTAAACTCTTCTTTTATTCTTGTATTAGCTTTTTGGCTTTTCTTCCAATTTTACGCATAAACACTTAATTAATGACGGTTCACAGTAAAAAAGGTTTGTTGTGGCGTTGTCACTTGTTAATATTAGCGTGAGTGCAGACCATTTTACTTTCATTTTACTGCCCAGAAGGGGAGACAGAAGCACAAATCTCAGCAGTATAACTGCCAGTGCTTGTTGTTTATTGATGTTTGTTTTAATGGTACAAGCACTAAATGTTTAACTAACAGCACTCTGGAGCAGAAAACTATGATATTGGCAGATATTTAGTTGTAGCAACTATGCACAATGTGCCATTCTCAAACTGTCCTAAACACAGTATTAGGACAATCTGCCTTTTTCCTTTATCACTGAAAGGAATAAACTCCTAACACAGCTAAAATTACACAAAGGCTCAAAAATATGTAGTCTAGCTTTGAAATAAGACTTTATAGGAATGCAGATGTGCCAGCATTAAAAAGGAAAAAAATAACAAACAAACCCAAAATTACACAAAACTACATTAGACTCTACTTGATTAGATAATATCAAAAAGGTAAGGGATGAATACAGGATATATAATATTTTTATTACGTTTTACTGAATGTACTTTTTACAATATGTATAACTGAATGTGTCTGTAAACAGTACAAATTGTATTGTTTTATGTCCATCCATCCATTTCCTTTGCACCCTTGTCCCTCAGTGGGGTCGGGAGGGTTGCTGCTGACGTTCCGGGCGAGAGGCGGGGTCACCCTGGACAGGTCGCCAGTCTGTCACAGGGCAACACAGACACACAACCATGCACACACACACTCACACACTCACACCTAAGGGCAATTTGGAGAGGCCAATTAACCTGACAGTCATGTTTTTGGACTGCGGGAGGAAACCGGAGTACCTGGAGAAAACCTACGCATGCACAGGGAGAACATGCAAACTCCATGCAGAAAGACCGGTGCTGGGAATCAAACCCAGAACCTTCTTGATGCAAGGCAACAGCTCTACCAAATGCGCCACTGTGCAGCCCTATTGTTTTATGTGTTTATGTAAAATGTTCTATAAGTTGATGAACTGCAGATGGAAATTAGTGCAAAGAGCTGAAGTCTGGTAAAAAGCATCTTTCATTGTTTCTGATAAACGGTCCTGTTCATGGTCCCTGTCAAATACATCACATAAACTAAACCTAGATCATCTCTGTACACATGCAACTTCAGCCAAACAGCAAAAATGTAGATTTAGAAGCAAGATGTTATTTTCATGTCCTGAAAAATTACAGTTTGAAAATACAAGTTTTCCATTTGATGGCAACAACATGCAAAAACCCAAGGATTTTGGCTGATGTTTATTGTGAGATGAGAAATAACTAGTAAGATCCTAAATATACAATTTTTTGTGTATATCTGCACAAACAGTAGAAGTAGTAACAAACACATCATGATATCATATGCAGCACCAATAGTTAATCATTTACTGTTAATGTTTACTCCAGTCACTTACTCTCCTGCCTTTGGGTCCTCTGATGCCAGCAGATCCTCGTGAACCAGTTGGGCCCTGCATGTGTGCAAAAACATTATTTTAGCTCCACCATCCAATACCATTGAAACTGATATACAGTGAACAGCTATGTTCTTATCTTAATTAGACGTAGCTAATTACAAACACAGAATGGAGTTAAAGCACAGTATTAATTTTCTAACCATTAGTTTCACCAGCACCGACTATTATCCATCTGTTTCGAAATGAGTCACCAATTAGAAATGTATTTTCATGCATGAGAAAATTTAGAATCTGATTTAAAAGTGTTAACTTTCGATGTGTAAATTATTGTCAGGTATTTGTTTAATTTAGATAAGGTGTCTTGCATGACATCTTAGTGGAACCCAAGCCATTTCTATGAAATAAATACAGTGTAATCCAGTATTTGTAGAGTTTAGGAACCACAACCGCCCACAAATAGATGAATACTTTAGATGAACCTGAAGTAATAGTAAACTTACTGGAATCCCTTCCAGTCCCGGTGGGCCTGTCTCTCCAGGTAGTCCAGAGTGACCCTGATAGATTGAGCATGCAATGCAAATCATATAATAATTTTTACTAACTTAATCATGAAATAAATCCCTGAAAAAGCTGATTCTGAATCCTAAAATACTTGTTTAAATCAGTGTTTCTGAGGAAATCTCTCCCACATCCCTTCTAAATGTTGAACTGAATATCCCCTGGTCCTAGAGACGGGGTCCAGACTTACTCCTTACCATCGGCCCAGGTTCACCTGGAGGTCCGGGGACACCCGTTTTCCCTCGATCCCCCTGAGAAACCAAAGGTCATCAACAAATGTCACACTGCAAATGACAACCACCATTCCTAACCATGCTGTTGTATTGAATTTCAAATGGCATTTTCTGTCCATTGACTGAATTATTGTCACTGGACATATTCTGGAGGTCAGGATCCATGCAAAGTATGAAGAATCAGGACTAGAATAACCTTTTCTGCAGCCATTCCTGCCTCCCCAATAGGTCCGATAAAGCCTGGCAGTCCCTAAAGAAGAGAAACAAATAATCTTTCTTGTGTTTTGAATCTGTGAACTTTATTATAGACTACCCAACAATGACAACTCATCTAAGGGGCTCGAATATAACAGACACGCACAGTGGGTGTCAAACACAAATTACTAGAAAACAGAGAGAAAAGCCTTTACCCTCTCGCCAAGCTTGCCGACCTCGCCGGTTATCCCCGTCTCGCCCTACAGCAAAGTAGCTAAATTAACATTTCACAAACTTATTCAGCCATTTAGTTTTTTTTTCCTTTTGGTTCAGATGAAATGAGCTTAGAAGTTAGTTCCCCTGTGGTATCTGAGAATTAACATCTAATTTACACACACTCCGTTGATACGCTGCTATAAAAGAGAACTGGATAGAAAATGTTCATTTAAAGATGACAGTAGTTCAGCAGTGATTGTGCCACTTTGAAGTCTGACCTTGGGTCCTTCTGAGCCCGTCGGTCCAGGGAATCCCTGCCTCCCAGGCCTGCCCTGAACAGAAAACAAAAATCAGAGAAGTGTACACCTCCACACAAATTGAAATAAAGTATATCTCTTCAGGGAAGCCTGTCATGTGTCAGTCTAACTCTCCCTTCAGAGGATGAGGCACAAAAGGAACAGACATCTGTCGCCAAAACAAAGAGATCCCTTAAGGAATCTTAATAATTCAGACAACAAAGATCGGTTTCCAGCATCAAAGGCCTCATTACTAACAAAACTCTTTTGGTCATCTGTGTTTGTTTTCTTCTATCATTTATGGTTTTGGGAGATGACAAACTAAAGTAAACCTCAATGAGATGAAATCTGGCAAACTTTGTGCAGTAGTTTAGCTTGGGAGGAATGTTTTTGTTTTTATATATTTGGAAAAAAAGATGCCAAATGCCAATTTAAAACTCTTCTTTCCACATCTAAAGCTCTGAGTAAATAATCTCTATCTTGCATTTAAAGATCTGTATTTGTTTTAAAGGAGTACTTTGCTCTCTCATGTTTCCTGGTGGTTCATAGGCAGATCTTTAAAGCAGCAGGGTTCAAACTTTCTTTTAATGAAGTTTATAATTTGTTTGGCTGATTATTCCAGCTTAAATTATGCAGCTATAGGTTTAGACTTAGTGACCGTTAATTGTGTCCCTTTCCTTGTTTGAACCATTGACTAACATACTGCTGCTATTATCCAAGTTACTTGTTTTTCTTTCCAATAGAAAGTATGCATGAGCCAGCCAGGACTTTGTTGTTTTCTGTCTGTTTCTCTCTTCTTTACCCCCAGCGATGACAAATGGCCACTCATGCAGGGTCTGGTTCCAATTGAGGCCCGTCTGCTGTTGCCATTCATTTTTGCTACAGAGGAGGGATTTCTGCGAAGTCAACTACTCAATGCAATTGTCTGGACTACCTTAGGTAGATACTTTTTACTAATTGGCAGTAAATTATCAACTTGACTGTACTGTAAAAGAATTGGATACATTGGACTGTATTTCTGGATGTGGTTGTAAGATCTTGCTACGCTGGAATATCTTGGACCAGTAAAACTTGAGTTTGGTTTGATTTGGCTTCAATATGATATTATATGAACTGAACCTGTTTGTTTTGTAAAATGACTTTAGAGGACATCGGTGCTAGTAGGTAAAGAGCATTGAATTAAAAGAAAGTTAACTTGAATACACTCCATACTGTTAATATTGAGATAGCGATATAGTAAGTACTATATATTGAGCATATTACATAAGTAAACTTTGGTCTATCATTATAATGAAAAAAAAAGTTTTGATTTAAAACAACACTTCCTTTCTCTGGTCAATCTGAAGACTTGGGTTTAAATTTTATAACCGTTTTTGTTTACAATTATATATATTTTTCAGTCATAGTAAATAGCAATTTGCTGACCAGTCTGGTAATATGGGGACACATTGTCCAGTAGGACCTCTTTCAAAACAGCTTTACAACAATAGAAAGCGCAGTCAGCCAAAGAACTAACAGACCCAAACTACTCATTCATCCGAAGCTAAATTTAGGCAGAGCCACATGTGTGCTTCCGCTCAGCACGCTTTACGGCGCTCTGTGAGAGTTCCTGCAGTGTCACTTTATTTTCTGTCTGGTGTTAGGTTGCAGAGCTTATCCAATCAGCACTCACCTCGGCTCCAGCGGGTCCAGCTGGCCCAACTGGCCCCTCGTCACCCTGATGAAAAGAAAGTTGCCGAAGCTGAAAGGAAAATACATTTCACACATATTTAGCTTGTTTGCAGAATAAGTACAAGTAACCTCACCTGAAGTCCAGGTGCTCCTGTCGGACCTGGCAAACCTCTTGTCCCTTCCTTTCCCTGTGGAGGAAACATTGAGGGCACAAATTCACTTCATTTCTTCTGGTGGAAATGAGTACATGTCCCTCTACTAACCTTCGGTCCCTCTAGACCATTTTGTCCTGGTGGGCCAATGTCACCTGGGAAGCCCTTTGAAAATCACAGCAAATGAGCCACTGCTTTACAACCACACAACTGTGCAGAGACATATACTGTATAAAATTATTCATTTTATTTGGCCATTCTTTACCGAAGTAGAACATACGGTCAATTTACCTCTGAACCAAGAGGACCAGGAATGCCATCAGGGCCTTTTTCTCCAGGTTTGCCCTATGAAGAGACACAGGCACTAAAACCTTGAAAATAATTTGGTAAGTTAAAGTAAATAAGATATTATTTGAAAACGTAACAACTTGTTTCACCTTGTGAAACATGAAAAAACACCCACACCATCTTTATGCAATTATAAAGATGACAATGACACACATTATCATTTTAATGTGCATTAAGGCTGCACATTAAAATGACAAATGTCTGTAGCTAAAAGAATTACACAGGAACCAAGTGGTTTATTTTTATAGGGTGCAAATGCAAGAAACTGAGTTTTCTGTTTAAAATTTCTTTTTTGGGGGGTAAATTAGTATCATTGATGCTTGGTCACAAATGCAAGATCATAAAGTTTATTTGCTCTTCAGCAAATAAACCAGCACTATTAATGTTCTATCTTTCAACAATAAAACAAACCCTTTAAAGCCCATTAGCCAAATGCTACAACAAAGCTAGCATGTGGTCAAAAAAGATAAAACTATCCTCAGACACATACGAGTTCTGCATAAAGTTAGAATATGCATTTGAAGGAGCTGTTCGAAGTGGACATTTTTGCCTCAGTATTTTATTGTGTCATAGATGTACAGAAAATACCTGTGGTCCAGGTTTTCCACGAGGACCAGGTAACCCAGGGGAACCCCGGCGGCCCTGCAGCATAAAGTCCACATTTACTTCAAATATCACCAGGAAGCAAAGAACAGGAGCAGGTTTATAAATCTATAACAATAATGAAAAGCACACTTTTGTCCTTGACACACAAACAGTTGATTTAACTCGAGGCAGACCATGTATAGTCACTGAAAAACAATCTGGCTGTAGTCAGATCAGTAAACTCTTACCTTGTCCCCTTGGAATCCACAATCGCCCTGTTCTCCCGTTAAGCCCACGTCCCCCTTTGACAAACAGGATGCATCAAAATTATTCACAAAGGAAACACCAATTTACTACTCAATGATCAGCTGTACAAGGTGTGAATTCATTCATTTTGATCAGAATCCAGAAAATGACATTTATATATTAGCACCTCAGATATTCCTGTATACAGACAAATAATAATATGAGAAATACATATGCAGATCACCTTATCACCTTTCAGTCCTGCTACCCCTGGATTTCCAGGTACTCCCTTTAAAGCAAATGCAAAGCAAAAATCAACAGAAAGGATTCATTGATCAATAAAACTCATATTTGAATCATAATCCATCCAAGCAACTAAATCTGTCATAATGTACCAAATCTACAAACCAAACGGTTGGATTCACCTTGAGTCCTGGAAACCCCGGTAAGCCCATCATGCCGCTAGGGCCCATGTCTCCCTGAAACCAACACAACGTTCAAAACACAAATTCCACATCACTTTTGAAAAACATAATTAAAAAAAAATCTTCACAAATATCTAAGACATTTATTTATTATCTTCTCTGTAATTAAAGAGAGACGATTGTTACATTTCATTTCAATTAATGCCTTCAATTTCATTTTAAAACTGCAGCTTAAAGCAACATTACATGAGAAAATAAAGTATTTTTTAAAAGATCAGAAGCAGAAAAAGATTCATCACCACTTACAATGAGGCCAGTGACTCCACATGGACCTGGGGCTCCCAGCTCACCCTGAACAAACAAGAACCAGGAGATCAGATGCAACTAAGATAAGTTTATGTGGTCAGGGGAAACAGGGTGAAACACCTTCTCTCAGTTCTAATCTTGAAAATATTAGAACCTAATAAAAAAGATCAAGTCAAACATAGCACACAACACCATGCTGTTATTGACTAAACAAAGACATAGCCAAAATGGAAAAACTGCATGAGAGGCCTGTGGTTAATCAAATTCAAATGTTTTCTACAACCTCCTTTAGCAGCAACTACATAAAGTCATTTTTCGTATGAATTTATCCGTTTCTCAAATCATTAAGGGAGAATTTTGGCCCATTTTTCTCCATTGCTATCGCTCATTATACTGGCAAAATTGTATTGCTGCATAATTCTTATAAAGGGGCAGCATTATGTATTTTTCAGGTACAGTACATATGTTAGCTTCAGTTATAAAATGCTGCATATACTAAACATATCTCAAAAGAAAGACTTTACAGTTTGACAACTTGAAATTGGGCCTCTGTCTCTTTAAGAAGCTGTAGTTCTTTCTGACAATCCATCTTCATCACAACAATGCTCCTCCATTATGATGTTTCCAGTCATTATTGACTGAGAAGAAGCTTGTTTGATAAATTCAGCAGATGTGCAATTTCACCGGGTAATTTCTGCTGCCACTAGTCTGGAGGAGCTAAGCGAGGGAACCATGGGGGAGGGAAGCCCTGTGAGACAGAAGCTCGGCAGGAGACCCCCCACTTTTCACAAAGCTGGAGACGCCCAGCTTTGTGAAAGTAAATGTTTATGCAGCCCTGAATGGTTGCCACAGGAGATTCAAGGATTTATCTAACATGCATGAAAGAATCAAAGCAAAACTACAGATATGTTTTTGATGAGAAAAACATACCTCAATATTATAACATGATATAAAGCAAAAAAAAAAAAAAGTAAATAAAGTAAATTTTAGGTAACACACACTCTTTAAAGTCACAACAGAGCATTTCAATCATGTTGAGGTCTGGGATCATTTTGCTGTTGATTACTCAGTTTTAGTGAATCCATGTGTCCAGCTTCTGGCTTCACATTTGGCTGCACAACACCTGGTCCTTTATGACTTCACAATGCCCTGTGTTTGTACCAAGGTGATGCATTTGGTTTGCATGTTTGTTTGTTTTGTTTTGTTTTGTCATATGAAATGTATTATGCCCACACGCTTTGGTCTCATATGTCCTAATTACTCTGTTCCTTTGTTCAGATCAAACGGTGCAAAGCCAAGTTAAACAGCAACATACTTTCAAGGGAAAGACACTTTCTGCTGGTTTTGATAGATGTTTAAAGCTGGTCAATCTTGCTGATTCTCACGTATTCCAGGTCTTTTGATTAGCAGCTCTCCCTCTCTTCTTAAATCCTACAGATGCAGCAAGGGTGTTCTTGATTTTTAAACAGCTTTTTATTTTGGCTTTGGTTTTGCTACAAAACTCTTCTAGAGTCAAAATTACATGTATATAAGTTAGAAAATGCCCAAAAACAGATCATTTTTATCATGTTCTTACGCTCCAAAAACGGCGTACTCTCGTTTTATCCTGATTGTGGGTCTCTATTAGTCAACCATTTCAAAGAATACAATATGTTTTATATTTCTTGTTGATAAATGCTGGACCTATCCCCTCTAATAAGCTGAATAAAATTCTTCCCCACTACGTTTAGCTTTTCAACGATTTGGCTCCTAATACAGGCTGGCTTGTTGTCCAAACCCTGCCTCCATCCACTCTAAACATCGCAAAAAGGGGAGAGATGGAGGACACAGCACAGTGTGGCCTTCCTGTCACCTCCTTGGGTCTCTCTGAGAATGAAACAACATGAATCAGGCCAAATGGAAAATCCCTGCTTCCCACTGCAGGGAGAGGAAATGTAGCCTGCAGCAGGCTGTTGGAGGTCAGCCAGTCTTTAATCTGACACTGACCCTGTCAATCACAAGCAGTTAGGGTCAAACTACGAAAAGAGGAGCAGTGAGTCAAACTGCTGCTGCCCTCACATCAGCATGGATGATGATGGGTGAGTGGGACAACTGCAGGGAGTTGCTTTGTGGTCATTCCTGTATCGAACTGAAATGGTCCTGAATATGCAAGAGAGCTTAGACTCCGTTACTCTGGATCTCTGAGAAATGATGCAGCTTTTTTGCAGCTGCAGCAGACGTGACGAGAACCAATGTTGATTTTTTGTGTGTGTGTGTGTGAAATTACAGTGCACTGTGTAATCAGCAGTTGAAATCAATTTAAATCTCTTTGGGGTATAATTGTGTTTGCATGAAAGGCGTATTTCATTTTAATGTAGTTCCACTCACTGGGTTCCCATCAGGGCCAGGCGGTCCCCGCTCTCCAAAGTCACCAGGAAACCCCTGAGAACACACGCAAACAAAATGGTTAGCTAACCAGAAAGGGAAGTGTGTGGCATTGCAATGTTTACACACTCAGAGTGTTCATTTTAATGCTGAATGTATTCAGAAATCACATGATTTGCCATTTAAGTGATTACACCAAACACTGGGGATCGACAAAGTGGCTCCCAAAACAGAAGTTTGCAGAGTCAAGCCAAGCAAATCCCATTAAACATTCTCCCAGTGCTTCCATTCCTGGGAGACTCTGAGGAAATTCCGTGGCTGAGTGTTTTCAAGTGACGAGAGTCTATATGTGCGCTCAGCCCCCAAAGCAAAACCCCCAGGACTTGCCTAAATGGCTGAATAAAGCTGCTTTGGACAAGAAACTGCTGACTGTGCCTTTTTTTTTTTTTTTTTTGATGCATGGTCCTCTGTCTTCAACTATAGAAACAGAACAAGAGGTATGTAATGCAGCCGTGACGCCACATGCTCATCATGTGCCTGTCAGAACGCCAAGGTCAACATGCAATCTGCCACATATCATGAATCAATGCTTGGCTACAGAAAGTGAGAGCTGTTGGGACACAAATGACAGATGGCAGCAAAGAAGAGATCTGCCTCACTTCCTGTTGGCAGGCTGAGAGGAGAGGATCGTGTGTATTAAGAACGTCTTAGGTTTCATTGCAAAAATAGAAAAATTACTGAAGAGTTACAAGTTTAGTGTAGACTACCCATTGCTTTCCTAGGCAATCTGTAAACAAACAGCAGAATTGAAGACCAATAATTCAAAGTAGGATTACATTATAAAACAATATCCAACCAAAATATGGCTGTCCACTTTCACTGAACTAAGCTAATTGGCAAAAATGGGCATTGCTTCAAGAATCAGTCAGGGCATCCAGTTGAATACTAGAGGAGCAGCAAGAGAATCTGTTAGTACAACTATTCGTGATGTAGTCGGTAAACCTGACCTTCATGTAAAGTTATAAAACAGACATGTAGGGGGGGAAATGGGGCTCTGGTCAGATGAGACCAATGAGACACTTTATAACCTACATTCAAAACTTTGCCGTGTGTCAAAGAAAACTAACGTTTGACATCATCCAGAAAACCCTACATGAAGTGAAACATGGTGGAGGCAGCATCATGCAGTAGAGATGTTTTTCTTCACCAAGGAAAGGGAAGTTCATTCGGGTTGACAGAAAAATAAGTGGAGCTAAATACGAGGCAATCCTGGAAAAAGTCAAATAAACTTCTCAGGTTTTCAGTTGTAAAAAATAGAATTTTTGTACTTTTCAACTTTGCACTACTATGTGCATTGCATAAAATTTCTCTGAAACACATTTGTGGTTGCAATGTGACAACATGTGAAAACTTATAAATACTTTTGTAAAGCATTTATGAAGCTATGAATCCAGCTCTGACTAAAGAAACTGTTGCAGGAAGAAAATCAGTTTGAAATGTCCTTTTTTTATGTCTTTTCTCTTCCACTTTACTCCTGACTCGGGAAAGAAAACACCAGACTTTGCTTCCCACTGCAGAGGAAGAGAAACAGCACGCTCATGACTTGGCTATCACATGCATACTTTTCAACCTCAGGATATGTCATAGACCGTAATTGCGTAACAATATTTAGTAATCATGTACTACCAGACAGCGCATGGGAAGTATCCTGTTTCTACACGTGTCCATGAGCACATTACTGTTTTTTCCGCGTTAGCAAGGAATAACGGGAAGTTTGCTTCCAGGCGCCGATGACATCAGACTTTCTTTGTCTGCGGGTAAAGTCACCAGAGAGCCAAACCCATTAGACAGACAGATAGACAGACAGATAGATAGATAGATAGATAGATAGATAGATAGATAGATAGATAGATAGATAGATAGATAGATAGATAGATAGATAGATAGATAGATAGATAGATAGATAGATAGATAGATAGATAGATAGATAGATAGATAGATAGATAGATAGATAGATAGATAGATGATGTCACCACAGCCCAGTAATAACCAAACTGTCAAAAATACAAAGTTTTCTTATTAAGGCCAAGCACAGAAAACGAATCACAGAGCTCCAGTATAAAATGGGCCAAGTTATTCCTGAAACTCAGCAAGAACCACGATGCACTGCAGACACATGAACCCTCATGACCCAATAACATTCACGAAGCTGTTTAGTACAAACGAATGAATACCCCTGAGGTCTTCACAGAAGAGCTGCATGCCTGGACACTTGTCAAGGTTGTACTTCACTTTATCAGAGTAAAACAACCTGAATACAATAAGGTGACTTCTAAACATCATGCTGAATTTCATTTAGGGGTATCAGAACAAAAAAGCCTGAAAACAGCTGCAAAAGGTTTACAACAGTATAGCTCAAAATAAAAAGAAAAAACATACAATAGCATGACTTTGATTTATTAACTTCTCTGTTTGTCAATCATGTAAAATCCCAATGAAACATATTGAGATTATAATGTGACAAAATGTGAGGTATGAATACTTTTGCAAGCTTGTACCATGCCTCCTCAAAATACTCACATTCCCCACAAGCCAGTGCATTAGCATGCTGCTCAGCAACATTTTCTGCATATCAACTTGAAAAGCCAAAAGGGATTTACCATCAAAGAGTGGGCCTGAGGAGCGGTATTTTGAAAGACTTTACAGTATCACTGCATTACTGTTATATCCCATAGATCACAAACAAAGTCACTGCCACAAGGCTGCCTTAACAATGAAAAGTATGTTGAGAGAAAACTTTACCGGCCTACCCATCTTGCCCTTCTTCCCACGCACACCAGGAATTCCCTGTAAAGGAGACAGAAATCAGAGCATGATTTCTGCCCGCAAGACGCAACAACTCTGACAAATTTGCACATGATAAAAACAATAACACTTGTTTTTTGTTTGTTTGTTTTTTTAGATACAAAAACAAATTCTACTCCTGCTTTCAGTAATTTGGTCATTATCCACATCAGCTAACGTAAAAAAAAAATGTGATAAAGTCACATGAATCCTTTTGTTTTGATTCAGTGGTTTGATGGTGTGGATTTGATTTATAGCTGGATTTCTATAAAAGTATATTCATCTTCTACACTCAAGAATTATCCACCACTGTATGTAGGCTGTGGTGTGAGGGCCGGTCCAAACACTATTTAAAGATTACTAGTTTGGTAAAAATCTGCCTCAAGTGTCTCATTTCTGCAACAATGAAATGTATTTCTATTTCATCATTTGGCCCATGGACTGTCACAGTGCAACCCTGCAGGCAAGACTCTGCAGCCACTAATACTTACTCTCTCTCCATCAGGACCAGAAAAGCCAAAAAGCCCCGGGACACCAATGTGACCCTGGAGAGATGAATAAAAGATGGAGGAGAGAAATGGAAAAAGCACACATAAATGAAATGAGAAAAAGGATGATAAAACAGGACAAAGCGGGAGTAAGAAAAAGATAGGTGACATTGTTCAGGAGGGTGAGTTATCAGAACAACTAACGCAGATTTCTCTGCCATCTGTGACAGTTCTGCCAGGTTTCTGACACAGGCTGAAGTCTTGAGGAGCCAGGCCTTGAGGTAAGTGTATATGCCCATGGACTGCATGGTGCTGGCTTCCACGATGTAGTCCAAGGGCACATACCCTCGCATCAGGGATCTCTGAAGATCTTTGTGTAAAACCTAACCAGCAGAAAAGCAGACATGGTAACATCCACCCTACTTTTACTTAGAAAATTATGAATCATTTTCTGAAAAAAATAAAATAAAATAAACTGTGTACTGTTATCACTGAGAATTTACCAATGTCAGTGTGTTGCAAAAGCATTCACAACCTTGAACTTTTACACTTTTTGTAATATTACAGTCAAACTTCATGGTAATTTATTGGGCTTTAATATGACAAAACAACTCAAAGCACTGCATACAGTACCTGTTTGTAGCCACATCTTTTGCTGTTTGTCTCCATCAGCTTTTTACATGCAGAGTCTGACACCGTTCCACATTTGTCTTTGCAGAACACCCTGAGCTCTGACAGACTGGATGGAAAACATCCATGAACAGCCGGTTTAATGACTCCGACTCTGCTGTTCGAGCACATGAACACTCTAAACTATTCCTTTTCATCTCCAGCTACACATTCGGTATCGCAGTTCTGTTGAAATGTAAACTTTCACAGGATATCAGAGGAAACTGGCTCAACATTTTCAGGGTTTTAAACTGTAAAGTTCTGAAAACTGTGAATATTTTTATCTTCCACTTTACAAATACGTACTAATTTGTGTTGCATTATCGCATAATATTCAAGACAAAATAAGTTCAAGGGTTATGAATCCTTTTACAAGGTATTGTAAATGTGTTATTATGTAGGTTTCATGTGGCTACACTGGGTTAACAGGCATGCAGTAAACATTTCACATTTTATTTAAATGAGGCATAACAATTACATAAAGTACAAACAACCAATTATATAGTCATTAGCGTGGTAGAGATATTTCAGGTCCGGATCTTAAACAGTCTGTAATAAAGGGGACAACAAAAACACTGGATATCGTTTCAGTATCTACTTACACTGATGCCTTTTGGTCCAGTTTTTCCTACAGGTCCAGGCAAACCCTGAGGTTAAACACAGTAAAACATTTCTGTCAACGCAAATAGCAAAAGAGATTTACCTATTGTGATTGAAAAAAACGAAATGTGATAAAAAATAGTTATGCATGGGGATAAATTACAATAAGAATTTAAGCCTTTGAAACATCTGATAATAATTATGACTGCAGTTTACAACATCTATAACTTTATTACCTATAAATACAATAATTCAATTCACCATTCTCTCTCTGCAATCAAAAACATAAATCCTGAGCTCAATGCATCTCACCAGAGTATCATAATGATGACCACAAAAGCCTGAGTGATTCATAATGTAGAAATGGTAGGGGGTGCTAAAACCTAATCCACTACATTTTACTGTTTGTGCACGATGAAGCAGAAAGCACAGAGACTTGCGCCCAAACTTTATCATAACCTTGAAAGATGTCGGCAGTCATCCAAACGTTTTTAATGGATTTTGCTTAAAGCTGAGACAAAACATAAATGAAATGTTAAGGAACTGTAAAGCTGTACCGCTCTGACTTCTTATGTTAAAGACTTTACAACGAATTGGAACAGGAGATGACGCCCACAGTTCGAACTGGACAGAGGAAGCCTATTTGTGCCCAGAGAGCTGTGGCATTAGTCACACTTTTATTACTCTCTTCCTTTCAGGGTAGCGCTTACTTTGGAAACCTTTGACATCATTCCTAACAAGTCCTGGAATTTCCAGGGAGAGATTTCATGCTCAGCACTGTTGCTCTGGTTCTTGTTCCTTTTATGTAAACCCTGGAAACATTTTATTTGGAGTTGTCAAAATATGATCAATATTTATGTGAGAGGATAATTTAAGCATAGTTTGTTTGTGTTGTACTAAACAATACCTTACATATTAATATTGCTAGGACTTTTAGCAATATTATTATTTTTTGTCTTACTTATCAAAAAACTATTTTGAAAAGCCAAAGGAAGCACAAAAGTCTCAAGAAGAAATACCAATATATAAAATATCACCAACTTTTATTCACTCTATGCGTGTGTGTGTGTGCGTGTGTGTGTGTGTGTGTGTGTGTGTGTGTGTGTGTGTGTGTGTGTGTGCGTGTGCATGTGTGTGTGCGTGTGTGTGTGTGCTTGTCCCTGCTCAATCAGCACCGCAACACTAGATTTACTGCACCTGCCTGCCAGGATAGCCTTTGGCCCCAGGGCTTCCGTCATCTCCCTGCCCACCCTGTGGAAACAAAGGCAGCACAGAAGTCAGAGGTAGAAGAGGACAAGGATCAAGGTGGAAAACAAAAAGAAGAAGGAGCAGCTGATCGGCAGAAGGAGCCAGCATTTCTCTGGAAAATTGTTTTTTATGTGCAGATAGCTTCTCTTTCAGCCTGACTGCAGTATCAGAGAACAAGCAAATGTAGAAATAAAACTTGATAATAATAAGTGACGTGTTTGTGTTCCAACAATTGGCAGTTGCCGATATTACACCATTAAACTCTCCAAACTTTCAGTAAAGGCCTTTTGTTTAGTCAAGTCAATTCTGAGGCGCCACAACAAAGATCGCCACTCAGACTATTTAATCTGACAGCAAGTGAGATTACAATGTGGTCAAGTCACTTGCTGGCACGACTACTGTGGGACCAGTTTGGCTTTCATCCATTTATCTTCAATAATGCACAGATGAACACATGAGTCATTCCTCCCTTGTGGCAAGACCAAAGTAAATGCGTCTCTCTGAGAGGAATGTTTAATATTACATGTTGTTTATAAGAAAAACTAAACAAAGTCAATAAGTGAAGGCATGCCACAAATTATAGGCTGTTCTTACAGTATACACACAGCGAACCACATTTATGACATACGCTGGCTACAGTTACGTCTCAGCCGTTTCAGTGGCCTTTTAAAACCGAGCAAGTCATGCGTTAAGAGGCACAACAATTCTGAAGTATCAAATGGAAGAAATAACACAACGTTTATACAGCAAAAGATTTAAACATAGGGGCAAAAGACCACGGATAATTTAATAACGGATTTTTTATACAGCCTGTAAACCCCAGAAAAGTAACCTTCGAATTACAGAAATAAAACATTAAAGTCCCTTAACTGCAGGCTCCGGAAAATAATCTGTAAGTTCAAGCAAAGAATGATGTTCTGTATCTATATTGAAGACTGATGTCACGTTTTGTGGGGTCGGCGGTGGGCTGCCAGTGAGCATTTGCTGTACCTTTAAAGCATCTTCAGAATCCGGCCTGACCCTGGAACATCTGGTCAGTCGTTGTTCATGTTAGTTGGCTCCCGATCCGGTTTTCCATTAATTAAAAAATTCCCCTGCCTTGCAACAAATCCCAGCATGTTCTTGCCTTTCTGTCTAGCTCCAAACCCTACAATCTTACACACTGTCCAAGAGCCACAGGTTATGGAAAAACATGTAATTTATTCCACAGTGATCCAGTAAAAATTTATGAACATATTAGGTTATTAAATACACAAAGAAAATACACAAAAAACATACTTAAGCAGGCAGGAACTGAGCTGGCTACCAAGGCATATCAAAACCTTTCTGAGAAGGAGCTGTTTTTAAAAGGAAAAGTTTAAAACACATAATTAAGCTAAAATATATAATTTAGTTAGAAAATAAAAGGATAAATTTCTTCCTATTCTGCTTGTGAGACAGCACATTCCTTAAAAGAGAGATTAGGCAAAGTTTAGAAAGTGGTGAGAAGAGACGGAGGATGTTATGGAGGAGGAATGACTCTTGATGTTCAAACTATTTGCCCTACTTGTACTTCAGCCAAAAATCTCTTGCTGATACTAACAACTGCCTGTGAACTACATATAGCTTGTCGGAATGATTTGACTCTTTTTTTTTTTAAAAGCTACTTATTTTTGAATTTAAATTTGTAACAATTTACTGGTGGTTCTTTTAGATCAGCTTTCTCTCTTGCAGGCACAGAAGGTCTTCAGATGAGGGATTAAACATGTCACGTCTGTGTTGACGTCTCCATTCACAGCAGCAACAACTGCTTTCTTGTTGCAGAGAGCGTCTGCAACAAGTTGACGCACCTTTTGCATCAGTTGAAATAAAGCTTACTCACAGGTTCGCCCGGATGACCACAAGGACCAGAAAAGCCTTTTTGTCCCTGTTGATGAAGAAAAAAATATAGCTTAGCTGTTTGCAAGTCTGAATTGTCTTCATTTTTTTTTTTTTTTTTTACAAAAGTACTGTGAAGTGCATTCATTTGTAAATACACAAATCTCTAATCAACCCTTTTAATGTCCTAATGTTAGGCAGAGCAGAACTGAAGGAGAGCAACTGGATTTCTTTTCTTGTTTCTTGGCAGCAAAAAGTATTTAAGAAGTTCAGTTGGCATCTAAATCACACTTTGCTGAACATCAAACCAGAACTCTGCGGTTCTAATTGTTAAACTTGGACTTCATTTTGCATCTAAAATCAGTTTAGAAGCTTAAATTGTTCCTGTTCCTGTTCTCATTCAACACATTTAAGATATCAAACAAATGAATTACACAGCAGTAAGGTTTGTATTCACGAGTGCCGCAGTCACCACTGCATGGGGGAAAAATTACATTTTTCCATAGAAAAGAGGAACTTCTGTTTGCTAACAAATATTTTACTAAAGTACGGAGAGATGCATTTACAACGCTGCTCAGGTAAGACAAATTTAACAGCTGCTAAACTAATAGACCACTTATCAGCTGTGTTGACTGTGCAGTCCTTAATAAAGCAGTTCTTTACTATTTACACACAGGAGTTATACCGACTTTAATTGTAGCAGCTCAGCTATTGGTGTGTTTGCTTAGTAACTGCCACCTCTGCACTCTGTTTAAAATTAATAAAGCCAGTAAACCAATTAGGCAGTAACACCTGACACCCAGAAGGATATTTAATGGTCATCTTCACACCCTCTGATCTCCAATGGCTCCACCAGCTGGTTATAAAATATATTAATCTTCTTCCAATCAAGGCTCACAAGTAGCAAAGATAGAGATGTGAAATTATCTCTGAGGAATGAACAAGGCTGTCCTCTCAAGTGTGAAGTCATTAGCCGCCAGCTGTGTCAGCCTGTCAGCGGCAGATCGAGTAAACAACAGGCGGCAAAAGGCTGGAAAAGTAGCATCAATGTAGACAATAATGTCATACAAAGCATGCACTCCTGTCAGCAGGTTGTACTAAAGAGGATAATATTAAAATGTTCTTACATGAGTGTGAGGTGAGATATCTAAAAGTACTGGATGCAAAGCAGGTGTCAGCTCTTAAAAGAACATGACTGATGGATCCAAACGCTAGGAAAATGTAAACAAGCTCAAGGATTTGTGACAGGATGGAAAGTCACAGTCATAGCTGGTGCTTATTAGTCGCTCAATTTCATTGTAGAAAAAGAAGCTCCTTAAGCACTTTTGTTCTAAACTTGGTTTCAGTGTGTCACCCTATGAAATATACATCTGCCTTTATTATTAGATTACACTTTTTAAGTGCTTACCAGCAATAAAATCAAGTATTTTCCATATGTTGCATGTTTTATGGGGAATTTTTCTCCTCTTTTTGGGTTTCCAAATATAGAGGGCCATTTTCTCTCATTTAGGCTGCATGCAGGCAGTGGTTCGTTACTGTACTTAAGTACAGTTTTCGTGTATCTGTACTTTACTTAAGTAGATTTAATAATGGATACTTTCTACTTTTACTCCACTACATTTTACAGTAAGTATCTGTACTTTCTACTTCACTACATTTCTACAGAACCGTCGCGTTACTCGTTACATCCACGTCGCATTGAGCTTTTTGTCCGTTAAAATGTGACGTTCAGGGACTTAAGGTGGCGCCGTAAAATCCAAGCAATGACTTACTGTCTGTTGTCACCCATCGCCTCCACCTTTACTCGCACGCGGAGCTCCAGACATGCGCAGTGGTGGATATCCGTCTAATCGTCAGTAATATAATAGCGCTGCATAAACCATGAGATATGGTGACATGTAAAATCAGCAACGCTTCGCTTTCACAGACGGTGGGGACTTCGTGCAACTTTTAGCGTCACTTGGAAGGAAAACTTAAAAGGTAAGATCTGTGGACGTGATGCTAGCAAAGCTAGCTGTACTGACTGAGACACATGCTGCATCTGCGATGAAAAAAAGTTGTCACTCATGCCATTGTGTGTTGACTGAGGTGTCGCATATATGGGACAACGCTGTGACCAAAGTGCAATATAGTATAATATGACATTCAGGAACGATCCGATTCTTCTGGACCAATCTCTACTAAGTCCTAAGGACCGAAGCCTCTCTGGGTTCTTGTGTACACTGCAGTAGCTAACACATACACACGTTTATTTAATCGCCGAATAAGTAAAAGTTGAATGAACACAGAGCATGCTCATTGATTGATTTCGTCTCCTGTCATGGTGGCAAACATCGCAGTGGGGAGGGAGGGCAAGAACAGTCACGGTGCTCCTTCTGCTTGGTTTCTTGTTGGGCCGTTGGACAGTGTTCATAGTTGAATATTTACCGTTAATTGCGATGTTTCAGTTGTGGTTTCTGACATGGGCAATATAGGCAACCGTCCAGGGTGTTATTTTTCTAGGGATAGCAGGAGACCTCTGCGGATTGTAGCACAGCGATGAAAGCAAAACAGAATGAAATGAGTTTTAATTGATACTGGTTAAATAAATTTCAGCTCTAAGTATTTAACATCTAGGTGTTTTTATGGGAATGTGGATCTTTCAGATCAATCCGAGAACCAATTTTGATAAACTTAATTTTATTGTGTCATGTAGCACAGGGCGCTGGTCTTGGTCTCGGGTTCAGTGGTCTTGACTACAACTCTGCTACGTGGCTCCTTGGTTGCATGTTCTCCCTCACCCACCTTCTTTCCATCCCCTTTCTGTTGGATTTCTTTCTAAATAAATGTCACTAATGAAGTTCATGCTATGTTAGGACAGGAGACAAGATGTTTCCATCCCTGAAATTATGATTCATAGAATCACATATCTAAGTATAAACTGTTACAGATAAACACAATAAGAACATGTTTAATCTGTGGCATTGTTCATTAAAATGGCACATTTCTTATGTATTAAAATTAAATATGATCAGTTCACTTAATGATATTAGCGATTAGGTTATGTATTCAGCAAGTACTTTTACTTTTAATACTTAAGTATTTTTAAAAGCCAGTACTTTTTTACTTTTACTTAAGTAAAATGTTAATGTGGTACTTTGACTTTTACTTGAGTACATTTTTGACTGTGTATTTGTACTTTTACTTAAGTAAATTTTTTGAGTACTTTCTCCACCACTGCATGCAGGTATTTATTTTTAAAGGTAAATTCACAGCAGGATTGCACTGTCATTCCGCTGTCATCAGTATGAATAACAGAAAGAACCACTTGGACAATGCATACCAAGCATTCATGCTCCCTGTGGCAATAAATTGTTGGTGATGTTTCTAAAGCAGCAGCAAATGTTTTACGAGGACTTCCAGATGTTCTGTTATGCCTTTACTGTTCCATCCATCAATTATCTACACCCAGTTATCCATGCAGGGCCCAGTTGTCATTGGACCAAAGGTAAAGCAGACCCCAGACAGGTTGCCAATCCATCACAGGGCCACACAGAGGCACACACACAGCACAAACAACCATATACACACACTTACTCCCAAGGGAAATAAGTGGAGACCAATTTGCCTAATATGCTATTTTTGGGACGTGGGGGGTGGCTGAAATATCCACAGAGAACATGCAAACTGAATGCAGAAAGACCTCAGGCCAGGATCAGAACCCAACTTTAGCTGCAAGGCAACAGTGCACCATCCTGTACCTCTTCTTTGTTGGTATTATTATTAGTAGGAGTAAAATTACACAGTTTGAACACCTAAACCGCCATTTCAGTATTCCTTTGTTTATCTCAAGTCATATCATCTTTGTAACATTCATTAGCTCTGTCACATATTGCATGTTTTCACACATCGAATGTGTGAAACCCACTTATCAGATTAGCTTGGGCAGCATGTTAATATCTGGAACAAACTTCCAGAAAACTGGAAAACAGCTGAAACAATGAGTTCTTTTAACTCAAGGCTTAAAACCCACCTGCTCAGAGTTCCCTTTGATTCATAGTACATTTGCTTAATGATTTTGATGATGGCATTTGACAAAATATAATGCTTATTGCTTGTTTTGTAACTCATGTTTGATGTTTTTATGATGGAAAGCACTGTCTTGTCACTGAAATATACAAATAAACTCGACTTGGTTCTGATATCTACAGAGACTCATTGTGAACTGCAGGTTCAGATAAAACCTTGCGTCGTTTATTTGCAGCTGAGCCGCCTGAGAAGCATAAACTTGCCTTTAAAAATTTTGTTGTACTTATGACACCAACGTCATGGAGTTATTTCAAGCAAGTCCAGTCAGGTGCAGCTCACACGTCACTCCTCCAGCTGATCTAAATGATGAAGTACATCAGCATTTACTCAGCTGATCCTATTCATCATATTCAACAGACACACAACATGCAGGATAGTTTATATAAGCTGCAAGCTGTTCTAGTCTAATAGCCTTTGCTTCCAAGAAGAGGAAGCATATGTCGGGCGTGCTTATGGAAGGCCAGGAAGCTCTAAAACACTCTTTTATTCCCTCCATATGGCTGTCTCAGCCTTTCACAGTAAAATGGTGCTGATTGAGAGGTAAGTTTGGTTTGAAAATAGTTTGACTTCACAGCGAAAGTTAATATTGATGGACACAGAGGCAGATCTGAAAGTCTGAAGCAGAGCGAGACTGACAGGCAGGAAGCTGTTGAGAAAAATCATCCTGACAGGTCGATCTCTCAGAATAAGATAAAAGGTCATTTCATTTTTAGTTACTCACTGCAAAAATACATTTAACTGAAAAAATAGATCAATATCAGCCAATCAAAGCCATTTACAACACAAAGATACTCAAAGCGTTTGCTAAGAGTATAAAAAAAATAACCAATCCCACATGGCCTTACTTTTCCTCTTGACAAGAATGAGGTGCCCCTCTTGAAAGGAGTCCTTGGGTCGGGATGTTGTGGGCCCATTTAAACAGCCGAATGACCATTTCTCCTTGATCCCCAAAAGAAAAGAGGCACTGTAATCCATCGAAATGGAGGTGCAAGGCCAAAACAAGAAATTGGGCCTGAATCTTTTAAAAGAGCTTCACAAGTGATTCCACACTTTCCTCACACTGAAAGAGTAGGCAACAATTTTCTTTGTTTCTTTTCAAGGTGCCAAGAATTTTAATTACTTTAGTCAAATTGTACACAGTCCATCTCTTTTTTTTTTGGCTGTTTATCTGCAAACAGGTAAAATGATGCAGTGATTTGGAAAGCTAGAAAGTGTTTTTGTGAGCAAATGTGAAGCAGAAAACAAAGGGGGAAAAAAGGTTTCATTTGCGCATGCAGAACCTTGCAAAATGATTCCCGTCACTTTAACTTACACACATTCTGACGCATTACAACTGCACTTCTGTTTGTTTGACAGACCAACACAAAGGAGTGCATTACTGTGAAGTGAAAGGAAAATGCTACAAGGTATTCACTTCCGTTCAATTAAAAATCTAAACAGCCGTTGTGCATTTGTATTCACCCTAATTTTTCTGATAATCCTAAATCCAATTCGGTGAACACAAATGCCTTCAGAGGTCATCTAATTACTGAGTAGAGTCTGCTTGTGTGTAATTTAATCTCATTTTTAGTCCAGCTGTTCTGTAAAGGCCTCAGAGATTTATTGGAGAACATTAGTGAACAATTAGCATCATGGAGACCAAGGAACACAGCAAACAGTTCAGGGAGGAAGCCGTGAAGGTTAAAGCATCATTAGGTCACCATGTGCCTCCTGGTGGCAACTCTGGGCTGCAAAGTCTATCAACATAATAATTAGCAAGTCTGGCAATTTTAAAGAGTGGCAAGAAAGCCAACATTGAATGAAAGCCACAGGATGAACAAGTTTGCCACAAGTCATGTAGAAGACACAGCAAACATGTGGAACAAAGTGTAAACAAACTAAACATTACAGCCAACATGGTAGAGTTATAATTAACTAATTAAGATCAAATCCTGTACAATGGACCAGTCAAAGTTCAAATGCAGTCTGGCCGAATGTCTGGCAACACTTGAAAACAATTGTTTTAGACACTCAAATAAATCTGATTCAGCTTGATCTGTTTTTGAAAAAGATAAATAGTCAAAAATCTCTGTCTCTAGATGTGCAGATGAGCCAGTGGCTGATCACATGAATCCCCCCTAAACACACTCAAGCTTGAGTTTGTAATGTGACAAAATGTGAACAACTTCAAGCTGCTGTTTATCGATTTGAATCACAAAAGAGCAACCCTGCTGCCAGCAGCAAACTGGGCCAGCTTCACTGTCTCCCCCGTCTACAGCAGAAGAAACAGACTACACCTGTCAGACAAATAATGCATTATTCTTTACACAGATTTTTTATTTTCAATGTGACACAAACCCCCAGCCACAACAGGCAGGCCTTTCTCTGTTCGCTTTCATAAATCAATCAGCAAACACAGCTTTGACTCTGCAAAACTGGGGAGCAGGACAGGGAAGAAAAACTGCACACCTCATGAAAAATACAGTTTTATTTCAGTCTGCCAAAGTTTGAAGCTGGCTGTATAAAGGACTCTATGGTCCAGAATTGGTAATATTCTCCACAGTGTTTGAATTTTACACACTCACACATACACGAGTCCTTTCCTATTTTACAGCTCAGACCACTGAATGACTCCCCGGCAACCTTCCCATTACATCGTTACACATTTCCCACAGTGAGGAAAGACTTTTTTTTGGCAGTGGGCCACTTTCTGAGCAGAAAACTCAGTAATAAGAGATCTATCATGCTGCACTGGGTCAAAGTTTCACTGGCTGCTTGGACAGCTAGAAAGCAAATGCTTGAGTTTCATCTGCATCTGGTGGAATTTCAGCGATACTCCGATTTCTGGGGGGCTTTGTGTGCCTGAGAATGATTAAACAAAGAAAATCCTGAGAGTAGAAACAGCTGCAAGCAAGGAGGTGTCTGGTGGCCTTGCGCAGAGCCAAGTGGATCTGTCTTGTTTTAATTAGCTGGATAAGACTTGTAATACGCTGAATGGCTGTCGGCTGATCCTTGTGCAAAGTTGAATTCTTACAGGCTAACGCAGGCTTGTAACAGTGGATTGAGAAACCCAGCCGACAGGACCGTAGTAGCAATAACAAGCTGCTCCATGTCCAGTAAAGGTCCACGCTGACCATGAATCACTCAGGAGATTATCAGCCTTTTCCCATGGTTCCATGTTCCATGAGTCATAACGCAAGACGCAATTCTTTCTTTTTTAACATAACGCTTCCCATTACGTTCTTAAATGGAAGAACTTTTTTCCTGTCAGCAACGTCTGATTGCGTAACAGATGGCTGGAGAACTCACGAAGACCTCATTATGCTGAGGATACATTTAAAGTAGTTCGAGAAAGTTTCTCTATGAAAACAGAAAGCTAATGACAAAGATTTGTCATGCTTTTTGTTTTAATTACCACGGATGCAGCATCTAAATCCTCACCCCACAACAACCTTTTCTTTTTATTTGCTTCCGTCTCCTTCAGGGTTGACTCTGACAGCAGCTTTCAAAAGACACAAACCCTCCAGCGTAATTAAAAAGAAGTTTAGTTTCAGTCATAATTATTTATGCTGTTTTGCAAAAGATCTGCGTTTCTCTTATTGAAAGTTTCCCTTCTTCTGTCTCATTTTATCCACCAGACTCTTTCAGTTCAATTCTCAGCCTACTGGCAAAAATAACCAAATGTCTGAAGAGCTTTAACTCTTCACCTACTTAAGAACAGCGTATTTTACCAGCTAGGAAAGCTCTGTAAAAACAAAAAGTTTAATTTGATTGGGAGAAAGTGAGTGAGGATATTTTAATGAGAACCATTAAAGCATTTTAATGAGAAGGAGAATCAAAGGGAATGTTTCTGTGTTTAAACTGCATCTTTTAGAAAATTTGAATTCTGTGTAAAATCAAGCAACCATAGGAATCCAACAAAATGAGCAACATTCTTGCAGAAATATTCATTTAAATGTTCAACAAACTGATTAAGAATACATAAACTAAAACTTCTGATAAATCAACTCAAATCAAATCAAATCAAAGCAGGAAGTGCAAACATTTTGTTGATTGCTATGCTGATGACATTCAGATTTATTTCTCTTTGAAATTGGATATTTTTCACCCTCTGTGACCTTCATTTAGCTGTATAAGTGTGCTTCACACACATTTATTGTATTTGGAAATCCTGCTCCTGTGGTTAACAACTTAACATCCTCACCTCTCTTCCTTCTCATCGTTCTGCTGGACTTAGACGTCTCGGTGTAAGAGATCTATCAGGTGGAAGTGGTCCAGAGATTTACTGGCTGCTTGGACAACTACAGAGCAAATGCTTCAGGTGCAGCAAGATTTAGCTTTACAGGAACTTTCTGTCACAGGGAATAATCCAAAAAAACTAAATTACTGCGAGAAAACACAGCTGCAAGCAAGGAGGTATATGCTAATCTTCAGCAGAACCAAGATGATTTATTTTGTTTATTTTAGTTGGAGAGAAAAAATTGGAATATAGTACTCTATTTTATGTTGATGACATCCAGGTTTATTTCTTTTTTAAATCATATGCTTGTTTCCCCATCTTGGATGCTCTCTTTATCTGTCTACAAGATGTCAGTGGTTGGATAACACATCATTTTTAAACACTAAGTGAAAACAGGGTACATAAGAATACTGTATTTGATCATCTGGTTCCCTTTTGGAAGAACTATGTCTTATATCCTTGTAGTTGAAATGTTTATAGACAGATTTGAAATTAAAATTTTCAAAATTAGAAAAGCAGAGGGGCACAGTTACAAGAAAGACACTCTTGCTTTAGGAAATTTTAACAAATACTCCATATTTTGGACTTGATCGTCTCGTTATTTTGTTTTACTTTAAGGTTTATGACGGCTTGGTCCAGCTGCTTGACCTGTCTGACCCTAAAGGAGCACAGGATCACCAACCAGATGCTCTCAGCACAGCTGAAATCTAAACAAAGAGACTCTGGAATAACCTGACAATTGATATTGAAAAGTCTAATCAGACTTTTAAACTTATTTTTAATGTACACCAGCTTTTATTGGGACTTATGTTTGACTCCTAACAGGCATTTTATGTATTGTCCTCTATGTTTTTGCTCGTTTTCCTTTTATAAATGTTACTATGTTTGTTACTGCATGTGTTTTAACTAACAAAGACTTTGGTCAACTTTGTTACTTTTAAAAAGGTTTTCAACTTTCGTAAGAACTGAGCTTCTTTACACATAGGTAAGCAAAAAAAGATGAATAATTAAAAAAACTAATTTAGAAAAAAAAAACCTTAATGCAAAAACAAAATTAGTCATTTCCTATAATGCTTGGTAGAAAACCCCAACAGGCATATCCTCTATTGATGTCTGTAATTACTGTGAAGGGCTTGGGAAAAGGCCAGCGACAAAATAACACCGTGGAGGACACTGCTGCAAAAAGTCTCTCTCTCTCTCTGCAGCAACAACTCAGCAGTATGCAGAGAAAGTCAAATATTTTACATCATGAGAAGAATCACATCACAGAACTGAGACACATTCCAAACTTGTCCTACTTTTCAGAGGAGAGCTCTCCAAGGAACGAGTGACATAACGTTTGGAGACGGCGGGTAAAACTTTTCACCCAGTAATCCACTTCAGTTGAGATGTTTTAGAAAACCAGAGGCCTGTAATACTGACGATGTATTACAGTATTACATGTGAGGCAGCAAATCCTGTTTAAACTTTCTACAGGTGTGATCGTTCATTCGTATGTTATGATCATTCAGCTTCCACACCAGCTCCTTTCGCAGTGTATGTTCACTTAACTTCAACAAGCAGAACATTCATTTCTTATGACTGAAATTATATCACTAGGCTCAGAAATCTTACTCACACATAAGATCTGTTAACTTTTAATGTTTTTACCTTTTGTCCGTCTTGGCCGGGCGGTCCAGGTGGGCCGATCATTCCAGGTTCTCCCTGGAAATATCAATTAGGTCACACACAACGAACCATCATTATGTCATAACAACGTCAAGTTGTTTTTTTAAAGATGGTACCATTGCATACTTTTTGTCCTTTCTGGGCTTGACCAGGTGACATTCCAGGATCTCCTTTTTGTCCCTACAAAATAAACAACAAAGAATTATTATGTTTTCAAAATTTACAACATATTTCCTCAAACAGGAGCTGGTGTTTATTGAATATTCCCTGCATTGCAACAATATTTCCTGTGAGAAGGAGCAGGAAACTTTGCTGTTTACATTCTACTGACACTGTTACAGTGTAATGAGTTCATTGTACTTATTGGAGGAGTCCAGTGCTTGTATTTACACAAACGAGCAGTCAGTTTATTCCTTCCCGTAACTCAGTTTACAACAAGCCAGCAAGAAGAGATGGGGAGTAATGGTGAACATTCTTCTCCCTTTTCAGGCAGTGGGAATCCTGGCCGAGCGGTCTGGGTCAGCATTCAAGGTCCAGTGTGTCTGGTGAAGGAGCCTCCCTGTAATCTGAGCAATTACAACACAACAGCTCCGAGGAGGACCAGACCATTTCCTGTGTGAGTGCTTATCGCAAAGCAGAAACACGAATAAAAACGCTACAGGGTTGAGTTGGCTGGAATTAAATCACACAACTGTGGAAGTTCACCGTCCTGTACTGTGATGAATTTCACACAATCCTGCAGCTGAGAAGGTTCATGAGTGGGTTATCTTTGGCTGATGAAACTGACACAAAAATCTCCATTCATCCCGATTTGCTTTTGTAAATTCTGCATGAAATTCCACCAGAATAACACAAAGTAACACATAGTTGTGAAATGCAAGAAAAATGATTTAAAAGATATATGTATTCCTTGAAAAAAAACTGAAAGGTTTGGAAAAGTGCTCTTGAAATCAATTCCCCTTACTCTAACGCCACTCAATAAAATAAATGCAACAAACTGTCTACAGATGTTCATTTGTGTGTAATTTAACATCACTACAGCAGCTGTTCCACGAAGGCCTGAGAGGTTTGATGGAAAACAAACACCATCAGATTTTAAATAAATGCTTTTCAGACTGCATTTGTCTAAAATTTTAAAAACTGCACACCCTTTTCCTTATACTTCACAGTTTTGCCCCACTTTGTGTTTACCTTACTCATAAATGTCAAGAAACAAAACTGAAGTTGCAACAAAAACTAAATCTGAAAAGCTTCGAATCGTATGCATACTTCATTGTTTTCCTAGCAGGTATTCAGCTCAAATATGTTGTCCAAAATGTTTATGTCAGGAGAGGTAAATAAACATTTGTATCTAAAGATCCTGCGTAATTCAATCATTGTCAATGCAGTTGTTCAATGAACTTTTACAATGCCTTGCAAATATTTAGAAGCCTTGAAATATTCAACATTTTGTGAAATTACAGTTCAACTTCAAAACATTTCATTATGATTTTCTGAAACAGACCAACACAAACCAGTAAAGAATTTCACAAAATTTAATTTTCCAAATAAAAAAAACACTGTGGCAAGTATTTGTATTCAGTGGATTTTTTCTCTCATATCTTAAAACAAAATAAATAAATAATTCAATTCCCTCAGATAAAAAAAAAAGAGTTGACTTGTATGTAATTTTATCTCTCGTCTGTGGAAACCTGAGGAGTTTGTATGAGTGATCAAACAGCATTTTGAAAACCAAAGACAGCACTTAGCATGTCAGGTATAAAGTTGTGATGAAACTTAAGGCAGGATTAGGTTATAAAGTAATATTCCTAATGTTGGAAGTCTTGCACAGCATTTTTTTTAACTATCATCAGGAAAAGGAAAGAGCATTGCTGAACTGCAAGACATCCTACTTATAGCAGCAGATAATTGAAAAATGACCCAGTCAAAAATATATCATGATTACATAATAATGAAATCTAGGAGATAAAGTTCTTTTAATACACAATACGATTTTGTTTGTGTGGGTCAGTTTTATAAATCCAGAGATCTGTCTTCAAGCTGACAGTTTGCAGTTTGAAAATTGTGTGCAAATACTTCAAATTAAATCAAGTCACGGTTTTATTGCTTGGCTTAGCAAATATCCATGAACAACAGAAGAGCACATTCTGTTTAAATAAGCCCAAAGAACCTGCTAATTGTGATTTTTCAGCCAGAAATAATTTGAAAAGCAGAAATGTAATGTGCTTTTTTTATTGATCACTCACTGAGTGATATTGTCTAGAGGACCGTTCTCTTTCTTATGGCAGGCTAAAATATTATGGAGCTAAAAAATGCCTCCCTGTTGACAGAAGTGCTCAGCTGGAATACAGGCTGTGTTGGGTTCATGCAAATTAGTGAGACAGAAAAAAAGCTAAAATGCTAGTTTCTCCCAGAAAGGAAACGAATGACCTTTTCAGAAAGCAACAGAAAGCCAAGAAGGGTTGACCACAAAAATGCAAAGTGAGCAAAATCACAAACACTGGATGACTAAGACACAAAAACACGGAAAGAGGCTCCTTTCCTTTATTCATTTACAATATCTGGTTTATCCTGTTTAAGGCTCCTGCTGTGAAAATGTTCCTCATTTATACCATATAACATTGTATAACATCCAGGCTATTTTATCAAAAACACATTTAAAAAGTTTGATTTAACCGTTTTTAACCAGATATTGTTTTAAGACAAAAATTTTGCCTCACTGCCCTCATTTAAAAATATGTTATTATCTTAATACTACTAATGAATAGTAATAATAAATAAATTCAAGTAAGGCAGGTGTTCCCCAAGAAAAAACTATAAATATAAAAAAACTCACCAAACCTGTTTAAACATAAAGCCTAAACAGTGACCGAAAAAAGCTAAAAGACTCAAGTTTATTGTTGTCACCTTAAAAATATAATGAGACAGATTATGAATCTGTTATCAAAACAAGGAAAAAGCCTGCTAACATTAGCCTAGCGCTTCAGCAAACGGCTCCACAGGGAGTGAATACAAACTTTATGAAGCAGTGCATGTTTAAGGTGATACATTTCTGTAGCTTTCTTAACCATTTTGTAGGTTCACACTGACGCTGACCTGCAGAAACTCTGATGAGGTCATAAACGGACAGAGACAGCAGTGCCCACCACATTCTTGGGGAGTGAATAGGGTAATGCTGATGAAATGCAGTGTGTTATTTTAATTCAGTTCTAAGCTTCTTGCTCTTCTAGAATAAATAAAATATAATTTGACTAATTTTAATGAAGCAATGATTTGCAGGTATAGAGAAACCCTTTATCTTTGACTCAGATCAATATTACAGACAAAATAAACTTACTGGGACAGATGTAATCCTCTAGCTTTTTGTACATCTTTAAAAGAGGTGTTAGTGATTTTGGTATAACAATGCCATCATTGAACTCCCTGAACTTTAGTGAATCAAGAACAGGCAAGTCATTTGAACTGCATTTTAAACCACAGTGTTCTCTCAACTCCTTGCATGCTTTCTGGCTTGAATATTACGGCTGCTCTAAATAAAAAGAAGAAGACTCCAACTGCACAGTATACAAGGTCAGTGTAGAGCATGGATTTCCTGAGAGAGTAAAATGTGGCAGGCAGACAAGCAGAGAACAACAAGAATCCAACAAGGAACAGAGAGAACTAAGGGGTATATAAAAGAGTTTGAGTTGCTGTCGAGGAGTACCGAGCGGTGCCAAGTTGAATTAAGAACAAGATGAGGTAATGATGACCTCCAAGGACAAAAGCAGCGAACAGAGAAGCCAAACTTAGGAGGAGATACAAGAATATGCATGCATCAAAATGCATGAAATCCATTCAAAATATCCCTAAACAGAACAATAATCGGTTTAGCAAGACAACAGAACCTTAAAAGAAGAAACAACACCAGTGCAACTGTAATTTGCTGCTGGCTTGGAACCACAATATTCTGAGTTTTTAGATGTTCACACACAATAAACTTTTGCTAAACCTTTGGGCACTAAATTTTAGATGTTTCAAAATGCAAGAACACAAATCAAAATACACACACACGTTAACTAGAGACACCAGTGGAAGTCATTCTCACTTCAACAGATGAAGGACAAACTGAATTAGCCTCTATTAGAACTAATTTAAACATTAAGTATCTTAATTGTTGCATTGGTGCAGGCAGAATGTAAAAATGCCACGGCTCTCAAAAGTTTAAACACCACTGTTATAGTTACAGGTTTTTGGGATCTGAAAAAATTAAGTCATGATTAATAATTTCCACATATTTTCTACATTTAATGAAACAATTAATATCTTATATTGATCATTCTAGAAAACCCATTATTTTTGATACACTTACATGATAAAAACAATACTAAAACCTTCTTCAGCCTTCAAGCAGATCTCTAAAAAAGATTTGAGTCAAAACTACGCAGCATTTTGAATTCTCCATAATTTAATCCACTTTAACAAAAAAATTTATTTTATTTGAAGAAAGGTGACCCCCACAGCAATACCCTGTTTTATTTTCAGTGGTGATCTTTTTAGTGAGGCAGATCTACATAAACACACGTAGCACTATTTGGGATTATGGCCCAACACATGCAGTTTGGTTCCTTTGGACCATAACACATTGTGAGAGATTTTAACAAATAAACTATGTTTTCATTTAAATAAAAGGGTTCTTTCTTGTACTGTGACCCTACCTCTTCATTCAGACTAAAGAAGAACACAGCAGGTTGTTGTAATATTGCAATTATTTTTTGTTTCCTTCCCCTGACTGATACCTATGTACAATTACATCACTTTGATTCTTTGATTTCAATAAAAGACAGTCCTGAAAATCAAACAGATAAACAGCTAAACAAGATAGGATGTTTTAAATAAATCAGATTAACTGAACAAAATATTAGTATAAGGGTGTGCACACCTATATGCAAGGTTATTACAGCTTTTTTACTTTTTACATTTTCCTCTCTGACATATTTGATTGTTATTTTCTGGTAACATTTTCACATTAAAGTCTCAAAAGCTTGTGAACACTTTAGACAGCGATTTAGCTATAAAATCCAGACAAGAGTGTTTAATTGATCATGTAAATCAAAAGCTGATCATTCTATAAGTTATAAATATCTCATGATTCAACGATCATACAAACAATCTGATCTGTCTCAGTTCTGACTATATAGTTCAGAATAAAGGTTTGCAGTTCCTGTTGGTAAGATATCCAACAAACGGCACAAACATGCAGCAATGTTACTCTTCCCAAGAGCTGACTAATTTTCTCATACAGTTCTGAGTCAGATTTTGCATGGCACGCATATATTGACAGATGTACAACACATTTACTGGACACAGATCAAGAGACGTCCACATAAGAGTATTTACAAAAATGGGCTAGCAATGTTTTAATAGACTAAAACAACTGCTTAACTAAAACAATCCTGAAAAACCCTGATGTAATTATTTTAGAGCGTCATTGTGGTCCTTTGCACGAAAAACAAGGAAATGCTTACTGTCAGAAAAATATGATCAGTTCCAGTTTTTTTCTCTTTGTTTTTTGATGAGGAGGAATAAAAATATTCCCCAGTATTATCCTGTCATTTATAACCATAATTGCATACAGAGCACAAGACTGCTTTCATTAGAAGCCATATTGTCAAAGGAATGACAGACTTGAGAACAATTTCAAGTTGGATTGTAGAACCTGAAACCAAACTGCAATCAGCTTCATCTTCAACTTGGGAAAAAAAAAAACCTAAGCAGGAGTAATCTGGATCACATTAATGTGGTGCGTATTGCAAAATGTTGTGTTAACGTAATCGGAGACACTTATGTCCTCACCTTCACTCCGGGCGGTCCAGGTCGACCAGGGTTTCCATGAGAACCAGGAGGGCCCTGCAAACAAAGAAAAGCATGACTTAGGAGGACACATGGTGATGATGATCATGTGGATGATTTGGAAGACCCTTGGTCAAAGGAGGAGTTAATGCTACATGCTACACGTGTGCTATTCTCATTCCACTGTACAGCTCAGCCTGGCAGGTCCTTTTGGTTTGAGTAAAGGTGCCTAGTGTGTCTGTGTTGCAGGTAAAGTTATTGCATGTGGATTATCTTCTTCCTAATCCTTCAATAAATGATGACCGCTCTATCTACATATTTTCCTGAAATGCTTTGAATCAGGAATCTGAAATGTTAGCATCATGCAAGGGAGTTTAACGCACAGGAGAAAAGAGGACTTTTTCTTTTTTCTTTTTTTTTTTTTTTTTGCTGGTGGTTTGAGAGGATCACAATTGCAAGCAGTGACAAAGTGGAAATATTTGAGCAATCAAAGTTTCAATATCAATCCAAGAGTTTTCCTTTCAACCAGGTGCTTGAGTGAAGCGCGAATGAAATGCTGAGCATGGAAAAAAATCCTCTCAGGCAAAAACAAAAAAGCCCGAAACATGTTCAGATGGCTTGGAAAAGCGAGCTACTGTATCTTTTCTCAGTTTTTCATCTTGGTCAGAATTTCCATGGGTTGCAAGCAAAGGCATTTTTTCCCCCCACTAAGCTGGAGGTGGGAGTCATTGGATAGAATTACTGTGAGCGCAGCAGACTAGGGAGCAGAGGTGTAAGTCTGCAGCTGGGTGGATTCAGACACCGTCTGTCTGTTATCACGCTGTGGAAAGGAGTCAAACAGCCGAGGCAGTTCCTCTTCCCCCGAGCTGGCCAAGCCTCTTTCCTCCCCGGCGCTGGCTGCTGGACATATGGAGACACTTAACAGAAGCTCATCTATAGATTTCCTCCACCCTCTCCTCTGTTCAGACCATTCCCCCTTTCACTTGCAATATGAAAACGTATGGAAGTCATTACCTCCAGATAGAGAGCGAAAGGAGAAGGAGAGAAATAAGGAGGCTGGGACAGAGTGTTACAAATTGCATTCTTGCCGTACATAGGATAAGGAGGCAGAGAGCTGATGAGAGGCTGGGCGGGTGGCATCCCAGAGGGGGCAGCAATATTGGTGAGAACGAGTCTCTCGGTCCATCCGTCTTCAGGTAGGTGAGAGGAGGAATGGAGATCCTTTGTGCTTAGAATAATTACTGGAATGAGCTCCTGACAAGGAACCATTAGGTGGGAACCAGCAGCTAAACACAAGCAGATTAACGCTGACGAGACACACACACACACACAAACACACACCGTTACACCTAAGGCTTGCAGATGGAGGGGCATTTGTGTGCATGGTTTGCAACAAGAGTTGATGGCTTTAACAAAGGTGCCACTGTTTTTTATTGGCCATAAAGCCACAACACACCAATTGAAATCTTTGGACACAACGACTGGAAACACTGCATCATTTGCACAACAATTATGCAACTGGGGGGAATCATAAAAGATAAAAGGTTGCACTTGTTTTATTTCAAAGTAAGTCATTTAAAGCCAAACACAGTGACTTGCAAAAGTAATTTTTCTCACTCTATCAAAGCCAAACTTTAATCTATTTATTGGGATTTAAAGTGAAACGTCAACAAAAATAGCACAAAATCGTAAAATAAAACAAAAATAAAAGTCGGTTTGAAAAGTGTGAAGAGTATGTGTTTGTATTCAGTTCAATTTTACAGGTTCTTTGCAAAAAAAAAAAAAAGGGGGGGACGAGGGGGGAAATCATCCAATAATCCAGACAGATTCAATGACATATTTCAATTTGATCCTATTTTTCAAACAATGCAGTGAAGTTCAGCACTCAGTATTCAGCCAGCTTTTATTATGATACACGAACGTCACCTCCTCACTAAATAGAGTTCATCTGTGTGTACTTTAATCTCAGTACACATACTCTGGTTATGTAAAAGACCCCAGAAGTTTGGCAGACAGGGCAGGAAAAAAAGTTGTGGTGAAAAATAAGACAGAGTTGGGTTGGAAAAAAAATATGCCAAGCTTTACACATCTTGTTCAGCATGTCCAAACCATCTTCCTAAAATGGAAAGAGCAAACCTACCAAAACATGGCCATTTACCTAAACTGACAGGCCTGGCAGGAGGGCATTAGAGAAGCAATCAAGAGGTTCATGGTAATACTGGAGATGCTACAGAGATCCACAAAATATTATGCATGGTACTATTGGTGCACTCCATAAATCTGGACTTTCAGGAAGAGTGCAAAAAAAAATCACCTATTTTCAGTCTAAACTTTACCACACCATCTCCATCAGGATGCACGGTGATGATGGTGTTATACTTAGGGGATTCCTTTCTCAGCAGAGACAGAGAAGCTGGTCAAAGCTAATGGGAAGATGGACAGAGCTAAATAATATTCATCCTGTTAGAGGTTGCAAAGAACAAGAGTGGATGCTTATGTTGCTGCAGGACAACAAAGTACAGTCAGACCTACAACAGGACGGTTTAAATCAGATCAAGTCAATTAGTTAGAACTGACTCAGTTGGCATCAGTGTTGCCTCAGAGCAACAAAGGCTGTCATTATGCATGGAGTTGCATGTTGTCCCTGTGCATGAGTGGGTTCTTTCCAGGTAGTCCGATTTCCTCCCGCACTCTTGTAAGTAGATTTTAATCTTTCTCTATTGCGTTTGGGAGAAAGAGTGTGTCTGTATGGTTGTTTGTATTGTGTGTCTCTGTGTTGCCCTGTGATGGACTGGCGACCCCGCCCCTTGCCCGATAACCGCTGGAGATAAACACCAGCTCCCCTGTCACCCTTAAAGAATAGGTGAGATGAATGTACAGACGGGAGGAAAACCAGAGTGCAGAGTTCAATCCATTCCCACGATGAACAAATCTGCAGCAAGTGCAGCAAAAGTTGGTCCCATTCTAACGTGTGCATGCCACACTTAAGAAATGTATTTGTTAAAGTTTTGAAATTGTATAATTTTTCACTTCACAATTTTGCTTTCCTTTGTATTGGTCTGGGAACTAAATCCCAATGAAATGTAACAAATTTTGTAGTTGTAATATAAAAGATTGCTGTATAAGTATTTTTTGAGGAGCTGATCACCTCCTCTGATTCAATGATCAGGTCTTCAGAGAAATCTTGCCTCCATGTCGACATTATTTTGATGACAGTCCTCTTTTGCGTCGTTAAACTAATAAATGTTTTGTCTTTTCATTTAACAACTGATAATCTGACTTGCTTGCTCACCTTTTCCTCACTGCAACAATTTTCATAAACAATAACACTAATGCTTTCATTTAATAAATTCTTTTAACCAAACATCTGCTTCTAACAGATGGAAATGTGAACTAAATCTTCCCCTCTGGACCAACAGTAATGTCTGCTAGCCAGATGCACCATATGTTGGTACCACTAAACATCTCTTAAGTTTATGTAGCACAGAGAGTTTATGTTTAGAATATCAATGAAATATTGAGCAAATTAAAAATCTACAGATTGGCACATGCTACTTTTGCATGGCATGAATTGCTTATTGTAATACTGGAATGTTTTGTAAGCCACTAAAATGTAATTTCAGCTCTAAATGTGCTCCCTGTTAGCTAAAGCGTAAGCATCAATGGAAAATATCCCAGTCAATAATGATGACAGAGCTCTCCGAGGAACCGTGAAAGCATGCAAACACATGACTTTCATTTATCAGTTCAACTTTCTTCACCAGCCAAACAGTGGCAGAACAGTGCTGCCAAAACTCTACTCTCTATAGACTGTGTTTTATGTTATGTAGTGTCAATCATTCTCAAGACATTTATGCAAATGGGCCCGGCTTTGCACGAACTCTGCATCACGTACCGACTGCATGCTTGCAGGTCAGCTTCCCTTCACAAAGCCTCGTTTGATCCACTCTCAAGCATTCCCTACAGGGCCGGCTAAACTTTGGCTCTCGGCAGGCTTATAGCCGGCTGCGGAACGTGGATGTTTTCATGAGTTAGAGCCGCTGCAAGGTGGAAGCGGTGGTGAGACCGTCTGACCAGTCAGACATGACACCCTGCTGTTTGAAAGGTAACACTCCTAACAGCACTGTGTGATTCCAGCTGCTTCAGCTTTTATGATGAGTAAGAATGCCTGCAGCTTTCAGGACATGCTGCACATTTTTATTCATAGTTTGCCAATATTTTTGAGTTGCTTAGTTTGTGCCTCCCTGCAGTCTGTTCAATATCCAGCCTAGGAAGAAGAGCTGGAATGAGGTCATGGTCTGCTGCAGATTGGACTTTTTCTTTGAACATCAGAGATTCCTGATGAGGGTAAAATTCATCACAAACATCCCAAGCTTCTTGGAGCATCTAACCTTTACAAATACTAGAAGGATTGTGGGTGCTGTCAAGTGTTTCAGTTTACATTCCATATATATAATGGAATAACTGGGAATTCAGAAACTGTGTCACCATATAAGAATAAAATTAGATGAGAGCACCAACGCTCTATAATTCCTCTTTACTTACTGCCCCACTTAAAGAACAAGTCAATGCTGGAAAAGTTGTAAATGCATCGATTAATTAATTTAGGGATCATTTTGTGCTTCCATGCAACGTGTTCTTTAAACATCTTAAAATAAAACTTTTACCCCAGTTTTGATCCAAAATGTTTGCAAAGATTCAGCTGAATAAACCGCAAAATGTCTGCAGCAATGTTACTTTTAACAGTGGAGAAATTTCCCTGCTGATATGCTGGTGAAAATTAACACAGCGTATCAGCAGAAAACGCTCACACCAACTGCCTGCTGTGGTGGCAAAGGGGTGATGATTTTAAATTTCATTTTGTAGCCACTGGACCTTGGCAGCTTTCAGTCGGTTAACTGACCATGAACTCTGTATGCCAAAGTATTATAGATTAATCAAAGTGCTGCAGCGGCCCAGTCAAAGTCCAGACCTCAGCCTGGATCAAATGCTTTACTAGAAATGGATGACTTCAGGTCACAGCTAATGGTGCAGTTGAATTATGATGTGCACGATGGCAAAGAATGAGTTTTTTCATCACTGGACGTGGCCTGGGCTTCAGCCTGCGTTTCTGTGTGAATCAAATCTTACTTGGTAAACAGACTTACATGTTTGCCCTTCTGTAATTTATTTGAATCATTTTTTAAATACATCTTTCTCTTCAAACATTTGTCTATTTATTCTTTTTTTAACAAATTGTTGCAAATAAGAGGAAATGAAAGAGTCTTGATGTCCATTTAATAAGTATAAACTCTAAAAATAGAATCAGGAAACTCCTTATTCCAGAGTCCACTTGTGAGTTTCTGTGGATTAAGTTGTGGAGCTGTTGAGCATTTTCCCCTAATCATCTGAATCATGTAGGATATTTCACACAGCCAAAAAAAATAAAAGTTAAAAAAAAGGGAAACTTAAATACCCTTCGATTCTGTGCCGGCATGACTTGTTGGATTTCAAAAGTTTGATGATGAATGAGCTCTATAGATTTTACTGCACAGGACGACTGAGCTCCAGACAGGGTTTTAAATGCCTTAAATAAGATGGGGACAAAGCTTTCTTTCTTCTGTGTTTAAAGAGATTGGGTTCCCTGGACCCACCCCTGAGGCCCCACGGCTCGGCTACAGTAGGTAGCACACAGACAAATCCCAGCAGTGCAAGGCCTCCATCAGAAGGTCTGCTAACAGGCGTCCTACCACTGAAATACGAAGCTTCACTTCTGCTTGATTTAATTCAACAGATGAGTGCTGCCTTAGCGTGCAGCATCAACATAAAAACACACCGGTAACAGTTTCTACTGGGATTTTTTAGGTAGTTTGAAAGCCTCAGCTCAATGTAAAGCTCGGATTAAAGGTTCTGAAACAAACATCCAGAAAACTGCAAAACAGCTGAAACACTGAGTTCCTTTAAATCAATGCTAAAAACCCACCTGCTTATTTGATGTGCATTGATGATTCTGATGATGGCATTTGATAAAATATAATATCTATTACTTGTTTCACAATTGGTGACTATCGGATGTTTTTTATGAATAAATCACATTCATTTGTGTAGCACATTTCAGCAACATAACAGTTCAAAGTGCTTCACATCATGAAAGCATAAAAAACATCATTAACATATCATATATTCAACAGCTGTGAAAACCAGTAACAAACATCACATTTTGTCAAGAGTCATCGTTAAAATCATCAATACACACAAAGTGCTTTATGCTTAATGTACTTTGAACTGCCTTGTTTCTGTTGTACAAATAAACTTTAATTTGAAATTAAGGGAAAGGTTGCAGACCCAACACGTGAGAAGTGTCCCTCCATTATAACATGTTGCCTGCATTATAGTATAATTCTAACAATCATTATTTTTGCTGGTTCTGAAAATGTAAATGCACACTGGTAGCAACATCAGTTTTTTTTTCCTTTTTCTATGCAGACAGTCCACAGATCTGTAGATTGTGGTTGTTTGCACTTCAAATTTACAAATTGACCTTGGCAGCAGTGAAGCGCAGCCTGAACAAACCCAGAGCCAAAGCAAACGAACGCCTGGCTAAGTAATTCTCCACACTTCAAAGAGCCTTCTGCATGTTCAGTGTGATCAAAAGCAGAGTGCTAAAAAGTTTTCTATGTCAGTACTCAACTAATGGGTGTCACTTTGCTTTGATGAAAGCATCACAGGAATTAGAGAATGCAGCAAATATTAAAGGCGAACTAAGAAGGGAAAATGGAAAGGAGAGTAATTGTCTGAAGGTATAATGCCATGCAAAAGAAGAAAAGTGAACTTTTCTCACATTTTGTCAGGTTGCAACTACAAATTTTATTGTATTTAATGGGGATTTTATGTGACACACCAACAAACAGCATATAATTCTGAAGTAAGAAGCAATATTTAACCCATTTTACTCGAATACGTCTAAATAAAATGCATTGCAACTGTGTAAACAGAGATTGTCAGTGTGTATTTTTATCTCAATATAAACATCATAAACACAACTGTCCCGTGAAGGCCTCAGAGTATTGTTAGGCAGCATGAGTGAACAAACATGAAGACTGGGGAACACAGCAGAAAAGTAAGGCAGAAAGTTGTGGAGAGGTTTAATGCAACGTCAGGTTTTAAGCAAACCTCCCAAAACAAACCTGACAAGACATCATTATCCATGTAAACTGGAATAATCACAGAGACTCAGCGTAACTCTGGAGGAGCTAAAGATTCATAGTTCAGATGTTGTGAGGCTCCATGGACACTCAAGAAAGAGATCATATTACAGCAGTTTTAGCTTCTTTCCAACAGCAGCCTCTTGTTCTACGTTATTTGCTTCGTACAGAGGTGCAGGACACTTGGCTGTTGACTGCTTCCTGGAGCCGTGGAGTCTGTTCAAGTGAGTCGTGACGTACGTAATGTGCCGATTCGATGCTACGAAGCTTTAAGCCACCATCCTCCACTGCAAAGAGAGAAGTGCCGAGCCCAACAAGGTGGCTGTTAATGTTGATTCAATATTTGGAAGCATGGCCAACATGGACTAACGGCTCCGTTCACCTTCTCCTCTGTCAATGCTAAAACTACAGGCAGACTACAGTTCTAAACCAATGCAGAAAATCAACATCACCGTCCACGATTTGTCCTGTTCGCTGATTGGCTCGGTTGAAATTCTACCAAAAATAATCCAAGGAAACAGGAGAAAGCCCAGACTGTCTGTAACGCCAGATTTTAATCAAGCGGAATTGCACAGGATGGAAATGGTTGCCCATTAAATGTAAAATTAACTTGTCTATTTATCCCTCCACAATAAAGCAACTTCCTCAAAACAAGAAAGTCTAACTTCTTTCTCTAAGTCCCTTGAGTTAAGTTAAATTTGTAGTATCTGCCAGTAGGACAACTATTAACTGTGACCTCCACAAATCTGACCTTTATGGAAGAGTGGAACAAAGAAAGACATATTTAAAAGAAGTCATTAGAGTTATGTTTATATAAAGTTTACCACAACTTTGACCAGATGACAATAAAGGCTGAACATCACAAGTCAGAAAACTACACTCCCCATCCTCATGAATATGTTCAGAAAGTGTCTTGATGGAGATGCTTTTCTTCAGCAGCAAAAGAAAAGACTAATTGGAAGATGGACAGAGATAAACTAATGTTAACTCTGAAGGAAAAGAAGCTGCAAAAGACAAGTTGGTATTATTACAGGAAAAGACTGTTCTGGAAATAATTGACTCAGAAAGGCTGAATACAAAACTATGTCACAGTTTTCAGGTGTTTATTGTAAAAGAATAAAAAAGAAAAGCTAAGCTTAACGTTTTATTGTTTTCATTCCACTTGACAAATTATGTGCTAAACTGTGTTGCTCCATCACATAAAACCACAAAGAATTCCACTGAATTATGTGCTTAAACCCTGACAAAGTGTGAAAAACTTCAAGGGTTGTTCTTCTTTTGAAGACTCAACATGACAAACTTGTCACTTACCCTGGGGCCCCTTTTTCCTGGGATTCCTGGCAATCCTGGAAATCCTTGGGGACCCTGAAAGGAAAATATTTAAAAATAGTCAAGAGTCAAAATGAATCAGTGCTATGAATACAAAATACAAAATTAAAGATACAGCCTTTAGTCATGTCAGGAGAAAAACACAGAAAGAAGGCACGCACTCTTTGAGTGACATTCACTCAGTTAAATACATTTTTTCCACTTTATCATGTTTGGTGAAGTTAGATAGGTGTTACTTGCAGTCACTGTGTTGTTCCTTGTGTGAGGATTTCCTATTAAAAGTTGATGCAGGCCCTCATTCAACCAACATTATTTCAACACTGCATAGACTGCAAGTCTGAGTCATTGTACTGGCAGGGAGGTCGCTGCAGGTTCCAGCCTCAACCAATCACATTAATTACAAGCATCAGCTAGCTTTAAAACAATTTCACACATGGATTAACAAAGCTCCGAAAGGTCAAATTTAATGAGGGGTCAAGTCTGTGGAACCTGATTTTGTTTGATATCGTGGGATTTTAAGTTACTTTCTCACAGCTGAAGCAGTTAAACAAAAAAGAGGAGAACAGGCCCAAGAACAACTCGATGGCGTCTTCTGTGTTTATGTAATAATCCCAAACACACTGACGACTTTTACATCTGTTGGAAAGAAATCCATGTTTGATTATAATTAACCGGCAAATAGTCTAACAAGCCAGAAGGCTTTTTAGCAAACTTTAGATCCTGTCGATTGCAACCATCAGGCGATCCACACGTGACAAAGCAGTTTAAGCTTCAGCCACTAATCAGGTCAGAGCCAAGTCACGGCTTCAGCCAATTTCCTAAGAACTTATCCAAACTTTTACATTTTGCATCCGCAAGCATTTGCAGTAAATTCTTGTAAGCGCCTGAGTAGGTGACCTTTTATCTTGCAAGAAAAACTTTGACAATTCAGACGAGAACTCCACCGCATCTTTGATGGTCAACTGGCATCAAGATAAGTTAATACCTCAAACTTCACTGCAAAGTTGATGGTGTCATTTGAAGGGCAGGATTCAGGTTTTCCAGCAGAACATTGCCCAAGGTTTTGACACCTCCAGCTTGCCGTACCTCTATACGTACTTCTCAAATGAGCAAGCAAGACAGAAATGCACACTATTTAAAAGAAAACCAGAATTATTAGATGATGTCTTTGTATTTCATTGCTCATTGGCCCTGTTCTGATTCTCATGTAACTATTGGAACCAGTTTTGATGATGGATACAATCAGTAGGGAATCTTTCACACTGCATGCACTGCTTTCTGTTGCAACATCAACTTTGCAGAACGTTGGAGCTGAAGTCATTCTTCAATTGCATCTGACAGCATAACCCAGCCTTCACCGAGACTTGGCTGAACAAGATCTTGCCAGTCGGTGCAGTACACGGGTGATCAGTTCCAGTCTTGAAGTGGTCTGGCAGTTCCACATGTGCGCTGCTTCAACACAGCTAATTCCAATGGTCCAACTACCTCTTTAAAATTGTAGAGTTCTGCAGAGGTCTGCTAATGCAACCTCATTTGATTCAGATGTTGACCCAGGGAAAGGATGAAAAACATGCAGGATACCAGCCCTTGAGAACTGATGTAGGACACATATGGAGAGGGATTTTTCTCCCTTTTAGGATTGGTTAAGACTTTCGGAAAGTCCTAACCAGACTGCTAAAAAGTCTCATGATACGAAAGTGTCATAGTATGCTTGACAAAATGAAGTCTGTTTTGCAAAGTGTTGTCATCATGTGACCTAATTAGGTGACATAAGTGTAAGCTATTATGAGCCCCAAACATGAAAGTAAGTACTTACTACATGACATTTTGCATTAATGTTTGGGGCTTTTATTTTGGAGTAAAAAAGGAAGTCCTGATGTGTTGGCAGAGTTAACGATTAAAGACTATTTGTTGGACTTGCAGAAAATACTAAGTTAATTTAGCATCTAAAAAAAACCCTGACTTCTTTTACATCTTTTATCAGACAGCATTTAGGAAAAAAGAAACAACAGCCTTAACTTATTTATCTGCAGTTAAAAACTGAAAATAACAGCACTCAGTAGACCTTAGTGAACTAATTGTTGATTGTTGAAAACATGCTATTGTTGGAGATTAATGAAATCTTTTTGAAGAACAAAGGAGCATGTTCAATGTATCTCAGACAATAACACCACCTTACCATTGAACAAAAATAATGTATGGAGAAGGCAAACCTTGACTGGATGAGCCTACAACACATTGTCCCACAGTTACTTTGATTGTTATAGCAACAGATTTGTGTTGTTTTTTCTTATAAATTCCTTGAAGTGGAAGTGAACAACAAGGGGTGTAGCTGTAATAAATTCACAAATACCCCCAACACCTTACCTTAAAAACACAGATATTCACTTGTTGCTAACTTTGTCTGATCTGTTGGTGAACAAAAGAAATCTCTTTTTTTTAATAAACTGCTTTATTTTAGGTTTGCTCAGTGTTTATTTTCTGGTCTTGACTTCTGCAATAAAAAATAATGAAAACCAATAGTACTTTGATAATTAATCCACTGGATTTAAGCAAAGATTTCTTTAAAGGAGAAAATCCTGCTACCACCAAGTCCTACCTGAGCCTAAAAGCTTCTCTGCTTTAAACAACACAAATTTTAATAGTTGAAAGCATAGTAGTGTTTTATCCATTAAACTGTTTTAACCCATTCCAGAAGTTGGCGTAAGTAGTAACACATTGCCTCGGAGAAATCTTACACCTCACTGCACACACTAAGTGAGCTTCAAAGTTCGATCATTGCACAGCTGTTGAAAGGAATGATCACCCAATAATGAGCACCAAAGTGGTGTGGACTGAGAGCACCTAAGACCTCACACATGCATGACTGGCAACTTGGAAAATAAACAAAGGACTGAGGCAAGTGGAAAACTCTCTACCATTAGCATTAGCCACACTGTCAAGATCACTTCACCACACACTTTAATGGTTATATAATCCAAGCTTTCACCTATTTCAGATACAGGCAATGAATGAACAAAAGAAAACAACATAACACTGAAACAACAACCTGCTCACTTTCTCCATGACTGACCCTGGAAAGTTCAAAACAAAACTCTGGATTTGCTACAGTTCGAACACCTTGTTTCATTTCTTCCAGCTGGACTTCATCACACCAAACACGAGCACATCAATTCAGAGATTTCTGATACACATTTGTTTGACCACTCACCGGAGGTCCTGGTTCTCCCTTCAGCCCAGGTGGTCCAGCCAGCAGTGAGAACTGGGTCGGCTCCAGGTCAAATGTCTGAAAGCCATCTGTTGCAACTGGAGTCACCGCAGGGAGTGTGGTTGGTTTGAAATCGCTGGTCACTTCTGGCTCAGGTTTCTTTGGAGCTACTGTGGTCAGTTCCCTTTCATGGGGAACGTACTCCTGAGTGGAAAGGGCCGTGGTCCTGAGATTTGCCGACGGTCTGACGGAGACAGGCACAAGTAAACTTTTCCCAGAAGCTCCTGAAGACTCACTATCCCTCTGATTTGTGTTTTTGATGAAGTGTTTCTGATCCGGTGGATTTATGATCCGAAGAGATGCGGCAACAGTCGGAGATGAAAATTTGGGCGGGTTTTCCAATCCAACATTAGCTGGTGGAGAAATAGACACAACAGCATATTCTGTAGCTAAAGATCTCTCCGTCAGTGATGGTGAAGTTGCATGAGTTAAAGTAATATCCGGGTCTGAGAGTAGAGGTAGCATGGGTGGAAAAACGGGCCGATATGTGTCAGCTTCTCTGCAGTGTTTCTTAATGTGATCACAATAGTTATGAGCTGCCTCAGCCGAGGGATAAATGTCAAACTGACAGATTGCACCTTCAAACGGCACGGAGTTGTGGCTCATTTTGCCCAGCAAGAAGGAGCCCTCTGCATCCAGGCTCTGGTCCTTTTTCGAGGACAAATTTCCATGTAAGCTCTTCTCACCACAGGATGTGTGCAAAAATACCTGACGGTCTCGTACAGCCACAGCAAAATTATGCCACCGTCCATCGTAGACGTCGTAGTCAAAACTCACAGAGTTCTTGTGCCCCACGTGTACAAAAACATTCCCCGGTGTGAACTGCACTCCGAGCTGAACTTTCTTTCTCTTAGACAGAACAGAGAAAAGGAAGGCGCTGTTGAAGCGATGAGCAGAGAGGCTGAGGATCAGGGAGAGGCTGCTGGTGTCGTAGCTAGCAGGGATGATGGTGCGGAGCGGCACCTGGAGGCGGGCCCTCGGAGTGAGGATGAAGCCGGACTTAACGGGGATGACACCGGCGGGAATGGAGCGAGTCCCTGTTGGTGGTGGCACACCCGGCCTTCGCCCGAAAAGCCCCAGCTGCTGCAAGACGTCCACATCTGTAATAAAAACAGGAGAGAAGTCATTGTGTTTTGGGTGGGATTTGAAAGATGCACTGCTGTCATTTTTTAATTCCCAGTTTCATCTCTTTGATGGAGGCTCAACCTAGATATGTACAAAACGACTCCATACACTGCATCGCACTGTGGGAGACGTTCAAAGTAAAAAAGTGAGTGAAACTCTTCATTCCGTCTTTCACTCCAGTGATCTGCATCAAAGCATGAACTGAACAAAATTAAAAAAGCAGGAACTGAAGTGATATTTAATGGGTCGTGAAGCAATACTGGGAATTTACCGTTTCAAAGCCAGACTAATTGAAACCTAAAGCAAAAAGACTGCATTAAAGTCTCCGCATGTGGGGTCATACGTCATTTGCTTTAGGGGGTTGCTGGATATTATGTAATCCTTACATCAAGACTTAATTAGGACAATCTCAGCAAACAGAAGCTGAACAGTTCCCCGGAGGGGATGGTTGTGGGAATGTAAGGTGCATAGCTAGAAATGTTATCTGGTAATGTCTGCTGATTAAAGATGATTCCTCTGACGGGAGCCTGTGCTCAGAAACATACTGCAGTGCTTGCCGCAGGTTTTAATTGCTACTTGCATCTCATGGGAGGAAAATGTGAGTAATGTTCGCACCTTGCTGTGCTGTGTGCACGGTGTATTGCTCCAAATTGGATTCACACCTTTGAGGAAGAGCTTAATTAAACCCACATTTCAGTTTAAAAGGAGGCAGACTTTGTTTTTGCTGCATTCCAGATAGTATGTCTGTTCTTCAAGCAACTACATCCTGTAGCATGGGCAAGAAAACTGTAGTACGAAAGAGAGTTAAAATCAGAAGTTCAGCTACACCATGCAGACACTATGGGCAGACATTCTTTTAACAAGTTTCTGAACCACAAACGGCTTCAGCGATTCATTTTTACAGAACTGGATGCACAACTTTGAATTTACTGTGGATTTCCTCTATTCCATATGTAGTCTCAAATATATACATACACCTCTGCTAAAAGACATTGTGCTTTCAGGGTTAACACCTGTGCATTCTTGCAGCCATCTCTACTTTTTTTGGACAGATAAAGTTGCTTGTGTTGTTGTTATTCCACCCTAGAGAAAAATGATTCAAGTAAATAATTCAAAGATCAAAACTAACTTTGATGACAGGAAGCATCAGGGCAGAACTATTTGTGGTTTCTCAAATTGCTTTTCAGTCCTCATGAATTATAAAAACAGAAAACAGGTTTTACCCCACTGTCTAAAAACAAACACAATGTAAGGATAAAACTGATCTTTGTGGCTTTAAAAACTCATTAAGACAAAGTCTCTTTGTCTTAGGTCACACTTGCAGTCATTTGTATTACAAAAGGTTTAAACATACACGAGAAAATGGGAGGGGGGATTTTTTTTAACCACTGCACAATCTAAAACAGCTTATTGTGTATTTAGGTCCTACACACACACACACACACACCCCCACACACACGCACACGCACACACACACACACACACACACACGCACACTGGATGTTATAAAAACAGACAGATGTGAGCTAGATTGAATTAAACTGCTGAATAATAAATTCCAGCTCAGCAGAAGAAAAATAAGAATAGACACACATCCTGTTAGGAGGAGGGAAACCCTGCTCGGTTTGCAGAGGCAGCAGGAGATCAGCCAGATTTGGAAACTCAGGAAAAGAGAAAAAAAAAAGTGAAAAAATCCCTGACATCCCATAAAAAGACCATGTACAGTCAATTTCTAATGCAGCACTGATTTGAATTGTTAATAAGGTATGAGAAAGCAAAATTGCTCTTTGATTGTGTGGTGTGTTTTCTCAGGGTTTTCTGCACATCATGTTTTAATCTGAGTGGGTAGGCGGGCTGCCTGCAGCTCTTGGTGACCTCCTGATGAGCAGAACAAAAATAACAAAGTATTAAGTGTATAAAAATTTGATGCAAAGACAAGTTCAGCAAGAAAGAAAGTAACTAAATCAGAAAGAAAAATTTATACAGAAGAACAGCCACTGAGTAAGTCTTTTCCCCTGCACTCGGTGCAGCCTTTACAGTTCCTTTACAGTTTCTCCCTGCATGTACGAGAGGAAAATAAAAGAAATTGTTCCGTTAGAGGGCTGCACAGTTGAACAGCTGGAAGCATTGTTGCTTTGCAGCAAGAAGTTTGAATCCTGATCTGGGGTCTTAGTGTTTGCATGTGTAGAAATTATCAGAGGGACAATATATTTTATATGGTCTTCGAACACGAGGGTTACAAGCCTGGACCCGTTACTGTGGTAACCCAACCTTGGATGAGTGAAAGAATATGGATGAATGAAAAAAAAACTATCGAGTAATAAAGTACAGTAAATGTCCTCCATGTTTAAATGTATTTTTTTTTATTTGATAATGAAGTGTCAAGTTTTGAATTCTTTTAATGAGATGGCAGAGGAAATTCCAGAGTGACTTATCTGACTGTCTGAATTATAAAGCAGCCCCTCCCCTACCTGTTGCTGTGCACTGCTGAGTCAGATGGTTGATACAGTGTTCCTTTACCCCCCCCCCACACACACAAGACAAACAGCTGAAAATCTAATAATTTCAAAAAATTTCAGCATATGCTTATTTTATACATGTTGCAATAAGCAAGTTTACTTGTACACACTGACGACATCTACACATAACATAAAAAACCTTATAGTCAATAAATTGCATTATTTTGCTGCAGCATGAACTTTTGTTGCTATTATAAAAAAGGGATTCAATCTTCTCACATGTTTTTATTTAAAACATCTGTGTAAGTCCTTACATACTGTGAAACTCTGGCATTCTACTCCAGGTTAGAATATCGCTAGAATCTCTTTCTGATCCATGTGTGAGTAAGACTCAAATATCAGATATTTCTCTGCATGAATCCAGTCTATTCAGCCTGCACATGCCACTATGTAATGTTTTCAGTCAAAAAGACAAGAACCTTCAACTCTGATTAACTTAATTATATTGCATTGAGTTTTCAAAACCCTGGATAGTTACAAACATTTTTTTACCCTGTTAATCATCTCAGCACTAAAAAAATGGAATAATAAGGCTCTGATTTAAAACTAAGGCTCTTTTTTAAATAACTAGCTACGTTCCAAGAACTTTCTGCCCTTTAATTTTATTAGCAGATGCTTTTTTTCTATAAGCCACACAGCGATCAGTCATCAAAACTCAAGGAGAAAAAAATTATAAAAAAAAGAGATCGTTTTAAAACGAAATATAAAAAATATAAAATATTTTGTCAGATTAAAAAGAGTTAGAATTTTTTTTTTTTTTTTCTTAAAAGTTATGCAACATTCTTGTAAAGGATTCAAAACAAGGTTGAAGTTTGTTAAAAATTTGGGATGCAAAAACAGAACTGCTGACATCAGAGTGCATCACATAGCATCATAAATATAAATATATAAGAGAGACTTTCTAAAAGAATAATGCAAGCCACTAATTGTGCTTATCACCCCTGATATAATTAAAATATACAACAATTTGAATCAAGTTGACTAATTCTACATATATCCTATGTTTTACTGCTGTTCCATATAAATAGTTCAAACTTTATCTGTTCAGTATGTTAAAGCTCAATCCACTGAAGGCATCCCAAATTTTTAATCCTTTATTCCTCACATTTCAGATATCACCAGATAAACAGTGTGTAGGAATAAAAACCTTACTTCTGCATCTTTCTCCTCGGTTTTCTTACCTTGTGCTTGTGCAAACCTCACAGAACAGATAGAAACCAGTACAGTCCAAAGAATCAGAGCTCTCCTAAAAACAAGGACAGAGAAGTTTGGAAAGCATCACCAATAGTAAAAGTTCATTCTTTAATCGTCCAAGTAAGTTTTTATATTTTCTTAAAATTGGAGCTTTACTATTTTGTAGAAAAGTCTCAAAAAGTCTAAATTTTAGAGCTTCAGATGTTTTTAATTTAAAAGCCTGGTCAGCAGGACAGTTATATTTTAATTTAACTGTGACATTTACTTTTATATATATATATATATATATATATATATCAGACTGTAAAGTTAAATACAATGTGACCTGTATTCTCTAAACCTGATCATAAGTTATATTTTTACTCATTTTATTAAACACTGACATCTATTTATCTTTCTGTCTGACTAGATAAACCATTGCATTGCTGTTCAAGCATTGGTACACCATTTTTGTCAATGTACAGTATTGGGATGCTATGTGAAAGATCAACATGAATTATTGCATTTAGGAGGAAGAAGGAATTATTTTTCAATTTTTTTACAAATGTAAATGAAAAATATGACATTTGTATTCAGTCTTTAAAATCCTGAAATACAATTCAGTGCAACCTTTTTAAATCACCACATTAAGGAGACGGTGATTGCTTTTTCTATCATTTTTCTTTTTGCTTTTTATATAATTGTCATATGGGCAGTTGCCCAGGGCAGCAAAAGAAAGGGAGCTGCATAAGTGACACACGCATAAATGTAAACAAATGTGCTTTCTAATGCTTATGTAAATGGGCAATCAATATAGAGTTGGTACTTCTAAGCTGAGTAGGTGGTCCCAGCGTGGTGTTGAAAATTGTTCTAAAATGTTGAAGAGCTGGACCCAAATGCAGGAAGGAGGCAGGCAGGTGAAAATAAGGTTTTACTTACAAAAGGACAGACATATCTAAAAATGTCAGGACATCAGTCCTTAAGGATGAGACACCCATAAATTACCACATACACACTCTTGAAGAAGTATGCAAATTCTTGCCGCACTTTTCAGATTTATTGTTTTACTTCAGTTGGGAATTCAATGGGATTTTTTTTTGTTGTTCTGTTTTTACTTCACGAATTGGCAACACTTAGCATTGGTCTACATAAAACAACTATCTAATACAATACTTAACACATTGTTTCACAAGTGTGAATAAAGTAAAGTGAAAACTAATTTAGACCAGCAAAACCCCATAAACATTCTCCCTGTAATCACTTAACCACATCTTTACAGTGAGTGGTTTGGGATTTGTTTTTCCCATGAGAGATTTCCTATTGAGTAAATTACATATTGACATTAATCCAACATATTTCGACTGTACAGTATGAAAATCTAAACCATTGTCTGGATCATGTTGGATTTTTTTTTTTTTAACTGAAACTGATTAATGGTTTAATTCAGTAGTTTTGCAGTGTGTTTGTTGAATGTGGAAGCTGTGGCAGGGAATCTTTAACATTTAAAACTCATTTAAAACACTTTACTTGCTAAACTAAACATAAATTAGCAGCAGAAACAGTGTGTGACCAAAACTCTTTTGTTCAACAAGTTCAGAACGATGCAACATTTTGGCCTTATTAAAAAACTAATGCCCCCCCCCCCTCCCTCCGGGACAGCCGGTCGGCCAGCTGAGTGAGACGCACAGCGGGGATGAGAGGGAAAGAGGAAGGAGGAGATGATTACCGTCTCCGCCTCTCGCACATCTCCCACAAATCAGTCCCAGATCGTTTGGCAATTCATTCTGAAACAAGTTGAGGAGCAGTTCAGGCGAACAGCTCAGACTTTCATTGAACTGTGCAGAGAGAACAGGCGGAATTGTTTCCACACGTTTATCTGCAACGTATTAAAGAATCCCGCCCGCTCCACTTCATATCTGCATACAAATCTAAACTTCTCAGCTCAGCAAGTACTTTTGCGAGCTTTTACAACGCTACACGCACATTACAAACAGCATCTCCCCCGCCCCCCTCTAAACACTCGTTAGTTCAGACTCCAACATGTTTAAGAAGACATTTAGGATTTCATCTTGAACCTTTTCAACCATGAAATGTATTAAAGGAAAGCGCTGATTTAGTGTGTCGACTCACCCCCCGACTCCAGTGGCTTTGAGTTTGGAGTTCGGGGCATTGTCCGGCTCCATAGCGGTTACTTCATTCTTTCCCGGGAGATTTTATTATCCAGAGTGCAGAGGAGGCAAAGTTTTTCCATCCCAGGTGTTCCTTGGGGAGCTGTGCGCAGAGCAAAAGCGCAAAAAAATAAATAAAATAAAATAAAATAAAGTAAGAATTAAAAAAAAATAAACAAAGCGAGAATCAAACACTGATAATGCCGTTTGATGTCATTGTCGTGTCTTCATTTTCTCTGCAGTCTCCAAGAAGATGACTACTGGATTTAAAAAAAAAAAAAAAAGACGCTCCACCTGTGCGCTCTTTTATTTAGTTTTCCGTCTCTTCTCCATGAGTTCTGTAATATATCAGCAACAGCAAGAATAAAATAATGCTGTGCAGCTTTCCTGTCGATACAGGATGACGCGCAAGGATGAAGTGTGTATGTGTGTGACGACTTTCCAAAATGAAAGTTTATTGTGGACTCAGGGAAATCTTGAGAACCGGGAGAAGGTGGGGGAGCTGGGGGAGGGGGCACCTCCCTCTATCGCCCTCAGCTGACATCCAGGGAAACACACTTTGGAGCTGCAGCTGAAGGTGTGTCTTCCCCCTCAGGCTGCACGTGGTCAACTGTGATAAAATGTTCTTCCTTACTACGTGAATGTTACGTTTAAAACGTGCACAGGGCCGCAGCAAGCATTCCAGAGGCACGTGCAAAAGCCCCCACAGTGCCCACCCAACACTGAAATTAAAAATAACTTCTTCTTTTTTTCACTTATTTTAGGGATAGTAGTAGTTACAGCATTTGAGTGATGTAGATGTGAAATCCTCAATTACCAGCCCCCCCAAGCAGCATTGCTGGGATAATGGATAGATAGTTTCCCATTGAACCAAGATGTTTGTTTCTGACAGAAAATAAGTGAATTCTCAAAAAATATAACAATTTTGGACAAAATATGTGATTTTGATCCATACTTTTAAAACATCCTGTCATTTATCTGCATTTTGTTTTTACTGAGGTTATCTTTGGCTGATATTAAAAAACATAAGTGTAGCAAAAAATGTGGATAAATACCTTTTCATGGCTCTATTAAAACCCACTAGCTCTTTGGCTTTAAAAACGTCGCATTTGGTGACAACTCACCAAAATAAATCATGTTGTGGTGAGATACTTGGAAAATTATTTGACCTGGTAACAATTAGCCTGTTTGCACTTCACACCTGCTCTGTCTCCGTTAGGTCTAATTACACAAAAACAAACATAACACTTACCTGACAATAGAATTTAACAATTACTTAACGGCTTTAAACTTTTATCAAAATGCCTACTTTTGACAAACTCCCTCCACCTGACACCTGCATTCACATCCATTCTCATTGTACATAGAGGGATATACGGTGCACAGGTTCTGGTGTGTGTGTGTGTGTGTAAGTGAAATTCCTCTGCCAAAGAAAGTCCTCATTGACCCACCTTCAACAAACAAGCTGTGACAGTGTCCAGGAGAGAACCAACAGAGCCCCGATTCAGCTGCCTGCAACTGGATCCCTCCTCCTCACACAGAGCCCAGTTTATCGTCTCGTGGTCAGGAAGTAAGGGAGCCCACCACCTTGAAAGATCACTTCCCATCTACCTGTCTGAGCAACATCAGATGTCAGCTTTTGTTACCACAAATTTAAGTTCACAGACAGGAAAGGCAATGTCCTCAGAGCATGCGGAGGAGCCGAGATGAAGATCTCCAATCTGGAGAGTAAGGTTTCACGAGGTTGGTGTATCAAACTGGGACCTGAGACTGGCTTTGGTTTACTTCAAGGTTGCTGTGATGGAAATCCAGAAAGACATGAACTAGGAACCTTTAAAGGGTTCCTGCAGCTTAAGCTTTACTGTCAACAACCAAAACCATCAGTGCAGTTGTCACTCTTTCAGAATCCCCAGGAGCTCAACTCCAAGACCTTTTATTTCTCCTGTAAATATAAAGGTTCCTTACATTTTACTCAGGTATTTCTCAATATCATTTAGTAAGAGTCATTTCAAACATTTAACTCTTGAGTCGTATCAGTTTGAACAAAATGCATAAAGATACAGACTACTGCTTAAAATTACTTAGCTAAACTTTTTCATGTAATCATTTTCTAGAGACAGGTGTTTTTGCAGACAGAGCCATGCTGGTGGTCCAGAATAGAAAACATTTTTAGAGCTAATGCAGTGCTGACCAATGGAGGGTTATATTTTAAACAAGTATTTTGCAAATAAATCTTATTTTCCTTCCCTGCCTGCTGTTCAGAAAATTTTCCTGCAATCCAGTGTCAAAATCAGGTGTGTAAAATATCCATATAATTCTATTTCATTCACTGAATGATTGACATGTTATTACATATAGAACTTGGTAAGATTGAAAGCACTTGAAGTTCCTTAGTTCTATTTTTACAAGAAGTACCAAAAAATTGCATTTCACACACATCCTTCCCCGCCATTTTCCAGTGATGGAAACTCTGGTCAGATAAACACAGACCTCTGCTGTTGTACTCTTGTATCCTGGGAATTTGAGTGCAGGCAACCTCTGAGGAGGCACAGCTGGATCCAATAAGATCATGCCCTGGTGCTCCATTTACTCATTCCATACATTAGGACAGGAAATTTGCCCCAAGAAGTCAAGCCGTAAGCAGAAAATATTATCTGTTATCAAATTATAAAGCTAATATATTTATATTTTAAAATTAATGCATTTTTTTGGGGTTTACTTTTGAGTGCCCCTATATGAATGAACATGCTGAATTGTTGCTTTAAAAAAAAAACAACTAAAAATTAAAACCCTGTTCTTTCGTGAATCAAAAAAATGGCTCCCACAGTGCAAATAAAACTGGAGGAAGAAACACAAGATGAGCTTAGAATTGAGTTGTGTTGCCCTTTAAGATCAAAATGAGGGCGAGGGTTTATTAGGGTTAAAGACTGGACTTTGAAATTTATTTTTCCCCTGAGAGAAAACTGGACAAAGGAAAAGGCATCTGCCAGCAGCATCAAGAGGTCAAAGATTTTAGAAGGGATATAGAGGTGAAGCAGGTCAGGGAAGAACTGAGGAGCTGGAAGGGACATTTAGATGACTGAAGGAGTTTCCCTAAAGGCAGGTATGAAGGTGAAGGTGTGAGGAAAGCACATCAGCAGCAGAAGTGTGATCCACACCAACCCCCAGGTTGAAATATTTGGAAGATCGATGGATAATAAAAGTAATGACCAGGAGCAACTCGAAAACGAGAGAGTAATTAGTTTTTGAGCTAACGTTTTATTGTCTTCCTTCAAATAAACAGTTTGTTCATTGTCATGTTTGGGCTTTTTGCCACACAGCATCGCAAATTTGATTCAATTTCACTGCTGCCACCAACACTGTCACCACTACTGGCAGCATATTTGAGTGAAACAAGTGCCTTACAGGCTATACAAGCTGCAGATTTATGAATATAAGGGCTGGTCATTACGAGAGTGGAACATTTTGCAGACAGCAAGGGAGCAAAGTCCAACTGCAATAAATTATAAAGCTGCTCTGCGTTTGGGTAAATGTGTAAAAAGACAAATTTTGGCTAACACAAGAGCAATTTTCATCTTAATATGGTGATGTAAGTTGTATTGTGCAACCCCAAGTGATGAAAAAAAATCAATAAACCTGAGTTAAAAGAGGAAACAAACTGCTTTTTAGCAAAGGTTGCTGCTCTCTCTTCCCACAAAGTACACAAAAACAACGGTTCTTAAAGTTTTATTGAATCAATCAGAGATTAAATAGGGATACTGAACTCTTAAGAAGTGATACATTCCTGTTCCTGTCAATTTGTTTAGGGGACCCAGCTGCAGCACATATCATTTCACCATGTTTATGACTCTTCTATTATATTAGGGTTGCAACATATGGGTATTTGTATTTTATGGTCAGACATCTTATCTAAATCGTTTCACACCAAATTAATGCAAGAACGACTGATAATTACTGGATTTTGAAGACCCCTGGGCTCGTTTTCAATCAGCAGGACCTGAATTCAGATTTAATGTGATATGTCCATAGGAGAGAATGAGTTGCAGGCTATGGTAAGCCCCTGGTCATTTAAAAGTCTATTTATGGTTTGTGTACTTATTTTGCATCTTGAATGTAAGGCACGTTCTTCTAGGAGCCACCATTTAATGCCACTAAACATATTTACGTAAATAAGTCCACTTCATTTGCGGACCAAGTTAAATATTTTTGTTATATCTATGGTAATTTACTTTTTTCTGTATCCTACATGACCCTGTTAATTTAGATACTTTTTGTGTTGTGATCTCTAAATTTTATTCAGAAAACTGTACGTCACTGTACAAGGATTTTACTTCAACAGAATGGAAAACAATGCGCGAGGACAAAACCGTCTTAATCTGTCTGAAGGCCACATAGCCTTCAGACAGAAGAAAGACAGAGCTGCAGAAAGACGAGCGCGGCCGCCAAGTTGGACGTATTGTTGTGGTGACATTTGAGCAGAGGATCAAACTGCTGCTGAATAATCCATCTTGAAAAACCAGCTCTCTCTGCCGAATGTCAAACGGCAGCGGGATCCTTTGTTTGAGGAGTAGACAGCGAAACTTTCACTTCAACAACATCCGAATGTTTTGTTCTACAACGCAGAGAACGTGCCAGTTTACAACAACAGAGAAAAGTTTAACATTAGGAGTTAAGGAAATGGAAACGTTAAATGACTTCCTCCCTGATGGTTTTGTGTAGTAGCACATTGCCCCAACTTTAATGAAAACAAATTTTACGTAAGCCTGAACACATGATCCTAATTTTGAGTGGAAAAGGAGACTCCCACATTCATCCTCTGTCATGCTGTTTCACCTGCAGCTGCATTGCAGGCTTCAAATACAAGACGACGTGAACTTCCTGCCCTCCTCTCCGTGTTTACCACAACAGCTCAGATGTTCTCCGCTTTAATTTGTTCATTATTGTCTTAATCTGAACTGAGTCTGCCTAATTAGCATGCAACCAAGCCTGGCAAGAGTTTGGGGCTGGTAGCGTGTCTCAGGGGTAGTTGGGGAAAAAAAGATACCGAATTAAAACCTCTTTGGATTGAGCGGATAAAACAAATCCAGAGCCAACTTGTATGACACAAAGGGTTTGACGACCTTGCAGTTACCCCTCGATTCTTTGTTTTCTGTAAATGAAAGTACACCACATGAAAAGTTGGATGCTTTGTTTATCATTCACAAACATACACCGACTTGCCCACCCTTCTGAACTAAATTATCACGGAACGAGGTTTGTGTTATGAAGAACTTTAGTCTTCAATTTGGAAAGGGTGTAATTTAAAAGCTGCTGTCAAGAATACTTTCCTGTTTGAAAAAGTGTTAAAGTATGAACTTATCCTGACCGAAACGCAATGGTTTCCAGACAGTGGTCAAGCAACTTAGTTCAAAATGACTAAAGGGAAAATCAGGGGAAATTTAGAGTTGCAGCCACTATGTAAACAACTATCAAATAGTATTTCTTATTGTATGTATAACATAAGATGTTGTCATAAACATGGTTGTGGAATCCAATGTCTGTTTACCCATTTTAAAGTTACCTCCATCTGCAGATTAAACTTCTGTCAAGAATGATCTTCCTCACGCCAAAAGGATTTCTGCAAACTAACTAAAGATGTTGAAGCGCACCATTATTCATCCAAAAACTGAGTTTGTAAGGACACGAAAAAAAGAACCGGTTCAGCAAACAGACACTGACCTTTGAGTTGAGTGAGAATAAATTACATCCTCCTGCCCTGAAAACCTAAACAAAGTCTGGACAGTGAACCATTGTTCACTTTATTTGTTTTATTTTTGCCTTCAGTCAGAGTCAAGAAACTCAATTTCCAAGACCTTTTTTTTTTATTTTGCAGCTTGCTTCTAGCAAAGTATCAGTTACCTGAAAATGAAGTCCTGTGTATCAGCTGCAGCCTGCTCAGAAGAATTAGAAGCAGCTTTATTGGCTCAGGGTGTTTGCACAAACAAGGGATTTACCATGTAACAGGATAAATAATTCATTCTCTTTTCAAAGTTTTAAGGCATTTATTCACTAGTAGCACGGAAATTGCAGAAAACCAATGAACTGTGCATTTAACTTCATTGTTCCACAATAAACGGACAGACTGAACAACCTCAGGTGGCTGAACAGCGCACAGAAAATTCCTTCCAGATTGAGTCTTTGTGGTTGAAGGTCTTGTTCTTTGAAAAGTAGCTGAAAGAAGCTTGTGATGCTGCAGGATTTCTTTCAAGTACATTAGGAGACAGACAATGGGATCAGTGATGTGAGGTTCAGTTGTAACAGAGACGCACAACGCCCCAACCAAAAGAGTCTTTGAATTACAGGGCAGGTCCTGTTTACCAGCCTGTGCTTATCCAGGCTTAATGGTGTATCTCTTTCTTTAATTCAAATGTGGGTTCAGAGGCCTTAAAATAGTAAAAAGTTAGGGGGAAAAAATCTGTGTCGTGACAAATTTCCTAGGCTGAGAAATGTACAGCGTCTTGAATAAGGTTTTGGTGAAATACAACATGCAGTTTTCAAATGACGACTGTGAAGAACAGAGTATTGGTCTAAACCAAGCTACCTGAAGCCTCCTAGTAGAGGAATTGTTGATTTGTCCATTTTATTTTTACTCTGGTCATTTTGGTCAGACTGTAAAATTAGTTTGATCTGAAACATTTAAGTGGTTTTAAAAAGCTGAAAAAACAAACCGTTAAGGAGGCAGAAACTTTTTCATGGCACCTTGTGACATCCCAAACAGAAGCTCCGTCTAAAACAGCAAAGCGTGGATGCGATCTTCAGAAACGTCAGTCTCATTTATCTGTCATCCTTCTGGAGGCATCTTTATCAGGGCTCCACAGAAAGGAATTTGCTAAGACTGCAGATGAAATATGGACGGGTTGGTTTCGGCAGATTCACCGACGGCAGCCCTGAGAGGATGAGATAATTACCACCCTGACAAGCTTTGATCACAGGTACAGTTATTCTCAGAATGTCTGTGATGATGGAACAATGAGATGATGGCCTTGAGATTCACATAAATTCTCCCCAGTTCTGTCTTTTTTTCTCCGTCGCCCTCTGAATAGAAGCTCTGTCTAGCACGTGAAAAGACAAGAAGAAGTAAATGAGGGTTGGTGATGTGCCACGGCTTTGCCGTCTGTACCAATCTTCTGATATGGAGGAGTGAAGATCGGCATGTGTTGACGACTGCTGTAAAGTTCTGAGGTGGAAATGCTGCGGGTAAGTCATCCACTCGTAAATATTGTGGGTGGAATGATTCATAGCGGTTTCTTTTTGGTGAAGAGGTAGCAAATTATTCAATAAAAAACGACAGAGGGATCGGTGAGCCCCGCGATGAAGTCGGTTTTAGAAGAGGTGGGTGTTGAGTCGCAAGGGGGCATGCTGCTGGGAAGGTGAAGGTGCAGATGTAACCTCGCTGCACAGAAGAAAGGTTCAGTTCATTGAAACGTCTTTGAAAATGCCTCCACACCGCAGCGCGGCTCAAAAGCAAACAGACCTCCTACACTACCTGCCTGCACTAAACCGAGAGGCAGCGTTTCTTCGGAAGGCCACCCACTTAAAGGAAGGAACAGACATTTGTGTGAGTGTATGTGTTTGATGATAAAACAAATTAAATGAGTCAGCTTGTTCATCTGTCATCAAACAGTGAACACCAGGGATCAAGGCTGTTTAATCTGCACAACTTTTTGGTGTTTTCCAACCTCACTCAGTCGCTCTTGCAGGTTTTATTTGCATTTTATCTGCTCCTGTATCCTGCTCATCAATCCTTCACTCATGGCGTTCTCATCAAGGCTAAGATGTGTCAGGGATACCTGAGTTCTGCAGAGCAGCGCCCCCATGATGTCATTTCCTCCCACATCGCTGATGCCGTTCCTGTCGAGGTCCACCTGCCGCAGACTCGTGTTCTCTTTCAACATGTCTGCCAGCAGCCTGACTCCGGGGTCCCCCAGATTGTTCTCATCTAAGATGATCTGAGTCAGAGAGTTGTTGCCTTTCAGGCTGTCGAAAAGTTCCTTCCACGCAGACAGATCCGCGCTACGCGTTTGTGCCAGCCCCAAGTACTGCAGCTGTGAGTGGGATCTCATGTACGATGCTAAAACCTTGACCCCGTCGCTGCCGAGGCCATTTCCACCAATATCCAGTTCCAGAAGCGTAAAAGCCCTAAAAGAGCTCCACCCGGTGGGGAGCTGCAGCAGCGCATTTTGCTCTAATGGGAAAAGCAGTGTCTGGTAGACGGCTGCGGCAGCTGCTGCAGTTTGATCCTGCAGCTCCGCTATGCCACTCAAGAGGGTCAGCACTCCGTGGTCACGCAGTTTGTTCCCAAACAAGCTGCAAAAATAAAGAAGAAGCAATGTAGGAGTAGATGCAGAAAAATGTATGTTCCTATGTTTATCTATTTCCAAATTTTGTTACAAATAATAATACAATTGCAGTAAACTTCAAATATTTGAGTGGTTAATTTCTTTTTTGTTTTACTTTAATTTTTTTTAAATCAAAAGTAGTTTTGATAATTATTTTTAGTTTATATGTCGAAACATTTGCTTTGAGCACGGACGTTTTGCTTTTAACTCAGTTTTAGACCTGACAGTTTTCATAAAAAATGTTTTGTGACTGCTAAGTCTGCCCTCTCTGGCGTCTGAGTCATGTGAATGTGAAAAGAATGAAAAACTCCAGGGACTAGTCGTGTCAACAAATTAGCTCATATCCAAGTTTAAATAAGACGGTTAGTCACGTTGTTGCCATCAGTGTCACAAAGACACTGAGAGCTGACAACTTGAGGATGGCTCACTCCAGTCCGGCATCAAGATTTTTTCCATTTCTTCTTTAAAGATGTAACATTTGAAAAAACAGAGATATCTGGGCACTGGGAAGCAAAGTATGCATTGCTAAAGAGTGGTTCAATGTAAATGTAAAGCACTTTTTGTTGAGTCAGTATAAATTCACATAAAGCTGTAGCAAGACTGTTTATTGTGGAAAAAGGACATAACTCAGAAAGTTATAGAGGTGAGTTTATAGAGGGGAATCTCTGTTCATATAAAAAAAAAAAGAAAGTTAGCCAGTAGAAATGCTTGCCCTGTCTCTTTAATTTATATAACCGTCTTTTTTTGTCAGGGTAAGCCATTTTAAATAATCTCATGACTGCATGACATGTTGTGATTTTTAGATAATTCATTTCTACGCCAGATTTTAATCCGATATAATACAAGTGGGTGGAACCATGGACTTACTGTAAGCGTTGGACCTGCGGCTTTACTCTCAGGACGTCCAGCAGGATGTGAGCGCCGTAGGGGCCGATGAGGTTCAGGTTGAGATTGAGCAACGTGACTTCAGACGGACTGTTCTTCAGAACCCCCGCGAGACTGAACAAAAGGTCATCTGTCAGTTCGGTGTTCCTCAGAACCAGCTGCTCAACCTCATCAGATGTGCTCAACACCGTCATCATGGCATCAAGCTGTGTTCACAACACAGGAAAAAAATTTATTAGATTATTGAGGCAAGATGTTGTGTTCTAAAGTCATTTAGCTTTTTCGTAAGATAACGGCACACTGCAAAAAAATAAAAATAAAATCTTTTAAAGTATTTTTGATTTAGTTTCTAGTGGAAATATATTAGTACACATGAAATAAGACAGAACTACCTTACAAGTAGCTTTTCAGCAGGAAATATAAGTTTGTATATTATTATTTCAAGTACACCAACATATCTGCACTAGAAACTAGACCGAAGTGCAGCGTAGAAAACTTATTTAGCTTCACAAGTTGAAAAATATCAGAAAGTCAAACAAGACAAAACTCGGTAACACTTTATTTGAATACATTATTTATTTATCTATTTTGCTTCCTGCAGGAAATTATGTCGAATGAAAGAGAACAATGGAAGACATGTTAGAGAAAGAAATTTCTCAAAGTTCACTGCAAAGTGGATTATCTTCTCCTTCTTATGTATATAAATTTGTGTATTGTATGCAAACAAACAAAGAATAAGATGTTAACTGTTTATGCACAAGGAAGCAGCACAGCTCCAAAGCATCTTGAGCCGAGAGATGAGGAAGGCAGATGTTGGAGGTTTAAATACAGAGATGAGAAGAGGGTCCAGGGGAGACATATGGTCTGGCTGTCGGCCACGTCTGCCTGGCCACTTTGCGAGAGCGTGAGGAATTCTCCAGGCACTGCTGAAGATTTTTCATCCTGATCTATGTGACATCCTGATCTGTTCACCTTAGATAAAGTTCAAGGGCCATTTGCTGCAACTGTTATATTTTGCAGCAAAAGCAGCTGCAGATGGACATTATCAATTAGAGTAGCCTGGATTTATAGAGAATTTATGAGATCTTAGAAGTAATTTTGACACCTTTGTGAAAATGGTAAGACTATTAGTTTTCAGTTTGCTATTTCCTAGAATAAGGTGGAAAGGATTAAACTTAAAGTGATGCTAAAATGTCCAAGCACTTCATTCATATCCATCATTGTATATGTTTCATTTTATGCAAAATAATGTGCTGGGAATGGTTCATATTTTTGTGGTTTATAATAAGACTGAATAGAGCAATATAAAACAAATTTACTGAATGACACAGTCGCTAGCTCTTTGAATTTTTTGCTAATGCAGTTTTGTGTCAGTTGGTTCATTTGTCCCTTCTGAATTCATGTCTGAGCAAAGGATAACAGTCAAATAGTTTATGTCTGCAAGTATGCTCTCAGCATGTTTGACCTAAAGCTGGAATCGACTCCTGAAGGAGATTTAACTGATACTGATTGGTTCCTGTATCCCCATAAACCCCAGCAGCACCGAGGGGAACAAACTTCCAGAAAACTGCTAAGCAGCTGAAACACAGAGTTCCTTTAAATCAATGCTAAAAATGTATCTGTTTAAAGTTGCTTTTGACCCATTTAACTGGAACATTGAAACATATTTGATGTGTATTGATGTTTTTAATGAGGACACTTGGTACAATGCATTGTTTGTTACTGCATGATATGTCCAGGACTTTTTGGAAAAACAATTAAGTAAGCAAATGAAGAAAATGTTTTTTATAGATGCTAGCGAAAAAGTATTAGTCTCCAGTGAAATATGAGTCCACCATGTCCACCGTCCATAAGCATCATGTCCTGTAAATATGATGTTTAACCATCCCTGATTTACAAACTATTTTCTTATTGGAATCCTTTTAATAAGCAACTCATGCATCAACAAAGTTACGATGGTGCAAACTTTATGTTCAGCAATAAAACAGAACGGCACTAAAGCAAAGTAATTTATTACGACTTATAAGAAACATGTTTACAAAGCTCCACGTTGCACAGGCCTGGAGTTACGCTCTGAAGACTTTTGTTTGTTTCTCTGAGATTTCCATCTCACAAAAACACATAATGTTTATAAAAATTTTACCGATTCCACTTATGTCACTTATTTGCTTTTTTATGATTCACTTATTTGCTTCTCTTTCTTTTTATTACCCACCACTTTTCAAAAATACTCTTTCAAACTTCTGAAGAAGCAAAGTTTTCATTTTATTTCTATGTTTTCTTTCCCTTCTTCCCCATCTGAGCTTCACTCTTCAACCACTTCTTGCTGATAATGTACCAGTTTAACATTGATGGATGCAAACAGAAACCTTGATGTAAGAAACATGAGGGTATTAACTAAAGCATATTCCATGGTAATGCAATCATTTTTAATTATTGAACCTTGGTGCTGCTGCGCATTACAGGAACCCATATGTGATGAGGAGGTGTAAGCATTCGTCTTGATGATTAAGTCAAAGGTGCAATTAGAATAAATGAGCGAGCCCGATCAATGGGATGACCTTTAGATGTGAGTGGCTGCCCTGATTTATCTACAGAACAGCAATCGATCACATCATCAAGACTCAACTAAACGAGCTTGTAAGAGGTTTTAAGAGATGTTGATGCTCATCAGCCAGAGAAAACCATCTTCATAAAGACACAGCGAATCAGCTCAGAAAATTCAAGACCGCCGTTTATCCTCACCAGAAAGCGTCAACAAAAATCACTACAGATAAAAGTCAATGATAAAAGTTAATGAGTCTACAAGGAAAATCTAATTTTAAAATAATTGATTACAAGTCTGTATGCACAAAAGAACATTTTGTTATATGTTGGGGCAGATGTGGAAGAAGTGTTATTAAACAGACAAGCAGGAATCATTAATGTTTTAGAAAGAATGTACTTCCTGGTTCTGACAACATTAGAACCATCAATAAAACACGGTGGTGGTACGATCATGGATTTAGAAAATTCTGATGAGCATCGACTTGAATTGCTTTCCACAGACGATAAGAAAACACATTTTGATTCATTTGGGAATCCAGGAGAAGCCAAAGTCTAGTTCAGAACAATAAATCACAAAAAATGTTGCTAAATAATAAATGTTGTTCTTGACGGATATAAAGCCAGCAGTTAGGGGAAGAAACCTATAAGAAATACTTTACAGGTGAAGGGAAATCTGGATTTCATGCATCAGGGAAATATGTAGGTGCAAATGACATCAGAACACTAAAAAACTAAATGTGTTTTAGTTTGGAGGGCTGTTGTTCTAACTGCATTTCACAATCTAAAAAACAATGCACATGCCTGCATGCAGTAATTCCAAAATGTGGTCATCTGGCACAGCCAGTGCTTGTAATTTTAAGGCAGCAGTGCTTCTGGCAGAAACACAGGTTCTCTCCACAGTGGATCTGTGTTGGACACACACCTGTGCCTGCAGGTCTTGTTCTTGAACAGGCTCCTGTTTGGCAGCATCCTGGCCTGCAGTGTCCTCCTCCTCCTCCTCCTCCGCTAGCTCTCCATCAGGCTGCAGTACTGTGTCACTTTCCGCACTCAGCTCCACATCGGAGTTCTGAGCTTTGGGGCATGATGACGACAGCCTCTTCTGAAGCCGGCACCTCTCTAGGACTTAAAGAGAGAATCGAGCAACTAATGGGTGATAAAACCGCGTGAAAGGAACACAAGATTTACATACGAGAGTCAAACTAATAATGTTCAGTTTGTGCATCCATTAAGCAAAAGATAAAAGTGAAACAGTTTAGATTTATAGATGTGGGAATATGTATGTCTGTGTAGGCAACATCTGTATAATCTCTCCCACACATCATCAATCTTCCTTCAAGCAGACGCTGCTCAGCGTGCTTCTTGCAAATTCAGTCATTTTTTTCCCCCCAAATTGTGTTACGTAAATGAGTTACAGCCCTCCAGAGGGACTCATTTTAATTCTGCTGTTATGTATAGTCTGTACTCACTGTTTGCCTTGAACCAGTGTTTGCTTGGGCTCTGGTTCAATTCAGCACTCATTTCCACACATTCTTTGTAGAAGTCCTTCAGTCTTCCTCCATCGCTGGTTTTCCCATCTGACTTGAGGTCTCTCTGCTCCTTCCTGTTCTGCTTTGTCAGTCCCTCCTCACCCTGCAATGACTCTTTTAAAAAGAAATGCTCTTCTTCTTTTACTGTAAAACCATTAAAGAGAAATAACACATGCACAAATCTTGTTGGGTTGAGTTACACTTCCTGTCCAGGGGTTACACTGTAAAACTAGTCTATGCATTTGTTGCTTTAAGGCTGGACGACTGTGATTCTTTACTGTCAGGAAGTCCACCAAATGCATTTGGATTAAAAGTTTTTGGCTGATCCAAAAACCTTTCTGGAAGAGTTTTGACGATAATAAAAAAGAAAGATAATATTTCTCCTACTTTAGCTGTTTTGTAAATCCCTCAATAATCAAGATACATTAGAGATTTTCCATATTTTCCTAACAGAGCACTTTGGACTGACTGCAGGAATTAAAACTTTACTTTTTGAACAAGTTTATAGTTCAGCAGCATCTGGAAAACCATTTTTTCCAGGCAAGAGATGATGAGCATTGTCTGACCTGTGTCATCCCACAAGTGAATCGTTCATTTTGGATTGCTTCTCATCCAAAACAATGAGCTCAATAATTCTGCCCAAGAACAATGTCATGAAGAAAGAGTGGTGTCATCGCATCATATTAGGTAAAAATGTAATAATTATCTGAGGATTTTAAAGTGTGATGGAGCTCTGATCAGGATGACAGATGAAGCATTAAATTTTTGGATGTGTGGTGAGAACATTTTCAACACTAAACCCAATGAGAACATGTGGTCAGTTCTTTGAAAGAACAAATTTGATCAACTTCACAAGTTTATACCAATTATGTCAGACTGAATTGAACAATTTAAAAAGAAATACTTTGATCAATTTGGGTCACAGGTCAAGTACAAAATCGCAAAGTGTAAGTCAGTCATATCCCAAAATCCATAACATTTTAATTTTAAGCCCAAAACATTTAATTTGGACAAATTATAGATTTATAATGAATAAATAAAATGAACGTTTGCCAAGATGACCGGCTAGCAGCAATGAACTCTTTAAAAAAAAAACATAAAGTCAGCACTTTTACGTTCACATTTGGTTTTAGCAAACTGATTTTTGTGCTTCTATAACTGATGTAAACTAAATGTTGAGGTCAAAAATACAAACACTAGTTTCACTGCCAAGGTGTTTGGCTCTGACACCTTTTTCATTCTGCTTCACAGTAATGAAACCAACAGGAATGACCCAGCGCTCACCAACGGTTTTACTTGTCTTGCTTGATGGCAGCTGTTCTGTCTGCGGCTTAGTGGCTTTCCCCATTGTTTTTGAGTGGTTGGGTTTCTGTCCTGTCTGCTCTTCAGATTGTTCAGAGCCAGTTGATCTCTCTGAGCCCTTGCCGCCTTGCTCATCTTCCCCTCTGCTTTTCCCACCTGTCTTTCCTTTGCTCTCTTTCTGATCGGTTTGACCCTTGCGTTTTTTCCTCCTGAATTTTTCTTTCATCCCAGAAAAAACAGCCTCTTCGCTGTCAGTGGATCCTCCGCTGCGTTCCTTGACGTGTTTTCTAGTTCTCCTCACCGATATCTTCTCAGGTTTGGCTGGGATAAAAAGAGGGGATGATGGACACGACTCGATGGTGCCTTTATGGGAGACAAAATGAAAAAAAAATAAGTCTTTGTGGTAGATTTTTTTTATTTAGACTAGTCCTCTGAAACCCAGGAGTGGGCGCAATGTCAAAAAATATTGATGAATAAGCTTTGGGAAGTAATAGAAAATGGAGACACTCATTTCCAGGCTTTGTACCATTGCCAGTGTTCTGCTCGAGAGGGAGAATTAAGTTTTCCTTTGTGCCGTTGTTCAGCTGTTGGCAGGAGCTGTATTTGTTTCGGAGACTAGTGCATCTGAAAAAGATGAAAAATGTGCTTTCATCATAAGTCATATTTCCTCCCCTGTGCCACCATCATCACTACCATCGCTTTTTTTAAGCAGTCTTTCTCTTTTGTTCCCAAATGTCTAGAGTTGGATTTGCCCACTTTGTTTTCACTGGTACTAATTTTAAATTTCTGCCAACATATGGCTGAACCTTGACTGTAGGATGAAACCTGACCTGTAGCAGGGGGTCCCACCAGCCAGCCAGCTCAGTCTGAAGTAGCTTTTCCTGCCCTGCTGAAAGCCGGGAGCGTAGCGGTACTCACAGCAGGAGCTGATCCGAGCCACCACGATGCCGTTGACAAACAAGCTGGCGCTGAAGGGGAAACCTCTGTGCCTCTGAGACACAAACTGAAACTGCTCTGAAAAATAAAAGTGGACCAAATGTAAGACTTAAAGTAATATTTCAACCTTTGGTTAAAACTGAAGGTCTCCCAATTCCATCAATACAGGAGCAGCTATATTCTTTACTCTGTAGATTCAAGGTATTTACTGGGTTTATTTCAATATTTCAGTAGGCGTATATCAAAGTTCTGTCACATCAGACTAAGTCAATCGAATGGCATCTAGGATTGTTAGAAATATTCAAACATTGCAGCAAATTTGTAGAATCCATTTCCCTGTCATGATTTCGGACTGGTCTCTGGTTGCTCAGCATCAATGTTTTTCCTGCTGCTTTCCCTGACTTCCTTCTGTTTGCTCAGTATTAAAGGCCATCCCAGTATTGTATTGCAGTATATCATCTGCTTCTTGTATGTTCTCCTCCTCTCTCCTCTTCATTGCTAAATAGGATGCCAGGACGTCTGTTTGACAGCATTGCATGTGTCCAGTTTGCATTTTCTCTGCAGTCTGAAAAACTCAGTTTCTTTCAGTCCCCCAGAATTAACCTATTTTTTGCAATTTGGATGTCTTCTTAACAAATGTGAACCTTACTACCCGGGAATGAAACACATGCCGATTTCTATGTAAGAAACCTGGGCACAGCGCTTTTTATTGAGCTGTTGTGAAAATTATAGATTACTCAACAGGTGCCGCAGCTTCAGATACTCTTAAAACCAGTCTGCAGCGATGCACCTCCACAAACACTTAGTGAAAGCTCAAAACACTCAAGGAACTCTCACAATCCCTCCCGCTTAATGGAGAGTGGATTACGATCTTTATGCTCCCCAGAACGCTTTCCTGAGGCCCTGCAGAGATCAACCTCCACACTCTGGTGGATTTTAATCCTGTGGTCCGGTCTTAGTCTGGTGTTAAGGAAACTTACAGCCAAATCATGTGGACACAATCGAAAACACTAACTCTATGCTGGCATCTTTATGTCTTGTTAAGTAAAGTAGACTTTGATGGAAACACCTGAGACTGGTAGAATGAGAAACAACTGAGCGAAAGTTACCAAAGTTAGTGGAAAAAACCAAAAGTAACAGCAAATTTAAAAAGAGTATCTAAATAGCTGTAAGCACAAAAGGTTTTATAACAGATAACTGATGAGTAATTTGAATGGTGGCATGTTAGAAAGGAGGAAATAAAGAATAAAGCAGAATCATACAAATGATGCAGAGAACCAATGATCTTTCTAAGCAAACCCATACTAGTCAAACCTTAGCAGTTATTCAGGGAAAATCTGGACTTGTAACATATTGCATTAGCTTTTGAATCTGTTTCATCTTAAATAATTAACAACAGTTTCAATTTATCCAAAATTACAAGAGATTTGTATATTACCTCCTGCGCCAACAAGGCCCTTAAAGACACAGAGATTTTCTCCTCCATTGACTTGCTGAAGCACCTTCAGCTCATCCTTGGTGGACTTTGAGAGTGACCGTCGCTGACTTGGTCCTAGGTAGGTCATAGTCACTGTCACGTTGGACTTCTTTGCCTCCTTTTGGGCCTTTAGGTTGCTCTGCTATAAAGAAAGATAATTCATATACTTGCATATGTGCTGTAAGTGAAGATGTTGTTCTCAAAGTTGATATGTTAAAAGCAGAACAAATGAGTTAAAACACTATGCTTTGACAGATAAGGGTTGTATCAGCTCCAAAAGATCACCAATGCATCATTAGGCATTAGGTCATGATAACTGTTTTATTGTGGAGTTCACTGAAATACAATGAACTCAGTCTGAGCTGTAGCAGTCTTAAATGTTGATACACAGCAGGATGGAGCCATGCTTTTATGTTATCAGCATCAAAATCTGACCTAGCAATCAGATTATCACTGCTAAATTCAAGAATCACCGGACCAGGCTACATTTTTTTAAAACCTTCTCTGTCACCAAAGAAATAGCTGTGTGTATAAATCACAACAGATCAGCAGTTTCTAATAAAAGTTTAGTCCATCTGGAATTTAAAGATACATAAATCATCTAATTTACTGTACGATCAATGGAAGAGATATAAAGTGACTGGTTAGTACATAACAGTATATATAAATCTTTTTCAGCATGAATCTGATAAACAGTCACTTCACCTGTTTTTCTGTGTGAACTCTTGTTCTCTGTGAAGTAACTGATGAGAAGGATCCTCTCCGTTTGTCATACAGATAAGGGCAGGACTGACTCAGAGCTCTGCTGAGTGAGTTCAGGCTTGGAGCTTTTTTTGAGATGGCTGGAAGATAAAGGTCACCTCTTGTCGACTTTCTGGTATCAGCTGTGGGATCCTTCAGCTAAATCCAGCATACACAAACAAATAAAGAGAGCTTTTTTAAAAGTTTGCAAAGGTCTGATGACTATCGCCTTGATTGTGCACAGAACCGCTAAAGTTTCTGAATAAGAAATCTTTCAGCACTGTCAAACCTCTCTTCATGCCTTTATATCTGTTTCATGTTAACTGGATTCTTCAATAATGTTTTTCCTCAATATGTCAGGAAAAGTGCATTTTATTGTAGCTAACCAGCCTTTACAGCTGTTTGTTCATTTCTTTTTAACCTTATGGGCGTCCTGTACTCTGGCGCCTCTCAAAGGTAATGGATGGTACTGCAGAAATTACATTAAAATGAAGAAGGGCATTGCTTTTGTTTTTAAATACAGCCTAAATCGATATTGCCCTTAAAAACACAAGAAGCATTTGTATGTAAGCAATAAAAAGGAAATTAAAGTAAAACAAAGTGCTATTTTGATTACAGGACAGCATTTTTTCTGTTTCCCAGATTATATTCATTGAATGATAAAACATTACATTATTAGTCAGGATCATTAAAATGTTGCAAAAAAAGAAAACACTGACGTGGCTCTAGACTTTTGCATAACACGTTTAGCTGTTGCTTGGCATGCATGTTGTTTCTTCTTCATTACTCAGTTTTAAACTTGAAAAGAAAATATAACTTTCAGTGTAAAAATGTCTGTAACTTATAACTTATTTATAACTGCATAAGTGTTACTTACCTTGTAGATTTCCACAGTATCAGGGTTCTCGAGCAGCAGCAGTTTGCTCTTTGCCCTGATCAGACTTGCAATGGAGTGAATCATCTTAGCATCTCTTGGCTTTCCTGGGATCTGCACATACAAATCACGGTGGAGGATGAATTGAAATATCTTCCTAACTATGACGATGAAATGTTCAGAAACATGCTAATGAAGACTCACAGGAGTGTCTCTATGTCCTCCAGGAACTTCCCTGTAGTACGGATCCTGAAGAAGAGACTGGCTGTTCCTCCGAGTTCTTCTCATTGACTTGTTCTGATTTGTCTCCATCACAAACCGAGTCTGAGACCGATGCATATGAATATTTATATTTTATAGAACACTAAAATTATTTGTCAATACCGACATCCTGGAGAGTTTTGAAAGGTTCTCTCCTAATATCTGAATCAGATGTGAAATTTACATATGAGAAAGACACAAAGTAGTCAACAAATACATTCTAATATCATAATAAAGTCTGAAAAAGCTATTTGTAAATGATGAATGAATTTATTATGGGGGAAAAAAGCTCCTTAAAGAGATGATATAGATGATCTATGATGCTTTAAAACCGTTTAGTGGCTCAATTAAAATAAAACGCTTGTTGTCAGTTACCGCAAATGATAATCTGCAGTTATTCGATGGTTTGCAGCATCTAAAATGTAAAAGCTGAAGAAATTTGTGATAAGGCAAATACTTTTTCACAGCAATATGTTTACCTATTATCTGGATAGGAATACATTCAAGTTTTGCTTTGTCAGATAAGGAAGGAAATTTTTAGATAAAATATTTCACACTCAAAATTATTACTCAAAATTATTACAAAAATCTTAACTAGACTTCAAAATGGCTGCATGTGCTGGGAAATCAATAAAAAACATTAAGAAAAAATTTTAAAGAAATAAATTAACTGACTAAAAACAAATAAATTGTTGTAAATTAGAGCTACAAAAACATTAAAATGTTAAATTTTGATTATTGCATAGAAATAAAAACATACTTATTGGTTAGGTAGTTATTTATTTATCTGACAGGATAAAATTATGCTTTCTCATTTATATTTGTGAAACTTTTTTGTTTTTTTTGAGTTACCATGCTGATTTGTACAGATGTCGCCTATGACGAAGTGATTATCTGGTATCTATTACAAACACTGAACCAACAGAGGACAGAATAGATTTTCCCGGTCGGGGTACGATGTGGAAAGTAATTCACTCAAGCAGATTGAGGTGAAGTCATGAGATTAGTGTTTGAGGGTGAAAATGGATTTAGTCTTCTTCTTCACACCTGAGCTGAGGGGCCGCTGTGATCCTGCAGCTCAGCGAATTCATTCAGGCATAATAGCTGCTCTGTGGCACCCAATGTGTTAAAGAAAAACTCCACAGAAAGCATATATTGAGATGACAGTGATCTTTGGGTTTTTTTTTCACTTCTCACTAACAAGCCTCCATTGTTCCTTTTGCAGCCTGACATTGAGATGCGGAACATGAAACCTAATAATTGTATCTGGACTGAGGGATTCTGGAAAAACAGACAGCAGGCAGCGCTACAGTGCAAGTCACCGTTCTTGCCAACACAAGGTAAAGATACGCATAAAGTCCTAAAAGAAATATATTTGTAATTACAGTCATATGATGTCACATTCAGAGCTACAAGGAACATTCCCTGTGGTATAAATATCATGCAACAGAAATGTGTTTTTCTCTTTATGGTCACTCTTTAACATGGGAAAGATAAGAAAACATCCCATTTAAGTCAGACAGATGTGTGTCTGTCAGGAAACAGCAAGAAAAATAGACACTTTCCTTCATGTGGTCAGAAGAAAAGCAATAAATTGTCAGTTTAAAACTGGAACTGTGACATACACGACTGCAAGAGGATTACAGATTTTCTTTCTACCATGCACAATGAGGAGAATCATAAAAGAGGCCTAGAGAAATGCAATGTCTTAGGGTTACCAAGTCTCCATAGCAACAATTTAAAATGTAAATTAGTTATATTTACTGGTTTTGTAATGCTGGAAAACCTAAGCTATTACAGCTTTTAATGACCTCCAAAGTCAGGCCACCTCCTAATGCATGACTGTGACACAGGACTTACTAATGAAATTCCATGATGTTTGCATTATTATTTTTGTGCCTCCAAGGTACAGAAACATTGGCCTGTTTTATTGAGAAGACAGATGGACCATCCTCCCTATGATAGTTTTATATACATATTAGGATCAAGTTAACCATCTTGTTTTTCAACTCTTCCTGACTTGTGACTGCATTACTTGCCTGAACTTTTAACACAGCTACACTCCAGCCAGAGCACCAAGGTCAACGAATCAGTCGCTCCACTAAATGTCTAAATCCTGGCTTGAATGCAGAGGTGATGGAGTCTTTTCTGTAGCAGCTCTGCTTATGTATGGAACAGGCTGCATCTTAAAAGAGGAGTCACTCTGATCATTTAAACCAATGACATTCTTTGATCTGAGAAATGCAAAGATTCTTTACTTAGAAGTAGAAAACAGCTTTAAGGACCATGTCTTTAAAAGAAAAAGAAAGAAAAAATAACAACCTTAAGTCTCTTCTTTGATTCAATGCTTTTCTGTTAAATCCACACAGCATAGAGCCTTACCTGCTGCCTTGTCTGAGTGTGGAGCTGAAAGAGTCTTTTTGCAACAGGTGATCTGATACCTGCACAGCTGCTGATCTCCTGTTCTCTGCTCTCCTCACGCAGCCAACCGGTGACACCTGAGCAGTGCACACCTTTGGCACCGAGACGCTGCCGTCCCGACACTGGTTGCTCATGCATCTTTAATTCTGCCTGACGAGTAATGCCTGACGAGTAATGCCTGCATCGCCTAAAATGCTTGGAAAAGAAAAAAGAAAAAAATAAATACTTTTACTTACAGAAGTGTAACATTTAAAATTCTGGTTCTCATTCTGTCTGATCCAATAAATATCACATTATCAGTGTTTTGTTTTAGTGTTCTGCATTTAAAAGTTAATTTGTAAAACAAATGTTTTATGTCAAATTTTGATTGATGGTGGTTTCGTGTGGGTTGGGTATTTGAGTAGAACAATAACGCCTAATACAAAAAGGCCAAATTGTCGCTAATCTGTATTCGTTCAGTTTAGCTGAGTAACACATTACTATTTTAGAAGGTAAATTAGTTTCTTTGAAGAGATCCTGAAGCAACTGGATCTGATATTTGTTTGATTCCCAAACAAATGACTGCAGTAGAAATTACACTCCCACTACAGACATGTAGTAGATTAGTAACATCAAAATGACAAAACTTTCCTCAGTTTATCTAGTCTCCTCATTCCCTTCATGCAAAGTGATAGTCCCGTGGTTGACATGTTTGTTTCTCTGCAAATCTACACTCATCTTTATTTTGTTTGCATTCAAAAGGTCACTATTTGTTTTTTGTTTTTTTTAATGGGTCAATAAGAGTCTCTCCACTACTTTATGGTGTGTGATTCTTGGGCAGCAGGTTTGCAGTCAGTGAGGACTGCTGGGTCCTGGAACAGGACAGAATGTCTTCCATTGTACTGGATCTTTCTCCTGGGTCAGGTTAAGGCAGAGGTTCCCAAACTGTGAGGCGCGCCCCTTAGTTGGGGAGCCGTGTCATTGCAGGGGGGTGTGGGAAGCAGTCTGGATGAAAAAAACAAAACATGAACACTGTATACGCTGGGTTTTTACCTTAGAATGGCCAACTCTCTGTTATTCCTATGTCAATTTGATACAGTAGAGGCTTCCACACTTCCCATATCCGTGTCCTCTGTCACTTTTATCAGCAGTTAAAACTGTTTAAACCATTGTTAACATGTGGTAACCTCTTTTTCCGAGCCGCCTTTAAACCTGTGCAGCAGAAGGAGACCTGCTGCTACTGTGCAGAGCTACGCACAGTAGCAGCTGACAAACAAAGGGTTTGTCAGCAAACTGACAAACCCTTTGTCAGTTTGCTGAATCATGGCAGCAAACCAGCAAAACGCAAAGAACTTTTCACAGTTTTTCCCTCCAAACTAACAAACTGAGTAGAGTAAAGCTGTTGGATGCAGGTAATGTTGGCTAAAAGATGACTAGCTAATAATACAGCACCTTAAGCTTGTTAACAAGTAGCTTAGGCTACTGGTGTTGTTGTCCATGTTCAGCTACGATTCATTTTGCTCCCCAAAAAGTTGATTCCCCCCCTTGTTCATCTGGAGCCGTGGCTGAATATAACAGCTAAGTCTCTAAGAATCCACCCCAACCCCCTTCGCTCACACATTGTTCACCAGACAGCTATTTGTAAGCCATAGGGGGAGCCCAGAAATAGTTTGGAAACCACTGGGGGAGCCCAGGAGAAAAAGTTTGGGAACCACTGGGTTAAGGTGTGCTGCTTAATCCCATGGGTTACTATATGTCATTATGGCACACTGGCTGGACCTTCGTTCCTGTATTTTGCACCTCTACTGTTGTTCACTGTTAAACCTCTCTTTTTCTGAAGTTATTTTCCCTGCCCTGCATTTCTTGGCTATTTTGTCACTTGGAGGCTTTATTTTGGTCACTTCTCTCTGTTTTTATTTTTAATTCTTTGTATTTCTGTCCTTCATAGGTGTTATTTAATTCAGTTCAGTTCAGTAGAGTAACACATTACTATTGTGTGGGTTGTGTTTCTTTGTTTTTGTCGTTTTTGTTATCCCTGTTCATGGTTATTTTGTGGCTGTTCAAAATTACTTTTTGAACTTTATTCCTTTCTTGGTCTCTTGCATTTTTACGTGGGTTTTTCCATGTTGTGGTTCTTCCTGTTTTAAAGTCTTTGAGGAGTTACTTTGCTTGCTTTCCATAAGAACTTTACATGCAAATACCAGAGGACCATGACCAACAGTATAGTTGTGGTTCCTAATAGGCAAAGGTTTGAGAAACAGTTTTATGAATGCTGCCCAAAACATTTTTAAAACATCAGCAGAAAATGTTCCACCTTGGCACAATAAATACCACTGCTACTAAGTAAAACAAAACTTTTTTTTTTTTCTGTTTTCTATCTAAAATAAAACCTAAAGAACATCTCAGATATGAAGCTTTTGTTTCGTGTCCACCAGCACTTATGGTCTAAAAGAGGTTTTTCCTGGCATCATCATTTATATAATAGCTACTTTTCAACCCTTTGTCAGAGAGACCTGCTCTTTTTTAAGACATTTCCTCTGTAAGCTGTCTAAATGGTTGTACTGTGCACTGTGGGCCTCAGCTGCCTCCAAAAAAAGCCTGGCCTGCCGAGCGCTTACAAGCTCTATGCAGTTTCTTATGTGCTGTGGCACATTCAAAGAGCCTCTGGAGGCCATGCTCTCAGCCTGCCTGCTGGATCCATTACATTCATAAACTGATAGGGGGTCTGAGCGTATTTGGCTTGGCAGCACAACGTTTGCTCCCTGCCATGTTCACTGATGAAATGTGTCAGTTTGTTGCTGGTTCGTCACACACCTCCGCCCTGCACAATCCTGGAATGGGGGAGCACTATGCGAGGCGAGCTTTGCAGGAGCTGCGATTTGTCTTTTGTCACAGCGCGGCATCTTTGAGGGTCGAGGTTTGTAAATGTCATCAATTAGCAACAAGGAAATACGCAGGAGAGACAGCAGCGAGAGCTTGGAAGTGATCAAAGCATTTTACAGACAGCTTATGTAATTATCTGCTATCAGGGGGCAGGTTTAATCACTTAGCAGTCATCCTGTGTTCCACTTTTCACTGTAGCCTTTTAGATTTTCTAATTTTCCTGCCTTCTCTGTGTAATAATAGCCTATACTGAACATCAGAAGCCCAAAGCGCAGAGAGGAGCAGCTTAAGATCCCATCATTTTACTCTTGAGTGTGGCATAAACTTTGCACTTTGTATAAATAATCGGGTTCTTCTGGATTTTCTTTCTTCCAGCTATTACACTAAAATTACCTGTTAGCCATTTACTTTCATATAAAGTGCCAGGGAGCATGATCAAGAGGTTGAAAAGACATAATGCCCCACTTGAATGATTAGGAATTTAATTTCAGCATATTTTCTCACCAGGTAAAAAAAAATTCCCATTTTAAAAAATAATTGCCTCCAACAAAATGTAATATTTAGTAAAGGAAAACTTTTGCCAAGAGACAAGCATTTAGTGTCCTGTAACATTTCACAAAGTTGGAGCAAACAGTGAAAGGGTTTCTTTTCACAGGCCATTGACTGATAAATCTGTGTTGACAACTTTGTTTCATTACGACATTGTAGTTAGTATATTGTTGACCAGGTAAACATGAAAGAAATGAGCAATACAATAACTTTTTAGATCTTTTTAAAATAGGCAAAATATGTTTGGCCTGCAAGCAGTTAACTCACATTTAGAAACCTACATGTTTACATTTTTGATTTTCAGAGAGAGAAAGAGGACTTTTTCTCTGGTGTCACTCCCAAATGAACATTTGACATGAAGATTAAATGTCATTATCCTGCACATTGTGCATGCTGACAAGATAAATATAGGCCTTTGTCCAGCCTTATGGCCTGTGGTTAAAAGAAATGAGCCTTTATATGACAACATATTCACACTAAAGAAAGTGCTAATTAAAAATGCTTCAAAAATAGTTTGATTTAAATATATGCTTTTGATACATTTACTTTAAAGAGATTGTTAGTGGTGTCAGAATCTGTGATCAGTCTTCTAGCATGCTGCCTTCACTAGTTTGTGCTTTAGTTATTGTCCTGTGCATCCCGTTTGTCTTCTGGCTTGTTCTGCAGATAAATCCAGCAGCCTCAACAACAACCCCACGACTTGATTTCTGGTCTAAAGTTCAGAAAAGCCAGACTGTGACCAGAAACTTGAGGATTTGCGTCTGGGAACCAGCAGGACAACTGTGAGTTAGAGGAGTGAAAGGGCATTACTTCCTCTGGCTCATTACCTCCAGCGAGGTGCCCTTCAGTATTAACCCTCAGAGGAATGAGTAAATCTGCAGTCAGCTGTTTATTTGGATCCAGGCATGGATGAGTGTCAGTGTGTGAGCAGGGCATCACCTGAAACAATGAACTGTTCTCAGCAAAACTATCTTTGTTAGACAAAACTTCAAAATAACTGTCAAATATATATATATATGTGTTTATATAAAAAGGGAAGGAAATATAAAATACAAAAACAGAGTTCATGTCCAGATCACATCCCAGTTCTCATTTTTATGATGCCAAGAAACCTGCTTTATATTCTGCTTCAGGCTGGAAGAAAAAATATGATTTGACTGAAAACATGTTGCACTATTTAGCTAAAGTGTACCTTTCTCTGTTTTACAAAGCAAACTTAACTTTTTCTTGATTGAATCAACACAATCTTAAAATATCCTGTGGACAAATATGTAAATTGCATCGGTAAAAAAAATACCCACGACAAGTTAATATGTTTCTACTTTATGTACAATTAATGTTGTAATATATTATTGAGAATATTCACAAGATCGGAGCAATCTGAAGTACAGTTTAAAGCACGTGTCAAACTGAAGGCCCGTGGGCCAAATCTGGCTCACCAAAGCTATTTATGTGGCCCTTTAGAGTCTAGAGAGCCACATGGACAGACCACCAAGATAATAGTGGAGTGCTTAAATATTACTTTAATCAGTCAAATCAAACCAGTTTTTATTTGCACCGAGTCTATTTATTTCAATATAAAAACATGCTTAATGTGATTTAATTTTATGAAGTGTTTGTTGAATGCAAAGGCAATATTTTAACAGTTTATTAATTTTATCAAAACATTCTGCCACAACCAGCCCTTTAAAGATAATTGTGTCAGCTGTTATTGAGCTACTTCCTTTTTGCACAAAATACCTTGAAGTAGCATCAGAATAACTCCTAAGATTACACTAGTTGTTACTCATAACATAAGCAGTTCAGTTCTCATCTATGGGAAAAAACTGGACATTTAATTTGCTATTATGTATTTAAAGCAGTGGCTCAGATTTCATGTTACGCCATGACATTTTCTATGTTTCTGTGTTCAGAAATGTTACAACAGACAGAAGAATATTTCCTGTTTCACAGAATCTATAGATTCAAGAGTTATAGAGAGTTTCAAGAGCTACAGATGGTGTAGTTGCAGTTGTTCACCACACGAGGGCAGAAGAAGCCCATCGGGTTGTCACAGCACCACAGTCTGACTCATCTTCTCTCACGTTGAGAGAAAGTGTGCTGGCAGCTTTTTGAAAACTTCCTGGTGGGATGTTGTTCCTCTGGCGCTAATTAACTTCCTCTGTGGGAACTGCTGCCTCATCTCTTCCTGCTGTTAGAAAAACTATTTGAACCGAAATGCATTCAACAGAGCTCTGAACCTTGCAGTACACACCACGTCTGTCATTAGTCAGCATGAAGTGAACCAGCTTTGTGTCAGGCTGGCATTCAGCATCGGCATCCATGCGACGGTGCAAATAATTTAATAACATTAAGCATATTTTCTGAAAGAGAATCACTAGACTTGCTGCACAATGTGCTTCCTACCTAATTACTTCACACATTTTAAATACAGTCTGAATGCCAGCACACACAATCAAATAAAAAACATATTCCCCACAGCTTACTGCAGTCCGGCTGGACTCTGTCATTGACAGCTGACCTTTATTGCATCAGCTCATGTGGTGAGCATTGATGTGTGAAAGATTTATGTGAAAGCACTTGTTAGCAACGTATTTATTGTATAATCGGTGCGTTGCCCTTCAATAGTGTACCCACACTAGGGACAATGGGTGTTTTGGATAATAACGGAGATAGTTATCAACATATATCAGTTGTAAAAACATACAAATGTCAATTCAGTGTTTGATGAATGTCGCATTTACTTGCTGCATCAATAAATCTGTAAATTTCAAAGGAAATTTTGATGTTTCTTCCCTACATTGTAAAATTATTTTTGCTTAAATATCTCAAACATATTCAAACAAAATTAACATTTTCTTAAAATAAAGTTTTTATAGTGCAACTTAAATTCAATATATATATATTTTTTAAATCTGTTTTAGTTTGCTGTAGTAGCAGTAAAAATAAAACGGTAAAAACAGTTTCTGCTGGGACCCTGCAGTTTGAAAACTACAATTATGATCAACCCTAACACACACACACACACGCATGCACACACCTCTACACACACACACACACACACACACACACACACACACGCACACACACCCCCACACACACACACACACACACGCCTGATCAGATCTTGACTTAACAGATAGAGTCGGAGCATGGCCTGTGCAGAGCCTCGTCCATCTGCGAGGAGCAGCAGGGGTGCCGGAGCAGGTCCCAGATGGAGACCAGGAGCGCCATGTGGCAGGTTGCCACCTCCTGGACAGGGACATGGAGCAGGCAAACCGCGACAGCTCAGCTTAAAAAAAAAACTATAATGTGTTCTGTTATTCATGAGAAAAAAAATCAATATTCTGAGATTTTAGATTGTTTTGTTGTGCATCACCTAGCTATGGCAGATAAAAACACAATTCTGGAAAATCTGAAAAGAAAATTGGCTTCAGTTTATTTCCTCAAAATCTGGCATAATAATTTAAAAATTTTGATCACCATGCATCTTTTATCATTCTTATCTTTCACTGTGTTCAAAATAGCTTGCTGTAAGTCTTAAAATTACATTATTAAGGTAAGCCATTGAAGACAGTTGATTATTTTTTTTCTGCTGTTTATTGATGCAATTTGATGGGAGTTTTCCGATTTCATCCGCGTCTTTCTGGATTTGGTTTAGTTCAACAGCCTCTTATTTTCTGCACTTTCTGTTTTTGTTTTTTTTTCCAAATCGAATCAATTGTTTAATGACAGTATGTGGTTCTGCTGAACAATGTCTAGAATGGCCCATTTCACTCAGATTCAACAGCTTCTGCTTTCGTCTGGAAATAAGAGGCCAGCTGTTTGAGGGCTGTTTTTCAAACAGATGTGGAACATGTGGCGTTTTGACCCACTCAGCCAAACTAGAGGGTTTTCGAGTTTTACCCACAGAGAGATCATCCACATAAGACCTTAGTCCTCCTGTTGAGGTGATGCACAGAGCCGCCTGTTGTTTATTGTGTTCTTGTATCAAAATAACTGATTTCTCTTTGGACTCCGATTAAGACCAAAAGGAAAAAGACTAGTTTTCCTTTTTAAGTGACAAATTTAGAATGTGAGTTTTTTCCTGTCATGACAAGTTGAAACTTTGATTACACAATAAAACTTTGTGATTTAAGACTGAATGATTCCTCCTAAAACATCCTGCCAGAAATGTTATTTTTTATCCTGATTTAGAACCCTACCTCCATATGACACACGCCTGGTTTGTGTTAACATGTGATTTATTGTGCTGCGCTGACATGTTATGGACCTCTGGAAGAAAGAATGTGCCATCTGTGGGACTTCCTGATCAGCTGCTCCCACATGATCGCTTAGAGAAAATGTCTGTTTTATTGTTCCCATCTGCTTTATTCCTGCTGTCCACTTGGACCTCATAGACAGGACTCAATCAAGAATGATTTATGTTGTGACAATGCATTCTTATCTTTCACTATGTTCAAAATAGCTTGCTGTAAGTCTTAAAGTGACATTATTACTAAGGTAAGACATTGAAAAATTTAGTTTTTTGAAAATCAAAACGTGGAAAAATTTTTATAAACTGCAGGGAGTGAAGTATTTTAAGCATTTATTCAATTTGGATGACTACTGCTTACATCTGGAAAACACCCTAATGAGTAATATTATGCAAGAGTAATAATATATCAACATATGGGAAGCATATTGGAAAGTTGAGTGGAAGGAAAAGTGCAGCAGAAAAACTTGCATGGATAACTGATTTAAACAAAGCCCATTCTGAATTTGGTTTCAATAAGAAGGCAGTGTAGGGTGTGGCAGGAGTCAGAGCTTAAACAGCCACATCATTGGTGAACCTGTCATCTTTCCAAAATAAATGAAATGCTTTATTCAATTTGGAAATCAAGCTCCCAAAGTCCAAATGTGATTCATCACGTCAAAAGCTCTACAGCGGAAGATTACTACATTTCTGTCAGCAGTCCTGTAAAACGACACCAGCAACCTTTCAGATTTAGTTTTTTTTTCATATTTCTATTTTTTCATTTTACTAAATTAACTAAAAAACTCATCAGAAAGGATTTTCTTGCTTCATCAAACAGTGTTATAATTTGATGACACGCTTACATAACAGTGTTTAAATAAATCAACGAGAGACTCTACACTCAAATTATACCCCTGTCTGGAGTCAGCTTCCTCAGAGTGCCATGCAGGTTTCCAGTGGTGTGTGGGTTGGATGTATGAGGCTCTTCTGAGGCATGTCTGAGAATTCAATAAAGATGTGAATCTTAATACGGAGGCCCTGTGCTTCCTTCAGGACTACAACACTGAACCCATGCTTCTGGTTTGGAGCATTTCTTCTGCCCACGCTCAGCTGTGAGCTGGCTTTCTCCTGGCTTCGTGTTGCTGGATTACCGACAACTTCTGATTATAGCCATAATAATAATTTCTTCATTCTAAATAATATGCATTCAAATTCATATGTGGGAAATATAATTTGAATATTTATAGCAGGTTATGATTAGGCATGGTAGGAGGCTGGAGAAAGCATGTTTGAAACGCCTGCATTATATAACATTGGGCTGTGAGATGCATAAAGAATAATCAACTCCTTTGATATTAAAATGTTTTAGGTTTCTTGAAAGCTATACAAACTAGAGGTGTGCTATGCTTCACATTTTGGTATCGATCCGATATAAAGCTCAGCCAGTACTGATCATTTCTGTTATTTAAGTTTGATGGGTTTTTTTTATGTTTTTGTGTTTTTTCCTTTGAATTATTTTTGGTAATACATAGGACAGAATTTGGAAGACATTTATAGGTGTTTACAAAATATTTTAATAACAGAAAAAATAGAAAAACAAAACAAATGTATGTTCTTTTTTCTCCTACGGTGTAAAAATTCTGATTTGAGAAACTCCAATACAAGATTAAAATGAAATTTCAAGATGATATCTAAAACTAAAGTATTGACCTAACCACACCAACACTGACCCGATACTGAAACTGACTTGGTATTGATATTATTGATATTTTGGATCAATCCGCCCACCACTAATTGTCATGAATCAGACTTGTAGAATCAAAACAGTTAAAAAAAACGTCTTCGACAATATAAAGATCTGCCAAAATTTAAAGAAATTCAAGAAATACTAAGTCGATATCTGTCACAAAGTCATCTGTAAGCGTAAGAGTTGAACCTGCTGGCTCACCAAAATTACTCCAGCAGCACAACAACAACTCAAGGTCAAAAGAACAAAACATCTAAAACCCTGCAGGCCTCACGTTTTCTACATGATTCAACAACAAGACAGAGACTGCGTGAAATTGGCATCCATGGGAGAATGCTAAGGCAAAGAACAGTTTAAGAAGAAAACAAAGATTCAACTCACATTTGTCAAAGAAAAAAAAAACAATCTGATGATCTCAAGACTTTGGGAAACATTCTGCGAACTGACAAGAAAAAGAGAGAAACGTTTTGGAGGGTGTGTGGTGGATGTTTGTCCAACTGGTGTAAACCTAACAGCTAAGCAGTAAAAAAAACTATAATGAGATTTCTCATAAGATTTTGTTGATGCTTCTACGTTGCTTTATATTTTATCCCGAGTAAAAAAAGTTTTGAATTACAAATTAAATGTTCCTCGAAAAAGCTGATCAGCTTAGAAAGTAAAGTTCAACTAAAAATATAACCTTAAAACAACAATACCATTTTGATTTTATAAAAAAAAAAAGTCTTTACTTATTAATGTGTTCATTATAAGGGTTACATGTTCCAAAATGTTTCAGTGAGAGACTTTCTAGCTGCAATAGAAAATATACACAGTATATATGTACACACATTTTTATATATCTACAAGAAGTGACAAATGTAAATGTTGTAGATGCGCTCTGTGTGATTTACACAAACTGGAATAGGGAAGAGATTTCTGTGAACATGAAAATGTGAAAATAAATACATAAAGGCAATGGACTGCTCTTTCATAAGATCCTGTTCTCAGAGATTCCTCTCAGAAAAACAGCAGGATGCACAAAGTTATTGGATCATTTAGCATGTGAACTTAAATGAAGTCGTTTAATGAATCCATATTCCAGGGATCCACGTGAGCGCCTCAGTCTCATTTTCATTTCAACTTAGCTACGGTGTCAATTTCAGCACTTTTTTTTTTTTTTTTTTCAACTGCAGGCGCCATGTGAAGTCTTTGCAACCCTTTCGCATCGTGTCTGACATGTGGGGTCATGGCCACCCACCAGCTGACTTAGCTCTCATTTATTTAACCATTTCAAAACTGTTTGTTCTGCTTTGTAGGAACTCAAAATAGATGGATTTTCCAGCATACACTGACATACCTATTCTAGGAGTTTGTGTGGGACGGTTATACAATGATATTGTGGCTACTGTTGAATCACTGACAGCAGCAATAATCTAAACTGTCTAGACTGTCAGTTTTTATGTGTGTTGGTGCTGCAGAGGGTTTGTTCCATCAACACAAATAAACACTTTTTTTTTCACAGAGATTTGTGTTAGTCAGCAATCAGGTCAACATTATGTAAGGTTGATAATGAACCTGGGAAGTGTGAGTGAATTTAACACTAACAATAAGCAAGGTGAGATTTGTTAATATTGATGGACAAATAAACAAGGGGTGAAAAGGTTTTTCCTTTTTTTCTGCTCATTAGCATCACACAATTTCTTATGTATTTCAACTAAAAATATATTTTCCTTTGCACTGCAGTTTTCCAGGTTCTAAAAGTCAACTCAGTTTCTTACAGGTTTGAGAACATCTTTGAAAAATCTCTCTCCACAGGGTCCAATAAGCATCAAAGACACTTCCCATGAAGCCCCATCAGCATTTTCTTTAAACCCCACTGACTTTATCTAACCTTTGACCTTACATAAATGTTGATTTTTACAGCTGAATGGTTTAGGGGGCCACAGGCTGTGTGCTGCCATGATCACAAAGTGATCAAACGAAAGCCGTCATCGAAGTGACACAGACTCACATGGATGTCAGGTGAGTCTGTACATTTCCTATTCTGTTTTTTTCTTCATGGACACATGATGGGGAAAAAATCTCTACCATTTGGAATAATTTAAATCATGTTTTCTTAAAAAACTACTTTCTAAGAGTAGGTATTATTATTGTATTATTTTTAAGCATCAAAAAGATAATGCTAAAACAGCTGCATGTTTCTTCTCTCTAAATCAAACATGTGGGCCATGAATACCATTGAAAGTCATCTTGGAACTTTTAATAGCCTTTAAAAATGTGCTTCAAGTACAGAAAAAAACAACTTTCTAGAAATAAAACTACTGTTAGCTCACTCTAGCTACATTTTTCCACTTTGATCTTCATATACTGACTCATTCCAGCTAGAGAAAGGCATAATATTTCTATATATTCCTGTCTAAATACTGTTAAAAAGATAATGTGCCTAGATAGATTTGTACTTATAACTAATCATCTCATTTGAATTGTTTTCACTGTGTTTGGGCAAGCAATGAAGTTACAGAGGAGTTTATTGTTTGATTTTTGCCAAACATTTCTCCTTTATATGTCCAAATCAAAAACCTTCCAAAGGTCTTGTTGTTCATTTTAGATGCAACAAGTCATGCCGTATTATCATGGCATTCTCCTAACAACCTTTCCAAGCAATCAGTACTTCTGCAGTCCTCTGTTCTGACCATTGCATTATGACTTTGGAGGGAGTTTTCTGGAAATGTTAATATTAATATGCGAGTTTAGATTTTTTTGCAAAAAGCCTTGTAGCAATTCTGAGTTTGATGAGCAGCAGTATTTTTGTCTGTGAGGTCATTGGTCTTCGGTCTTGAAGTATTAACTCCTGCCACCATGCTCAAGACCACCAAAATGCCAAACATCCTGTTTTTATACTCATACCTCCTGTAAATCTTCATTAGCAGCATCCCATTAAATACTCTCCATTAATAGAAAATACAATCAGCAGTTTACTTTCATTCTGCTGTCTTATAAAGTGATACTACCGTCTCCAATTACAAATATATAGAGTGTTTGTTATGTACATCAATGCTACATAACACCGCACTTAAGCAAGTGAACAATTTCTTTGGAACAGATGTCGACAGAAACGTCTCGGATGTGAAAGTGAAGCCTTGATTTTCAGACAGCAGGATTGGTGGATGAATCACCATGGAAAGTTGTCAGGTTTCCAAGGGGAAGACTTTTTACATCATCGCCCTTTACAGGCGAAAGCTGTAAAGAGTTGTTACTGAAAGCAGACAGCTGGCGACATCTTGGTGTGAACTGATAAGGATGCAAAAGGCCCAACTTACACCAAGGTGCTGCTAAAAGGAAATTCTAACATCACACTGAGCAAAGCTAAGAGCAGACAAGGTTTGACATTTTACAATGATGGAAGCAGACTTCTTTGAGCAAATAGGATTTTGTCTATGTAAAGTTTTAAACTAAATGTTGAAACTTGGGGAGCAACTATTTGTTCAAGTCCCAAATATAACTAAAAATCTGTATTCGATATACTACATTTCTTTTTGATAACTGTGGTGGATGCTCCTACCACCACCACATAGTGTTAGTATTGATTTCTTTATTAGTATAGTTTAAGTTATTTCATTTAGACATATATTCTAATGGGTGCACACTTTAGTTAATGTCTGTCTGAATGGTTTATTTATATTTGTGTTGTTTTGAGGTGCTGCTGATAGGAACCAGCTGGTGGAGGATCCTGGGGCAAACCATCCACAAACTACTGAGACTGAAGGGGGAGATGCCAAGATTATTATTTAATTTTGTCACTTAAAATATTCACTTATTGTTTGTGCTAAGTTAAAGTTATTTTGCTTTATTTGTTTATAGAATGCTTTAGTTAATTTTGTATTTATTTGTTCTTTTGTTTGGTTAGACATCCCTCCTGTGGTAGATTTGGGTTACTCCACCCCTATTTAAGCAGCCTTTGTTCTTTGTTTAGGAGGTCAGTTTGTTTGTGTTTAGTTAGAGTTCAGTTGACCTCAGTTAATTTGGATCCAAATTTGTTATTTATCCTTTAATTTATTTTTGCTTCAAATCTTTATGCTTTATTAATGATTTTTTTGAATAATTAAATGGAAACCTTTTTTCTACTTTGAAAATTTTTTGTCCTTGTTTGAGTCTGGTCCCTCACAGTTGGTGTCAGGAGTGGGATGAACACATGCAACATCTACAAGTGGTCTTTGGGTGTCTCCAGAAAGCAGGATTGACAGTGAACCCAGCCAAGTGTGCCATAGCAAAGAAGGAAACGGAGTACCTGGGTTTTGTCATCGGAGGAGGATTGGTGAAGCCACAAATTAAAAAAATTGAAGCCATCCAGTCCTGCCCCCTTCCCCAGACGAGAAAACAGCTTAAATCCTTCTTGGGTATGTCTGGTTGGTATCACAAATTTATCCCTAATTACTCTGCTAGAGCTTCTCTTCTCACAGACATGACCAGTCTTCGGGGCCCAAATATTCTACAGTGGTCTGAAGAAGCTAAGCAAGCATTCAGAGATATTCAGCAGGCCTTAAGTAAAGATCCTGTCCTCCACTGCCCTGACTTCCAGCAGGAGTTTATTTTACAAACGGATGCATCAGATAAGGGCCTTGGCGCTGTGCTGCTTCAGGGTTCTCCAAATGATCGGCATCCAATCGCCTTCATCAGCCGTAAGCTGTATCCTAGAGAAACCCGTTATTCCACAATAGAGAAGGAATGTCTGGCTATAAAGTGGGCTTTGGATTCGCTCCGCTATTATCTCTTGGGGAGACAATTCATTTTGGAAACTGACCACAAAGCTTTAAAATGGCTACAGAAGATGAAGGACACCAATAGCCGAATAACCCGCTGGTACCTGGCCATGCAGCCCTACAAGTTTGAGGTGCAGCACATCCCTGGCAGACAGAACATCACTGCTGACTACTTGTCCCGCTGTACCAGCGAGCCTTCAGAGGAGGGGGAGTGTGTGGTGGATGCTCCTACCACCACCACATAGTGTTAGTATTGATTTCTTTATTAGTATAGTTTAAGTTATTTCATTTAGACATATATTCTAATGGGTGCACACTTTAGTTAATGTCTGTCTGAATGGTTTATTTATATTTGTGTTGTTTTGAGGTGCTGCTGATAGGAACCAGCTGGTGGAGGATCCTGGGGCAAACCATCCACAAACTACTGAGACTGAAGGGGGAGATGCCAAGATTATTATTTAATTTTGTCACTTAAAATATTCACTTATTGTTTGTGCTAAGTTAAAGTTATTTTGCTTTATTTGTTTATAGAATGCTTTAGTTAATTTTGTATTTATTTGTTCTTTTGTTTGGTTAGACATCCCTCCTGTGGTAGATTTGGGTTACTCCACCCCTATTTAAGCAGCCTTTGTTCTTTGTTTAGGAGGTCAGTTTGTTTGTGTTTAGAGTTCAGTTGACCTCAGTTAATTTGGATCCAAATTTGTTATTTATCCTTTAATTTATTTTTGCTTCAAATCTTTATGCTTTATTAATGATTTTTTTGAATAATTAAATGGAAACCTTTTTTCTACTTTGAAAATTTTTTGTCCTTGTTTGAGTCTGGTCCCTCACAATAACAATTTCAGCATGTCTCCACAGTGCAGGTGTTGTGGAACCAGAGCCAGACCATCTGCTGGTAAAAGTCCTGATTTGCACACAAATCAGGGCAAATCTCCAAAAAGATGTCCAAAATGAACGGATGCTAATAGCTGCTGTTGTACCACACACTGAAAGTCTGATTATTATCTAAAATTGGTGTTATTTTTGTCTGTGTTTAATCAAAACTTACAGGTACACATTTAAGACGACATTAACTCTGAGGTGTTTCTTAGACTGAGTATTTTTTTTGTTTTTATTGAGCGTTTATTCGTTTTTTTGTAATCAGAGTCATTTGGTCCGTCTAAAAAGATCTCTTTACACAGAGTGGGTGTTTTCAACCCAGCAGCTTTAGGAACACAAAGATTGCTTGGTCATTTTATTTGGAACCTTTTTTGTATATTTTTTTAAAAGCTCAATTCAATACATATCTTTATTAATCCCAAAGAAAAGTTAAGTGTTGTGGTAATTCATACCATCCACGTTTCTGCAGACTCACTGTAGATAATGATGGCTTGAACTCTTTACACAAAACCACCACAATTCATACCATAAAGCTGCATTTCAAATTTCAGAAAATGTGCTGTGCCCATGCATTTGTGTATGCCCCAAGGGATTACTTTGCAATTAAGGAAGAAAACACATCCACCTGAAGGTTTACAGGAAAAGTCAGTGCCTGCTTGGTTATTGTAGCTTGTACTTTGCAGCTCATGCTTGTGTAACAGTGATCCTACCTGCTCAATGCCAAATCCCCAAGACAGATGCAGTTATAACGGGTGTGAAACCTCCAAATGCAGCACAGTGCTCATTAAATGAACGTTTCCACTCACATTCTGACAAACCCCATTAAGGCCGTATAGTGCAGTCTTGTGCTCTACTATCAGGAGAGTGCTGTTGACATCTTTGGCTGTAATTGCTCCGATCTGTACCAGACAGCGTACATGCTAAAGAGGAGCCTCCGTTAATAATTAATGTTTGGTTTTCTGCCATAATGTCTGTGAAAGGGAGTAAAGTTTAAAAGCTCAATCTGAGGGGCAACACAATAAAGGAAAGTCCCCTGGAGATCTGTGGGAGGGAAAACATAAAAACACTCCCGTCCCAAGCACATAGCAGCAGAGAGGTTTGGGTTTCTCTGCAAAACAACATTAAAGCTGCTCCACAGGCTCCACACCTTCTAATGACAGTTTCAAAATGTTTTTTTCCCTGTGATTTGTCTGCTAATCTGCTGTTATCACACTTACTTCGATCAAATATGTGCTGAGAAGAGGGAGGCAGTTGATATCTGTCAACAACAAACTGCACATGTTGACTTTATTTTCCAGTTATCCTAAAATGCCACACTGTGGAATAACTTTGCATATTCTTTCACACATTGATGCAAGACTTTTATGTTGATGTTAAATGCAAATATCGAATGCTGACTTGATAAGAGGCAGTTCAACTATCTTATTGCATTAAACCATTTAAAATCAGAGGTCAGAAGCAGTCACTCTGAAACAGAGATGGACCATTTAATTAAGTCTAAACAAACTGGAATAATCTATCAGAGCTCCCAAGAATTATCTTGATAATGTTTCAATATCCAATCTGTTTTGTTTCTTAAGACTCTAAGGTAGAAAACAATTAGACACACTGATAGGTTTGAAAAAGGTTTATTGAAGGAGGCAAAACTGAAGGAGGGTTTGTAGTTAGATGTAACTTGGCATGAAATGGAAACAGCTTCATTTATAGAGTAACAAATCATTTAAGATGATATAAAAACAATATTTACAATTATAGAAATAACTTGAATTGTCAAGATAAAAACTAAACCTGTAGTTTGAAAAACCTAACATTTGCTTTTCTGCCAAAGTCTTTATTGCAAAGGGCTCCCAATTCTCCAAAATGTTTTTTGTTTGTTTGTTTTCTTTTGCTTTTGAGAACATAGGACCTTTTGGCAAACCTCTCTTTTTATTTTTGCAAGGATAAATCCCACGCTTTGATGCACATAGCTGACTGCACTCGTTTTTGTCAATACTTTTCAAAACAACGATATTTGTGCTACAAATGATGGTGGAGTGCATTTATGGCTTCAAGTAAAAGAAATTGCATTGCATTAGGACAAAATGTATACAATTTTGCCATATTTGTGTTATTTCTTCATGTTTGGCTTGTGGGTTTGATAGAAAACAAATCCTTTATAGTCAGCAATTCATAAAGGATGAAGATTCAAGCAGTAATAATGTAAAACAGTCTAATCACAAACTTACAGCAAACTATAAACTTAAAAAAAACATCAACAACCCTCAAACTTATGATTAACAGAACTGTCTCACTTACTCTTGATATTATCAGGCAAGTGTCAAACAACATTACAACCTCAGTTTTTTTAAATGCCCACATGTGGAGGTAATGAGATTTTTTGGTGCAAGATCCGAGCTGTGACAGATGTGGACTCAATTGCAGGTCATTAGTATCGTGTACACCCCAACTCTTTTTTTCCTCTTCTTTGGTTGGCCAGGATGCAACTTTCCAGAGTTGCTGAAAGTTGTGAAAACTAAACTTTTTACCATTCAGCCACTTGAGAAATACTGATTATTAAATTTGAGGAGTGGACTGTTGTGAATTTGTTGATGAAATGTTTTTCTCATTAATGTGTTTTTGTCATTTCTGCAAAGATCTCCACTCACAGCACTCTGTGAAAACACTAGAGGCCAAATTAGAATGATATTAAAGGATAAATGGGTTTGATCGTTTTCAAATCGTTTGTGATGTAATAGAGTTGGTGTTGCGTCCCTCATTGTACAGTAGAGGTCAGTGTTAAGGCAAAAATAAGAGGGTAATAATTAACGGTCCAAAGTTCTTGCAAATGCCGTCTTCAGTTACATCTCTATATTAATTGCTCGTAGGCAGAATAATTTCACGAATGAAAACTTTTTACATATAAATTTCTCTTCTGCTGTATTCTGAGAAGTCTTTAGGGAGCTGACTGTTTCCATAATAATCCTCTGTTAAGTATGAGTATGTTATTCATTCAACTAAAATATTATTTCAGCACTTTTTCCTAATGACTGTGTCTCACCAGCCTGACCAAAGACGTTTAGATTTTCCAATTTGCGAGTTTATCTTCCCGTTTGAAAGCTCCTCTTTCACTGATGCGTCTCAACTGTGTACAGAGCCTTATCAACACGTTAGAATATTGAAAAATCAATTTATTGTAGGATCTTTACCAGTAAGTGAAAAACATTGTATAGATTAACTGCAGTCACTGGTGTTTTCCACCCTTTATGCAGATTTTCTGCTTAGAATTGGATAAAACGTGAAATTTAAAATTAGAATATTACCTCAGAGCAATAAAAAAGGTTATTTACATAATTAAAATGTAGGTTTAAAGACAATTAATACCTCCAGGTTGAAATTTCCAAAAGGTACTTTTAATGTGACACATGAGACACATCTGAATGTATATTCAAATTTACTGAATATGACTGTATTAGAGGCTAAATTTAAATTCCAGTAAGTAACATGCTTGCAGAAACAGTTTTCCACCTGATCTTAAATGCCATAAACATAATTGTCTATGACTCGGCTTTCACCTCAGCAATCTTTTAAGACAAAGTAAATATGTTATTTTGATGGACTAGAACCTACAGATGAGTGATATAGTTCACCGACAAGGAAGTACAAAGAAGAATACACAGAAATTATGTGAAACAAACAAAATACCCAGGAGAACTCATTTGTGCATGAAACTAAATGTTTTCTTTTTCCTATGGAGGTTATTTTTTCATGAATCATGTTTGTAAATGTGATCATTTTTTCAGTTTCCACTGAAATCCACCTTCTTAAATAAATTACAGATCACAGTAATCGTCCCCAATTGGCTGGAGACAAATAGGAAGGAGTCTTTCAACATACTGATCAACTTTTAATTGCCTAAAAGTGCTTGTTTTCTTTGTGGCTACCTCGTAGCAACTAATCTCTGAGGGGCTTTTACATTGTTTTTTCCATCTCCATTAAGTAAAGTTTTGCTAATAAGAATCATTGTTTTTTTCTGATGTGGATTTTCATCTAACCGCTATAAATGGAGAGAAAACAACTTTAATAACTTTTCACTAAGACTCCATGGTTTATGCAGACATAGATGAAAATCACAACCCCAAGAACTATTGCAAATATACAAAACATCAATGTAAATTAACTGTAAAAGCATGTTTGTTGCTCTCTTTTTGATTTTGCTTAAATTATGATTTCCAGCAGCTTCTGTAGCAACCAGCAACCTCCACCTCCCCCAGCCTAACCCACACACACACACACACACACACACACACACACACACACACACACACCCTTTGGCTCTCATTAGACCAGCTCCAGCTCAGACACAGACATGTAGCACCCTTGAGCCACCCCCACAGCAGAGTGTGTCTGGTGGCAATGCAGACGCTCCTGTAAGCCACTGCAGGACATGGTGGCACCGCTGTGGTGGTACTATTTTAGTAGGGATAAAAGTGACAAGTACTGTTCCTAACTTCTTTTTTAAGTAACTGTATGGCTGTGATTTCATGACACAGCAATCACAGCCCCACAAACACATTTATTACTTCTCTTAGCAGCAGGTTCTTCAGGTCTTGTAAACTGGTAGGTGGTACTTCAATGGGTAAGACTCATTTGTCTTCGTTTCCACAAATTCTCAAATTGAATAAAGTTTGGGGGCATTTTTTATAGGTCATTTTAATACTTCACATGTCTGTTGTACTCCTCTGAAACATTTTGCGTTGTGAAGGGAACACTGTCCTGCTGAAAGATACAGTCACCAGGAAATAATTTCAGTGAAAAGGATTTTGATGGTCTGAAACAATGCTTAATAAATTATACATGTTAGAGTAGCATGTACACTGATGGCAGGACCCAATGTTTCCCAGCAGAATATTGCCCAAAGCATTACACTGCCTCTTACATTTGTTCTATGGTTCCCATATCTGGAGTCTCTATGTCAATATAAATGTTATTGACAAGAGTAAAAAAGTAGAAAACAGATTGAAATCCATACAAGCTGCATTCAAGGATTCAATTATTTATTTTTTTGTTTTGTTTTTTTATTATTATTATTATTATTATTATTATTATTAATATTGTGGCTGCTGGAGAATGCAGCTGGGAAGAAAATACATAATACAACAGGTATCAAGTGTTGTATCAGGAAACTCATACAGATTACATAAACACTCTAAAGGATCTAAGCAAATAGATTAAGCCGTCACTAGTTTGAGCCTTCTCTGGCATCAGGTAACTTTTTTATCATTATTTCCACATTAGACTAACATTCATCTGCCAGATCTGCATGTTAGTCGGTTAATTTTATATATGACATGAAAATACCCAAATAAGTCTGATTAATGAGACTTTAGTCGAAGTAAAATAACCAACTGTTAGAATGATTAAGAAACATGTATTAGGAATATTTGTTTTTCATGATTAAAAATTCTGAGATTATCTTGCTGCCTTGGTCTTTTGTTCTGTGCAAAGTGACATCAAAAATGATGGATTCATAGTTTTCTTATCTTTACCGTATTGTTCATTACTTTTTATTTGATAAATCATATGCCATATCTTTCATCCTTGTGCGTGTCTCTAATCATAAATTTTTTTCAAGTGAGTGGGAAGAAGAAAAGTGAGGAATTGAAATTGAATCTGCCGTTTAATGCCTACCACTGTCGTAAGGTGGGGGTGTTGGTGGTGAGGAGATGATGCCGAGACCCAGGTTATAGTGATGATGAGAAGTTTAATGATGAGCTCACAGTCCGGAAAAACAGGCAGCACGGCAGAGACTAGCACACAGCTAAGTACCGGTAGCAACTGATAAACACTGGACATCAGACGAGAGCACGCACAAACCAGGACTTGGCAGTTCCACTGGTGAGTACGATATAATGTCAATAGGCAACGACACAACGGCAGTTGACAAACTTAGACACGTTAGACATAGACAAGGACCCGACGAAGAAACACAGACACAGGTGGGTTTAAATACACAGGGAGGGTAATCAGGTAAGTAGACACACCTGGGGAGCAATCAACGGGGAGGACAGGACAGAGACTCACAGGAACACAGGACTGAACACAGAGAAACTCAAAAATAACCACACAGAAACACGGAACCTAACAGTACCCCCCCCTCAAGGGCGGATACCAGACGCCCACAAAAAAAAAATCCAAATAAACACAAAACAACCCAACAGGGTGGGTGGAGGGGCGACGGAAGGAGGGCAAGAGTCCATAGGAAAACAGTCCAACAAAAAACTACCCAACAGGGTGGGCGGAGAAGGCAACGACGGCAGGAGGGCTAGAGTCCAGAAAAAACAGTCCAAAACAAAGAAAACAACCCACCAGGGTGGGCGGGGAGGCGGGTCCGGCGGGCGTCGCCGGCGCAGGAACCGAAGTCCCGGAGGCGGGTCCGGCGGGCGTCGCCGGCGCAGGAAGCAGAGACGTGGAGGCGGGTCCGGCGGTCTCTTCCGCCGGCGCAGGAAGCAGAGACGTGGAGGCGGGTCCGGCGGGCGGCGTCTCCGGCGCAGAAAGCCGAGACGTGGAGGCGGATCCGGCGGGCGGCGTCTCCGGCGCAGAAAGCCGAGACGTGGAGGCGGATCCGGCGGGCGGCGTCTCCGGCGCAGAAAGCCGAGACGTGGAGGCGGATCCGGCGGGCGGCGTCTCAGGCGCAGAAAGCCGAGACGTAGAGGCGGATCCGCAGGACCGGCAGGAAGGCCGGCTGGGGTCTCGGGGGGAGCAGACTCAGGAAACTCGGGCGGAGCAGACTCAGGAAACTCGGGCGGAGCAGACTCGGGAAACTCGGGCGGAGCAGACTCGGGAAACTCGGGCGGAGCAGACTCGGGAAACTCGGGCGGAGCAGACTCGGGAAACTCGGGCGGAGCAGACTCGGGAAACTCGGGCGGAGCAGACTCGGGAAACTCGGGCGGAGCAGACTCGGGAAACTCGGGCGGAGCAGACTCGGGAAACTCGGGCGGAGCAGACTCGGGAAACTCGGGCGGAGCAGACTCGGGAAACTCGGGCGGAGCAGACTCGGGAAACTCGGGCGGAGCAGACTCGGGAAACTCGGGCGGAGCAGACTCGGGAAACTCGGGCGGAGCAGACTCGGGAAACTCGGGCGGAGCAGACTCGGGAAACTCGGGCGGAGCAGACTCAGGAAACTCGGGCGGAGCAGACTCAGGAAACTCGGGCGGAGCAGACTCAGGAAACTCGGGCGGAGCAGACTCAGGAAACTCGGGCGGAGCAGACTCAGGAAACTCGGGCTCGGGGGAAGGCTGCGCTCCGGCAGCAGGCTCAGGAAACTCGGGCTCGGGGGAAGGCTGCGCTCCGGCAGCAGGCTCGGGGAGCTCTGGCTCGGGGGAAGGCTGCGCTCCGGCAGCAGGCTCGGGGAGCTCTGGCTCGGGGGAAGGCTGCGCTCCGGCAGCAGGCTCGGGGAGCTCTGGCTCGGGGGAAGGCTGCGCTCCGGCAGCAGGCTCGGGGAGCTCTGGCTCGGGGGAAGGCTGCGCTCCGGCAGCAGGCTCAGGGAGCTCGGGCGGCTGCGCTCCTGCAGCAGACTCGGGGAGCTCGGGCGGCTGCGCTCCTGCAGCAGACTCGGGGAGCTCGGGCGGCTGCGCTCCTGCAGCAGACTCGGGGAGCTCGGGCGGCTGCGCTCCTGCAGCAGACTCGGGGAGCTCGGGCGGCTGCGCTCCTGCAGCAGACTCGGGGAGCTCGGGCGGCTGCGCTCCTGCAGCAGACTCGGGGAGCCACAGAGCAGGCCACGCCACTAGCCGCGCCGTTTGCCGCCCAGGCGAAAGCCTGGCTGCCTGAAACCCCAGCACCATGGGGACTGTTGTGACTGGAGACGGGCAGACGGAGGTGGCGGCTGGAGACGGGCAGACGGAGGTGGCGGCTGGAGACGGGCAGACGGAGGTGGCGGCTGGAGACGGGCAGACGGAGGTGGCGGCTGGAGACGGGCAGACGGAGGTGGCTGGAGACGGGCGGACGGAGGTGGCTGGAGCGGATGCTGGAACTGGCGGAGGTCTGACAGGTGTAGTGAATACTTTCCTTGCGAGAAACTCTTCGTGGAGCTCGTGAACCAAATCCAGCATAAACGGGTCATTGTGAAACAGATTGAACAGGTAACAGAAATCTTCCTCGAACTCGATGTTGTGAATGTCCTTTGATTTGAGGAACGGGAAGAGCGGTGGAGTTGTGGTGGTTACTGGACCCATGATGGCGTTCCCCACCGGTCTTGGTCGGGTCCTTCTGTCGTAAGGTGGGGGTGTTGGTGGTGAGGAGATGATGCCGAGACCCAGGTTATAGTGATGATGAGAAGTTTAATGATGAGCTCACAGTCCGGAAAAACAGGCAGCACGGCAGAGACTAGCACACAGCTAAGTACCGGTAGCAACTGATAAACACTGGACATCAGACGAGAGCACGCACAAACCAGGACTTGGCAGTTCCACTGGTGAGTACGATATAATGTCAATAGGCAACGACACAACGGCAGTTGACAAACTTAGACACGTTAGACATAGACAAGGACCCGACGAAGAAACACAGACACAGGTGGGTTTAAATACACAGGGAGGGTAATCAGGTAAGTAGACACACCTGGGGAGCAATCAACGGGGAGGACAGGACAGAGACTCACAGGAACACAGGACTGAACACAGAGAAACTCAAAAATAACCACACAGAAACACGGAACCTAACAACCACCTCCCCTTTTCCCTCCATTTATGTGCTTGTGTCTGTGTTCAGTGCCAAGCATGATCTTGAGTCAAGATCATGCAGTTCCTTTTGACGCAGGAGTTAAACCCCCATATGTTAAGGTCTTGGGTACTATTGTCTTTTAGCATTTAAAATTATTAAAGTAAATTTAAAAACAAAATTCAGGTTTTTTTATTCTAAACACCCTCAAAGCATGCACACATACATACTTAGTATATTTTCTTAATTATTTTTACAAGGACCTTGCGTCGACTTTCATTCATTTTTTAATTAATTTCTATAGCCTAACACTGGCCATTAGCCTAATCCTAACCTAAACTCAATTCACAATGTTGTCCTAAACATAACCCTAATCCAAAAACTCCTCTTCTTCTTATGGGGCCGTGCTTTGAACCCCATAAGGAACAGCTGGTCCCCACAATGTGGTATGCATTAGGAAAATGCTCCTTTCAGTGTACCACATAAAAGACTACACACACACACAACCTTACACTGATCTAGTAAAAAGATCTTTGCCCATGTATGACTGCACTCACACACACACTCTCCAACCTTTTGACTTTGCTAAAGATAAGCAACTGTTTTGTGCTACCATTTGCGACTATTTCTGTCTGTGAGAAGCATACATCAGGAAAATTCCCACAACTAATTTTGGTTCCCATTAAGATCATGACCCACGCTTTTAAATCATGCCTGAAAGTTGGGGTATTTCTGGGTCACCACAGGTTCTTTTCAAGAAACAAACTATATTTATATAAACAATTCATTCATTTTTAGAAGAGTGTTTACACTTCCTTTGGGTCAATGTAGCCGTCACATTTTTGAGTAAATATTTTAAGTGTCAGTTAGGAATGTTAATCATACAGCATGTATAAGGTTAGATATTTGAAACCTTTCTGCTCTCTAAAAGATCCCCAGTGGGACATCTTAAAAATTTGTTCCCACCTGCTGGTTGCATTGAATACCTGGGATATTTTATGTTAAGAGAACCACTAAAATTAATCATGTTGAGCAGACCAGAGCCAGTGCACATTAACTACTTAATCCTCATGATGGTCCACCAGGAAGCATTGTCCACCATGCTTCCTGTTTGCACATCAGGCCACAGAATAGTGACATTTGTTGAGTATCAATGACATTCAGGTCAGATGAATGCGACCTGACCGTAGACTCTAGTACGTATGGGCTCTTTTCTGAGATCCCATACGTATCGGATTTAGGACCACATATCCATGTGATCTGGATATGTGGTCCACAGTTCATATTTTCAAAAAATATAAATATACTGTATTGTTCAGATTGTCATGAAAAGATCCGATGCATGTTGCATTAAGGCAAAAAAAAAAAAAATGGATTTGGCTCAGTTCAAGCTGCAGTGTGAATGTAGCAACCTCTTTGAAAAATAAAACCTGAATGCTCAAGATTAGCATACCATTCCCCAGAGTTGCACTAACCTCATTCTGCTTCACATTACTTCCTTGTCTGCTACTCAAAGCATAAGCGTCTTCCAGGCATTCTAGGATAATTCAATTATTCCTTAAAGCTTACTCAATGGTTTCAGTGTGTTCCTGCATTTTGATCAAATAACTAAAGCTCCAACAATGATAATGTAATACTTTCCCCTCAACTCTCAAACTATGTGAAATGTTTTTATTAGTTTGTCTCCTGAATATCTCTTTCTTGTATATCTGTATTTTGTTTGTTTCAGGTATCCTTCAGTCATCAGCAATGCATTTATTGGCTATGAGAGAATCTAAAAATAATGCAGGTTTACAGCTCATGGTGGTAAGAAGCCAATTATGGATTTTTCAAGGAAAAATCCTTAAAAGGGGGACATATTATTCAAAATTTACATTTTGCACATTTTTGTACTTCCATTTGGGTTTCTGCTGCTTCTGAAAACAGCCCAAGTACTTGGAGGAGGTGGGGGGCGACCCGACGAGGTTGAAAATTGACCCATTTCAAAAACCTCTGGAATGTAACGTCACAAATCAGTAGGCACTTCCTGTTACCTAGCAACCCCAGCGAAGCCTAGCCCATCACCTAGCAACCCAAACTCAGTTCCAGCACGTTTGGACAGCTGGTTTCAACGTTTGCACTCATTTTCACGTGTGAGTGCAAACGTTGAGTTGGTGGTGGGGGCGGGGGGGGCATCAGTTTATTTGGATTTAAAGTGACAAGAAGCCCTAAAACAGCTCATTCTGAACGGAGTTCAATAGGCCGAACTGATCAGACTAAAATCTCATTATCTAAGAAGGATTTTCTGTAAAAAAAAAAAAACTTATTTTAACTTGTTCAAGGAAGCATAACAGGTCAACTTTAAGACATTTTGTCATGTCATTGTGCAGTATGGAGCCACAAGGGAAACTATTTGAAATGACATAACCCAAGAGCTAGCATGTAACATCAGTTCCAGCACCACAAAAAGTATATACTTTATTATATGTAATGTTACAATATATCATAGATGACCAACACATAGAAAACATAAATCTGATAAATGGAGCTGGATAGGGCAAACAAAGCAATGTGTACCTAGTTGCCACATCCATGAGAATGTTTATGTAATCCATAATCATAGAGTGAACTTACATTAGATGCAGAGGCTGCAAAAATATGCTTTAAATGAAGATAGAATGTTGCTTTTAAACTAATGCTTAGAATTACATTGTGATTCATCCACCAAGCTCATGTAAGGCTCCTATATATTTTTTCTATTATATATGCCTCTGGGCTGCTCACTGAATCTGACTGAGCCTGTTTCCCTCTCAATCCGTTTTTAGACACTTTGGGAGCATAAAGAGAACGCATCCAGGTGGGAGAGAGCCTGAGCTGTGCCGAGACTCAACAATGCTCATAAAATGTGAACAGGGAACACATGTTGGAGATTATTAGCCTAATGGATGCAGGTTGTAGGAGACAGCATGATTTAAATGAAGCAGAAAAATTACTGCATAACTGAAGGGTTCTTTCCAAAAGCTGCATTAGTCAGAGCTGACAGCTGGAGTTTCAGTGACATTAAATGAAAGCACAATATAGATATCTGGTTAGCATAAAAATAATTGTTTTTTTATTCTCTATCTCATGTAATGAACCCTAAGTGTGCAGATGACATTGCATAAAATGGATTTAAGATTTTTTTTCTACATAAATGGATCACATTTTCAAGTATCCAACTGTAGATCTTGACTGATTCTTAATTACCCAAAACAAGCAAAATGTTAAGAGTTTGAAAGCGCTTATATGTTTCATAACAATTACATGGAATGATGGAAACGTATGCCGTTATTGAGTTAAATGTTTCTAATGAAGCATAAACATGTAAAATGCTTTTGTTGAATACATGAAGTTATTTGAAAATTATAGCAAAAATAAAAGCATCAAAAAATGAACAACATAAAATCATCTGATGTACCAACTGAACAGGAATGAACAAAGTATGGCATATCTTTTTAATTCACTCATTTCTGTCCACATTTAAATAAGTTAGGTTTCCATTGAGAAAAACTGACAGATACATTTATGCATAGCACTGAAGCAAAACTAGGCCTGCATTTTCTGAAGTTCAATCCGTACCAGCATCCTCATAACTTTCTGTCTAGCTAAAACTGAAATAATATTGAGGCCCTGCATGTCAGTGTGGTCCATAAGCCACATCTGTCCATAAGCCACATCTGTCCATAAGTCTTATCTGTGGCAGATAAGACAGCCCTGCAGAGGTTAGTGATGGGAGCTGAAAAGGTCATTAGAAAAAAATCTAAAAAAAAACATCAGATAAAAACATTAAAAATATACTCTAATCCTAATTTAACCATAGGCAACTCTAAACAGGTGGGTTTTAAGTTGAGATTTAAAGGCGCCCATTGTTTCAGCTGTTTTACAGTTTTTTGGAAGTTTATTCCAAATTTGTGGTGCATAGAAACTGAATGCTGCTTCTCCTCGTTTGGTTCTGGTTCTGGGGATGCAGAGCAGACCAGAACCAGAAGATCTGAGGGGTCTAGACGGTTGGAACAGCAATAACAGATCTTTAATGTATTGTGGTGCTAAACCGTTCAGTGATTTATAAACTAGCAACAGTATTTTAAACTCTATTCTCTGAGCTACCGGGAGCCAGTGTAGGGACTTTAAAACTGGTGTTATGTGCTGGTTTTAGTGAGAACGCGAGCAGCAGCGTTCTGGATGAGCTGCAGCTGTTTGATTGATTTATTAGTCAGACCTGTGAAGACGCTGTTGCAGTAATCAATGAGGCTGAAGATAAACGCATGGATGAGTTTCTCTACATCGTGCTGAGACATTAGTCCTCTAATCCTGGAGATGTTCTTCAGGTGATAGAAGGCCGACTTTGTGACTGTCTTAATGTGGCTCTGAAGGTTCAGGTCAGAGTCCATCACTACTCCCAGGTTTCTGGCCTGATGACTAGGTTTTAGGTGTAATAACTGAAGCTGTGCACTGATTCTAGTTCATTCCTCTTTAGGTCCAAAGATAATAACTTCAGTTTTATTTCTGTTAAGCTGGAGAAAGTTTTGGCACATCCACACATTTATCTGTTCTAAGCATCTGTTCAGTGATTGGATGGGTTCAGAGTCACCTGGTAGCATCGTGATGTAGAGCTGTGTATCATCCGCGTAGTTATAGTAGCTGATCTTATTTCCTGCTATAACCTGAGCCAGTGGGAGCATATAAATATTGAAAAGAAGGGGTCCTAGGATTGAACCTTGGGGTACCCCACATGTGACCTTTGACCTCTCTGATGAGAAGTTTCCGATTGAAACAAAGAAATCCCTGTTTTTATGTAAGATTCAAACCAGTGCAGCACTGGACCGGAGAGTCCAACCCAACTCTCCAGTCGATTCAGTAAAATGTCTTGATCAACAGTGTCAAAAGCTGCACTGAGGTCCAACAGAACAGAACAGAACCACTAACTGAACTTTATTTCCTGGTCAGAATCCAGAGCTGTGCAGATTATTGCCAACTTCAGGTGTGATCTCTACAGAAACAGAGACACTCGGCCTTCAGCAAACCACCAGTCACCAGACACTGTTCTGTCGGAAAATCATATTATCTTTCAAGCCCCTTACTTACCTACCGACATTTACTTAAAAGAAAGTTGTGAAATTACAAAATAAAAGCAGAATCTTCTTCCACATTTAAATTTTTGAAATAAAAATTCAACTTAAAATAGCTGTAAAACTGAACTGATGATGTGCAGTTGTTGCATGCAACTGTGAAATGGAGAACTAAAAAATAAGCCTTTAACATGACATTTAAAATAAGCAGAATAGCTTTCAAGATGTTCCAGAACCAAATGTATCCCGTTAATCAAACTCTCAATATTTAATGCAACTCATATCCTTCTCATTTACATTCATTTAGTGTCTTTACTGTGCAAAATGACATTGAATTTTCCCCATACGAAACACTTGCTATCTTGTTTTTATGCCCTCATTGATCCTTTCTTTGCTCAGTGTGTCAAATGAGCCATAGGAAAAGCATTCTGTTCATGTGCTTTCACTGTGATATTCACTGATGATATTAACAAGAGGAAAAAGTACAAAGTATGAACAAGGGATTTCAAACAGCTCATGAGAAACTTCTTCTGTGAAAGAAAATATCTAATTTAGTGTAGACTTTGAGCTTTGAAGATGTGCAGAAATGTTTAAGTAATTGGGGGGAAACACAAAGCTTCTTAAATCATTTTTAGATTGAGACTAAACCCTTTAGGGGAAAATGGGATGTTTTACTGTAAACCAAAATGACTCAATCACAGTTCTCGATTTAACTGTACCCACTGATTGGCAGCAGAATCGCATAATGGGCTGTGACGTACAGCAAATCAGACGGATCAAAAGGTGATCCAGAAGTCTGTGGGAATCCAGATCCTCGTCGAGATAAAGCGACAGAGTGAAAGCATGAGTGGTTGTGTGGGCTCTAACATGATGACGCTCAGAGCTCTTTCCCCCTGGAGGATAATGGGCTGAAAAGTGGAGGGACTGAACACAAGGAAGGCGCACACAGAGAGCGGCACGGCTTTTTCCTGAAGCAGCGGCGTCTCCCACTCGCCCTGTCTGTGCGCACAGAATGAATATTTTCTTCAACTTGAGGGGGACTATTGTAAGACAAATAGCAGAAGACAGAGCTGTTGCAGGTATGTTTTGAGATAAATTACTTTTATTGTCGTGTGTTCAAGCAGAAGTTGTTGCAGACCTGTGGCTTTATAACTATTATTGAATCACAAAGGTGAAACAAATAGTAACTTGTAATTTGTGCGTTGCTTCTATTTTGGGGGTGTTTTTGATTAAATCTGGGTTTAAATGTTTAATGGTTGCATTTACGCAGTAATATTTCTTGATGTAGAACCGTAGTTGCACTTTCCATCTTTACCACCAGATGACTCTGACTGATGTGGGCATAATTTGAATTTAATGGAGCAACACTGATATTTCACTCTGTTACAGTAACAAGAGGAAGCAGGTTTTTTTTCATACAATAATCGAGATGAGTACTTCAATGAGTAGGGAGAAAGAATTACCGCAATAATGTAAAGCTAACTCATTCCACTAAAAGCCCTTTTATGAGAGAATCCCTCTCAACATGAAACGCAACAATTTCCTCAGCAGAAAACGCACTACGTCAAGGTTGTCCAGTAGATGGCGAGACTCCAGCGAGTGACTTCAGGTTGGGAAATCAGCAGCCTTACCCCCGCTGTGACTGTTCAAGGGAGGAAAAAAATGCTGATGCGGACAGAGATGCATGAAAACCGGGAGGACAAGCCGCTTACATGACGTCCCTGTGTGAGATGCAGAGACAACATGGCAGAGGACTCCAGCGGAGAAAGCTCCAAGATGCGGCTCGGTTTGCAGCTGCTTTTCTAGATCAAGCGCGGTTGTTATATAAGCGCGGCTGAAAACGGTCATACAGAGAATGCGAGCTAATTGGAAAGAAGGAAAATGGAGAAATCAAGTTTTAACCTTCAGCACGTGGACTAAAAATAGCGTTAGGTTAACACGATACATCCGTCCGCTAAGTTACGTAGTTCGTCAATAGTAGCAAACAAAGTTGTTGCTAAGCGACGGCGAAGTCTTGACCCCAGCGGTGCATTGGTGGGTCGCGCATTGATATTTAAATTAACTGTGAAGTGTGCAGGTAAAAGCTGTACCCTTTAGGAAGTACGTCAACCAATCAGCTTTGAGTGCTGGGATTATTATTTTTTTTATTTTTTCCAACTAAAACCAAACCTGCGGGCCCGTATGTAAATATGTCAAACTGACCGAACAGAACTACGTGTTTCTTTTTGTGAAAAGGATTAACGCTGGATTTGAATGAACCGAATCTTGAACGAAACTCCGCTGGACTGAGTTCCGGATCTGGATTCCTCCCCCGTACCTCAACCATCATGTAACTGTCACGGTTTAGACATGGCAGAGCATTCGCTGGGATTTCTTGATGGAAAACAGACTGCGTTATGGAGGCAGTGGTGTATGCACAGTTTATTTAAAGCAGGTTATCTAAACCGAACCTGTGTTTAGGATGATGGGACCTCGGATTGAAACAGGGACACTTCTAGGGGGACACCTTTAGGTAAACAAAGTTACTCTAAGAACATTATGCATGTTTTCTGGTGTTTTATCGGCCACAACATTTCCGAGATAGGTGTCTGTATTACTAAATATAATCTTTCTTGTATTATTATTATTATTTTATTATTATTATTATTATTATTATTATTATTATTATTATTATTATTATTATTGATGTTTGTAAGTATAGCGTGTTTTCCACAGACAGTAGAGCATGGAATATTTTCTTATAGACTGCAATCAATTTTTAAAAAATCTTATATATATATATATATATATATATATATATATATATATATATATATATATATATATATATATATATATATATATATATATATATATTATGTGGGGGGGGGGGATGTGGACAAGGTGACCTAAAATGTAGTCAAAACTTGCTGAAGAATAGGAATCAAAGCATTGCACAATTACCAGAAGGAGAGTAGGGATAACTTGAATTTGGGTTCATAAAATAAAACTTTTTAAAGGAAATTTAGGCAGGCATTCTCACATTCTCTGAGAACAGTAGCTTGAAGACTTACCAGACAAGCATACCACCCAGGAGTGTTAAAGCACTGTCTTGCTGAGCTCAGTTTGCCTGTAATTGACTGCAGTAGTGTATAACTGCTGGTGATTAAAAAAATGTAATTCAGCCATTCAGGTAGAAACAATTTCTGCTCCAATTCTGAGCAGCAATGTTACTGGTATGCATCTGAACGTCAGCACTCCTCATGCAGTGACTGCACAATCTTTGCTTTAATCAGTGTTTACTTGTGAGCATGAACATCAAATTATATTGTAAAATATTGGAGCAAATTTGGAAGATAAAGAGAATTAAACCTCTACTGAATGCCACCATCTACTTTAGTTCCTATTTACGCCAACAATTTATGACAGTACATTGATGGAATGAACTACTAACAGCAACTATATAATGACTAATAAGGCAATTTGAAGGGTTAAACCTTTATTGGAAACTGTCCCTGAGGTGCTGCTCTTATAAGTGGCAAGAAGCAACATCCATGTGTCTTCATGTTGCTGGCAGCCAGTTTTGTTGCAGTGCTTTCACAAGTCTGAGCTGCCTTCACCCTAAAGTTGTAAAGCTGGTCAAAGATTTCATCTGTATTTATTTATTTATTTATTAGGATTTTGGTGAAATTATGACACTTCACAAGCTAATTAAGACTCTTTTCATTTTCCATTTTTAAAAACGGGTTAGCAGTTGTTATATTTGCTGTTGTTCAGAGATGCTTGTAAGGTTGAAACTACGCAATAATACTGTAGCTTTAAAGACATAACTCTGAGGACAGTTCGGTCACACTCCACAGCACAGCATGCCTTTCTGCAGTTAGTTTTGGCCCAAAATGATTGCTTCAAATTGATGCTACATATGTGGAGGCTGAAATGGAATTTAAAATGCTGAGGCCTCTGCAATCAAATGTTTTCTGTCTTTTTCTTTTCCCCACTTAGATACGGAGAAAAAAAAAGTGTGGCCCTCTGCAGGTAATTGCTGTATTCACAAGGATGCACAGAGTTGCATGATGGCCTGACTGTTGCTTCCCTGCTCGAGTCATCTGTCTCAGCCATGGCATTAAATGTTTCAGGTTGTCTATTCCTTTAAATCCAATGTCACTTAATCCTGGTGCTAAACCTGTTTCCAAAAGGAGAGAGTTTTTCTGAAAGCTGAGTAGAAACCTGTCACCTTCACCTGTTTACTTTCACTGAGCTCATCCACATTTCCAGCATTAATTGTGTTTGTAGTGAAAGGGCTTTTTGCATCCCTTTTCTTTGTAGCTGCGCTTCCATTTCACAATTATGCAAAAGAAAGATCATTTTGTCAATTTGCTTCATCATTCATATGTAGGCATGACTCATAAAACTCTTTATGTGATCTAAAAATACTTTCCACCATGAAAAAATGGAAAGCACAATGCCGATTTATTATTTCACACGTTGATGATTTTTAGTTTTTCTGGCTCTTTAATCTGATCGTATTTGATCCTTGATGTTGTGTTTCCCTAAAATGTGTCTTAAAGATATATTTTACTCCAGATGTTGTATCTGGCAAGTGTCATAATGTTTCTAGCTCTTCTTTCCAGAATGAAGAGTACAAGCTGCAGCCAGCATTTTAAATAGTTTGGTTTAACATGCAGCAATTTTATTTTTATAATTTTTATATGATGACAAAGTTAAGTTAGTTTGAAACAGTTGCGGCTTTTAAACCAGAATTTTAAGCACATCTGCTGCTTTTTACAGATATCAGATTAGGCTGCACAATATTAAGAAAATTCTGATCATATCAATTATCAAAATTAACCCACATTTTGATCCATAATCTTTATTTTTCAGTTTTATGATGATCATGATTACAAAGAGTTCTATTTGTTGTGACCATAAAGGGCAGAAAAAGTCCATGTATGACTTGAAAGCATCCAGTAAATAAACCTCAAAATAATTGGTTGCTTTTTCCTCCCCTCTTACATAAAGGGGAGATTTACACATTATGTTAATTTCTCTTTATAGTTTTCCTGTTTGTTCTTTTTTTTCCCACATTTATTTGCTGATCTCACTTTGCCCTTCCTTGGACAGGACTTGTTTGGGTCTTTGTCAGCACTGATGAGGGAGATCATGCCTGGTGATAGTGGCCCACTCAGGGCTGCCCACACTGTGCTGTGATGACCACACAGCAACACAAACACGCATAGTGCATAGATCTGGATGATTAACCTAATGTTTGCCTAGTTAGTGATTGAGCAATGAATGAGAACAAAAGAAAGTTCCACAAATATGAAGCTGTCTCAATATGTTCAGTGTGACAGCTCATGCACTGGGTAGGTGTAGAGTTTAGGTACAACAGAAATAGGTGTCCTATTTTTGAAATTATTTATTTTTCCCCGTTTGCTTCATAAGCAGAAAATAGGCTTAGAATCCCCTTGATATGTGGATTCCACCTTACCATGTTTCCAGAAATTAAATCCTACTCTAGGGTGGGTTTAATAAACATGTTCTCTATGTAGATAATGGCCACTTAACCCCTGCAGCGTTGTTGCTTCCCTTGTCATCAGAATGTACACCATAAACCATACAATTGCATTACAGTGTGTCAGTGTAATCCTTCTCGGTTTGAGGAGCAGCAACCTGAGAGAGAGAGAGAGAGAGAAAGAGAGAGAGAGAGAGATTGCTTACCTCTGGGCAGTCTTTAACTGAGAAACAGTTTATGTAATCATATGGCATTCCTGCAAAGTCCTAAAGAAGTGAAAGTTCAACAATCATCTTTGAATCCTCTTGTTCATGTTTCTCCCTCTTCTGTTTCTCTCATTTCTCACTTCAATCCCCCCCACAAGAGGCAATCATGAGTCCTCCACGCCGATCATCAAGTTCCCATGGCGACAGGTAATTTCCTGAAGCATCTCCCAACATGTGACTCTAGAAACAGTAAAGAGCAGTGTTTTGAAGTCAGAACCGTAGACAGACATGAACACAACGTGTTGTCCGAGGGTTATTTTTTCATGATTTTCTGTAAACACTTTGTCCACTTCGATGGTAGGGAAATGGTTCGGTGTTTTGAAAAACATATATCATATTGCATCAGTAGACTCAGTTATTTCGTGAAAAAAGTCTATGTATTTATTAATCAGTTTTTATAACAGAATGCTATTCTTGAAAAACAGCCAACAGAAACACGTTTTTCCACAGCGTGATTTATTTTAATCTTTATTTTTCAGTTTTGTTGCAGATTGTTTACTAGCCTGAAAAACACTGTAATATTCTGAGAAAGGTATTCATAACTTTTGAACTCTTCCAGATTATGTAATGTTACAAGAACAAACCTGTATTGTTTTCACATTTTATGTGACAGTTCAACACAAAGTAGTGTATAATTGGGAAGTATAAAGAAATTGCTACATTTGTATTTATCTCCTTTACTCTTTTTTCTCATAATCAAAACAACTGTTTTCAGAATTCACCCAGTTAGTAAAAAAAAAATCATCCTGTGTATAATTTAATCTCAGTCTGAATACAGCCGATTTCCAAAAGCCTCAGATGTTTATTTGAGAACATAACTGAACAAACACCATGAAGACAAAAGCAAACAGTTAGGTTGTAAAGCTATATCTAAAGTGTTCAGCTTCTCACAGAGCACTATTCAATTCATCATTTAATATGGAAAGAACGACTGATAACCTACAAAGACAGTAAGTTTTCTTTTACACAAACCATTTAGAAGAGACAGCAATTTGTTTGAAGTGAAACAACCGCTGCTTATCTCCCTCAGCACACTTTCCCTGTTGTTAAACAGCATCATGGTCAGGGCTGACAGGAAGATGGATGGAGTTAAATACAGAGCGGAAACCTGTCAGAGACTGCAAAACATATGAGACCAGAGTGGAGGTTCATCTTCAACAGTACAACATGCAGGTTTAAATAATTTATGTGGCCCAGTTGAAGGCCTTAAATTCAACTGCAAAATGTCTAAATACTGTCCACCTGCTGTGACTCAGTCTGAAATATTTTGTGAAGACTGTGCAGAAACTTCAGTCTTCAAATGTGCAAAGCAGGTAGACAAATATTGTACCTGAAAAGACTTGGAACTGTAATTAAAGTGAAAAGTAATTTCTACAAAATATTGACTCAGTGAGGCTGAATACAAATGGCTTATATGTGTTGTATATTTGAAAACCATGTGTCATTTTTAAAACTATGCACTACTTTGTGCCAATCTGTCACATAAGATTCTAAAATACATTTAAGTGTATTTGTCTAAAGGTCAAAGGACTAACAATACTTTTTACAAGGAGTTTTAAATCCTCCATTTTCTCATGAAGATTCTAATCATCCTAATGTATCCAACTTTACGTCTTACTAGCACATGAGGTTTTAGTGAAAAATCCTACTAAAATGTCATAGTTGCTCTACCAAAGCTTGCATGTTGATGGAACAGGTGCTGCTCTGCTTCTTGTTGTGCAGGTCCTCCTCTGAGACCCTGCAGAAAAACAATAGCAGCAACTCCGGTGTTATTCTGGATATCTCGTCTCTTAAGATGGCAGATGTGGATACAGAGGTGCCTCCTCTTCCACCTCGCTACCGCTTCAGGGACCTGCTGCTGGGGGACCAGACGTTTCAGAATGATGACAGGTAGCAGGAAAAGCTTGTATTTACTGTGCTATAACATCTGATTGCTTGTCAGGGGATATTTCTGGACTGGCCTCTGTGCATGCATGTATTCTACTCTCCTAGGACGAATATATTAAGTGAGGTCTACAACACTAAGCTGTTCTTTCTTTTTTATTTATGTCTTTGCTACACTTTCCATGATTAGTTTTTCTTATGAGCCCTTAGAGACAGCAGCAGGACCTTATCTTTTGGTTTTATGTGTAGTTAAAGTAAAACATAGAAAGTAAACAGAGCTGTAAGAGGTTTCTTTGGGGGAAAGGGTCTTACTATTCTTCAAAACCTGACTGCTTTTCACTTAATATTTGTAAAATGGCAGCAGAGAAATTAACTTTTTGGATGATTTAATAAACCTTCTCTAATGACTTTTCACATTTTGAAACCTTTTTTGTGCTTGAAAGGCAGAGAATTAACCACATTGAATTCTGTATTAAAGTAATCTGTCCCTGAAACAACAAAGCCATAAACCGAACAGACTTAGCTAAAAAAAGCTATAAAAACCAGACTGTGACTAGTTTTTTTTTCCTTTTTAATATGAATTCTTTTAGAACAGAAAAACATTTTGCTTGTAAGCTATTATGTGCCACAGCTACTAGTGCTGGGGGACTCTGGGAGTCTTTTAACACTGGGAGGATTTTTTGTCAGTGCTGCGGTTGGGGAGGCAGACCAACAGATGCTGTTTATGACCCATGAGAGGAAGAATTAGCCTGAACCGCCACTGAGTACCGTAGGACCTCTCCATGGTGCTGAAATGAAGTCATTTCACTGAAGGATCAGCAGTCGCTGTTTCTCTGGCCGTGGTGCTAGAAAACAGACGACTGCTGCGTCACTGTGTTATTGTTTTGGTACGTCCAATAAACTTGCTGCGCTGCATGTTTTATACATATTAACTTGTACTTTAATCTACTAGCTGGATATGATGTAATCATAAAAAGAATGTTGCCTCATGGACCAGTGTGAGCAGGTCTGCATACACCAGAGGAACCATTAAAGAGAACACATCTCACCTGAGTACCTCATTTATAGTTGTTTTTTTTTCAGGTACAGATTTGGTACTTTTAGTTACAGTTTGTTTGAGATTTCTTTCTTTTGCATTTCCTTGTGATCTTGAATCATCTATTATTTGTTTATAATACAAAGCTGGTTGGTGATATAACAATAATAATTATTAAATTAAAACAAACACAAAAATAATTTGGCATAATAAGCATCACCAACTGTAAAGACGTAGTTTTGTGTGTATAATATAAACTGACACCAGTTTTTGTGACGAACAGCATTGCCCTTTTCAAAGCGATAAAACAGAGGACTTTACTGTGAAAGCTGGACATCAGGTTTGTTTATTCTCAACAGAAGTCATGTTGCAGCAAAGACACCGTGATTTATTTTACGCTTCCTGAGTTGAATAAAAAATAAATATCATCATATTTCAGTTTGAGTCAGAATATTTATAAGTAAATATACGATTCTGTTTACCAGCACTGCCGCTCTCAGGCCTATGTGTGTTCAGTCTCTCTGTGTCTCTGGGGCTTCCCGCTGTAAATTGTTGCCAGTAGATTTTCTATCAGTGCGAGGCCTTTGTCTGCACATAGCATCGAGAACGTCAGGGCTTCTGACCACCCCTCGCCCACAAATGATCTTTTTGCTTTCCCAATAGGTCCAGTGATTTCTCTGTTGGCAGGTATATTCTCTCCAGTGGTGCTTGTCAGTTTATTCTTTAATGTTGAAAAATGTATCAATGGCGTGAATGTAGGGCAGATAATTCAACAGTTTATACATATAAATGTGTAGAAAAAAATCAGGTTTATTTGAACTGACTGTTTTATTTATGCTTTGTTCCATGTTGTATATATAATTATTAGAATATTGTGATTATTTTTGCTCATTTGAACGCTTCCTCCTGTTGGTTCCTGTTTTTGCTGATCACTTTTTAGCTCCAAAGCGTAATTAAAGCTTGTTGCTTGGCTACCAACAAACGACTGGTTGAGAAAATGCTGGCATCCACATATAACTGTATGTGTGAGTGTATGTATGCTGGATGCAACCACAGACCTATACCATTCTCGGACACGGCCAAAAATTGCATTACAGAGGAGAGTTTGCTTCCTCAAATCAAATAAGCTGTTTCACATGCGTATGTGCAGGAGTGGGCAGTTTCCTAATTCCTGAAGTGGAATTTCAAACCATGACTCCGAGCTTGGCGGACAACATTTTTTAGTCGATTGTATGCACATTAATTATGATGCTAATTATGTCGGATTGCAGTGCATGCAAAGAAGGAGAATCGGCAGGCCAGCGCTCTAATGGCGTAAGTCTTTTTTTCTTGTATTTATTACACTGGGTGCTGAGTAGAAGGCATAATGGCTTCCAGGTTATTATCAGGGGCAAGTGCTAGCTCACTAAACACATTGTTATCTCTAATGGTGTTGGCAAAACATTCAGGTTACTAATGCCAACAAAAAATTAAAATAAAGCACATACTTTCTTTATATTCCTGTTTTACATCCACTTGTTTTCATCAATTGTGACTATAGTGTTCATTACAAAGCTAACAGATCAAAGCAACAATCTGTGGAAAAACATTAATGGTCACTGCTTATTGCATAATTTCCAAGCTTTCACTATGCATTGCTCAAATCCTGGCACTTTATATCTTACAACACACACCAGTTAAAAATGAACAAATTTGTTTTGTGATTTTAAAAAAATGGATCTCAGGAAAAAATTTTGAGGTGCAACAGGGTGTCTTATATGTGAAAGTGTCGTCAGTAACAAAATCCATGCTGCCTCCATTAACCATTACTCTGCTTCAGTCTCTAAACTTGTTAGGAAAGGGGTGTGGACTGCAGCACCAATGTTGTGTTTAGAGACAAGTCTATTGGGACTAGAGGTAAAACCATGGCTTCTTTTTTAGTGGAAATAAAGCCACACATCTTATTACTGGAAAGACTGAAGAGCTGCCGGTCAATAAATGTGTTCTCCACATTTTTCCCATTTCAAGTTAGTCTTTTCCGCTTTGCCACCAACACTTATACAGTAATAAAAAAAAATGGATCTGCTTGGTAGTTTGCTGGTTTCATCCGTGTTTTGTATCATTGAGATTTCCATTTACGCAAGCAACACAGAAGCTGCCTTCTCAAAACACCAGTTTCATTTTACGTGACAAACACCAGTAGGATGCATTACCCATTTGTGTTGGGATTGCCCCCACTAGAGCCCTGATTTACAATCCATTGCAAATTAGCATCTGGTCGCAATTAGAAAACAGCACCGTTAAACTGTTTAGGCTTGTGTGAAAAATCCCAACATTTTGCTAATCATTTCCACTGAAGCTGGAATGAATTTTCTCATTTCAAAGATAACTAATTTAGTTTGCAAAGGGTAGCAGAAATTAGTGTAGATTGCAAAATGAGTTGATTCTTCAGCCACATTTATCTTCAATCCACATCTGCTGGTTCTTGATGGAAAATAACCAGTTCCTTTTGAGTTCATGCTTGGTCTAGTTAATAAAGGTGTTGTCAAAAACAACGCAACCAATAGTCCTGTCACCACAGGTTTGTGTCTCTATGTGTGTAATTGACAGCAAAACAAGAAACTTAGCTAACTTACACCACACTACATACCAAAACAAACCTGCAGCTGCTGCAGTCTTAGTGGAAATATCTAACATAATTGATCCGACAACAGAACTGCTAGGAATAAAATGAAAATGTTCACATTCATCAGGACCAGACCCAAACCACTCAATGACAATCTTTAATGGTAAACCGCAAAACAAAGTGTAAGGTATACAAAATTAAAATCTAATTATGATGATGAAGCCACCGTTTCTTTGTGTAGGATAATAAATCCATTGAATATTGAATCCTCAAACTAACTTTGCAGTGGAATACAAAATGATGTGAAGTTCAACCTTATGAAAATACAATGATCTATCTATGAAATTCCTCTCTGTTTTATTCCCCTTTGCTTTAGTCACTAATGTCCAACATGACCCTGTATGTATTACCTCTGATACAGCCAGTGGCAAAGAGGGTACAGCAGCAGTGGATGTCGCTGACTGCCAGTGGCCAGGTGAGAGATAATTAGTGGCAGCAGTCGGGCTATGCGAGCTACCTGTCCTCCGGGATCACGTCTAAGCAGAGGTGGGGGTGATTTATATCTGCCCAGAACTATTGTAGTTGCAAGCTGGCCTGTAAAGAGGTCCGGTGTAATTGCATGGGGCCTGTTGGGGCAGTGATCCAGACTGTGAGGGCATCATTCACTGGAGGACTGGACCTGTAAATCGTAGGTGTTACTGTATGTGATTATAGTTTATCTTTACCATCGGTTTAAAACCTTTATCTGGTTCTTTTATTGGTTTTGAGAAGGAGATGCTCATCCAGTTGGTTATTACTGCTTGATAGTTGAAGGTATCCTTCTAAAACCTCTTTTTATTTTTTATTTATTTGTTTATTTTTTTTAACCCCAGTATTGTCCATGGGATTTGATTGTGTTGCTTTACGGTCAGCCGTTTCAATCATGTCAGCTCCTGTCCACATGGGGGCCATTTTGGGTATATCTGTAAAGGTCTTTAGTCGGCTGTGAATCCATACAGATTCTTTGTCTTGGCAAACCAGAAACGATCATTTTTGAAACCGGGTTCCAGAGTGGATGCATTTCAGAATGCTGGTTTGGCCATACCAGCCCTGTCTTATTTAAAAACAGTGACATCATAACTCCATCTCAGCCTCCTCACTCACAAATAACAAAAATGGCAGCATTCAATATTTTCTCTATCATTCTGTGTCAGTGTTACAGCGCCACCAATTGGCCCGGCATATTAACTACATAATTTTCTGTGCTGCTGCATCCTGTCGTAACAAATGTATGAATCGTTCGTCTCAGTTTGTTGAAGGCCTTAGAGTGAACAATTTGTAACACATTTGTCTAAGATGAGCGGCTTCTGGATTTGACTGTATGTCAAATCATCTAAAAGAGACAAAGATATTTTTACTCTTTAGCTATCATTTAAAACTTCCAATGTATTTTATTTTAATTTTTTTGTGCTTGACCATTCACAAGATGTTGATGGATTGATGTAAACTCTTGATTATTCTGCTGTAGAATGATCAGTCTTCAGATGACATTGCATCAGCTTAATGATCTTCTTTTCAACAGATCTATGGATATTTTCAAAATGCAGTGACCATACAAAATAAATGTATGTGAATACTTAATGCTCTTTATAGTTAACATTTAGTTTAGCTAAGGGGAAAATGTAGCATATGTGTCCATTTCTCCTCCAAAGAGTATTTCAGTGCATGTTGCAGACCTTGATCACACTCCCTCCAGCTTTAGTTTCTTAGAATACTCCCCCTCTGAAAGTGTAAAAAAAATAATAAAATAAAATAAAACAAACTGTTATGAAAGAAAAACAATTCCTCTTTTAGTCTTGGTTTGATATTCTGTGCCCTTCGGATGTGTACTGACTGCGATCGTCCTTCCCTGGGCAGACAGCAATACTGTGAGCCACTGCAAGGATTTTCTTCAAGGATTTCATCTTCCTATCAACTCTGACCAGCTTCCCTATTGTTACCTATTAGTGTAAAGAAATCACAATACACTAAAGGGGGGATGTGTAGTGTTAGTTACAAATATATACCCTGCCCTCCACTTCTCAGTTATGGACTATATTGTGTTATTATAGAACATAACAATTCCTAATAAACTGCTCTGAATTTGATGGTTGTGACACGACAAAATGTAAAAAAGTTGAAGGAATTAAAATGTGTCACTTAAACATTATCCTTTAACTGAAATGTGAAATGTCCAACTCTTAAAGTAATAGCAACTTGAGAATCAATCTTGGACCAGAGCATGAATCAAAGCCTCTAATATCATTTCTCAGTAATTCCATTCTCACACACTCTCATAATGTTGGTGAAGAAAAGAAATGCAATCTCCTGTGCTGCCCTCAGGAGAAACTGTTCCTCCTTAAATGACATTTCAGCATGTGGACGAGCTGGAGATTGAATCCCCGGCGCTCCGATTAGTGCACAGATGGCTTGAACCACCTGTGCCACAGTAGAGCAGTTACTAATATCAGCTGTATTAAAAAAGAAGTTAACCACATCCATACAACACATCAAATGCAATAAAACCTGTATTGAGCTGCAAAAGTTTTTGTCATCAGAAGTTTTCAGAATACCTTGGACTTTGGTAGAACTGACAGTGATTAATTGTGAGGTTGAGGAGTAAACTGCAGCTTTTTGCCTTAATGATCATCCTCCTTTTTATATGAGTAAGTCTTAAAGAATAACTCAGTCAGTTCTGCCTCATATCCAGTCTAGAGTAAGTTGGACTACAAGGTCACATCATCCCGCAATGTAAATTCTTACAAAACGGCATGAACTGTGGTCATATGAGTTGATAACTGAGGTTCATAGACTGAGCTTTAGTGACTTTGCAAAAAAATATTGGCATAATTTTTATCCTATATGTCTAAAGCTGGTGTAAAGATACTAATCCAAAAGACTTACAGTTGTAATTGCAAGAAAATTGAGTTTTAAAGTGACTCAAGGAGACTGAAACAAATCTACACCACAGGTTTGTTTGTACAGTCATGTATTATAATATATTTTTTTGCTTGTCTCAGGCAAATAAAAATATCAGCATCACCTTGAATTTTATTATTCATGAGCTGTTTTGAAAACCATGTATAATTTCCCTTCCATTTCATTATATGCACTACTTTAATGTCTCATGGTCCAACGTTAGCATCACAATAAAAACATTTAAAATAAAATTCAGGTTTTACCTTTATGTAGATTTGTAAGTGAAGCTGTAACCTTATCCATACTTTAAAAAGCTACTAGCTATAATCTTATTCTTATTTACTTGTCTTGGCTGATGCTTCTAGTTCAGCTAAAAGCATTTATCTAAGGCTGATAACATGTTGCATCTTCAAAGTAGTCAAGTTTTACTTTGCTCTAATGTCACCAAATCACGTGTGAATCAGCGCCTGTCACTGAGAATGAAATGACCAGAGTGTGTTTTGGCAAAGTTTGTTGACATTTGTCACTTTTACAGTATCATGCCCTTCTGTGCTGCTAGAATCAGTGACTTCTCATGCTGTTGTCTTTGTTTCTCCAATGTGGAAATGAGAGTACAGTTTGAAACTGTATGTGTGTGTGCGTGCGTGTGTGTGTGGTGCATGAAATATCCTTCCTAGATTGTCATTATTATAAGGGTTGAGTGTCAGAGGGCTAAAATGACAACTTGAGTGTGTGGGGGCTGAAGAGGAACAATCAAGCTGAATCTGTGTCTGACAAGCAATTAATGTGTCAGATCATGTGTGTGTGTGTGTGTGTGTGTGTGTGTGCGTGTGTGTGTGTGTGTAATACCTTGTGGGGCCGATTTTCCTGACATATACTACGTTGTGGGGACCAATTGCTCCCCTTGTGGGGACCAGAACCTGGTCCCCACAAGGGGAAACCCTGTTTTTGGGTCATTGGTCAGAGTTAGGGCTAAGGTATGAATTGAGTTTTGGTTAGGGTTAGGGTTAGGTATGTGATGGTTAGGGTTAGGAAAAGGGTAAAGGTAAGGTTTAGGCTGTAGAAATGAATGGAAGTCAATGGAAAGTCCCCACAAAGATAGCAACACAAACATGTGTGTGTGTGTGTGTGTGTGTGTGTGTGTGTGTGTGTGTGTGCGTGTGTGTGTGTGTGTGTGTGTGTGTGTGTGTGTGTGTGTGTGTGTGAGAGAGAGAGTGGGAGTATTGTCTCCACGGGTGTACGGATTCAAAGTGTGGGTATAATAGTGTGCACACCTGTGGATCTGTGACTGAGTGTCTTGGCTTGTTTATGTGAGCTTATTTCTCACATTGTCATTCATGAAAGGGGGAAAATCTTTTTCAGAGTCATAAACAGAAATTAGGCTCCACATACAGGTGCATCTCAAAATTTGAATACCATTAAAAAGTTTATTTTATTGCATCTTGAAATGTTAAACTAACAATTTAATTACACACAGAATAATCTGTGAATTTATGCCTGTTAATTTTGATAAGTTTTTAGCTAATGAAAATGAGAATATCACGAAACAGAAAATAAGGCATTTTTTAATACAGACATATCAGGCTCCAGCAAAACACCTCTTTGTACAATATAGACACTCAATCATTGTCTGGGACTATTTTTCATGAATTATTGCAACAATGTGTGTTTTAGTATTTTATGCAGTATGACATAAAGCACATAAACACAGTTTTTCCTTCCACTCAATTTACCATTATTATTACACTTTGACAGTCAGCTGTCTTCCTATGATTTTTATAGACCATAAATGGACAAATGTTTGCATGAAAGTAATTCTGTTTTTGTCTTATGGAATGTTATTTTTTTCTCATAAATTGAAGTTCATGTGTTATCTATGAGCTATATTTTTAAGGTAATGATAAACATCTGTCTGATGGATCAAGGCATTAAGTTAACTTTTTTAGTTGAATTACAGAAATGTTTTAAGATTCCCTTGTATTTTACATACATGCAAATAAATCCTCTGCATATCTGTCATTATGTTGGGGGTTTTCTCATCTAATCAAGACAGTGTGTTGGTTGACACAATGTAAACAGAGTGAACACTTTTAATTGGTCACTTAATTAACTCTTAATAGCATCTTCAGTGTCAAAATGTGGCACTTGAAAGGAAGATGAAACACTAATGCTGACAGCAACAGCTTCTCTCTGGCATTCCTTTTGTTTTTTGGATGTTTAATATAGAAATCTGTCTAAATTGTGCAGGAAGCAAAAGATACGATGTGATGTAAACTAGTTGGATGTTTTTCAAAGCAGCCCAATTCTAATGATTCTGTAAATCAAAATGACATGTTCGATTAAAGGGGGTTCTGGTTGACTCAGCCAGATACTGTTATCCAGAGTCATAAGCACAAGTAAAATGTCCTCAGACAATAGTCATGCTCTGATGACAGCAGCTGTTTTGTTTGCTCCAATTCTGTGGCGGAGGGGACTGCTGGGACTCAATGCCTGCATTATTTCCATCTCAATGTGTTTACGAGGCTGATAAGACCGGGAACAAAGACAAACACAGAAATGAGGCGCGGTAAACCCAAAAACCCGCAGGAACGCAAGCATTATGTCGATTACAGATAAGAGAAATGAAGGAAACAGGGGAGCAGATATAACAGCTGCTGAAATTTCTAAATAAATAATATGTTTTGTGAGAACTGAGAACCTGATTTCTTATAGGTTATCCTTACATTTAAAAATCAAGTCCAAATAGATAAAACATAGTATTTTTTTTATTCTAAATCATTCTTTTTATAATCTGTTTATAACCCATAAAATCTTATGGGTTGCTACTCATATTTGAATCCAATTTAGTAATGTCACCAGAAAGATTTTCTGTTTTTTAAAGTGGCTGTAGTTTCTGGTTACTTTTCTGTTTCTGTGGAGCTACTAGAGCTTGCGGTTCAGACCATAGGTGGTATTAGTCATCACCATCAGCACAGAGTGGGTGGGCGACACTTAAAGTCCTCCAGACTTGTTCTCATCAGCAGCCTAATGGCTGTGTCTTAAACATGTTGTTAGTCCAAGGGTTACTGTTGTTACTGCAGTGGAACAGAAAACCGAAATATGTCCGTATGTTTTTTAGACAATGCTGGGTGTTGTGTAAGGGTCCATTGTTGGGAACATAAACAATCTGTTTAACAGTGGCCGAAGGAGTTTTGTTACAGACATACACATGTTGTGAAAATATAAATTTGAGCACTTTCTGTTCTGATTTATGTCTCCCAAGGGGCTTTTAGCCGTCTACATGTAGGACTGTGTGAACATTTCAGTGGCTCAGGGCACTTCCCAGGAGAATAACACACATGGGAAGGTTAATTAGAAGTAGAATCATCAGGGGACAGGCTCTGAAAAAAGAGAAAAATCAGTATTTATGTGTCCCATAGAATTAGCTCATCTTCTGGACCATTACAACACTTTTTCTGGAGTTCTCTGGTGCATTTAACATTGAACTCCTCTGCTTTGTCTTGCCAGTGTAATTAAGATCAGTGGAGGTGATTTTATCAGGACTTAAATGGTGGTAATGATGGAGGCAGATCATTGGAGGAGATTTTGATGCTCTGGCTTTTTGTAGAGCTTTCACCCATGCATATACCAGCTCTAAGAAACGGCTTTATTAATCCAAAATATTTTCCTCTTGTATATAATAACATAGAATTAAAGTCAGTTACAACTGTCTTTTTCTAGCTTTTTGAAAGTAGTTTTGAAACAATCCGTCCTCAGTTGCCTGCTTTTCATTTTTTTTATTGTCCAAAGCAATTAGGGAAATGTGTCATAATCACTGTCACATTCTGCTTTGCTGATTATGGATTTGCAGCATTAGTTTAGAAAAACGCCCAGTAGCAGCCTTTTAAACTCACAACTCAGCTGCCTGTCAGTTGTTGGATGTGTTTTTTATCTTCTACATAAAAAACACAGTCAAAGTTTAATAACTGCAGCATTTTTTCCATAATGTTTTTAATGCAATTCTTGTCCTCACTATTTAAAATTCTGGTCACTTTTAAGCCTGACATTCTTTGGTTGGACTCATGCAGGCTTCTGTAAGTTGCATCTAATTCAAAACAGGAAATAGGGTTTGGGAGTCATCACATTGTGCAATTTGAGAAAAGTCCTTTTATTTCTTAAGTGTATCTAAAGTTCTGAATTAAAAAATACACACTAGCACAATTCTGTTCCCAAATATGATTTAAAGTAAACACAGTAAAAAGGAAATGTCAGATATCTTAGGGCTTATGTTGCCGTCACCAAATATGTTACTCAATATATTTCCTTTGAATTCACTTTCTATCAACATGAATTCAGACCAGCACTGTTTAAAAATTATAAGCACTATTGCTACAAAATTGATGCAAATCTCCTGCTTAAAACTGACAGCATGATGAATTAACTTGACGAGGAAATATTTGATTATTTGATTATTATAGTGCTCAGCTGATTCTTAAAGCTGCAGTAGATGATTTATCTATTTTTTATTTTTTTTATTGCGCTCCTCTGCTTCCTCCCTGTGGTCCTACTGCCATCTGCAGAAATACATAGCTTCCAGTCAGAAACAACCAGTCAGAGCCAGGATGAATTTCTTAGTTGAGTATATTTGTTTATAGATATTTGTGGCGTGCTAAGTACTGAGCAAATACTGTGAGAGATATCTGCTGTGTCTAATTATTAAGCATTAGTTGTTTCAGTTCAGTGTTGCTTGTCCTGTCCCTGCATGTTAATGTGTGTTAGACAGATAGGTTAATTAAAAGAAAAACAGAAATGGAAAGAGATGTCATTTTTAATTGCACTAAAATGCTGCCAAGTAAGAAGCATGATAGATAACTTCATAAGCAAGCAGTGAGAGGGAAGTGTTTCATAATGCTGCAATTAGAAGTAGATCCAGGCTGGGGAACACTGGGATAGAGATGGTTTTGGTGTCCAAGATTCTTTCATTCAATCAAATCATTATTTGATTGCATATTCATAGTTAGACAAACTTCAGGGGTTTTAGACCTTTCCTAGATAAAGAAATCTTCTGATGGGGTCTGTGTTATGGATTAAATTCCATAATATAATACAAAATAAGCTGTGCATCAGTTCTTAAAATATGCAATGCAAATAGGTATGAGTTAGGGACTTTCTATTATTTCATGATGAAATGATGAAATAGTACGAAATGGGAATTTGACTGATATATATATATATATATATATATATATATATATATATATATATATATATATATATATATATATATATATATATATATATATATAAAACTTATATTTAAATATAATGTTTAAACCTCAAACTTTAATGTGTTACAGCATAAGAAAAAAATGTGCAAAGTTATAAAAAAAAATGCATATCGCCACCTTCTGTAAAGTAATGACCTTAGATTTGGCAAAAGAAAAACATTTCACCTCTTTTTTGCCAAAAGATGATTTAAGAAAGAAAAAAGATCACATTTAAAAAAAAGATTCAAATAAATCTATAAGAAATGTACTCATATATGCATTAAAAAGGTAAAGCAGACTGTACAAATATGAAATGAGAAAGTGTGGAAATGACAGCAGAAATGTAAAAACTTATTCAGTTTAAGAGTTGTGGTGGTTATAGAGTCTAAAAGTCTAAAAGCTGCTGGGAAAAGACCTTCAATAACATTTCTTTGTGCACCTAAGATGCACAAAGAGAGTTCTGCTTCATGCAAGGAGCACAAAAGGGCATAACAAAGGTTCAACAAAAGGATCTAAAGCACTCGGAGACATTTTTCAAAAAGACAGATTTTTCTTTTAAATTTGAAGCAGCCACTGTCTGTAGCACACTCGTCTAACAAAAGTGAACATTCCCTCTGCCTGTCATTTCTTAAAGATTACTCAAGGTTGCAGCAAACAAATGGCTAGTTTAGCCTTTTTGCACAAATGAGCCACAGGCCACAAAGCAGCAAGGAAAAAAATAACTGCCTGTGTTGCTTGGAAGTGTGTATATGTGTAAGACTGCCAGTGTCATTGGCTAGACTTCTTCCTCCTCTCTGCGCAACACTGTGCTCAGGCAGACAGCTCGCCCACAGCAGCACCAGCTCACCGCCCTAATATGTTTTGACAGAGGAAGCATTACCACAGCTCTCATTGCCCTTATGCAGTAAAGTGGGAGCTGAGGCGTGCCCAGTGACTGGTGAACACTGATGGGATCACTAGCTAATCAATCATCTTCAACCATCTTAATGAGTGAAATAATTCTCCCCAGTTTGAGCCAAAAACTAGATATTTTCCCCCTTATTTATATTGTATAACTATTTATCTGAAGCAGCTATAGTGGATTTAAATCAGTCATTCTCAGTATTTTGTACTTCATAGTATACTTCATAATGTCAGATCTTTGGCAGCTATGAGACATCATAGCTCTCACAAACTTCTGCGTCTCCATTTTTTTGTGCCATCGTGTCAGACGATAGTTATGATCTTGCAGAATTCATGAAGCTACTCCAAGATTTTCGAAGAGGATTTTTTTCCCCTCAGCTGTGGCCAGTTTTCAGCTAATATGCCTTGCTGCTTTATGTCAATATCTGTCAAATCCCTGCATTTAATATCTGCATCAGGATTTACCTTGGGGCTGACATAATGTGTATTAATATGAAGTATGAGCATGAGACGGCATATTTGATTTATCATGCTGCATTAACCTTTCCCTGTATTGACGTTCAATCTGTTATTTTTTTTTCTCGTTCTGCTTCATTAGTGTTCATTTTGTAAATTATGGTGTAAATCCTTGCTACGCCTGGAAAGGAAGAAGAGATTTGAGGAGCTGATCCAAACATTGTGCACCAGTGTAACCTCACAGAAAATAAAACCTAGAGCTATACTGCCATCTGTCATTAGCTGTACAACACATGAAGCAAACAGTGACTTTAATTTTTCTCTCTCTCTCGCTCTGTTATGAGATCAGCGACACAGCGTCTGTAGTTCTTCCCTTAGCCACACAGGGTCCCTGTGCTCAAGTCTGTTCTCACTTCTGTTTCTTAACTTTCTTAGATCAAACATGTTCATTATTTAATACTGCTGTTCTCTCTTTATTTTAAATTGTTAGCTTAGCCCTTAAAGGTTTGATGCTATAAATCCTAGAGAGAATATCTATTCTTTAAAAATTCAACTTTTTATTCAATTCATTTGACTTAAACCCAACCTTTAATTTCAGAGAATCTTTTTTTTCAATCTTTTTTTAATAAAACACCAGAATTGGCACATCTGTTGTCAATACTTTGTACAAACCTGTTTTCCAACAGGGCAGCACAGTCATTTACTTTAACTTCTTACAATCCAGTGCAGGATGAGAAGGAAACTCATTGGTTAATCTCATACTTTCTCTTCTCCTCAGCTCAGGCCAAACAGATTATAGGATTTGGGACGTGTAAAATCCATTGAGTTGGTCATGGAAGAAGTTTTGTTTTGGATTTGTTTAACCATTTCTGGAGTGATTTTTCCCATATGTTTTGGATAATTATTTTGCTGAGTGAAACCATGATGACCCATTTTCAGTGTACTGGGAGAGTCCACATAATTTTAATCCAAAATATCCTGATACTTGAATAATTTAATGAAGCCATTCACCCTAAAAACATTTCTAGATCCTTTGGAGATTAAACAGACAAAATGGTCGTCAGGTCAACAGTATTTGGGTCACTCTTACTTTAACTAAAAATAAAATAAAAGACACATGCTTTGTGTTGTAAATGTTTTTCCATTTTCCATCAGATCATACAGTAAAGTTATTATTATATCAATAAAACAACTACGGGTTTTTAACAGAACTGAAGCTTGACGACGCATCAAAATGTTTGGTCTTTATTGGAAAGTTTGAAGCTAGAAGTTCCCAGATGCTCTGGACAACATAATAAATTACATTTCTAAATTACAAAAAAGGATTGTTAGAGATCACAATCATTTTCATAACATTGGTTTTCTTAAAAACAATGAGATTTTCCAACGTAAAATGAAGCCATATTTAGCTTTTTAGCACTGTGTGTTGGATTATATTCTGGACAGTTTGAATTTCACTGTAATCAGAATTTGCTCAAAAATACTGTTTGTGCATTAAGAGGATTTAATGCAGTTCAAACAACATAGAAACAAACAAACCAGTGAGATATATATATATATATATATATATATATATATATATATATCCCATGATATATATATATATATATATATATATATATATATATATATATATATATATATATATATATATATATATATATATATATGTATATATATATATATATATATATATATATATATATATATATATATATATATATGTAACTGGGGAAAAATAAGAAGGCAAAATATACTTTCAAGGTTGTAAAACAAATACCAGTGGTGGTAGTTGGGTTATCAACTCATTACAGTACAAATCCATTAAAAGCCAGCAGGGTGACTAGTTCAAGCACATTTATCTCTTGCAAAAAAATGCTGAAAACAGAAGTGCAGTGGAGAATATTTGAAGGAATCCCTGCATAAACTGAACAAGAGGAAAAACAAAATAGTGGCAACATATCCACCTCTGAAATGAGAACAATGACCCAGGAATGATACCAAACCCAATTTAGCCTTGTTGAAGTTGAAGATCAGAAAACCAGTGGGAAATGTTAAATGTTGTTCTGCATGATAAGTTGACTTTCACTATTAGATCCCGGGGTAGCTCTCTATATGCAGTATAATAAATCTGGATTAATATTGTCATAAAACTGGAGTTTTAAGAGAAAATCTACTAAGCTAAAGTTATTTCAGTCCAGGTAACATAATGATGTAAACCAAAAAATCTTTTTCAAAGATAATAAACGCCTCACAGTTAGAAGAGATCTCTCATTTGTTTGCATCAGTGGATGAGTCTTCCAGACTCCCACATCCAATTGGGGATTAAATAATCACAGTCCCATCTCCTGCATCCCAACATAACCAGATGGGTAATGTGTTTCCTGGAGGCAAAACTCAAAATATCATCTCCACTGAACATACTGTGCGCCATGTGCTTCCTAAATGCATTAGTTATGGAAGTTGTAATGCAACATTATTAGGAGCAAACATTAAGAGGAAGAAAACATCATCTAGCAAACTCTAGGTCATTAGTATGACAGATGAATCGAGAATAGAAATGGGCAATATAAAACATTTTATGTGTTGAAAGATTTAGGGAACTATCAGTTGTCTTTTTTGTTTTTTTTTTTAGATTCATCAAACCTTATTTTTAGTGGACTATAGTGGTTAGCGAATAGGGTCAGTTGTATTATACCACGCAAGAGAATTGTTTGCATTTCCTCAAATCCAGGCTTGAATGTTTTATTTATTTTCTGTTTATTCAACTGTTCAAACACAAATCATGTCAACTGAGGAGCAAATCAACTTAACCAGAGTCTCTACTGTATTTTTTATTTTTCTGATTGATAAGAGCAGCGCACTGTTGACCTCAAAAACAACAGAGCCCTTAATTTAACTCGGCTCTTTGCTCTTATTACAGCTGCAGTGAGGAAAATTAGATCAGTTACTCTTTAGTAAGCCAGTTGTTTGTCTCTCACGTGTACCAATAGGCATCACCAGACAAAGACTCAAAGAATATTTTCTGTGCACCTGTATGTTTTATAATCAAACTTCAACAAAACGTAGTGGTTTAACAATAAAATGGCACTTTAAAAGATTCAGAGAAAGATTGATTTGATAGAATATAAGGGAATAAAAAATGGATGCATAATGAAACCAATTTAGATATGCATCATAAAAGTTCAAATCATTTCAGAACTTTCAGTAAACTTGGTTTACTAAACTTGCTTTTCCGAACTTGAAAATCAAAACTTTCTTCTTCAATTTTAATGATGTTTTACAAAAATATCCTGTTGTGATGAAGAAGCAGGTATCAGAAACATTCCTATGGGATTTTAAACCATTTTGCTTCATTGGAATCGAGCAGCTTCTGCGTATTTGTTGCAGGTTGTTTGCTGCACATCCCACAGATACTCTGGTTGCTATTGATCTGACTCTGGAGTAAAGCATACTCATTGTTATGGGATCAAATTAAATGATTTGAACTTTGAGACATGGTTCATTATTCTGCTATCAATAACAATCAGCAGATGTTCAAGGAGGGGAAAGATCTAGCCAGGTAGACTCTGGCATCAGAATATGTATTTGGTTGATTTGATTTTAAAAGTTGCCCTTTTACTGTTTATTTAAAAGCATTATTGCATAATATGTTAAAGTTTAAATTAAATGTGATTAGATTAAAATTATATAGGAGTGGTATATGCTGCATTTGCTTTCCTTGCTCTTTCAGAAATAGAGACCAAACACTGAAAGGTTTGCTGTTGTATTAATAATCTACAGGCATTGCAGTTGTATGATGATGGTGTTTGCACACCGGCTGATCTGTGTTCCTATGCAAACCAGTAGGACCATGCCGTGGAGTGTTTACCTGGGCCACCTGCTCGTTTGTATATGCGGGTTCTCGTTCCTCCTGACTGAACTGTGGATTTGATTCATACGGAAGGCTGCTTTGGTTTATTATTTCGCATCTTCCAAAAGAACAACTGAATATGATGCCGTTTTCAGGACATTAAGAAAATGAATAGCTTCTTGATCGTATGAGGAGAAAAACATGATCATTAACTTTGCAATTGGTTATGTAACCCGTTGAAAAGCCCGTCGGGTTGGTTGAGCGCTTGACGTTGGATCGTGACGACGAGTGAATGTGAGCTGCACAGGGCGCTCTTATCTCCACCAGGAATGGAGGAAAACTCCACAACACAACCAGGAGTCCTGCTAATTTCCCCCTTCAGTGCATCGGAGGACTCTGTGATGCGGCAGGGAGGGAGACGTCTCCCCTCCGTCCCCGTGCGCCATCAGTGAGACCGGGATGCAGTTTTTCCTCGGCAGGGTCGGCGCCTGAACCGAGCCTGTTCTGACACCAGGAGGAGGAATCGCACTGCTGGAAGTATCGCTTGGCAAGCATGGCAGGCGCTAAACTGACACCCTCGCCATCGGAGATCGACCCAGACGTCAAGACCGACGTGCAGACACCCCCCGAGCCCACCTGGGTCAATCCCTCCAACCCTCTCCGGAGCCCGGGCTCTTTCGGGAGCGATGTCGGCCAAAGGTAGCAGCCGCATATCCAAACCGCAGCGGCGTGTTTCTGAATGCAGCATCCACGAAATAACTCGATGCTGAGTGCGCATAGCGCCTCAAGTCTTACAACTTATTTCGTAATTATGCATGACTGAAAGTTACGCTGCATTACTACTGACGCTTTCCATGCGTAAATCTGTATTTCCCATAGGAATCTATTAGAATGTGTCGAAGCGTAACGCTCCGTTTCTAATTGACATACCTCGTAGATTATTAAATCATGGGCAACTTTTACGTCAGCCGTAAAGCCCACATCCTTATTTTTGCAAAGACTTGCCAGTCATTTTCTTCACAGCATCACTGTGATTTAATGGCTGCAGTATAGCGCTTACATAATTCAGTAGATGCTGCATTCCTATCACAATTTTATGAATTGAGATTCTCTTTTGGGTCAAATATATACCAGATCACTGCTTAATTAAAGTTAAACAGTTTTTTGGACACATTCTAATGAACTACATTCAGAATGGGTGATGAAATAAAAATGCAAATCACAAGAGACCGTCTAAGTCTTTATGTTTAACATGCTCCACTAGCATGTTTTATTTCAGCATGTGCAAAATCCAGAGAATCAGTCTGCACTCCTCTTCGATTTGGTAAACAAATTGGATGTGGTACATGTGGGCTGGCTCACTGTGTAACAACCATGGACTTTTTATCCTTTGTCACACAGAGCAACAGAGATTCATGCTTTACATTGTCTCTGTTATCGTCAGGCTGCTTAAGCTGAAAAAAAAGAAGTATTTTGTAATGTTGGCAATGTTGCATAAAGCTGCTCTGCACAGCCAAAAATGCTGGTGATGCATCCATATGCACACATGCATATCTTGTTTTATGGAGTACCTAAAAGCAATAGTTTGTGAGAATTGTGATGTTATTATTTCTTTGAATAATTCTCTAACTGCTTACTCATCCATTTTTCACCCAAAAGTTGATTTGTCCTTGATGTTTGTAGTGAGCAGAAATATTTTCTAGTCAGCTAAAGTCAGAGCTCTCTTGGAAATTGAATGAAAATGCCATTTCCATGTTACCCCCTGGGGCAAATGTCACTTGTTTAAACCTTTTATTGTTGATGGCAGGGCTAGACGGATGTCACAGTTTGTTAGGAGAATTGGCACAACTGTCTAACGTTCTGAAGATCCAGGTGAACATAAAATGAACACTGTGAGTCAGGGTTTGACACTTAAGCTGACAAATTTCCAGGTTTCTCTTTCTACTATTTAAGAGGGAAACAGAGGGATAAAGGACAGTAATGTCTATTTAATCAAAAGTGATCAACAGCGTAAAATCCAGTATCCCTTGTTGTGATAACGGTGTTAATAGAAGTGCTGGTGATGAATTTGGAAAGGAAAGCAGAGAGATATATAACAGATGAAATTGCTAGAGGATGAATAATATAAGCAGTTACACAAACCCCAAAAATGATTTCCAAGGATTACTTGAGTGAAAATGAAATTTGCCGTTGCTGCTGTGATGGAGATGATTGTAGTGATAAGTGATTATCTGTTTTTGATCAAAATCTATTTTCTTAAAACCAGCGATTCCACCAGCAATCAAGCAGAACATATTGACTCTTAGTAAACCCAGAAACTGAGTAATATTGCCCATACATAAATCTGTTTGTATTCTAATCTAATACACAGTATCTTTGAATGGCTGTAAAACCTAATGTATCATCTGGCTGGTTGCCCAGGAAACCAGATTTCAACCATTGTTGTGGTAACGTTTCTATTGTTCGCGAGAAGACTATAGGATATAGATTAGAGAGGAATTATGTTTTTCTCTATTATTGTTTTGTTTTATTTAGTTGGAATATTTTAATAAGAGTTTTTATTTATACTTCTTGCTTCCTGGTTGGATTTTGTCTGGAATTTCAGAGCTTTCTAGGTTGAGAAATGTGATCAGTGTGGGGTTTGAGTTCAGATGGCTGGAGAAACGCTGGAAGTGCAATCCGTAATGAAATCAGTCATATTATAAGCAGTAGAAAACTTTTATCTGCATGATTTACAACATTTTGGAACCCTGTTGTACTAATAACAGAATACTTTTAAGTTTTTGAAGAACACATGGAAAAAGTTCAGCTAAGCAACAACAGACTAATCTTTTTAAAAGCCATGCATAGTAAGACATGTCAGGTACATTTTTTTATCTTTTACCTCTGGATATTATTGAGTCTTGTTTGTTTTGATGGTTACAGACTGCAGTATATCCATATCCCAAACTAACACATTAACATGCAGCCAACAGCTCATAAATAATAAGTTCATATTATCTATACCCAAAAATCAAATCTACTCTTTTACAACTCATTCCTAGTTGCACCTGTGTGGTTTGTCTTTCATAACTTCTCTGCCACATATCAGACAATTTGGTTTGTGTTCTCTATAAACTGTATGAGTGTCAATCTTTTGTGCCTCCAAACACTCAAGTTTGGGTATTTGTTAATAAACTCATGTCCCCATCTCCATGCAGGTTGGTAGAAGCAACCGTGTAGCCAGAATACTTTATATTTGTGAGCTGTGCAATGCTTGTGTTACACATAAAGTGAATGGAAGCAGCTGAAAGTCTCGCTTTGGAACACAAAAGCAGTCCTTTACACTTTCACCTTCCATGTTGCCATTCAAACTCAATAAGACAGTCAATGCCTGAAACCTAGAAACTAACTTCAAAGTAATACAAAACATGGTTGATGGGAGAAATTTATATATTTACCGACATACAATCTGAGTTCAGCTACAGTCTGATGCTTTTTGTTAAATTTTATTAGCCATTGAGAAAAACTGACTTAGAGGACATGTAATTATTAAAATGTTATTTAGTGACAGACAATCATCAGTTTTCCTGATATTGTGCAGCCTTAACATGGACATCAGTATTGCGGTTCACAGTTCAACAATGTTATACATTTGACCTGCATGGAGCTGATGCAGATGAGCACTTGGTAATTTATTTATAATGACATTTTTATGTGGGTGCTATATCTGAGTTGCTAACATGCTCTATGCACCTGCTGCTGTTTTTTCATCTTGGTATTTGCCTTTTGGTACTAATTGTTTTAGGTTTCATTGGTTTAAAGTTAAAATTGTTCGATAATTTTTGATGTATTAAACATTTTTAAACCTCAATTTACAACAAAACTCTACTTTAGTAAGTAAAGCTTAAAGACAACATTTTTGAAGACACTCATTAACTAATTTAAATTCTTTTGGATACTTAAACTGACTTTAATCTTTTTCTGGTCGCATGATCCCTCCAGTCTTTTTTAAACCTTTTTATTGTCCCATTCTATTGAGCTTTTTGAGGTACTTTATATTGAGGATGTTTTATAGATGTGCTTAAGAGTGAAAAATTAAGTAGACTTTATTCTAAAATTGCAAGGACAAGTCGCCTCAGGTAATGCATCTTCATCTGTCTGCAAAACTGGAAGAAAAAGGGTTTTCATATAAGCCACAAACAGATGTCAGGTATGGGATAAGAAGAATAAAATACTCCGGCTTGTAGAGAGGTGAAACAAATGAGACGGCTGAATTGTATTTTTTTTTTTTTTTTTTTAGTTTTATCATCGCTCTATCACCATTCTCTCATTTGTTCACAATTTAAAAAGAATCAAAAATTTTAATTTAACAGCTTTTCAAATAATTACTTGTTCATGTCCTTTCTAAATTCACTGCTTGCTTGTTTCATAAAATAGTGTTCAGTGTTGCTCATTTTTCAAAGCGAGGACAAGTCGGGTCTTTCTCATTTATCTTCATGTTTATTTATGACTCTCAGCTTTCACGCCGTAATTAGCTTAATTTGATTTGAACACCTCAAACTTAATGGAGGGATTTAATTGCAGTAAGCTGCATGCCATCTGTCATAATTGTTTTTTAAACATTCAGGATAAAGTCTCTCAGGTCAGAGCTTTAAAAACAAAACATGTTTTCAGGCATGTATGTATCCATTTTTCCGTAATTATTTTTAGCAATATATGGAAACTATTATCCATGTCTCTTGACACTCGTGTCACAGGCTTTATGTAAACAAAGTAATTTTAGGTTGAATAATTTATTATTAATGGACCAGTGTTGGATTCTCATGAAATGATAGCATTAAGTAAAAGTAAATGTAAAATAAAAATGTTAAAATGTATCTATTGCTAATATTTAAAACGAAAAAGAAACAATATTTAAAGAAAATTGAAACTTACTTATGACAATGTTAATAACATTTGTTATTTTGACTTTCATACATTCAACAAACCAAATAAACTGTGGCTAAACTTACTAGTTGCATTGAAGTAAGTGTGTTTATTGAACTAAATGTTGCACCGTTTTCAGTTCTCCTTTGTTGTAGAGAAACATTAGGTGTCAAAGCGACGGTGTCAGCTGATTAATCAACTGGGCCTTCATCAGCTGCTGAAGAAAGACTGCAGTTGGCTGCTGAACAAACAGGCCAACTGTTTCCAGCCAACTGTCGTTTTAAAATAGTGTTACCTTAAAAAGACGGAGGGGTGGATCTCTTTTAGTTTCCAAACAAGGACTTCCTTTTAAGCTTGGGAATGGTGTAGTAGCTTTTTTTCAGAGCACTATATTCTTTGACTTGGGGCTCCAACTCCCGTCATAAAAACTCACCATCCTGCCCCTTTTTCATACATTCCTGTTGAAAACACATGAATCCAAAGGATGCATCATTATCAAGGGAAGTTACTGCTGAGGAAGTGATGCAGCCATATGGTTCAGGTGTGTTTGAGCAGGGATGCATTCAAACGTTGCAGGACAATTGACCCTCAAGCACTGGAGATGGAGACCTTAGGTCTCTACAGCTACAGAAAAAAAAACTCTGGTATCTCATTAAAAGGACTTGGAGAAACCTCATGTTTCAAAATTGTATACTTTCAAAATCTTTTACACTCAATAATCAAACACAAAAGCATGCAATGAAAGAGAGCATCACTTTTAAAAAGCATTTACAATCAAATATACTAATTTCCCACCCCATTAAAACCCCAGTGTTTTATGAAGATTTCAGATATTCTCCAGCTGATTTGAGGTAGATGTTGCAGCATATTGAATAACCTTGCCTGCTCTTCACTTCAGACCCTCTGGGGTGACCTGGTAGTTTCTAGGAGTGAAGTGAATAACAGGACCTGCTAGTAATTTATTCTGATAGATGAGGGCGACTAGCCCACCCTGTATAAAAACAGTGGTGATTAAGAGCTTATTGAATGGACTATAAATCTCAGTGTCATGATGGACTGAGTCCAACATATGCAGACACTCAGAGGAAGCATGCATGCATTCAAAGTCCCCATAGTAGATGCATGAATCAGTGAGTAAAGAGAAACAAAATTTAAATCAGTTATTTACTGAAAAGTTTACAGGAGCATCAAATGTTGCAGCCACTTCATAGAGTAAAAATATATATTGTAATGAAGCTTATCACAGGCTGAAACGACATAATCACTTCTCTGTGGCTGAACTTACTTGATATTTTAAAAATAAATAATTTAAAATGCCTCTGCAAGGGCAGTCTGGGAAATGTAGTTTTCAGAAAGCTTTCAATAAAGTGAGAACAACAAATCGATTCTTGCTTGCAACTGATGTGGAGATACATGTGTGAGGTCCTCCCACTTCCAGTGCTTCAGCCCTTAAGGCGGTTCTCAGTAAAAGCAGTTCAAGGCACGCTATGAAAATGCTGGTCCTCAGGAGCGCAGCTCATAGGTGCCATCTAAAATGTCGTAGGAGGTAAGGATCATTTCACCTCTTCCATATATATATTTTACTATAATTATTGTAATTATAGTAAGAATAAAAAAAAATTTGCTACAGCATGTAACACTTTCTTTACATGTGCTGGTTTCTTCAGTATATTTCAATTTTAAGCTCTTTTTGTATTTGATCATAGTTGCTGCACGCTAACAGATGCTAGCAGAGCTTAAAGGTACAGCTGTTGTCTTTACAGCTGAACTATCTAAGCTCTTAATAGCTTTATTGCACATCAAAGTGCTGACAAATGGCCACAAATGGTCAGTTGAAGCAGAAACAAGGAGCTAATGCTCTTGTTGCTATGTAATATCCCAGATATAGGCAAGCAATCACTTTCTGATTGTTTATTTTTGTCTCATTGGTTGCCAAACGATTAAATCCAGATAGAAGAAGAGCCAGAAACATGAGAGAGTAAATATTCCAACACTGCATACTTAAGTAAACCTGCAGGATCTTTTCACATCCTTTCAAAGTAGGAATTTGTTTTAAGTCAGTTTAACAGTAAGAATATATTTTTAAAATATATATTTTTTACATTATTTACTAGGTTATATAGATATTTTATTTTGTTTTGTTGTGATAAAACTAGTTATTTTTAGAGTTATTATTATAATCCGTAAGGATTTTTTTCTTTTCCTCCATACTTTATGTTGACATCACTTATACAGTTGTAAAACCTTTTCACATATATTATAATAAATGATTGATTTTCTTCTTAGGCTTCTTACATTGTGAAAGCATTATTGATATGAATCTTTAGAAAGTGCTTCCACTGAAAGCTTTTCCACTTCTGTGGAATCTGTCCACACAGCATGAATCAGTTATTCTCTGTGGTGACGAAATGATTGACAGTCTCCATTTAAAGATGCTTCTTTCAGACCTGGATAACTAAATCCACTGCCAAATATTGATCTTTTATATATCACATCCTTTCAAGGCTTAATACTCTTGACCATGATTTACAACGCTGCAGGGAATAAAAATCTGGTTGCATTAAATATCTACGGCTTTAACAATTCATAAGTGGAGAATGTTGCCTCATTTTATCAGCAGATTTATTTGCTGGGTTTATTTTTTATTTTATTTTATTGCAAAAATTGATGTGTGCAGAGTACAGATTAAATAAACTTTATATCTTTTTCTGTTAGCTCTGTCGACTAATTAGTTCTTTACATAAATATGTGTATGCCTTCCACTTTTGCTGCACATTTTCTTACTGATCTCCTGTGGTTTGCATTTTCTATCAGCTGTCATTTCTCTTTCTAACGTGTAAAAATTTCAAGCCTTTTCAATCAAATGTGTGTAATTATTACTGGTTTTTGGAAGCTGATCTCAGTAAAACTTTGCTGAGGATGGATCTGTAGCAGAAATGTAATGAACTGGGCAAACTGAATGTTCAGCTGACTGAATTTAACTAGAATACTCTTTTTTACTCATTCTATAATTTTATAATACACGGAGGCATCTCAATAAATAAGAATTTCATCAAAAAAGTTTATTTATTCCATTAAAAAAGGAAATGTTACATATATTTATAACACAAACAGGGACATGTTTCAATTCTTAATTTATGTAAATTCTGCTTATATCCAGCTTTACGCCTCTCTGAAAATTTGCTTCTTATATGTGACCAATATAAAAAAAACAGAACTATTTGACTAATGAAAAGTATGTACATGACATATACAGTTTATGCATTCAGTATTTAGTTGAGGCTCATTTTGCTTAAATTACTGCATCAACGTTGCGTGACACCATAATCATTAAATCAGATATTGATACCTTTGGCAGTGCAGCAGCCAAGTCCTGTTGAAAATTTTAATCAGGTTTCTTACAAAGCTTGTTAGCAGGACTGTCATGATAACAAATTTTGCTGGATGATAAATGTCGTAATAATTTGTTATCGCAGCAAACAATAATATTGTTTCAAGTACGTAATATATCAATAAAGGCATAATAGTAATGCAGGTTAACACTGGAACAGGAAGATATCTTGAAAATATAAATTAAAACCCAACAAACAAAAATAATAAAACAGAAATGGGAAACTTTCAACCAAAACCATAAATAATTGTGTCAACAAATTTACCCTTCAAAAACTCTTAAAGACCTGAATGGAAATTTTTTAGCTCATTTTAATTTTCCATGTGATTAATTGATTACTTGTGTATTGTGACAGGCTTACAGAAGGAAACATGAAGTGCAGTAAAATGCGCTGACTGTTCCTTGTTATGAAACGGGTTGCAGTCGCCACTGACTGTAGAAATGTCACATTTGATCTTGAACTATTTGGATTTTATTATTCTTCAGTCGCTTTTCAAAAACTAACATTCAACTGAAAACCTGACTTTTGACCATCTTTCCTAAACATTTTATAACAATAACTCTAGGTTTAGTTACATGCTTTTTCACGCACATTTTTTCCTTCCACTTGACTTTCCAGTAATATTGGGATTATTGTGTACGATAATCTGAAAAACCAGATTTTTAGGGATGATTTATTGTAGCTTTATTTATTGTAGCTTACCCTCCTTGTGCAGGATGTCAGTAACTGTCTTCTGGAGAAATATAAGCTACAACATCACCAAAACATAACAAGTCTGCATTGAGAATATATATATTTATTATTCCAACTTGTGTTCTTGTTTCTGAGAAACTACGTTTTGCTTTTCAGTAGCTGTAAATTATTGAAAGCCCAAAATAAACAGATATTTAGTTTATCATTTCAAGCTGAATTTTTTAAATGAATAAACTTTTTTATGATATTCTGACATATTGAGATTCCCCTCTGGCACCAGTTGTTGCTTTGTTGTTTGTTGCTGCATAAACTGCTTCAGTTTGTGAAGGTTATGAATTTGTTTTGTTTTCCTCACACCTGTAAGTACATGCAAATAAATTGACGTGGGATCCCGAGTGGTCTTCTCTTCTCTCCTGTCTTTTCACACTTTCCTTCCCTCGCCTGCTGTCTCAGACTCAACCTAACATGTGCCTGTCTGTGTTCATGTGTGCTGCGTCCAGGTACCAAGAGGAGTACAGTATGGACTCAACCAATGCTCAGTAAGTGTATGGCAGCATCATGCTTGCATGGCATGGATTGTGTCTGCAGTGAGAACTGGACTGCAGTTTACGTTGGGTTTAGAAATTATTCATAAATGTGACAGATTTTGCACTAAAGATGGAAATTTCTCATACCTTGCTACCTTTTCACCAGTCATATTGGTAATGTTTTGGAGCACATAGAAGAATTTTTATGTTACTATTTTACAGTACAAGGTGAAAAGGTAGCTTGAGTGTCTATCTGCGTACTCTTCGTGTAATGATTGAATGTGCACGCCAGTCTCTTCACACCTGGACTTGAAATCTCATCCTTGTGAGCCAAGATATAAATAAAACCTTCAGCTAGTTTTGCAGGCTTGTAGATTTTTATTGCAATCACTTTTGGGAATTTGACAACCTCTAATGAAGCTATCAAAAAAAAAAAGAAACTTCCACTGTATTATTATATAAAATGAAGGGGTTAACATTGTGTTTCAGTTTTTTTATATGTTCCCACCTCTAACTAAAACATTCTGCTCAGCTGTTTTATGAAGGTATTTAAATATGAAAGTAAGTGACCAGATTTTACAGTACCCATCCCCTTGGATGTTTGAACCTTTTTATTACTTTAACAGATCAATCATGACGAACAGAGTTTGGCTTTTTAAGAGGACAGCATTGAACTGTCGACGCACTTTTTGTTTTCACTCAAACCCTTCAGGGTCCGCAAGACAAACCAAACTGGAGGAAATTCAGATTTTTACTTGTTACAGCCCAAAATCAATATTTGCCTAAGTTTTGCTGAAAAATGTGTTTTTTCTCTTTTTCCAAAAATGTTAAATTTTGACTTAGACAATTATGCCATCAGGCTAACAAAGTTTTTCACTGTCATTATGGGGTAGTAATTAGCTTTAGCTTTGATTTTAAGGTTAGTTTTTCATCAAAAAAGCTACATGTTATTGCTCATGATGGATTTGTAAAAGCTCTCAAAATGGTGAAACATCCAACAGGGTGACGCTTTTTGAAGGCACTGTCATACAGACTATAATTGAACCTTAATTGCTACTTTTATAGTGGATCCTGTTTGTAAGTTGCATCACTAATGTCATAACTGTGCAATAGTGGTTGCGCTTGTGCATGATATTAACCATGTTAAGGGATGAAGGGCATCTTCTCTGAGGAGTACACTGCATTACTGTTGGATTTGTGTGCAACTGCATGATTGGAAAAAACGTTTTAACTTTTGTCAAAACCAAGTAATGTTGGGATTTACTTAATTTGTGAATCAATAGTAAATATGGATAATGTGTAAACCCTTTAAATGTTTTCTAATCAGTTTGATATAAAATCCAGTTACAGATTATTAGAAGAATCAGTCAGAGCTTATCACCGGTAAAAACCAGAACTAAATGTATTATTCAGGTTCTTTCTGATTTTCTTCCATTAATGGTTTCTTGGTTAAAAAAGCATACTAACAAATAGTTACTAACAAAAAAGACTCAGGTTCTGCTCTAACCTGAATCTTGTGCACTAAAGCACAACAGCTTGTGCTTTAGTGCACAAGCTGTTGAACTAAAGCACCATCTGATCCTCACACCTGTTTCTATCAGCTCTGAAAGTAATTCACCTGTTGAAGTACTTCCACTGATTACCCAATGGAGGTTTGTGAATATCCCTTAAAATTATCCAAATAATATATGCCCTTCAGCTTTAATAGATTTTTAAAATGGGTCATTAAATGTTCATATTTTTACTTTAAGTACAAAGTCAAATTGAAATTTGCCTAATGTTTTTCTGAAATGACTCCAGCTCGTGCTTCGTCTTTCTCCTGATTAAATCTCACATCGCCTCAGACAAACTCACACCTCAGTCACACGAATAGAAAGGCTAAAAATAAAAGCATCATCCTCATCTCGGCTCACAGTCACGACAAGCGATGGTCTGCAGTTATCTCAGCCTTTTTAGTTTGATGGGATGAGACACCTGTCTGCAGCAGTGGAATGTGTCTCTACTGGATCTTTATGAAATGTTCTGCATTATTATACGAAATGAAACATCAGCACATTATGAGAAAAGTTTTGACGTCAGATCTTGGCAGCACGCCTCCTGCTGAGTTTAATGCCTCATTTTTTGCTTCTGGGAGTGTTATTACTCATCATTATTAGTGCTGAAAATTACATTGAGATGGGAGAGGATAAACTATACGACAGGTGCTTTAGCATTTGCTTCATTATGATCAGCCTCTTTTGTTTTAATTATTCTTAATTGAGATGTAGCCATGGAGAGCCTTTTACATTTGGCATGATATAAAAGTTTCATAGCTGGAATCGTTTAATTCAAGGCAACACATCTCAGCTTGCAGGTTCAAGGAACAATGATTAACTGCATTGTGAAACACATTCAGGTGCTGTAATTGTTTTCCTGATGCAGTAGTTTATCATTTGTTACACAACCTTGAAGTTTTCCCTGTAGTAGCAGAAAAGGTTTGAAGCTATATTATCTGATCAAAAGAGTTTTTTTCTTTTTTTAATAATCTAACCAGATGAACTTTTTACTTTTTTCTTTTAATTGCCAGAAGGATTGAAAAGCAGCGTTTAAAATGTTCCAACGTTACCCTTTGAGGTATCTGATTCTAAACTTTCCTTCACACTCGATTAAAACGACCATAAATTATGTTTGACCTCCAGGACCATTCAAATCTTGCAGGACTGTGGCTAATCGGTTGCCCTTTAGTGGAATAAACTTAACCTGGAACAAAATGTTATACTTGGTGAAGTATGAAAAAATCATGCAGAGAAAACGTGAAAATGGAAGTTATGCTGTGGCTGTGAAATTTCCTGATTGTCTTCCTAATCCCTCCGAATTGCTGAATGGGATTCCGGACTTCCTCTTTGACAGCGTTTGCATTAGAACTGCACCTTGAAAACACTCACAACTTACCCATGCTGCTGACAAGCAACTAATATATGCACGATTTGGAGGTGTGTGCACTTCTTCCCATCTGTCCATCATAGCCCTGTTCTATGGGAAGCCGAGTGCATATCAATCTCAGTTTGCAACAAGCCTGATTAAGGAGCTGAGCTGTTTGCAGTTGCTCTATGAGATCCTTTTGGTTGCAACTGGAGCAGCTGATGGATGCAGTGAGCATTGCAGCTGTGCCACAAATTGCGTTAAATTAACTTATTTGGAGTGCTGCCTGCCTGCCATGAGCATGATTAGGTTGTAGCTTTGGCATGACTTCAGCTTCAAATTCTCTTATGACCAAACCATGCAGGTGCAGCTGGACCTGTGCTGCTAGCATTCCCTGCCAAGCAGCATCCAGGAACTGGATGTGCTGCCACCTGGAAATGAACCATCTGTCACCAATCCCATTCCTCACCACAGACATTTTCTTACTTGTCTAAAACACTCAAGGAACTCTTATGCTCAGTCTCATTCAACTCCAGAGGATCTTTGCAAGACTGCAAAGATCACCCTCATTCTGGCTGATTTGCAATGCCATGGTGCCCTATGTCCAATGAGAAGGGGGCATAAGGCAATGGGTAGGTTGTCATTTCTTACATGAATATTGAGCGCGACTAGTATTGCTCTAATGACTTTTACAAAAACTTTTTTTTTCCTGAAGCTGTATAAAAATAGCACACATTGTTTTGAGAGTTAGTAAAAAATGTTTTGACTCTTTCAACATCAATCATCCATTGTCCAGAAATAAATAAGATTTCTCTTTCTAATTGCTAATTCTTGTTTCCACTAACTGCGTACTTATTTCAGTAGTTTGAGTTTGTTTTATACTTTTAGTTATTTGTGTTGATAAAATCTTTAAATCAACCAGAAAATCAGCTGTTAAAAACAGCGGGAGCCATGCTCTTTTAATAAATCCTTTCATGAGCTTTCATATTTCATTCATTTTAGCACCTGTAAAACGGATATATTTCATTTTCACAGACTCATTAGGATCACAGACTCATTATTTCAAGGTCCTTTCAGCCCAGTTTTGCCCTGAAGCCTTTTCAACTATTTTTGCACAATAAGGACTATTGGGCTTTACTCTTCAGCTCATTATAAAAAGTTTTAGCTTCTCCTCAAAGGATGCAGCACATAGCAGCAACGTGTCTGCTTAATATTCAGGCATTATATTTTTGGATCCCTGAAGCTTTTAGGTCAGATTCCTCTCAAAGTGATGATGTGATGGGAAATCTTCTATTTTCAGCCATTTGTCTTGTGAGTGACGCATCGAAGCAAACCTGATTCAAATATTGTTAAATGAATTATATTCAGCTTGTGTTTTCACACGCTGTATCCTACTGAGAAAACTGTTTTTGTCTGTTTGCAGTTTCTGACACCAAACGCTGAGTTTCTTCACAAACTGTAATCCAGTTACTTATTTCTAACTAACAACTAACTGTTTTATATTTGTAATTACTGCAAATTCTTTACCTTCATATAATGCTTTTAAACTTTAAGGTTCTCATGATTGTTTATAATGTGTTTTTTAAATAGTCACTATTAAAAGACTCCAAACTGATGATAAACATTTTGGAGGTTTGGCTCAGCGATTGAAGGAGTTGTCTGTCGGTTCAGTTCTTGTTTCCTGTCAGACGTTGATGTTCCTCTTGGACAGGGATTTTAACCCCAATCCTCTGGTGTATAAACGTGAGTTTGAATGGATGTATGCGTGTGTAGTGCAAAGCGCTCTGAGTTCATTTAGATGAAGCTCTTTTTAAGTCGAACAGTGTACGTTTTGACGTGCATCAGGACTTGAGTTAAAATGAGATGCTTCCAGTTTATGGGAAAGTCACTTTAACTTGTTAATGAATTTATACCTGTGCAGAAAAATCTCAGCAGCCAGTGTTTTTGGTAGTTTAGCTGTTTAAGCGAGGTAAACTGCGGTTCTTGTTTGTGGATGTGTAAATAAAATGATTTCATCAGAGGCTGTAGAATCTGCACTATAATACGTGCCTCTGCTTTTACTCAAGAAACTGTTCATTATAATATAACCTTTAAGTGGCAAGTAGCTAATGCTGCTGCTCTCTTGAATTTGATATTCTGCGTTGCACAGAGCACCTGGCAACTATCAGCGTTTTCTTTTCCTGCACCACACTGAATTAGGCTGAGACTAACAGGTTGCTTCAGGCAAGGCTGCATTAACTGAAAATCATTCTGTATTTGTGTACATTTGTAACCTGTAAGATCTTTCACATTAGAACTGGTACAGCTCTTTACCCTCATAAATTTCTTTAATCTGTGTTTTTTATGGGGTTTTTTTAATTAATATGAAGCTCCAAATGTGACATTAACTTGCAAAATGGAGGCACAAGGTCTTATAATGCATATATTAAGACTCTGTGTGAACATCCTTGCCCATGCTTGGCATTGTTATAATTTAGTGAAGTGGGTGTTTCTTCAGCCTGCTGCAGATGCTGTGTGACTTCTTAAACGTGCACCCAGCTCCTGTTTATGTTTGACAGTGTGTCTGGTGTCTCTACATGGCAAGTGATGGCTTGCAGATTTTACATTTGCTGCAGAAAAGACGGCGAGTACTTAAATGGTGTTGCTGTGGTTCTCTAGCTGCGACTAGTCGTCTGATCATATTTGTTGCCTTAGTCAGAAGTGCAGTACTTGTAAACACAATGAAAGGCACCGTGCCTGGGCGGGTGTTTTGCCATTGTCTGTGTTCTAGTGCCTATTATGTGAACAAATACACCCACGCTGGGGTCTGTCTGTTTGATTTCAACTAGTTTCCTTTTAGTTAGGTCCTGAAAACCTGAAACAGGTTTTGAAATTTGTTGATAATCACAGGTCTGATATTGATAGAGAAAGTTTCTTTTTTTTTTTCTTTTTTTTTTTTTTGCAGAAATTGTAAACCAAAGTTGTTGAAGTAAATGTTTTTTGCTAAACTGTGAATCAGGACTCTTTAACTTAAACTCAGATAAACACCAATAACATTGTACGGATCTTGCGCTTCTTCCACATGTTGTGATAAAAATTAGTGAGTATCTCAGAGTTACACATTTTACTGTACAATGGTCCTCTTCATGAACTCAGTTTTAATTTTTTTTTAATTATTCAAACAATTACTTTTAGTAAATAAATCATTTTGTTCTGTGTTGATGGTGCCTTGGTTGTTATGCAGAGGTCAGTCTGTGAAACCAGGAAGCTGTAGTACTGCAGGACTCGCACTAATTGACTGGCTCAGAAATAAATAACTTCCTTTACCAAGTAGATCAAACTCAGACGTTTCACAGCATTTAAAGAAAATACTGTTGTTCAAATGTTTTTTACATCAACATCTTCACAGGACAAAGTTTTTGTTTTACTTTCTGAACATAAGAGCTTCAGTGTTTCTATGCTAGTTCTGCAACAACTTTTAGCAACCTCAGAGCTTGTAGTATTGGATTTTCAACACAAATGTGTTAAAGTTAGAAGTTATAAGGTGCAAACAATAACAAATACCATGACACTTTACAAATCAAACAGGTTAATCTATATACAATTATGTGGACATATACAATTCAGTTAGTTTCCTGACAATCTATACAATCTAATTATATAATTACATTTAGGTCCAATTAAATAGTCAAAACTGAATAATTATACAATACAGTCAAAGGCATTTGTCATAAAGTAATGAAAGCGCGGCCAAGTGCTTAATTTATCAAGAAGGAAATGTCTCATCATCACCAAGCATGTAGAGATAAACGAACATTTTCCTTTAAACATGGAAAAACTCTCCTGCAGAACCAGGCTCAGTAGGAGCCGCCATCTGCTGCGCCCAACTTGAGGTTGAGAGAAACGAGCAGGAACAAAAAGACAGAAAAATTATGCTTGAGAATAGTTCTGTACTTTGGAAAAAATATTTCTAAAAGTTTAGAGTTAATGTTGTTGAATCCAGTCTGTGTGAACCTGCAAATATATGAAAAACACTCTGAAAAGCTTGTTAGTAACTCACTTCACACTGCATGATGCAAGATCCAATAGATGCTGCCGGCCTGTATAATTTCTTGCTGCTGCATCAGAATCGTGTCACAAGCAATCGACAGATATCAGATGGAAATGAAGAGGGGAGAAAGATAAAAGAATGCTCGATATTTATCAAAGCTCGTCTTTGGTTGTTAAAATGCTAAATCAAATGTTAGTGATCCCAAAACTCAGGTTGAAACAAACATAATCAATCAAGTTTATTTGTATAACATATTTTCGAAGTGCTTTAGAACATGAATATATAAAAATAAAAAATCATAAAATCAACATACAGTCACCAAATGAGAAACCAAACATTACATTTTGTTGAGTTCCATCATCAAGATCATCAATAAACATCAAATGTGTTGGTCAGTTTTCCATTTATTATGGTTCTAAATGTGGGTTTTAGTTTTGATTTAAAGGGACTCAGTGTTTCAGCTGTTTTGCTTTTTTTTGTTTTTTGCACCATGTGAATCTGGCTTTTGATTGATTGTAGCTTTCAGCGTGACTCCTTCAGTAAAATTTCTTCTTGATTCCCTGATCTGGAGTCAGTCTGCTATCTGCTGCGGCTCAGATACTAATTACTGCAGGAAGCCACTTAAAAAAGAACAGTTCTAACTTTATGCTCTCATAATAATAGGGGGAAAATGAAAAGCTATGACACAAATGATGTTTCTATAAATCCGGTGAATTGCATTTCTCTGTGTGCACTGCAGTAATCCAAATAACCCTGTCAGAACTAGTTTATATTGGTGTCATGCTTATGTGAGCTTGCTGGGTAAACACAAACCCTCTGCTGCCTTCATTAATTCCTTTCCTGCGTCTCAGCTGACAGAAATATTAATATAAGAATCTTGCTTGGCATTATGCATCATATACATTTGTTTGCATTTATAGAATCCATAGTAATTGGAGTTTGAAGGGGTTTCTAGGCAAAAATTGTTGTTTTCTGCATTTATCTCTTTTAATTTTCTAATAGTGAGAGCATAACACAGACAGGGGCATTTCCTGCAGTCGGTTGTCTCTATGGCAATGAATCTGGAAGATGGGGGAGGGGAAGAGCTCACATCATATCTAATTATTTCTTGTATCCTCTATTCACACACACACACGCACACACACACACACACGCGCGCGCGCACACGCACACACACACACACACACACACTCACGCTGGGCTCCTCCCATAATAATTAGCCAGTTGCTTGATCCTCAACTCGCTGCCTTTTTTTTCCTGCCCTGTATTCATCTTCTCATACAATGTAGACGGCTCCAAGAAGCCGCTTTGTGGCCATTATTACTTCCCCTCTGTACTCATTAGTGACAACAAGCTCCCTGCCTTAAAGAAATGAACAATAGAGCTGCTTCATTACCTGCAATCATCTAACCTGCCCACGGTTCCCTGGCTTCGTCTCCAGGCCTCCTCAAGTGATTGTTTGGTCAAGATCCCCCCCACCTGAGTCTCTTAAAATACATAAAGTATGTGGAGTTGAATCTGTTTCGTCCTCAAAGCTTGATGTGCAGCTGTTTTTACGGAGAGATGATTTTTAATTATTAATTCAAACTTTTCTGTTTGAGCTCAATATGAGCGAGGCTGCTGTTCTCATTTATTTATGTCCTGAATAAATAAACCAGCCTGGATCACAAAGAGAGTGAAAGTGCCAATACCTTTTGTGTGAAACAATTGGATTGTATAAGCTCGCATTAATTATTCAGGGCAAATTGGTGTAATTAAAGCTTGTTTGGAGATGTATGCTTGAGCTGGACTAATGTTTCAGTGAAGAAATCTAAAACCATTACCTGACTTTAAACTCAATAAGCATCATGTCCTTAGATTAAACATGTACTTCAAGGTAAGTACACTGTTATTAGAGTGCTGTTGTGTGGCAAAATGGATCAATATTTATACTTTAGCATCTATTAGGAAGGAGGAGATGTTTAAACATCACGGATGTTTAAACTGAGATGTTACACAGGCTTACACTGGGACTTGTTGCATTTTTTAAACATTTAAATATTATCATATTTGAACTGCATCATAAAAGTTACTAATATTTTTTCTTGCAGTGACAAAAAGATTCTAAAAAAAAAAAAAGCATAACGAGCTCATTGTATGAAATGATGTGTGTTCTTTGTTTTGAAGGTAGGATTGTAAAACCTATTTTAATTTCTGCTAATCTCAGAAATTTAGAATATTTTAACCAATTTGTTTTATGTTATTGGTATTGTGCCAGTCCCATAGTCAGAGTAGTTGATGTAATTAGTACAAATGCCATAAACACTCCCATTGGAGATGAAGTAATGCTCCGAATCCATTAATCGTGACTGACAGATAATGAACTGAAGGTTTTTAATTCTTTTTTGAGCATCTGCCAAGTTGGTCATCTAAGTGGAGCCACTGTTTCCTATCAGGATCAAAAGATCTTAACTTTAAGCACTGGCAACATCTAAAGCTGGGCTGCAGAACTATGGAGAAGAGGTGGACCAATAAATCTGCCCTGACTTCCTTAATTTTGGGAGACTGGGGATTGGTTGATGCTTACATGTGAAAGAAATATTATCTACCTCTGCAAAGAGTTAGATATCAGAATAGATCGTTAGATCTACTTTTGCTCTGCTGAGTGGACCGACCCACAAATCTTCCCACAAAGTCACATCTGCCTGTGTCACCCCACTTTTTGTTTTTACATTTAGTGACTTTCAGAGAAAGAAGAAAAATATATCAGCCAAAATCGGAATCAACACATCAGGCTTTTTAAAGGTCGGTGATCGATCAGAAAGCTGCAATTGGTGCATCCATACCAGAGGGGTTGTCTGTCAAAAACAAAAGTACAGCCTTATCTTACCTCCAGAGGTAGACTGCAAGTAGCAAGTCTGCTAGCAACTGCAAATAAGCCATGTTTTATTCAGTAGATGTCCAAATAGCAGGGAGATATTGGGCAGCTGCATTTTCCTTTATTACAGTTGTGACATCATTAACCTGTTGTGATTTTCTCTGTAACCAATTTCAATTTCTAACAAAGCTCGTGCACTAACTGTTCAGCAAGTACCACCATTGTACATCACACTAAAACAAATATGTTGTGTGGGGGTGGAGGGACACCTTGCAAATTTATGAGTTTGTCACCTTTTTTTTCTAAATCCTTATGCACAACATACAGTAAATAAAAACGTTGTTTTTCGAGATGCATCATCGTTTGTGGGGTGGATTGTTTATGCATGGGGTCCACAGGCTCGGCTGTGCATGTTTTAACTGAGGTGTGATTGTTTCTCTTCCCGCAGGGTGCAGGTTGAGTTTTATGTGAATGAAAACACCTTCAAGGAGAGGCTGAAGCTTTTCTTCATCAAAAACCAAAGGTCAAGTAAGTAGCAAACAGGAAGCATCAGCCACTCTCATCGTGTAATGAAAATGGTTTGATCGTTGCTGCATGATGATAATGAACAAATAACAGCATCAGAAGGAAACTGAAGTCAGCGATGCCGGTCAGGTTACTGTTTCGGTTAGGGTATTAGTATTAAATTTGCTACCTTGTATATTTGTTGTCTTGACTGTGCTATTTGTGGCCTGATACACAGATTATGGTCCATTTACTGAGAGGAATCTGAGCTGCAGTGTTTCTCTCATTGGAGCGCTGACTCTGTCTCAGTATCTGCCAAAGCAACCACACATCAACACTTTGCTGTCTTGTCTCTGCAACTTATTCATTTGCATCTAGTTGTGAAAATGTGCACAGCAAAAAGCCTCCAGCAGGACAAACTATTAGCATATCTTCTTCTCTGCTGACGTTTTCCAAACTTGCAGTTGTCTGTAAGTCACCAAAGTTTAAAACAAATAACAACTCAGCAGAGCCCAAGAACAGATCCCCTCCAGGCTGCTGACCTTTAGTTTGGTTTTAACCTGTTCAGACGTTGATGCAGACTTCATCCATCAGGACAGATCTAGCAGCTGTTGCTGAGGTTGATTGAAATGTTTATTGCAGCTAGCACCACCCCATGGATGACATGCACATCTGCACCAGGTTGCAGCTTTACGCAGACCAGGTTATGCTGATTTTGTGTTTATTTATTGGAGGACAGTGTGTCAGAGCTCATTCAACCAGATAATCTTGACTCCATAGAAGGCATTGTGGATTTAGATAATATCTGTAGAAATTTGAAACCCATCTTTCTTACCCTATATGTCCCTTTACCCCGAATATGTTTGTGTTTTTGTTGGGGGATTTTAATCTGTGTCATGGAAAAATAATTTAAGAGTTCCAGGGTGTTATTTGTTTCTTCAGAGTTACAGGCAAAGATATAAAAACAAAATTTCATCAAAGCAAGTGTTTTTTTGTTTTTGTTTTAGTTTTTTTTGGGGAGTGGGGTTGTCATATTGTATCTTCTGCAAAAGCAATCCGAGCCATATTTATAGGAATACATGGTAAGTGGAATAAAACATTTTTTTTTAGTGTAGCAGCATAATCTCACAATGGAGATTGTTGGAACGCTTTCTGCCAAAACATTTTTTAATGAGACAGGATTTTTCCTCTGGCATTTGACAAAATTTAAAGCATCTTCTTTGCACATTCTTTCTGGATCATCCTCATTCCTTTCTAATACTTTCCTCTAAGAACAGCAGAGATTACCGCAGAGTCTGCTGAAGGTAAATGTAAGCCAGTGTGTCAATCAGGACAAGATGTTTGTTTTTGCTGCTCCACAGGCCTGAGAATCCGTTTGTTCAACTTTGCATTGAAGATCCTCACCTGTGCCCTCTACATTCTGAGAGTCAGCCTGGATAATCCCACAGAAAACTACAGTATCAATGGGTGAGCTTCACTTTCAGCAGTTCCTGCTACGCATTTTAATTTTACTCGGTTTAAGAAAGCAACACAGACCTCAATAATGCATTTTCATTTCTTTATATGAGGTTGATACATATTTATGATAAATTATTTGTAAACCCAAACATTAGTTCTGCTGTTTGACTTGGAGACATGATGACATTTTGTTTTGAGGATTTAACTTAAGCTGAACACACAGATCCAGTTCAAACCTGGTACTAACAGGCATGCTGGATAATTCAGTCACAGATAAACAGATATAAGTGTGAATGTTCGCTCCTGGCAGACAGCACAGTGTTTTTCCATAAAGAATCAGTTTCTGCTGGAGAAAAAAGTTTATCATAAAATAAATGAAATATTACCACTGAGAAGCTGATTACTTTCAGTAATTTAATTCAGTAAGTGTTATCTAGATTCATTAATCTATGAAAAATACAATCGAATAAATTAATTATATTAAAAATTATTTTCCAAAATATCTGACAGTCCACAGTGGAATAAATTATTAATTATCTAATGTGAGAAGCTCAACGTTTTCTGTTGTGCCAGAATTACCTCCCAGCTGTTCTTTAGCTCTTATTTTGGTTACAGTCTGTTTATCTTATAAATATTTATAAATCTGCATACAAGTGAGTGAATTTTCTCCTAAATGTGTCTGCTCCTGAGTTTATTTACCTACTTTGATCCTGTTTTTGCCTCTTTTTTTTATGTATTTTTTGCAGCACAACATGCCGAAACAGCAGTTCACTGAATTCTGCAGAGGGACGTGAAATCAAATGGTATGTTTAATGTGAAATGCCATTTATTGAGCTCAATGGGTTCAGCTGCTTCTCGGTTATGAAGAACTTTGAAAGAAATGTTTTTGTTTGTTTTTGTTTTTGCAGGAACCTAATTTTCTGGGTGAACAGACTCCAGCCTGTGTGGGCAATACAGGTGATGCTGTTGGCAATCTTGTAAAAGTGGGCATAAATCAAATTGCTCTCCATGAGCTGAACGTGTAATTCAACCCTAAAACCTGACTGTCATTTATTAGACAAACCGCAGCACGTTGTATTTCCTCAGTGAAAGCTAAGACGCCAGAGGAGATGAGTCAGCAGATGCCAGGTTCATTCATCTCCTTCTCCCTTTGTGCTGCAGGTGACAGTGGCCTTAATCAGTTTCTTGGAGACTATGCTTATCACATATCTCAGCTACAAGGTAAGGGTCTGCTTTCCTGCACAAGTTTTTCTCATTCCTCTTTTCTGTTGTGGTGCAGCTTTTTGATTCAGTGGATTTTTGTGTGTGTGTGTGTGTTTTGTGAACCGAAAGCTTCAAATGTTCAATTCATTATATGAGGTAAAAACAGCTTTGGTGCATTTTTATTTAATTTAATGTCATTTAATTTTTGACAAGGCTGCAGATTTGAGACACACAACAACCGTAAACATTTAGCCAGAGCAGCAGTACACTTTTTGTAGATTGAAGTGCGTGTAATATCTGGTCTTGTTAAAGTACTGATGTGAAGTCTGGGACCAAACTTCAACAATGATGCTAGCAGATGCTTTCCATTAGTGATGGGAATTTCAACTCTTTTCAAACAGTTTTAATTTATTACCATCTACAACTACAATGTCCATCTTTCTTTCGCTCTCTCTGTTTTCTCCATCTCTCGTGTGGTGTGCTCTCTTCTGCAGATGCATATGCTATAAGACTTACAGTGGTGATAACAGGGGAAGGTGCTTCTGCTTCTGCAAAGTATTGACTGTTGGAGACTGAATGCAAATTCACACGACACTCAGATTTTTTTTTTTTTTTTTTAAGAAATGTTGATAACTGTATTATTTTCTCTGCGGTTGAACATTATGCAGTAATCCATGTTGGCTTAACTAGTAAATCTTTATGATGTCAATAGAAGTTTTTGGTTTAAGGTATAAGTACTGTGCAGAAGTACTGTACAACGTAATCCATTTAAAACTGCTTCACTCTGAGGATGGTAAGCATGTTGTACTGCTGCTTTAAATGTCTCACCCTGCAGTCATCTGGTGAAACTTGTGCTCAATACATAGTTAATCCTTTTATTTTCAGCCGTGTCATATTCTTTTTGCCCCAGTGAGTGGTTTGGGGATTAGGAAGCATTTTAGTTTTTATTAAATGACGTCAAAATGTTGTGCTGCTCTTAGCTGGCGTTAAATTGAAGCCTTGTATATTTTTGTAGACGTTTTATTTGCTCCTTCACTGCTGCATTCGTTGTTTCATCGTTTTCAGATGTTGAATCTTACTGATTATTTGTTGTGTTAGATTAACAGTGTCTGTTCCTAAGCTGCTTTTATATGTTTGTGAATTTACTTTTTCAGAGTGATATTAACTACATATAACTTGGCATTTTGTTAAAATACTAAAATTAAACAGCAGAAAAAGCAACTTAAAGATAACATAGATGAATGGACTGTTGTACTGTTTCTTGTTGAACACCATGCAGTAAAAGCTCATCTTTTTATTCATTATTGTTCTTCTGAAAACAATCCACTCTCTAAACAGAATATTCAATCATTTTCCACACATTTCCCTTCCAGGGGAACATTTGGGAGCAGATCTTCCAGATATCCTTCATATTGGAGATGATTAATACGGTACCATTTATAATCACAGTGAGTAATTCATCTACATTTACTTCAATTTATTTATTCTGCAAAACAGTGTGTGTGTTGAAATGTCCAAACTGAGAGGTATTCTACTGTTAGCAGCATGATGTTAGAGCCTTTACTGCACATTGTTTTACTGTTTATTTGCAAAAAAAAGAGAGAGAATCAGAAATTATTTTAAAAGTAATTGTCCAGTACATGCTTTTACTACTTCTCTAGCGCTTAAGTAAAGTTTTAATCCTTTTCTTATCTACTTTTTACTTATTTAAGATCTTCTGGGCTCCGTTGAGAAACATATTCGTCCCCGTGTTTCTTAACTGCTGGCTTGCCAAAGGTGCTCTGGAGAACATGATCGTAAGTCTTTTTTTCCATTACAAGATTCTGTAGCTGTCAGCTGAAAACATTACGTTTTATAAAGGTATTAACATAAAGATGAACAAAAAAAAATATTTGCAGACAACCTGAACAATATAAAAAAAAATAGTTCCAGTTTTGTTTCCCCATTTTAACTCTTGACATTAAACTTTTTAGGACATTCTGGTGTTGAAGCTACAAAGTGATAAGTGGAGCTATTTACTTTTACTTTTAACACACTTTTAGAGATATTTTCAATATTAAGGATATTTTACACTGGTCTTATATACTTTATATAAAGTAATTATTTCAGTTATTACAGTTTCCCAAAATACATTTTAGCTATGCCAGTTTCATATTTCAATCTGTAGTTTCATGCAGTGTAGAAGAATAAACATCTCAATTCCTTCAAGTCCTTTTTTTCAGTAAACATTGTTTTCATAATTGTATTCAAAGATTCAGCCTTTCATGGTTCATCTTGTTCATTGACTTGAAATGTGTTGCTCGCCGAAAATACATGAGTTACAGAATCTTAAGTTCATGCAGTTTGTACTTTTGTAGATTTTGATGGATCATTACCCTCCTAGCAGCTTTATTAAAGCTGATTAATGTTGTTAGATGTGGAAGCTGTTGATTTTACCAGTGAACAGAATTTAATCAGATGAGCCGGTTCCTTCCTTTCGTCTCTCGTGTTGTAAATACATCTAATCTGTCCACAAGGCAGTGCATCTTTTTGAAGGCAGTAAAACTGACGCCATCCATGTAACACTGTTATCAGCAACTCTGGGTTCTTTGATATACTAGTGTGCTGTGTAATTAGTTGGCCTTTAAAGCTAAAACCAGTGACTTCTTCAGCTTCAGTTGGCTGATTTGCTTCAAGAAAAAATGCAGTCACGACCAGCTAGAAGTTGGTTTCTGCAGCAGAGAAGTCATTAGTTTTTCCTGGTAGTATTATGCATAAATTCCAGTAAATGTATGCAACAAGAAAGGAACAAATGCACAGACTTGTATCTGCCGGAAGACTTTTAAAGGAGTCAGATCACATCTTACATGATCTATGCTATCACTGAGATTCAGACGAGGTCATGACAGGATGAGCGCATCATGCCAAGGCTGCAGTCAACAGATGGTAAAACCTGGGGCCAGCAGGGAGGAGGTGGCAGGCTGGACATGCTAACAAGGTGCAACTGAGAACCACTCATTAGCTGCTTCATATGAAGATGGACAGCATGCTAATGTAGAGACACCAGTATAGTTTGCATATAATAAATAGCATGTTAAACATGAGCAGATTTGTGCACATAAAGAACTGTAATATAGCAAAAATGTTGTGGATTTGTGGGGTACAGTTTAGTTTAGTATTGTGCTTTTTTAGGAAATGACCCAGTTATCTATTCTAAACAACATTCCAATATGTGAGAGTATAAATATATTCCTGTAAGGTTCGCATCAAAGTCTGTCCTGTCGCTGCACACGTTTTACTTTGTAAGGCAATAGAGAAGCTGCATTTCATTTCTCAGCTGATGACATACAGAGTATTCACAGGAGGAAATATGGAGACGATAAACTTTTCTTCTTCCCCCAGAATGACTTCCATCGTGCCATCCAGAGGACGCACTCCGCAATGTTCAACCAGGTGTTCATCCTCATCTGCACCTTACTGTGTCTGGTGTTCACAGGGTGAGGGAACATCTGCTCTTTAAACATCTGCTGGCATGCTGGCACATTTCCACTGAGGCCACATGTGCTCAGGTTTTTCTGTAAGATATAAATTTACTGAAATGCACCACAGTAAAATATAAGCTGCTGTATATGTACTTAAAATTAAAAACCTGGTAACTTCAACTGTAGTCAATCAAGTAAAAAACATTGCTTATTTTTACAAGGTGTATTTTATTGTTGTGAACAGCATCGAACTGAATTTAATTTTAGCTAAGTTTTGTTTATACCTAAACTGTTTATTTTATTTGTACATTTTCAAAGAACATTGTATTTATTGTGAGGAAAAATCTTAAAAAGGGGCGATAAACAATTAAAATTAGCAGGTCAAATCTTTACATATTGGTACAGAAACATTCTCAATGCTGCATCTCTAATAAACATTGAGAATTAGAGTAATTACCTTTACTAATTAAATATCTTACCTTCAGATTTGGGCCTTAAAAATCTGTATGTAAATTAATAACCAGATAACTGCTGTCGTCAACCAAGAAGAAGAAGGGGGGAAAGGAAATTTTATTGTGATGCTAGTTAACAAACAATGCAGTCAGATTTAATTTATTATTAAACTAACTCAGAAAACCCCGTAGGTTGCATTGAGTCATTGACTTGCAGCATTCACTCTTCCTGCACAAGCAAGTAGCGACATTTTATGTCAGTTATTTTCCTGACGTTAATCATCCTGCCTTGTATCTGTTGTGCAGGATCTACAGCTAACCCAGTGAAATACATTCAGTTGTTCATCTGTTCTTCTCTTTATGTGTTATTGATTTGGACTTTTATAGCACCAATTTATTTTAATCAAAGCGGGCTCCTCCTTGGCCATCGCTCTCTGGCCGTGTTCGTGAGCCGTGACGACCACCCATCTGCTCAGGCAGCTTCATTTCCCGTGTCTCAGGGTTTGATTAAATCTTCAATTTATCTGAGAAAGAAAATAACCAAATTAATTAGCACAGCTTCTGAAGGAGATTACCAAAAGAACAATCAATGTCACTTCAAAATGAGATACTGAGCAGAAGCTGCATTGACTTTGGTGCCCTTTGGTCTTGATCAAATAGAAAACTAAATTGTGGTCCTGAAGCAACTTGTCTTTGTGAGACATGCATCACATGCAGACATGAGCTTCAGTAGAAACAGAACAGTTTCTCTCTATTTTAGTATTTATACTTTTAAAGGGGACCTATTGTACAAAGTTTACTTTTTGCATAGTTTTATACTTCCATTTGAGTCTCAACTACCTCTAAAAAAAAAGCTGAAGTACTTTAAAATAAAACACCCAGCCATTTTCTGTCAATAAATTAATGCTTTTTGGTGTCTGGAAAATGAGCTGTTTGAAAAACATCACAAATTATCAAATATGCTGAGATCCAGCACGTTTGGTCAGCTGGTTTTACTCCTGTATGCGCTGTACAAAGGCTGCTGGAAAAGACAAGTGTTTTGTTATTGACTTACCAATAGTGTGCAGGAGGTTCCACTTTTGCTTTTCAGAGATGGACGGTTGTATAATTGCACATCTGTTTGCAACCATTTTCAAGTGCGAGTTAAAGCATAGAGTTGGGGGCGTGGCCAACAGCAGCTTATTTGGATTTAACGCAACAAGAGGCTCTAAAAACGCTCAAAATAAGCAGAACTGAACAAATGAAAATTTAATATCTAAGAATGATTTTGTGTAAAAAAATAAATAAAAAAACTTCTTCATATAATAAAAATGTTTTTTTATAGTCAATAGACAAATTCTAGCCTGTCCAAGGATGCATAATAGATCATCTTTAAAACAAAAATATATGACATGCTTTCATTTGAATCTTTTCTACTGACGATCAAGTAACACTGTTTATTATTCATTTGTAATAATGTTATGTAAACATTTTTATTTGTTGTTGTGTTTCCTTTGGCAACCAGAAATATTTCCAAACAGTCAAATTTGTCATTCTTTTAGCCAAGGGTTCAAACATGATTCAGCTAGCTAACTGGTAGCCCAGAGAAACAGGTTGGGGAAGGGCAGCACAAAAACCAGAGAAACCTCTGGTTGTCTTAAAACTCCAACTTTTTAAAAATCTTGGTAGTCCATAAATAGCCATGCCTTAATGTGTTTTCATTTCAGTCATCCTTACCTGAAGGACATTGGTTGCATGTAAATAATTCATCCTATCTTTCTGCAGAGCCTGTGGGATTCAGCATCTTGAGCGAGCCGGGAAAAACCTGTCCTTGTTTGACTCCTTTTATTTCTGCATCGTCACCTTCTCCACTGTGGGCTACGGCGACGTTACTCCACAGATCTGGCCCTCACAGCTGCTGGTGGTTATTCTCATCTGTGTTGCTCTGGTAGTCCTTCCGCTGCAGGTATGGACCACATGAAACAGACTTCAGATGAACCGTCTCCTAGAATTTGAAATTCTTTGACTTTCTGCAAGCAGAGATGTGCTTCTTATGAGTCTGTTATCAAATTTTAATGTGAAGTTTTTTTGCAGCTGATGTGGCCTGACAACAAATCAAAAACTAATGAGGGCCTTACATTCTCAGACTTTAGGCTACAGGAGGAGTTTTTGCATCTCAGCCAAAATGTCGGCCTAATTAGATCCTCACTGCATTAGCCGGCAATTCTGTCAACTCTGGAAAACTCGACTGCTTCACATTTTCTAATGAGATGTTCATGTAAAAATAATCGTGGGGTTTTTTTCTTTTAAATGTGCTGCCTATATACTAAATCGGTCCCCTTTCTGCCATTTTTAACCATTGTTTCTGTTCCACTGTTTCAGTTTGAGGAGCTGGCGTACTTGTGGATGGAGAGCCAGAAGCTCGGAGGGAACTACAGCCGTCACCGGGCGCAGACGGAGAAACATGTTGTGTTGTGTGTCAGCTCGCTCAAGATCGACCTGCTGATGGATTTTCTTAATGAGTTTTACGCTCATCCTAGGCTGCAGGTACAGAGGCCAGCGCTGTTAGAGAGCTTTTCTTTTCTGTGTAACACCCAAAAACATGGCCATGTAAAACAGGGAAAACCAGAGTTTGAAGCAACTAGCTCACCAGCTTATTCTTAATTGACTACAAATATTTCCTACTGAATTCAAACCACACCTTTAGCATTGTCAGTCACAAGTTTCCATTTTGTCTGTTTGCTATTGTAAACTTTTGCACAATGGGATCATTTATATTCTTGTTGCTTCAGTCTATGGATGCAAATGTTGAGAAAATCCTGCTGGAGCATCCAAACTTTATTACATGACGCTCTTCCTGTTAGCAGGAGGGAAAAACTTAATCAAAAAGTGCCTGAACAAAGTAGCAGTTTAGTCGTGTTCACACTAAACTGTAAGACACGTTATAACATTTCCTGTCTTACATTTTCCACAGAACAGATTTGTTCATTTTAAATGGGTTGTGCAAACTCTGCGTCACATTTTAGGCTAGATTTTAGCCTTGGTTATGAAACTGTGCAAGTTACTCAACAGGCCGTTGCTAGGTAACCACAAGTTGCTCAGCAGGTTGTTGCTAGGTAACCAAAGAGTGAGGGAGTTGGTTGATGCCACCAAACTTGCTTTGCTGTGAGAGGTTGAGCAGATAAAGTCTTTCCTCTCCCAGAATGCTGTTTGGATCTCGATCGAAGTTCAGTGAAGTTCTTGAATATTAGCAGGAATCATATGTTTTCACCATATATACTTTTATTGCCTTATTGCCCAGTCCTAGTCTCACATAAAGTTTGATGATTTTAAAGGAAGCGATGGAATCCCTAAAATGAAAAAAAGCTGTCTGTTTTGCTTCACAGGACTACTACGTGGTGATCCTGTGCCCGACAGAAATAGACATTCAGGTTCGCCGCATCCTGCAGATCCCCCTGTGGTCTCAGAGGGTCATTTACCTGCAAGGATCGGCCCTCAAAGACCAGGACCTGATGAGGGCCAAGTGAGTTTTAGCCTGCACACGTTTACAGGACAATCTAGACATTTTAAAAGTCTCAGCTGGTTGTAAAATCACAGTGTTAAGTGGCAGCACAAAGCCAGTAGGCAGCAGTTACACGGTGCGCTAGCTACATTGGCTGCCCTCTGCTTGCACATCAATGTAACAGGATTTTATCCTACATTTATCATCTACGCTGAACAAAGGCTACAGACATTAAAAAAATAAGTTTCCCAGATTTTTTTATCACCTACAATTTTTTTCTGTATCAGTAAATCCTTTGCTGCATAATCTTACAGCCAGATATTGTTTAACATCTTTTTTACAACTGAGTCATAATTTATTGGTGCTGAAGTGCTTCACAGAGCACAGTGTAGTTCTGCTGGTAGAGGCTGCAGTCTGTAATGTAGCCTCTACCAGCTACATTACGGACTGGTAATGGTTTGGTTTGATTAACAGTTCTGGATGGTTTGTTGCATTTCTTCCCGTTGTCTCGCCATCTTTTCTCATTTTAAATTAAAAAACAAAAAATTGTTGAAGATTCAAATCAACAATTTTGACATTTTTCAAACATTACAAAAGGAAATGTTTTGTCACAAAATGCCTTAAAATATACAAAATTAAAACACAAATGTTCTGCAAATTAAAAACAATAATCTTAACTTCAAGTTATTCCATCAATTTTGCATCATTTAATATCATCTTGCAGATTATTTTCTTTTCTTTTTTTTTTTAGCTTTTGTGTGGGAACATTTGAGCATTTCCAAACTGAGCATGAATTTATCTAATTATTAAATTGTGTGATCAGCTGAATCCCTGCCTCGTTGTCTCTGATTCATTTAGGATGGACGATGCTGAGGCGTGCTTCATCCTGAGCAGCAGGAATGAGGTCGACCGAACTGCTGCTGTAAGTAAAGTAACGAGGTGTAAATGTAAAACAGCGTAAAGGGGTAATTTCCCTTCATATTATACTTCCAAGTCATTTTACGATATTAGATCCTGAATTAACAAAGAGAAAGTTGAGACTCTGTAAAATTCTTGGAAATTGTTGTGTTGGTAAATAAAACTGATCTTTCTCCTGCTGCAGGATCACCAGACTATTTTGAGGGCTTGGGCTGCAAAGGACTTCGCTCCAAACTGTCCTCTCTACGTCCAAATCCTCAAACCGGAAAATAAGTTTCACGTAAAATTTGCAGGTAAATTGAAAACATATACATATCTTCATGAATACTATATATATATGTATATACTTTTCAGACCTAGAAATGATTGTAAATGATTTCTTTTCAACAGATCATGTTGTATGTGAAGAGGAGTTCAAGTACGCCATGTTGGCTCTGAACTGCGTGTGTCCAGCCACGTCCACCTTAGTGACTCTGCTGGTTCACACCTCCAGAGGACAGTGAGTAAACACTACTGTTACTGTGAAATTTTAAACAACGTTCACCTTATTTTAGTAGAGTTACTTTAGAATTATTCAACTTCAATTCAGAAATTTAAAAACAAGTTCAAAACATTGGCACCTAGCTAATAAAATCTTCTTTTACTCGACATAAATTACTCATTTAAATACCTATTTGTAATCTGTAGGTTAAACAAAGAAAACAAACATGTAGCATCTTGATTTACTGATCTACAGAGGAGCTATCCTGTAGATGTTTTCCCTGAATGTTTGTTTATTGAACATGGCTAACTCCTCAAAGGAGAGCATTTCTTACAGAAATATTCCATGTTTCACTTTGAATATTGTTATTTGTATTTATGATTCTGTCATGTTTAAGTAGGCAAAGAAAGACTGCTGCAGCGCAACTAAAATGTCATTTTGTTTAAACACTCAGAGATTTGGTGCTATCGTTGGTTTTGCCATTTTTGTTGGATCTCACGTGGCATCAATGCTTAAATCTCCTGTGTGGCAGGAAGAACAGTGGCAGTGATAGCAGAAAAGCAGAAAAACTGAAATTTTTCTAAACCAAATTTGAGTTATTCTGTAATCCTGAAGAAATTTTATTTGCAACAATATAATTAGCTATATTTATGTAAGCATCCACTTGCTGCCAGTTTTTAAGCCGGTTCTTGTAATAATTTGGTGTTTGGCCTGAGCGTAATGTTTCTCCCTTCGTCTTTCAAGGTTTTGCAGCTGGGACTACTACCGAGTCCAAACCATCAGTAGCAATCAAACGCCGAGCTTGAAAAACAAATGAGAGACTTCATGCTGGCCACGTTCTTTTCTTGTACTTATATTCTGGTCATTATTCACTTGATTTAACTTTACTTGACAGTTTAATCAAAAATAAATTCTGTGGAAGCGTCTTTTCAGCTGCACAGACTCCAGACTGACTGATGCGCTGCCAGCACAGCAGAAACCGTGTCACTGAGCATCACCTGCTTCTTCTTTTAGCCTGTAAATCTGCCCGTCTATTTGATCAGCTTCTCTCGCCAAATTAAAAGCACGGCACATCTGTGTCTATTATAGAAACTAACACTGGCTTTTGCCTGTGAAGGTGACAAAAACTCAAAGTCAGTATCTCCGCCGCAGGTGTTAATTTAAACGCTGTCAACACAATTGAAAGTTATAGCATATGTGTCCAGCTTACTTTCATGTGTTTGTTGTTGTGGCTACACCTGAGGAGGAGGAGCAGGACTGAGCAGGAAGGGATTCAATTTTTTTAAATTGTAAATATTTTCCTACCAAATTTAAATAAGAGCTCAAAGATATTATGGTTCTATTATGTGGTTTAAGCATAAATCTATCAAATCTGGGCTGCTAATAATTTATTTGAACTATTCACACATTGTCAAATTTTCGGTTAGTAAAACTTATGTGCACAAGTTGAATTATATGTTGTATTTTCTCTGCTTGCTCTGACGTATACATACAGCACCAACATATTTTACAGTCGTGGTTTTAATTAGTTTGATGCCATTTGAAGACTCTTGTTGTGAAGGATCCCATAAATTGAGGCATAATCAGACCGAATGATCCGATGCTGGCAGTTCAGTAAATTAAATGCAGGATTCCAGTCTGCAGAACATAAACATCCAGATAAATGTTGACATGCTCTTCATCTGCCAGCAGGGTTCTGGTCATTGCTGGACTTGCCTTTCCCTCTGCACTTATTGAAGACAAAACATCTTGAAAAAGCTTTTCTGTCACAGCTGTAAAGTCCAAAGTAAAACTATTTTTAACAGTCGGTGCTCTTTGGTGGTTGAAATATCCCTGCTCTACTTTCACTCCCTGCAGCAACGAGACTGAAACGATTAATTGACAATCAAAAAACATTATTTTGTTTGTTTTTTAAGGCTCACTATTAAAAATATTCTTTTAATAAAACAATTTTAATGAATTAGTAACTATGCAACTGTTCTACTATGTTAGTAATCACTAAAAGAAGTCACAATTTGATCCCTGCTACAAAAAAGTTGAACGTAATGAAGGAAAACAGAACAAGAGTATTGAAACCTCAATGCATAATGTTAAGCCCAGCAGATTAAGTTTTCATATTTTACTTTATCCAATCTGCCAGAATCCCAAATTGAATCTGATTAAAACAAAAAATTTTATTTTTGTAATAATCCTGAAAGAAAACCAAGAACAATGTGACGTTATTGACCTTATAGAGTGCAGACTGCGTCTGTAATCATCTACAAAAGGAGGGTATGAATTGTTGCTATATATAAAACAGTAAATAATAAAGTGCTCTTTCCCCAGAGAGGGGCAGACGTCCCCGGAGCCGTGGCAGAGGACTTATGGCCGCTGCTCTGGGAACGAGGTGTACCACATCCATTTAGCTGACAGCAAGTTTTTTGGGGAGTATGATGGAAAGAGCTTCACCTACGCCTCCTTTCATGCCCATAAGAAGTCAGTGAATTCTCTGTTTCCAAATGTTGGATTAATCTGTGACACAGAATAACTTAAATCTGAGTTTGAATTTCCCTGCAGGTATGGTGTGTGTTTGATCGGGGTGAAGAGGGAGGACAACAAGAGCATCCTCCTGAATCCCGGCCCACGTCACATCATGGCTGCTACCGACACCTGCTACTACATCAACATCACCAAGGAGGAGAACTCAGCCTTCATCTTCAAACAGGAGGAAAAACATGGGAAGGGTCTCCCCGTCACCGGGCTCTACGACGCCCCCTCCAGGCTGCCTGTGCACAGCATCATAGCCAGCATGGGTAAGACTGAAAACCAGACAGAAATGACATGTAATAATCAGTGGGAGGTTTTGTAGGTTGGCGTGAAAGAGAAAATAGATGCTTTATTTTAGTCAAAACTGCATTTTGTACATTTCTGAATGGTGGCTGCCTTGTTGATGCTTTTGCATGATTTCTTTACTGACCTGCTTTCCTTTACTTTATCGGCTGACTATTGTTATGTGCCTGTTTTTGTTTTTTTGACCTGTGAAAGTTGATCAGGCCACCTCATTTGGTAAGTTCATGCATGATGCATCCTTGTTTCTTTTTACACCATAATGTTATTATGTATTTCTTTACTGTTTCAGGGACACTTTACTTAATCTGCATGTGCTGTACAAATGTTAATGTACAGCACATACACTCAATTTGTGCTGCAACTAACGATAATTTTAGTAAACAATTATTCTACCGATTAATTAATTGGATTTAAAAAAGGAACATTCTGTACATTGTTTTATTTTACCACTTGAGTCTTTTGTTCAATGTTAGAAGTACTTTGAGAGATGCAAAGAAATAAACATTTTATTACCTAAAGTGCAACAACATAGCATTCCTTATTCTTGATCATTTGCAGCAAAGGATGCATTTGCAGATAAATAAATCCTTTTAACATCAACTTGATGTTTTTGCTTGACTTATCAACCCAATATAGGACTAATCTGTTGATTAATTTTTCAATTAACCGGTTAATAACTGGATAGAAAAAGGTGTGTATTTAATGCAATTTAATGTAAATACATATTTTTTGTTCAGTTTTGACTTGATTACTTCTCTCAGAATGGCCTTTTTTGGTTCTAATTGACTAATTAATTGATCTCTAAATAATAGTTGACAATTATTTCAATAATCGATCAATCCAATAATCATTTCAGCCATGAACTCAACAGATGCATTATGGAGTTTTCATGCATCATATTATGAGCAGTTATATGATGTATGTCAATAAAGTATTTTCTGTATTTATAGATAAACTTCTGTGACTGCAGTTTGCATGCTACTCTGTGAACACAAAGCATTTTTCTGAAAATCAATACATTTTCTCCTCAAGACGAAACAGGACGTTTTGCTGAGTAAACAAATAAAAAATGCTGAGTGTCAGAAATGTACAAATGGAGATCAGTTTTTATGTGCAAAGAGCTGTAAAACTGCTGTGCGTCATTTGATTTCTGCTTCGCTTATGAAATAATCTAAATTAGTTGACGCCGCCCGTGTAATTTGTAGGGACTGTAGCGATAGATCTCCAGCATCCCGATCCTCCGGAGGAAAGTGGGAAACTGACCCTTCCCACCGAAAACGGAGCAGGAAGTCGAAGGCCAAGCATCGCACCCGTCTTGGAAATTGCTGACTCCTCCGCCATCTTGCCCTGCGACCTCCTCAGTGACCAATCGGAGGACGAGACCAACCAATCAGATGAGGAGGGATCCGTGGGGTCGGAGTGAGTAGCGCGGATGTGTTTCAGTGCATGAAGAAACAGCGGAGCGCAGGAGATTTCTGGAATTTGGGGTGTTTAGTGAGGCAGCTGCGTTCTGCGTTTTGAAATTGATTGATCTCACCTTTCTTCCTCGCCGTCATCCCTCATTGGCTGTAGAACGGGAGATGGATGAGGTTTCAGCAGGCGTATAATCAGTGTGTCACGATGCTGGAAAACGCAGTGACTAATATCATGACAGGAAGGTCAGATTTTTTCTTCTAGTGATGCTGATGCTACATGGATCCTTCCTGCCAATGTCCCTAATGCAGCCGACATCACAGCAACTCAAGGAAATCTTCAGTAATCTTTCTGATGACAGAAATGTGATATATAGGGGCTCGGATGCAGTGAGGAATCAGTCACTAATCCTAAACAGCAACTGTTAGACTGACTCCAACATAAACAGGTCTCTTAAACTTGCTCATAACATAACATGGTCTTCTGAGCCTCTGTCACTGCAGAGGCGCAGAGCTGGTGGTGAAACAAGTTAAGAAAAAAGTGCAGCGTGAAACTCGAGGTCCCACAGTGCCATCATGTGGCGATTAAGTGGCAACTGCCTCTATATTAATGCTGGAAAGTCAAATTGGCAACTTAAGGAGATACAACTGACACAAATTAAATGAAATGAATCAAGCTGCCACTTAAATGCAAATCAAAACAAGTCACGTTGTTTTACTTGAACATGCATTTAAGGCTGTAAGTCATCAGTGAATGGATATAAATGCATATAAAAATATGAAGGTTAATTTTGTTTTCAGCCTAATTTACTCTGATCTCCTTTAATAAATCCTGTGTCATCTCAGATAGCCCACATCTTTACTTCATGCCTTCCTCCCTTCTCTCTGCCCACTTTCTGTCCTAGTGCCACAAAAACCATCAAAAAATGTAAGACTGTGGTAAACACTAACTTTCCAGCAGGACAACAATTCTTAAGGAAGAAGGCTTTTTCTTGTCCCTATTTCTGTCACATGTTGTTTATTTCACAAAATATGCCATGGATTGATAAAGATACTTTGCAAGGCTTTGTATTTACATTGTGTTTTAGCACAGGTTTCAATCACCTCTAAATTTCTGTTTCCTGTCCGCTAGCTTTGTGAAGGGCTACCCTCCAAACTCCCCCTATATCGGCAGCTCTCCAACTCTGTGCCACCTGCTGCCACAGAAAGCTCCTTTCTGCTGCCTTCGCCTCGATAAGGTGAAGTTGAAATGGCTGTGTAACATTTCCCTACATCCTTTCTCTCTCTTTCTTCCTCGTACTCATTACAGAGACAATAAGTAAGGTGATTTCTCTGCTAAAAGCCTGACGACTTCCTGCTGAACTCTGTCTCCACCCAGGGCTGCACACATAACAGCTTTGAGGATGCCAAGGCCTACGGCTTCAAGAATAAGCTGATTATAGTGTCTGCAGAGACGGCAGGAAATGGGCTCTATAACTTCATAGTTCCCCTGCGAGCTTATTATCGGCCCAGAAAGGAGCTCAACCCAATAGTGCTGCTACTGGACTATCCGTAAGACTCCTCAACTTCTGTTCCAGCCTCATGTGTGACTGTTTCACTCGTACAAAGATGCAGAACCAGTGGAAATGCTGTAATTACATTAGGAACTAATGACTACACCTAATAGCTTGTTAATTTGCAGTCATTTCAAAACAAGCTTCAAAAGCATCTGTACATCCCCGAGTTTGTTTATGCAAACATCCATTCATTTTTTTTTATTAGTTCTTTTTCTGTTTAAATTTTCAATCACTTTTGCCACAAAGCGAAAAAGAAAATCACACAAAAGTGTAGCCAGGAAATGTCTGGCTCTCGTTGAATTTCCATTAGCAGCTCATTTTTTAGCGAATCCTCCCACTGCTTTGCTCAATTAAATATTGATTCCACTTCCTTTTCGAGGGAAATTCTAGCAAATATTCCCATTCCTCATCAGCACGCAGCAGGAAAACGTTCAAATTGTTTCATAATCTGTCAGTGAGGTTTTGTTCCACAATTTCTGTTTCCTGCAGACCAGACAACCACTTCTTAGAGGCCATTTGCTGCTTTCCAATGGTTTACTTCATGGCTGGAACTATTGATAAGTAAGTGATCTGAAGTGTGACATGATGATTATTTGTTTTATTTTAAGCAGAAAAGCAGTAATACCAGAGTCCCTAAATGCTTGTTTCTCAAACGCATCAGTTTGGACAACCTGCTCCAGTGTGGAATAATCTATGCTGATAACTTGGTGGTTGTGGACAAGGAGAGCACCATGAGCGCTGAGGAAGACTACATGGCAGACGCCAAGACTATTGTCAATGTCCAGACAATGTTCAGGTAACAAATGGAGAGGCTCACTGTTTACAAATATGAACTCTGAAGCCTGATGCTTCAGCTCTAGTGAAAACCGGATTCACTTAATGGATCCTGTCTCTTTTCACTACTTCAGATAACAAAACTAGTTTGTTTTAAACTAACACTTAGCTGTGAAAGAATTAAAAACACCTATGGTTGTTCTGAATGGGCTTCTTCTGAGTACAAAGCTTTTGTTTCCCTGAAAAAAGAGCCCTTCATCTTTCCTCTTCCTCACTCAGATTGTTCCCCAGCCTCAGCATCATCACGGAGCTCACACATCCGTCCAACATGAGGTTCATGCAGTTCAGAGCGAAGGACTGCTACTCCCTCGCTCTGTCCAAACTGGAGAAGGTTGGTGTTTCTAGACAGATCTTTACCTTAGAACATTGTTTTTTTCTGTTTGACAGAGACAAAAAACTATTTTGCAGCTACTTGGTGAGCAAATATATAACATTGTGGCACTATTATTATTATTTATTTATTTTTGTTTTTTTACTTTGGTAGACCGTACGTACCCTTATGTCTTGACTAGTTTGCCTGTCAGAAAACGTAATAGTTTAAGTATTTTTCCATCAGTCAGTAATATCTGTTTTTGACCAAAAGTTGTTCTATAAAAGCAGTCTGATGATAGATGAATAACAGCAGACTGGAGTAAACAAAACTAATAAATTTTAACATAAACCTTACACTGCACAAAGATAAAACAAATTCACCTGGTGATGCTTTGGTGAGTTATGTAGACCATCTGAAAATTAGTTATTATACATTCTTGCAACTCAGTTCAATTGAGTTTGTTTCAAACTTCTTGTTCCATTCCATTTTAAAAATGAAACAAGTTCAATTTACATCCGACTAAAAATAATCATTTTGTCCAAATCCAGTTCAAATCACTTCAGTTGATTCCAGAACAATCCACACATTTAAAATGAGTTGGATCTAATTATATACTAAAATAAGTCTAATTGAGAAAGCTGAGCTGTTGAGTCAAAATTAATTATCCCTCATCCTGACCAAGAACATGGCGACAGTAGAGAGGAACCACTCCTCTTTAACAGGAATCTGTGTGCAAAACTTTGTCGATATTCTGCTAATCTCAAACAACACAGTTTTGTAATTGTTGTGTTTCTAGTAAATAAGAAACTAGTTTTAAATCACATGTGAATAAATTTATTCACTTGATAAGTCACTGAAAAACAAGCCACAGGAAGGAGACACAGCTGAACAGAGACATTGACTACAGAAACTGTGGGTACGAAAACATTTTCTGTGGAGTCGTTTCTGTAAAACACTGAGATGACGACACCAGTTGGCCCCTCAGTGGCTATACTTTTAAACGAGACACAACTAAGCAAAGAAACTTTGGACTAGATGTACACAACAGGCCAAAAGTTTGGAAGCTAGATTCATTTTCCACAGATGTTTCACTGATTTACTTGGACCAAAATAAATTGCTATAAAAAGAGTTACTAATAGAATCGGTGTTTTGTTTATTTTCCAGTTATTTTTGCATGGACTTGGTTTTTTTTCCATGTAGTTTTACTAATAATGGCATAGCATATGCACGACATGCAAACTGTATTTATTTATTTATTTATTTTTGCACTGACTAAGAATTCTTGTCAGCAATAAAACTAAGCCTCTTTTCTTTTAACATTCATTCAGCAATGGTCTGGTAACGTCAATTGTGGGAAATCGTGCATATCAATGAACGAAAAGTCTGAATATACAGTAAGTACATCCCACCTTTTTTAAAGAAAAAAGGTCATTGTGAAGAGAAGCTTAGAGTTGCTTCCAAAACTGCTTGCAAACTTTTGGCCTGTAGTGTATTCCATAGAAAAAATTTTGTCCATCTGATAATTTCTTACCCTGCATCACCAAATAGTTATATTCAGGTTTTTTTCCTTTATGTAAAGAATCCTTATTCATTTTGTTAATGTTTTTCAAATATTTCACATAAAACTTAAAAAGTATTTGAACTTATTAAACCTAACAATTTAAGTCTACAGTTGAGTCAAAACATGTTTCCCTTCAGCACTACAAACACACAAAATCCTACAAAGTATTTTTGTCTAGTGTTATAATTTTAAAAAACTAGTAGATTTTTATGAATATTATTGACTTAAAACCAACTTAAATCTTGCTGAAAAGTTACTTATAATTTAGTTCTAAGATATTTGCAGTAGAAACTTCACAAAAGTACTTAGTAATTTTTTGCAGAGCATGCTGGTGCAAAATAAAAGAACAACTGCTGAGTAAGCAGATTCAAATGTTTTTGTTTATACTTGGACATTTTCTTCCCTCATTTTTCAGATTGAGCGCGATAAGGGCTCCAACCTGGCCTTCATGTTCCGGCTGCCGTTCGCTGCCGGCAGGGTGTTCAGCATCAGCATGCTCGACACGCTGCTGTATCAGGTGGGGAAGCAGAGCTGCAGAGTTGACCTTTAGTACTTTACAGAAAAGAGTAAAATGATAATAGACTTGTACAGAGCCTAATTTCTCTTGCTGTTCCACCTCAGGTAAATTATCACACAGGGTTTTTTTTTTCTTGTCTTTTGACAGTCGTTTGTTAAGGATTACATGATCGCTATTACACGGCTTCTGCTCGGACTGGACACCACGCCCGGATCTGGCTACCTGTGTGTTGTACGTAACAAAACCTGAGGGTTTCAGTAGATAAAACGTGAGCGATATGAATCAACCCGATCGCTTTTTTTCTCCGTCCTCAGATGAAAATCACGGAGGAAGATTTGTGGATCAGGACTTACGGCCGACTCTTCCAGAAATTTTGTTCTTCCAGTGCTGAAATTCCCATTGGGATCTACCGCACTGAGTCGCACATGTTCTCTACGTCGGAGGCAAGCGAAGTTTGATAAATCGCCTCATTTCACATCCGGACCGACCCATGAAATCTGGCTTTATTTTCCATCTTATCTTTAAATCACAGAGTTTTATTTAAATAGAAGGAGTCTTAACTTTGGGTTATCTTTATTCTTTTTCACTGATTCTTTCTATTTGCCTTATGTTTCTTGTTACTTTTGCTTTGCTCCACTTTAAGTGAATTTTCTTACCTTGTTTGCTTCATTACTTGTTGAATTAGACCAACGTTGCAGGCTGACAGCAACTAATACAAAACAGAAGAGAGAAATTAACTTTTTGCCTGGTTAACTCTATTTATTTTGTGCTTCATTTGACAGTGATGAATTATTTCATTTAATTTCAAACATATAAATTGGTTTCAGGTCATTTTACCCTTTTACCAATTCAGATATTAAAAGTTTGTACACCCCTACTGCAATGCCACAAGACATAAAAGTAATGGACAGATTTAATTTCAGTATTTTTCCACTTTTAGTTTTACACATCCTATATAACTTTTAAAATGTTCCCCTTCAAATTTGTTTTTCAATTATATATCATATTAAGGATGTAAAATAGTTTTCATTTGGTAACTACAATTTCACATATTGTCCTTCCCTGCTGTTATTTTGTTCCCATAAGTAAATAATTGCAAATATGTTTTTCTTTTCATGCTTAAGTATTTAAAAACATTGTTGAAATTAATTGTGTAATTTCATTTGATTGTGTAACATTTCATATAAACTTTATAGCCTTTTATAAAGTATGACAGATTATGACCTTAAAATCAAACCAAATTAACTACAAGTAGAGTTTTTTTTTCTCAGTCATAAGTCATATATCTCTTTACATTAACCTATATATACAATTTAGAAAATTACTTTAAATCATTTTTGTTGCCAAAGTGTGTATGAATTCACCCCCTGGTGCGTTAGCGTTCCCTGAAACATTTGGGTACAAAATGACCAAAACAATTGAAATATGAATGAGTGAAGGAGTGAAACGACCAGCAGCCAATTTAATTGCTAACTTGAATTAAATGAATATTAACATTTCTATTGTTAATCTCCTGCTGTGTAAGTGAATTTTGAAATAGTAAATATATAATATTTACTATTGTATAGTTTTCATTTGGTAACTACAATTTCACATATTGTCCTTCCCTGCTGTTATTTCCCTGCTGTTATATTTACTATTGTAAATATACAATATTTTCAATAGTAAATATTGTATATTTACTATTGTATAGTAAATATATAATATTTACTATTTAACAAGCCGATTTTTAAGCTTCAATGATTTCCTTTGCTTTGAATGCTTCATCTTTCATTGCATCTTTTTTTGTCTGGATGTCTCCTTGGCCTTCTCTTTCAGAGGAAGGACAGTAATGTGCAGGTGAGTCTCTGTTTTGATAATCTACCTGATTAGCAGAAGTAAGACAGAGAGAAAGGTGTGCATCAGAGACACATGTTTGTTGCTCTCAAAGTTTCATAGAAAGCTATTTCCTCTTCCCCTTGCTGCTGTAGTCTCAAGTGTCCATCAATGCCGAGCATGGGGAGGAGCATCAGGGCCGCGCCGGGTCCTGGAAAGAGAAAACAGCCCACAGAAACTCCACCACGAGTGACCAATCAGAGCATCCGCTGCTGAGGAAGAAGAGCATGCAGTGGGCTCGGCGGCTGAGCAGGAAGAACGTCAAACCGGCGAGCAGAGCGGAGCGCATTTCGCAGCAGAGACTCAACCTGTACCGGCGCTCTGAGAGGCAGGAGCTGTCAGAGCTGGTCAAGAACCGGATGAAGCATCTGGGCCTCCCGACTGTGGGATACGGTGAGCGCCACTGTTTAAGGAATGCAAACATCAGACAATATTTATTGTGTAAAATACTTGAATACAGTTGTTGACAATTATCTGTGTTTATCTTCCTTCCATCCAATTGTGATGATCATTTCCTCTCAAAAATTATGAATGCAACTGTGAATGTTTGCTGCAGATTGGAGGGGTAGTTCAATAAATAATTTGAATTTTGGAGGCAGATGTAATGTAGTTGGTTGAATTTATACTCAGTGAGCAAACTTTACACAGATTGACAAATTTAGATCTGCAAACTGGCAAAATCTGGAAAAGAGTGAAGAAATTTTATGAAATAATATATTCAGTGTAGTTTAATTTATTTTGTCATGACAAAAATATAATTTATTCTGATTACAGTTGTACATCTACTGGTGCAAAACTGAGACACTATTTAAAATGCAGGAACGACTTTAAAGGTCATTCCAGAGAAAGCTAGACATCAGATCTGCGTTTTGCATTTTTTAATCATCCAGCCCATTTATCTATATATAATTAACCTGACGAGCCCACAGTCTCAACCTTTACCTAATTTTCTTTTTGTCAACGCCACCGTGTGGTTTATTCCCACCAAACTGAATCCAGTGCTAACATGGAGCTAAAACACTTTTACGCCTCTCACACTATCAGATTCTGTGGCGTAGGAAGACGCCATAGTAAACAAATGCTCTAGCACTAATGTTGCACCAATGACCCAGGAGCATTACTTAGTCTCACACTATGCTGTGCTGTCTCAATTGATATAGATTCGCTCACATCAGCATGTCGGATGCTTGAAACTAACAGTAAAACATACTTTTCTATTAGTTATTGGACTACTTATTGGTGAAAACAATAAAATTATGAATAATTTAAAAAGATGATGTATAAATAGACAGCTAAACTGTCTTCCTGCATTGGAATCATCCATAAAAATTCAGAACTTGAACTGGAAGAGATGTCTGCTGTGATGAAAGATCGGATTCAAGCACCATTCTTGTTTGGCAGTGGATTTGTTTTGGTGGAACAACCATAAAGAGGGTTTTCACAAGACTTGATGTTGACACAGAACTTTTCTCTGCAAAATTAACTCACTTTAAGTGATTTCACTTCATTTATCGAGGAATAATGTTAGTATGTCACTTTTTTGAGTTCATATGGTTAGTAAATTTTCTTTTTTGATGAAAACTGTGATAAAAAGCCTTGAGAGGATCCATCTGAATCCAGGTCTCAGTATTGTTTGAATAAAAAAAGTATTGTCTCCTTCCATCAAAACACCTGTTGTATGATAATAACATTACAGTTTAAAGTAAACTTATAAAAGTTAGAAGAGTCTACAAGGTCTGAATGAATGCTTTGCCCACTGAGGCTCAACTCAACCAGTTAAATTATTCTGTTGTGGGATCAGCTGTGTATAAAACTCCAATCTGTGCTACAGCTATTTTACCTCATCCCATTTCTCTCCATGGTGGATTTCATTAATTTCACTCAGTACCATGGTCCTTCAGAAATATCCCGTCTCCTTGGTAACCCTCATTAACATCCATGCAGCCATAATTCACACACATGCGATCACACAAACAAGTGAACATGAGCAGATACTGCATGATGATGCAGGAGCATTAAACTTTGAATGAGTTGCATTTTGCCTGCATCCTCCTCTTTTCAGTTTCATGCGTTTTCTTTCTGCTTCATGTTTAAAATCAGAACCACTTTCCAGATGTGTTGCAGCTGTAAACCTTTGTGTTTAATGTGGATATAAGAAGCACACACACCTTTTTAAAATGCAGTGTTTTTGTGATTTTAAAAATTTAAACCCTGATAAGTCATTTAAGAAATTTTTAGTGCAATGTTTTTGTCCATTGTCTTCCAGTTAATATTGGTTTATTTTCTACGATCAACTCTTTTGTTTAGTTTACCTTCAAAATTGTCCCAGAATTGTGATAAACAACAATATTGTTGTTTTGAGACCATTTTCAACTAATATAATGCCGATTCTCAAAGAGCATTGACTTTAAATTTTAATAATCATTTAACACTGGAACCGGAAGACAATTTAAATATCCAAAATAAATAAACAAAACAGAAACAACAAATACAATGAATTATAGAAACAGATATGTGGGGAATACTGATACATATTTGATCAGTTTTCATCTGGTCTTTTTCACCACTTATGGTGAAGAATCCAGTTTTAGTAAAAATATTGTTGATAAACTGTAGCTTCAGCTACATAATTAAAATAGCAGAAAAACCCCAGTAGAATAACTCAGCTTCTTTATTGCAGACAGACAGATGTTTCACCAAATAAGTAATTTGAGTTTATAACAGCTTTCCTATTTTTCTCCTCTAAAAGTTTTGTTTGTTTTTCTGTTTTTCTGTCACAATAGAGTTGGAAAAGATCCTAAATGATTTATCTTGGATGCTAAAATCACAAAATCTGGGCGTTGTCCCAGGGATGTTTAAACCTTTGATGCAGGATATTTAACAAGTAAATCATCTGGAGGTGTTTCCATACACACAGCAATGCATGAGCTCTTTGCTTTGCTCTCACGTGTCACCAAAAAAACGTTTCCAAAGCTTTCACTGCCTGCCGGATCTTTTTGTTTGATTCCTTCTTCTTTTTGTTTTTCCCCTTCTTTCTCTGACTCCTCTGTCTCCCCTTTCTTGGCTTGTAGAGGATGTTTCTAATCTCACAGCGAGTGATGTCATGAATCGAGTAAATCTAGGATATTTGCAAGGTAATTTATGTCATTCATAACCCATTCTTTTTTACAAAGTGACTGCTTATGTCCAAGGTGGAGAAAGGAATTTGTCCTTTCGCCAGCATCCAGTAAAATCCAGTGCTTTGAGTTATTAAAGAGATTATCAAATAGGTTTGTATTGTTACACATCTAATTATGTTAATGACAAAAAGAAATGAGGACGTTGAAGTTAACAGTGAATACCGTTGCTTAGAGTTGCAGGATATTTCAGAGCAGCCGTATACAGAGGGGACAAGGCCGTCAGGTTAGCTGGTTAATCACAATACTGCAACTTCACTGCATGAGTGTGTGTGCGTGGGTGTGTGTGTGTTTCTCTGTGTGTGTGTTTCCTGCTAGGATGAGTGCTAGATCAGCAGCCAGCCTCTCACTCTCCTGTCTCTCTCTCTCTGTCTCTCTGTCTATCTGGTCTTTGCTGCATTGTGTTCCTGTGAGGTGACGTCCCAAATGGCTAGAGTCCTGCAGGGCATCAGAGTTTGGCTTAAAGAGTGGAGTGGAGTGCATTATGTCTGTGGATGGAAGGTTAGACTCAGAACCCAAATTTCGTCTAAAGTTAGAGGAGGAAACGACGTTCTGCTCTGCACCGTAGCGTCCCGTTATCTCCAGCCTGTTTCTTTCTGAACATCAGTGGATCTCGGAGTGAATTATAGCTCTATACCATGGTCATTAACCCCCAGAGTTTTGTAAGCTGGTGCTGCAGAGTATTTCGCTGAAATGTTAAATCTGCTGCAGGAAAATCACAGAAAGAAACTGAAAACCCTTCATGAACACAAAATCTTATTGCGGTTTAGTTTCTAGTGTGAATATCTTATTGCACTTGAAATCAGACAAAACTAACTTTTCAGCAAGACATTTTTTTAAGTAAATAATTCCTTAATATTGATGAAAAATAACTAGTTTCACTGGCTGATTATTTCACTTTTAACATTTGAAGAATTATTAACATGATTATAAGTGATAATCTTCCTGTGGAACTACAACTTTTTATCAATATTTGGGAAATATTGAGTTAAAACAAGATCTCTTATTTTTTGCTGAAAAGTTACTTGTTAGTTTTGTCTTATTTAAAGTCCACTAGGATACTAAACCAAAATTACTTGGTATTTGTTTTACCTTGTATTTGAAATTCATCAAATTGATTTAGCCAAGAGACAAGTTTTTAAGTTCTGGTAGCTCATTAATCTTTAACAGTGAAGTGTTATAACTTCAAACTGCAATTTAAACAATTTTTCCACATTAGGTAAGATAACTGCTCTGAGGTACACATTTCTGTATTTTCACTCACATTATCAAGTTAAAATAACTACTTATTTTAACGCATAAGAATTTAAATCCTTGAACAAATGTCTTTTAATGCATTCAAAATAAAATAAATAAATAAAATACATTTTATTAAACATCACAATAAATTCTGCTTTGAAACTTTTAGTTTGAACTGGGCTTAAAGACACTCTCCTACTAACAGTTTTAAAATGTGTAATAGCCTTAAAAACACACAAGAGGCATGTTAAAGTAACTAACTCACATGATAGAAAACATGCTATTAACAAAAAGCTAACACAACTTGTTTATCTTTCACAAACTCACACATTTAAGTTAAAATCTAAAACTTTCTTTGGCTTAAAGAGTAGAAGTTAGTAGATACAACTGAATGTGTCTCAAATGTTTTACAGTGTAGTATCCATCATTGTTGGATCAATAGATATCGACAAACTGTCGGTAAGAAGCTGCTGGCCATGGTATATAATCCTTATCTAATCCTCTGAGGATTGTGTTTTTAGGTGTGGATTAGAAGAGAAACTAACAAAAACACAAAATCTTTCCAAATGTTTTTGTTTTAGTTTCTAGTGGAAATGTTTGACACTTGAAATGAGACAAAACTAATTTTTCAGGAAGAAATATGAGCTTGTTTCACATTAGTATTTTCTTAATATTTATGAAAAATTTGTAGCTCAACTGGCAGATAATTTAACTTAAAGTATGAGGAAAAATATCTTGTTGTAAGTGAAATAATCTGCTAGAGGAAATATGACTTTTCATCACTATTAAGGAACCATAATGTCCTTAAGACAGTCCTGAGTTCGACTCCCATCCTCGGTTCCTTTGCTGCACATCTTTAGAACATTTCTAAATTACATTTGAACCAAATGACTTATTTTATAATATTCAAGCCTTTCTGAATATTGTCACTTTCCTAAAATAATATCTTAAGTTATTTTTGTCAAAAGTGATTTTTCCAAAAAGAAACTCCTTCTGGCAAAAAATGACTTGGGGATTATTTTAGGAAAGTGACGATGTGAAAACTGAGACAATAAAACATTTTCTTAAACATTTTTTGAAAATGTTCATCTTTACATTCAAGTTGAGCATAGCGATTAATCGTAGAATGTGATTAATCTGATTAAATCTTTTAATCGATTGACAGCAAGCTCTTATTTCTTTCTGAAAAGTCACTTGTAAGTTATTTTTTTAATCTCATTTCAAGTCTGCTGAGATATTTGCATTAGAAACTCAACCCAAAACTCTTGGTAAGATTTAGTTTTTTTGTTCCAGTGTGAACAAACGTTAGTCAGTGAGTGGATCAAACCTGACCTCTTCCACTCTCACACTCCCGATGTGTTCTGCTTCACTCTCAGTCTGGTTTGAGTCGCTCTGCGTTTGGTCCGGTCTGGCGGATGCTGGAGCATGTCCTCTGTGTCTGTGGGCTTGTCGCCTGTCACCTCCGGGGCTTCAGCGGGGGAAGCTGCGTGTGCTGTCCTGTGGCATGGCCCCACCAGCCTGCTGCGCCCGCGTGGAATGCGCAGGACGTGCAGCGAATGCGATGGAGGGGTGGGGGTTATATCTGTGGCGGACTCTGTCTGCATGTTGGCACCGTTCTGACGCTGCGCATGGTGGTTCTGTTCGGGTCAGCGGGCAGCATGTGGGCCTCCCCTTGTTCGACAGAGTGGCCTGTCAGTAACGGTTAGCCCTTCTCTCTTTCTCACCCCGCCTGGCTTTGTAAAGGGCCACAAGCAGGTGGGTGATGGAGACACACGCGCCCTCCTTTCCCGTCCTCCGTCCATCACAGAGTGCAGTAGGAACCACAGGCAGGGAGCACAGCACCAGCACACCTGAACACAACACACTGAACACTGAGACTTTCAGTCCCTGACTTAATGAAACCTGTTCATTTTGCTCAATCTGGATGTTTAATTAAAGTTTTCCAAGAATATTTAATGTTGATTTACAAATGTCATATGGTTCCTTTTAAGTAATTTGTACAAAAGAGGATTAGGACCACTGAGAAAAAAATTTCTTAGTCAAAATTCTTAAATAAAAGTCAACATTTGGAGGAAAAGTCAAAATTCTGAAATTAAAGTCAAAATTCTAAGAAACAAGTTAGAATTCTGGGGAAAAAGTAACAATTCTGAAATTAAAATCAGAATTCTGAGGAAAAATTTGAAATATTCCAAAATATAAGGCAGAATTCAGAAATTAAAGTTAGAAATGTGAGGGGAAAAAAAGTTCTAAATTTAAGAAAAAAGTAAAAAAAAAAAAAAAAAACTGAAAATAAAGTCAAAATTCTGAGATTAAAGTCAGATTTCTTTTTCAGTGGCCCTGATCCTAAATTCAATCAAGTTCTCATCAGGCAGAGGTAAACCTACATAAATCTTTGGTTTCTTTCTTCTGCTGCTGCTCGTCATCAGTAGATGCAGCTGATAAGTTCACTTTTAGAAAATCCCAACTTGTCCCAACAAAAACCTTAGTTATATTTTAGAATCATTTATCTTTCGTATTTAGATTACATTTGTCAAACTCAAGAGGGCAACACAAGCGTTGTGTATTTAAAGTTCATTTTATTAATCAAATTAAAGCATTTTCTTGTATCTATGCTTCCACATTACAACCATACGACTTTAAGAAGTACTCATCGAATAAAGACGGCTATTTATTCATATTTTAACATTAACAAATTTCTTAATGGGCAGTTTTATCAACACTTTCAGCCACAACCGGTCCAAAATGAAAATGAGTTTTTCACCTTGATTTAGATCCTTCACTTTGGAGTCGACTGGGTGAAATTTAAGATGAACACTGCCACCATCCTGCAGCCTGGAAGAACTACAATCTATTACACACTGATTGCTATATGTGTAAAACATGGTGGAGGCAGAATCACCTAGGGTTCTTATTTAATCTGATAAAACACCTTATGAGTCTGAAACCTCTTCTACACATTATTCAGAGATTAAAATCTTTGCCTCTCAGATTTGTGATTTTCTTTTCCTTATAGATATAATGGGCTCTTTGCACCTAAGGCGTTGACGTCACATCTCCAGGAGCTAATGCGGCTCACTTTTTTCCGCTTTGAGTTACCATGACTGGTAGAAAAGACTAAGTCGTATTTCAGATGCAAAAAAACAATACTATTAACATCGTTGTCTTCCTAATATAATGGGCTTTTAAGTTTTCGTTAATTTCCAAGCGATCCTGAATTAAGAAGATGGCTTGTAAATATCTGTCGCTACCAGCTAACGCCGCACAGCAAAGTTTGCAGCCTTCACTTCACTCCGGATCAGCCTAAAACTACCGGGGATACGGATGGTAAATAAAGGAGCCTCCCTGAGTTATTTCCATGGAATCACTTCTGTATTCAGCCTGAAAGAGTTTATGGTAACGAGAGAGCAGACCAGAGCCAGACAGCCGAGCAACTGATCCGCCTGTACATACTGCTGTAAACACCGTCCTATCTGAGCTCTTCACAAGAAACATGCAAAGGTATTAAAACGAAATAACACGGAGACATGAAGCAACACGGTCATATTTTTCTAAAAGCAGCAACTTTGAACCTGAACAGCTGAACCAGATCTCTGACACCAGAGCTGCGCTACTGTTAAGCTATCAGGCTTGTTGAGCTTCGTCAGGCTTCGGAAGTAAAAAGTCCGAACCATAACCTCCCTGTTAGTCTGTGACACTAACGACAATAAACAAATAAGATAAATACATTGTCGTTAGAATGTTTAGATACTTAAATAGCACATTTTACAAGAACAATGGAGAATATTGCCTACTAGCATAAGCTAACGTTAATGTTAGCCACAAAATTTAAGTAAAACTCACCTTCGTGTCAGTGAATGTATAACGAGGATCTTAAAACCTTTCTCCAGCTTACTTGTTGGGGCTTCGGATCGATGTACAAACCTTGGCCAAGCCCTGAAAGCACCTAATGTAAATGATATTTGTATTGGATCGGAAACAATCGAGCCGCTTTACCCCGAACGCGGAAGCTGAGGTGCAAAGAGCCCATTGATCCCAGGTTGCGTTAAAAACTTGACATTCAGATTAAGCTTAAAGAAAGTTTCATCACCGGAAGCTTTCAAATGTTTAAATTGAAATTTTAAGCTGAATTTGTTGAGCAGAATTGCGACACATTATCTCCATTTTTCCACATGATTACTGGTGTAAATAACAGACTGATGATACGAAACAAATTATTATATTTCCATAATCATATAAACCAGTTCTTATTCATTCATTTCATAGATGTAAGATTCTCCGTTTAGTCTTTGCAGCAGTTATTCTAGAGCATAATATCATGTATCATTATTCTCTAAATTCAAATACTGATAATGACTAACGTCTGCATATAAACACTAAATAATAAAAGAATAAAAGAACTAGAAAATTCATTCTAGATGTTAAACTCAAATGACTTTTTCTCTGAAGTGAGGTTTTCAGAGCGTCAGAGTTTAGAGGCCGTGTTTTTTGGCTGGTCTACTGGAGGAGGATGAGGGAGGGCTGCAGAGCAGCTCTCAAGGCCTCTTTTGTCTCTTTTTACAGACGAGATGAACGACCACCAGAACACGCTGTCCTACGTTCTCATCAATCCTCCTCCTGACACCATGCTGGAGATCAACGACATCGTGTAAGGACGCCGCTTCCTGTCAGGCAGCTTTGGTTGCATTTCTTCTGGTTTTACTGCCATATGGGAGTCTGCAGCATCAATCTCAAATCATTATCAGGATTTCTGCAGGACACAGGGAAATAAAAAACAAAAATCATAAAAGTAAAATCATAAAACATCACAATTAAAATTTTTTCTTCATATTTTTCTCACATTTCACATTTTCAGACTTTGCAAAAAAATAAATCTTCCAAAGCATTTTTATCTACATTATAATCTAAGTACACTTAAAATATATACTTCCTTAATATTGATAAAAGCTATTGGCTGATTATTTTATTTGTAACATGGGGAAAATGTCTTGTAGGTGAAATAATCTGCCAGTTGAACAAGTTATTTTGTATCAATATTAAGAAATTACTGACTTAAAACGAACAAACAGTGGAAACGATACTTCTGTGCTTCTCTTTTAGGTGGAGAAGTCCAGAGAAATCAACAATTAGCCATCAAAATATTTTCAACTTGACCTGCTCACTGCAAAAACACAAAATCTTACCAAGTAAGATCTAGTTTCTAGTGCAAATATCTTGAAATAAGACAAAACTGAGCAAGATATAGAGGCTTATTTTAAGTAAGTAATTCCTTAATATTGATATAAAAATGTTTCATTAGTAGGTTACTTCATTTGTAACATCAGAAAAATATCTTGTTGTAAGTGAAATAATCTAGTACTTAAATTATACTTGAAACAAGCTCCTATTTCTTCCTAAAACATTTACTTGTACGTTAGTTTTGCCTTATGTTAAGTGTAATAAGATGTTTTTACTAGAAACTACACAAAAATGCTTGATGAGATTTTGTGGTTATTCTTTGAGACATAAACCAAAAATAATGACTTAAAATCTAATTAGTTTAAACTTGGCTTAAAGAAAATGTAAACATTGTAATTTTTCATTTTGCATAAGTTAAACATAACTGGATACGTTTTGCTCATCTGAAATGATGTTTAGGTTATTAATTCTGTCTGACATATTGATTAATGTGAGGTTATTAAGGTATCTTTATGTTTTCAACATGAGGCAAACATTAAGATAAAAATTAGTGAACGTGCAAAACATATCATTGTGCATAGAGACCTGTATCTTACTGAAAAAATACTTGTAAATAAGTTTTATTTCATGTATACTCATACATTTGCACTAGAAACTAGACAAAAATATACTTGTGTTTTTGCACTGATTCTGGTTACTGGCTGATTTTTTTTATTTTAGCTTCTGTATGAATGTTAGTTAGCAGGTGTAAACAGAAGTTAAGCAGCAGGAGGTTGCATAATATTTTAATCTTCTTAGAGTAGCAGATGAAGAATAACGTGGTGGATTTTGTCCTTACAGGTACATTATTCGCTCCGACCCTCTGGCTCACATGCCAGAGGACTCACAGATGGGACAGGCGCCCCGAAACACCAAGAACCAACAGGACTTTGGCGCACAGTCAAGAAATGAAACTCACCTTTAAAAGCTTTGAGTCTTTTAAATAGATCTCATATACCTCGCACAAAGGAAGGCCTGCCAGGGGCGGTGATGAGGTGTTCATAGTGAATGTGCATTAAGTGTCTCTCGGCCTGAGACCAGAGATTAGCCACATCCTAAAAGACGGCCCTGAGATTCCCGTTTTCATCAGAGCTGCCATTGGAGGATGCATGAAGAGTGCCTAGTCATCACTTCCCCTCACAAAACTCCCTGCGAACGAGAACCTGAACGCTGCTTCCTCTGTCCAGCCCGACCGCCGAGATCAGAAGGGTTGTTGGTCGTTTCTGGGCCGATAGGTAAAATAATTTCATTTCATGTTTTGCTCAGGTGGGGGGAAGCTGCCCTTGTGCCACTACCGGCTTTTTGCCAATTTCTTCGCCTGTTTCTGCTTATAATCAGAAACTAACTGAAAATCATTCAGATCCGACAACTTAAACATGACGGTTTGCTAGAGAGCTGATGATTGGGTTGGTTTTCTACATTTTCAAGTATTACCAGGAAAATAAGGTACATGTGCAATTTTCTTACTTTACTGTCACTTTCATTTATCCTTGTGAACTTTTTGTCATTGTTTTAAATTTATTACATGCTTACACCAGTTGCACCTTTATTAGCCAAGTTAGCATTTCTCTCTGTAATTGTGTCAGTTGATGAAAAATGAACATTGTTAAATTATTTCCCTGTTAGAAATCATGACAGCTCCACATTCTATGAAGTTTTGTTTATTTATTTGTAAATACTGTTATTACTGTGCCATTTTTGAATTTATTTTTGGGACACCAGTGTTTTTCTTTTTTTGTATCATTTTCAAACCTGACTGCAACATCTGCTGCTGCTGCCGTGCAAAAAGTAAACATGCAGAAGAAAGAACATATAGTTCGGGAAATACATATTTTTAAGGAGGCTATCATATCAAATTCAGTGCCAAATTTAACCACTGTTGATCATAATACTTGCTATTTAAATCTAATTTGATTTGCTTGTTAGGAAAAATGAATTTAATGGAGGTGGACTGGGGAAAAAAAATCTAAAAATTCTGACTTTATTTATTTTAATCCCAGAATTCTGAGTTTAATCCTAGAATTTGAAGAATTAATTATTTTTATTATTTATTGTGTTTCTCCATCTATATAATGGCTGAAGTGTAAAGAAATACTGACTTAAAAAATGTTTTATTGGTCTTTGACAGTTTTAGACAGGAAGGTTAGATGTGAGGGGGGAGACATGCAGCTAAGACAAGAGTTCTGCTTTCCCCCAGCTCCTCACAGCACTATGAAATACTGACTTTTTAAAATATTTGGGGAGAATTATTTTTATTTTTAGCAACATGTACCTCTTAAATTATCAAACCATTAGCTCAGCTAAGTTTAGCGTGAGGTTTTAGCTACTGAGTGTGAATAGCCAGACTGTACACATGCTAACTTCAGTGAACTGGTTGACATGTAATTTTTGTACATCTGAAAAAGAGCAAATACTTTTTCCCTGTACTGTAAATCATATCAATATATAAAGTTACAACTATATCTGTTGTTTCAGGGAGATCATTAGTGGAACAGTTTTTTTTTTCTCTGTTTTTGAAAACTTAAAACCCGATTTGACAAAAAACATCTGAGCTATAAAATCATTTTGATTGTAAACGACTAACACGCTTTAAATGGCCTTTTAAGTTCTGCACAGCAGGATATTTTGCACAGGTATTCACAAACATAATCAAGTGTTTAATTGTCATACATTTATTTTGAAAATCAAGTGCTGTGGTTTGTGTACACCACAGTTTCAGTATTTATGCCCGAGTCATTAATTTTCATCTGTATCTTGGGTTTAATCACTATAAATATGAATTGTATACATGGCTTTGTAGCCATGAAAAGTAAAAAGGACTTGAACTATTTTTGCACTAAGCTCTGTGGCGACGTGCGGAGCGTGACAGCATGACCCTTTAATTTGAATCTGTAGAACATGGACAATATTTACCGGCAAAGCAAAGACCGATCATGCATTCATTAGCATGACTTCAGATGTTTGCAGATTTTAATTTTAGGTATGCTGTTCTTATTTCTCATTTCAAGCTATTCTAAAGTGATAGAGAAGGGATTGCGTCGTTTTCTTTACTGGTCCAGAAAACGTGTTTCACAGAGTCAGAAGTAACAGTTCAGTGAAAGCGACTGTGATGGAGGATGCAACCACTAATGTAACACCTTACAGGATCCTCACAACAAACCTTTATAGCACTGAACGACTTCACTTGATGTCTTCTGATGTCTGGACTCAACACACGGGGCATGTTATCTCTTAAAAGCATGTTTTGATATAAAAAGCTTGCCAAGAACGAAACATTTCCTACCGTTAGCAGAACAGTTAGCGTGGCGTCCTGTCGCTAGATTAAAAAAACCCATAACTGAATCAACTGCTTGCAAGTTGGAGCCATTATTTGATACTCTGTATTTATATGAATGGAACGTGCATGTTGTCTAGATGTTATCAAAAGCCAATGTATTATGTTTACCTCCACTTTGTTTTTGATTCATTGTCAAACAGAGGATGATCCATTTTGTACTATTTCTTATGAGAAGTGCACATACAGAAACGAACAAATAAATGCTGCATGCAGCCAAATCCACCGACTGGAAGATGTTTTTATTTGACTTCACACTGAGTTTATGATAAACATTCAATCCGATGGTGATAAACAGTCACCATCGATTCTATTTATTTCAACTCGTGCAATTATACAATTGTACATTTTTGAAAAGCAGAAGTAGAGCCTCCTGCACAACCAACAATAATGCAGCAAATATTTTCAGAACAATAAGTCAACAAAACGCTTGTATTTTCCAGAAGTGGTAAAACCAGCTGATCAAACGTGCTGCTTGTGTTATTAGGTGATGGGTTGGGCTCAGCTAGGGTTGCTAGGCAACAGCTTAGTGCCCGTGGAATGTGACGTAATCAGATTTGCTTGTCACAGAAAAAAAAATACAGTAAAAAGGCAGGCAGCTGAGATCCAAATGGAAGAAAAAAAATTGTATAGGAAGTGAATATGTTGATTTTAAGAAACTCTTGAAACTATCCTCTTGTCTAAACTAATGATCCACTCTCACAGGATAATCTTAAGAGTGTTGAATCTGATCTCATCGCCGCTGCTTGTTAATATTATTCTGTTTCCACCTCTCTCTCGTCCAGCGGCCGTTGTTCTGAACCACTTCATGAAGCAGGTCCATGAAGGCGTATTCATTCCCTGACAGCAGAGTTTCGTCATCTGGAGAGGCGCCACCAGAGGGCGCCTTCGCCCCAGCGGCGGCTCTGTTTTCTGCCCGCTTCTGGTCCTTCCTCACACCTGCCTCTCTCTTCTTCTTTGCCGGATGTTCTTCGGGCTTCAGCTCTTCGCCGGTGCTGACCCAGATGTCTGTCTGTGTTGCAGAATCTGGATCCAGGTTCATTTCTTCCCCCTCCGACACGCGGACAGGAGTCTCCAGAGGTTTGAAGCTGTCTGAAAGACTCAGAGTTATGTTTGTTTCCTCGTCTTCACACCGGTTAGAGCTGCTGCTGGATTGCTCCATCATCATCTTCACATCTTCTGAGACCTTCACAGTTGCATTCCGAGTCCAAACAGTAAACTCATCAGCTTCCTCTTCCTCCTCTTTGGCTTTGCATCTTGCCTGCCACTGAGCTGCAGTAGGAGGCCAGGTGGAGATCCTCATGAATTTTCCTCTCTGATGACTCTGACCTGGACCTTCTGCAGACTCTTCATCAGGATTTGGTTTGTTCTGCTTGGTGCCGATACTCAAGTACGGTATAACGTCCATGTTGACATGATCACACTCCTGGTTTTCACAGGGATTTCCATCATCACCTTCTTGCTTCACACACTCCTCCATCGAGTCTCTGGTTGTGAAAGTTTCTGGGTGAACTTCTCCTCCCATTTCAGCTCCAAGGTTCTCTTTTTCAGAGTCTTCAGAAGTGACTTTGTCATTCTCAGACACACAGAAAGGAGTTGAGAGGATGACTGCGTTTGCAGACTTTGCTCTGATGCCAGTGAAGGATTTTCTCTGAGCCTTTTCCAGACATCCAGATTGATCCCGACTCGACACGCCATCTCCTTCCTGCTTCTCTTCTTCTTCTGTTGGACATCCAGGCCTCACGGCTTTGTTACTGCGATTCCTCCTATGCATCAGTGCCATGAAACACGCAAAAAGCAGCAGCATGCATAGGACCACTGCACAAGAAGAAAGCCATAATCTCATATCAAGATGAGATTTTTCAAACCAAATTAACTAAAAATGTTCAAATAAAAAGAGGACTCAAACCAATAACAGCGATTAGAGTGCAGATCTTTGTGTTTGAGGTTGTGGATGAACCTGAGGATGAAGGAAATGCAAATTAATACATTTGGTTTTAAATGTGAGACTAATTCAGAAGAATCACACACACCTACGACTCGTGTAGGTGTAGTTACAGGTCTGATGACTGATGATAATGTCGTCACATAATGTCCTGACAGCAACAAAAGATTAAAAAAAATTAATAAAAACTCTACAAAATGGAATGCATACAATCATTTCTTGATGTAAGATTAATCTCAATTCAATTTTTGTCAAGGAAGCGAGATGAAAGCAGTTACATGTTCCACTGGCGCCGCCTGCTGGTAAGAGACAGGATTTCAGGCCAACTCTAGTATGTAATTTCTGTTTCACGAAGCATCAGACCCGATGAGAAACGCATTAAAGTACAGAAGTATTTAGCTGAATTGGTTATTAAATCACAATAATATATTTCAACTGCAATGGAGCGGTGACCTGACAATGACTGATAGAGTCTCATAAGAGTTTTATCCTGAAAATAAAGTCTGAATAAACGACTGTTGATCTGCTGCGCTTTTTTCAAATCCAAAGTTAGTGAAGACCAGGAAACTTTAGACTACCTCATAATTTCCTAACAAAGCTTTGGCTCCGGCTAACACTGTCATAAGTAACAATACAGAAATCTGGCTTTACGTAAAACTCTGAGAACTCAAGAAGTATTGTCAAAAGCAAATCAAAAGAGACCGGAAATAACGATAAAGATGAGCTTAAGGCCGCTATGAACGCAACCGGGGCTTCCTCGATGCCTTAGCAGAACCACAAGCTGATCATCTCGATGCCAAAAGGCTGAATTTGGTGTTAGAAAAAAAAATATATTTAACCTCCGAGGGAAGAATGACCTGAAAGATGTAATTTCTAACTATGACCGCATGGTGGTGCTGTTGGTCACAAAGCCACCAAGAAAACTTTACTGGTGTGTTTGTCGTCCTTATTTTTATTCCTGTATAAAACTAAGGCATGTATGTAGACATTAAAAAAATTCAACAAAACCACAGCAGCTACAGATTTTAATCATATAATAATTATATAAATATCAGTCAAGAAGTATATTATCTGGGCATTTAAAGCAGACAGCTTTTTACCTGGTGTTTTATTCTAAATTATTTTAGCAGAGTTTTTACCTAATACAAATAAATTCACAATTCAAATACCATAATATACATTTTTGATAACTTATTTAATCCAGCCTCCTTTTATACATCTTACTTCACACATATTCTTCATTTACCTTTAAGTTGACTAATTGTTTGCCCTTAGTTTTACACTGATATAAAAGGATCCTAAAAGTATCAGCCTGCACATACCAAGTAGGGAAAACTATGTCTAATGTTAAATAATTAGCCCAGATGTACCAGGGGATGAAGATGACGCTGTGGCATCAGGCGGTTTTGTTCTCTCAGAAGTCTCTGAAGAGGAAAGTGTTGCTGAGAGATGAAGCTGAAGAAACACTTTTAAGAGATTAAAACAGAAAGGAGGAGAAATAATCCACATGTACCCATGAGAGCAGAAGTCGTTTGAGTTGGGGTAGTGGATTTGGTATGGAAAGATCTTTCCGTCTTTCCAGATGTTTGCTGTGAGCGAGTTGTTTGAGTTTTACCTGAAGATCAAAAAGGTACAAACAATATTTATTCATAGAAAGTGATTAAAAAACAGGGTCTAAGGATTAATCTTGGATCACAACCAAACATGTTGAAATGACAGATGTACTGGTTGGAGTCGCTGAACTCCTCAATGGAGGTGTGGCAGTCGAACACACAGACACGTTGAAGACTGGTCGACCTTCCAGATGTGGAGGAGTCTTACATTTCACACTCATCCGATTCACCAGCAGAGATGTATTCAGTTCTGAGGACAAGGAAGGAGTTTTAACCTTTAAATGTTCTGAAAACAGTTTGAGTTCTTAGTGCCACAAGTTACAAACCTTTCAGAGAGTCAACAAAGTCCTGGGCATCACAAGAGCAGCTCCAGGGATTCCCATAAAGTCTGATGGACGTTAGAGACTTTAGATCCATGAAGATCTGCGGGGAAAGCCTCATCAACTGGTTGTCTGACAAATCCAGATCAGTCAACTTCCTCTGGGATCTGAAGGCATCGGGATGGATGGTGTGGATCTTGTTCCCTCTCAGATTGAGCTTCTTGAGGTTTGTGAGTCCCGTCAGATTCGACTCGTTCAAATATTTAATCAGATTGGAAGAGAAATCTAGCTCAGTGATAGTAGCAGGGCTTCTGAACCAGTTCTGGTTAACGTTGGACAAACTGTTACCATGTAAAATGAGAATTTTCAGATGCGAAAAAGAGCTGAAGGCATTCTCAGCGATTCCTGTGATACCCGAGTTTTGGCTTTCGAACTTTGTGATGGAGGAGAGGCTTACGCTTTGCAGAACCGTGGAGTTGATTTCTCCAACGTTCGCTAAAGCCACAATCATGGTTGTACAATTAGGGATGAAATCTGAGAGAAAAAGTGAAGCACAAAGATACATTTGTCTCCTTTGCTTTATAAATCTGAAATACCAGCTTATATATTTGTTTACATTATGGGAAAATGAGTACATCTTTCTAGGGTTTAAAATGCATCATAAAAATGATCAAGTTTTGTTTGGAAGGAATGCCAAAAGAAAAACTTGAATTTGAAAGCGAGTCTAAAGTTTTTAATGTTGGATTGAGAACATTTCAATCCAACACTGCTGCAGTAAGTTAAATAAAACCAACATAAGTCATCTTAGGGAAATTACTACCTAATACAGCTGAGGATTTGACTAATAGTTCAAATGCAGACAAAGTGTTGGATTAGAATCAAATTCCTACTACAATCGTAAACATCAGTGTTTAAATGCAAGAACAAGTTTCATAAAAGGTAATACCAGTTTCTCAAAAAACTAAATTTTATTTTTCAGTGAAGCTGTTGCTGCTTAATCTGTCAACTTTATTCATCTCAAAGTTTAAAAGCTGGAGTTCTCACTTGTCAGAGCATCAAAGCAGAACAAAACCGACTCCCCTTTTGCACAGGGACGTCCGAGACGAACACTTCCCAACAACACAGCCAGAGCGACTACGCCTGTGGAAACATACAGCATCAATCACACGAAAACTCCACATTTTAAATGGAAAAGCTTCTGGAGCAACAAGTCTGACAACTCACCTTTCATTTTGAGTAGATGGATCAAACGCTCATCTCCGTTTGACTGGAAAGAACCGTCCGCACAGTTTGATGGTCATCACCTGAACAACCAGGACTGGTTGCCAAGGAGGATCATGTCTCGCCATGGTTACGAGAGCTGGCGTTAAAAGTCGCGGTTCCAGTTGGTTGGCAGAGTGAGCAGCAGTTTGCGCCGGGGGGTCCCAGAGATGTGGTTAATTTAGAAACCTCAATGTAAACGCAGCAGTATCAGTTTTCTGACAAACACTCCCGTGAAAAAGATGCAGTGGCATGACAAAGTAAAGCAAAAAGAGTGAAGTCTGTGCAGTGCCAGTGAAAGAAAAACAGCAAGAGTGATGGACAAATCAAACAAAACAGAAATGGAAAAAAGTGACTTTTATTTACTTGGAAATTTATTGTTTCAGTGCTTCAATTTTAAAATAAATAGATGACATGGGATCAAAGATAAAATTAAACATGGATGAAAAGTACACTAGTGTAACAAAAAATGGTGATCAAATGCCAATACAATCTTTTAGTTAACATAAAAATATACTTTCATACATTTAAAGACCACTTTCCACCACTTATGCACCCCTCCACACACACACACACACACACACACGCGCACACAGACATCAAAATGCAGCAAACGATTCATCAAGTATCGAGTAACTTTTGGAGAGACAGCAGTAGCAACGATTCAGTGACGCTCCTCAGCTGCGGCCGTCAGTATCAAATCTTTAGCGTTTGATTTTTCTTTACACAAACAGCAGTGTTACGTATTAGTTTGTCAAACTCTGAAACCGAACAGAAAGTAAAGTGCTTGTGCGACACTTCTGGTTGTTCGAGGCCAACGAATGGTTTATTTAACAAAAAGAAAAGGAAAAAAAAACAAGGAAGAAGAAGAAGAAGCACTTTGAAGTTTTGCAAAGACAGTGAAGAAGAGAGACGATGTGGCAGTGCTTGTCAACACCTTGGAGGAATGTTCTTTAATGTTGATACACAACTGAGCCACAAGCCCTCCCTCAATCCCTCCCCCCAGCGTGAGGATATCAAATACTGTCAGTCGAGCAAAGCGGGAAGCACCCTTCACGACGAGAGTGTCCTCTGCTCGTGTGAATAAAGATGGGATGTAAATACTCAGAGGGGAGGAAGAGGCGGAAGGGTTACATTGCATGAAAAGAAGCCGTCGACAAGTATTTTGAGTGCACCTTTGTACAGGACAATTCAAGAGTGCCCGGTGGAGAGAAAAAACAAAAAACAAAAACAAAACAAAAAAAAACAAAACACAACTAAGCTCTAAACATCAGAGAATTCCCGTTATGATGAAAACACATAACATCTGCGTAAACTTGAACTACATCGCTTCAATAAAAATGATTTAAAAGAGCTAAAACGAAACAAAAACTGTTGTACCAAGGCCTGTAGTTTCCCCGTTTTTCTAAAAATCCTCAAGGGGAAAAAAAAGGGATGTTTCAACAAATAAAAATGTAGATAAAATGATCAGTTTTTTCCCTTTTTTGCAACACACCTACCCGGTGCTACACGATCAGCGTCTAGTTTAAAAAGCGGCTGAATAAATGGATGATAGTACCACGATGCGTGAGAGAAGGCAAAAGGATGTCTGGAGATTCCTCCATCCTGACGAAAAGAAGAAAAAAACAGTTCAGAGCAGCAGGATTCTGGAGATCGGTGGTGAGGCAGAAGTCGGCGATGCCAGCCTGATTTGACAGTCAACATGGGAACAGATTGACGGAGTGGTCCGATGATCCTAAACGGGTAAAACAAACGTCTCTCCACCTTCATGCCTACATCTATCCGAAGGAGAAGAAGGGGTTTTAGTGCTGCGGCCGAGCTTTCAACCACGACAGTGCTGAACTAATAAATACTCCATGTAAAAATGGACGTTCTCTACATATTAGAGAAACAATGCCACATGCTTGCTTCAAAATAACTAAAATAAACCTGAAGCAATCACACCGATATCACAGGGAGGAGGAGGAGGAGATGATTCACCAGTCCCTCCACCTAGACGTGAATCCTCCCAAGTAGGTTTCCAGGCCAAGCTGGGCGGCGAGATAAGACGGCGCAGATCTGAAAGCGGTCTGCTACTTCCCCGTTTTCTTTGGCACAGCGCTTCTCTTGGCCTGCCACAGGTGGTTGTGGATGGTCAGGGCGTCCACGCTCACCGACACAGTCTTGGCAGGGATGACGGTGAACTGTTTGCGGTCCGAGCTGTACTTGTACAGCTTGTCGATCATCTTCTTGCTGATGCTCTTGGGTCCGGTGCCCGTCAGCTTATGGATCTCTTCCGTGTCAGGGAAGTAGGTGTAGAGTGCCCGGAACTGGCAGCCGCCATCACGAAACAGGATCATCAGGTGGTTGGATTCACACTTCTCCAGCTCCTGGAGAGGGAGAAAAACGAGGAGAAGAAATTAAATTCCGAGCGCAACAATTCAAAACACAAAGGAAGAAAAACCAAAACAAATCACACTCTTCCTAGGAGAAGCATGGCAGACAAGTGAAGTTAAGAAGTTTAAGGTTGGGTTGGCACATCTTTGAACACTTAGAAAAATGCAAACACTGACAGGCAGAGAAAGTGAAGCTTTAATGAGGAAACTTGGTATAAACGGGTTAAGCTAAGAAAATTCACTAATCTCATAAGTTGGTCTAGTTCAGGTAGAAAACTGACCTCCAGGATCTGGTTCTTCTGGGGTTCGTTGACTTTCCCCGCCAGGCAGCAATGAGAGATTGCATTGTGTATGATGGGCTTATTTGACTTGGCACTGGGCTCTTTGAAGAGTTTAGGGCCTAACGAAGCAAAAAAGTTGATCAAATTATAATAAGACAAATGGTAATGTGTCAGAAAATTAAACATAACATTCACAGCAAGAGTCGAGCTTTGAATTCTGAAAATGACCAACAAAAGCAAAGAAACTGAACAATTACATTCATTTTCAGTCAAAGGATGAAAAACCAGCATTTATAAAACAACAGATAGTTGCAGCCTTTTTTCTCACCAGTGTATTCAGCCATGGAAGTGATGGAGGACGCGGTGGAGCCGTTGTCCCAGTCTCTCTCTGCGGCTCGGCTGTTGTTGCGACTGCCTGGAAACGACTCCACAGAGTCACAGCTGGACACGGCAACAAAAACAGAGAGCCAGAGAAATTAGAGGATGTCGTAATTCATTACACAACAGATTCACAATTAACAAGGTTACAATTACAAATGCAGTCGGGGGGTAATTTACCGCTGGGAGCCGGCCCCTCCGGAGTTGACGCTGTCGGCCTCGTTTGTTGCTGCAGAGGCCAGAGACAGATTGGAGCCTGACTGGGCGTTGCTCAGGTTGTCTGCTGCAAAGAAGAGAAATTCAATGTTTAATGCAACGCAATTTGGGGTTTGGAAAGAAAATCTTGGTAATTTATCTGTAGATGTAACAAAAGTAAAGCAAAGAACTGGAAAAGATAAAATATATAAAAAGTATGTTTTTGACATGATGTAATCTTATGGGACAGATATTCTGTGAAAAGATCAGTTTCCTTCACCTCCTCCCTGAACAACTATTGTCGTATAAAAAAAATGCAATGCTCCCTGTCAAAATTAACCAATCAGAACCAAGAGGAGAGCCTCAGCACTGTCAATCAACATCATGTACTTGCTGCTAAATGAGCAAATGTAGGAGAAACAACTTGCCTTTACAGAAAAACTGACTATCCACCATGTTCCGTGTACATGCTAACTAGCCTTAGCATTCGCTGCAGGCTTTGCTAGCTGCAGCATAGCTAAAGGGGGGGAATGAAAAGGGAATGAGCAGCACTACAGGAGACTGATTTACCCGCCTCCTGGCTCTGATTGGTTGATTCTAGTCATCACTGGGAGAAGGCAGATGAGCTCAATTTTTTTTCAGATTTTCTGTCTCATAACATACAGTCTTATAGTGACAGTTTCACCAAATATATTTAATAAAAGTTACACAGTCCAGCTTTAATGTGAAGGGAAGTTCTGATTTAAGAGTCTCACGTGTGGAAGAGCACTTGGAGAAATGATCAGTGGCAGATTCCTCTCTGATAACCGGTTTGTGTTTGTGTTTCTGCTTGGGTTTGGGCGTTTTGGGCTTCACCAGGCCTTGCTCCTCGAACATCTCCTGCTGCTTCCGCCGCAGATACTCCTGCTTTATCAGCTCCCGCCGCGTCTTCTCCTCCTCTTTACGCAAGCGGTCCTCCTCCGCCTTTCGCCTTGTTCAAACCAAATACAAATTTTAGCATTTCAAGGGACGGTAAGATCCGTTTGCCATTACTGGTTGATCTACCTGGCTTCATCTCGTTTCAGTTCGGATTCAGCTTCTAGCTGTTGTTTGCGAATACGAGCCTCCTCGGCTTTCTTCTGTTGTTTCAGCAGGAATGCTGCCCTCTTCTTCGCAAGTTCATCCTCAGCTTTCTGCTCATCCTAGGATATGGCAAAATGTTAAACACCATTTAATTACAAAACAACTAGACCAAATTTCACTGTAGAGATAAAATCAATACTTTATGACTTCTTGGAGAGGTAACGCACATTTTCCTTTTCAAATACTCAACTCTAATTTTCCAATTCACCCTTAACAGAAAAGTCAAATCCTTTACAAAGTGGTTTAAGATCAATGTTGTGTGTGTCCATATTCAAAGGCTGCATTAGTAGACCGATTACGTCACAGTGATGTGACCAAGGCTCCTCCAAATTCATCCTTCGCAGCTCATACTTTCCCAAGATTCTCTTAGGTCAAAAATGAGACTGGTGTTCTTGTAACAAACCAAGAGAGAAGTACAGTCCTAAATGTACTAACTTTCTGTCGCTCCAGAGTATAAGTTGCATTAGTCCAAAAATATGACATGAAGAGGGGAAAAAAACAATGACTGTAAGACACACTACCAGCCAAACGATGAAAAAAACTGAAATACAGTTCAGAAAAATAGAGCAAGTCTATTCATATCTGATAGTAGGAAAGTTAAATGCTTAAAGTAGATGTGCTGTTGGACATCTGTACTTCGGAAAATGTTTGTACAAAATTTTTGTATTAAGCTGCATTAATAATATAATAAAGTGGATGAGTAGACAAGTAAAGATCACTTAAGCTTGGGACTGGGGAATACATCTGTAACAATATATATTGCGGTAGACAAGCAATCAATATCAATAGATAATCTATATTTTAGAATAGAATATTTACTGAACGCCAATCCAGAACCTCACAGCATTCTGGGGGATGTAGGCAGAGGAAAGGCTTCAGCCGCTGAAACTCTCAATGCTAGCAAAGCAAAGTTGATGGCATCAACCAACTCACTCAGTCTTTGGTTACCTAGCAACTCACTCACTTTTTGGTTGCCGAGCAACAAACTGGTACAGCAGCAGTTTAAGGTTTCACCACCGTGAATCATAACTGTTAAAAATGATAAAGATCACCTCACCTGTTTGGCAGTACTTCAGATATTTAAAAAAAAAAAAAAAAAAAACTTAATCAATAGACAATTATTAATATCAACTGATATGAAACTTTATATTATGATGGCTTTTTCTTTTAAAGATCTTTTTGGCTCTAGTGGCCTTTATTTGATAGTTAATTGACAGGAAAGTGGGTAATGAGAGAAGGGGGAAGACATGCAGCAAAGGTCGCCAAGGCCGGGAATCGAACCTGCGACAGCTGCATGGAGGACTGAGGCCTCCATATGTAGGTTGTGTTTAACCCCTGCACCACCACAGCACACACACTTATGATGGCTTTTTCAGTCATTTTGTCCAGCCTTACTTCAACTCATAACATCGTTGTAAGAAAAAAAACAAAAAAAAACATGAAATGAGAGAAGGATTACCTTGAAGAAGAAGCCCATCACTGACTTCTGCTCTCCGTCGCCTTCCTCTGCTGCGGCGTCCTCAGCGCCCTCCTCTTCCTCTGGGGCCTTCAGCTCGGACAGATCCACCTCGATCAGGTGGGCTTTGCTTCGCTGTGCCTCTTCTGACAGGAGTCCTTCCTTCTCTGAGGAACTGACGTCACCCTCTACCTGCGTGCTGGACCCAGACTCGCCAAGCGGTTCTGGTGCAGGCACGCATGCTAGGTCCACGCGGGTTGGCAGGCGCATGTTGGCCTCGTCGTGAAGGCGGAAGGTGGCGCTTCTGACATGCCCAGATCCCGGTCGGTCCATCATCTCCGCGGCGGTGGGGTTTCGATCACATCTGGGGGACCTGCCCCCAGATAACTGCCGTGGGCTTGCTAAGGTTTCTGACCCGCCCTGGGACGGGGTGAGAGCCCTGGAGGCCGGTCGGCTCTGCTCCTTCGCCAGTTTCAGCTCGGACGGCTTGGACCTGGAGCTCCGGCCTGAGCTCAGCTTGGGCGGCTTCCTGGTGGGGGCGCTGCCCGACCCAGAGAGGTGCTCCACGAAGTGAAAGCCTCCCGTCTTCGAGTCACCGTTTTTGTCTCCTGCGTGTGGAGGAGGCGGCGCCGCGCCGGGTGGGGATTGCACATTCTGTTTCATCAGCATCTCCTGCTGCAGCGACAGTTGCATCATCTGCTGCTGGATGCTGCCGATGGCTTCGTTCAGCAGCTCGATGGAGCGGCTGCATTCGTTCAGGTCCAGTTCCTCGTCGAGATAAAAGCTCCCGCCGTTCCCCTTCTTGTCTGCTTCCAAGGCATCCGTCCCCTCTGCCTCCTTCTGCCCCCGTAGGGTGTCGACACACATATCGTCTTTGCTTAAGGGTCCCTTCTCCCCGTTGAGATCGTCTTTAGAGATGTCTGCTTTGAGTGAGCTGGGCAGCGTGTCGCTCCGTCCGCCTCCTTTCTTAACGATGTGCAGAAACGCCGCTTTGCCCAGCTTCTGTCTCTGCCTCGCCGCCAGCACCTCCATCTTCTTCTTCTGGTGCTCAATGGCTCGCCGCTTCTCCTCCAGCTGCATCCGGAGCTGAACGATTTCAGACGCCAGCACGTTGGTGCCACCGTCACCTGGACGATTGCACCCTCCCAAGGGGGAGGAGGGGCTCTGATCTCTCTTCAGTCTCCAAGACGATGACAGAGGTCCGCTGCTCTCCGACCCGTCCGGGGTCGTCCTCTGGGAGCTGGAGGCGCTGGAGCGCAGGTCGTGGTTGCTGCCGAAGCGCTGCTGCTGCGCTTTTCGCTCAGCGAAGGAGGTCATGCGCACGCTGCCGCTGGCCATGCTGCTAGCTTGGGAGTGTGTGCTGAGGCAGGGGCTGGAGCGGCCGCTGGCGCCATTAAAGTCTTTGTCTTCGTGCTCTTTGACATTCATGTCCTCCTGGAGCTTGGCTGACTCCTCTTCGTCTGCTTCGTCGTAACCTTTCCTCGAGTCTTTAGTGGTCAGAGCTTCGTCCAGATCCTCCTCTTCCTCATCCAGGTCCTCCAGCTCTGCCTCCGGACCGTGGACGCACTTTGGCTCATCAGAGTCCGAGTGAAGGTAGAAACCTTCAGCTGGCTCCCTGGACGAACAGTTCACGCTGCTGGATATGACTGGTCTGAAATCCGCCTGCTGCCGCTCGTCCGTCAAGCGTTCCTCTTCACCTGGAGCGGGAAACGTCTGGTTGAGATCAGAAGGCGCTTTTCTGCGAACGGCAGCTGAAGACCCATCTCCACGGCGTAAGGAACCCCTACCTGCCGAGCGGGGCCCCTCCCCGCTCTCCTCCTCTTTGTTCAGACATACAGATTTCTCTTTAGCCGTTTTCAGAACAGCAGGCATCAGTGGTTCAAGGTAAAAGCCGTCGGCGGCAGGCGTGGAGTCGGAGGAAGGTCTAGGTATGGCTGTGGCAGACGCAGCAGGCCCGTCGGATCGTTTCGGGATGACAGTAGCGTCGGCGGGAGTTTCTTCCCCGTCCTCCATGTTGACATGACTCAGTAGATTGTGGCCGTTGACTCTTCGCATGGCAGCGAGGGACGACTGGTGGACGGCGGTCTGATGTTTAGGAGTGACGTTGGTGACGTTGGACGCCAGGCTGTCCTTGCTAATGGAGCGAGCCAGACTCACGCTGTCGCCAGAGGCAATGTCAGCGTCGCTGTCGGTGGCAGAATGCAGCATGAAGGGGCTCAGCGTGGACAGGGGTCTAAAAAACAAAAAGGAAATGTGTTTTTATGATTTAATTTCCCTTTGGATCAATTAAGTATTTTTGAACTTGAATGATGTACAGTTTATAATTTTTCCACTTTTGTGGTCAGATTAGGACGGAAAGGAAGTTGACAGGGGGTCAAATTTGCACCATTCTTAAATTGTGTTTGACATTCAATCATTTCAAACCCTAGGTTGAACTTTGGACTCCAGTAATTCAGGAGTTTGGTTTGGTTCGAATGATAGGCTTCCACACAACACATCGTGGTTGCAATTTTATTTAGGGGTATCATAGCAACAAGTTTCTTTCCACTTTAAAGCAATACACTACTTTGTAGTGATCTATCAAATAAAATCCCAATAAAAAAAGACGTTTGTGGTTGTACTGACAAAATGTGTTCATGTTCAAAGGCTGGGAGTACCAACAGCAACTGTAAATACGACATCGATTGAATAAAAGTGTGTTTTTTTTCCCCATGTACCTTTGCCTTTTGTCGGGCCACGCTGCAGCAGAGCCTCTGAGTTGTTGTCCGTCCATCTGACTGAGAGAGTTCGAACGGTTTCTCAAGCCTACGGAGGAAAAAAATAAAAATGAAGTAGGACAAGAAAATGAACCTTCATTCCCAAGAGATGTGAAGACTTATATTTACCTCCGCCGTCGTCCCCTTGCTGTTTTTGTTGTCTCTGTCTAAGAGGAAGCAGCGGATGAGAGGGACTGAAGGCCGGACCGCCCTTACTAAGACCAAGCATAACAAACGCAATGAGAAGTTTCTAAGAAACCCTTACTGTAAAAAATAGACAAACAATAAAAACAGTACATTTCAATATAATCCAACGCTTCTAGGGTTGAAACTGTAATAGTGATTGAAATTATTAGCAATTTAGGAATAGATTAATTGTTAACTGGAGTACACATACATAAAAAAGGTAATTTGATGAAAAGCATCATATTCAGAGTCGTAAAACCAAAACTGTACAAATAATATATACATTTTGCCAGAACTTCTCAAATTACTTAGTTTAACTTCACTTAGTACAAATTCTGTAACAAAAATTAGCTCTGCACTGTACTGATGTTAAATCAAGCAGAAAGGGCCAAGCTTTTCACACGTTAGAAATGTTTTAGCTGCAGATGCATCCTTTGCTAAAAATGATCAAGCATACACTGAAGGAATTCAATTTTATTGCATTTTATTCAATAAAATGTTTATTTTCTCGTTCAAAGAATGAACTGTATTTGCTTTATATACAGAATAATATAAGAATAAAATGAAAAATGCGCAGAATGTGCTTTTTAAAAAAAATCTGATTAATAGTCAGAATAATCGTTAGTTGCAGCCCTAAATGCCTCACATTATATTTCAAGACAACACAGAAAACACACAGTTGGAATGGGTTTAGACAACCATGACACAGAATCATGTGAGAAGGAACACCAGACACCACTACATATGTACCCATGTTTGAATTTACTGCAGCTGCTAAAAAAGGAGGTGAAGGGAAAGTAAAAAAGACGAGAAGAGACTTACAGAGGGTCAGAGCCTTCGGGGTGCAGGAAGTACCTGTTACAGACTTCGGGGTTGCTCTGGTTATCTGCCACACCAGGACTAGTCAGAAAGCTGCGCTTGGTGGCGTTGGAGATGGGCACTGATGGCCGGGCACTCTTGGGATGAGCTATGGCTCGAGCTAAATGGGGAAAAAAAGGGAGAAATTACAGCCATCTGTAACCTGCGGGGACCACAAGTGGCTCGTTGGATCTTCCAGAGTGGCTCTTAATAACTTTGGATAAAAGTAAAGAACCAACTAACAATGCACTTTGGGTTTTGTTTGTTGTGATGCTTACCATCTTTAAACTCTTGAAGGTCTCTGGGTTGGACGAACTCTGGCTTGACCGTCTCAAACCACCAGAACAGCTCAGCAATGAACACCATAACGTTGTGCTGCAGACAGAGTTAGAAGCACATCAGAAATGCTTGAATGGAGAGAAGTGGTGACATTTAAAAGCAGCAGTACAAGTTGAGTACTTTGACTTCCATGAAAGAAACTGAAATCTGTCGGATGCGATTACCTTGAGAACAAGCGGTGAGTAGAGCATGTCCTCCATTGTCAGATAGCAGCTTTTATTCAGATATTCACTGGCAAATTCTCTCAGCAGCTGGATGTTGTACAGACTATCAGCGATGGAAGGGACTTCCTTCAGGCAAATATCTGATCAGACAGGCGGCAGAGAACGGGTCAGATCGGGATGCAGCTCAGTGACCGGACGACTACAAATGTCACGCTGAGAGGAACTGTGAACCGTGTGCGAAAAACAAAAATAGTCTTACACACATTCATGCTACATTCACAGGGTTTGTACATTTTCCCACTGTAAAAATAAATCACTTTTCAAGCATTTTCAAGGTAAGTTTTCACATTTTTCCAGCACCACCACATTGAAGACAAAAACTAAATTAAAAAAAACAAAAAAAACTAAAAAAAAAAGGACATTTTATTCAGAGGAAGTTTATTGTCGTTTATTTGAAGGCAACTGATAATTAGTAAGATGTTGCTAGAGATTTTGAGAGTGTAAAAGTGAATGAATGAACTACATCTCACCCTCCAGCTTCATGATATCAGGGCAGTAGTAGTGGACCACGGTGAGCAGCGCGGCGCCGTCACAAACGTCCCTCATCAGGTCTTCCAGCAGCGGGAAGAAGGGCAGCTGGCGACCTGATGCGTGCTCTCGACGATACCGGACCTAACCAGCAGGGGGAGACCATCAGGGTTTCATGAGGATAAGAATGTCATCATGAAACATCCCTAAAGCAACAACACGGTTCCCCAGCTATAAATCAATTTTCCAATTAATACTGAAATGCGTTCTTCAAAGCACATTAACCTTGAAGGTTCTCCTTCAGTTAATGCTCAAACTAATGAAGGCAGCAGGTCAAGGTTCCCCCCAGGACTTTGAACTAGTGGGGGATTTACTTTATTACCCTTCAGCTGATCAGTTTAATGGTGTATTTTGAAAACATTACACTGCTGACTAGGCCTGTCGCAATAAGCAGTAGATCAATTAATTGCATGATAAAACGAGCTCAATTATTTCCATTTGCATGAATTATCGTTTTTCTTTTTTCTCTCTTTCTACTGGATGACAAAAGTCTTCAGTATGGTACTTTGGTTTCAATTAATCTGAAGGTCAATTTTGTTTACAGAGATTTCAAAATAATTTTTATTTTGTTTGTTCTGTTTACTTATTTTGGATATTTAAAATGTCTTCCAGTTCCAACATTAAATGTTAATTTGAATTGAAAGTCTATTGATCTTTGAGAATGTGTTCTTGCATTACATCACTTGAAAATGATATAGAAAACAACAATATTATCGTTTATCCTAATAACTTCTGGGACAATTTGTCGTCCAGCAAAACGTGTTATCGTGACAGGCCTGCTGCTGACTGAAAATATCAAATCGTACAATAAATCAGTTCCAGTGGGGAGAACCCTGAAGATGTTTTACTGTGAGGAGATGGAGGTGACGGTGTTAGAGTTGTAGCATGAACAGCAGAGCAGAGGAATCAACCTCTCTCTGGTGTTTAGAAGCAGATGGCCAGAGATGAAACCCAGTTAAACTGCACTGCACAAATCAGCTGACTGGCATGGAAACTGGGCTAATCAGTGGCCCACTTAGAGGAAGCAAGAACATTCAGCACTCAAAGTTGATCAAATTGTGAGTCGGTTCAGTTTTCAATTTGTGAGATTAAAAAAATAAAAAATTGGAAACCCAAGCTTAGATAATGAAACTTATAGATTCGGGGTTCGTACACTCTTTCCATAGTAAAATTAAAGCATTTTCAAAGACTTTCTAGCATTAGCAAATAGAAATAATATTTGTAATTCCAACTGACATAAAACAAAAAAAAAAGTTTGATATTTATTATCTTTCAATATCTGGTTTCAACTATTAATCATGCTTTACAAATTAAGGATTTTAATCAAAAGTTAGTTTGGCCTTTCTTACAAAACTATGCAGAAAGAATATCAAGGACTTTGAAGGACTTTACACAGAAATCAAGCACTTTCCAAACCTTCAAAAGACCTCATTGAAATTCAAGCAGCACCCATAAAAACTCTGCAGAATCCACTAAAATTAAAAATGTAAATACCTCAGCGAAATTAATCAATGGCGATATTTTTGATAAATATTGTGGTGGCACTCTGAATTACACCCCATTCTCATCTACCATTACAAAGAACCTCATCATGTCAGGAAACACCGTGTGTGTCAGGTTTAATCAATCAGGCTGAATATCTTTTGACACTTAATATTGTTGTAAACAAATACTGTCGTTTGTTAGCACTGCAGACATTGTTACCACGACAACAACATATTTACACACTAAACACTGCGGCTTGTATATAAAATGGATACTGAACACATTCCTGATTTCAGAGTTGTTCCACAGCACTGATAAGTCAAAGCTGACACATTTATTCATATTAATTCATGTTAACAAGTCACACCATTTAATGACCGTCATTTTATTTAGTAACTTCTTAAATGATTAAAAATAAAAGTTAAAATCAGTATTGGCTAAAATCTGAATAATGCCTTTTAAAGAAAACTGAAAAAAGTGGACCACTATATCAAACCCTTAAATGCAAATAATATACGCATTTAAAGACAATGCTATGAGAATACAAATATCACAAAGACTAAAGAAAAACAGGTTTATTCTAAACACATCTCACAATCAGTACAACATAACCAAACAAGAAAAATCTCTACCTAAACACACACACGACTAAAGCATTAACCAACGTCTAAGTCTAGGGCTTTTTGAGGCCATTTCAAGAAACTAAAGGAAGCATTTAAGGTCATAAGAGAGGCCAACATCCAAACTAAAGGCTCTAAATGCAGTGCTGTAAAAAACGCTTTGCAACATGTTTCACACTGAGCAGATTTTGAAAGATTAGAGAAAGCAAACCAAGAAAATACAAAATGCAGTTTAATGATGATTTAGCTTATTAATGGAGGGGAAGGTAATCCAAGCCAACTAAAAATACACATATGAAACTGTAGCTAGGCCTGTTGCGATAAACGATAAATCAATTAATCGCACGATAAATTAAATCTATCGACCTCATTTTAATTATCGGCTTTATAGTCTCTTCTGACTGAATGAAAATCATTATAACCTATTTATGTCACGTAAATGAAGAACAGCTGAAAACATACCGGGTTTATCAGCTGCGGTAGCAATTTGGCCCCTACTCCTCTCCTTGTCATTTCTATATTCTTTGCACTAAATCTTGAATAAACATTAATGCTGTTTCCACAAAGCCCAGAGGAGAATCCACGCTTTCTGTCACATTCAGCGTTAATCTCCCAGTCGGGGAAAACCCCTGATTTAGATCGGAGTGGCCACGACAATCTACCGTAACCCACCACATACTACAGGATGATCGGCCAACTATCTAAGATTGTCGTAAGAGGAAAATAGAGGCAAAAAAATCGTGTAGTGTGAACTATTGCATTAGGTAGTCGGATGTGCCCATCTTATCTATTTAAATCTAGTGATTACTGAAGGGCAATATAGTATACAGACTTCATAATCTGCACTCTTTTGGTTGAATACAGTATTTATTTTCACTTTGGCTTTATGTTTACTTTTTATTCAAGTACGTTTTTTGTTAATGGAGACTGAGAATCCATTTTATTTTTGTTTTTGGTTGTTTTGTTCATTTAGTTTATCAGTTCCAGTGTCATGTTCTTTTGAAAATAAAGTGCATCTATCTATGGCAGGAAATAGCGTACATTATTAGTCATTTCCATTAAATCAGTGTCAAAAGGTCTTGAAACAATATTATCGTTTATCGCAATAATTTTTTTAGACAATTAATCGCTCAGCAAAATTTGTTATCGTGACAGGCCTAGTTGTAGCGCAAAAATAGAATAAAAGTGGAAGTGGTGAACGATCTGAGGAGTTCCTCTACCAAAACTATTCAAGGCCTGATCATGAATTCATCCAGGAAGTGACAAAATAACCCAGAACATCTAAAGCACCGAAGGCCTTGTTTGCTTAAAGTCGGTGTTTGTGACGTAATTAGGCAAAAACTGAATCCACTAGAAGACCAAAAAGAACCCAAAGGTCTGTTTCACATCTGAGAAAACCTAATGTGGATGGTTCCCACAAGACTATGGGAAAAAGTGAAACTCTTTGGAATCAAAGCTGGTTTGGATAGACTCTTCCCTTTCCCCCCATTTTAAAACCGCATTTTGTATTTCTTCTGTCTAGGGCTAAAACGATTAATTGGATTAATTGTGATTAATGGATTATTGAAATAAACACCAACTAATTTAATAATCGGCAGATGACTAAATGGAAAATAGAGTCAAAGAAGGCCAATTGCTGAAAGAATGATGTATTCACAGTAGTAATTAAGACAAAACTGTACAAAAATATAAATTTGCATTTAAGATAATTTAAAAAAAAAAACCTTTGTAAATATTTGAGTGGCACATAGTTTTAGCTTCTTCCAGTTCAAATTCTGCCAACTAAATCTTCCATTACGCACCTTTTGCTATCTAATTATTAATAGGCCATGCAAAAGTTAATCAATGAATCTATAAACGATCAAAGAGGAATGTCATGTTATTGAATTTTAGGCAAAATATATATATATATATTTTCCCATTTTAAAATGGAAATTAACTATTTGTTCATTTTCATCTTTTCCACAGAATATGCTAAATTTATTTATCCAATTAATCGTTCAAATGATTCAAAGAATAATCAATATTTCTATCTTGTCTTAAAATCGGTTTTAAGGTCAGAGAAACTTAGACAAAGAAACGTACAAAGCAGAATAAATCTGAGGGAGAAAACATTTTTTACAGCACTACAGATAATTCTTCTCCCGACTAGGACAGCACACTGTACCACTTCGTAGAGATCCGGCGGCTCCAGCATGCTGTGGGCCAGCTCGGGCATGGCATCAGGCTGACATACACAAAGCAGAGCCACTGTCAGAGGAAGTCGTGGGCACATTTTACTTGGTGTGAGAAAGCAGGAAAGAACGAGAGAGAAAGAGAGAGAGAGACTGGTGGGAGAATGACTAAGCAGATCAGTGAGAGGTGGTAGCCAAGGATGGGTCTGCAAAGCAAAGGAGACGTGTGGGCATGGCTCTTTACTCTCACTGTACAAGCAAATAACCACATACACTTACGCACAGAGAATCCACATGGCCTGACAATGCGTAGCAAAGGAAGCATCTTTAGAGCGCTTAAAAGGCTGGAATGCCATACACCTGTCTGGCATGTTAGCCACAATGGAAAAGAAGTCTCCTTTCTCCCCCATTGGTGAGGCGCAGGTGACAAACGGCACCACTGAATGAGCTTGAATGAGCCATGGTGGAGTGTGCGCGCACATCAACACAAAACTATGCGTGCAAAAAGGGGGGATTATAGGGTCAAGAACGGGTGTATGGGCGGGGGCTGGCATCCAACTTACAGGGACTAGCTTCCAATACCATTTGGAGGGAGACTATCCAGTTTGCAGGGACAAGAGGAGGAGGAACAGGAGGAGGGAGGTATGAGGAACAGGAGCAGAGAGAATAAAAAGTCAGAGGTTACAAGCAAAAGGATCAGATCTGCTTCCAGAGTAAAGAAAAAGGAGCTGCAGAAACAGCATTACAAAGAGACATTCCCAAAGCCAACAAAGGAAGTTGCTGCTTTCTTGAATCAACCCGAGAAGAATTTCATCTTAAAGTTAATAACTTTCTGTACAGTCACACTGAATGGCGTTACCTTTTGGTGGCTGGGCGACTCCAGAGGGTGATGCTTCACTTTGTGTTCCCTTTCCATCATCTCCCTCATTTTCATGTTCACCTGCAACAGAAATCAAAACATGTTCATGTTTATACCCAGAAAGAAAACATATCAAATTTTAATTTCCCATGTGGCATTAAGTGACTTTAAATCTGTATTTATATTCAAACAGCTTTATGATTGCTGCAAAGCAATTCAAAAAATACTTTATTGATCCCAAACAGAAATTGTCAAAAAAAAAAAAAACTTGGATGATCCTAAAAGACAACCAGATTGTTCAAACTTTGAATTGCAGCTAAAAGTTTACAGATTTTAATCTGATTGGTGCATCTTTTTTAAACTTTAGGTCAGAAGGAAAAACAAACTAAATACTGAAAAAATAAACTGTAGAAGTTTATTTAAGCAAAAGAAGCTGAATGTTTCAGAGAGCTGACAGCTAGTAAAATAGGTCCTGCTGTGTTTCTAATATCTCAAAAGTTTGTCAGAACCTTGTTGATCCAGAAGACCATGGCATCCTCAAGGTCAAAGGGCAGCTCCTTTGAGGCACTGAAGGTAGAAAAGCGCTTGACAGAAGCCACCACTTTCTCGATGCTGATCATCTCAACTGTGTAGGCCATCATGAGAGCATCGATCATTGAAATGTGTGCACTCTGTTAGCGAGAGAAACAGGATAATTCAATTATGTTAGATTTTTTTCCTCCACTAACTTAACCTAACACTGCAAGAAGAGATCAGAACGCAGAATCTGGCTGGTTTTACACGTACAAGGAAACAATTCAGCAGGCATGACAGGTACTTGCTAATCAAGAAAAGTGATGTGAAAAAATAGATCATGCATATATATATATATATATATATATATATATATATATATATATATATATATATATATAAAAGCTTTTTCATACTTCAAACTTGAGAATAAAATGTAGAATTAACACTTCAATTTAAGTTTTTTTTAAATGCAACAGTGACCAACACATTTCATGAGTACTGATGATTTTAACAATGACACTTGACAAAATGAATAGTCTTATTGGTTTTCACAGCTGTTGGCTATACAAAAGCGTTTATGCTTTCATGATGTGAACCACTTTGAAGTGCCATGTAGCTAAAATGTTCTATACAAATAACCTTGATTGATTTTTTTGCACTCAAGACTCTCTCTATTTCTCTCTGTTCTTCAAATTTGAGACCAAGCGTGATGTTTGAATCTTATTGCACTTAAAAGAGAAGGAACTGACCACTAGCATTTTCTATTTCATACATTTCTTTTACTAGCCAAAGTAGCGAATCTAGAATGGAACAATGTTTTATTTGATTACTAGTCAGAATAACCAACAGATTACTCAATTACTAGACTAATTGTTACAACAGCCTTAATTAGAGCCACACTATCAGGAACATGTAATTCGGATACAATTCCTGACATTTTTCTGATTCTTCAACACAAACCACTCTGAGATTTAGCATCACAGCACCTAAAAATATGAATCAGGTGTGGATATCCAGGGCAGTTAAAAGTACTTATCATAAAAATATTACAGGTTAGCAGAATGTACAAGCAGGACTCTTAAAATACAAATACCCCCAAAAACACTGCTGCCATTAATTGAATGTGACATTACACACGCAAACCTGATCCTTTTCCTTGTAATGTTTTGGACATTAACTTGTGACAAAAAGATATTAATTCATGCTTATTGCACAGTACTCCAGAAGGCCATGTCACTCAAAGCCATTACAGAACAAATCCATAAAAACATACAGCATTGTTTCTGTCAGCGCGTAATGAAACTCGCTCCCGGCGTAATCCAATTGCTGATGGAAGTGCACAGAGACTAAGCTTGTTAACAGAAAATGAGAGTTATTCAGAGCTTTTCCTACAGCACAACCTACATGGAGACTAACAGAAAATATACTTTCAAACAGACAAAGTTAGGGACAGATAAAAGTTAAAATGCATTGCATAAGTTCTGATGTTTTCTTTTATGCATCCAGAGTGAAGTTTCCATGATTTGTGGAGCGAAGTCATCTGCTGGGTGTTGGTCTATTGTGTTTTGTTGAGAGTAATGTGAGCGCAGCTGCCCAACAGGAAATTTTTAAGCACTTTATGCTTCCTTTTGCTGACAAACTTTATGGAGACGCTGGTTTAATTTTCCAGCAGGACTTGGCACCTGCTCACATCGCCAAAGGTATCAACTTTAATGACCAGAACGTCACTGAGCTTCATTATCCAGAAAACGAGTTGGAGCGGAAGCCTATGGAATATATATTATATTATATTATATTATATTATATTATATTATATTATATTATGAGGAAGACAAGAGACATCAAAGCCAACAATTCAGACCAGGGCTGAAGTGATCTAATTAATCGTGATTAATCGATTATTGAAATAATCGTCAACCAATTCAGTCACTGATTACTGGATTGTACAGACTCAAAAAAAAAGAGGCAAATTGCAGAACAAACAACTTGTTCAGAGTAGTAATTAAGCCAAAATTTTCCAAAAATAAATTAGCATTAAAAGTTGCATGTTAGGTTTAGGGTAATGCTTGTTGTCTTATTTAAAAAGCTGAATTATTTGGTTCTTTGCATCATTTAATGTATTTCTAATTTTGTACAAAAACTCTTAAATAAAAAAAATCTGCAGAATGTCAAATTTTTTAAATCCAATTAATCGTCAGAATAATTGATGACTAAATTCAGACCATCTGAGAACTGCTATTAAAGCAACGTAGGCTTCATAATCCTCTCAGCTGTGTAGCTCCATGCTACACAGCATTAATGCAGTAAATCTTGCCAAACGATTGAGCAACAGGAATATTTTGTACATACATTTTGATATTCTTTTTAGTTTCTGTAATAAAATCTTTATTTTATTATTGTCCAGATTAGACTGGTGCAAATGTCTGTGTTTTTAATATGAAGAACATTATTTTAAAAGACTAGAATCTGTCCTCTTTTTGGTTTAGTCTTTTGCTGTAAATGTTTTGATAAATCACATTTGTTTTAGTTTAAGAAATGGGGAAAAACCTAAATATTTGGTGATATTTTAGATTACCAACAAAGGTTGATGGGAATCAAAATTAGTCCTTTGTAACTCACCTAATTGGAGTTGTAAAAATTTGATTTTTTAAATTGCATATTTTAAAACTTCATATGGATGTACAGGAAATAAACATGTAATAAGTTCAATGTAGTTTGGTACAAAAACATCCAAATGCAACACCTGTATGTCAATAAGAACAACAAAATAAGAGCACAAAAACTGACTGTGTTTTCCAGTCTTTTGTTTTCCACCGTGCTGCCTTCATTGGTGCAGGAGCAGCCCTACTGGGAGCATGTTGCCCCAAGCCCTGCGTCCATCTTGGCAGACTTTGTGCACACATTCGTCTAACCCAACCTGACCCAGGAGGGCGGCTCCCTTCAAGGCTTCAGAGGCGCTGGCTTTTGCCCCAAACCAACGTAGACGAGGCGCAGAGAGGCCGTCTGCATGTGCAGCGGCGCCTTCATTCACACACACACGCTTTGAAATAGTAGGGAAAACAGTTGCCATGGAAACCTCCTGTCAAGTCAGCAAACCGGGAGGAGGGTTACAGCAGTCCATCAGAGATAAGCTCATAATTTTTCCATCTCCTAGCTAGGCTTTGTGTCTGGCTGCTTACACACAGGCCCATGTGGATTATTGAGTTTGAAAGCCAGAATGTCGCGGTTACATGAGGTCAGTGAACGCCACACACACTGTGATGAGGTGCACTGAAAGGCAGCAGCCAAAAGTGGTGATGATGTGGGACATTTTGGCTCTCAGGGAGGTTTTTTTTTTTTAAATTATTATTTTAAAGTGAAGAGAGCAAAATAAATAAGATAAAGACTGAGGACACTTTTTAAAAATGTCAGTAGCAAATACGTTTTACAGATGTTACGGTGACCTCAGAGTTTCATCAGGTCCTGTTGCTCGTTCACAGCTCTAGTTTGTAAAACCCGACTTGCTTAGGAAACTAAACAACACAGTCAGTTACTGTTTTTTGTGTGAATTTCAGAAAATGGAGAAAAACTACGAAACAGTTTGGATGAGGAACTGCAATTCAAGAATGACACAAATTTTGCCAGTCCATCACAGGTGCTGGTGCAAACTTTTTATTTTTAAAAAGTTTACACCAGCCAATTAAAAATAATTATAATAATTAAAAATAATATTTTATATTGTAATTTTCCTACAGTAGAAAATATTAAGCACAATGCAAAAAGTTAAACTTTTATCTAATTTTCTTAACTTGGCTAAATATTGCAAGTGTTTTTGAAAGAAAGTGGCTCAGATCTTTTTCTTATAGGCAGAATAAATCTGTTCAAACAAGCCCAAAAGAATTTGAAAACTAAATTAAATTTCCCTTACAAGGGAAAATGTGCAAAATCCTTTTAAAGTTTTGGATCGTTTCTACAAAATCAGATAACTATAACTGCTTGATTTTATTTTAATGTATTACAATTTTTATTTTTTTTTTACATTTTTATTACTATAATTTTGGCCCACATGACAAAAAGTTTGAACACACCTTCTCTAAAGAGTATTAGAAAGTAAATTAGCTAGAATTGTTTGAATATGCACTTTTTGTTTATCTTTTTTAATCTAAAACATGAAACAGAACCAAAACGCAGTAAAAGTCGGCAGGTGTTGATTAAGTCAAGGAATGTTAGCTTTGGTACAGATTGCATGTTTTTGGTAAAAGAAACTTTGTGCTACGTTGATGTCATTAAACAGTAAAACCAGTAGAAATAATGCTGGTTTCCTTAATCAAACGCTTGATCAATCTTAGCCAGGCTTTAGTTAATAACGCTTTTGTGAAGAACTTTGTGTGGGCATGAAATCTATTGGTCACGATCGCTCATAAAACCAACAAGCTGCACTTTGCATGACAGAGTTGTGGACACAGTTTGCTGCTTGACTTGTTGGAACAAGCTCCAGATGATTTGGCTGCAATCTTATCTTTTCTATTCAAAGGATCTGGGATTTGACTGCCATACCAGCTGCACAAAGACTCCCATTCAAAGTTAGAGCTGTGATTAGGATTTTGCTTTGCGTGTTGCATCTCATCAGTTAACATGGCAACACCCATAAGTTACATGCATTTCATAAAGCCAGTTCTTGTTTTGCAGAGTTAGGTTAGAAATGAAAAGAAACAACGTGGGTTTAAAATTAGGACTGGGCAACATGGCTTAGAAATAAATTCTGATCCAAATCTGACTTTAATTCCTCTCTTTCTTTACTTTATAAGAAATTGCAAATTACTCTACCCTGTCTGGACGTGAACCTGAATTCATTTGGACAGCTTCTGTCCAAATAAACAGAAGCTGTAAAACAAGATTGCAGGTCCTGGGCAAAAATCCAGCTTTTCCAAAAATTTAATCTTCATTAACAGGAAATTAATAACCATTTGAAATCAATCGACATTTATTGTTCCACATTTGTAGAACAAGCAGCCGTTCGGCTTATGAAGCAGCTAATTTTCACATATCATCAGTTTGGTTTGGCCACCTTCTTCTGTAATGAATGAGATTCTGATTTAAAAACCACCTTCTATTTGTTAAAAAAGCAAGAACAGAATAAATCCATAGGTTGGAGCAAATACTTCCACCACAGCACTGCATGTTAAGCTCAATTTTTGAGACACTTCCTTACCATTTTGATAGGAATGCAGGCCAGGTCTCCGTCTGTGACGGGCGTGTCGTCGCTCTCCATGACATAAATGCCCTTTCTGGACAGAGCCTGGATGACCGACAGGTGGGACTGAAGCGACGCGGCCTGCTCGGTCTTCAGGATGAGAGCGCACACACGGCAGTAAAGCTCGCAGGACAGAAGCAGACGGATGACGGGGGGCTTGATGTGCTCCTGGTCGTACTGGTCTGTGTAGAACGGGTCCCGCAGGTCCTCTGGAATATGGTCTGCAAGGGAAAGAATCTGGGCTTAGGTGACGGAGGTGGCTCTTAATGAAGCTCTAAAAGAGGAATGTGAAGTGCCCTATTTTAAAACTCAACTACTCACATAGTTTAATATGATAACAGTTTGTAAGCAATGGAGTTTGCACACTTTACCCACAATGAAATTCAAGAACTTTTCAAACCTTTCCAGCATAATTGAGATAAAAATAAAACAAAGGAAAAAAAAGAGTTTCAATTCACTATTATGTAATATATGAGTTATTTTTTAGTGACAATATTCTGCATCTGCAGCAGGGACAAGAAGTCTCTCACACATACGCACCTGACTGGTCCAAGAACAACACACTTATAGCGAATAGAAATCATTTTTGGAATTCTAACTAACCTAAAATAAGAGAAGTTTAAACTAATTTAACTTTAGACTGAGAAAAAAAAGTTTCTGTTTCTTTCTTAGTTGGAAAAAAAAATCTGGTTTCAACTGTAAAGTTTATTTATTTATTTATTTTTTTTTCCAAATTTAGGCTTTTAACCAAACGTTGGATTGCATTTATTACAAAACTGCGCAGTTTGAATATCAAACACTTTTCAAACTTTGAAAACACCTGCAAGCATTTTCAAAGATTTGAAGCACCTGTGTGAACCCTGAAGGAAGTAGGAAAATGTGTATTATTGGTGCCAGGCAACACAAAAGCATCTCTATCTCCAAATCAAGATACGTGTAATATTTGTTCTAGGTTTGTTTACTGCGAGTAAACGGAGCTCTTTGTAACTATAAGTGAGTGTGTTGCTTTAAGAGTAGCTTGGGCCGCAGATCCTGCTAATCCAAGGCTGCTCAGGTGACGGCACACTTTGCCAATGCTTACTTAATGTTGGAGCCACAAGGAGGAAAACTGTAACTAGTTCTGTTACTCCGAATGTGAGGTCATTCTCAAAACCAGACGCCACTGCCTTACAAGGGCACAGAGCAAAGCAGCAGCGCAAACCAGATTTATCCTGAAGGTAAGCCACATGTTTAAAATAAAAAATCCTTCCAACTTCCAGCATAAAATGGTGTGGCAGCAGAAATAACCCCGTTTCTGCTAAACCTGTTTAGATTTCTGCCAGAGATGTGATAACACAGCGAAAGCTGCATGTGTGTGTATGACGAGTTCCTGGTTTCCACACTGTGAAGGCAACGAGAAACCTTCTCATCAGCAACCTGCAGGTCAAATACTGGAGAGCAAGCAGGAAGGGTAAAGAGAAAAAGTAAAAGTAAAGAGAAAAGAGGGAAAAAATTAAGTATAATTAAATCCCAAAAGCTATCAAATGGTAACTTGGAGGTAAATATGTGTGTACACACAGCTTTTAGCATTTGCAGATGTGACCTAGAGTTTGGATTTTCAAAACAGATGTACCAATCAGGATTTTTCTGGATGATACCGACTTGATTTTGATCCATTTTTAAATTTGATTGGAAAAGATGTGCTGCAGGTTTCTTTACATGGGTAATACTTTTGAATGCAACAGAAAACAATGAACGATCTGCAAGACTCTCCACATTTATCCATTAAAGCAAGCTGAAAGCAGCAACAATTGCATAATATTTGTGCATGCATCTATAGATTTAAAAAATTAAAATAAAAAAGAAACCCCCAAAAAAGACTGATTTATGGAAGAAATTTTTATTTATTTATCCCATAATCAGACATCTCTGACAATCCAAGTGTTTTTTACATTTTATATAAAAAAAAATGTTCACTAACAGAGCAGCAAAACAAACCAGAAATGTTTACAGCTCTCCTTAAACCAATACCTGAGTGGAAATTACCAAAACGCTGCACGATACACCGCTTACAACACTCAGTTACAACGTTCATGCAGCACACTCAACGTAAAACGGTAAATAAAGCATGAGCATTACTCTCTGTACATTTTGTCCACATATGATGAACTGAAAACTTAAATGCAAATAAAACGAGAACCAGTGCTCGACTGCTCCAAATTTTAACTTGCTCAAACCCTATGCAAAGAATCTCGGCAGAAAAATAGGAGTTTACTGAAAAATATAGCCGTATGTGTTCAATTAGATATTAGTCATAATGATTTCTTATATCAAAAAACTATATCATAAGAAAGATGCTACTAACAAATGCATAAAAAGGTATTTTAACGTAAAAGGTTTCAGGGTTTTAAAGTTCTTCTGACTTGTTTTTCTTTCTGTTCTTCTCAGTGTATCGTCTTAGGAGAAGCAACTTAAAAAGCTCTTAAAGGCTTTTGGTTTAACGAAGCAATTCTTTAGTGCACAGAAGATTTGTTGTGAGAACAAATGGTATTAATTTAAAGGGAAATCTCATCATAATTAGCCGAGCAGCAACTGTTATAGTACCTTTAAGCTCGGGTCATTTTTCTGTCCCCATATACAAAAATCGACAACAGTTTTGCAACACATGATTAAACATTTAACCCAACAGTTTCTGCCATTCCTGGAGTGAATGAACATCATGACAGTGGGACTTATTGTGGCAGAAAACAAAGAGGTCTTGCCGTTGGAGTTCATTCTCCAGACACTGATGTCATGTGGCAGCTGACCCCGCCTTCCTGCAGCCCAGGGCAGGCTAAAAAACACACCAACTGGGGTGGGGTGGAGCATCATGATGGAGCCTGGCAACAACAGCCAGGATGCTGTAGATCACACACAGCCAACCGTGACCGGTGCCACACCATAATCTGCACCAGCAGAAGCAGACGGAGGGCTAACGACCTGCCTGCGAGCGCGACTGGTCCTCACCGTCAGCCATAGTCAGCTTCCAAGGCTGGGATCAGCTGAGACACAGCCAGAGGATTCACATCTGCCGGAAACGGCACAAGCCAAACAAACAACCGTGCAATATTTGCATCGTAGCAGACCCCATATGAGCCGTCTGGGGACTAGAAAACAGGACTAATTTATTAAGTTCCCATTGGAGGAAGGCAATTGCAGGTACACCTGAGAGTCGTTTCCCTCTGGGCCTCCGAAGCACGACTATGCTGCAGCGTATCATTTTTTGTCTGCAGGAAGATGCTGCTATTATCCATCTATATCATTACCAAAAGCTCATGATGGCTGACAACAACAGAACCAAGTAAAACCTTAATGAACCCTGAAGGAAAAACAAAAAAGTTTTCTATCCCAACCCTGTTTACCTTAAAAACTCCAATTCTACTGCCATTTTTTAAGTGAATGCTTCAGTGACATTTGGAAATCTGTATAATGATCATAACAAACCAGAGTATGAAGGAGAGCTTAATGGCGTACGATCTGACCAGAGATGATGCTGATGTAACAGACATGCAAAGCCTGAACTCAGGAACTGATGCATCAGGCAGCAAACAAAGCTGCACTACTCTGTAGGGCTGAAACGATTAATCAGATTAACAGTGATTAATCGACTTGAAATAATCCTCAACTAATTTAGGAATCAATTCATTGTTAACTGGAGAATACAGAGTAAAAAAAGGCCATTTGATGAAAGATCAGTAATTAACCAAAACTGTACAAGCGGTTTAGTTTTAGCTTCACTCGGATCAGATTCTTAAAAAAGGAAAAGAAATCTCATATTGTGCATGTTTTGCTTTCCAATCATTAATCAGTTAATCCAAAAAATAAACAGATTAGCCTTACATCGATGTTAAGACAAGCAGAAAGAGCTGAGCTTTTCACATGTTGGAAGTATTTTTTCTTTTTTTGGCTGCAGATGCATCACCTGCTACAAATGATAAAGCACACACTAAAGGAATGCTACGTCATTGCATATTAGCCAACAAAATGTTTATTTTCTTATTTAAAAATTAATTGATTCTGGTTTTTTGCATTTTAATCCATTTCTAACATTAAAAAGGTTGAAGTGGTTAAATGAAAAATGCAGAATGTGATGAATTTCTTTTGGCACATTTGATTAATCATCAGAATAAATCAATTGCTAAAATAATTGTTTGCTTGTAGCCCGACTACTTTGACAACATATACTTTACAATACGTTTATGTGCAACAACAAATTCACCGTAAATAGTCAAAAATGTCAAAGAATGCCCAGAAATTCTGTCATTTCTTGTGTTGATGCAAGAAAGTTAATATTTAGAGTAAGATGGCATTTTCTCCAGTGAGGACAGGAGAAGCAGAAAGAGATGTTCCTTGGACATCTAACAAACCGGCAATGTAAGGAGAGACTTAAAAGCACTGAAAGATACGTCTGGTCTTCGTTCATTTTTCCCAGTAGTGAAAGGCTAATGACAACTGTAACTCACACCCTAACATTTTGTCATAATTCATGTAGTCATCAAAACATTTGCTCCAGTTTCCACCACACCAGCACTCCCATTTCTCTCATCACCATAACAGTCTAAAATCATATTAGTGAGCTGTGCAGGGCTTGTGTAAGCCTCACTTTTCTCCACATAATGACTCATGAGGATAAAGCTACACTACACATCAGATTTTGAAAAAAAAAAAAAACAACCTCTTTGAATACTAATTAAAATCTAATCCCAAAATAAACTTACTGTTTTTTCTTACTCTACTAGTTGCTTCACATCTTTATATTTTAGTCAAAGACACAAAACACTTTTTGACAGAACATCTGCAGGTTATGAAATCCACATCTATTAAATATAAAGTGTCTGTCAAAGAGAAGAGGGAGGGAGTGAAGGCCCAGTCCCAAACAGCACCAATATGAGCCATCAATACAACAATAAAACTAATGAGGCGGTGCAGAGAGACGAACATAAAAAAGAAAGAAAAAAGAGAAGAGGATGCAATATGAGCAACACTATGGACTGGATATCCTGTACAAACCTGTCACAATAAGCAATGATTAATCACATTATAAGTTAAAATTATCTCAATAATTTCCATTCTGACTAATATTTTTTGAATAGCAATTCTGCTTACAGAGACATCATAATTCATTTTATTTATGGTCTTGGTTGTTTTTACTTCCGTTTTATTTGTCGTCTTTAGTTGTGGTTTATTTTGGATATTTAAAATATCTTCAAGTTGTACAGTTAAGCGTTCTCTATAAAGTTTGTTGATATTTGAGGGGCGAACTTATTAATATATTATTTAAAAATGGTATAAAAACAACAACATTATCGTTTATCTCAATAATTACCGGAACAATATAGTAACCAGCAAATTTTTTATTGCAAAAGGCCTATTCTTGTGAGATTAAAAAAACGTCACAAAGCTGCTCCTGAATTACTTTTAAATTAAATCTGATGTTTTCTGAATGCCAAGTTACCTGATCAAGCAAATTATGACTTATAGTCTCTTAGCTTTAAATTTTTCCTTCCCTTAAAACTGGTAATATTCTTGGATTTCCACTCAAGTGTGTTTGAGGTGAAACTAGCATCATCTAACATAAAGGTCCTCTTACTAACACAGGCAGCTTCAACAGGGAGTGTGAGCGACGTGATGTGCAGATGAGTATTTTCCATCCACTGAGCACAGTGTAACAAATATAGATTAAGCATCAGTGACTGTCCCTCCGTCTGATTTAAGTTCAATCTCATTGGCCATCCGACAAGAACGCACAGATCTGGTGAGTCAGTGAGCGAGGTTTCAGCTGCCATTGGGGAGTTGGTGTTAGGATTACATGTGTGTGTTTTAGCTTTCTTTCTGGCTTTTCCTTTAATTGTGTTTTTCTGCTGAAGCACCAAACAAACTGCAGACTGAGTGTGTTGAGAATGTTAAGTTTCAACAGCAAAATACTTACTGTTAAGATGAGAAAAATAAATTGCAAAAAGGTTTGTCACAATAACAAATTTAGCTGGATCATAAAATATCCTAAAAGTTATTGAGATAAATGATAATATTTATTGTTGTTTTGGAACCATTTTTACAAGACAATCGCTCAATCAAATTTTATTTGTGCAGCATATTTCAGCTACAAGGAAGTTGAAAGCGTTGTTTTGGCCGTTTCTTCTGTTCCAGAAACTGAATGCAAGTAATATAATGCACGTACATATTCTCAAATATCAATAGACTTTCATTTTGAACAAACTGTTTACATTGGAACTGGATGATCTTTTAAATACCCAAAATAAATAAAACAAATATAATGAATACTGAAGCCTCTGGAAGCAAAATTACCCATCAAAAAAAGAGGTTATTTGAGACCAATGTGCCAAACTGAAGACTTTTGTCATCCAGTCTTTAGCAAAAGAAATGGGAATGATCAAGCTTGTTTTAATTTATCATGTAATTTATTGATTTAGTGCTTACTAAAGTTTTGTTTCATACTCTCTGGTGTAAAATATGTCACTTGATAAGTCTGTGAAGACTGAAAATACAGATTTCAGGCGACCAACGCAGTTGCCAGTAATTTCCAAATACAAAAATTACGAGCGTTTGTGAGGAAATTATTGGAAATCAACTTACCAATGCCATAGGCTTTGGCAAAAAGCCACCGCAGGTTTGCAGCTATTTTTGCTCTGGCAGAGTCGTACATCTCCAAAGGTACTACATCCATTGTGCCGTCTGCAGCCACCGGTAACTCCGGTTTCTTCCTGGTACCGTCCCCGCCGGCGCACAAGTCAACATCCATCCTTCAAAATAAATAATAAATATAGCAACAAAATGAAGCTGAATATGTTGGGGAAAAAAAGAGGGGTTGGTCATTTTCCTACTCCGTTATTTGGTGCTTTTGCAGTTTAGGTTCATCTGTACTGGGTAACTTTGTACTTGCCACTTGAACATTTTGTACTCTTTTTGACAACTGATGATTAAAAGTTATATTCTTTTGTCTGCGTACATTATTCTTAAGAGAATGTGGTTATCTTACTAAAAGGTAAAACCAAGTACCAGCAGGAGGTCTAAAGGAATTAATTTTGGTTTAATTTGTCATTTTGTAAGAGTGAATTGATATCAAATGGGTGTAAAAAAGATGTGAGATCCAAGTATTGTTCTAATTATTTATCTTTCTAGTTCTTTGACAATACCCAACTGCCAGGAGAAATAAACTAATACACAATTAAATGACAATGTGCATAAATGAAATGCAGGTAAAAGTTGGCAGAGGGACAAACTGAAGCAGAGCAAAATGCTATTTTCTAATAGTAAAAGTGTGATTAAGTGACAATGTATCCAAATAACTTTTTTAAGTTTTTTGTTTCCACAGTGACACATGGCAACACTTTGATTATACAGTAAACGCCTGTCTATGACACACATGGCATTTAAGTCAGGTGTAAGTAAAACCACTAAATACCAAAAACAGTTCTAAATGTAGCATATAATCATGTCTACCGTGGAAGGCATCTGTGGATCATAATACAAATCAACCCACACAATATCTGATAACTGTATTGAATTTGAGACAATAGCTAGATTGTGTTTTAAGTGTGGACCAAAGTAAATCAAAGAAATCCTTCTGACAGGTGGCAAAGCAAACAATTTTAGTTTAAACTAAAAGCTTGAACTATTCATTTTTCCCCATTTAAATAATTTGCTTTCAAATGTAAAATCTGTACAGATAATCCTCAAAAATTATAAAAAGTTAATTACGGTACACACATTACATAGAGTAGTGCCTCAAGTTAATATTTCTTGTAAATTTTACAGATGTTGTTAAATACCCAAAATTCAGTTTCTAGGAAAATCTCACCAAAAAAAGATAACTTAAGGACAATTGAGCAAAAGCCTTGTCCTCTTCAGCATCAATTAATTCAACCTCAGCCCAATTTGTGAATCTCTCCTAAACTTAAATATATTTTCTTTTTGCCTCGTCAAGACTGCTTGTGCACCTTTTTTTTAACCAATTTTTTCCTTCCACTCCACTTTCCATTAATATGCTCAAATACAGCACTCTGAGCAGACAGTGTAGGGTGCAGTCTTTTTCTGCATAGCTGAGATGCACCTGCGATTTCAGTTATTCACCATGCTTGTGTTTCTGGTTTACAACAATACAGAGATGTCAGTTTTAATTTCTAAGCCAGTTTGATATCCTTGTAAATTTTTTTTGTTTTTTGTTTTTTTTTTTTGGAAATTGTGGCTTCAAATAGTTGAAAATGTAAAAATATTAACAGGTGAACTCAAAACAAAGTGGTTACCTTTACCTGTAACTAAGAGACATTATTTCATTGCTGAAGGTAAATGTTTTTCCTAAAGAAAAACAACAAAAGGACTAAACTAATATTAGCTTACCTTGTTTTATAACCTGTAGCGTTATCCTTGCGGTACTGCTTTATCACAATGAAACTATTAACGGCCTAATAATGGCTGGCTGAAACAGCAGGGTAGCTGCTATGTAAATTACAGCATAATGATAATATGTTCATGTTACAAAGACCTAATTTACAAGCAACAGTCATTAGCTGAAAATGAATATTGGCTGTAAACTGGGTTAGCAAAGCGGCTGAGCATGCAAATAAATAGCGGCTAACTAACCCCAGCTAACTGTTAGCTTGCTAATACAACAGCCCCCCCAGCATTCACTGGAGCCATGAATGACGTTAGCAGGAGAGAACATTACCTTGAAAGGTGCTGCGTATTTCCAAATCACCCTTTAGGTACAGCAGGGTTACACAACCAATTAGCCAAAGACCTGCCTCGTTGTAACGTGGTCTGCTGTGTAGAAAATACAGCAGCCGCAGACACGCATCGTAGCCAGCTAATAATAATGCTAGCAGGGAGGGAGGTGAGTCTGTGTGGTCTCCTCCCAGCAACAGAATCCGATTCTCGGCCTGTGTGACAACCGCTCCGCGGCAGACTCACAGGCGAAGCAGACGCCAGACAGAAGCAGTGAAAATGCGACGAGACTCTGGTTGAAATAAAAATAAAATAACAAGAGCAGGTAATCTCCTGATTATAAACCTATCTCTGTATTAAACGCTTCATGGTAGAGAGGAGACACACGCATCCCGCGGTGTGTTCGCGCTCTGCCCATGGAAATAATTTTCATCCCTGCCTTTCTAAATGAGAATGCTGCGCATGCGTGATTACCTTCCAAACTGTCAACAGTAAAACGGTGACAACGAACATTTTCGGTTTATATTCTCCAAAAATATGTATGTTTGTAAATGTATTAAAATTTGGGGGGACAAACGTTCTGTCAACCTTTATCTTAAAATTGTATTCACTTTGGGGGGGGGGAAAATCACTTTTCCAAGTAGATGTCAGCATTGACTTTAATCAATGCTGACATCTAGTGGAGAAATGTGGTATATACACTTCAGTCGGTGAGATGATTTAGTAAGCAGCACTGATTCCTGTTTATGATTTTTGAAAAACTGCATTTTCGTTGTTTTATACCATAATGACATGTACATAATGACAGTATCATTTAATCCTTCGGCTGTTAGTTAAGGACATTGTTTAATAAATACAATTTAAACTCTGCACTGAAAAGGATAAAACTGGGTATTAGTAAGAAATTTTTACTTGATAAAGTTTAAACCTGTGCTATGCTAAATTTCTTCAGGCGTAGAGATATTTGTTGGCTTGCCATGCTCAAAACCCTTTTAAAAAACATTTCTTTATTCCAGTAGCGTAATTTCACACTAAGAAAATAATCCAATCAATAAATATTTGTATAACACTTTGTTTCTTGCTAAACTCACCTTGAGGATTTGTTGTTGAGAAGCGCAATCTTAGTTTCATCTGCAAGCAAAAAGTTCCACATATATTCTCAGTAGAGCTTAGCATGTTTATGTTTTTTCTACAATAGTGAGTTTTGGAGATTATCTTCTCCTCGTGTCAAGCTTCCAAATGCCATACGGACCAAAACAAACTACGTCACATTTATTACTCAATGAAACAAAAGTCAGAGATCAATTAGAGATTTCTAGAAACTTAAATTTGTCTGTAAAAGCAGATAAATTTGGTGCTACAAACTAAATACACACACAGGCCACACTTTTAATGTAAAAAAAAATGCAAAAACAATGCATCTTTTTTTAACTTTGTAATTATGCATTCCATTGCGTAGGTCTTTTAAGGGCTACATATTATTTTGAAAGGCACAGCACTTTAAGTTTGTATTTTATTATGTTTGCAACACTGATCTTTATTGTTCCCCAAAACAAAGCCGCCACATAAACCGACTCCAAACAGAATCCAACGAGCAAAGCCACAGAACAAATTAACTTTAATGTGATTTAGATGTCAGTAGCCTTGTGGCTGCTTGAATGAACAGACACTCAATAGATTGCATAGGTTGTTGATGTGGGACAGTCTTGCATGACATAGCAGAGCAGAAATAGCTGGTAACCTCAAACATGTTTTGCTTTGTTCATTTAAATTCCAGATGAATGTTTGGAAATGTTCTCTCTCTTATTTTTGGTTTAATGTTTTCTTTAAGAGCAGAATCTCTCAATGTACAGTTCTCAGCAGCTCTACACATCAACTCGCCCTGTTCAAACACCACTTGAAATCACACCTTGACCCACAATTTTCATAAGAACATCTCTAAAACGATGTAAAAACAACCTTTGAAGCATTTCTCTTTTTACATTTGGAGTGCAGCTTCGAGGTTTGCTAAAACTGTTAGAAATAAGACCAAGTTACGAGTTTGGCTTTGATATAAATAATGTAATAAAACACAGTTCAAACAGACACTTCTCTCCAAAAACATTTAAATATCTTCTTTTTTTTCCCATTTTTTGTTAAATATTGCATGTCTTGATGTTGCAGTCTGAAGAGATTTGCTAAAGCCAAACTAACATCGGTTGAGCAGGGGTTTGCCACGACAACAATCTAAGCCTCCCTGAGCAGAAAGTCACATCAGTACTACATTTTAAATATAGAATAAAAACACTCAAAAGCTTGGCAAAAAATAAAAATAAAACAACCAACACCGCCCTCCATATTGTTTTTTTTTAGTAGAACTACAAGAGGCAAAGAGTTCCAACTTTTAGCTGGAGATTTTGAGTACTCAATGCAAAGGCTAATAACATTGTAAAACACTCTAACCCTTTCAGTTTAAACATCACTAATACTCATATCAGATACATATCTTTAAGTCTTTACTATTGCACAGAAATACAGATTTTCTCCCCTCTTCATTGGGTAGAACTAGGGACAAGGCATGAAATACAGGAACATTTTGGTTTGGTTGACAGCATGAAGTGTTCCTTGCTCTCTGAAGGAAACTGGAGACCAAAACTGTGTTTATAAAGACGCTTGTGCCCCAGCAGCGTGATTCAAACGCATTGTCATTCAGAGATTCAAATTAAAGGTTTAAAAGGCAAACCCCAGCCCCACGTTTTGATCAGGCTCAGCTTCATTTACTGTCCGACTCCAGACAATCCATGATTTGACTTCGTCTGTGCCGCAGTGAGCAGTGTTCGAAGAGGTGAACAAGTGCTAAAGAAGCGCAGATATAGTGACATTCAAGTCCACATTGACAACAAACACACAGGCCGACTGTAGCATACTGTTGGAAAATCAGGACCGACACAACTTAGAGTACGAGGTCTCTGAAAAGGCAAAAAAAGTTTCATGTTCGCAGACGACAGAAGTTTTCCTCTTAATAAGTGAGAGGTGTACAACTTACAGTGATTTACGGGTGTGAACGGAGAGGTAATGTATAACACAGAACCGCTCAGAAGTTTACATGCACTCATCACTGGCCTGAATGTCATTCGTAATATTGGACTTTTAAAGATTGTCATTCCTTTTCCACAGTGGGAAGAAGATAAAACCAACAACTGTTTTAATTTATTGTTTATTTTATGTAATCTAAACAGTTTGAAACATATAAATAAATCTCACCTAACAGTAAATATTTTGTTGTCATTAACAAGCTTCTGAATCGTTAAAAATTTGTTTGTTTACTGGCTTTTAAACAAAGCCAGGAAACTATAAATATTGTATTCATAGTTGGGGGCTGGGTTTTAGAAATAATCTTTATTTTAGCCAGCTAACTATATTCTTAAGACCTTTTTTTAAAACGTTTGGGATCATTATCCTGTTAGGAAACCTAAGTTTCATCCATGTGACCCAAAATGTTACCATTAAAATAAAGGAATCCATTAGGATCTTCAGGAGCAAAACAGACACCAGAAACAGCTGAAAAACCAGTTTATGGACTTCAGTAAATGAAGTTTTGGTGTGGAATAAGAAAGAAATCCCTTCTCCAAACTCAATACAATTGTAGCTGCCTGCACATTGTCTCCTGATTCAACACTGTGAAGTAAAACAATACAAAGACTGAGCCGTTTGGCCACAAAAAATATGCTTAAAGGAATTCAAACCAAAGCACATTAACAACTGTCAAAAATAGTGGTGGCCGCATTATGCTGTGGGACTGTCTCACTGTCTAACTAAATTACTCTAAATTTAGATAGTTGAAACACACTTTAAAATTGGTTTTGGAACAGGTAACGCAAAATTATATATTGGACGTCCTACAACACTTTTGGAAAATGTGTGAATTAAACTTAAAAAGCTGAGCTGTGCCTTCAAACCAAACCATCCATTTTCTTTACACCCTTGTCCCTTAGTGGGGTTGGGAGGGTGCTGGTGCCTATCTCCAGCTAACGTTCAGGGCGAGAGGCGGGGTACAACCTGGACAGGTCGCCAGTCTGTCGCAGGGCAACACAGAGACAGACAACCATGCATACACACATTCACACCTAGGGACAATTTAGACAGACCAATTAACCTGACAGTCATGTTTTTGGACTGTGGGAGAAAACCAGAGTACCCAGAGAAAACCTACGCATGCACAGGGAGAACATGCAAACTCCATGCAGAAAGACTGGGGCCGGGAATCAAACCCAGAACCTTCTTGCTGCAAGGCAACAGCTCTACCAACTGTGCCACTGTGCAGCCCTCAAACCAAACCAATTTAACCAAATTAACACTAAAAAAATCAATCAGTTATGACAAGAAAAGAGAAGCTTCTTTTATACCTGCAGGAAACATGTGGTGAATACACAAATATGTATTTTTATTTGGATCTTCTTTAGACGAGAGAAAATCCACAAATAATTCAAATAGTTTTTTAATAACTGCATTTTTATGTTAAAACTATTGAGGAAAAATTATGAAAAGCACAAGATTATTCCGACATTCATGCCAGTGATGAGTGTGTAAGCGTCTGAGCAGAACCGCGTCTGAAAGCTCGTTTTCAAAGAGCTTTGTGAACGCTTAACTCCAACAACAACCTGAACTCCTCCACACATTCATTAATAATGAAATGTAACATTTTAAAGAAACAGAGAAGACTGTTATATTTAAATATTGCAAATCATACAAAAACTGTTCTTTAAAGTGTAAACATTAAATTGATGCCTGATGTAATTTCTTTACATGGAGAAATTATATAAAATAAATCATGTCTGTCATATCTGTAAATTGTTATTATGTAAAAACAACATGTTAAATCTCAATTTATATTACCACTGTAATAATAATAATAATAATAATAATAATAACATTTGTTTTGTATAGGCGTTTTACTGTATTGTTATAAATAGTGTAACATTTTAATTCAAACTTTTAACTCCTCTGGCTTTTTCTTTACAAGGCAGAAAAAAAGAAACAAAAAAAAACCCAGTAAACTCTATTTGTGTCACATCCATACACACATTTCCTTGTATGATCATACATACAAACAAGCTGCCACAATCACACGAGGGTAATCAGGAGGCTCTATGTGCGATTGAGGGTCTGGAAGATTCTGGATATTTGGAGCATGACCGGGCCGGTCTCAGGGTCGTTCATCCACTGGGTGCTGTTCAGAGGATTCTCCAGCATGTCTTCAAACGCTGCACAAAAACAAACAAGAAAAACACATGACATGGTTATCGAACTCCCCTAGAGTTTAAAATGTCACGATGGTTTATGACAAATACTGAGATGCCACATTCTGAGCTGGTGCTTAGCGGGCAACTTCCTGTACATTTCCTCAAATCTAACTGTCATCTAGAAATTCCCTTTATATTTTATATTTTGGTCACACTTAAATGGTTCAGATAGTCACACACAATTTAACATAAGACAAAGATCTTCTGAAAAACGGATTTTCATCAATGTCACACTGGAATATACCTAGCAGAGTCTTGGGATTCGTTAGACCCAACTGGACCACAGGGTTTTCCAGAATCGCTTGAAACAGAGGGCTGTTGGTGTCGATGCCTTTATCTAGATCTTCTGGAGATGGTTTCCTGTCTCCCAGCAGCCACTCGCACTGCAGAATGAAAAAACAGAAACACAGATGTGTAAAAATTACATTTTACAAGATAACCCCCCCAAAATTAATAAATCGATAAAGTTTCCACAAACACTAAGTCTGATCACTAATTTTGAGTATAAAACAATCGTAATGTAATATTTAAAAGGTAATAAAAACCATTTTTATGACATAAAAAAAGTAAATATTGAAATAAAACCACACACACACACACACTTGTAAAATGCAAACCATTTTTTAAACTAGTAGGGAAACATGTTATTTTTTGCAGTCTTAATTTGTAATCTGTGAAATAAAATTAAATCCAATATTACTCTATTTAAGGTAGATTTAGATTTGAAATTATTTCTTAATTTTATCTGTTCACCAAATTCAATCTGACAGAGAATCTGTGGGGTCAGCTAAGTATTAGGGTGATGGCAAAGAGGCTTTCCACCCTCATTAACAAAAATAAATTGTCAAATACCAGTGGAAACGAGCCAAAAACCTGGTCAGTAAGTATAAGGGATTTTCACACTGATTATGAGGAGGTGCATAAAAATGAAACTACTTTTACAGTGTTTCATGCAGATGTCATTTCCTATTAGAAGCAAATTTAAAATTACTGTGCCTATGAAAAGGAGAATAAATAATTGTTGGTTTAACTTCATTTGAAACAGTTAACTTTAAATGTTTTGTTTTTCATTAAAAACAACTGTAAAGCTCTAGCTATAAAACTAGCAACTTATTCAAATAAAGAGAGGAATGAGAAGCTTCATGAACAGGGTGGTTCTCATTTGTTGATTTTTTTGTCTTCTTTAGTTTCTCACTGAGGGATAATCATGTAAATATGAACAAAAAATAACAGCACAGGTTTCGTCTCGTATGGGAACTTTGCATAATAACATTGTTGGTACTCCAGCGAAACAGCAGATACTGATTGAGATAACACCACGGTTTATGTAATCACCTACCGCTGCATCTTGTTGGTTATTATTCACTCTGAGAGCATCAATCACCTCCTTTTCATCAAAGCCCATCTCCATCAATGCAATCACAGCCTGGAGAATCAAAGACTTGGTGTAATTATTGGACAAACAATTTTTAGAAACATTAACAGAGCCTTAAAGAAAAGAAAAGAAAAGAAAAGAAAAGAAAAGAAAAGAAAAGAAATGAAATCCACAAGCTTATATTTTTAAATGTAAATGTTACATAAAAGCACTGACCCTGGAGTCTGGCCTGAACTCCCTTTTCCTGCGTATTCTCTTGAAGATCTCTGTGAGTTCGTCCTGCCGGCTGCTCTCATCGGAGCTCGATTGCCTTGAGAGGTTGGAAAGAATGTTAGCTGAAGCGGAGGCTGAAGCCGAGGGGCCCGTTATCGTCGCTGCTGCGGCCCCTGATGCCCCGGAGGAGTCCTGTCCCGGTAGTGGTGCATCCACAGTGGGGTCATCTATGTGTTCGATCAGCCACTCCATGGCCTGGGTCACCGACATGCTGCAGGGAAATAAAAGAAAAAGTAAATAAGTAAATAAATAAATAAATAAATACAGGGTGCGTGCTGGAAAATAATGCTGTTCTGAACCCAAACTTTATTTAAAGGGGCAGTATTATGACTTTTTCCAGGCACAAAGTGCTATTTTATAGCAGAATCAAGTAACTATATTGCCTTCAGTTGTTAGAAAAATGCTGTAATAAATCAAATATGAGTTAAAAGAAATTTGACTTTGTAATTTAACACTTTGAAATTGGGCCTCTGTCTTTTTAAAAGCTCCTTTCTGGAACTTCAGGAAATCATCACAACGTCGCTCCTCTATTAACCCTTTAACAACGTTTTTAGCAGCACTTCACTGAGAAGTAGGTCGCATATTGAGCTCAGCTGATGCGCGGTTCTACCAGGTGTTTGCCAATCAAGGCTGGCTAGTCTGAAGGAGCTTAGTGGGGGAGTCAAGATCTGTGAGGCCAAAGTTCAGATGCTTGGTGTGGAGCTGCACCTCAAAGGCGGAGTTAGGTCCAATCAGTCGTTTTGCACATCTGTATGGTTGCCAAGGAGATTAACGGATTTCTCAAACACGCATCAAAGAATCAAAGTAACACTTATTGTTGATGAAGGAATAACATTATAACATCATGATGTATAACAAAAAAAAAACTTGGTTTTACAAAACACTGCCCGTTTAACAAATGAATGGATAAAGACCAATTACACATCAGCCTTACTGGCAGAGTCTAAGTGCTTTGATGGCTCTGCTCTCAGGGAAACCCATCTCAGTGAGCTGCTGGAGGGCCGTTTCATCCACATGATCCTCCTCATCTTCATCTAACATCGCTTTGATACAAAAAACAAACAATTACAGAAAGGCAGAATATCTCAGAACACAAAAATAAAGACTTTTGAAGCAACAGCACACACAGTTTAGAAAAGATGAAGAAAAACTACAGTTTATAGTCACTTGTTATTAAAGAAGCCGACTGGGGCCTTTGGGACGTTTTCAATCAAAGGCAGAAAAGTCAACATAATCATTTTATTTTTCAGTGGCTGTAATCCTCTTCCGTACATCAATATGGTCAATGTGTGAGTGTTTAGTTTTCTTCTGTAAGGATTTCTCAAAATGTGCCCATTTTATGACAGAAACATAAACTAAAATCTAAGCCTGTCGAAATAAGAAATTAATCAATTAATCACAAGATAAATTAAAATGAGCTTGATCATTTCCATTCTGATCATTAATATTTAGTAAAGAGCAATTTTGTTTACAGAGACTTTATAATCCAGTTTTTACTCCCATTTTATTTATTGTTTTTGATTGTTGTATTTTTTTGACGTTGTCTTTAAGCATGCTGTACTGGTGCAGAGTTATCAAATAAATTTGTAATTGAGTGTTTAAAGTATAAGGTTTTAGTCCATTCAGCACTGTTTTTCTGTATCAGATCGGTATTAGCTGATTCTAAACCTCAGATATCTGTATTGATATCGGAAGTGAAAAAAGTGGATCGGTGCATCCTCATCATAACTAGATATTCCTGCTTACCGTTGGCCTTTTTGAAGAGTTCAACAGCATCGGGGTTCAAGGCAAGAAGCTTCTGTGCAACTTCAATAAGAGAAACCAGGATTTTTCTAAGCTCCGTTTGAAACTGGAACAACACAAACATCAAAACACAAACATGTTCACAGACATCCATTGTTTTTAGTATAACTGCAGGGAAGCTAGCTCGTCTTACATCTCTGATGTTGTGCTGCGTAACAGTGCGCTCAGTGTGCCGTGTGGACAGGCTGGCAGTAGCCTTCAGGATAGCATCTTTATCTGGAGCTTTGGTATCTTGTTTCTTCTGTAACAAACAGCAAAAAAAATATGTAACATGAAAACGTTCGGGTTATTTCCCACAGAAACATGATCAAGCTTACCTTTTCATCTGAACTAACATCTGCCATCTTGGGAGGGGTTGGCGGCGGTCTTTTCTTTATGAGCAGCAAAACATCTGCCAACATAAATGACACACAAACCCGTATATTTTAAATATATTTTAAAATAATAAAGACATGTTTGCTCGAATTTAAAAACATGCCACACGAGCAATGCATACCTTTGTCTTTAAGGTTTTCATCAGCGATAGTTTTGGTGTCGGTGAGGACTCTTTCTGTAGCAGCGTGTATAAGTTTATGATGGGTAAGTGTTTTGGGGTCTTCTAGAGTTCCATGAACATGCTGCAAAAAATAGAGAAAAAAATTATATGTTAGACAAAAGACAAATCTGGGATTGCAGCTACTAAATATGGAGATAACTCATATAGATTTAAAACTTCATGCTTCTTCAGACTCCATTTTACAGATCTTTTGATCTATTTCAGTGCTTAAAATACATTTATGTGTTTATGCAAGATTTATTAGATTTTTTTTTTACAGTGGTAAGGATTTAAATATGGAAGCTGCAAATCAGGCAAACTCGCTACAAGACCCTTTTTTTTAAGGTTTTGTTGGTTTTTGTGGCCTTTATTTGAAAGTAGTTCAACAGGAAACAGGGTAATGAGAGAGGGGGAAGACATGCAGCAAATGTTGTCAGGCCAGGAATTGAACCTGCGACCACCACCATGAGCAATAAGGCCTCAATATGTGGGTGGTGCTTTGCCCCTGCACCACCACAGCAACCCCACACTGATCTTTAAAAACCCTGACCTTCTGATTCTGATTACTTTTAAAAAACACTAAATGTTTTTTTAAAAGTAACCTTCAATGTTCCAGTTTTATTTTACTGAAAAACATTAAACTACACCCATGAAACTGCACATGAAGTACTGATTTCAAATATAAAAAGTTTAGAGCATTCCTGTCCAAACTACTAAGCTAAATGAACAGTAGTATGCATTTTCCTGGCACAGAGTGCCGTTTTATAGTATAAAAAAGTAACTACTATCTTCAGTTGTTATAAAAATTTTGTATATATCAAACATAACTAAAAAAAATCTGACTTTGCATTTAGTGCCTCTGTCTCTTTAAGAAGCTCCTACTCTTTCCAACTCTCCACCTTCAGCATGTCATCACAACAATGCTTTTTCATTAAGCCGTTAACGACTGTCTTAGGAGAATAAAGCCAGGTTATAAAAAAAAAAAAATATTTTGTGTTGTACTTAACATTTTTTATTGTAAGAAAATTATGTTTGTAATTATTTAACCCTTATAAAAAGTCTCCATCTGCATCAAACACCTGTACTGAATGGGCCAAATTTGCATCACTCTTAAATTGCAGCTGGTGGGCCGCACAAAATCAGTTCAAGAGCCATAAATGGCCCCTGGGCCACATTTTTAGACACCCCTGAAATACAGAGAGCATCAGCAACTCATCCAAGAAGTAAAAAGAACATAGCACAATATCTAAACTGCAATATCAGTGCATAATTTCAAAGGATTGCTTGGATACAATATTGGTTGTGCTATTATTATATAGTAAGTTCAATGTATCTAGACTCATCAAACCAATAATGTATCCTGCCATTTGAGAAAACTTTCAGTAATGCCCTCACTTAATATAGACTTCAGTGACCATTAGCGGTATGTTAAGCTTACAGAGAGAGTGATGGGAGCATCATGATGATGTCAAAGAGAGAGGAAGAGTGAGGGAGGTGTGGGTTAATTACAGTCAATTTCTAGGTGAAACAACAGCTAAAACAGAAACAAATATCGTGTTCACATATGTATATACCGACTTTATTGTGCAGAATTTGTTTTCTCTAATATGAATTTTAATGTTTTTCCTCATTATTAGTCACAGAAATTGTGACAGGAATCTTTCATTTTAGTTTTGATGCCTTTTATAAAGGTCTGGGCTAGAAAACTAATGTACAAACCATCAGTTGTAACGTTGTTTAATGCACTATCCTTGACTTAAATTAAACAGAATGATGTCTTTGCAATATTAAACAAATATAATCGCAAAATCATGTTTTCCTAACTGCCTCAGTTAAGGTCAGTGTTCATGACTCAACAAAAAAAGAAGGACTGGGCGTAATGCATCAGAGGAAAACACTGCAGACCAAAAACAGAATAAAGGTCCGTCTGACTTCTGCCAAAACGCATCTACCTTTTCGAAAAATATTAAACAACTTGATGAGACATAACTGAACTTTTTTGGAAGATGTGTGTTTTATTACACGTAGCTTCTCATTAAAAAATAAAACATCAAGCAAAAGCCGAGCATGGTGGTGGTAGTGTGGTGATCTGGGGTTGCTTTGCTGTAATTGTTGGAACCATGACTTTTATGACGGGACTTCAATGCATGTTAACTGTTGCGTTTTGCAGGGGTGTCAAACTCCAGTCCTCAAGGGCCGCTGTCCTGCAGTGTTTAGATGTGCCACAGGTAAAAAAACAGTGGAATGAAATGGCTTAATTACCTCCTCCCTGTGTAGATAGGTTCTCCTGAGCCTTGCTAATGACCTAATTATTCTTTTCAGGTGTGGTGCAGCAGAGGCACATCTAAAAGTTGCAGGGCAGCGGCCCTTGAGGACTGGAGTTTGACACCCCTGGTTTATAGTGACGGCATTACGTTTATGCTGCTTCACCGTGACTTTCGACTTCCCCTTAGGAAAAAATAAACTTGTTCAATTAAATATAATTTAATTAAACTAACAGAAAATCCTCAAAGAAAATGTTTTGTAATAAATTCATAAGATTACACCACCTCACACCATGTAGCCTAAGCTAATCTACAATTTTCAAAGAGCGAGGTGAAATTCAAACATTGAGAAGTAAAATAATCATTTTAAAACTATTTATTCAAATTTCTAATTAGTTAAGGCAAGGTTGGTGTGGATACATTTTCCCTCAATTAATTAAATAATCCTTTAAAAACTGCTTTGTCGGATATTCGATGATCTGAAACATTGATTCAAGTGTGAAAAAACACAAAATCAGAATAAATACTTTTTTACCGTATTGTGCAGATTATTTCAATGCTTATAAATATTTTTTTTATTTAGCAGCAGTATTAATTTGGGTGGGCATTTAATATATTGTTCATCATTTATTGTGATAAATTTCTTATCGTGATAGGAATTTTGATTTATCGCTGTTATGATAAATTTCAACTAATCATGTTCAAAACTGTGTTGTTGGGATTATAGTGTTACTAGCTTCTCCACAGTTTGTTCAATAAAAGTATCAATAAATATCAATAAATTTGAAAATATTTGTGCAGGTCAGAAATAAAAATTATTCTTCTTTAAGTAAATATTTCAAAAGAATTATCTGTGATTACAATCAGAACCACACAGTTACTTTAAAAAAATAATAAATATTTCTTATCACTTTTATTGCGATCATAATAGTACCACAAAATATTGTGATTAAACAAATAATTGCTGCCTATTTGTTTTGATAAAAATCAACTAGATAATAATTCAAATTTTTGTTTTAATTGTATTGTTTAAAACAGTAAAACTGGCAGTTTTGCTAAATCTAATGTAAAAAACATATAGCTACACAAATTATAATTTGACTCATATGATTCACAAAAACAAGAAAACAGAATAAGACTAGAAATAATTGACTGCTTTTGAGTAGCTTCAATAAATGAATGAATGAAGTTTGGGTATAGCAGAAATAATCTAATTTTAGCAACTACAAGACAAGAAAACTACACATAAACACTGTAGTAAAGTTAAGACAGAAGTGTTTAAGTTGACCATTATATTAATGAGGTTTCACGTTAAAAGGCCAAAAAAGGAGAGAGGGGGTGAGCCGTATAATAATAGAAAGGCTAAGAAGCAGCATGCCTCTCTGACTGGGGACAGAAAAAAGGGCCACAGTGTTAGTTAGCTGAAGAGGGGCAGCCAACCTGCTAAATTATAAATAGCAGAGTCTACCCAGTTACTATAAATACAAAGCCAGTGACACTGACACTGACAGTTTAAAGAGAGGCAATGGCAGGTATATAACACCTCAGGCAGAGGAGTGACAGGACAAAAAAATGTCGAAGAAGACACAAACACCCCCACTTTTAAAAAAACCTACATGTTTCAAGCACCTCTCCTTCAGTTTTTCAACAGTGGTGTCTTCCGTGACCTCCTCTAGCCACTCCGTGCCGTCCATCGTGCAGATGTGTATTTTCAACACTTTGCCGGCGAATATCTTCTCCTCCTGCACGAACATAGCTGCTGCTGCTGCGGCCGAGGCGGCGGCGGAGAGAACCAGCCCGGGGACGGTGGCAGGCGGACAGCCGTTGTTGCCGTGTCTGCTCTTCTCGGAGAGCTAGCGTGCTAGCGTTAGCACCCAGCCAGCCAGCCGTCGCTTGTAAATCCGACGACAACACAGGAAAGAAAGGAAGGGTGCACCGCTCAGCTCAGACCCATTTTTCGGGGTTCTGGCCCGGTTGTCGGTGTGGTGGGAACCGAGTGACGCGTTCTCCGGTCCCCAAGTTGCCGGTTTTTGCCGTTTAGCACATAAGCGGCTGGCAGCGAATATCCTATTTTTACTGTAATGTTGTGAACTGTGAACTGCAACTGTACTCGCGGCGGGGCATTCTGGGAATTGGAGTTGGTTTCGCTTGTCCCATGTCAACGGAGCAGAAAAACGGGCCAAACTAGTTTACTACGCAAACATTTTAGCAATTAAGATGTTATGTATTGCAAAATACGACGTCGTAATAGGGCCATTGTAGATTGAAAAAAAGTGAATTTTTACTCCCCAAAAATCTAGAAAAGACAAGAAAATTTCTGAGCTTGAAAAAAAAATGATAGAAAACTCCGAAAATATGTGGGGGGGGGGGGGTTCTTCTTTTCCCCCAGGTTTTATTGGCTCTTTATTTTAAATTTTAGATCGGAAAGTGAGAAATGAAAATTTTTAGATAAATTTAAAAGATTTTCTATAGGTAAAAACTGGAAATTTCAGAGTTTGAATAGTCAAAAATGTGACAGAAAAATTCCAAGATATTTAGAATAATTTCAGACCTATTCTGGAAAAAAAAAACTTGGGATTTTTTGAGTTCCAAAAGTCAAAAATCTGCTTTAAAACCCCCCTCATATTTTCCAGAATATACACGTTTTATATGAAACTTGTGCTGCAATGGAGAAAAAGGGCCATATAGGTGTAAATTTCCACTAAAAACTCTGCAAATTTTAGATTAATCTCAGTAATTTTCTAGAAAAAAACATGGAAATTTCTGAGTTTCAGAGGTCGAAAATCTTTTGGAATAATTAAAAGTCAAACATTTTCTACTTTCAAAACTCAGAAATATGCAAGTTTTTTCTCAAGAATTTCTTAAATTAATCTGAAAATTTCCTTAATTTTTCTAGCAAATTTCTGACTGTTGATGCAGATATTAGATTGTCTTGATCTGTCGTGTCTGTCTATGAAATGAACAAAATAAAATAATATTTAAAAAAGCAGGCTTGTTATCTGCCATGTATTTAGAGCAAAATAAAACTTTAAAAATGTAGCAAATAGCACTAAAGTTAGTTCTCTTTAGGATCTTAACCTTACACAATATTCGTGAATAAAGATGGGTTGCAACATTGCTAAATCTTTCCTTTGATTAGTTAATTGTAGCTGGCATAAACTTCAGAGTACTACAGCGTTTTAGCCTGTTGTGATGCATAAATAGGAACGTTACTCAACTCCACCACTAGATGGAGACAGGCTAAAAGATGCTTAAATTATTTTGCTGTTACTTAAAGACAAAATTAATCTCAAATATTCGATAATATAGCGTTTAGTGAACAAAAGAGCCGTTCTCATGAGATTAAGACACCAACGTGTCCTTTATTATAGCAGGTAACCTTTATACAGAATGAAAATAAACAGCAGAAATACATTTAATGCGCATGATAACTTTACAAAGGAAGCAAACAAATATAAAAATGCTACCACAACCTAACATATTCCTTTTTCCTAATAATATTTCAAAAATCAAAACAGAATGCATCTCACATAATATTTAAGTGGATACAACTGAGAACTTAGTTGGCAGTGCTTAAAAAAACATTTCCGCACGTACATAAAAGGTTATCTCAGTGAGGTTTTGTGTCACAGAACAGTAAATAAATATAAATTTATAAAACCTCAATGTTTATGTATTTTTTCTTCATTTTTGTGAAAACAATACCTAACAATATATTTCATTCATTTGTGTATACTTCAAATTGATTTGTGCCTTTGGGCCAGAAAAATAGAAAATATATAATCTGATCTGTTTTACATTTTAGAGAGTTTTGAACAGTGCAGGATCAATTCGATGCATGCTGAAGACTTAAGATTTCTTAAACAAAATCTTGCTTATGAGGGAAATGCAAAGCATATTTACAGAAGAAAGAACACAGCCATAGGCTCAAACTAATCGGAGGGAGAAGGAAATACATTTTCCCGTTCCCTCTGGACAACAACAAACATCGTGGCCAACAGGCCAGTTCTCCAAAAACCACAGGACTCACAACAACTCAGGCCTGCGTCAGTTAACCGCCAATCTCCAAGATGGCCGTACAACATGTCACCTCCCCACCACAAGAAAACATAATAATGCAAACTTTAAAGGAACAGCGTATCGCTGCCTCGTCGATTTAACAAAATGTACAAAACTCTAGAGAGCGTCACTACGATTTACTGGATGTTTTGGATGCCTTCACAGGAATCTCTTCACACTTTCAAACTGAAATAACACTGAAACTTAAAATGTGCTCTAGCTTAATCACAATTTTTATTATAAACAGGATTATACAAAATATAAACAGAATAAAAAGGACAAAGACTAAGAATGTTTAGGGAAATAAATACCCAGTGTGTATGCTGCAGAAAACAAACTCTAAAAGAAAGAAGTGTCTCTAAAGGACTTTCTCTGTCCTGCGTATGACCCAGAACGACAGGAACACTGCGAAAACACAAAATATTACCAGCTATTTTTAATTTAATTCTAGTGCAATTATCTAAGTACATTTGAAAGGAGAAAAAAACTAACCTAGAAGTAATTTTACAGAAATAAAGAGAACATTTCTACCTTAAAATATACAGTTTTTTTTTTAAATTAATGTATATGATGGATCTCAGGAAGAGTAGCTGCTTAGTTAATTCAGATCCTAAACAATAAACAATATTGAAGAAAATGACTAGTTCCACTGGCCGATTATTAGACATTTTTTCCATATTACAAGTTAAATAATATGGCAGGGGAACTAGTCATTTTTCAGCAATAATGCAAAATATTAACTTAAAGTAAGTTCCTTTTTGCTGAAAAGTTATTTGAAAGTTAGTTTTGTCTTATTTCAAGTGTAATAAGATATTGTAACTAAAATCTAAACCAAAAATACTTGGTAAGAGTTTCTGTGTTTTTGCAGTCAAACAAGCATAAATACAACCTTAATAAATAAAAAAAAAACAAATAACAGTAAATGAAGCACATATGTTGCTGTTAGTAGAAAAATTTATAAAAGTCCTACATCTCGATTACAGCTTTGCTTGATTTCCTTTTTCGAGTGCTTTTTTTTTTTATACAAAATAAAAATTATATACAGCAGCTCATCCTGTGGGGTGCGGAGACTCTCAGCTTCCTACTTGAACTGTTCTGATATGTGGCCGATCTGGGACTGCATGCTCGTCGGTGGGCTGGAAATGCCCTCTGACCAGTCGGACATGTTGGAGTGGGGGGACGAGCTGGACCACTGGTCGGGGGATCCGGGGGACGGGGTCAGGAACGGGTGGTCCGGCACCTGGACCTGATGGTTGGGGGTGTTGTCCATCGGGCCGGAGTAGCTATGCTGGGAGGGAGGAGTTAGAAACTGGGTGCTGGGCATGATCTGGCTCTCCTGAGGGAGGATGGTGTGTATGGGCATGCTGGAGTTGGCCGCCCCCTGCTGGAGCTCAGGGGAACTGAGGTCCCCGCTGATGAAGTTCTGACTGCTGGTTGGGTTAGAGTTCTGGTGTTGCTGATGCAGCTGCTGCAGGTTTTGCATCTGCTGCATCATGTGGGTCTGCGGGCCCAGTCGGGTGTTCTGCAGGCCCTGGTAAGTCATCATCTGCGACAGGCTGGAGTTGGGGTGGCCGTTGTGGAGCGGCGCTGCGATCATCCCCTGGTGCAGGCCGCTTTGGCCTCCGGGTGGCGCTCTCAGCGGGTTGAACTGCCCCGCCTGGCCCATGCCGCTGTGCATCCTGGCCAGCCAGTCGCACTGGCCGCCCATGGCGCCCTGTGCTGCCGGGCCGGACACCGGCAGGTGGGTGAGGCGGGGAGGCAGCGGGTCAAACTGCATTCGGGCCAGCTCCTGCTTGTTGGGCATCACCATGTGGTTCACAGCCAGGTGGGGGTCCGCCATGCCCTGCAGGTGGTTCAGAGACACGGACGGCGACTGCTGGAACGGGGAGGTCATCATCGGCGGCGACGCCACATCAGAAACGTAACCGTGAGGAGACTCCAGTGAATCTACAGGCGACAGGACAGCCGAGCTGTCCAGGAGCGTCCCGGACTTCCCGTCCTGAGAGTTCTTCTTCTTCACCTTCATGTCTTTGCCGTCTTTGCAGCCAATCCCCTTGTGACTGGGCTTGCGGGTTTTCTTCCCTTGGCCTTGACTTTGAGGCTGCGGCTGCTTCATGCCGCCCAGAAACCCGCTGGGTGAGCAGAGCGGGGAGGACAGGGCGCTGCTCAGGGAGCCGCCGTGCATGGGGGGGCTTCGTACCAGGTTGTACTCGTCCAGCAGCCTCACGATATCGTGGTGCATCCGCTCCTGCGCGATGTCCCTGGGGAGCCGGTCCATGTGGTCTGTTATTTCTCTGTTCCCAAAGTGATCCAATAAGACCTTGGCGGTTTCATAGCTTCCTTCTCTGGCAGCCAGGAACAGAGGAGTTTCCTCCTGAAGCATGAAGGAGACAGAGTCTTAAATGAGACAGTAGCCGCTGAAAGAACACTTTTCTATTCAGCCTTTAGCAAGAACATGGCCCACTATGCCATGACGGTCATCAAAAAAACCTGTACGGTCCCTAATATTGCTTCTATTTAGCAGATTTCTCTTTAAAAATGTGCGTTCAGCTACACAAACAGACAAGGATGCAAACCAAACTTGTCATTTTATTGTACAACGTTTAATGAGGAAATATACTAGCTGTCAATCATAATGGCTGTCAGCCAGAATGGATTTGCATGGATTTGCAGCTAACATTTTTTTTACAAGGTAAGAAACAAATGTTCATATACTTTACAAGTAAGTATGATATTGCTTTATGGAGAAGGTAAGCGTTGAATCATTAGTAACCATGGAGAAATTACCCCACCATCATATAGCCTAGCATGTACAGAAAAGACTGGTAAGCATCTAGACTTTAGTACATTTTTAATCCTGGTCCGGTTTAAGGGGAAACGCAGTGATATAGTGATATAAATCATGCGGTTTGAATTCAGGCAAAGTCGGTAATTTCATCAAAAGGTCAGGAGGGAGGAGGTACGGGTCGGTTTCTAAGCTAGATATTTCCAACTTTTGTAAATACCACCGTCTATGAGCCCCAACCAGGTGTGTTACGTTCACAGATTAACTCGACTCGAACAAGAAAAAACATCTTGGGTAAATCTCAGTCGCTCTGTTCAATCTGTCTTTCACCTCCTACATCCCTCATGGCACCTCGAGTGATATGGTGACGTAGCTGCAAAGGGTCAATAGCAAACATCAAGAGAAGGAGTTTAAATATTTTTTAACCTTGTTGTTTTGCATGTCCTTGTTGGCTCCATTCTTGAGCAGAACAATAGCAGCCTCTACATTATTTACTGCTGCAGCCCAGTGTAGAGCTGATTTACCTGAAAAGAAAAAAACAAGAGTTATTCAACCGTTGAGAGCAAACGGATCTAAACGCTCTGACCTTTCCAGATAAAATCCTTTACTCTGGTACCAGAGCTGGACAGTATGGCTGAAAAACCTATCACAATATAAGCATTTCATATCAGCCGATATTGATAATTATTGATTAGTTTTTTTCTATCTGAAATACTGCCAAACTGGAGAGGTGACTTTTCCAGTTATATCCACAGTTTTCACTCAACGGCGTTGTTTTTTTTATTAAACAGTGATGAGGCACAGTGGTGAAATATTAAACTGCTGCTGCGCCAGTTGCTCAATAGGCTGTTGCTAGGTAACCAAAGGAGAGTGAGTTGCTAGGCAACCAAAGAATGAGTCAGTCACTTGGTTCTACCAATGTGAGAGGTTGAGCGGCTAAAGTCTTCCCTCTGCCTACATCTCCCAGAATGCTGTGCGGTTCTGGATCAGAGTTCAGCAAATATTCTTTATATAGAATACTGAATTTTCAATCAGACATTTACATTTTGATCAGCTATCTATCACAATACATATAGTTATTGATTTATTGATTTTTTTTTTACCAAAGTCGTCGATGGCATTCACATCTGCATGACAGTTGATGAGCTCCTCCACCATGCCCTCCACTGCCAGCCTGGCAGCCAAGATCAGGGGTGTGGTGCCATCATGCATGCGGGCGTCCAGATCTGTGGCCCGGTTCCTGATCAGAATCTAAGCAGACACAAAGCAGATTATGCTTCCTTCAACAGGTTAGGATGGCTCAATGACCTATACAAAACATGTTCATTATTTTCCAGCAGCCATTGTATAGCATACAGCAGTAAAGCCAGTTGACCAAACATGCTGGAGCTCATCTTGGGTTGCTAGGTGACAGGCTGGCACTCCAATGGGGTTGCTAGGCGCATTTCCTGCTGGTTTATGACATTATATCTGGAGGGTTTTTGAAATGGCTCATTTTCCAGACATATTATCTTACTGTCAAAAAGTGGCTGGGTAGTTTTTTTAATTACTTGGGTTGTTTTTAGAAGCAGTTTACATCCAAATGGAAATACAAAAATGTACAACATGTGAATTTTGAATGATATATCTCCTTTAAGTAATTTCCAACATCCTTAGTTCCTATTATAACTTTTGTGCAAAAACACAAAATCTAATGTTGGTCTATTTTCCAGTGCAAATATTTTATTACACTTCAAGGAAGAAAAAAGTAAGTCAGAAGTAACTTTTCAGCAAATTACAGGAGCTTGATTTAAGCCAATAATTCCTTAAAATTGATTAAAAAGTTCTTATTCCATTGGCAGATTATTTCACTAATAACAACAGGAAGATTTTGTGTTTTTGCAGTGTTTAAAACAATGACACAATCTGAATTATTTTCTCTCTTAAATCTCTCTTGATGGAGACAAACGGCCTACCTGAAAGACTCCCTGGGCATCAGCAGCCACGGCGGCGTGCAGCGGCGTCCGGCCCATGTTGTCCTGGATGTTGGCGTCGGCGCTGGCCTCCAGCAGCCGTTTGGCAGCGTCAGAGCGGGCGTACCGAGCCGCCAAGTGAAGAGCCGTCTCGCCAGTACGGTCGGTCTGGTTGTGCAGGTTAGCGCCCTGGTAGATGAAGTCGTTGATGACGTTGGCAGAGGCGTCCTCCTCTTCCTCGCTGTTGCCCGTTTCCAGTCCTCCTCCACTGCAGGATGCAATCATCAGTGGGGTGAACCCATCTGAGGAGAGAGGAAGCAGAAAGGCATGAAAAGCTGAACCTGTATTTGCACGGTCAGCACAACTCTGAAAGGGGCCAAGTGAGTGCAGGAGAAAGACAGGAGTGCTCCACTTCAAAGCCCTGAGCAGATCAAAACAAAGCAACAAACAAATCGAATGTGGATTTGACACTTATGCCTGTGTTGAATCATCATTGCTTTTTCTTTCAAGAGCGGATTCTGATGCAGGCGCCAGCACAGGAGGAGCCTCAGAAGGAAAGCAGAGCTTCGGGGGTTTGCTGAAGCCAGACTCCTCCAATAAAACCAAGCATTAATATCTAACCGAGAGAGGCAGCTCAGGCAGATGACTTGGAAAGGTTTTCTCCTCTTCAAAAGAAAAGCGAGCCAAAGATCTCACAGATTTGGTCGATTCGAGTGCATCGATCCATGACGGAGAGAAAAAGTGAGCTCTCAAGTTGTTAAATGAACTTCTTTGATTTTTCTTTTTTTTTTTGAAGTTTCCTTCAGGGATTCTGGTAGGTTTCTTTTTTTTTTTTTGCATTTGATGGTCTTGTTGGTTATTATAATGTTGAATACAGATAAAAACTGAGTCCCATTACTGGTCAAATGATTAATCTGATCAGGAATCAGTGTTTTCCCCGAGGCGCTCGGCTTCCAACTGGCTGCTTTGAAGAAGATCCTTTACCCTGAGGACATGGCGGGGCTTCAGCAGCTCTTTCACGCACAATTACACACACACACACACACACACACACACACACACACACACATGCACGCACACACACACCCACACACACACTGAAAATCTGCTCAGAAATTTCTGCTCATTTTTTACCTTGTGAACCCATGAAATCAGTCAAAATTTTGACAGTTTCACAGGATTTAGAAAACATGTCATTCTTTTGTTACTCAGGGAAAGACAATTCACACATTTAATGTCTGGATCTTACAAGATAACCAAACAATAATATGTAGTGAGGATGTTATTTAACTAGTTTTGATAAGTTTTTCCTCCCAGATCACAAATACGACAGACTGATTATGTTGATTACCTGGCCCTCGCACGTTGACATCCATGCAGTCGTTTTCGATCTCCCCCTGAGGGGGAGTGGGAGCGATGGAGGGGATGCGCAGATCAGCAGCGTCCAGGTGCTGCTGGGTCCACTGGCGGTGGTCCGTCTGGTCGTCGGCGTCGAGCACCGCCTGCTCGTCAAGCTGCAAAAAAATATCACGCAGCAGGAGTTAAAACTAAGAAAAGAAGCAAAATGTTGAAGTTTTCCTACAAGCACATGATAAAATTTGATCATATTAATTTTATTTTCAACATTTCCAGATATTTCTTTGGGAAATTGTGGCATACAATAACCACCACTGCTCCCAACAAACCCAGTAACAAACCCAGTAACTGCTTCCATCCATGGTGGTTTCTGTCCAACTTTATTTAGCTTTCATTAACTGTAAATAACATTTTAATGCTCAAAAAGGCATGCACATTTTGTACATTTTTAAAATTATCTAATTCAGCTGCAAATTTCTCTTGATTGGATGATGTATTTTATAACTACATGTTGAAATTTTTGCTCTTACTGTATTAGTTTTTCTGTTTTTATATATGTTTTCATATTCTATCATTTTCCCCATTGTGGGACAATTAATGATATTTCTATTTTATTCTATTTCTAATAAAAAATATTAAACAACTTAAGAGTTTATGAATGCTTTCTTACTTTGAAGCGTTTCACATCCGCAGGCTCGTCCTCTCCCCATTCGTTCGGGTTGTCGTCCATCAGAGAAATATCAGAGGTGTTTTTCAGTGGCCTGTGTGAACGCAGAAAATTCAGGTTAAATCCACTTAATCTGCTGCTTTTAAGCCAAAAAAACAAACCATTGATTAAATTCCTACCCCACCTCTCTATCAGATAAGGTTAATGATCATCTAAGTTGTCTCAGACTCACTTATGATTATTGTGAAATTCAAAATTGTCCAAATACGAACGTCCAAAACAGGACAAACTCACTTCAGTCCGACTGAGTCCTCTCCGACGGGCTCCCGTCTCTTCTTCTTGCTGGTCTCCGTGGTCTTGAAACCCTCGGGAAGCCAGAGGCGCCCGTGTTCGTGGCGCCGCTTTCGGGCTGCCACCATCCCCACTCCCAGGAAGGCCAGTATCCCGACGCCGCCCAGCACCAAATACATGGTGTAGAGTCCGTCGGACGGCTGCAGGTCAACGCCGCCTGTCAGGAAACGGGGCGACATCGTCAAGAGCGAAGGTCCTGACTGTCCAGCTCTTCGTCGCTCCAAATTGCACCAAGAGCCAGGGACCGACTGACGATCCTCGCTGCTTGTAAAGCTAGCTTCTATCTATTCAGTAATAATCAGAATAGCTAACCACTTTTCATCAAAAAAAAAAAAAATAAAAAAAAGGGGATGGGGCGGGATAAAAAAGAAAATAGGGAAGAAAAGAACATCACCACCTCCTCTCTCCCTTTTCAACTCAGGGTACCAAGAGACAACTTTACCATTTCTTCTTTAAGAGAAAAAAAAAGAGGGAGGGGATTAATGAACTTCAAATTACTGCACGCGGTTTAAGCTGTAAAGACGAAGGATTTATTAGGATTTTCGAGATAACAAAGACTCCCAACTTCTAGCACACTCCCGATCAATTTTTCCTCTTCTTTTTTTTTTCACTAACGATTTTGAAATGATAAACTCCCCCAACCTAAACCCTCAGAGATACATTAAGTCCTGGTATTACATTCAGCGAGGTGAAGGTTGCAGCAGCCCCTCGCCATGTGGGATAAGGCGTGTGTGTGCGTGTGTGTGAGTTCGCTGTCAGAGGACGTATAGGTGCACATGTCTGAGAAAGAGGAAGCCAGAGACGCCCTGATGAAGTGAGCGAAGGGGGTGTGGATGAGTTGATTTGCTGCAATTAACCATTTTGGAGCCTGAAGCCATTGGATTTGCACACAGAGGAAGAGATTGATTGATTCGACCATGAGATTTACTATTGCATTTGTTCACCACTGCATAACAAATACACAATCAAAGAGTTCTGTGGATCCGACCGCAGGCCGCTACCGACCCTGTTAGCATAAAGCCTGTTTCTAAATATATTTCTGCTTTATGCACAATTTTACTCACTTTTCATGTTTTTTTCTAACTTAATACACATCATATTATCACCACGCTGCAAAAACACGAAATCTTTCCTAATATTTTTATTCTAGTTTGTAGTGAAAATATCTTAGTACACTTGAAATAAGACAAAACTAACTCAGAAGTAGCTTTTCAGCAAGATACAGCAGCTTGTTTTGAGTCAATTATTTCTTAAAATAAATAAAAAAGTTCTAGTTCCATTGGCAGATTATTTTTTCCATATTATAAGTGAAGTAATGTGGCAATGGAACTAATATTTCTTCATCAATATTAACTAATTATTTACTAAAAACAAGCTTCTATATATTGTTGCAAAGTTCGTTTTCTCTAATTTCAAGTGTGCTAAGATTTGCACTAAAAATTAGAAAAATAGTACTAAATGGTTTATTTTCCTTACAATCCAGGACATCTTTGGTGTTTTTCAAAGTGAAAACAGTGGACTACATTTTCTTTTACTAATGAAGTCTGTTTTTCAATAATTATTGTAAAACATAAGTTAAAAATGACAGATAGAAGATAGAAATATCCTTTATTTTCCCACAGAGAGGAAATTCAGGAAAACATTATTTGAAAGTTAAATTTATCAAGTTGCTTTGCTACTCAGTCTAGAAATTGAAAAGTTTCTGACCAAAAAAAGACTGAAGGAAGAAACCATCCAGCAGCTGCTGCTGCAACAAACCTAAACTGTGAAGATTAAATAAAGTTTGATGGGATTAATAGAAAAATATTGCTTATTTTCCACATCAAAAGAGGGGATGGTGGTAGAAAATTTTATCTGGTAATATATTCAACATCAGATTAATATAGTCATAATAAATTACCTGATAAAATTCTCCACTGCAAAATGTATTGCCAACTAAAATCAGGAGATATGAGGCAGTATTTGTGCTAAATTAATGTAATAATTATTGAGAGAAATGTACAATTTATAGTTTCTTTCCATATTTTGTAGCATTTTCTGCAACTTTAGGGGGGTTTAATGTAATTTCAAATATGTCTTCTAAAACTGTATAATTATAACCTCTACTCAGCACAATGACATTAAAAACGAGGATTATATATATATATATATATATATATATATATATATATATATATATATATATATATATATATATATATATATATATATATATATATCTGTATTCTTTTACTGTGTTGAAAACATACTTGGCAAAAGTCTTTCTGATTATTTGCTTACATTATTGGCACATTTGATAAAAACGTGTAAAAGTAATTAAAATATGTCCAATCTTTATTGCAGTAGCATAAGCGCACATTGACAAAGATTTGATGCAGATGGGGTAGAGTTGTGTTTTTTTGTTATTTTTGTCAATTTCTTGCCTAAATTTCACCTACTAAACAAAAATTCCTGTGATCTTGTACCAATAGATCATAGATTTCAGTGAATAATACTCACTGTAAACAGCTTCAATAGTAAAGGGAACATCCAGTTTGCCGCTGGACTCCAGAGCTCCGAGGAATGCAGCGGCGTCATCGGAGCTCTGGAAGCATTCGTTGGACTGCTGGAAGCACTGACGGTTGTCCATCTCCAAGTGGACGATTGATCTTCAGGACAAAACAGAAAACAGAGAAATAAAATTTGTGTGGGCTAAATTTAACTTAAAGTTGACCTATTATGATTCTTTGAAAAGTTTAGGATGGGTCAGTGGGCTTTACACAACATGTTCATTACAATTTTTGAACAAAATTATTCTTAAATGATGAGATTTTAGTCTGCTCAGTTCTGCCTATTTTGAGCTCCTTTCAGTATGAGCTGTTTTAAGGTCTCTTGTCACTTTAAATCCAAATAAGCTGCTGCTGGCAGCTTATTTGGCTGTGTAAACAAGTGTAAACTCAACATTTACACTCGTGGATGAAATTAGCTGCAAACAGATGCACAAATGTACAACCATACATCTTTGAAAAGCAAAAGTGGAGCCTCCTGCACAACCAACAAGAATGCGGCAAGTGGTTTCCAAATGATAAGTCAATAACAAAATACTTCTTTTTTTTTTCAGCAGCCATTGTACAGCGGTAAAACCAGCTGACCAAACATGCTGGAACTCAGGTTGGTTTAGTTTGATAGGCAGTGGTGTAGTGCCTGTCCAATATGACTGAACAATTAACAAACATTAATTTATTGCCAAAAAATGGCTTGATGCTTTTCTAGGTGCTTGTATTGTTTTTAAAAATAGTAGAGACCCAAATGGTAGCATATAAACATGCACAATGTGAATTTTTTATAATAGGTCCCCTTTAAAGAAGTGGATTGAATGGATGAATAACAGGCTAAAGTATATAAAAAATTATTTTTCATACTCAAAAATGTTAAAAAATGTGAAAAAAGTTTCCCTCCTAAGTGAGAAACAGCTGTTTTCTCACCCTTTGACTTGCACATGATCGAGCTCCCTCCTGGCTCTCATGCCGCCGCCTGCCACGTCATTTAGGCTCCTCCTCATCACACTCAGCACCTTGTCAGGAATCTCAGACAAAGAGTCCACCGAACGCTTGACGTTGTACTTCTTGAGCTCGTGTTCGTTCCCGTAGTACGGGTAGACCATCATCTCCCCCTTTGTGTCCTTCCTGAATATGACGTTGGTTCGGAGGACGCGGCTCAGCTCGCGCAGGAAGCCAAAGGAGTTGTTGAGGAGATGATCGGGGGTGATGTGGACGACCACGACCAGCTGGCCCACGGCGAGCTTCTCAGGCATGTTGTTGGCGCAGTCCAAGCCGTCCCACTCGCACTCTGCGTTGTTGCAGCCCTGGTCACAGTGGCCGTCAGCGTAGTGGTCCTTACAGTACTGGTCATACAGAGGACTGGAGGACAAGCATCAGCATTAGCATTGAGAATTTCATTTGGGTTGATTAATCGTGATTAATCGATTTTTGAAGTAATCGTCAACTAATTTCGTAATTAATTCATTGGTAAATAACTCTAAAAAAGGCTGTTTTCTGAAAATACAACTTACTCAGAGCAGAAATTAAGCCAAAGCTGTACAAAAAACATATATATTTTGCATTTAAGATGAAAACAAAACATCGTTGACTATAAATATGCCCTACTCAGAACTCCTATTCAAATTTCTGATAAAGCAGATTTTGCTATCCAATTATTGATTAGTTAATCTAAAAAATAATAAACACATTATGTCAGTCGAGCAGGAAGGTCTGAGCTTTTTACATGTTGATGTTAGAAGTATTTTCTAGCTGCAGATGCATCCTTTGCTACAAATGATTGAGCAAGAAATGCTGTTATTGTATCTTAGGCAATAAATATTTATTCTCTAATTTAAAAAAAGTTACATTTTAATGTTTTAATGCATTCCTATTGTTGTATAAAACAAGCTTAAATAAAAGAAAGAAATCAACACAACGTACAAATTGTTTTTTCTGATTAATCAATTAATTGTCAGAATAATTGATTAATCGGATAAAAATAAATAAATAAAATAGTCGTTATCAGCAGCTGTAGGTTTAGCTGCTAAAAGACACTAGTTTTTCCTTAAATTTCACCTTCTTGTAGAAAATTCACCATAAAATCTAAAATCATAAAATCTGTTTCATAGAGACGTTTCACAGATTTTATTTATTTATTTTTCTTTAATTAGTGTAATCTACCACACTTTGTATTTTCTACTTCAATGTTAAATACATTTCAATTTTATTTTATTTCTTTTTAAAAACAAATAAATAAATAATAATAAAAGCGGCTACAAAAGCGGCTTACTTGCACTGTCCCTCCAGAGTCTGGCAGTCAAAGCCGTCGTAGAGACATCCGGCATTGTCACACTGCGAGTCACATTTCCCGTTGTTGAAGTATCGCCAGCACTGCAGCGCCGCTGAGCAGTTCTTCCACGGGTCGTCAAAGTTGAGCGAGCAGTCGCCGTTGTCCCAGCCGCACGCGTGGTTGTTGCAGCGCGCGTCGCAGAACTTGTTGTGCTTGAGCTCCTCGCACTCTGGGATGCTGCAGGGCATCTCGTAGTCTGTCGGCGGCGGGATGGTTTGGCCGAAGCCTCCGTGGAAGCCGTAGTCCAGGATGTGGCAGCGGAGGCCGTTGAAGTTGGAGGGGCAGACGCAGCGGTAGAACGGAGCCTCGGCGGCATATTCGCACGTGCCGCCATTGTAGCAGGGGCTGGAGTTGCAAAGGCTGTCGGTGGGGTACTGACACTCGGGCCCGGTGAACGACGGCAGACACAAACACTTCGGACTGTTGTGGCCAGAGATGCAGGTGCCCCCATTGCGACAATGGAGGCTGCCGCAGGCCTGGGAGTCGTATTCACAGCTGGAGCCAGTGAAACCCTTCATTGAAAAACACAGAAATTAATATTGTGAGTTAAAGGTTACATTTTTTAAATGAGAAATTACAATGTCTGTAATGAATGTACAGCAGCTTTTTGGGGGAAAAAAGCTGCAACGGAAGCATATTTTAAGCCTAATCACTAAATAAAAGTAAATATATAGTATAACATTTACCAGAACTTCAATATCTGAACACACTAAGTGCATAAACATTAGTGTGTTCATAATTAAGGACATTTTCACACCAGACAGTCTGGTTCATTTGGGGACTAAAACTGTTTTAGTTACATTTTCAGCTGATGCTGTTTGCTTTCACACTGCATTGAATCAATTTGTGTCATTGTGTCCATTAAAGGTTTTATGGCTGAGAATAAAATTTCATTCACGGCCGCTCATGTCCAGCCCAGATGTGGTTAGGATGCGCAGGTAAACATGGCTTTCGGGACCCAAAGGAAGGGTTTATCTGCACTTTGAAGGGTCACATAAATAGTAACACTGTAGCAACAATTCAGGGTAAAAATCAACATTTGTTCTTGTGCTATGAAGACACTTAAAGTGTTTAAACTAATATATCGAGTCAAAGATACATCCTTAGAGATTAACAGTACATATATGTTTACTCACTGGGGGACATTTGCAGATGAAGCCATTCGGCGTGTTACTGGCTACAGCACAGCTGCCTCCATTACGGCAAGGTTTACCCTTACAGCCATTAAACACTTGGTCACAGCGCTGACCTGCAGAGAGATCATTCACACACACAGTCAGACAAAAAAAAGTTTTCTGTTAGGTTTTATTCAGAAAAAATGAGGGAAAGATAGTTCAAATCTACTAGATGGAAGTTTTTAATCTACAAAAAATACAAGAAAGTATAACAAAGCATAACTAATCTTTCACTGCAAGTATTTTGGTCTTGTTTGTAGTGCAAATATCTTGAATTAAGACAAAACTAGTAACTTTCAGCAAGAAATATGAGCTTCTTTTAAGTCAATCATTCCTTAAAATTAATGAAAAATTACTAGTTCCACTGGCAGATTATGTAAAACCTTCATAAAATGCCAGTGAAACTTGTACATTTTCATCAATATTAGCAAACAGCTGACTTAAGTCACTAGTTTTGTCTCATTTGAAGTGGTAAGATCCAGTGTTTTTGCGGTGTCTGACCTGTGTATCCGGTGCGACACTCGCAGCGGTAGTTGTTGGTCAGCTGGGTGCAGCTGCGCGTGCCCCGCAGGTCGCAGGGGTTGGACAGACACTCGTTGACGTCCCCCTCGCATCGCTCGCCCACGTACCCCGCGGGGCAGATACAGTGGTAGCCGCCCACGCCGTCCACACACCTGCCGTTGTTGAAGCACTTGGGCTCTTTGGTGACGGGGTCGGAGGTCGGGTTGCAGTCGTCCACGTTGATCTCGCAGTGCACACCTAGGGGTGTGAAAGTAGGAGAGGTTTGACTCATTCAGTGTGTGTTCTGTCGTGTTTCTTGCTCTGTCTTTACTGTAAGAGTTAACTATTAGAATCCAGATAAATGCATAAATGTACCTTTAAATTGAAACAATTAATTGGATTAATCCTGTCTAAATAATTTAGTAATCGATTAATTGTTAACTGGAGTATACAGACTCAAATAAAAGGCCATTTGCTGAAAGAAGAGCAGTAATTTAGTCAAAATTGTACAAAATATCCATACATTTTGCATTTATGATGAAAATAGACCTTTGATTATAAATATGCTCTACCCAAAACCCGTCAAGTGACACAGCTTTAGCTTTGGTACCGGGTTTAAATTCAGTGGAAAAAATCTCCTTTTGCCATCCAATTATTAATCAATTATTCCTGAACTAAACGACAGATCAGTCCTGCACTGTATTGATGATAAATCAAGCAGAAGCTCTAAGCTTTTCACATCTTGATGTTAGTTTTTTCATGCAGATGCATCCTTTGCTACAAATGAACAAATGTTCACTAAAGGAATGCCATGTGTTTTGATTTTAGGCACTAAAATATTCAATTTCTCTTTTAAAAAAGAAATTTAATTATTTGTTTATTTGAATCTTTTACTATATCTCTAATATTATACAAAAATGAAAAATATGCAGAAAGTGCCAATCCTTTTATCTGACAAATCGATCGTTAGTTGCAGCCCTATTTAAAAAACATATCTGATTACGGACTGGACACAACAAAGTAAGTTGTCCTAATTTCTAAGATCCCTCACTTACAAAAGCACAGACTGAAACATGTTTGCAAAAAGGCCGAGCTGAATCACAAACTCCCTCCGCCAGCTTTAAAAACTTGTTGGCCGCCTTGGGACGCTCCCAACTCGGCTGCCAATTTGAGCTGACCTACAACACACAATCCCCTTCATGTCGGAGAGAGAGATCAATGGCAAATTTGACAAGTGGAGGAAGAGTTGGAGGCAGGCTTGAAGGAGGGAGTTTTAATGCCCTGGGTGCTGTTAAGCCCTAATTAATGAAGCGTGGAGACGGGAAGGGGGCAGAAGGGGAGGCGGGTGGAGGCAGAAGGATGTGGGAGGAGTGTGTGTGTGTGGGGTCTGCTGACCTTGGGTTCCTCGGGGACAGGAGCATTTGTAGGTATTGATCAGGTCAATGCAGGTGCCCCCGTTCTGGCACGGTTGGGAGAAACACTCATTGATCTCCTCAGAACAGTTGGGCCCCAAGTATCCTGGCATGCACTGGGGGACAGAGAGAGGAAGAAGAGAGAGGCGAGTTTGATCAATGTCTTACATGAAACAAAGATGGGTTTTGTTTACTTTGCTGTTTTCTGTTTTCATTCATTCCTGCCAAGGCCAACAGAGTCTCCTCTCGGGGGAAGAATATCACAACTCAGCCATTTACTTGCTATAATTAAACAGGACACTTTATGGGGAAGCAGCAAAAATTAGCAGTGGCATCAAAACTATACACAGTTAAAACTAAGGCTGCACCAATTGCAGTTTTCTGGATGATTGCCGACGATTACTGATCTTTAAAAAGCCTGACCCTCCGATTCCAATTTTGGCCGATACCAATTATTTTAAATATGAAATGTTGCCCAATATAGCAAGAAAGTGGCAACAGTTTTTATTGTTAACTGTAAATGTGGGCCAGTCTATCAGTCAAACATCTTTCACTGCAGAGCAGAAGAGGACAGTAGTTGATTTTTAGACCTTTGCTGAGGTAAATAAAATCAGGGGATCAGATCGGCTGCACATGTAGAAATCAACAAATCACAGATCTCCCAAAATTAAAAATCGGTGCACCCCTAGTTAAAATTGGGCATCATTTTACAAAATGATAATCCACGCCTACAATGTTGGGTGTTTTGACACCTAACAGCCCGGTAGACTCAGTTTGATTGGGAACAAAAGTTCTTAGATTTTCAGCTGCTGTGGTTCGCTTTCACACTGAGTCAAAAACCAGTTCCCCTGCTCGCCTGTGGTGGCGCTACACCAAGAACCACAGAAGGAAAAACCCAAAAAACTCAGACCTCAACTTAATTCTTCACAAAATGTAAACAAATGTGGAGTAACGTCAGATCTTAGAGATTCTAGGATTTCTCTTTTGTCTTTCTCAGTGATCTCCAGTTCAGTTTGCATTCACATATGCATAAGCTGAGCCAAATCAGGAAGAAGCAACATACGAGGCAACATCTCAGCAAATCACTGGCTGTTCGTGTTTGTTTTTAGGGTCGTCACCTTGCAGGAGTATCCACCCAGAAAGTCGGTGCAGGTGGCTCCATTCTGGCAGGGGTTCGGCGTACACTCATCCACCTGCTCCTCGCAGTAGCTCCCAGTGTATCCCACCTGACAGCGACAGTAGTGGCGGTTTCCCACATCCAGACACTGACCCGAGTTTTGACAGAGTTGGAAAACAGCAACTCCTGAGCAGAAAAGGTGAGATGGAGTTAAATTTAGCTTCCTTTCACAGAAACTGCTGAGGTTTTATCTCCCTCTTACCTCTTTGCTTGGCTGCAACCTCACAGGAAACACTCGGGACGTCGCAGTACAGGCCCGTCCAGCCGGTCTCACAATCGCAGCTGTAGGTGGTTCCTCTCTGCCGGCAAGATCCTCCATTTTTACAGGGAGACGTGTCACACCAATGAACCAAGTTCTGAAAACACACAAAAAAGACAAACTCAGCTGAAAGACGTTAAGCTGAATAAAAACATTCATTTTGTCTCATTTTTGCATATTAAACATGTTTTGATGATATTAATTCCCCCTCATCCTACCTGACAGTTGAGTCCCGTGTAACCGTGCGGACAGGTGCACTTGTATGTGCCGTAACTGTCTTGACATGTGCCGCCGTTCAGACAGGGTTTGGAGTCGCACTCGTTGATGTCGTGCTGGCAGTAGCTGCCAGTGAAGCCCGGCGGACATAAACAGGTGAAGGTGTTGATGCCGTCTACGCAGGTTCCTCCATTAAAACAGGAGCTGAGAAGGAAAAAGGACCAGCAAAGTGAATCAATAGCTTATTAATCTGAGCTGCCAGGACTGAATACAACTAATCTGCACTTTTGTTCTTACAGCAGTGACCTACTTTATGTTTAAGCTTTTTGACAAACAACATTTCTGACTTCTACTAGCAGGGCAGCTGCAATAAGTGCAGCTTTGTAGCAAAACAAAATTCCACCACAGGGGGCAGCAGTGGACAAGAAAACCAGGATTACGCTGATGTAGAAAACAAACCTGCTGATCACATCAATCAAAGTCAAAGCTGTGCGTTTTCAGTTTGGGGCAGCGCTTTACCTCTCTGTGCAGTCAGGTGTGTTATTTTCACAGTGGATCCCACTGAAGCCAGGCGGGCAGGTGCAGGTGTAGCTGTTCACGCAGTCTGTGCAGTTAGCTCCATTCCTGCACGGGTTGCTCTCGCATTCGTTGATGTCTTCCTCGCACTTCAGTCCCCGGAATCCGGGCAGGCAGGAACACAGGAAGCTGTTGACCTCGTCCTTACAAAGGCCTCCGTTGCTGCAGGGGTCTGAGGGAGGAATCGCTCCACTTAGAAGAGCGGCTTTCAGGTTTGACTCTGTAAATAGAACTTCAGATTAACTCACTGGGATTGCAGTCATCGATGTCGGTCTCACAGTTGCGTCCGGAAAAGCCCGGTTTGCAGGCGCAGCGGTAGCTGCCCAAAGTGTTCTGGCATGTTGCTCCGTTACGACAAGGATTCTTCACGCACTCCTTGATGTCGACTTCACATGCTTGACCTTAAAGGGGCAAAAAATAAAAACAGAAATATGTAAAATGTCAGAAATAAGACTGAAAATGTCATATCTCCTGATTATTAATCAAATAGATGTATAAGACTACATAAGAAATGCCTTTTTGCAGTGAATTAATTCTTTTTAAGCTTTCAAAATCACAGAACGTATATGGAAGAGTGAAGTCATTTTAGTGTTTTAGAGAAACACCAGTTTCTGAATGCTATATTTGACATATTTGATATTCGTAGAGCTGGACGGCTGAAAAACCTATCATGATAAATATGTTTCATATCAGTTGATATCAATAATTATTGATTAGTTTTTTTTTGTTTTAAATAAAATACTGTCAAACTAATATCAACCTTTCCTGTTTTATCCATAGTTTTCACTCCACAGTTACTTAACAGGCTGTTGCTAGGTAACCATGAGTTACTCAACAGGTTGTTGCTAGGTAACCAAAGAGAGAGGAGTTAGTTTATGCCACCAACTTTGCTTGGTGGCATAAACTAGAGGTTAAGCAGCTAAAGTCTTTTCCTCTGCCTACATCTCCCAGAATGCTGTGCGGTTCTGAATCGGAGTTCAATGAAATTATTGATATTTTACCAAACATATTATCTATTGATTTTGACCATATATCGCAATATACAGAAAACATTAGGAACAATCTTTTACATCTAGAAACAACTTTTAATCTCCTAATTTTATGATTTTGTCTTCGTTTTAATGTCTGTCTATACCTGTAAATTAGATTGTTCTGATCTGATTCATCTTATTTTGTTAATTCAGGCTTTCAAAAAGCAATGAGCAAGCATTTTCAAGGTTTCCAGGACTGTGTAACTTCTCTGCCGATAACTTAAGGACACTGTTGCATGCTGGGAGCTCACCTTGCCATCCTTCAGGACAGACACAGGAAAAGCTCAGGTAGTCCTCTGACTCCTGACATTGGCCTCCATGCTTACAGGGCTTGGAGCTGCAGGGAGCCATCAAGATCTCACAGTTTTCTCCTGTAAGACATGGAAACACATTCTTGAGCGAACTACGTCGGATCTTTTAAACTTCACTCCGTGATCTCATCCAGGGCTTGGAGATAACCCAAACCAAACGGACACAGAATCATCTTTCAATCAGTGCTATCCCAGGATTTTCTCCAGGCTCTGTCAGTATCAGAGGCCTGGGGACGCACGCCTCTATCTGTTTCCACAAACGCTCGGCTCGAACGGGAAGCCGACTCCGGCTTCCGGCCATTGTGAAGCCATTTGCTTTTCTGTGAGACAGGAAGCAGGCAAACAGGAAGTGTGTCAAGAACCGTGTTCCCACCCCAACGCCAGCAAGAGGCCTTTTATTATTTAAAATCCTGTGGAGGGATCCAAAAAATACACTGCAAATACAAGACAGCCGGCCCCTTAGCCTTTCCAGCATTATCTGTTTGGTCAAAAAATAAGAGAGATTACATTAAAACATTTCCCAGATCTGTTTGGGGAGAAGCATGACCCACAGAGCGATCCAAAGTTTGGCGTCTTTGAGCTCGGAGGAAGTCCTGTGACTGAACTTTACTCGACAGTTATTTCATCACCAGCATATTTTTCCTCTTTGGCAAATAACTTAAAGTACCCAGGTAGGTGGAAACTGCCCCCCTCAGTAAGGAAATTCCACGATAACATGGTAACAGATTGATGTATTATTAAATAACTTCAATAATAACATCATACCGGTGTACGGCAGGACACAGTTGCACTTGTACCCGGCGACGTCGTCGATGCAGGTCCCCTGGTTCAGGCAGGGGTTGGAGGCGCATTCGTTGATGTTTGTCTGGCAGTTTGGTCCTGAGGTCGGAGAAGACAATAAATCACCTCCACACTCTTTAAAGTTCAGACGAAGGTCACCGGTCTGAGATACCGACCCGTGAAACCCATCCGACAGGTGCAAACGTAGCCGCTGGTCATGTCCTTGCAGGTCCCTCCGTTCATACAAGGGTTGGACTCGCACTCGTTGTTGTTGATGTCGCAGTTTTTGCCGCTCCAGCCAGAGTCACACAGGCATTTATAGCTAACAAGAAAACAGCAGAAGGCTCAGTCAAAGTCTGCTGAAAAACTCTGATTAGCATGAATATTAGCACTGTTCACTGCAAAAACACAAAATCTTACCAAGTGTTTTTGGTCTGGTTTGTAGTGCAAACATCTTAGTACATTTGAAAAAAGGAAAACAAACTTACAAGTAATTTTTCAGCAAGACACAAGAGCTTGTTTTAAGTAAGTAACTCTTTAATATTGATGACAAAGAACTAGTTCCATTAGCAGATAAGACATTTTTCCCATGTTATAAGTGAAACAATCTGCCAAAGGAACAAGTACTTTTTCATCATTATTAAGGAGTTATTGACTTAAAATAAGCTCCTATATCTTAGACTAGATTAGCTTTATAAGCTGTACAATTAAATTAATAGCACAGATCTCCTTAGGGCATTTATAAACAAACACATAAAACTAGAAAATAAATAAAAAGATGTCTCTTTGTCTGAATCTATGCTCCTGCTCTGTCACCTTGACGGCAGCATTTTGCAGAAAGGTTACTTCTAAATTACTTTTGTCTTATTTCAAGTAAACAAAGATACATGCACAAAAAAACTAGACAAAAATCCTTGGTTAAATTTTGTGGTTTTGCAGTGTTGATGCGCGTCCTACCCGTTAATTTTGTCCTCGCAGTGACCGTGGATGCAGGGGTTGCTGAGGCACTCGTTGACTTGGGAGAAGCAGGTGGGATCCTGGTAGCCGTCCGGACAAACGCAGGTGAAACCGTTGACTTCGTCGATGCAGGTGCCACCGTTGTGGCAGGGATTGATGGCACACTCGTCGATGTTGATGTTACACATCATACCTGAAGTAAAAAAAGAAACTGTAGTCAAAACAACATTACATACTCACAGAAGTACCTTGGGATTTTATGTGAAAGAAGGACAGACAATAACATATAACAGTTAAAGATTTACAGTATTATTATATTAGTTGAAAACTGTCTCAAAATTACAATATTATCACTTATTGCAATAATTTCTGGGAGAAGTAATAATTATTAATGATAATAATATTCATAACCATCCTTGTTAGTTGGTTGGTATGCATTTTTCAACCAGAAATGCGTAAAAATAAACCTTAAAAACATGATCCAGGAGAGAAAAAGTGGCACTTCAAATGAGTTTGGAACAACTAGCATTATGGAGTTCAGGCAACATCAATGTTTTCTTAGTTAATGCATTTATTAGTTGTGATTTTTTCCTTCATGTGTTCTTTACTGTTATAAATATTTTCCCACTCATATTCAGTAAGTGTTTAACCCTGACAGAAAATAAACAAGATGGCCGTTTCTGTGACCTTTGTGGTCACATATCTGAGAATCCACAGCAGCAGCCAGTGAAGTCGCACACAGGGCCTCCACACAATGCCGCTAATACGGCACTGCAATGATTGTATCAATTTTCAGAAGCATAAGAGATCCGAAGTCCGCCTTTGACGGCCACTTGAAGCGTTGACGCCATTCAGGCCGGTGCCACGCATAACATAAAGGCAGCCCATTGAGCTTTAAAGCACGGAGCAGCTTCCAAGCTTTTAAAAGCTCAACTTTCAGGAATCTTTCAGGGAATCTTTTCTCCTGCACAAATCCCCGGCGACTTGGTGTGCCAGTGTGTGTGTCTTTTCTTTGTGGGGCGGGCAGCTAGCATGTCCTAACAGCAGCAGGTTGGGGACAGGGTGGAGCTGCAAAGCGACACCGGGCAAACCTCAGAGGAGCGTGCGCTCACTCGCTCGCCATCTGTCACCCCCACTTTCTGCCACAATCAAGCTCCTCTGCCCGTTCCTTCAACCCTCCATTCCTGTATCTTAAACCGCTACTTTATTTACATACCTATACTGTCACATGAAAAAAGAAAACAAAAATCAGAAACTGGAACAGAAACAGAAGATTTGAGGAAAAGAAACTCAACTGTAAACAGGTATGGTGAGCAAAGGTAACTGAACAATGCTGAATCTCTTCTACTGACTGCAAATCAGACGTAATGACATAAAACAACAGAAATTTTAAGGTATTCATTGGCCGGCAGTCATGACAGCATAGTAGATACAATACTTTGTCTTTTAAGAACATGCAAACATAAATAGTTAGCATCTGTCACTGTTTGCAGCTATAGTAACAGCAATACAATTTTCAAGGCTAGACCTGGCTGTAAACGTTTAAATAAACTTCTGTGTGTAGCTAAGACTGGCTTTAGGGTTTCAGGTTTCAGTAACTCAAATTTAAGACCTTTTTAATGCCACCTTCAATGAAACGTAAGACCAAAAAACCTATAAACATAGGAGATAGTTGGGGAAACTTAATGCATAGCAATCAAGCACAGGAAAATCTGTGAATCTGGATTTTTTTTACTCTGATACAGGCAAAAAGGCTAGCTCGCTACCTAGCGAGGGTATCCTCAACCGCATCAAGTCACAGAATGCAATGAAGGCGTTTGCGTGCCATCGAAAGGTTTTCCTGACAAAAAAATCCCATGAGAAAAAAACACTACATTAAACAGTCCTGCCATGACAAAATTTAAGACCTGTGATTCATTTATTTAAGGCCAACTGACATTTTAAGGCTTTGATTTTAGACACACAAACTTAAGACATTTTAAGGTTGCATTTTCTGCATGTTGCATTTCTGCCTCTGAGGACAAACTCATGCAGGGAAACTCAGTCCACAGGTTGGGCTGGACATGTCAGAAACTGATAGCTCTAGAAGCTTTTTTTCCTCATTAAATCAACCTTTTTCTTGTAATTAAAAAAAAATCTGGTAAAACTGCATCTTTTACTGCTAACTGAATTTATTCTTGTAATTGAGCAACAGTCCGTCGTATGAATAACATGAAAAGCCACTTTTTGAAAATACTTTTCTGTTTCCAGAAAAGAAATTGAGGAAAAAAATCTAAATCAGAAATTGGAGATTTTAGTTTTTAGACATCTCACCCACAGCTAACTTTTAATATATTTATATTTTACTCACCAGTGTAGCCAGGTTCACAAACACACTCATAGCCATTGATTTTGTCGATGCAGGTCCCGTAGTCACAGAGATTCCCCTTGCAGTCGTCAATGTTGACTTCACAGTTGACTCCTGAGGAGAAGATTCACTTTCAATCATTTTCAAGCTTTGACTGATTGACTTACTTGTTCTTTTCTGTTTTGTTTTTGTTTCATGGTGCAGGCCAGTGCCCACCTGTGGTTCCCTTGGGGCAGCTGCAAATGTAGGCGTTCTCCCGGTCCAGGCAGGTGCCTCCGTTCCGGCACGGCTGGCTCAGACACTCGTTAATGTTGGTCTCACACAGCCTGCCGGTGAACCCGGGGTTGCAGCTGCAGCTGAACGAAGCCAGGCCGTCGATGCAGGAGCCGTAGTGGCATGGGTTCGAGTAACACTCGTTGATGTCCATCTCACAGTGCCTCCCAGTGTAACCTGAAGGAGACACATGTTGCCTTTTGAACCGGTGAATTCAACTGATGATGTATTTTAGATGTATTTTTGACATCAGGGTATCTGCAGGTTTCAGCAAGTCAAATTTAAGACTTTTTAAGACCTCCTTTTAATGCCACCTTGAATTAAATTTAACATCAAAAACTCTTTAAATACAGAGAATGATTGGGGGATTTTGCTGAATTACAATCAAGCTTCTGGGGTTTCTTTGCAACTCTTGCCAGAGGATTTGTGTTTCTCACACATAGCGCCAAACTAATAAGTTTTTTTACATCTAGCCTCGTATGGGTTGGCAAAAGAAGTGAGCCGGTGGAGAAAACGAAGGTTGTTCGGCCGTTTGGCAATAAATTTGCACTGAAAACCGAAAAAGCTATCTAGCTAAAAAAGGGTATATTAGCAGCTAGCCAGCGGTAGCCTCAACTGTTTGACTCAAACTTTTGTCTAACATAAAAAGTCCCTTAAGAACAAAAAAACTACATATATAAGATTAAATACTCATTCCATGGCAAAACTTAAGACCTGTGACACACGTACTTAAGGAAAACTTAAAATTTTAATTTAAGACCTTTTAAGTCCTTAATTTTAGCCACACAGATTTAAGACTTTATAAGGATGCATGGTCACCCTGAAAAACATTTGGTTGAAGCTTGTTTACCTTCAGTGCACTCGCAAGTGTACTTGTTGGGCCCGTCTGTGCACTTGGCGCCATTTTTGCATGGTGTGCTGGCACATTCATCGATGTCTATCTGGCAAAGATTCCCAGTAAAGCCTGAAAACAAAATAAAAAAACCAAAACAAGAGGCTGTTATTGTGCTTGTGAAGAAGTGTGTGTGCATGTGTGTGCAAACATGGCTAATTTGTTCAAAACCAGATCGACAAATAATCCTGGATTCATCCTAAAGAGCTCTCAACTCATTACAAAATCTGCATATTAATGAGCAACTGTGCAACACTACAACCGCTCCCTTATCCTTCGCTGTTCCTTTCAGCAAAGCTAAAAACAGGGAGAGGCAAGAGCTGGGGGACAAGTTCGGTTAAAAGTGGGGGAGGAAGGGAGGGAGGGGAAGATCGGAGGGAAGAATGAAAGTTGTAAGGCCTCCTGACTAAAGTCTGAGAGACAAAGGAGGGCCTGTCTGCTCAACACAGCGACAAACTGAGCGCGTTGCCTTCTTTGTCCCCCAAAACTTTTCCATCACAATGTGAATTCTCCTGTCTTAGTCGCACCCCCTCCCTGCCACTCCCTCCGCTCCCCGCCCGCCTCCGAAAAGAGCCAGCTTGACCTCTGACACCGAACTTTTCAAACTCCTCGTTCATTCAAAATCTAGCAGCAGGCTTCCTCCTTTTTTCCTGGAGTTATTGTCGTCTCAGATATTCCCGTCTCCCCTCAGTCCCGGTCCGAGGATGTTGTCTGATGAAGAGATATTGTGCTCAGTTCCCCCCACTGAACCACAAGATCACAGAAACCCACAGGTGCGATAAGATAATCCGGAGAGGAAGTATTTGTGTGGCGGATACCGAGCTGATTACTCCCTGTAGGCGCTGTTTTTTTTAAAGCTGCAAGCAGACTGTGAACTTACATCCATGAAGTGGAATTAAACTTTTCAAACATTAAAATACAGAGGAATTTTGCAACATAAAATCTAAAATTTGATTGCAAATTTAATCAATCTTTAAAAAGAGCTCAAGAGATTTTTCTCATCTAATTTGTAAACAGATATATTATAATAAATTTAAACTTTAGTTTCTATTTCTTCTTTTAGGTTTAAAGATGTGAAAAGTGATAAATGAAGTAAAAAAATAAATAAATACATGTCTTGACAAAGTAAAGAACAAATGTTGATTAGAAATCACTTTCCAAAGCATTTACATCAAGAGCTACCATTTCTCTTCTCTGATTATGTTTTAAAAAACCTAAACAACATGAGATATAAAAATTTATTTGGCCAAAGCGCTAAATTATATTATTTTTAGTTACCTGTGGTTCGTGTTTGTAAACTTAATCAAACAGCATAGTGGGTCTGGTTACCCTGCAGCGTCAAGGAAGATTTACAGCACAAATAAGAGAAAGCAAAGTACTCTTCCTGTTGCAACGCTGACTTGAAATTTAAGACCTGTATCATGACAGAAATGTAAATTTCGTATCTTTTATTGTTGTAATGTCAAGATTTGTTGCAGAGAATGAATGCAGTGATCAATTTACACTAAAAGCTAGCTAGCTAGCTAACAAAGGTATGCTAGCAACTAGTTAGGAGAAGCAATGAAGATGCCTGTGTGCAACTCAATCATTTGCCTGACAGAAAAGCCCCACAAGAAAAATAAACTACATAGAATATGAAATTAAACTGTCCTGCCAACCCAAAATTTAAGATACTTTAAGGGCAACTTACTTTTTTCTGATTAATGTAAGATATTTTAAGGCCTTAATTTTAGCTAAATTAATTTAAGCCTTTTTAAAGATGCACTGACACTCAATAATATCTGATTTTTTTAGGTTTGATCACCAGCTGAAACTAGTTTAGGATTTTTTTTTTTTTTGCCAATTTCAATATCTCACCAACAAATAAGTGCATCACTGAATTCATATCAGCAGACTGAAAGCAGTAAATATGTGTCAAATAAAAAGGATAATATTAGTACTTCATTAATAAAAGTTAAGTTGAGACATACCTTGCTTGTAGAATCAAATGTAAAGTTTTTTCAACAGCGCCCCCTATGCTGATCTGTCTAAAATGATAAAGGCTTCAAGAACGAAAAATCGGCTGCAGGACTTTTCTTCCTCTCTGTTTTTTTTTTTTTACACACACAAAAGGTGGTGCAGCCGTGCACAGAAACACACATGCACTGCAGAGGGATTTATCCCGAGACATTTCAATGGCTCTCAGCGGGGTTTCCATGGCTATTTCATGTACAGGAATGAAAAGGGGGACCTCGCCTCGGGCCTCGCAACAGGGACAAATTTACATCTCAAGCAGGGCGGTTAAAATCCCTCCCCTTGTTGCACCCCTTCTGCTTCAGCATAACGGTCTGTGCATCCCAACACACACAGACAGAAAAACACTTTCAACACCAATGTTTGAGCTGCTTCCTTGCATAACCCTCACTCCGTGTTGAACAGTTTTTTTAGGTGTTAAGCTCTTCTGTTGGCTCTTTTCATTTAAATCAAAAGCTTTCTTGTTGGGATGGGTTTTTTTCTGTCATTCCCTTTTCATTTCTTTTTCTCCCACTAGGAGGAATCCTGCTTCTCTGTCTTTGATCCACCCAATTTTACAATTTTCCTCTTTGAAAAAAGGGAGAGAGAAAAATCACTTCCACCTCGCCGATCCCAACAAAAGAATTTAAAGAAAAAATATCGTCCTTTTTCTAGCTCTATTTTACCTTGAATGAACTTGCTGCATTCTTCCATTTCTGAACAAACTCCGCAAAACAAGAGTATTTTGGCCTAGTTTCTAGTGCAAACATCTGAAATAAGACAAAACTAACTTTTCAGAAGGAATTAGGAGCTTGTTTTAAGTCAATAATTGCTTAATATTGATGAAAAAGTTCTAGTTATAAGTAGAACAAAACATCTCAACTTACTAGTAGTTTGATTTTTTAAAAAAGCTCCTATTTCTTGCTGAAAACTTACTTCTAAATTAGTTTTTTCTTATGGTAAGATTTTGTGAAATCTTTGCATCTCAAATGGCATTTATATGAAAAAGGCTCCGGTACAAAAACACAAACTCCTACTACGTATTTTTCCTCTAGTTTCTTGTGCAAATATCTTAGTACTCCTAAAATAAGACAAAACTAACTAAAACGTAACTTTTCTGCAAGATATAAGAGCTAGTTTTAAGTAAATAATCAATCAATATTGATGAAAAAGCACTAGTTCCACTAGCAGATTATTTCACTTATAACATTGAAAAATGTCTTGTTTTATTAACTATCACTTTTTCATCAACATTTCAACATTAAGGAATTATTTACTTAAAACAAGCTCATATATCCTTTAGAAAAGTTACTTGTAGGTTAGTTTTGTCTTATTTCAAGTGTGGTGAGACATTTTCTGTAGAAAACTGGGAATATGTTATGTTTTTGCAGTCTTTGTTGCTCTTTAGAAGAGCCCAAACTAGCCGTATTAATCATCAGCAGAACCCAGTGAACCACAGACCTAAGTTTTTTTCTCAATCATTAGTCTTGACGAAAGGAATAAGAAACTTGCTTAAAAAAGTTCACACTTCCTAGAGATTCTCCCTATAGATTTTTCTAACCTCTCCTCCTCAACTGCATCGTCTTGCTCGGCTGCCCGGGCCTGCGTAAGCCTGCCTCAGGGCTGGGATTAGTGCCCGTCCGGAGAGGTGTTTGTGTGTGTTTGTGTTTGAGAGCGGAAGAGAGGGAGCAGGGAAGAAACACAAAGAGAGAGAGAAACACACGGAGAAAGAGAAAGATCAACCTCTGCGCCCCCTGGCCTTACGCCTTCCTTTCTCCCATCTCCTCCCCCTCTGCGGCGCTACGGCAGCCTCACCTGTGGGGCACTGGCAGACGAAAGCGTTGATCTTGTCGATGCACTTGCCGCTGTTGAGGCAGGGGCTGCTGGCGCACTCGTTCGTATCGATCTCGCAGAACTCTCCCTCATAGCCTGGCCAATTAGCAAGCGAGGAGTGGGAGGGGGAGATGCAAAGAGAGAAGCATGACGCCAAACGCAGCAATTTTCTACCTAAATAAGCATTTATTATGAAAATCCTAGTAGAAATACGGAAAGAGGTGAGATTAACTTACACAAAAGCTTATAATAATAAACACATGGAGCTATTTGCGTTACTTAATATTAAAAATGTTGCACAAAAAGCACCAAAAATCATCAGAAATGTCTATCATTAGATCACTTTAATGTCTTTCCTGATTTATTTATATCATATTAAGTCAATTAACAAAAATGAAGATATACAGATCTGGAAAAAATTAAGAGAGAGACCACTTAAAATGATCAGTTCCTCTGATTTTACTTTTTATAGGGATATGTTTGATGAAAATGAACATTGTTCTTTTATTCTATGAACTACTGACATGTCTTAACATGTATTAGCAGCTATGCATTTCATGTCAAAATAAAATGTTGAAAAATAAAATTAAACATCTACAAAAACACTTAAAGCAGTATCCGGAGGTTACTTCAGCTCAAGAAAAATTTATTTTTGCCTTCCAGAAGACAAATTATTTCTTCTATTCATCATTAATAAACATATTTTATGTCAATTGATATCTTTTTTGCATTTGATTAATTTGATTAATTAAAAAGTTACATTACAATCAAAATACTGTACTCCCAATTTCAGATACAAAATAAAAAAACTATTTCTTTGCATGTAAAAAAAGCAGATATCATTCTGGTAAAGTCTGGATTGGCCAATCAGATTTCTAATGTAGCTTCTCACCTGGCATGCAGATGCACTGGAAGTCTCCTATTTGGTCCAGGCAGGTGGCTTCGTTCTTACACGGGTTGGACTTGCACTCGTTGATGTCCAGCTCGCAGCGCGTTCCCATGTAGCCCCGCTGGCACTTGCACTGGAACGAGCCCTTGGTGTTTATGCACTTCCCAGCGTGCTCACATGGGTTGGAACCTGCTAAAACACATCCATGCTTTCATTTCACTTCCTTTAGGTGATTGCTAACAAGCAGCAATTTAATGGTAAAGTCTTTGAGATTGAGATTACATCATTTTGGTGGTTTAATGTAAAAAAAAAAAAAAGCTAAAATCATTAGTGTGATTACAGGGATAATACCCTGGAGGGTGTCATTTGCTGCAATTTGGGGTACCATTACACCCATAATAACAGGAGAGCCTGAGCTCGTATGTTGTTGGTAACTCTGGTTTTGTTACTGGGAAATAAATGGCTCTGGAGTTGGTTTTTACCCAGAGAGCATTCGTCTACGTCCTGATCACAGGAAGGACCGATGTATCCCGAAGGGCAGGTACAAATATGATTTCCTGTGACGGGGTTGGTGTCGCAGTTGGAGTCCTTTTTACATGGGTTGCTGATGCAGGCGTCCTTCAGCTGGCACAGCAGACCTGCAGCAGCATCAAAAAGAAGAATTTTAATGATTTCCATTAGCTTTCACTTTCCAAACGATCATCAATCAACTAAACTGGAGGTTCCTGTGAGAATATCCTGATGCCAACAAAAGCAAAAGACTTTAAGAGAGGGCAAAAAGTCAACAACAAAATATATCACGATAAACACATGAAATATGAAGATCCAAAGAAAATACAATCGACATAATATTCAATAATTTCACTGAACTCCGATCAAGAACCGCACAGCATTCTGGGGGATGTAGTCAGAGGAAAGGCTTTTCCAACCTTTCACAGCCAGCTAAGCAAGATTGGTGGCATCAACTAACTCACATGCTGTTCCGTTACCTAGCAACAACTTGTTGAGTAACTTGTGGTTACCTAGCAACAAGCTGTTGAGTAACCTGCACAGTAGCAGCTTAAGTTTAAGCCTCATAAGTACTTAAAAATAAAAAAACCCAACATGGAGTGAAAACTGTGGATAAAACAGGAAAGGTCATGCTATTGCTGCCAGTTTGGAAGTATATCAGATATAAAAAACAAGAAACTAATCAATAATTATTGATATCGACTGATATATAATTTTTCAGCTGTATTGTCCAGGTTATTTTAACTCATTTCAATTTGATTATGTCTAGTTTAAAGTCTAAAACTTTTATACACATCAGACCAAAAACAGATGATTCTATTTTTTTCTATTTTTGAATGGCTGTGTATTTATATGCTGTCCTTTCAGGGCTGATTGGCTACATAATCGACAGAATGTGCTAAAACAGCTTCCCCCTTATGACAACTGGCTTTCTGTAGTTTTGGTTTGGTGTTTGAAAGTTTTTAGGACTCACAGAGAAAGGTCAGTGACTTCATCCTTTGCTTATTTGGGTCCTGAGTGACCAGTTTTTCACTGAATATGCATTAGTGACTGCAACTGATCTGATCTTTGTGGTTTTGTGTCCTTAAAGATCATTCCTTTTTTTAACAGGAATGCAATGTTTTCAAGAAAAAACACTCTGGGTCTGATTTTAAAAATGTATTGTTTAAGTTGTTAATCATTTGTTTCCTAGCTTGGCCATCGCCTTCCCTACACAATTCCACAAAATTCTCATCTCCTTTTACAGCACAGTTCAGGCTTTCTCCCATTGACTTGGATTCCCTCAGAAAGAATTTCTACAGGGCCAATCAGCAAACTGAAGAAGTTTTAGCGATGGCAGCAGAGGAACTAAACAAAGCTGTTCTGTCCATGTTGGTCATGCTTCCAAATATTAAATGAACATTAACATCCATCTGGCACTTCTCTCTTTGCAGTGTACAGTGCAGGCAGTTTCTGGTAAGCTTCACAGCGTCAAATTGGAAAATTTCATACATCATGGGAAAACGTTAGCGATTGGGTAAAATTTAAATCTTCAACAGAGTCCACGCCTCCAACAAACAGTCATTTCTCAATCTTCTATAACACACTTCAAACTCCACAAGAAAGCCCATCCAAAATAACACGGGCGCTGGAGAGTTGTCCCATAAACCAAACCAACACACCTGTGCGGCCGTGGGGACATTCGCAGTAGAAAGAAGCCACGCGGTCGTGGCAGGTGGATCCCTGGAAGCACGCTGCGCTGGCGCAGTCGTCGATATTCTCGCTGCAGTCGTCGCCGGTCCAGCCGTTCACGCACACGCACTGATAGCTGCCGTATGTGTTGTGGCACGTGCCGCCGTTCAGGCAAGCGTTGGGCATGAGCTGGCACTCATCGACATCGTCCAGGCAAAGCTGGCCTGTGGGGAAATAAGCAGGAGTCATTTCTTTCTTCAATGGATGGATTCTTAAGTAATTTTACTTTCCGTGTCACGTTGTTGTACAAACCTGTAAATTCTGGTTTACACTGGCAGTTGTAGGTGTTGACTCCGTCCACACACGTGCCCCCGTTCTGGCACTCGTGGCCCGGACAGTCATCGATGTTATGGTTGCAGTTCTTTCCTGAAAATCCTGAAACCAACAAGAGAAATGTTGCCCTCTTAAGCACTGCAAACCTCAAAAATGTAGTTTCTCATTCTCCTGATGTGAAACAACAACTGCAGTGACACTTTTGTTCAGTTAAATGTGGTCAACTGTCTTTTCCTTCCCTAGAAAGAAGGCAGCTGTGCCATTCTGAGGTCTGCGGGAAGCGTGCCGTGTAATAACATCCCCTCTGCTTCACGGTTGCACCAGAAACAACCACTGGACCTAAAAGGTGGTGTGTTGGATTACATAACCAGCAAAGTAAAACCAACACAACGCATAACTGTCACTTCCTTCCAGTTTTTTATTCCTGAAAACTTGTATTGCAGTTGAAAACATGATGAGTATTTGCATATATTGCTGGAGTCAATACTTAAAATTACTTTTATTAACAGTCAAAATATCACTTATGTTAAAGTTTGGACCTTAGTTTTAAAGATATATATATATATATATATATATATATATATATATATATATATATATATATATATATATATATATATATATATATGTAGCCTTTTGACAGAGCTCAAAAGGCTACAGTTTCATTCATTCATGGATGGATGGATGGATGGATGGATGGATGGATGGATGGATGGATGGATGGATGGATGGATGGTAATGATGTCTCCAAGATGCATCATCGTGTTAAATTGGGTTTAAAATGTTTAAACGTCTCAGATAATCCAGAAAGTCGCCTTCGTGTGTTTCAAAGAACAGGAGATAATCCTGAGAAGGATTGGAGAGCCGCCAACGATTGCACAAGAGCATCTGAACTGACTAGGAAAAAGAGAGTAAACACGTCGCTCTTGTGTGGCGGAGGGTTGTGCAGGCCGGAGCTTTCCTTCTTTCCACCATGTGAAACGGATGTTGTCCCTTGGCCATTTCCTCTCGATAAGCTCCCGATGCCTTCCTGCTCCGCTTGGTTCACACACAAAAGCAGAAACACACGAGTGTGCATGCACACCGAGGACACAACATAAGCAGGAAAAAACCAAGCCTTAGATGACATCACCGCCTAACCAGCAAGGAGTCCTGATCATTTTAGCTCCTCGGTTGGGTTAGGAAATGACTCACTTCACTGCAAAAACACAAAATCCTACCAAGTATTTTTGGTCTAGTTTCTACTGCAAATACCTTAGGACACTTGAAATAAGACAAAACTAATACAAGTAACTTTTCAGTTAGATATATGAGCTGCTGGCCATGCACAACAACAGATGCGCAGTTAAGCCACCGTACGTCTTTGAAAAGCAGAAGTACAGCCTCCTGCACAAATAAGAAGAATTCAGCAAGTGGTTTCTGGATGGTAAGTCAACAACAAACAGCCACAATACAGCGGTAAAACCAGCAGACCAAACATGCTGGAGCTCCGTCCGGGTTGCTAGGTAACGGGCTGGGCTTCACTTGGGTTACTAGGTGACAGGCAGGCTGATTAGTATTTGAAAGGTTTTTGAAATGGCTCATTTTCCAAACACCTAAAAACATTAATTTATTGCCAAAAGTCGTCTGGTGGTTTTTCACCAGGCAAGTAGAAAATGTGTAAAATGTGAATTTTGCTCAATAGGTCCCCTTTAATATTAACAAATTATTTCATTTGAAAACATTTTTCTCATGTTATAAGTAGAAAGTGACATGGCTTGTTTAATCTACTTAAAATAAGCTAAAAGTTATTTGTAAGTTAGTTTTGCCTTTTTTTTAAGTGTACTAGAACATTTTTACTAGAAACTCGACCAAAATACTTGGCAAGATTTAATTCTTTTGCAGTGTTCAGTCACTCCTTAATTTATATTTGAATTAGTTTCACCTATTAAGTATTTCTAATATTTGCCTGAGGTTGAACGAGGTGTAATGCCTTAAGCTAGACTTGATTGATTTTAAATACAAAGTCTCTAAAGTTACCTGGCACACAGGAGCACTCGTAGCTGGTTTCCCCCCTCTGGATGCAGGTGCCTCCATTCAGGCAGGGCGACGGGTTGCAGGGCAGGTAGCGGCTCTCGCAGTGCTTCCCCGTGAACTCCGGAGGACACTGGCACCTGTAGCCGCCGACCTCGTTGATGCACAGCCCGCCGTTTTTGCAGCGTGGCGGGACGCTGTCGCACTCGTTGATGTCCTGGTTGCAGGTTTGTCCGAAGAAGAACGGGGTGCATGTGCAGATGAAGGTGGAGTCAACGGAAGAGCAATGGCCGTTGGCACATGGGTTGGAGGCACACGGGTCGGCTGTCGCGCAGTCTTTACCTGAGGTCGCAGGAAAATTGCATCCAGTCTTAGCTGTCAGTAATGAGCTTGTTATGACAAGCTACTCGTCTCTTACCTGTCCATCCAGGTGGGCAGCGGCACCTGTACCTCAGTAGACCATCTGGCTCACAGGTGCCTCCGTTGCGGCACGGCGAGCTGAGGCAGGCGATATTGACGGGCGTCATGCAGCGGCGGTCGGCGTAGCCCGCTCTGCAGGTGCAGTTGAAGTCCACTGTGTTTCCCTTGGAAACGGCCCGACACGTGCCTCCGTTCATGCATGGCACGTTGTTGCACGGGTCATGAAACTGGCACCGGCTCCCCACGTATCCATCTCGGCATCTGGACACAAGCAGTTAGTGTGGTCAGCAACAACTATGATTTATAGGAGTTTGAAAACAGGGTGGGTTATGATTTGGTGCTGGACTCAGGCCTAATCATGACTCAGAACCTGAAACTGAAAAGTAAAGTAAAGTAAAGTAAAGTAAAGTAAAGTCTTCAGTCTGGTGCTTTGGTCTCAGCCCTGACAATTTGTTTACAGACACTTTGCAATTAATTTTGTTTGTTGTTTCTGTTGTTTTGTTCATGCATTTTGGATATTTGAAATGTCTTCCAGTTCCAGTGTTAAATATTCTTTATAATTTAAAGTTTTTTGATTGTTAAGAATGTCTTCTCTCTTTATTATGCTATTGAAAATGGTCTCAAAACAACAATATTGTCATTTATCGTAATAATCTTTTGGGACAACAAGGATTAAGTGTTTCATATATTTTATTCTTTCTGTTTTATTAAGCAACTTAAGTTACAGTTTTTACTGATTCCATTGATGTCTTAGTGAACAATGTGAGATAAAACCACAATATTTAGCTTGTATTTAATACAGCTGACACAGTAAATTGTTAAAATATAAGGTACTTTTTTTTAATTCAGCATATTAAGACAAAAATTCTTTGTACAAGAAAGAATCAAGTTTTTAAGAAAATTCCCGCCCATCAAGTAACTATTAGTCGATTGATAAGATTAGAACAGATTACATTTCTTGTCATCACACATTATTTTTGGTTGTACAAGAGTAATATCGCAGTTTCGCTTGTACAAACAAACAATCAAGACACAACACTACACAGAAGGCTGAACTGGCAGTTCTAACAACCCATAGGAAAACCATCATTTTTAAAACTCATTAATTAATTAAGTCATTTATCGATGACCTGCGTCTCTAGTTTGAGAGATGGACAGGAAACATCCTGTCCGACGGCCCCAGTCCGATGAGAGGGGCAGGAAATTTAGAAAATCAACCCATTTGTGAAAAACAAATCGCAGCTTCAGCAGGTCAGCAAATGTCTAACTTTTTTAAAAATAATTTCATCATTATACTAGTAAAAGAAAAAGACTCCACTATCTTTATCCACACAATCAAGCAAATATCCCTCGCTTTATGAGCAACTGCGCTTATAAATCAGTGACTGGAGCAAAAAAGATCCAGCAGCACATCCCTGAGAACCTCTGCTTTAAAAGGCACATCCGCCTCTCTGCCGTCACTCCCAGCGAACAATGTGTGGAGGCTGTAAAACTGGGAGAGGAGGGGAGCGGGACAAACTCCTGTGATGTTTCTCACAGGTTGAGTCTGAGTCATAAACGTCGCGCGGACCCCAGCGAACAAAAATGCCTGCAGAGAGAGGAGCCTCAGATCACACAGACACATTCACACATTCACAATTACAATGAGGGGAGCCGAGGGCTCGTCCCCAGAGGATGCACACGGCTCAACAAAAGGGCCACACACCTAAAGTCTGAGTGAACAGCGGCGCACACACACTGCAGGATAATACGCAGGAACTTTGCACAGTTGCATGCATCTGATTGTCATTCAGTTCAGTTCTTATAATTACATGCAAATCCATCGATATCAGCTCTGTTTTCAACCAGCCACAATCCTCTAGTCTTGTCCTTGGAGGTTTTTCTGGTTTCCACAAAGCAGATCTGCCAGCAAGTCTCAATCATTACAAACACAACACATAAGAAAAAACTACAGTATTTCAGATCTTCTGCCAAATTTTTCTGTTTCAAAAGCTGACACAGGAGAGAATCAGCCATCTCGCATCTCCCAGGGATGAAAAGTGCTCATTCTGACCTTTTGTCAGCACTCATTCATCCTGAGGACAAGGCTTTGCCACAGTGTCCGAGCTGTGAGCCAACATTATGGCAACTTCAAAGCGCTATACCACCACCTCGCTGCTCTTATTCCTTCCTCCGCTGAGAGGATTTGCTCCAGCATCACACAGGCGATGAAAAAATTTCAATCTTCAGGAAAGAAGAGTGAATTTCTTATTCTGTAGTGTCATTTTTGTGTTTTTATCACTGTACACTACAAAACCTTACCAAGTGTTTTTGGTTTAGTTTGTACAGCAAAGATCTCCTGAAATAAGATAAAACTAACTTAAAAATAACTTTTCAGCAAGATGTAGAGGCTTGTTTTAAGCAAATAATTCCTTAATATTGACTGTTCTATTGGCAGATAAATTAACTTATAACATGGGAAACACTTTGCAAAACAGCAGTGTAGAAGTACTCTGACATTGCACTAAAGTAAAAGTACAAATGAATAGACAAAGTAAACAAATACTTGCTTTTAAAAACACTTAAAGTAATGAAAGTAAAAGTACATGCCGAATGCATTCCCTAACGCAATATCACACTGCAAAAACACAAAAAGTATTTCTGTTCTATTTTCTAGTGCAAATATCTTAGTACACTTGAATTAAGACAAAACTAACTTACAAGTAACTTTTCAGCAAAATACAGGGGTTTGTTTAAAGTCAATCATTCCTTAATATCAAAGAAAAATTATTAGTTCCACTGGCAAATGACGGTAATTGACATAAAATATGTGAGAAATATCTTGCTGTAGGTGAAATAACCTGCATGTGGAACTAGTAATTTTTCATCATTATTGAGGAATGACTGACTTAAAACAGGCTCCTACATCTAACTGAAAAGTTACTGTAAGTTAGTTTCATCTTAATTCAAAGATATTTACTAACCAAAAATACTTACTAAGATTTTATGTTTTTGCAGTTATTGTGCTTTAAAATCAACCAGCAAATGAGATTGGAGATGGAAATTAGCCACATGTTCATGTCTATTAATAAATACTGACCCATTTTTAATAATAAACTTGAACTTGAATTATTTTGCTAATTACCATTTCACCAAGAACTTAAAGGAATCCAGCAGTCTATTGACTTTTTAATCTATTTGTGAAGCACCGATTCTTTTTGCACAGTGTAGTGAGTTCAGCCTCTCGCAGACACAATATCATGAAGGAAACATCCTGTCCAGCGGCCTTCCCACGACATCAAAACCCAAAGTGGCTCTGAAATACCTGACTAAACCCGGCGAGGCTGTTAGCCCTGAGGGGCTGGCAGGACGCGTCCCCAAACATTCCCAGGACGTCCAGCACCTTTGTGTGTGTGGGGGCCGAGCTGCGGCCCCTCTGTGGGGACAGTTGTGTGTTTACACAGGTCCCCCTCTCAGGGGATTATGCAGCCTTCGGACTGTGACAAGGGAAAGAAAACATCACATGCTAGGCTCGATGCAACATAAACAGTAGCAGCCAGCGGTGGCAAGTCATCAAGCACAGATCGAAACGTGGGACCTTGTCTGACTGTCGTGTTATTGGTGTCAACAAGAGGATCAAAAGGGAAGCCAAATCTGAGTCAAATGATATCGAAGAAAACAACTATGGAGGCGAAAGGCATCTGAGAACAACAAACCTGTAACAAAGTCCTGTAACTGTGGTACATTTTGCTGGAGGATAAAATGTACCAGAAGTTACTGCGATAAACCAGGGAGATCAAACTCATTTTCATTTTGGGCCATATCAAAAATCTGAATGTTCTTACTGATCCACAATGTACTGATAAAATCCACTAAACTGTTAAAATACCAATACATAGCTGTTTGTTTCAGCATTCAGTAAGTGTTTCTTAAAATTAAATAATATTGAACATCTTTGGTCAGTCCATCCAGGATTTCATGATTGTTTTTGTGGGTTTTTTTTAATCAAAATCACAGACTTTGTGGCACTAATTTAGAAATTGTTACAATATTTGCACTAATGTATGATGTTAAATGTGACTTTATTAATTATTAGCTTGACATCAAGCTAACCAAGTAAGGTTGAGGCAGCAGTCACTTTTTTTTGGCCAATTTTGATTTAAAAAATTGCAGTATAAAAAATCTGGAAAAAATGTGGAGATCTGTTGATTTTATGGATTTGTGAAAAACTGGAGGGACTTATTGATGTAATTTGGAGTCTTAGAGGGCCACATAAAAAGCTGCAGCGGGCCAGATTTTGCCCCCAGGCCTCGAGTTTGACCCGTGTGCGATAACAATACTATTGCTGTTTTGAGACAATTTTCAAGTGGTCCTATTGTGATAACGATGAAAAATGATGGTGAAAAACATCTTTATTAGGATTTTTAGCTTCCTTAGTGCCACCAACACAAATGCTGTTTTTGAAAAATGTTTTTCAGGACTAAAGAAGTTTGATTTATAGCAAAAAAAATGCACAAATTAAAAAATTTTTATAATTTTTTTAATTTGGCGGCCACAAAAGAAGACAGTACAAGGCCCACAAATGGCCCACAGGCCTCAGTTTGGACACCCTTGCTCTAATACAATCAGCAACATGTCAAATTCTTCCACGTATCGAGTGTCATAAAGAACAGTAGAGGCATGTGTGCTACATATCTGAGGCGGGGGGCTTCTCTGGGAGGGAGGCCGGTCCGATTAAACCCCAGCGGTGGCGAGTGCTTGAGTCGTGAGGCGCCACACGAGCTTGCTGGAAAAAGGCCGCAGGGAGCAGGTGCGCATGTTAATGAGGAGACAGCAGCTGCTGCCCCGGCCAGACGCCCCCCACCCCACCCCCTTCGTCTCTCATATCTGCCTCCTTCCTGCATCCTACTGTCCTCTATGTGCACAAAACATCCCAATAAACTCAAAAAAATAATTTTATCACACTTCTTATATCAAATAAGGAATGAATCCAAGCTGGGACCTTCAACGTAGGGTGGATATCTGAATGGCCGGCCTCTTTCGTATGTTCTTCTAAGCAAAACGAGGAACAAGAGAAGAGGGAGCATAAGTGGGTCCATTGCCAACCCCCCAACTCCCCATTCAACGCTCGCTCCAGGCCCGGCGTATTCAGCTGTTACACCTCCTCTTTCCTCTCATTTCCCTCTTCTTTCTCCTCCCAGTGTCTCAGAAAAATCTTTCTATGAAACGTCCTCTGTTCCTGAACTGGCCCGCGCTGCTGGTTTCACTTCCTCTCTTAAAGTCCGAACAGTTGCTGGCATCCAATCCTTCATCTCTGTGCACCTTCCTTCCCGCCAAAACCGGGTCGCTCCACTCCTGTCTAACCGCCTCTTTTCAGTGGCGAGACGTCACATTCAGATTTATAACTGATGCTAAATGCCCTCCTCAGACTTTCTTCCAAGTGACTCCGAATAGATCTCGCACTTTTCTTTAAGTGTTTGGGGCCAAGAGCAAGTGAAACCAAAGCTGAAAATCCAAAACACACACAAACAGCGGGAGAAACAAAAGAGTCTGGAAGAAAGGCAACTGGAACGGGCTCTCAAAAGGAGAAAGGGGAAGCTGGTTGAGAAGGAATTTTTACTCTAAAGAGTCTCCTGGCCTGATTTTTACCCTCAATAGAAGCTCGTAAGCAGCTGCACATCGTGTTTCCTGAAAAAAAAACATCTTAGAGGCTTTGAAACTTCACACAACAGCAGTGGTGAAGTACTCAAACACTGTAATTCAGTCAAAGTGCAAGTAAACAGACAAAGTAAACAAATACGTGCTTTTAAAAATAATTAAGTATTGAAAGTAAAAGTACTTGCTTAATGTATTCCCTAATGCAGTATGACAATACAAAAACACAAAATCTTAATTATTTTTGGTTTAGTTTCTAGTGTGAAATGGAAATAAGGCAGATGGTTAATTTCCATCTCTGGTCTAATTGGAAGGTTGATATTAAAACACAATAACTGCAAAAACATTAAATTTTAGCAAATATTTTGGTCTATTTTTAGTGCAAATGTCTTAGTAAACTTGAATTAAGCGTAAATAACTTTTCAGCAAGTAATAGGAGCTTGTTTTAAGTGAATAACTCCCTAATATTGATTTTTAAAAAAGTATTACTTCACTGGCAGAATTTTGACATCCAGTCTTTAGTGGAAAGTGGAAAACAAACAATAACCCAAATGAAAATGCTCTGTCTGGTTTTACTTTATTATGCAATTAATTTATTGCTTATTCAAGCTTATTCACATCGCAAGTTTTTTTTTAAATTTGTTTATAAGTTTGAAAGCAAACTCTGGTCCAAGTTTGAAATAATCTGAACTGGCAACTATTGACCTGGACATTTTTGTTTCAAGAGAAATCAGTACTCACTTTATTGTTCCATGTGTTTTAAGTACTGTAATGCAGTATTTGTACTGCAAAACAGTCGAAAGTCTCGCACAAGGCCGAGAAGACAAACAGAGAGACGCCGCACCCTCAGGTTGATGGACGCTCTATGCAAACACGCTCCAGCTGAGGCGCTAACAGTAAGTCAACTGCAGCACACGCTGCGCAAAGAATGCTAACAGTTTGCTCTTTAACCTGGCAAAAACTTGTAAAAAAAAAAAAACACACACACTTGCCTCAAAACAGCTTTCAAAGACATAAAATCAACTGCTTCCAGAAGGTCTTAAAGGTGAACAAGGTAAAAGATATTCAGAGACTTCTTTATTGAGTCCTTTCTGTATTCAAAGCAAACAGAGCAAAGCAGCTGCTTCAACAAGAGAAATCTGGTGGCCTGCAGAGCCAGATAATCTCAACAGCGGCAGGTAAAGGTAAATAAAGAAGACATGAAAAGACAGGCACAAATCAGAAGCTGAGCAAATATCAGGTGTTTGGGAGGTGTAATGTAACTGCAGGACAGCAGTGGAGCGATCTCCGCGGTAAGGACGATACTGTTATTATCTCCTGTGTCATCCCTGAACCCGGCTGCCGTCATTGTTCTCCTCCGCGCTCACTTCTCTTCTTCGCATGCTCCCGAAGTAGCCCATGGCAACAGGTCTGCGCCGCCACGGACGGGACGCACGAGAGCGCCTGGGCGGCGGCTCGAGCCTGCAGCAGATGTTGTGGTGACATCTGACCCCGGGCCTGGCGTCACTCTTAAAGGGGTTTTCCTGACTGCCGGGCCAATCTGCCATCTGCCATCTTTCTGAGGTCACACGCAGATGGAGAGATGTAATATGTGGGCTACACATGTGCACTGTACACAAATAAAAGCCCAGAGTGAGTATACAGATTCAGGCAGCTGGAGATCGCTTTGGATGCTTTTTAAGAGGCTTAGTGAATTAGGTTGTCTATTTATTCAATTATTGTGACATGTAAAGCTCTGTGGGACACAAAGTCAGCGTCTGGTTACATGTAAATATTCCCTAATTTTATTAATAACTGTCAAAATGTGACTAATACTCAGACAACACTAACAAATTTATAAGTTCAATGAAAACATATCAAGTTAAAAGAAACTTCTTTAATCTGTCTTGTAATTTAGATTTTAATTTGGATTATTACAGTATGAAACTACTGAATGTACAGAATAATTTGTCCAACTAAAGGAAAAGATTAGGGCAGGAGATGTGCCAAAGAACGGCTCTGGCCGGACATGAACCAGGGAGGCCACTGTTTTACTGGAACATTTCTTAAACGTTCAACCCGACAAGATACAATTACTTTATTGTTTGTCTTTGGGTTTTCTCACACTACACCTGGTCTGTTTTCTGTAATTCTCCAGTTTTCTCATTGGTGTAATTACATCTTAACAGGTTGCCAAAACAGGTTTCACAAAGGAACGCTTTCAAAACTGCTCATTGCTGCAGTCGTGGTGGTCCCAAGATTTAAAGGGCTTTCACTAAAATGTCAGGCTGTTTTCACAACTCAGTCCGGTACGCTCGGTTCGACTGGGATCCAAACTTCTAGCATTCGTTACATTTTCAGCAGGAGAGGTTCACTTTCTCACTGCACTATGTCAAACAATCCAAACTAATTAAAAATCTGTTCCCATCCTTGCCTGTGGTGGTGCTGCACCAAGAACCACTGAAGGAAATGACACAAAACAATCTAAAGAAGACACAGAGTGCAACTTCATTCATCATGAAATCTAAACAGAAATGGAGTAGCGTCAGAATTTAGTGGTTGGAGGATTTGGTAAAAGATCACAAGCCATTTCTCAATCTAGCATTAAACTCTTGTGTTTGTTTCGGTTGTATTTACCCAAAATACACTGCGCTATAGTCCACTTCCTGCTTTTGGTGCAGTCTACAGTTCACTTGGTGTTCACACATGAATTCATTTGGCTCATTTCAACCAAACCAAGACCAAGGTCTAAAGGCAGACCAGAGTTTCCTTTCTTGTTCCGCAGAAGAGTTTGATTGCGTATTCACACCTTCCCAAACAAACCAGACTTTCTAGGCAAACAAGCAAGAGTTCGATTAAAGTGAACTAAACAGGGCTGGTGTAGTACCGCAACCACCCAAGGAATAGCTATAAATCCTAGAAGGACACTCTAAAAAATGCCTATATATATAAAGTTGTAGACATTATTACAGTTATAATAAACAATAGGTTTGTTACCAGCAGTAGTGATGGTAGTTACTGTCATCTGTTTGGAAAACGTACTTAGGCGACAGCCTCATGTCTGGTTTGGTTTTTATGTCTCACATTGGCTGTGATTTAAAAAACTGGCGTTTTTTCTTTGATGTCTCAGGCGTCTTCATCTGGGAGTCAAACTGGGTTAGTGGACCATGTTTGTACCTCTGACTTCCCTTCTCTTCATCCTGTCTGTCCCCCACCACCGCCCCACTACTTCTCATTTCCTGGCCGTTTGCTTCTGTGCCTCGGCTAAGTCCTCTTTAGTCTTGTCTGATTTGTTTTAAAAGCTTCGCCCAAGGGGAGAAGGGCCTCTCCTCCCTGTTTTTCTCCCCTTTTCCTGCCCTCTCTTGTGCTTTCCCAGCAGTGTGTATCGTGGCTCACCATAGTGTCAACTTTACCACCACAAGAGAAGAAAGTTAGACATAGCTCCAATCGCACAAATTGACTCTATTGGGATAAAAAATAGCCTGCTGAGCAGAAATAATTCTGTTGGAAAAATCCATGACTGTTTTTAGGGTAACTGGATTTACCGCTGAATCCCAACTGGCCGCAGAAATTACAGGACTCTCCAGCTCTTGCCCTCTCCTTATGTTCATCACTTTTTTCCTTCCTCTGTAATCGTACAGGAGAGCTGACCTGGCCGGCCCACATCTGGCAGCCTTCATTAGTGACCCTGTGAATCTCGGAGAAACATGGGATGCAGCCCATGGGAAAGAACCAGCTCCCCCCAGGGACCAAACACTCAGCGTGTGTGTGTGTGTGTGTGAGTAAGTATTTTCTGAGAGTCGCAGTCGCCCTAATGACTTCTGCCACAGCCTGTTTTACGAGGCTGGGAACCACTTATAGAAGTCTAAAGGTGACACTGAAGCCTCGGGTTGTTAATGTATGTGTTGAGGAGAAAAATCCCATCTTTACTTCCTGTCTGTGCTAAATGACTCCATTTTTTCCCAGTGGATATACATTAAAGTTGCAGATAAGGATTACTACAGTAATCGAGTATTCTATCGATTATTCTGATGATTAATCGAGTAATGGAATAAAAAAAATTGGCACGTTCTGCAGATTTTTCATTTAACAACTTATTGTTATTTAATGTTATTTGGCACAACATTAAAATACATAAAAATGGCAAATAAATATTTAATTTCCTTTTTTAAAATAAGAAAATAAACATTTTATTACCTAAAATGCAACAACACAGCATTTTTTACTCCTAATATCAACATTTGAAAAGCTCAAACTTTTCTATTGATTAATTTTTCAAATAATTAATCAACAGTATTTGATGTAATACATACATTACAAACAAAATGTATATTTTTTGACTTAATTACTGCTCTGAGTATGTTGCTCTTTCATCAAGTGGACTTTTTTGGGTCTGTATACTCCAGTTAATGATTATTCAATTACTAAATTAGTTGACGATATTGTCAATAATTGATTAATCCGATTAATTGTTTCATACCTAATATACATTCATTTATTTAATAGTAGCTATTTATATATCTCTATGCCAGTTTACCAGTCATCCACATCTGTTTTTGTTGAGCTTATCTGCCTCGGCAAAGATCTAAAAATCAGCCACCGTCCTCTGTTGCTCTGCTGTGAGGGAGCTTTCACTGACAGACCCAAAAGGTCGTGCTGCACGTTCACAGTTAACAATAGTCACTCCATTGCTGCCAGCTCAGCAACTTTACTATATTTAGCAACATTTCAGACAAAACAATCAGCATTGTCCAAAATCAGCATCGGCAAGTAAGGCTATTTAAAGATCGGCAAATGCCGATTGGCCAGAAAACTGCAATCGGTGCACTCCTAGTAACAAATGTTCTCTTCCTGTAGTTTCGCAAGTTTTCTAATATGTTTTCTTACTGAAGTGTAACAGTTAAATTAAGCAATTCAAAATATTCTCACAGTCACAGTGGACTCAGTTCGATTGGGGAACAAAATCCAAACATTTGTTACATTTTCAGTGCGGTTTACTTTCACTGAAAATGAAATTGCATTTTCATTGCACTGTCAAAACCTGTTTCCCCACTCGACTGTGGGGGCGCTGTAGCAACAACTACTGAAGGAAATTTCACAAAAACCTGTAAAGAAGACACTGAGTATGACTTCCTTCTTCAAGTAATGTAAACAAAAGTGGAGTGGCGTCAGATTTTAGTGGTTGTAGGATTTGTCTGTGGAAAAAGACCACGAGTCATTTCTCCCTGTACACTAGACACAAACGTTTGTTTTGGTTGTATTTACTCAGAAGGCCCTGTACTAAAGTCCGCTTCCTGCTTCTAGAGTGGTCACTGGTCCACTTAGCCTTCATATATTAACTCGAATTCACCAGAGTTCACTACAACCAAACGGAGACCTGTGTGTTTAGGTGGACCAGAGTTTGCTTTTTTGGTCTACTTCAGAGTTTGATAACACACTCACACCTCCCCAAATAAAGCAAACTTTCCAGACAAACAAACTCGATTAAAATGGACTAAACAGGTGGGTGTGAATGCACCCTTAAGCAATGTGCTTGTCATTTGGATAGTCTCATTTATAATCATGGAGGAGATTGTAAAATCCTGACTGGTAGATGCCATACTGTAAAATTAAAATTATTGTTTAATTTCCAATAGATTTCCATAAAAGCCCATCTCTTCCCTTTCTCCTAAGTCTTCAGAGAATGACTTGTGTCCGGTAGTGTGTAGAGTAGAGAGACTAAAAGCTAAAAAACACCTGGCAGACATCGTCAATCTGTTTTTGTGTTGAGCTCAATGGGCAAAAACCACAAGTAATCATGGGTATTAAGGAGCATGCTGCTGTCTGGATGAGTGGATGGCCCACATGGTTGTTATACTTCAACCCACAAGCAGGTGGTCTGGGATGAGGAAAATAATAGAAAAGAGGAAGTGTGGCTCGAAGTACTTTTGTTTCGCAAACACACACACACACACACACACACACACACACACACACACACACACACACACACACACACACAGACTGTCAGTAACTCCAATCAGAGTTTATGTGACTTGTCTTGGCATATATGCCAAACATCCACTGCGCAGAGGATCCCTACCACCAAGTCGCTTCTTTCGGCCAGAAAACTCCTCTCATCGGCCAAAGGGAACCCAACACTGGTGACGGCGGCCATATAAAAGCCTTGCACTATGTGTTTCTGCTTGTGTGATGATATGATCAGATACAGCACCTGTTCTTCCCTCAGGCCACTTGGAGGCTGCTTCCTGACTCTGAATAGGAGCGAAGAGGGGGGAGCGCAGGACGTGAGGGGGAGTTAAGATAGACTCATCTGACTGGGGCAAACAGAGGTGCCATTGAAGAATGCCCAGAACTGGAGGGACAAGGGTTCACTTTCATCGAGGTAAATGAATACTGTAGCAGGGACACATACCAGTGAGGAATTAATGGCTCAGATTGTTATCGGAGGCATCACTTGCTCAAACCCCTAAAAAGTCAACAGGTTTCAGCAGCAAAATTTAAGCCCTCAGGTTTTTAAACCCTTAATGGCTGCTGTTCTCCTTGACACCTCAAGTCCCACGTTACAAATGCAAAAAAAAAAGAGGAACAGATATGACTGCTAAACGCTCCTGCAGCAATAGGAGTTTCAACTGTGTTAGTTAACAATTAATTTATCTAAAATTTAATAAATGTTTTATTTTTTGTTTAAATCTTAATCTTGTGTCAAATTAGTGACTTCCTTCGGAAAACATTCCAATACTTTCCATCCATGACAACTTAAACGGTAGGTGCAAACAGATGCTTTCAACAATCAGGTCAACTGAGGTGAGTCTTACACAACTGAGAGCTCAAGCATCTGCTTAGGTCATATTTACATAAAGTAGTTTGCAGAAGTCCTAACGTTGGCCCGTTCTTTAATAAGGTTTTATAAAGTCTTCCTGTAGATTGGATGCTTTTCACGCACTAAATTATTCACATTTTCACTTTAACTTATGAATCATCCAGCAGTAGAAAGTCTGTTAGATTCCCCTAAGGATACACCAGGGTACTGTCACAACACAAAAGGCAATTTAAGAGAGAACCAGTTTTAAATTGGATAGTTAAGTACTTTTTTCTCTAATATCCTGTCATAAAGACACAGTCTGATTCTGTTTTGTTTTTTTTTGTTTTTTTTGTAACACTTTATTTGAAGGGGTGTGCATAAGACTGACATGACACGGTCATAAACATGACATAACACATGACATAACATAAAGAAGTCTTCATGAATGTTCATGACAGTTGTCCTGAAGTGTCATTCAGTAAATAATGACACCTTTATTGCAAAGTTGCTGTAAAACTTGCATTAAAAGTCCGTTAAAAGTGCCAACTTTACGTGATTTTGTAAATTGTGATAATTTAATGCAAAGTTGCCATATTTAATGGACTTTTAATGCAACTTTTAGAGCAACTTTGCATTAAAAGTGTCATTATTTACCGAATGACACTTCATGACAACTGTCATAAACATTCATAAAGACTTCTTTATGTTCATGACAGGTGTTATGTCATGTTTATGACGGTGTCATCTCAGTCTTATGCACACGCCTTCAAATAAAGTGTTACCTTTTTTTTAGTTAAATCAAAACAGTTCCAAACGTAACAGTTTGACAAAAAAAAGCATTTTAGTACCATGAAAATAATCTACTGACTAAAAGGTTGGCAAAACAGCAGATGATCAACTTACAGGGAAGGTTTAACTTGTTCAATGTGAGGTTCGTTTAAAAAGTCATAAGCATCGAGCAACTTACCTGCAGTTGTCATTTTGAAAAGAATAAATAAACCTCAAACTCTCACGGCCAGCTAAGCAAGGCTGGTGGTATCAACTCACTCACTCACTCTTTGGTTACCTAGCAACAACTTGAGTAAGTTGTGGTTACCTAGCAACAGTCTGTTGAGTGGTTACAGAGCAGTTTCAGGTTTCACCATCATGCCTCATAACTGATTAAAAATACAGAGCCTCATAGAGCGAAGGAAGGAAATAAGCACAGGAGCTCAAGAGGAAACTGCAGATAAAATGGGTAAATTAATGTCATCATTTGGGCAGTGTTTCAGATGTTTAAAACAAAAAAATTAATCAATAATTATCAACACATCGACTTGTATGAAACGTTTGTGTAGTGATACCTTTTTCAGCCATATCGCCGTGCCAAAGGAAGAGCACTACCAGCATTGTTCTTGTCTAATAAAACATAAAATGAAGTAAAATGTTTTTGTATGGCCCTGCTTAGATCAACCATTAGCTTACACAAATTAAAGATGTCTATAGAGCTATCTACTGCAATACAGTAGAGGTTCAGTATTTGCATACTTTTGTTTTTTAATACAACACAATTATTTGCAGGCAATTCGACTATGTTTATGAGGAGCTGTGTATCTAAAATATTTTAAGAACATGTAGCTGGAAAAGCTGAAATACGTAGGTGAAATGCTACATGACATGCTAAGCAGTCCTGCTAAGCAGGAGCCATTCACTTTCATTGGTGCTCATTGTTTGTATGACTAACAATCACAAATTCAAAGATAAGGAAGATAAAAATGTGTACTGGACATAAAATTTGTGAAAAATATGACAAAATCAACATAACTTTAAAAACAAGAGATATTACTGATTAAATAACTTTAAATTCTTAACAAAATAAGGATATTAAAGGTGGGTTACAACTTTTCCAGTTTTGTACTAATGTACAAAACATGAAACAACCTACAAAACTTGAAGCTTTGGTTTTTGAGCACCAAATCCATCCCATCATCACCAGTTCACATCACTCTGCAATCAACACAGTGGCAAAGGAGGTATGTGATCCCTCAACAGCATCCTTCCTCGCCCCACATCGAGTCAGCCCGATATCTCTCATCTCACTGGGCAGAAAGAAGCTCTGCTCTGAACTGCTTTGATTTGGGTCATCCATTGTACTACTGGAATCTGCAAGATATTATTTCTGGTCTGGACTGCTTCAGCTCAGTTCCCGACTTCAGAAGGCATCACTGACTGGCTGTGTAATATGAAAGCAGCTCTTAAGCTTGTTAGTTAATCATCTTTGAGAAAATGTAAAGGGACAAATTATCAGCAGCTAAAATAATCAAAGTATCCAAACTATGAAAATCTGCCCAAGTTTTGACAATCCTTGAACTTTTTACTGATCATTCATTGCCACAAAAACAACAAATCACAAGAAGAGCGTAACACGGAAATACACAATCACTCGCTTGGCCTTGTGTGCCCGCTCAAACCCGACCCAATGTCCATCTCAGTTTATAATTGGAGACGTCTGAGGAGTGGGACAGTGCAGGGGCACAATGATGGCTTTGTGGCCCAGTGGGAAGGTGGGGTGTGTGTGAGTGCGTGTGTGTGTGAGCGACGAGTGAATACATGACCGGGCCAAATTAAGATGTGGCGGGGGGCCAAGATGACTGCCCACTTGTTGCTGTCCGAAGCTTTGACCCGGTCGGCACAATCATTCAGCAGGGAGTGAACCTGACTGCTGTTGCTCATGCCAATGTGGGCATTTAAACAAGAAAGCAAAATAAGGTTTGGGTTTACACTTAAACTTTAAAAAATACACATTTAGAAACCTTTTCTCCATTTTTAATGGGTTATAAAGCGTCAAGCCATCTGTCTTGGGCAATCAGAGAGAGTGAGCACTGAGGGCTTTTGAGGAGGGGACAAACTCCCAAGAGAAGGGTGTGTGGGGGGTGGCAAAAGGACGGGGCTTGAGGGTCTCTCTGGGAAGCCTCTCCCAGATTAGTCACACAGAATTAATCGCAGAGCAGAACAATAGTCGCCGAGCTTCTGGCAAACCCAGCTGTCGCTCCGTGAAAGAAAAGAAAAACAAGATTTAGGGCCGGAGAGGAGTTTGGCTGGAGAGACGACAGAATGTGGTGGCAGTAACACATACCCAAACACAGTATCTCACGGTGACCCCCTGCCCTCATCAGAGTCCACCACTCATTTCACTCTACATCCTCTGACCATTTGCCACCCAGAAATAGCTCCAGCAGTGTGAGCGCACACTGCTTCATCTTCTTCACATGCAAACCCCAAAACCTCTGAGTCATGTCAGACTCCACAATCCCACATTCCAACTCTTCTGTGCAGGCATTCGTCATACAGAAGACAGATGTGGACGTTAAACTTACTTGCACTCTCCATTGCCATCTGGAGTTGCTTCACACCTCCCCTGGTTCAAACAAGACTCTGTGGGCATGGAGCATCTCAGACCTGCAAAAGCAACATTTTAACACATGTGTACTCTGCAAAACATCCTGAGTTTATTTTTAACAAAGCAAAGTTTTGAGGTAAGGCAGCAGAAAAAGCTGTGTAAGATTTACTTCTCAGACAAGAATTTGAAATTGCCTCAGTAATGCTTCTTAAATGTGATGTCTACCTGCGACATCTACTGCTACCTCAGGGTGCAGTTTGGCATCAGCATGTTCTAAAACGCAGCTTGACAGAAGATGAAAAATATGACTAACACAACAGTGCAATCGCATCAAAACACTACAAGTCTAAACCGCAGAAGCTTACATTCACACACTAGTGAGGAAAAAAAGTTTTTGGTTTTTGCTGGATAAGTCTGGAACAGCTGCCTGAGCAAAAAAAAAAAAAACTTACCCAGGAGAGGAGAGTTTAGGAAAAGACGTGTTATTAATATTAATAAGACAACAAGTGCAACATATCAGAAAAGTACATGTAAAAGGATCTATGTTGGCAGCTCAGTCTACCAAATCTACGGCTTGTGTTCAGGAAGTTGGAGAAAGTTTCCCAGGCTGACACGAAAGTTATAAAACAGGTTAAGATTATATCGAAGCTACAACAAAACTACACTTTTTCAAATATATTGTGAAGCATTAACGAACCGAAAGCTCCCCGTCTCTCACCTCGTGTTTCTCCTATCAGCGACAACAGGAAAGTTAGTTTCACTAACAAAAAAATATGCATTCCTCCTGGTTTAAAAAGATTATACAAATCCACGTGGGTCTTTTCATAGATCCAATATTATGTCTTCCTCCTTGACAGGGAAAAAACAAACCCTCTACGTTCACCCAAGAGTATATCCACAGAGAGTTGGGGGGGAAAGTGAAGCGGACACCCGGCATGAGACGTTGTCACTTCAAGTCCCGAGTTGGAAATGATTTGAGGGACGAAAGTCTCCATCCGCTGCTCTCCGCTCTGAAGGGGCGTTTTTCCTCCACACCGACACGCTAACAATCACATAGTTGTTCTCCAGACAGGCACAAGCTGTGCAGCTTGATGAAGAGATAGCAGGGAGTTTGTTTTTTGTGTCCCCCAGCGGTTTTCCCACGTAGTAAATGGTTAATTAGCTGATACTTGTGGAACATCAGCGCCAAAGGTTTTCCTCAAGATGCTAGCTGCTGAGATGCTAGCTCGTGCACGATGCTAAATAAAAACAGTAAAAACATAAATGACAAGTTGGGCTCTACATATATGTTCTTCACCAGTTTTATACCAGATGAAGTCAAAGTTTACTACATTACTTTTGTAATCTTTTAAAATAATGTAGGCTATCTTATATTTTTTTAATTTAGGATACTGATAAATTTTGCAAATCTTTCTTTTATCATCTAAATATGGCTGTAATATGTCACTTAAAAAAATATATACTTTTTTGACATTTGTTAAAATTATTAGAATAATTGATAATGAAAAAAGTAGAGCTCCTCTACTTTCTCCTAGTATGAACTGCATTAATAAGTCACTCAATCAGAAACAACCACAGATAGGAGGAGGGCCTTAGTGCTGTCAATCACTCTTGTGCATAGTCTAGTTAGCATTCCACCGATGATGGATAAAATGCTTTAGTGGAATGGTAAGCTCTTTCGTGGCCTTAAGCATATTAGGCAGCAATGATTCAAAGCGCTAAATGGCTCCTCCTGGCTCCGATTGGTTGTTTTTGTCAGAGAACGATGCAATTCTTCAGTTGGCAAATAGTAGCTCTGCTTGCAGAGAGAAGGTGGAGCAGCTTGATCTTTTAAAATCGCATCTGTTTCATATTATACTGTCACGACATGTTGACAGTTTTAACAAAGAGACAAAAAATATTTCTGCATTTCTGTAAAAGTTAGTTCTGCAGCATTAAGTAGGTATTTCAAAGACAATCATCCAGACCAAACCGGTAACCAAATAATCTTATGTCCACAGCGACATGAATAATATCATGGAGTGGCCAGCCCAGAGTCGGCTAAGCCTTTTGAGACTCTACTCATATTTTCATTTGTAGCACCCCATATCATGCTATCATCCTAGCTTGGTGCTGTTGGGCGACCCCTGTTGGTGTGGAGCTTCTTAGCAGCTGCTTAACTTGCCAGTGCCATGGGTCGGCTCTGGTCCAGACCAACCCACAGACCTTATCTACTCCATTACAAAATGTGGAAAAATACATTTTCAAACATTTGTTTGGTTTGTGTAATAACTGAGTGCATAAAGAACAGCCTATTTCTCTCCTTTCTGTAGAATAATAATAGACTTGACACATATTTCTTCCCCTTGTATGTGGGAATAAAATCCATTTCCCAATAAATTTGCAAGTCACCAATCTACTAAAAGGATTTTGAGCCTTTCTCTTAAAAAATACACTGTTATTTTGAATGCAACTGTATGCAGTTTAATCCAAAGAAAAATAATGGAAACCTGCTGTTCCTCAGGGAGCTCTCCTAGATTTGGGCAACACTCCTGATTTTATTTTTTTAAAAATATATTGCTTACTTGTTTTAAATTATCCATCTCATATAATTTATTCTTTTCTTGTTTTTGTCAAGTTTTTTGTGATTTTTGTCTGTAAAATAGGTCATACAAATACAATTTCTTTATTTAGGTTTATTAAAGCTTATATTAAAGGACTATCTAGTAAAATTAATACATTTATCAGTTAGTTTTTTGTTACAAAAACACTGTAGATTATTTCCTCCATAAAAAGCACCAACATAACAAAAAGAAAGCAGTATTTACATGGGTAGACATGTAAAGAAAACATAAATGATGACCTGATTTGAATCCAAGTAATATTCAAATATTCAATAGTAATATTCAGCGATATTCAAATAATATTGTGTTTGCACACATTTATCTGCCCATCTCTCACCCACCCTGACAAACGCTGGGAAGAAATCGCGTCACCTGTTGGGATCTGATAAATAAACGCTGACGGTGCCTAAAACGAGTTCCACTCGGTAAGTTCAGAAAGTCAGCAGAAGTTGGAGCACACTCCCATCAGGTGGTGTGTGAATACACTTTTAGGAGCCTCACACAGGTAGCAGTCATAAACAAAATAGACCGATAACAAATTTACAGCATGTGGCATTACATTCTGTTGGAGTAATCATCTGATATCATCTCTGGAGCAAAGGAGAAGATTTGTATGAATCTATTAATCTAATCCAAATTATTTCTCCGATGAGAAGTAATTTTACAGAGAAAGCGTATTGTACTATCTTGGAACAAACAATTAGATCTGCACAGAGGATCTTTGAAGCTGACTTCCCTCCAGCCAAGAGATATACATGCCTAGAAAATGGCAGCTCACTGCAGAGCCCACATATTCTGGACACAAAAACAGTTTAGACATTTACCTGCAGTTTGGCACAAAACATCTGTACCCAGATTGATACCATGCACATTTACAATAATTCAACTTCTTTTGTAAAAAAAAAAAAACATTGTATATTTCTAAGCAATTACTTTTATATATATATATTTTTATGTTTTCATTGACAGAAAAATGGAAACAAAATTAAATTTCTTGTTTGTGTGCACAAGCGTGGAAAATAGAGCTGGGTTTGACTTACTTCTGCAGAGCTTAATGTGAAAGAAATCTAGCTTTAACTCATCTGTTGTGAATAACTGGTAAAATAATCTGCGTTGTACAATATTTCTCATTTAATTTTCTCTTTCATAATACTTTTCACTTTTCATTCCAATGTTTACACAGCCTGAAGCAAATACTGCAACCTTAACTGCTGCACAAGTTTGGAAATATCGTTTTTCATTGCTGCCAGGATGTTATTTGTACAATGAGACTCTGAGTGACACTTTGAGAGATTGCCAAGAGATTACAGGTAAAACACCTGTCAGAGAGACAAATACATGTGACATGAAACAAATACAAATCCCTAAAACAACTTAATACGTTCATACACAAATATTTGAAAACAATAAAGTAAAAGCTGACATGTTTTGCAAAATTTAATTTAAAAAATAAAAATCCCGGTGAAACAAACTAAGACTCCATCACATTTATTCATAAACACTCGCAAAGGCATATCATTACAGGACATTATTTCTCAATATATTAAAGGAGCTTTGCTCTGTTTAAACCTTCAACATTTGATATGGTATGCTTCTGACTGACTGGTATGCTCTCAGACATGAGTGTCCAATCTCATGTCTGAGATTTCATGATCTCACATTCATGAAATGATGTGAGATCGAAAGAGCCTTCAGATCAAAATTATTGTAACTTATGAAATGTGTGAGATTTAAGCAGATCTCCAAAACATTTGAAATTATCCAACATTTAAAAAGGGCTAATAAAATTAGTCAACATGACTGAGTCAGGAAATTAATAAAATACTGAGAGAAGTTTCTGAAAAAAGTTTCTGAAAACCTAAGTCTCCATGAAGGGACCTAGATTAGCTCTGTAGATATGAACGGACATGTCTGCACAGCTAGAAAGACACTGACCAAGTTTAACTTTCATACTTGGTGTGCCAAAAGGACACATTTCCTGTCTAAGAAAACCACGAGTCCGATTAGTTGTTTTAGCCCAACAAGGTTGGGTAGAGAATTGACAAATGGAAGGTCCTCGGCCTAGTCAAAGCAGACATGTTGTGGGGTGACTCAAAACGGACTGAACATGCAGGAAACCCGGACATGCTGGGAGATGGATATGAGAGCGCCGTCTGTTTTTCAAACCACAGGTGGGGTATCGCTAGTTTTTAGGGGCATATGGTGTCTTAACTTTTCCTTGGTTAGTAAATACACTTCTTTTCTTTTTTTTCATTTAAACAGGGTTAATTGAGGTTATACCTGTAATTATCAATCAATCAAGTTTATTTGTACAGAACATTTCAGCAACAAGGCATTTCAAAGCCCTTTACATCGTAAAAAAAATAATTACAAAGTCATAGAAACAATTGAAACATTACATTTTGCCATTGTTACACATCAGAACGTTGATTGTTTCATTTATAAAGTTTCAAAAGCAACTTTAAACATGTGGGTTTTAGTCTAGGTTTAAAGGAACTCATTGTTTCGACTGTTTTGCAGTTTTCTGGTGTTTGTTGCAGATTTGTGGTGTATAGAAGCTGAATGCTGCTTCCTGTCATTTGGTTCTGGTTCTGGGGATGAAGAGCAGACCAGAACCAAAGTTTTATGTCAGCCACACATTGATCTGTTCGAAGCATCTGTTCAGTGATTGGATGGGTTCAGAGTCACCTGGTGACTCAGAGCTGCATATCGTCCACGTAGTTATGGTAGCTAATCTAGTTTCTTTCCCAGAAAAATAATAGTAAAATGATAAGATATAAGTACATGAACATTTCTTTTTAAAAAAACATGTTTTTTAACAGTGTTTTATTATTTTTACTTGACTGAACCACCATGTGTAGAGGCACGTAGAACCCAGTGTCTGCAAGAAGACATAAAAATAAGAGAAAGATGTTAACCGCAGACATGAAATGATATACACCCACACTGATTGAGGCACATAAGATTATTGTAATGCAGATTGTTGAGTTTAACTGTCTTTGTTACATTAAGTGTATAACCAGCTTTGATTGGTTACTATGAGTACTTCACATGAACAGCTTTACAAGTAAAATATTGGCAAACCATGATATTAAAATAGACAGATGGTTTGTGATCCACACAGTGTTCAGCTTTGCAGTTTCCCACTGAGATCGACCCAAGGTCAACCTGAGCTGTTTATCAGGGTCATTTTGTGATTTTATGAATATTATAAAAGCATTTTGCAGCGATTATCATCTTAAAGCTCAACCAGTGCCAGATCTAACTGCACCGCAGCAACACATCACTACAATACAGTCGTAAATGTTGCTATATATAAGCTTCACACTTATTCGTAAACTTTTCAGGCTTTACAAGAGCTGTGCTTTACTGACATATCTATTGTGCTTCTGTTTACTGTGGGAAAATGGGGGAAATGTGTTTATTGCATCACATTGTGATGTGGAGAGTAAACAGGATTTGTGTTGATTTCCTTTTCATTGTGTCAAACTGGGGGGTTGAGGTTTTTCCCTCCGACTGGTACAGCACAGATGGAAGGACCTGTTCCACTTTATTACCATAAAGAAACAAGCATCTGCTCAATGCTGGATGAAATCACGCTATAATCTGACTGATGATGCTGTGGCCTGCATCCTCATCCATATGTAATCATGTGGGAAGCTCTGCGATCCATGCCAGTCCGAAGACATAATGGTCCTAATTTTTCTTTTTGACAACAGTCAGGAGGCGAAGAGAGAACTAATCTGTTTATATGTTTTGCTACTTTACCTACATCTTCATGTATGTAGTCTACACAAGAATGTTTGATTTATTTACTGATTTCTGTAGAAGAACTCAAACTTTCAAAATACTTTCAAATTCAAGTTCAGATTTTCAAAGGATGGTTTGCTTTTCTGTTTAAATTATAACGTTGATAACCTCAGGGCAACTCAAATCTCAAAAATGTTTAGTCACTAAAACCTTTGCTGTCAATTTTCACGAAAAGGGTGCATTCACGCCAGCGCTGTTTAGTCTGCTTTCGTTGAACTCCAGGAAGTCCAGTTTGTTTGGCGAGGTGTGAATGTGTAATCAAACTCTGAAGCGGACCAAAAAACTGAGCTGTAAGCTGAAAATCTTTCTAATTCAAAACAGTGTAACTAATCTATTTAACGAGTTTCATTTAGTTATTAAAAGAACTTTTTTTAATTTACTGAATATAATTCCACCCTTACAAAATCACTTGCATGACTGTTCAGAGTTAAAAAGTTTCTTTTTACACAAAACTCAATTGTTCATCAGGAGGATTCATGGTTGCATTTGAACATTTAGGATCCCAGCAGCTGCTGGTGACATAATTTAAACTGGCTGCACTGACTGTACATATGAATTCACTGCTTATGCCAAGAGTGTAAAAAGTTAATACTGCTTTGCATAAATGGCCCTCTGTTTGACAGGAGTGTGGGTGGCCGTCTCCTCGCCGGCCTGCAGCGGCAGATGTGGCGCATGAAAGGACGGTTCTGGGCATGTTCGCACATCCGCTCAAGTCTGTCATGCGTATTCAGGCCACACAGTGCAAAGCATCAACAATGATATTTCTTCATTTCTGCTAAAAACTGAAAAACATTTGATTTGCATGATAAATAATAGACATGGTTTATATTTTAGTTGTCCTATATCTATTAATCTGCTGAGAAGACTGCATTATTTATAAGGAATCCAAATTTTTAATAAGTCAGGCTTTCGATTAGAGAAAAGTACAAATTACTTGTAATTTCTTGACTTGTAAGTGGCCTCATTGAACTTCTGCAGCTTTCCCCACTAAAGATTTCTCCAGGCTTTTACCACAAACCAATCCAGTAATTTTCCTCCTTTTAGCCTCCTCTAGCTAAAATAATAAATGTCACAAGATAAACTTGAATAGTCCAACCTTTCTGCTCCTTGTTCCTAATAAAATTTTTAGTTTTTTTAAGAAGTTTTTTTCTTTTTTTTGGTTCAGCAATAAAAATCAAAATTTGGCACTTTTAAATAACTTGGTTTTATCCAAGGGGCTATATGAGTTTCTATTTGTCTGTGCTATATTTACATGTAAAAGAAATAAAATATAAATATATAAACAACCCCTAGCTTAGAGATAGGGTGAGAAGCTTGGTTATCCGAGAGGGACTCAGAGTAGAGCCGCTGCTCCTCCACGTCGAGAGGAGCCAGTTGAGGCTCGGGCATCTGGTCCGGATGCCTCCTGGACGCCTCCCTGGTGAGGTGTTCCGGGCACGTCCCACCGGGAGGAGGCCTCGAGGAAGACCCAGGACACGCTGGAGGGACTATGTCTCTGCTGGCCTGGGAATGCCTTGGGGTTCCCCTGGAGGAGCTGGAAGAAGTTGCTGGAGAAAGGGAGGGAAGTCTGGGCCGCCCTTCTGAAGCTGCTGCCCCCGCGACCCGACCCTGGATAAGTGGAAGAAAATGGATGGATGGATGGATGGATGGATGGATGGATGGATGGATGGATGGATGGATGGATGGATGGATGGATGGATGGATGGATGGATGGATGGATGGATGGATGATGGATGGATGGATGGATGGATGGATGGATGGATTATCCTTCTACCAAAGAACAACCAGCTTATTGCATTTTAATTAAGTTTGAAACAAAACTACTTCTTTTAAACCCTCCAAAATATAACATACATGTTTCAGTGTGCTCTAAATTAAAGGTAAAAATGTAAAGGATGGTCGTAAAATGATTATGATCAACTTTTAAACAGTGATAAGCACACAAAAAAAACACCAAAAAGAATCTAAAGGAGGGTGAATACCATTACAATCCACTGGATAAAGTTAAATATAAAGTAAACCATTAGAGCCCAATGAGTCGTAGTCCAAAGCTCCCTCTTGCTTTATTGGGAACATTGTGATTTTGTTTATTTTCCATAAAATTACTGGTGCCACACTTTTTAATGAGTGGGTCTCAGTTTTTAATGTTAATTACGCAGTCTTGTTTACCACTCACAGTTTAAGTAGCTTGTTAAAAAGTGAATGACTGGAAAAAATGTACAACCTTCATCACTTCCAAGGGCCCTGAGGAACTTTCACTTCTTAGATCTCAGTTTTTTTTGCTGAGCTCAAAGCACATTTAAAAGTGAGGTGTTTCACTAGACCAACCAAAACCATTTAAGACGCTTCAGTGGTGAATCATTTTACATGTTTTACTCATGATTTTAATGTTTTAATCGTGACATGTACATCATTTACAAAGAAAAGCTTGCTTAGGTAACCTTTTGTGTGTGATTGAGTGAAGCAGCTGATTTAAATTTAGATTACATAAGAAAAAATCTTAAAGGGGACTTGCGTTTATACTTTCATTTACTGCTTCTAAAAGCAACCCAAACGCTTAAAACAAAACACCCAGAAGGTTTTTGGGAATAAGTTAATGTTTCTTGGTGCCTGGAAAATGAGCCGTTTCAAAAAAATCTCCTGATTGTTTAGTCACATTCGACGGGCGTTCCTCCGTTACACAGCAGAGTTCAGCTTGTCACCTAGCAACCCAAGCAGAGCTACAGAACTTTTGGTCAGCTGGTTTTACCGCTGTATATAATGTACAATGGCTGTTGGAAGAGATGAGTGTTTCGTTTTTGACTTTCAGAAATGTTGTAGGATTTTGTTTGCATGTTCAGGTTTTTTCTCTCTTCAGTTTATGTTATGTTAAGTTCTTGTTTTCATCCATGAATGCACATACACACACAAGGTTAAAGAAATAATGTCACAGGGAAACGGTAAACTATTTCTCTGTTGTTTCCATACATTATTATTACTTATAATTATTATTATTATTTTATTACTAATAATTATTATAATTATTATTACTTAGTGCTTTAACAAATTGGATTGTTGCTTTTAACTCTGTTTACTTGGTTATTTGAGACGATCCCTCCTGAAAAAGAGTCCAGGTGAAACAGAAACCACTTGCTGCATTCTTGTTGGTTGTGCACCATGCTCTACTTTTGTTTTTCAAAGATGTATAGTTGTAGCATTGTGCATCAGTTTGCAGCCATTTTTATGTGCGAGTGTAAACACTGAGCTGAGGGGCAACAGCAGCTTATTGGGGTTTAAAGTGACAAGACGCCCTAAAACAGCCCATGAAATCAAAATAGGCAGAACTTTCTAGACTAACATCTCACTAAAAATGATTTAAAATGTGTAAAAATGAAGCACCTTTAAATAATGCAACAAGAAACCATTTTTTAATTAATTTTTCAGAAGAAGTGCTGTGGAAAGTGATGAAACAGGATAACTTTCATTCATATCTTAAAAATCAAACTATGAGAAACGTAGAAAGTTTGCTTGATTACTTGTTCTGTTTCCTCTTTCCCACTAAACCAAGCTGCCATGTTCAGGGCCATACCTTTTACAAAACCCACCTCCCTTCCAGGACAGAGAGTTCTTAAAGGAACGGTGCCCAAAACTGAGCTGAGGGAAGGAAAATTGGCCATTGTATTGCAGTTGTATTATTTCCTTAGTGTTTCAAACAGGGATTAATGTATCCTGGTGTTGCTGTATTGTTCTTATTAGCGACTGATAATGACTTTAAAGCTGAATTGTGGATTATGTTTCCCAATGTGAGGAAATGCAGGCGAGGGTCCCTGGCTCCTGTTTTCCTGCAGTTGCAAGGTTATGGGAAGCAGATAGTCTGGAAGCAAAGAGGTTCTGTTGGGAAAGTTTGGAAAACCTCAAACTGACTGGGCTGGATTTCTACAGCCAGTCTTGACCTTCTAAAAGACTGGAAAAAAATGCCTTAGCGACTGCCGTTAAATGAGTTTTCCCACAGTTTCTGTATATAAATAAAGTCATCTGTCCATCCATCTATTGTCTATACCTGCTTGTCCTTGTCTATCTCTAGCAGTCATCAGTTTAATGTGATTATTAAGCTGAAGAAAAGAAAACCTCAGCATTACTCTCTGAGAACTTGAATTTAAAAATAGTTTTTCTAGTTAAATTCTGAGTTTTAATTTAGTTTTACATTTACCTGGTGATTTTGTTGAAATAATAAGGAATAAATCAATTAATCTCACGATAAATTAAAACAAACTCAATCATTTTCATTTGGATATTTAAAATATCTTCCAGTTCCAGTGTTAAATGTTCATTAGAATTTAAAGTTTATTGATCTCTGAGAATGTTTTCTTAAGTTATGATGCCATTACCATTATACGATATTATATTATATATGATATGATATGATATGATATGATATGATATTATATTATATTATATTATATTATATTAGTTTACAGTCATACATTAATTTAATGTTTGAATGATTTTTTTTTTTTTAAATGATTAATTCGGTTATAAGTCTTGTATTTCTGAGCATTTTTCTTTAATATTTTGCCTGAAAATGCTGTAAAAGTTGAATTAAATTAACTGAAAGTCACTTGCTGTGGTAATTTCTAAATTTTCTATCGAATAAGGTCACAGTAAGACAGTCACGTTGTCTGAGCCAGCTTGTTAAAAGACCTGACTCTTTTAATAACACACATTAAACATGTAGCTATAGATGCTGAATGCCATGCATTTGCCACGTTTTTGTTAGCTGCAGCTGCTTCCCAGTATTGTGGCGCCCCGGTTACCGAGCACAATGTGCGGACAGCTAGACGCAGTGGGTCAGCGGCTGCCTGGCCTCGAGTGGAGAGTCGTGGGAGGTCCGCAGAGCCTGGTTCTGTTTTTGGACACATAATCACAAACAGGAAGTCACTGCAAACCAGTCACACAGCGCCACTTCCTCCCTTTGTTTGGGTTGAATTAGAGTCTCAAAGGCAAAGTTTTGCATGTTTTGTTGCCCCAGCTCGACTTTACCCCTATTGTTGAAACTCTTTGCTCCCAAAATTTGGTCAATTAAAAATCTGGGATAGGAAAAATAAAATCAGCACATTACTGACCTAGTTCTTACAACTGCATCGTCTGGGATGAATTTTCTGTCTTTATGATATCTCAGCAGTCTTTTTGAAATAGTTTTAAAAGTGTTGCAAAGTGCTTTGAGCCAAACCAATAATGTGTTCTTGTTTTCTGAGTGTTTCTCACTTTATTTTTCCTCCAGGTTTCGGTTGTTTTATTTAGTTTGTGGTTTTAACATGACTGTACTGTGGCGTTTGCTATCAAACCAGCTATAACTGCTAAAATGAAAGGAAATGGCTATTTTAATCCCAAATAATTCGCTTTTGTGTTTAAACTGTTCATCTAAAAATCAATTTTGGACCATTTTGTTTTTGTGGATTTGTTAGAAAACTTAACTTTCTTTTCCTTCGCACAGCCAAGGAGACTCACCCTGCAGATCAGTTCATTGGATTTCAAGCAGCCCTCTCTGGAAACTGCAAAAAACATTTAACACATAAAGCAGTTTAGAAAATCACACTAAAGATTTATTTATGCAAGTAAAGCATTTATATTATTCCTCATGAGTTCAATCTACCATCTACTGTTCCCTAAATATTAGATGGTTATAGGCAGGGGTCCCCAAGCTACGGCCCGCGGGCCGGATCTGGACCTCCTCCTCATTTGGTCCGGCCCCCTGAACAATACCAGAGAGCATTCAGTGTTTTTTTTCATATATATGTGGATTTTTCTTCAACCACCAGGGGAGCTCTTGAGCAGATATGAAACTTATTTTCCCTCAATGGAAAATATACTAGTCAGTACCAGTCACCGTTTCGCTCACGGTTTTTTTCCATTTGCATTCTGGGTAAAAATTTATCTACAAACGCGAATATGTCGTCGGCAGTAATCCCCCCGTCCACAGTTTCACTCCCCCCCCCCCCCCCCCTCAACAAAAGTTTTCTAAGGTTTCTTTCTCGAAAAACTAAGACCGGCCCCCGACCAGAAAAGGGAACAGTTATGTGGCCCTCGCAGGAAAAAGTTTGGGGACCCCTGGTTATAGGAGATGCTTATCCCTTTCTCTGCGTACCGACCTGCGTTAAAAGGGACCTATCATGCCAAATTTGCATTTTGTATATTTTTATATTTGTATTTGAGTCTCAGCTGATTCTGAAAACAGTCCAAGTGCTTAAAGAGAACATCTACTAGTTTTGGGGCAATAAATTAATGTTTTTTGGTGTCTGAAAAATTAGACGTTTCAAATACCTCCCAATCATTAAGTCATATTTGACTGGTAGTGTTACTTAGCAACTCAAGCTGAGCTCCAGCATGTTTGGTCAGCAGGTTTTACCGCTATGCAATGTACAATGGCTGCTGAAAAAGATAAGCATTTTGTTGTTGACTTACAATTAAGAAACCACTTGCTACATTCTTTTTGGTTGTGCAGAAGGCTCTACTTTTGCTTTTCAGAGATGTACAATTGTAAATTTGTGTATCTCTTTACCCCCATTTTTACTTGTGAGTGTAAACGTTGAGTTGGGGGAATGGTCAGCAGCAGATTATTTGGATTTAAAGTGACGAGAGGCCCTAAAACAGCTCATTCGGGAAGGAGTTCAGAACAGGCAGAACTGAACAGACTGAAATGTCATCTGAGAATGATTTTGTACAAAAACATGTGATGAACATGTTTTTGTAGCCCGTAGAGCTATCCTGACAATACGTCACCTTTAACTGTCTGGGCTCTGTCTGCTGTGAATTCATCCCACTGTGTACATTGTGGGAAGCCTCAGCCATTATACCCCGTTTTGGGCGGAGCGTGTAGATTAACAGAAAAAGTAATATCAGAAGCTGTGTTTTTAGGATGAAAAGGCTTCCCAAGGGGATTAAATGTTGCTTAAAATGTTGGCTTCCCAAACATTAGAGCGGTGAGTCAGGTAAAGAACTGCAGTGTGTGAAGGAGTTTGAGAGGCATGTTGCCTTTTCCTTATGTGGATTTTCCCAAGGGATCATAATCCCACTTTGCCTCCACTGCTTCCTCCATCATTCACACCCAGTCTCTCCAATATTCTGCTTTACCTTTGGCTCTGCCTCTGCCATATTGATGTAATTTACTTTCCTCTGCTTCATTCCTTTTCCTCTCTTTCCAGGACTGTTTTACTCCTACACACCCAGCTTTCATGCCATGTGTCAGAGATCCAAAGGGCATTTTCCCAAGTTTGAAACAATTTTCTTTTCTTATTAATCACAGCTCTTCTTGTTAAATATAAAACACAGGCTGCAGATATAATTCACATGTAATTTTTGTGTCTGGCTAAACATTTGCTAGGAAAATTAGCCTTTTATGAATACACCTGCAAAAATACAGTCTTGATTACTATTGACCTCATCTTGGTTGTGAACATAAAAGTGAGCTACATCTGAGAGTTTTAAAAGCACATTCATGGATGCCAACATTTACAAGGTGAAGTCACCAAAGAGCATCATATTCTCCAACACTGAATCACTTCCTGCAGAATAGGAACCACCACCTAACTTTTACTGTTAGGTGTGTCACTTTCCCCCAGTCACAGTCCATTTCACTCCAGTCCTGGCACTTCCCATTTTTCTTTTAATGACTCTGAAAGAGCCCTGCCCTCGTCCTGGATGCATTTTTGAGACGTTAAACAGACAGAGGAAATGGAGCAAACGAGAGGTAAAAGTAGAACGTGAGAAACCTGCTTTTCTTGGAAGTCTGTGTATAGATCTTTGAACCAGGTCAGGGGGGGAATTGATAGATTTTTGGCATTGAGAGGAGGCAGAAAGTTGGAAAAGAGACACAAGAATAGGCAACATTAAACAAATTCCTCTTAGTTTTACCACTTTGGCATCTCGCAGGCAGTTTTACTCTGGGTTAGGTAAGAATGTCACAAAATGTCCTCTGCAGCCTATAAAGATAGTTTTAACCACCGAGAGTGAAGAGAGAAGCTAACCACTGAAAATTATCATAATGAGAAAATTCTACAAAAAAGAAGATGCTTTATTCTCTCATGTTTAATTTTTAATACACAGCCAGTGAGATGTATTTGAAAAACTACAATTGGATGCCAACATAACATGAAGGGCTAACATTTTCTTATTTTTCAAAAAAGCACATCATTAGATTTTGACATTATTTTGTGTTAACTGGATTAAATACTGGCTGAATAAACAAAAAATGTGGGTTTTATCACATTAGTAAACTTAGAGATACTTATAAAATATAACAAAATAAGAATCTAGGTAGCTGAATATAAAAATAAAGGATGAAAAGAGTAAAATATGTCTTAGTAGAGACATACAGAAGTGCTGTTTGTGGTTCCGCTTTAGATAATGTTAAAACTTTGCACCTTGAAGTGGATTATCTCACGACAATCAATTAGCGTCATGGTTTTTTTCCCCATATTTTTCTGCGTTATAGTCTGGGCTTTTTGTCAGCTCACCTTCGCCATCAGTATTTTTTGATTGAGAAGTGGCTGATACTTGGCGAGAATAAATATTTCAAAACACCATAGCATAAAGTGCATTGTCCATCCCCAAACCAGACAGTGTTTCAATTTACTCATTCTGGATTATGGTTCTGGATTAGCTGCAATCTTTAATTCTGGATCAACTGTTAAATGATGACCAGTGGCGCCCTCCTCTTAATGGCGTCCAAACTACAACACTAATATAAGTTTTGAACGGACGTTATTAGTTAATCGATTGGAACTAATTGTAATCTAAAAAACCATTATTCAACAATTAACTAATAATTGCATTCTTATATACCAGTAAATTTTGAATTTCAAAAAGTTGCAACTCTAACAGAAGTTTCATCAACAACTTTCTGGTATATTTCCATCTCTCGTTTTGGCAGAATTAGTAGAGCTTGTTCAAGGTTCGAGTTCTGGCACTGGATCTTTCTGCATGGCTCCCTGCGGGTGTGTGGGTTTTCTCTGGGTACTCCAGCTTCCTCCCACCGTTAAAAAACATGGCTCTTAGGTCAATTAGTCTTTCTAAATTATACACAAATGTGTGCATGGTTGATTTCAGGTGAGGTTTAATGAACTAGCCCATTTAGTATTCAACACATCAGCACCAGTGGGAGAGAAGCGCCCCTCAGTATGACAGTACCACCACCGTGCTTCACCGCTAGTACAGTGGTGCAAGTTTGAAAAGCTCACCTAGATTTCTTGAAACAAACGTCTGTGTACATTTTGGCCAAAATAGCTTAATATTTGTCTCATCTGAGCATAAAATTTTGAATTGTCTGTGTGGGTTGCTGCACATTTCATTCAGACTTGAAGGTGTCCAAATATTTGTGTGGTCGCATGTAGATGTTTAGGCATGTGTCACTTTCGTTTTCTATTTTTTTAAGTAAACACTTCTAAAATAGGATGTTATTATCAAATAAAAACAGATGGAAATCAGTAGAAAAACAAACTTTGCTAAATGTTTTAAAGCGTTCCAAGATGTTCTGGCTCATAGGAGGGTGAAACTGAAGAAGTAAGTGGCGCTTTCAAACTTCTGCAAACTGTGCCAACTCTTAAAACATGTATTCACGTGCGTGCAAATACATTATTTTCAAAAGAAACAGAAATGCGAAAACACATTAAAACACGTAAAATCTGATTACATGTATCTTGATTTTTATGAAAAAACACTCATTGTACATTTTTAACATGGCCATTTACAAAAATATTATATAACATTACATACATATGACAATTTTGTTTAACTATAAAAAACTTATACATCATTAAACTGTCTTACAATAGCTGAAGTGTCTTTGCCAACAGTACAAAGTTAATCTTTTCACTTTTATTCAAAAAAATCACAAAGAACTGGAGGATTGTGTTTAGGGGATATTGTGTCATACGTGTGGTTGTGATATTATCATTTTGGAAAGTTTATGCGGTAAATCATGTGCTTCCTACCTACTTCAGGTTGCTTGTATGGTAGAGAAATCGCATGACATTCAATATGTATAGAAAACTGTGCTTTAAATGTAATCAAATCAATAAGGATTGTAAAATTGCTGACCACCAGTCTAATATTGCACTCTACCATTAAAGGAAAAAAAAAACCTTGATCAGAAAAGAAATGTCTGTCATTTGTTGTTGAGAGATGTGTAAACCTGAAGCTCACAGGTGGTTTTTATCCCAGTTCCACCTGGTTCCCTTTCTCTTTGTGTGGCACCGGGTCATGAGCTCCCACACTGTTCACAGCAACACACAAAGGTGCCCTAATCCTCACTCTTCCTTCTCATCCATGAACTGCAATTATGTGATTAGTGTTGCAAACAAACAGCGCATAGACACGCAGATTACTGGGGCTTGCAGTTATATTGTTCTAACCCTGAGAAGACGTTTAGTCTCAGGATAATAAATTCTCAAAGCATCAAAGTCTCATGTAACCAGTTATTTTCCAGCAAATGTTTATCTTAAAACGTTTTGCAATGGGAAAACACAGAAAGTACCCCTCAGCCCAGGCATTAACTTTGAACTGGGTAAATCTATATCAATTTATGAACTAGATGGGGGACATTTCATCCCCATGACTGAACGTCAGATATTTACCCACAATCCCACAGGGCCGCAGAGTCAAGCCGTCCAAGCTGCGTCCAAGCTTCAGTGCAAATCAGTAAATATTACACTAGATAATACACAGTCAGGCAAGTTAAAGTATTTACTTGCCTGACTGACATATTATTCTTAATCCACTGGATTTAACATTATATTGGCCTGCTCTTTGCAGCTGAAACAGCATTAACTCTTCTGGGAAGGCTTTCCATAAGATTTAGGAGTATGTTTATGGGATGTTTATTTTCCACAATCATTTCCGGAGGTCAGACATTAATGTTGGACGAGAAGACCTGTCCCAAAGTCTCTCCTTCAATTCAAATTGGTCACCTCTATGTGCCCTTGACTTGCCCAATCTGTGACTTTTATGGCCTATTATTTTTTATACTACCTCCCACAGTTAACAGTAACTCAAAACATACTATCAACTCTTACAAAATGTCTTTTTTGCCCCAAAGTTGATCACTGATGCTTGGTATAGGCTTAACAGGATGTGTTCATATAACAATAATTGTGCAAAGGAACACAAATAATAATATGTGTTGGGTCTTGAGTTTGTGTTGATAGTAACATCTGTTTTAAAAAATGTAGTTGTTATGGTGTTTTGCCTCTTTTTCTGTATTAACAGCAATAGTTTGGATTATTTAGTCTATCATAAAAGAAAAGAAATACAAAACAGCAAATTATTCATTCCTTTATAAATGTAAGAGTTTCATATAGCAAGCTATATCTAGCTCTAACTAAACATTATCGGCCATTAACCAAAGCTAACTTATGGACCGATAACCGGAAGTGGATTATCAAAATAAAAGCTGGATCTCAGAATGAGTAAAATGGTGAAAAAGACTTTGAAAAATGAACCTGAAAAATGAAATAAGTTGTTTATCTTATGACAGACTAAATAACCCAAATTTGATGCTCACATATGACTGTGTAACTTTTCATATCGCATTTTTAAAAAATTTGGACAATTCTTGATGTGTTCAAAGTCAGTTTTTAAAAATAAGAAGTTTGTGTGATCATTGTTTTAGTCTTGTTTTCTTTACCTTCACTCTTTTCACGACGACTTTTAAAATCATGCAGTAAAAGTCTGATTCCTGAGAGGTTTATTTAAAGATGAGAGAGGAACTTCCCGCATTCATAAAAAAAATCCCTCAAAGATGTTTCAACCTATTATTGTCAGATCTAAAGCAAATAAGAAGTGAATTATTCCTTCCACTTTAATCATCTTTTAGAATCTATAATTTGATAATAAGCTCCATTAGCGTGCAGAAACAGGTCCTGCTCGTCCTTACGTAAATGGCAGAATCCCCCACTGCGCTGCACGTACACACTCCTCAGGAAGTCAGTGTTTGCTTTCTGCAATTAAGGCTCTTGGCTTCTTGTTTTTGCGTTCTCATAAATACATCCACAGGATCAAAGATATGGCTGACTTTTGTTCAGAATTTCCCCCTTTACCTGCTGGAGGCTTGACAAACTTCTTTTGTAAATTACAGACCAGCTAGTTGTTAATGGTGTACATAATCCTGCTCTCAAAAAGAAAACAGCTATTTGAAGCTTCCTTGCATAGTTGTCATGAAGGTGAAAACAAACAAAAAAAAAAGTAATCAGTCTGAATTTCACCTCCAGGCTCTCATGAACAAGACCACCTCACGATGGTGCACCATCATTAGGAGAAATAAATAGGAGGTGTTAATCCTTAAACTACTGCTGTGTGAGCATTAAGCAGAAAAAAGGAGTTGTGTTTCATGTTATGACTGCTAATAGCTGTGAAATGGTGATTACTTTTCAACAGAACAAAGCATTGTTGTGAAGTTTTAAGCATTTTCCCAACACTGACTTTGCATGAGAGTTTGCATCACTCACCATCTGTTTGGTAAGTTTTAAAAAGTTCATTTGTCTCATCAGCAATAGATCTTTGAAATTCACAGCAGCCTCCATGTTTGTTGGGACCACTTCTTTTTAATTTGTACAATGTTTTTTTGGCTAGTAGGACCAGGCTACCAGAAGGATGGAGAATCCATTTTTTTTTCTTTTTTACTATTTTTAAGGATTATCCTCATATTTAGCTCAACTCACAGCTTTTCTACAGAGTTTAGGACTGAGAAAATATTGACAAACACTGATTCTGTTTTAATTTAGCCATAAGAACACTCTAAAAATAAGATCTCTAATTACTAATTTTACCGTATTTGTATGGTAAGCTGTCGATATTTCACCGTAAATTAGAAACTTTTTTTTCACAATGCAGAGAAGGATGCAGTGCCCAAAAGTTGTACTGAAGTAAGAGTAGCACTACTTCAACATATCTTTATTCAAGTAAAAGTAAAAAAGTACTTGGTACTCAAGTACCGAGGAAATGATTAAAACATCCATCATTTAATACTTAAAAATTATGTCATCACATGGACTAAAATATAAAGGTATGTGGAAATGTTGGTGTTTTAAGGACCAAAATGAAAGTAATTGGTATAAAGAACATAATTGCAAAATAACAAAATCAGGCAAATCGGATTATTTCAATGTAACATTTATGAAACTTTAATACAAACAGCAATGTTTCATATTAACACACATAAATAAAACACGTAGTAAAACTGTCAAGTAAATGTAACTGAGTAAATGAAAGCTAAAATGTGGATCTATTTTAGGTTACTTCTAGGTTTTCAACAGCATTTTATTTTTAAAAATTATCTTGTATTTCAAATAGCTCATGAAGAAAAGGTTTACTTTGCCTTTGAAAGAGAAATAGGCCCACAGCATCACTAATCTCACACCATACTTAACAGTGGGCATGAGATACTATTCCATATATCTATACTTTGTTTTCTTTGTTGTCAAAAAGCTCAATTTTGTCTTATCTGACCAAAGCTGAAGTAACAGTATACATTAATAAGCTCTGCATTTGTTTTGTTTCCCCGAACAACCAATTGCCACAGAAATGGTTCCTAATTGTCTCTATGGAAACTTTGTGACCCTAAAATGACACTCTGCTACAGCTCAACAATGCAGTTTGAGATTTTTCCTGAATAAAAGCTGAATAGCTGGATGAGCAGATATTTATTTCCAATGTAGCTCAGATCTGTCTGTTTGTCCAACCATTTATTCATCTCATATGTCGCACCAAATAACTGATAATCATAATCCATCTCAGTATAAAGCCTATTATTCAGCCTGCAGTGCTTTTAGCTCTTGTCCCACCAGCTGCCAGCCGACGCTTTCACACACTGATTAAAGTGTGTAAACCAGCAGTGACCCAGTGACATGTGGCTCAGTCTCACAACATCAGTGACTTCAACAGCAAACAAAAGGCGATAACTTCATCACAACCAACACAATAAGATCCTCCAGTCAACAGAAGCCTGAAAGAAGCTGCTGTGTGTAAGAAAATGGAGTAAAAACACAATGTAATATTCTGTATTATCATTCATCATCACACAGCTCTCCTCTGTTTTCATATTTTATGTCATAATTATGAGCTTGAAACTTAAACACAATTTAAAAAGTAAAATGTGTAAAACTCATAAAAGATGCTATGCATAGCAGTACATTTAAAACAACTGACTCTTTATCCTCATAACTAGCTTTTTAACAAACAAAATTTATTCAGTTGTATGATTTCTTCATATTCACATGTCTGGCATTTATAGCAAAACAAATCAACCCAAAATTTAGCTTGTGAGTGATGCTGCTAACCTAGTAAAACAGTTTGTTTAGCAAAAGAAAATATTTTATGAAGTGGTTTTGTGTAAGTTCATTTGTTATTTGATCCCCATAAACTTATTTGGAGAACATCTCCATTGTTGTAGCACCTTTAATAAACTTCAAAATCTGAGCTGACAAACTTTAGCTTAACTGTGGAAAGTGTTGTTATTCTTCAAACCATCGTACAGTTACCATAGTTACCATTCATGCACCAAACAGATGATTAGAATAAATCATAGATTTGCCATAACTTTCTCCAGCTGAACAGAAAGAAAACTTAAGTTATTCCCAAAGAGGAAGATCAAGAGAGACAACCAAAATTTGGGTGTGGCGATGGACTCAGACATGAACCTTCAGAGTCAGATAAAGAGTTACAAAGTCAGTCTTCTATCACCTGAAGAACATTTGCAGGATTAAAGGACTGATGTTCTGGAAGATCTAAAGAAACTCATCTATGTGCTAATCTTTTGTCGCAACAATTACTGCAACAGTGTCCTCATAGGTCTGCATTAAAAAAAATCAATCGATCCAGAACACTGCTGCCGGAGTTCTGACTAAAACCAGGAAAACAGAGGACAGAGGACAAGTTCTAAAGTCCTTCCACTGAGAGAATAGACTTGAAAATACTGCTGTTAGTTTACAAGTTACTGAATAGCTTAGCACAACAATCCATTAATGATCTGCTGCTGTTGTGTCAACTTTCCAGAACTCTCAGGTCTTCTGGTTCTGGTCTGCAGAACGTAGAACCAGAACCAAAAATGGAGAAGCAGCGTTCAGCTTCTATGCACCACAAATCTGGAACAAACTTCCAGAAAACTGCAAAACAGCCTGAGGTTTACAAGCAAACATGTTGTTGAGTTCCATTAGATCTAGACTAAAAACTCACCTGCAGAGTTGCTTTTGATTCATAATAACACTGATTAACATGTTTGATATTTATTGATTATTTTAATGATGGCACTTGGCAAAATGTCTGTTCCTGATTTTCACAGCTGTTGACTATATGATGTTTTTTTATGTTTGAACTTCCATGTTGCTGAAATGCACAACACAAATAAACATGATTGACATCTCTGTCCAGCTTTTCATTAAATAGATGACCTCCAGTGTCTGGGAGTCTGAGTTCCCATCAACATCTGCAGAAGGTGGAAATTAGATGTCTGGCGTGAGCTGAACGTAAAGGAAATGACCATCTATTTTCAGCCAAGGTTAGGTGTAAAATAACAAACAAGAAACTTTACAAGCACACATGTTGTTGAGGATATTGTGTGTTTCTACATCACAATGTTTTTGGTAGACAGATTCACCGTCCAAGTTCAGCAGAAACTGTAAGATTCCCACCTCCAGCAGCTCTTATCAAGCCTGACATCAGTTTCCCACACTGCGTCCGCTGAGCACAACATTCCTGCTCTGTTTGCGGTTGTTTTGCGATTGCTGACGCTGCACGATTTATTTTGCTGCCTGCATCAGGTCAGGCGTTAACGCTTCTTGCTTCCCGCCCAGGTACTCTCAGAGGTGACACCTGCCATCTTGTTTCTTCCCAGCTTGTGATCCCTGCAGCATAACGGAAAACAGCCTGAGGGTTTTCACTATTGTTTACCCACCCACCCCCATAACTTTCCACCTCTCTGTACACATGATTCGTGGGAATTTTTTTTTTCTTCTTTTTGGAGTGGTTTTGGGAAAAACCCTGCATGAGAAAATAATATTGCTGTTTGTGTTCAAACAAGCTTTTTCTGCTACCTGAAAAAGGCTTGGATTTCACTTTGTTTTGATTTTAACTAGTCTAGTCACACCTACATTTTACTTAGCTCATGTTTAGCAACGCACTGTTTCCCTTCTGAAAGGGGGTAAAAATAAAAATAAAAATAAAAATCAGGGCGTTTAAATGTTCCACATTTTGCTCCAATGCAAGACAGTTGACGATCTAATCTAGCAGATGGTATCATTTTCATGAACATTATCCTTCAAACTGCATCAACGCTGAGAGACTTTGCATAACTGAATTTCATTAAACAGTTCAGCTGTGTAAATGTTTTGGTTTTGTGTCTGTTTAGAACAGAACAAAAAAAAAATTTATTTCAGCTGAAGATGGAAAGCTTGAAAGGATTTAGTTGTCTTTCCAGCATTTTTCTTTTCTTATTAAAAAACAAACATAATCCACTGTGTTTTTCAGTCTTGTGATGATGTCCAGGAATATTCTGCTAGCTACATAAAGTTAGTAGGTTTTGCTAAACATGCAAAAGGTTAACCGATTGGTTTCCCTGTGGTACATTCAGTAGGTATGAGTGTAATAGAGTTTTAGTTAAGTATTATTATGCAAAGTTTGTACATATAGAAGCCTGTTTCCGCAACTTTGATTAAAAAATATCTCATTATCTCACTATAATGGGATAATATTATATTTTTTTATCAGAATAGCGGAAACAGGCTTTCATAATTAAGAGAATACAATAGTATTATGATAGTATTACAATAATTAAGTCATAATATTACGACTTTATTCTCATATTATTACAACTTTCTTCTTGTATTAATACTTTTTTCTTGTAATAATATGACTTTATTCTATTTTTTTTAAATTCCCAGTATGACCCTAATCATTGTTTCAGAGTGATCAAGAGATAAACAAGTTTCATGTTATCCACCCTCAGTGTCTGAAAAATGCCCGTTTAGTGTAATGTTTGTCGCACTCCCCTCTCACCCCAGACCGCCTTTGATAACTATGCGGACCTCTGCAGGGCAGCTGACCTCCTGATGGGGGTGAACTGGTCATTTTCTCTGTCGTCGTCTGCTCAACGCTGAGAATAAAGGCTCTCACTGTGGACAGACGGCCCCGGTCGAGAACAGCGAGGCGCCTGGATCTGACACAGTCGAACCGGCGGCGGCGAGAGCCACACAGGCTCCCCGCCTTTCATCGCAGCTCTGTTCGGCCCCTTTGCTAATTGCTGAGAGCTGGCCGGAGTGAGGCGAGGATAGGGTTCGGACTTTTATTGAGCAAAGGACACTGGGTCACAGCCACTGGTGCTCATTAGTGATTGAACAGTGGCCAATCTCCCAGCTGCCTTAGCTCCACACAGAGATTACTCAACATCTATCACACACAGTGGTTTGTTTTCGACAAATGTTACTTGTCGCTTTCTGTCATGAAGATATGCAGTTTATTTTACAACTTCTCCGTCCTTATGTCTTAGTACATTGAATATTTTCTCGATAGCTTCTCCCATCTCTTTATGTGGACAGAAAGGAGGACTATGCACTCGTTTTTCTTATTCATTTAGCCAAAAGCAGAAAGACAGTAGTTGCATTTCCACTACAAATATACGTAAAACTTTGTCAATATTCCGCTAACGTTGAAAAAAACTTCACAATTGCGATATTTCCATTATATAAAAAACGTGAATAAATTTGTCTGGACCATCTGGATACTGATCACATGTAATGCGAAAAAAGTGTTTCCTTTGCATTTTTACAAAACACACTAATTTCACACCATGTCCCCCACCCCCATGTTTACACTCACATGTGAAAACAACTGCAAACATATGCACAATTATACAACTGTACATCTTTGAAAAGCAAAATCAGAGCCTCCTGCACAACCAACAAAAATGCTGCAAGTGGTTTTCGATTAGTAAGTCCAAAACAAAACACTAGTCTCTTCCAACAGCCATTGTACAGTGAATACAATGGCTGGTAGGTAATGCTAGCAAGCCCTGCAAGGCAATGGCTGGGGTTGCCATGTCTTTTGATTGTGACTCGACAAGCAGGTGGTTTTTGAAACGGCTCATTTTTCAGACACCAAAAAAAAACTTTTTACCAAAAAACAACCAGTTGTTTTCATTAAGTGCCTGGTTTGTTCAGAACCAGATGGAACATGATTTAAGTACAAAACATGTAAAATATGAATTTTTTTCACAATAGATCCCCTTTCATTTAAGCCAATTTTTTTTTCTTGTTATGAAAATCACAATGTTTCTTAATGTTTTACATTAAGACAAGTGAAACAATAGGCTTAGAGTTATGGGTGAAAGTTTGTGTATATATCAGCTTGTTACTGTTGGTCCAACTCCTTGTGTGTAAGTGGCCTGACTGAGGTCATGGTTCCTGTAGTGATAAGGTGAATTTCAAGCTTGATTGTGCTCAAGAGTAAAAAAAATAAAAGGTCTCCGGAAAGTATAAAGTTTGTTCCCTAGTTGCAGTCTGGAGCCTTTCAGGAGGAAGCCAAAGTTAATTTCACTGCAGAAATGTGAACAAAACAATAAATCAGAGAGCAAAGAGCTACTGGGCATGTATGCAGAATGCTTCCTTTAAAAGATTAACAGTTTATATAATAAATGAGTTTTTCTAGAAAAGGATTTACGTTCTCTGAAGTTTCTAAATAATTTCTCCTTTTATAAGTGAATTGAGTGGGGAAATAAAACAAAATTATATATCTTTAAAGGGTGTTGTAAGAAGGGAAATTTAGAAATAATCTTGAACATTTATTTTGAGACGATCTGACCCAGAACAAAGGAAATGCTTGACGTAAGTTGTAAGCTCAGGAGAGGACATCAAAGGCAGGGGGAAAAACCTATTCAAACAGGAAGTGATTATTGTTAAAGCACAGAATGAAAAATCATCCTAAAAATGCTAAACTACAAATTAAACTACAAGGTTCTGATAGCAAATAAGAGCAGAGTAAAGAGAAGTCTTTAATAACATACTTTATTTAAAGAATAATGCTGAAGAGTTTCTATTTAAACTTTAAACAAAATAGCCAAACAACAATAAGCGTTGCAGTAAAATAAAGTGGTTATCTATGTTTAAAATCCTGCTACCAGGATGAACGAGGCGCCAAATCGTGTATGTTTATCTTCTCCAAAACATAGCTGACAGGTTTGTTCTTAACAGTAGCTCAGCGCTACAGAACAGACAGGATATACTGTATGCTGCTTAACTTTCTCCAGAGGGAGTTCTCAGTGATTTATGTCACGTCAGAAATGTTCGAGTTCAGACCCGGCTTAATCTGTCAGCATGTGTCTGCCTCTAACTGAACGCCAGCAATGGCTGCCATGACAGGAATGTAAGGAACCCCAAACTACTTCTGTCTTCTGGTAGACCAAGATAACCTGAATAAATACAAAACAATGGCTTCGAAGTGTACATTATTATTTCTTAAAGCTGAAGTATGTAACTTTTGTACAGAAAATGATTTTTACATATTTCTTAAAACTGTCACCATATTATGAGGCTCCTCCACCTCCTCCCTGAGCTACTATGGCCTTCTGAAGGAATGTGCTACTCCCAACCAAAAACAACCAATCAGAGCCAGGGGGAGGGTCTTAGTGCTCTCAATCAACCTTATGTACTCACTGCTAAATGTACTAATGGTGGGAAAACAACTTACCATTACAGAAAAACCGTCTACCTGCCATCACCAGTGGCCGTGCTAACTAGCCTAGCACTCATGAGAGACTCTGCGAGCTACAGCTTAGCAGAGAGCAAGGTGGGGAGGGAGCAGTGCCACACATAGAGTGATTGACAGTACTAAGACCCGCCTTCTGACCCTGATTCGTTGTTTCTAGTTAGCACTGCAGGCAGAGGAGCTAATTTTTTTCACAGATTGTCAGTCTCAAAACAACCTGTCATGGCAGTGATAGTTTCAACAAATAAAACAGTAAAAAATACATATTCTTTATAAAAGTTACATACTACAACTTTAAGAAATAAAAATGTCCATTTCAAAACTGTGTTTTGTATTTATTCCAGTTATCTCTCCCTAAGATTCAGTCCACTGGGTCGGTCTACCAGAAGACACAGAAGAAGTAAGTTACATACTGCAGTTTTAATGGAAACATGACAATTTAAAACAATAACATTTTTCAATAAAGTGTTTTTGCACTTTTTATTTAAAGTTTTATTTTTTTTTTAAACTGAAGTCTAAATACTTTTTGGATCACAGAAGCCACATGGTCAATAACCGGATGTTACTACTGGCAGAAATCACAAAGAAGATGACAGGAAATAGAAGGATTATGGTTTTTAATAACTTATCATGTGAACAAACTTATTCACATAGGATTTTAATTGGATTTCTTACTTATTTGGATAAAATTTATAGCTCCACCTCCACAGATCATACCAGTTTAAACATTTTAATTTATAGCAGCATGCTGGAAATAGTGACTGCCTTATTATTATCCATGGAAACTTAGTAAATGACAGAAGCTGAGCTGTCAGAGTTGTCATTTACTGTGTGAACATGCTAAGGTCATCGCCCATCATAAAGCTGCAATCCCTGACATCTTCCACTGCCTGCCAGGAAGAAGCATCTGATGTGTCATAAAGGTATCCTGTTTCCTGCCAGACTCACAACAAAAAAAAACATCAAACGCATAAGACATACTTGACAGATGCTCCAGTTTCTCTGAGCAGGTCTGAGACGCTGTCAGGGGGATAAACAGGAATTTCTCCACATGCCGGAGTGTGTTTTGTTGCGGGTAGCACTTGTCTGAGTCTGGCAGAGTTTCCCGTCTCATGCTGTCAAATTATAATCAGGTTCAAATATATTGTTGAGTATTTATTCTCAGATTTTAAGTGTCAAGGCTAATATACAGACATGTCCACATCATTAGGGAACATCATACACCAGATTTCCTCTTTAAAGAGGGAGTATTATGCAAAATTGACTTTTTAAAACTGTATATCGTGTCATAATGCTATTTCCTCATCAAAAACATTCAGCCTTTTAAACTATTCTTGATATATATCTGAATACAGTTGATTTTGCTAGAAAATGACATAATATTCCACTTTAATGAAGCTGACACAAAATGCTCATAAAAAAGAGACTATTTTTTTTTAAAAATCAACATTTTTTCATGCTTTGTTCCATTTAGGTCTCTGCTGCTTCTAAAAACAGAAAATCCACACAGGGTTTGCAATAAGTTAAAACTTTTTTGGTGCCTGGAAAATGAGCCGTTTCAAAAACCTCTGGAATGCAACGTTCCAAATAAGCAGGCACTCCCTGTTACCTAGCAACCCCAGCAAAGCACAACCCATTACCTAGCAACCCAAACTGTGCTCCAGCACATTTGGTTAGGTGGTTTTATTACTGTATGCTCAAATGGCTGCTGGAGTGTTTTGTTGTTGACTTAACATCCAGAGACAACTTGTTGTATTATTGTTGGCTGTGCAGGAGGCTTCACTTCTGCTTTTCAAAGATGTGCAGCTGTAAATTTGTGCAAGTGTTTGCATCCATTTTCATGTGCGAGTGTAAACCTGACATGGCCAGCAGCAGCTTATTTGGATTTAAACTGACAAGTGCCCCTAAAACAGCTCATTCTGAAAGGAGATCAAAATAGACAGAACTGATCAGACTAAAATTTCATTATCTAACAATGATTATGAGCAAAAAAGTCAACATTTTACACCTTTCTGAAAGAAGAAAACTATAAAAGGGTCAATATCTCATCCTGTTCTCCCTAGTAATCTGAAAACACTTCCATCTTATCTTTTCTCTGCCCAATAATATCTTGCTGCTTTTCCATCCTTGTGTTTTGCTCTTCCATAATGATATATATTTATAAAAAGGAAATTGTCACCGTCCACTTACTTTAATGGGCTTTAAAGTGTGATTTCTGGAACGAGTTTTTCGAATAGTATCGCCACAGACCACTGCAGCAATTAGCTGCGAATATAAGAAGGTGGCTTCCATGCAAGCAGCTGGCTGCTGTTTTGTGGTCACTGACTGCAGGCCGTGCATGCTGCCGACAGCTGCAGCGCATGCATGTGTGCAAGCCCACAGCCGTAACAGAGGTCTTCACACACACAGGGTGCCATTGTTAGCAGCTGGCAGAGATCTAAGTGCTGTAGTACTTTAGGCACGCAACGGAAGGCGAGTTAATGTGGCGTGGTAACATTGACTGTCAAAACTGTGAAAAAAATGAAACAATGCTGCATGAATGCCCATTTTGTTTATAGGGGATAATAAATCAAGAAAAACATTGTAATCCCTCTGTAACCGAGTAAGAACATAATCATGAATGGCACAGTGTCTAAAATCCAACATTTATACGGTTTTTTGGAGGGATACTGTGTTTGCTCTAGTGAGAGGAAATGCTATATGTCTTTTAATTTAGTGCGCAAATTAAAGCGTAGGAAAATAACACCAAAAAAGACAGAAAATGCTCCAACACCACATACTTTTTTAGTTTGCTAGAAGATAGCGTGGGGCATATGATGTAGCACAGGCGTGTTTATCCCTCTTTCTCAATGAGCATAACATGCATGTTAGTGGTTTAGGTTTTTTATTTATTTATTTTACAAAAGGACAGCAAGAAAATGGTTACTCACATAAACTTTCCCACAGCTTAAATTAACAAGGCTGGAAAAACATCCAGGTTTACCTTGGCACCTTGCATAGTGGTATACAAAGGTTAAAAAAAAAAAAAAAGTTTTTGAAAGTGTTGAACAAACTTTTGGGCCCACCAAGTCATCTAAAACAACACTTAACTGGTCCTGTTTAGTCCTCTGTAGTTTATTTGCCTGGAAAGTCCGGTTCATTTGGAGAGCTGTGATATGGACCAAAACCGCCTAAAAATCTATTTTTTTTGTTCAGTTGAAGTTAAATTTGGTGCTGTTCGTAGCGCAGGGCATTCTGGGTAAATACAACCAAAACAAACACGAGAGTCTAAATAGCTTCCAATTTTTAAAAAAACCAAATACAAAAGAGAAACCTACAACCGTTAAAATCTGACCCTACTCCATTTTTGTTTACATTTTACGAAGAAAGACGTATCTTCTTCAGAGGTTTTCTCGTGTTATTTCCTTCAGTTGTTCTTGGTGCAGCGCCACTACAGGCTAGGAGGTGAACAGGTTTTTCAACCCGCCAGCTGAAAATGTAACAAATGTTGCAATTTTGGTCCCCAGTTGAACCAAATCTTAACGGAAACACCCTTAATTTCTACCTTATTGGTGTCCAAGCATCACAAACATTAACATGAAGAGTATAATGTGTTATTCCAGTTTTAATGGATCCAGTTGTTTTGGTCAGGTAAGGCTGAAGACCTGCACATACTCTGTCATGTTTATAGTAGAAAGCACCCAAATGCACAGTAAAATATGGTTGAAACAGAGTGCTTTAATAATAAAATGCTTAAATAAAAAACTTTAATACATAGGCAGAGGTGGAAAATCACAAAGAATCAGATAAGCAAATCAGCGGAAATGTGATGTAGTTGAGGCTGAGAACAGCACACAAGAAGAAACTAAGGGACTCGGAATGTTGTTAAAGTGTGCTTTATCATAAATTCTGGCGTTTAAAAATAAAATAATAATAATTGGGTCTTTCGGCAGAAAATGACTCAAATCCTGAAGCTGAATCATCAGAGGAGTCAATGAAACATAAACATACTTTCAGTGTTTTTTTAAGTATTAGCTGGACAGAGCATTAGAATAAGAAACTTATTTTTACCATACGGTCATTTCATTAAATATGACTAACTTATATTTTAATGTTAAAAACATTAGGTATTAAATCTAATCTCTAATATGCTTCAGCTTCTCTTTTTGAATCTCACATCCTTGTCTGTAACTCTTTCCTGAAAAAGGAGCCTTGGATAAAATTAAACTTTTCATTCCCATGGAGTCAAATACTGCTGTTTTGTCAAAGTTGGCTATTTCCCAAGAGAAAAAGAAAAAGTATTTTCATTTTCCATGACACAAACAGGGAAGGCGGTACTGGGAGGAGTGGAAATAATGGGAAACCTTGAGACACATTTTCCCTGAAGTCTGGTCTTGAGTGAGATCTTTTTCTGTCTCTTATCTTTTGGTTTGTGCTTTTAACCCTTAGCTGGGTTTTAAACAACAAATCCATAGATTATATAAAACTAAAATGAATCCTGATGTACAATGTGAGCTGAAATTAAAAGGTAGCACTTTAGTTAGGTTAAATGGCCAAATCAAAGCCCTGACTTTAAAAACATTTGATAAGAGACAGATAAGACGAGGGAAGGGCTGGCCCGTGGAGAATTTTGCTGATCTGCAGCATGAATTCAAGAGGCAAAGACAGAAATGTGTCACATGGAAACAAGTGAGAGTGGTGGGGACCCAGGTTTGCACAGAGACCAGTAAGAGCACAGGGGGTGTGGATGAGCATGGTTCCCATGCCCTGGAGGCCCCTGGGGTGCGGTGGTGGCAGATGTGAAGTCTAGGGGCCAGCCTCCTCTTCATCTCTGCTTCTCTTCCTCTCCAGCCTGGATGTCGCTCTTCCATGTCCCAGTTTGTCAGACTAAATCAAAATGGTTTCTAATCCATCACTTTATGCTCTTTACTATAGAAGAGACTCATAGTTTTACTTCCCAGCAGTGACACAAAGTCTTAATCTATTGTTTCTATTTTTTTTTTGGATTGCTTTTGTCATTTGTTGTTGCCTTTTATAATGCCTTTTTTATTATTTTAATTCAGAAATGCTTTACTGATACTAAAACTAAATTATATAAGTATTAAATATGATGTAAAGCATTTTGAACAGTGCAAACCAGCTCATAGATGTGTTATAAAAACAATATTTTCTTTCTTTTATTCCTATCTTTGACTTTTTCATGTGGAAATATTTTGTTATTTAATTCACATTTTGAACAGTTTTGTACTTCCATTTGGGTCTAAAGTGCTTTTAAAAACAGCCCAAGTGTTTAAATAAAAGACCTAGCAGTGTTTTTTGGCAATAAATTAATGTTTTTTTCTTCTGATTGCTAAATTACATTGCAGAGGGAGGGAATGAGCCGTTACCTAGCAACCTCAACCAAGCCCAGCCATGTTACCTAGCAACCTCAACCAAACCCAACCCTGTTACCTAGCAACCTAATCTGAATTCCAGCACATTCAGTGCTGCTGAAAAAGAAAAGTGTTTTGTTGTAAACTTTACCATCCAGAAATCTCTTGCTGAATTCTTGTTGGTTGTACATGAGGCTGTACTTTTGCTTTTCAAAGATGTACGACTGTTTAATTGTTCATCTGTTTGCAGCCATCTTTGTGCCAGTGTAAACATTGAATTGAGAGGCTTATTTGGATTTAAAGAGATAAGAGGCCCTAAAACAGCATATTCTTAAAGGAGCTCAAAGTTAAAACATGTTTTGTACAGCCAATAGACCTATTCTAACCTGAAGGAAGCAAAATAGGCAAAAAAAAGTTTGAACCCATTAAAATATATCTAATTTGTCAAAGGGATTTGTTACTTTTGAGATATTTAACACTTCATCTGTTATTTATCGATCATTTCTGGCATGTTTTATGATGCTTGTTCCATCCCTGAACATATGAGGACAGTAAATAACAAAGTGAGCTAATATGTGTCAGAGCCAACAGCTCCAGGGTGGATAAACGGGTCTTTGTCACTGTTTGCTTCGAAACAGCTGTTTGCTCATAAGCTGCAGCCAGCTTTTGATGTCACCGAGTTTAATGGACTGAGTGTCTGAGACACAAGAAGGCTGAATTTTTACTTCTGTGTCTCCCTTTTACTGGTTTATTTAAATTTTATGGGGCAGAACGTGTCAAATTCATTTAAGATTTGAAAGTTAAGACAAGAAGGAAACCCATCTTGGTAGAGGCCCATGCTGTCTAATATGGATGTTTCTCCATGTTCTCCAACTGGTTGTGATTACCATGAGCCCATCTGACACTATTTGACCAATAATTCCTCCCTAAAAGTACTCTGACATGATATTTTGCACAAGGTTTTTTTTATTTGTTAAATACACGTACAAAAATGTCTACATGACATATTTACTCTGGTATCGGAAAGTTTCTTCACTATTAAAGTCATACCATAAACTTCAAAACATGAAAGGAACATTGTCTTGAGTTAAATAAGAGTATTTTATTGAGAAGTAACATTTGACTGCTTTAACCAGATATTTACGATAATCTGTCTCACTGCCCTCATTAAAAATACATCATTATATTACTGATAACTATTAAACTAGCAGTATATTTTAAAATAATGCCTTTTTAAGTTTAACTGATCTACTTAAATCATCTTTTGGGGAAAAATTACGTTTTGCCATTAGGGCCACAAATGTTAAATTGAGAGCACTCAAGGGCCATGTTTATTTCTTAAGACTTACCATATACTAAATAGGCAACATTATAATAAAGCAAGGTAGTTTTGTAGTAAATGAATCAACAAATCATTGTCAAAATACAAGCAGGGTCTTGTAGTATCATGTCTATCATGTAATTATAAAAGCTATTTATGACATTGCAATCTACTGCAGTAATGTGATGTGTTATGAGAATGTATTTTGAACAATGAATGTCTGTAATCAGTTCTCATTTTGCTGTGGTGGCAGCTCTACTTTTCCATAAAGGAACGAAAAAGTTTGTTTTTTATTTTAAACCTAAATATAAGTCTTTAGGTGGCAAACAGATAAAGAGGACTCACATCTTCGATAATTCTCGTGTCTGAGAAACTCTTGAAAATTTGCTGAGGCTTTGCGGAGAGGTGAACTGTGTTATGAACCCGAAACCTCAAGGAGTCGGATGATTAAAGAGTTTTCAGGGTAAAAGTGAAGACGGAGCTCAGGAAAGTGTGAGGCTGCAGAGACCTGAAGAGGAGATACGGCGGCGGAGAGGGAAGGGATCAGTTTTTCCAAGAGTCTGTCAGCATGAGACAGCTGTGAGGAGAGGCCTTTATCTCGCTAATGCACCGCATTACAGCAGGACTCTCTGAAAAAAGCCCTGCCTCTGTGAGGCTGGATGAAACAGATCCGGCCTGGATGCCCTCTCTCCTCTGAACAGATTAGGAGCCTGAGAGCAGTCACACATCTGCAACATTCCTCTTTGAAGTCTTGTTAAGTGGCTGTCGACACCCATCAAACATGGCAGCCGGAGCAAGGCCTCCGACGCTTCGGCGAGGGCTACGTCTCAGGGTCTGAAGGCCAGCGGGCGTCTTCCTCCGAGGCCTCTGACGGTCTGTAAATAACCGTGTTTAAAGTCCCACACTGATAAGAACCAGCCTGCTCTTTGTGCCGTGTTGTCACCGGGAGTTAGAGGAAAAAGAGGTGATGGAGGCGTAACAAATTAGGAAATGGCTTCCTGGACCTTTGGGAAACGACTGCAGAACGTCTTGTAGCTTGATTGCGTCAGGAACAACAAACAGGAAATGAGCTCAGATCCTCTAAGATACGGTTTACTGTAAAACGGACCATTTGAGATCAGGAGAGCTGTTGTCTCCGGAGGAAGATAAGGACCACTACAGAATAAAAAAACAAACAGATTCCAAATTGTTCTCAGAACTGTGACTTTAATCTGAGAATTTTGACTTTTTTATAATCAGAATTTGACTCTAAAATCAGAATTCTTACTTTTTTAAAATTAGGTATCTGGCTTTGGAATTCTGAGATTTTCAGGATTTGGAGATTATTCTCAGAATTATTTAAACAGTTATTATTAAAACAGATTATTCTCAGAATTATTTAAACAGTTATTATTAAAACAGATTATTCTCAGAATTATTTAAACAGTTATTATTAAAACAGATTATTCTCAGAATTTTGGCTTTAATCTCTGAATTCTGACATTATTCTGGCTTTTTTTCATAATTCTGACTTTAACCTCAAAATTCTCACTTTAGAATTCTGACATTCTCAGAAATTAGACTTTCAACTCAGAATTCCAATTTTTTTCTCAAAATTCCGACTTATTTAAAATCAGAAGTCTGACAAAATTTTACTATTTTTTTTACATATTTATTAAAACTGTCACCATGTTGTGACAGTTTGTTATGAGACAGGTGATCTTTGAAAGATTGATCTCCTTCCTTGAGCTATTATTGCCTTATGAAGAAATTCACTTTTACCGGCAAAAAACAACCAATCAGAGCCAGAAGCTGTTACATGTATAATGTATTTGCTGCTAAATGCTAATGGCTAAGAAACAACATACTGTTACAAGAAAAACGTTTATCTTCCATCATCTGTGGTCATGCTAACTAGACTGCCATTCACAAGAGGATCTACTGATGGGGAAAACCTGTAGCAGTAGCACAGTGCAAGGGGGGGATCAAAAGAGGGATGAGCAGCGTCATACAAGATTGTGATTGACAGCGCTAACACATACCTCCTGGCTCTGATTAGTTGTTCCTAGTTAGCACTGAGAGAAGATACCATAGATACCATACTGTCATGACATGGTGGCAGTTTTGACAAATATGTAAAAACAAAAATAATTATATAAATATTAACCATGCATTGGTTCATTGGAAACAGAGGACAAGCCCCCTACATGGGAAGTACCACCAACACATAACTGAAGTGGCTGATATCAGGAAACCCTACCAATGGCTGGAGAAAGCTGGACTCAAGGACAGCACTGGAAACAGAGGACAGGGTCTCATCCCATCCTCTGTGTTTTGGATGAGGCCTGCCCTTAGGCTATAAAGCTCACAGGGTCTTGCCTAAGGACCCACACTGGATAGCTTTTTTTTTTTTTTTTTTTTTTTTTTTGCCCCTGCCTGGATTCAAACCCTGGTCTCCTGGGTGAAAGACTGGTGACTTAACCATTGAGCTATACAGTCAGCTAGTGAGTGTGAGAGCCACTGTCCAGAATGAAACATCCAAGATCCATAAATACAAGGACAAAGCCTCAACAGATGATGTGCTCAGCGAATGTCTCAGACAATGGGGAACAGAGGACGAGGTGCTAGAGGTACCATCATGGGAGGACAAGCCCCTACATGGGATGTACCACCGACAAATAACTGAAGTGGCTGATATCAGGAAATCCTACCAATGGCTGGAGAAAGCTGGACTCAAGGACAGCACAGAGGCCCTCATCCTGGCCGCCCAGGAACAGGCACTAAACACCAGAGCAATAGAGGCTCAGATCTACCACACCAGACAAGACCCAAGGTGTAGGTTGTGCAAGGAGGCCTCTGAGACAGTCCAGTACATAACAGCAGGGTGCTAGATGATGGCAGGGAAAGCGTACATGGAACGACATAACCAAGTGGCGGGCATAGTGTACAGGAACATCTGTGCAGAATATGGACTGGAAGCCCCAAGATCGAAGTGGGGAACACCCCCAAAGGTGGTGGAGAATGACCGAGCTAAGATCTTGCGGGACTTCCAGATCCAGATAGACAAGATGGTAATGGAGAACCAACCGGACATTGTGGTGGTGGATAAAGAACAGAGGAAAGCCGTTGTGGTGGATGTAGCAATACCAAGTGACTACAACATCAGGAAAAAGGAGCACGAGAAACTGGAGAAATACCAGGGCCTCAGAGAGGAACTGGAGAAGGCCTGGAAGGTGAAGACCACAGTGGTGCCTGTGGTCATCGGGGCCCTCGGGGCAGTCACCCCCAAACTGGAGCAGTGGCTCAAACAGATCCCAGGAACAACATCAGACATCTCAGTCCAGAAATGTGCAGTTCTAGGCACAGCCAAGATACTGCGCAGAACCCTCAAGCTCCCAGTCCTCTGGTAGAGGACCCGAGCTCAGAGGATGAGAGAGAGAGACCACCCGCGGAGGGTGAGAAGGGAATTTTTTTTTACATAATTTCTTTGATGAAAGCCAGAATTCTGACTTTAATCTCATCTCTATCTGATTCTGAGAAAAAAGAAAGAGTCACAATTCTGAGAAAAAAACTCAGTGGCACTGAAACTCTTCCGTACATGGACATTTTTACAATCATGTGAACTGCAGACCTCAGAGTTTTTCCCCCTTTGGGCCCTGTGGGAGAACACCACTTTCTGCAGCACCTGTTACACATTGCAGGGAGGATGTTCTCTCATCCTCCAGCCGCTGACCTCCACATCACAATACAAACAACGCTGCACTCCTCCTGAGCACAAACACAGCGTTAAATATAGACCTCAGAGCACTTGTCCCCATGGAGCGACTATCTGACACCATTGTCTCTGGGTAAAGTCACACCAGGCTGAATGCACGAGTGCAACTTTAGCAGGAGGTGAGTGGGTCAAACACGGGGTAGTTTTCCCCACCAGGGTGCCTTCCTCTCTGCTTCATCATCACTGCTGAAACTGTGACAGAAAAATCCTGCCAACATCACACAGCAGTGGAGGGTTGAGTTCAGGCGTCAAGGTTTGTTTCTAAAAAATAAATAAATAATCAAAAAGAGTGAGTAATGACTCTACTGCCTCCTTCTGGCCAGGCAAGGTATATGCTGACATTTTTTTTTATTCAGAGCCACTGATTTTCACTAAAAGTGTTGGATTATGACTGCTTGACTATTCATACAGTTCTTAAATTTATTTATTAGCAAATGTTGATCTATAGAAATGATGTAAATAACTGTACAATACAACTAAAACAATTATGAGACTGTGAGCCACATGAAAACTACTTTCATTTTCCCTCAAACAGTTCTGTTGTTTTTTCTTTCATTTGCTTTACAACTGTTTTTTTTCTGTTTTGCTTTATGTCACACCTAAATATTTCAGGTCATCCATATCTTGTAACATCTGAAAACTTGAGAAAATACAAAAGTCACATAAAACCATCCAAACTGACCTTAAGTTTGTTTCCTCCTCTTAAGCCTGTAATTGGTTTAATTTTGCTAGTCACATCCAGACCTCAACCTAACCTGTTGAATTGTACAAATTCTGTATAAAAATAAAAGACTAATGGGAGGGAAAAATATTTTACAAGTTGTAAATGATTTCAGATAGAAAAATGTATTGATTTGGATGGAAAAATATAACTATATGATTAAAAGTACATAACTGCTGTAGAGAAAAGCTGAAAAATCCAGGTAATTTTTTTACATAATTTTGCATTGTTTTGTTTAAAACTTCCAAAAAAAAAGTTCAACTGGAAAATGAAATAATTTCTTAATAACAATTTCTTTTATGAGGCTTTATAAATTAAAATAGCTTTAGCTTGCAAATAATTAATAGAAACCAGATAGTAGTACAGATTAGAAACAACATAGTTAGTACTGGTGCATTGTGTAGATTCACTACTGCAAGAGAAGCCTGTTGCTTAGTGAAGATCCTACAGGAATTTGTAGCTTTAGCTGTTTTCCTGTTCTAAAATCTGTGAGATTTTTCTTTACAAGTCAAAGAAAGTTAGGAGTTATCTTCCAGCTGCTGTGTTATTTTTTGGTGGGCTGGGCAGCAGGGAGGTGCATCCTGGCCATGTTAGTTTACACCCACAAGGCAGCTGTGTCAACAGCAAGACCCACGCCACAGACTGATAATGTTATAATGTGTTACGGAGGGAAGATACCAGATTCCAGATCAGTTTGTAATACACACAAACTATTAACATGAACAATTAATGCTTACACTAATAAAGTTTGACTTTTTGGATCCTCTACTCACACAAAAATAACTTTAAATGGCTTTTATTTTAAATCCCCATACGGATTGTATCTGCTGGTTTTATTAAAGGGTTTGAACCCAGGTCAGAGGTCACTGAAGGTCAGTAGAGGCTCATGAATTTCTTCCCATCACAACTGCAGACAAAGTGGGTTTGCAGACAAAAAGTTTTGCTGTGAATTTCTCGGTTTAGCTGCACAAAGAAATTAAACAAGCTCCTTAAAGTCAAAGGTCTGCTGTCACTGGCTGGAGGGCAATTTTAAAGTTTATTTATATCCAGTTACTGAAATCCATGAAAAACACATTTAATGTTGAAATTATAGTTTAAAGTTTAAAATTTAAAGGTTAAATTTAAAGAAGATTAGACTGAAATTGATGCGTCCTGCATTAGTGGTTAACTTTGACTTTTAAGCTCAGTTAACAAACATACTGGTCTTTAAAGTATTTGTTCTCAACTAACAGGGGGTAATGTGGCAAAGGTCAGAGGTCAATCCACTGAAGCGGACTCCCAGGACATAAAGCATTCCCTCAAGTAAACTAGCTCCTCATTAGAGTTAAATGGAGACTTGAGACAATTGACTGTGGAAACAATGATAACAATTTTAAAAACCCAGAAACAGTTTGATTTTATCTTCATATGGTTTAATTTGGTAACAAAATGGAAAACATTTTTTTTCTTCTTGAATATTTTAGCTTTGTGATTTGGATTTACATCAGGTTAGATCTCTAAGATAAGTGTTAAGCAACACAAAAATAAAAATAACTTATAGTCACTTTTATAAAGAAATGCATTTTTAAAGGCATTCCTTATAATGACTGACTCAGTTTTGGATGTTGGTAAACAGACCAAGGTCAGATGACACAGTAAATAAAAACACAAGTTCAGAATAGTTAACCTAAATAAACAAACAAAAAAAATCCATAATTTAGTTTGTAAACACTGTAGACATTTTTACATTATAGTATTTTAGTAGGAAAGTTAGCAAAAAGAAAGGTACTGTGTTGGTAGGGTAGACTGTACCTTCCTGAAACTTATGGACTAAATTTACAACTTCTCAAAACTTAAAGGTTAATTTCCAAGAATTCATATTGATCCTTTTTATACCTTACAGACTGAATACCAGAACTTACTTCTAAAGTACTAGAAAAAAAAACATAACTTACAGAAAACTTTACAACATACAAGATCATTTCCATTTACCTATCCTGTCCTTTCAGAAACATGTTTAAACTGCAGGGCTTAACACTCAAATCTGATTTTTTTCTGAAATCTGATTTTGTTTTGCATAGTTGTTCACGTTTTAATGACATTTTGTTACATTTTGAAGCCTTGATTTTATTACATTATTGCGCCGTAGTAAGTCAATTGGCTCTTAAAGGTCGTATCAGAGGTCACCACCTGACCCCACCAACCTCCAGTGCTTCATGGTGTGCTTGTGTTGTGGAAGGGAGGGTGGCACATCACACTATAGTATCAGCTTTGCCCCATCTCTACGACATTCACTCTCCACTTCCCGGACATCTGGATGGACGACATCAGTGGGCTGCAGTGTTTGTTTCTCCCTGCTGGAACAAACATGCGGAGAACAAACACAAAGAGGGAAAAGCAAAACTCCAGAGCTGACATTCCTCCTAAAAAGCTAATCAGCAATGGCTGAGACAAGTGGAGGAAATGGTTCTGTAACCCACAGGAACCAGAGTTAGCATTCGGGTGGGACTGTAGCAGAAACGTCGGATGCCTTTTGACAGATCAAAAGGTACCAATAATTTTCATTAACTTACATTCCAGACTGCACTTTAAAGGGGACGTATCACGTAAAATTCACTTTTTGTACATTTCTACTCTTTCAGTTGGGTCTCAACTATTTACAAAACCAGCAAAAACACTTAAAAAAAACCCACGCAGCCATTTTCTGGAAATATGTTAATGTTTGTTGGTGTCTGGAAAATGAGACGTTTTATAAACCTCCCAATTGTTAAGTCACATTCGTTACCTAGCAACCCCAGCCATGCCCAACTCGTTACCTAGCAACCCAAGTGGAGCTAAAAGATGTTCAGTCAAATGGTTTTACAATGGCGGCTGGAAAATACAAGTGTTTTGTTATTTACTTACCAATCAGAAACCCCTTGCTGCATTCTTCTTGGTTGTGCAGGAGGCTCTACTTCTGCTTTTCAATGACATATGGTTATTTGATGGTCCATCTACTTACAGCAATTTACATGTGTGAGTGTAAACGTTGAGTTGTGAGGGTGTGTCAAGCAGCTTATTTGAATTTAAAACATCTCATTCTGAAAGGAGCAGACTGAAATATCATTAACTAAGAATTTGTGCAAAAAATGCAATGAACATATTTTGTATAGCCTACAGACCTGTTAAATGAAGCATAATAGATCACCTTTAAGGTCATCCTAAACAATTTAAAAAAATTTTCAGGCATGTAGTTCTTCATTCGGTATGTTGCACAGTTAGTGCCTGAGGCTTCCAACGTGTGTCTGCTGTCTGTTAGCTGAAGATGTTATTATTACAATTAACAAAGAGCAAATATGTTGGCACATGTTTCTCCTCAGTTTTTCTGTTTGGTAACAGTTGCAGCATTAAGCTGCCCTGAGGAGAAAACTGCTGCACCTGCCACTGCTACAGTGTAAACAGCCTTTCTGAGCAGGTCTGATTTGCACAAAAGAGATCAAGTTGTCAGGGAGCACAGAGGTCATCTGAAGAAATACGTTTCTCTTATTTGACGTAGCAGATCGTCAGGATCGCTGGAATGAGTCTCAATGACTTACTAATGCAAATGTGAGGGACATTATGCAGGAGGTTGGGGTCTTTAGATCTAAAAGGTGTTCTGGTTTGGAAATCACATTCATTTCATCTTTTATACAAACTCATTCTCAGATAATGAGATTTTAGTCTGCTCTGTTCCGCCTATTTTGAGCTGTTTTAGGGCCTCTTGTCACTTCAAATTTAAAAAAGCAACTCCTGGTCACGCCCCCCACAACTCAATATTTACACCTGCACATGAAAATGTCTGCAAAGAGATGGACAATTATACAACAGTACATCTTTGAAAAGCAGAAGTGGAGCCTCCCGCAACAAGAATGGAGCAAGTGGTTTCTGGATGGTAGGTCAACAACTGAACAGTTGTCTTTTCCAGCAGCCATTGTACAGGACATACAGCGGGAAAACCAGTCGACTAAACGTGCGAGAGCTCCATACGGTTGCTAGGTAACGGGCTGGGCTTTGCTGTGGTTGCTAGGTAACCACAGCACTGTTACATTCTGGAGGTTGTTGAAACGGCTCATTTTCCAGACACCAAAAAACTTGAACTTATTGCCAAAAAGCATTTGTAATGGAAGTACAAACATTTTGCTTAGTAAATCCCCTTCAAGGCCTTTTTTACTCATCCTGATCTTGGAGTGTCAAAATATGTGATGGAAGGCGTTAATTAGATTAAATGTATCAGTAATTGACACCACTGACTGTTTATATCAATAGTGTCTAAAATAATGGTTTTAAAGTAGAAAATTCTCCCACAAAGTAATAAATTTGTCATTTTATAGTAGCTAGCTTTACCTTTCAGATGATCCCTCATATAATTTGTAACTTCAGAAGTTACCTGAACTCTTTGCTGCCAGAATATTGCCATAGGTGAACGATAGGAAAGAAGAAAAGTTAAATATTTCTTAATATGAAGATTTGCTCTTTCTGTGTAGTGTGATTTTCTTCAACTCCACAGGCCAAAACCAGGCAGGAAAAATGGAAAAACTGCCAAAAAGAGAGCTGTGATTTTGAGAATCCCGCCTCAGGTTAAAAGACGGTGAACTATCGCAGGCTTTGATCTGTGTTCATATCCAGGCAGAATAACGATGGCTCCTTTCACCACAGCTAATGATGCTTCTGCAGCACCTGAGCACGCTGCAGAGGGGGGATTTGTATCCACTCCGGCACCTTTAATGAGTTTTATTTGTTTTGTTTCATCCCCTCCACCTCCCACTCACCTCAGCGCACCAAGTAATGATGAACCAGAGCTAGTGCAGGATAAAAGCCGGCCTCTCCGTACCTTCATGGGGCTAATTATCCAACCCTGTGGATCAAGGATCGTCTCTCAGCTTCACCTAAAGGAAAAAGATTTCTCTCCCTCTCTTCACATAATTCAGTTTCAACCCTCTTCGTTACTGTCTGTATGTTTGCTTGTGGTTATTCTGAATGGAGATGATTTTCTTTGGCATCTTATTTGTTATTATTCCTTGAAACTAGCAAGCAGAGCAGGCTGCCTTATTACTGCTGAGTGTTTAAATAAACGTTTTCCTCCTTTATCCCAGTTGCAACAAAGAAACCATAATCCTTGACCAACATATGCGTATAACTGTGATTCTGTTACAGTAGAAATTATATTGAGATTAAATCATGAATTTATAGGATTAAATTAAAAAAGAAAGGAAGATAGAAAGATGGGTGGATGGCAGGAAGGAAGGAAGGAAGGAAGGAAGGAAGGAAGGAAGGAAGGAAGGAAGGAAGGAAGGAAGGAAGGAAGGAAGGAAGGAAGGAAGGAAGGAAGGAAGGAAGGAAGGAAGGAAGGAAGGAAGGAAGGAAGGAAGGAAGGAAGGAAGGAAGGAAGGAAGGAAGGACATATGTTAGAAGCACAAAAACATTCAAAATGTGAATTTTGCGCAATAGGTCCCTTTTAAACTTGAGTAAAACTTTTATCGTGATACTTTTGTGAATCTCTCTGCGGCCCAGATTAATCTTTCTGTCCCACTTCAGAGTAATTTCTCATAAGTCATAATTAGACATTGCTTGGGAAGCGTGTCCTTTAGCAGTAATCGGTCACTGCACCTTCTCCACAACGCGCTCCTCTATCTGTCTGTCAGACGGCAGGTCCCAGTCCATCCCGTCCTCATTAAACATATGTCTGGTTTTTCATTTCAGACAAGAGATAGCATAGAAATGCACACAAAAGCACTATTTTCAGGCCCTTCTGCTCATCTAGTCTGAAAGTCTAATGAGAGCGGATCAAATAAAACTGACACCAAGGGGAGACAAAGGGAGTCGTAGTCCTGGGTGAGAGATGAGGCCAGTCAGAACAATGGGCCTGAATGCGCCGTCACTGCGGCGGTTTATGGAGCACCACAAGAAAATGCAGATGATTCTGTAATGAGGGATTAAGTGGTGGATTACGGGTCTTTATTAAGATGTTTCTGATCCTCATTAGGCTGAATCTGGTATAGGGGCATCGATTCCCCGCTCGGCCACTGGATTGGCTGCTCTCTGGAGGAAGAAGGAAGATGAAAAAAGATGGAGAAGGAATGTTAGAAAGCTGCGCTTGTGAAATCCTCCTTTGAGGAATGAAGACAATATGAGATATGAAGGGATTTATGCTATCCATTTTGCAAAACTAAGAGGCTGCTTTGAAGAACTGGTACGGATGATTTGAGCCTGGAGACGAATCTTTGCAACTAACGTACAGATCCTGCTCTCAGAAAATGAAGCAACGTCTGAACATCCTGGGCAATTTTTATGTACCGTTCGTAAAGTCTCACTGCAAACAATTAACTTCAATAATCTGGTTTAGTTAGTCTGTCAAACAGGTAAAAATTAAATTCTAAAAGCCATATTTTCACCTACGTTTATAAATGTCAGAATTTCAAACTAAATTTAGTTATGAACTAAATATTTAGTTTACAAACTAAATATTCAATTTGAAAGCTAAATATTTAGCTCAGGCTTAAGCAGTTAGTTTGAAACTAAATGTTTTGCTAATGGTGTTTCCATTAAGTAAGTTTATTTTCAAAATGTCACATTGCGCAATTATGTGGTCAATTAAAAAGCAGCTACTGACTAGGATTGCCTCCAGCTACCAGAAAATGTAAAATGATTACTGCGTGACTTTTTACAGGGCTCATACAGGTGCTTGAAATCCTTGAAAATACTTAAATAAGGTATTTTCAAGGTTTAGAAAGTGTTTGAATTCTGTATGAAGTCCTTGACATCACAGATTTGTAGTAAAGTTGTAATAAACTTTTAGGAGAACCGACTAAAAGTCAAGTGATCATTTATATTGTGTTTCAGCATCTAATTTTAACCGGTTTGTTTGATTTCCTGAACATTTATTAATCTTAATTGAATTAAAGGTGGTTTTATAGTTTTAAAGTTAATTAACTAAACTGGTTTTTCTTCCCGTTATTGTTAAATTTGTGTTTTGTTCTCAGACCACTTTGGTCTATAGGGAGTGAGGGAGAATTATTATATTTTACTTTGACGCTGATAGAATATCATCACAGCACATTATATTACATTATATTATATTACATCAGTAATAAATGATGTAATATAATGTAATGTAATATAATAGTGAACTGAAACTGCCTTCTTTAGTTCATTTCTATTGTTTTATTTCCAGAATGTGCTGCTGGAAAAGTTTGAAAACTCCTTGGAAATGCTTAAAAATAGCTTGAATTTTACTGTGGGAAACCTGTAGAAACCCTGTTTTATGTGTTTTGTGTGAGTTTATTTCCAGTTGGATAATTGTTTTAGGGTGTTTGCACATTGATTCCAGCACTTTTCTTTTGTTGTTCTTCCTCCGAGCATAACTAAAGGAAGCGCAGAAAAACAATCTCAGGTGGTCCAACATTAATATTTATGATTTCAACAGCTGAGCGGCACTAAAGGCAAATTAAAAACCGAGACGACTGGAAAACTATTACACTATTTAGTCTGTAAACTGGAGGTTTATATGCAAATGCTACAGACATAACAGTTTTATTTCCTTTTGGATTCAGACTACACCTCTTCCAGCTCAGAGTTTGGCACCTTTATTGTGCAGCGAAGGCAGCAGCAGGAAAGCTCCTCTGCTGAAACTAATCTAGCCGTCAAATCTTTTTCATGTTATCATTATTTATTTATGTTTTTGTGATAACTAATTCCTCATACATGCACAATTTCTGCAAACAAATTACAACTCTGTAAGATGTTTCTCTAACGTATGTGGACATATGGTTAGTTAATGTACATTTTAACATAACTGAGAAGTTGAATTAATATAAACAACTGACAAAAGAAACAATATTCTGTGTAAAATATGATTTTAAAAAAATCATTTGAGGAATAATGTAGGACACCCCATGCATGTTTTCTCTCTTAAAATGGCAGGAAAAAAAACACAAAGGCACATAACAGGTACACATCATTAGGAAATCATTACTTTGAAAGAGTTTTTCCTGATTTAGCTACATGTGCTCCTAAATGAAAAATATTTGTATTTAAATAGATGTCTGAGGGCTTCAGAAACCATATAAATCTGTTAATTTTATTAAAAATATCTCAAAATAATCTAAAATCAGCCACTGCACTGCACTAGAAACAGTCTAAAGGTAAAGGACAAGCAAAAGCAACTGCTAAGATGGTAATATTTAACCATTCAACTTCACACTGCAAGATGCTAAGAGGAGTTTGCAAAATCTCTAAAAAATATATATATTATGAAAAACCAGCCAAATCCCAAATGAATATTGTTTTTTTTTTAGTAAATTAGAAGATGCATCACGGTATCATTTGTCAGATTGAAAGTGTATTTTGAACTTAAGAACCTTTCTCTCTTAATTCAGCTATCTGTTTTTAAAACTAGTTCTTTATCCTGATTTTAAATGTAGTGATTTTATTATCTGTTAGCAGAAAATCATCACGATTAAGAGAAATAAAGGTGTTAAAAAGGTCTCTGTCTAATTTATTTATCTGACTTTGTGATGAGGGTACTGAAATAAATGAACTTTTCAATAACATTAAAAAATTTATTGAATGTGTCTGTAGTCTGACAGATTGATAAAACTATTCCTTGAGGCTGCTTGAAAATATTAGAAAGTCAGACTCCTGATAACTCATATTACAAATCAAACAATAAGTCAAAAGAAACTGATTATGCTGTATATTAAAGTGGTGTTTGACGTCCATTTGTGATTTTTATCTGAAACACCCAAATGAAGGCTATTTAAACCACATGATGTCCAAAAACACAATACATACAGAGAACAATCTGTTTCAAACTGTAAAGTTATTGTTTCCTCAACAAGGGCATATTTCACTGTCTTAATTAATCAAATTTAAGAGCACAAAGATGATAATATGATACAGTGGTTTTCAAACTGTTTTCAGTATCATTTGTTTTTTTATTGTGCATTGTCTGCAAACTGAATGTGCTGCTGTTAAAGCTGACAACGCCTAAATCATGGTGGTGACTTGTGCAATCTTGCACTTTATTGTCAGTTTTTCTCCAAGTGTGACCACTATTCACAGACTCAACAATAAACAATAGGAAATATATTAAAACTCTTTGGATAAGGTCTGAAGACAAAGAGGTAATAAATCAAGTGATAAAAGAAGAATTTTCTACTTGGGGTTCTTTTCTATCGCAATACTTTTGATTGGTCTCCCCCTAGTGGTCTTTTAACGCAATGCAGGTTTAAAAGCGGTTTCTTGTAGACTATCTTAATTTTTGTTTCGCAAATTTTGTCTCATACAGAATCAATTTTGTTTCCAACTGAACTTAAATGATTCCGGTTAAGGTAACAAATTTAAATTTAAATAGTTCATTTATTTGGAAGGAATTTGACTGAACTGAATGAATTTGAATGTAAGTTTAAATGTCTTTGCTTGACCTGTATTGTACTCTACTTGTGATGATGCTAAAATAAATAAAATAAAAAAAATAAACTAGATCCCTTTTGCCCTCTTACTGTTTGAAATGAAAAATGTAATATGTGTTTTATTTACTCTTTTGAGCAATTTTTAAATATTAAATGATTGATGTTTAGATCAGATACTCAGTACTTTGAGTAGTGATTTTACCAAATACTTTTTTACTCTTAAGTGGTTTCTTGGACGGCTACTTTTAAATTTAATTTATATTTTGAAACCACGTGTAGTTTTCTTTCCATTTCACTTTTTTTCTAATTTGTGTCACATAAATAGATGCTTTTTTAAATTTGATATTTTAAATGTCTAAAACTTTTAAAGCTTATGCTTTCATTGATAAGTTTGAAATTTGATTGGAAATAAGCAGTGACTTCAACCCAGCAGGAGTTTATTTTTTGACAGCTTTATTCAGTGCAAAGAGAGTTTAGTAGTAGGAGTCGGTGATGCGCCTCATGCTCATCCACCTCGTCCCGCTCCAGCCCATGTTGCTGAAACTCCGGTACTCGCCGGGCCTCATGTACATCATCCTGCCTCTGAAATGGGGCTGCTCGTACATCAGCCAGTGGCCGTCCATCACGTTGCAGGACATGCAGTTGGACATGCGGTAGCGGTCCATGATGCTGTCGCAGTCGTCCATCATCTCGTACATCTGACCCCCGAAGTTCTCCCTCTCGTAGATCCTCATCCTGTAGGATCCTCTGTACTGTGGAGCGAGACAAAAAGAGGGTTACAGCTCAGAATATTACAACACCGGACCAACGCTGTAAAACATTTCAACTGAATTTAGTTGTGTCTACTAGCTTCAAGTCTTTAAGTCAAATAAATTGAGCCAGTTTTAGATTTTGAACCTAAATGTGAGTTTGTGAAAAATAAACTTACAGCAGTAATTTGTGTTAACTTTTCATTAATTTGGTCAAACCTCCAAACGTTGAATAAACTACAGTTTATAGTTGGCACTAAAAAAACCTGAAAAAATAAAAAGACAGGAGTGGGAACTATTTCCCAGAATGCTCAGCAGCATGTCTCTGTATCCTGAGGTGAAAGTGCAGTACATTGATCTGACTCTTGTGTTTTATTAAAGCAAATATTCATTTTAATGCATCTTGAGGAGAATGTCCTGGTCACTCTAAATGTTTCTGATCAGAATTCATTGTGACGTTTAATAAAAATCATTAGCAGAACAGAAATTTTGTTCATGCAATTTGAAACAAGGATTTAAGTTATTCTAAAGTGAAATAAGTAATTATTTTAACTTAATTTCGTGAGTGAAAATAATAGAGAAATGTGGTTCTTTAACTAGGTGACGGCAGTTCCATTGGCAGATAAATTAACTTATAAAATGGGAAAAATGTCTTGTTATAAGTGATAGAATCTGACAATGCAACAATACATTTTCAGCAATAATAAGGAATTATTTACTTAAAACAAGCCTCTATATTATACTGAAAAGTTACTTTTGAGTTAGTTGGTTTTAGTTCAAGTGTGCTAAGATATTCGCTCTAGGAACTATACCAAAAAATATTTGAGATTTTGTCCTTTTGCAGTGTATAAAGTATTACTATTTAGAGAATAATATCATAAGAGAATAAAATCATAAAATTAAGAGAATGAAGTCATAATATTCACAGATTAAAGTAACATTATAATTATGATTTTTTTTTTTTTTTTGCTAGCATTGTCCTAATAGTTTGTGCCACCCTATCACAGTTTGTGCTTGGGCCCTTAAAAAAAATTCTAGTCACGCCCTTGGCGGGGAGTGTGGGGTTGGTTACCATGGGGATCATGCGGCAGGACCGGATGCCGTCGCTCATGCCCATCATGCTCATGTAGTCTGCGTACTCGCCCCTCCTCATGAAGTACTGGTTGCCCATGTAGTTGGTGCGGTCGTAGACCATGAAGCAGCCTCTCTCCACCCGGCAGGAGTGACACCTGCTCAGGTAGGACGACATGTCTGGGCAGTCGCTCATGCACTCATAGGAGCGACCCTGGAAGTTCCGGTCCTCGTAGAAGACGATCTGAGACGGAAAGACTTTGGTTAGTTCCAGAGTTAGCTACATTTACTCAATTACATTTAGTATTTTTACTACGCTGAACTTTTCATTTTTACTTGAGTAATCTTATTGCACTTAAATTTGATAAGTTTAACAATTAATTTAATAAATGATATAAATATATTAATTTACTAAATTTATTAGATTATTTACACACTTTTTTAATATGCATATATATATGTTACAACAATTACTTTACTATTCTTATTTTTTATTTAAGTATTACATTTCTTAATCTGGGGCCTGAGTCTTAATTTCATGCCGGAAACAAGCAAAGGTTTCTTGAGCCCTTGAATCCTTATTATGAAGTATCGCTACTTTTATTTGAGTACAATTTCTGGATTCTCTACTTCACTGAATAAAAAACAAACATGTTTTAACCAAAAATTCACCATAAACAGACACAAACACTTGCAGTGTTTTGTTGAAGTTTCATAAATTTTTAATTTTCAATTGAAAGATTTTTTTTATGCCTGATTTTATTTTTTGTTACTTATGTAAATTATTGTCATTTTAATTTTGGTTTGTTTTTAAATATAAAGTGATTAATAATTTGATTAGTTGCTCAATTCTTGAGTGGACCTTCTACCAAATACTTTTTTACTCTTATTTGAGTCATTTCTTGGATAGCTACTTCTTACTTGTACTTGACTAAAAATATGTTGAAGTCGTTATACTTTTACTTGAGTACAATTTTTGGGTGCTCTACCCACATTTGGGTAACTCGAGTTGTTTCTTTAAGCCAGAAATCAACATTTGTTGCACCTCTTTTTGGGCTTCCTCTACATTTTGGCTGTTAAAATTCATTTTAATTACGACTGGTCATAATTGCATTTTATACGTAAGAATTTCTTGTTCATTGTAGATGGTAAATTTGACATAATTTATATTGACATAATAAAGATTTCTCAAATAAGCATCTGGTCTAGTCAAAAACATAGCTAGAAACATCTCTATTTACTAATACTTATAGTAATAAACCAATATCAGATATCTGGAATGTAAGTGCGGTGAAACTGATTTTATGTTAAATCGGCTTGCCATAGACACTAGCTCACAGCAGCACTTTACATGGTCTTGTACTGCGGTCAACAATGCAGCGTTGCAAACGCCAGTGAAAAGATGAGCCAGGAGAGTCAAAGTGGTGCGATCAGTGTTAAGATTGAGGTTTTGATCAAACTAAATATTGCAATGATGAGTTATCCTTCCTTTGAAGCACAAGCAGGTCAGAGCGTTAGCATCTCTAAATTTAAATTTTAAACAAAAACTGTATGAAAACCTGGAAAACAGACAAAAAAATGTATTTTTAATATATATATATTTTGAAAACATGCATATTTGCATCTCAAGCGTAGTGATTAAGTTGAGCATAGTGATTAATCGCGCTGTTTTTATTTCATTTTTTTAAAAAGTTTTCCTCAAAACACATAATTAAAGAATGGCACTCACCCTGCTCATCATGTTCATTCCAGAAGAGGTCATTTTGGTTGTCAGTCGGCTTTTGCTGCTGCGGGAGCTGCTGTTGTTCTTTCTCTTGCACCAAACTGTGCCTTACCTGGCTTAACCCTTTCCTTTTATACTTGACCCAAAGACTGCCCCTTTTTGTTCAAACTCCCTGAGCCAGCAACAATGCCATAGAAAAACACAGAATATGGAAAGGGTCGTCAACATTCCCGGGGGGCCAGCCAGCTCAGAAATCCATTCAGCGGCTGTTTCTCGTGAAAAGTGTCGGCGGGTCACAGAAAGGATGGCGGGGTTAACAATCGGCGCTCTCACCTTGACGTTGTCCATTCACCGTGACCTACCTCAGCAACAACAGCGTTCTCTTTTTTGTTTCCCCCTGACATAATGAGCTGTGTGCAGTCAGTCCTTTTGGCATGTTGCTAAGCGTGTGGAAAGTTTTGTGATTCCGTTAAAAGGTAAAACAATTTGAAAGAAAAGATCGACACAATACAATTCTTTTTTTATTTTTATTTATTTACTTCAAACTGACAAAAAGTAAAAACTAGAGAAAATAAAAGTTAAAACAAATTATCATGCCCAATTGACATACAACTTTACCTGTTTGAAAAGAGCAGAAGATACAAGATCATCAATTTACAAACATTTAAATCTCCAAACACCAGATAAACTTAAATTATTTCCACATTATATGACACTAACATCTCACATTCTCATCCTTAAATGTACAATTATTTATACATTTTTAATATCAATAATAGCATTTTTGGTCTTTGAGACACCCATCCTATGCAACATATTTCCTAATAAGCTCCTTTTTAATCAGTTTTTTAAGCTGGTTTATATTTCTGTCGTCCATTACACACTGATAAATGTTCTATACATTGTTTTTTAAATTATAACTTCCTTCTCTGTCACAAAACATTTTTTGTATCATGTTTTTTTTTTTTTACTTTAAACATGAATTGTACAGTTTTAAATGTTACAAGGTCCAAGAATTTCAGTGCATTTGATTTAAAAAATAACAGGTTTGTATGTTCCCAGTATCCCATTTTATGTTGTATTTGAATTTATTTATTTATTTATTTTTTTTTTTTACTTAAAATCGTTGTAAATTTGTTTTGTATGTCGGCAATACATACCCCACACAATATGTCAAAGGTGGTACAATGAGTGTGTTATACAAAATAAACAAAAAATTGTAGTAAAGTTCTATAACGATAGAAGAAAACTAAAATACTATGTGTAGAAATTAAAGCAGCAGATTTTTTTATTTGGTTTTAATCTACTTTGAATAACTAATGGAGAATACTGTCCTGTTTAGTAACTGATAACCAGGATCAATTGGAGTATTTGTGTGAATGAATTTAAATTGAGACTCCATTTGTTTTCTCTATAAAAATAAACCAAATTGACCATGTGTATTAATTGTTTTAAATTGATGCATCCCAGAAATAAATTAAGGATGATTCTACATTGGGTTAAAGGTAGCTGTTCTGCAATATTCTAAATTATTTAAATGTTGTCATGTTTCAAGTTTGAGATAAACATATTATGTTCTGCCGTCTCCAAAGATATTAAGGCATAATTAACTAAATGTGATCTAAAATTAAACCACATGAATCAGAAAGTCTTAACAGAAAATAGAGAAATGACTTGGAATAAACATATAATACTGCTTTTTAAAAATGTATTTGATGTTTTTGGACTTTTGTCTTCCCTGGTTTCCCTGGACATTTTTTTATTGAATAAATGCAACAATAACTGTAGTTACTTTTACTCAGTTACATATACTTGAATAATTTCTGTGGGGAAAATTTCAGGATACTCTCTCTGCTGCAAGTAACTTCACTGAATGAAGAAAAAACATGTTATGTTAAAGTGAGACTTCTTATTTGTACTCTAAGTTGCTGTATTTTTTTTTTCTGAGCCTGTTGTGACATTTTGAAATATTGTCATCAGAGCATCTTGATCTGTAAAAAAAAATCTGTTGAGTTTTAGTTTCATACGATATTGAAATAATTTGACATTGAACATGTCAATTTTTTTTCTCTTTTTTTGTCTGACTGATAACATAATTTTTAAGTATTAACTCCGACCTGACCAGTTAGTTTTTTACTCTTACTTTAGTGATTTCGTAGATAGCTACTTTTTACTTTTACTTGAGTCAAAATATGTTGAAGTAGTGCTACTCTTACCTGAGTACAATTTGTGTGTACTCTACCCACCTTTGACTGTAAAATTCATTAAGAAAATTAAAAACGACTATGGTAGTGATGGAACAGTTGTAATATAACTTTCTGACTGAGGGGGGCGCTGTGACACATCTCAATCGAGTTCTCTTCTGTCTTCTTGGCAACAAAATCCGTTTTGTTAGACGTTGCTAGGGAAGTCGCAGAGCTAATTTTAAATTTGCTACTCAGATATTGACAGTTCATTGAAGGTAACACTACATTATTATGATTTCGATTTGGTTGAATAAAGCAACACAAATAAACGGAGATTTTCTGTTAATCCGGCTGAAAAAGATTTAACGGTAACGTTATTTAGCTCAGCTAGCTAGAATATATTGTTGCTATTAGTTAGCATTTAGCATTGCTAACCACAGCAGAATTGCTACCCAGTGTCCATAAAGTAGTGGAAATGAAACAGTTGCTTTTGTTGTGAGGCTTTCTGGTTAGAAAGTAAAACGTTTAAAAGTGGTAAAATATGTTAAAGTTAGAAATAACTTTATTTTTGTTGAAGTAAGATGGCTAATAATGTTCGCTAGCAGCAGTGATTTAATTGATTGAGTCAAACATTTGAGTTTTTAATCGCTAAATGTGACATTGTGTAGCGATGTCAGCTATGACATCTGAAATATATTCTGCGCAGGAAGGACAATAAAAAGCGATACTACGCTTAAGGATTTGGTTTTCAAATCGCAAATCAGAGTTCACTTGTGTGGGAAAGTTACAGATGAAATTATCTGTAACATGTGAACGTTTATTAGACCAAAGTAACAATGTATGTTCTTAGGGATGTACAAAACCAAACAGAGGCGCTTGATTTATGTAGAAAACGTTTTTGATTGTTAAATAACGGAATACCGCAAACGTAAATAGAATCTCAAAATGTAGATAGTCCACCAAATTTAGCAGTGATGCATATAAAAACTTCAGAACAGTAGCTGTTAAGCTGGAGATCCCTGATCTAAACCTAACTGATGTAGCAATGGATACATGTTCAGGTTTGTTAGTTTGAATCTTAACATCTAGGATTGCTTTGATTTTCCCCCCAGTTTACCCTGATTTCCTTGCCTGTGGCTGCTGAGAAAACAGCATCTCTGTTTAGATGCTGCCATGTAGGTCATGGTGGGGGATGTAAGATTAATTTTCTGCTTTTAATAGTATTCTGCATGTAGATATAAAGTTTAATTTCACTTTCCTCTCATCAGATTGTCTTCTTCCACATATCTTCTGTATTTCAACAATACCTTTCCTATTCTCTGCCACCTCAGCTCCTCTAGGCAACTTATTTTACATTTTACTGAGACGCTTTCTGTTTCTTTGCAGGTCTTTTAATAGCAATGAAAAAGCTTTTTCCGGCTCACCACAGCTTGTTTCAGACATGAAGAAAGGATGACTGAGAATGGAGAGGACTGTACTCTCAACTGCCCCTGTGAAGCTCCTGGGAAAGGAGACTATGGTAACATAGAAAGCAAGATCCCCAAAACTCCTTTCGTTGATGTAAAATCTACCAACAAGAACAATGATGAAGGACAGGCAGACAGGGAGATCCCTGTGTATCTGCCTCGCCCTCCATCAATACCCAAAGCCTCAAAGTTTGGCAAAAGTGTGTCTGTGGAGGATAGCATGAGGACCAGGAAACTGAGAAGCAGCCAGGAGAGTCTGAGTGACAGAGCAGAGACGGGTTCCTCCACAGACTCTCTCAAAGATGACCGAACATCTCAGAGAAATGAGCAGAACTCCATCTCCAGACCACAGCCTGCGTTCTCAGTGGGATCTCCGGTCTTCGAGGACAGGAAGTCCTGGCAGCCGCAGCACGAAGCTCGGCCGTACAGGCAGCAGAGCGTCCCGGACGACCAAAGGGGGAGAGCCGCCAAGCCGCGACTGTCTCCAGTGCAGCCCATAGGGCCGCTGCCCACTCTGGACAGGAACTTTGCGTCAGCCACTTTACGGGCAGCTAATAGGATTGACAGGGATTGTTTGGATTATGGCATGCTGGCCAAAGAGAAGGGCGGTGAGAGACTCCACAGGAACCTGAGCGACAGCCGGCTTCTGGAGAACATGGGGTCGGACAGCACCTCGGTAAACTCCATGAAGTCCATCTACAGCGTGCTAAGCCCCATCAGACCCCAGGATGTGCGAAACAGGTAAGGTGGACTTAGGACGCTTCATAAGTGCCGGGCTCAGATTACCATCAGGTTGGCATTAAGGGTCTTTTGTGTAGCTTTCTCTTCCTGGTGTAGCAGGGCTATTAGATGCTGATGACTTTTAGCAGGGTTGATATGGATGCTTAAAATGATCAGGTTAGTTTATTATGCGATCAAACGCTTAATTAATACATTAACTCAAATGCCTTCTTGCATCTTTAAGTTGTTTTTCAAAAACGTCAAAGAAAAAAAAATTGCAAAATACCAAAATGGTGTTTTCCACTTCTGCTGTGTTTCACTGCAAATTCAGGTTTTACAAATGTATTATGTGCCAACATCTTGAGCAAGAAGAGTGGTGTTATGGGACTAGCATGGATCAGAGAACATGCTTGCTCAGCCTTATTTTTGACAGGAATGAAGGCAAAAATGGGTCTAAAGTCTTGATAGTTTTTCTCTTGTCAGCAGCTATTAAAGAGAAAATCCAAACTTTTAGTTTCAGCAGATTGTTTTTTTTTGTTTTGTTTCTTTCACGTTAGATGTCAGCTGTGATGCAGAAACTAATCCTGATTTTGTTTTCTCCCAGGAGTTTCCTGGAGGGGAGCATGCTGGGAAGCGGTGCCTTGCTCGGGGCCGAGGAGCTGGACCGCCACTTCCCCGACAGACGAGTCGGTGTTTATGTCGTCACCTGGAACATGCAGGGAGAGAAGGTAGGAGGAAGCATCACACACCCTTACAGCACATCGTTAACCTCCAGGTCATTCCCAAACGTCTGACATTTCAGTTCTTACCAACCAACCTGAACGATCTCCTCCTTCCGACGGACTCTGACTTTGCACAGGATTTCTACGTCATTGGGGTTCAGGAGGGCTGCCCTGACAGGTACGTCCAGGTAGAGGGTTTTTACAATTAATGTTGAGTTAATTATCCATTTGTTTGCTTGCAGGAGAGAGTGGGAGACCTGTCTTCAGGAAACTCTGGGACCTCACTATGTTATGCTTTACACGGCGTCGCATGGCGTTCTCTACCTTACCGTGTTCATCAGGAGAGACCTCATGTGGTTCTGTTCAGGTCTGTCCTCTAATGTCGCTCTGCTGCTTATCTTTACATGGTGAATCAATCATAACAGACGAAATCTAGATTTATGTTGGGACTTTAACTCCTAGGTGCAAGAGACTAAGGGTGGGCGATACACTGTAAAACATTTGAAGGTGGGTTAACTTGAGAATGAAAGTCCACCTGCTGCCTTGAAAATGCAATTAAGGTCAACAAGAAAATTGTTTTGTTTTTAACTCAGAAATTAAAGTTCATGAAATTGATTTAACAACAGGAGACAAGTTGACTAAACATTGTTTTTTTAAGTTAATTAATCTTGAATTGTGAGTTTTAACTAAATGCTGCAATTCAAACCAAGTAATTATTTCACAATATGCAAGAAAAAAAAACTACCCTCACCTGGTTAAAGAGCCACATTTCGTTATTATGTTCACTCACAATATCAAGTTAAAATAACTACTTATTTTACTTTAGAATGTTTTAAATTCTTGTTTCAAACTGCATGAACAAAATTTCTGATCTGATCATAAATTTTATTAAACATAACAATAAAAACCTGTAGTGTGAACAGGACATTTTATGAGACAGTTAAAAGTCTCATATTTTTACAGTTGTTCAATCTTTGTCTCCTCTGTCGCTCTCCTTTCATCTTTGAGAAAAGCGGCTGCCTGCGTTAAGTTGTTTTGTGTCTTATTTTTGGAAAAGAAATATGGTTCAACTGGATTGTGGTGGTTTGTTTATTGAATTGAAATGTCCTGGTCGCCTTATGGCAAACACCAACTAATTTGAGAGTGTATGAGTAACAAGATTTCAGGGATTTTTCATTGAACTGTAAGAAGATATTGAGTTTAAAAACACAAACATAAGTTGAAACAGTTACTCAACTTGCTAAAGTGTGTAAGTGTTTCGGTTATTTTTCATTATTAAATTTAAATCAGAGTGGCCTTAGAAATTCTTGCAGAAAAATACAGAAATTTTGTGAACAATTTCACATGTTCCATTGATTGATTGATTGATTGATTGATTGATTGATTGTTAAATAGAGGTGGAACATGCCACAGTCACGACCAGAATCATCTCTCAGATCAAGACGAAAGGAGCCGTCGGCATCACCTTTACCTTTTTTGGAACTTCCTTCCTCTTCATAACATCCCACTTCACATGTGAGTAGGTGTGTCTGCTGATAAAGACGGTAAAGAAGACGCACTAAGACTAAACTATTTTGTTGTTTTTTTGTTTTCCTCTTTATCTCTGGATGATTCTGTTTCTTGGTTTTTCCTTCAGCTGGAGATACCAAAGTTTACGAGAGAATTCTTGATTACAACAAGATCATCGAAGCTTTAGCTCTGCCCAAAAGCCTTCCGGACACCAACCCTTATCGCTCCTCGCCAGGTAAGACGCTAAAGCGTCTTTAAATGTGAAAAAATTAAAACAACAGCTGTGATTATGAATGAGGTCTTTTTTACAATGTAAAGATATGTTTTCCTTGATCATTTGAACATTTTTGTCTTTATTGAATAAAATATGTATCCAAATTTTTCACCCACAAACAAAAGTTTGCAAACTAATATTACTCATTTCCTGCCAGAACTAAAATCTCTGACTGAACCCCTCAAAATAATTAATAATAAAAACAATAATGTTTCTTTCTAATTACAAAATATTTTCCCAAAACTTCAGATTTTTTTTTTTGTTTTTTGTTTTTTGATTGTATGATTTTTTTTGTTTTCTTATTTTTTCTTGATTTATTTATTTTGTATTTTTATATTTCTTTTCCTTAAAATATGTATCTCTTTTTCTCTTGCTTAAATTTATTCTTTAAATTTAACATTTCTCCCTCTTTATCTCGTCTTTGCTTTGGATGCACTCGTCCTTTAAAACAAATCCTGGTTTATTTCACGTGATTACTTTGTTTACTTGCAGCCGATGTCACCACAAGGTTCGATCAGGTCTTCTGGTTTGGGGATTTCAACTTCCGGCTCGGTAAAGACCGGGCGGAGGTGGAAGCCATCATGAAGGGGACAGTAGGGGGCGACATGAGCCCTCTGCTGGAGCACGACCAGCTGTCAAACCAAATGAAGGACGGTACGTATGAGGGAGGCTGAAGATGGCCAATATGGTTGCTTGGTGAGAAGACAGAGTATTAAAGCCATGCTAAGAAAATAAAATAATAATATGACGAGAATGAAGTCCTAAAATTATGAGAATTATGTTACAAAATTACAATGATAAAGCCATAAAATTACGAGAATAAAGTCATGAAATTCTGTGAATAAAGTCATGAGATTATGAGAAAAGCGTCATACTACTAAGAATATTGTCCTAATATTCCAACTTTATTCTTCTGTGATTTTATTCTTAAAATATTGACTATATTCTCATATTTTCACAACTTTGTGCTTATACGACTTTATTTGTGTATTAATATAACTTTATTCTCACAGTATTTTAACTTTACTGACATAATATTATGACTTCAACCTCAAAATATTGTGACTTTAATCTCATATTATTGCAACCTTATTGTCATTATTTTGACTTTATTCTTGAAATATTCTGGTGTTATTCTCGTATTATTAAAACTTTACTTTCATAATATGACTTTATTCTCACAATATGACTGCAATCTCAAAATATCATAAATTTATTCGACTTCATTCTAGTAGTTCACCTCATAATTTGATTTTGTATTTTTTCTCAGTATGACCCTGGTACTCTGTCGTATTTGGTTGTCCGTCTCTGTGCAGGTTCGATCTTTAAAGGTTTCCAGGAAGCACCGGTTCACTTCTTCCCCACATATAAGTTCGACATCGGCTGTGATAACTACGACACCACCTCCAAGCAGAGAACGCCCTCATACACAGTAAGAAGCCCGCCTGCTGTGTTCAGCGTCTAGTTGCTCTAGGTCTTTGTGTGGTTTAGCACGCTTGCTTTCTCAGGACAGAGTCATGTTCAGGAGCAGGCAGGCCAACGACATACGAGTGCTGAAATACAACAGCTGCTCCAGCATAAAGACCTCCGACCACCGACCCGTCATCGCCGTCTTTCAGGTCAAACTCAGGCCGGGAAGAGACAAGTGAGTCCATTAAAGAAGTTTTTTTGTCTGTCACCTAGTCCCAATGTTATTCACAGCCGTAGCAGTTTTAGATTTTAAATTATTTTCATTTAACCAACATGTTTGTGATCAGATCACATGTCTGTGTGGCCCACCAGGCTTGTAATACACTGGGGGAAACCCTGCAGACATTTTTTGACTTTTTAAGCTCAGAAGTTTTTTTTTTGTTTGTTTGTTTTTTCAGAAAATTTCTGATATTACTCTAAAAACTTTTGTGTTTTTGGTGGAAATTTACTGGAAGTAATTTTAATCCAATAACCCGTTAATCAACCATGCTAATTAGATTTTCCCTTTACTGTATTTGCTTGTGTGTTGGTCAGTATTCCTCTGTGTGGAGGTCTGTTTGACCGGAGTTTGTACCTGGAGGGCATCAGGCGAAGGATGACGGCCAGAGAGCTGAAGAGGAGGGAGGCCATATCCAGCCAAAACAGCACCATCTGCGCCATCTCTTAAACGTTCCCATCAACTCTCTGTGCCACGCGTGGAAATGGACCAAAGCGAAAACCAGTGTTGTCTTAGCTGCTGGGACGACGGAGTGCGAGGACCATAAGGTCAGACAGATACGAGGTTTGCAGATATCAGCAGTCTGGCCTTTACTTATCTAGCCTTCTTTTCTCAAACACGCAAAGTGAGAGGGTTACTCTTCGCTCACATGCTTCGACTGACTCGACCTCATTCATCCTAATTTGTCTTTCACTTGCATCTTTAACCATAATGTTGCATTTTTATGATTAAACGATCAAATGCCTTGTGATTTATAGTGCACTGAGCCTAACTATTGTGAAAACGCAGCTGTTTGGCTTTTTTTCTTTCTTTTTTTTTGGTCATACCATTTCTACCGAGGTTAGTAAAATTTACAGAGCATGAAGAAGAAAAAGGAAGGTACGACTTGTTTCCATTTCAGGGAAATCTGATGTTTTTATTTATATGAAGAACTTTAACTTTTCTTCAGGGAACTCGCTTCTGTAAAAACTATGTTGAAATGTTTACCATCATTTAGGCCATCCAGTCCTCATCATAAACACTAACTTTATGCCTTACCTCTCATCTAACCCCATAAATACTGTAAACTTTGAATGTACTGTATGTAGCACAGCTATGAACCTGCATTCCGAGCTTAAAAAGCTTTCTGCTCGTATTTTTAAAAAATAAAATAAAAGTGCCTGTGGGTCTTGGTATCATGTCAACATGACCCGTCTTAATTTGCAACTTTTTATGTAAACTAATGTGTAACATCCAGTAATAAATGTATGAAAAATTACATTTTTTGCTTCATTTTGTTAATAGCTGCAAAGTTTTACTGATGTTTGTATGTATTTATCAAACTGGAGACATTTATTTTTGAATCAGAGAATAATAAAGTAGGAAAACTTGCTATTTATGAGCCATTTTACTGTAGTGGCCTCTGTTTATTCAGGGCTGCATGACATTTGATCCCGGGGGGTTCAGTAGAGATAAATTTAACCTTCAGTGATGTACAGATAATAAATGGTACATTATCAGTGTGAGGACACTTAGTCGGACCTGCAGCAAATGCTTTAATTACATTCAAGTCCAAATCAAACTTCCTTTTGATTTTATAAAAAAACAGAAAGAAATGGGGAAAAAAAACATGTTTCAACTATAAAATATTAGATTATTATCAGCATAACAAACTGTGTTTTCGTCCAGTTTATAAATTGACCATAAATTTCTCCCTGAATGCATTTTTACTTCACTTAGTTAAAATTCTGTGAAAAGAACCTGTTCAGCACCTTTTCTACCCAGTTATTTACCCAAAAACAGATTAGTGGGCAGTATTTTGCAGAGCAGTGCGCTCCATCCTGAAGCTGAGCAGGGCGGCGAAGCAGTTGGAGGAAGTGACGCTGCAGGTGTTCGGCGCCGAACGCAGCTGGAAGCTTTGAATGAGATCGTGGAGGTGAGGCCGGAGCTGGACCGCCTGCAGGCCCACAACATCATCCTGAACACGAAGAATGAGCTGTCCGTGGTGAGAGAGGCGGTCCGTGAACTCACCATGGTGCTGAGGGGAAACGGAGACGGGACCCTGACCAACTCCAGAGGATGAGGAGTGGAAGGACGAAGAAGAAGGAAACGACTCCTCTTAAAGGCACAGCTCAATTCCCAAGCTATCGATCAACTTTAGTAAATAACTCATCTTGTATCTACCCACATTAATTGAAATGTAAAAATAAGTAATCTTACACTATGCTTACAAACTGCCTGTCATGTAAACTTAAAACATGAAGTAATACAGCAGCTTAATGAAAGCCAGGATTAAAATTAAAGTAACTGTAATCAGTAATCTGATTACAGTTACTTTTCCGAAGTAACTGTAATCAGTAATCAGTGATCTGATTACAATTACTTTTCTGTAATCAGATTTCAGTACATATTTTATAAGGGTATGATATTCTAATAAATGATGAGTGCATACATCTGAGATAGCTTTTCATGACTCTTGTTTATTTAAAAATACCAGATGTCGATCCAGTACCTCAGAGAGCCGTTCTGGTGCATTTTCAGAAGTGTACTGAACAGCCATTTTCCTGCACATTTCACGGCATATTTAGCCAATTTCCTGGCTTCCTGATTTGCAGCAGCTCTTTCTTCAGAAGACTTTTCCAGGTCCTGGATGTAGTCAGACAGAAAAACTTGGAATTCGCCAAACTCAGGCCTAGACAGTCTGGTCACCGTTAGTCCAATGTGTTGAGCTAAACATATGTTCTGAATGGCATCCAGACGTTCGTTGAATTCTTCAAATGTCATACTTCTGATCCTTTTAAGATCCTCCAACCACTCTTCAAAAATGGGGTTCCTTTGCTCACTCATTGTTATTCTGTTCTGTCTGGACAAATACAATAAATGTTAAATGTTTTGTTATTTTTACGTTAGGAAGCGCCTTTTGTCCCAGAAAGCTTACCGTTTAAGTCCGTTGTTCAGAAATGAATCTTCTGTGTGTTTTCATAGTTCTGTAACGTTTGTCACTGTAGAATTCAGGAATTCGGCTTTGTGATGACACTAACTGATGTCACTGCCTCAGCAGAACAACCACAAAACTGCTGAAATATGAATAAAAACAACTTGTATTTTCTATTTAAAATTGTGAAACTAGGAAAAAAAACTATAAAATGCAAGTAAAAATGTTAAAAACCACTCATTTTTACAAAAAAGACATACATACTAGTTATAAATGAAATATCAATTGCTTCTGAGCAAGTGATATTTTCTGAAGATCTGTGATTTAAGACAACTGTACAATGTTATTATTTTATAATAACCTCCTGGTTATTCCACCAAATATTGATTTCTGAACTCTTCCTGAGTTAAAGCATCAGTATTGTTGTTTCTAAATGAATATGAACTTTTTTCTTTGCATTATTTGAGGTCTGAAAGCTCTGCATCGTTTTCGTTATTTTGACCATTTCTCATTTTCTGCAAATACAAAATGTTTGCTTTTAATTTCAGACATGTTGTCAGTAGTTCATAGAATAAAAGAACAATGTTCATTTTACTCATATATAAATAGTAAAACGAGAGAAACTGATCATTTTAAGTGGTATCTTGTCTTTTTTTCCAGAGCTGTATTGTATCTTTGAATTGTATCCTTCTTCTCTTTCTGTAAAGAAGAAAAGCATCTTATCATAAATCTTCCCATCAGATTTAATCATCGAAATCACACTCAAGTTGAATGCAAAAATTATTTATTATTACTTGTTATATAAACATAATAATCCTGCAGACACTCTGTGTATTTCTGCTTATTTGGATGCAATATGACATGAAAAAGCGCATTTTCAGAGATACAGCTCAAATTAAGTTGTGAAGATTTCAATAACATCTTATTTCTATTATTAATACAATATATTTACAGTTCACAATTTTGAAAAGTAATAGAATTATCAGGGATTTCTATGTTATGTTATGTTATGTTATAGCTGAATATTTGTTAATTAAAACCAAAAGTGTGCAGCAAGAATAGAGACTACAGATGTGAGGAAGAGGAGGAGGCCTGGAGAGATGAAGAAGGGATGTGCGGCATCATGGAGTTCAGTTAAACACAAAGCCTGCTCCAACATCTGGTGAGTCTCAGCGCTGATGCCTGAAAGATAGTAAACTTATCAAAAATTTTAAAAAATCTAGTTGATTTGTGCAGCACGTTTCAGCAACATGGCAGATCAAAGTGAAAACAAACAATAAAAAATCATAAATACATAAAATATGTTGGTCAATGTTTCATTTATTACGGTTCAACTTTAAACAGGTCGGGTTTCTACTTTGATTTAAATGAACTCAGTGTTTCAGCTGTTTTGCAATTTGTTCCAGATTTGCGGTGCATAGAAGCTGAAAGGTGCTTCTCCATGTTTGGTTCTGGTTCTGTTCTGCATCCCCAGAACCAGAAGACCTGAGGGGTGTGGAAGGTTGATATGACAACAGGAGATCTTTAATGTGTTGTGGTGCTAAACCGGTCGGTGATTTATAAACTAACAGCAGCATTTTAAAGTCTGTTCTCTCAGTGTAGGGACTGTAGAACTGAGTGATGTCCTCTGTTTTCCTAGTTTTAGTCAGAACTCCAGCAGCAGCGTTCTGGATCAGATGCAGCTGCAGGATTGATTTGCTAAGCAGACCTGTGAGGACATTTTTGCAGTAATCAATGTGACTAAAGATAAATGCATGGATGAGTTTCTCTAGATCTTGCTGAGACATTAGTCCTCTAATCCTGTAGATGTTCTTCAGGTGACAGAAGACCGACTTTGTAACTGTCTTTATGTGGCTTTGACCAAATTCACATCTAATTTAAATTAAATCATTTTTAGAAAGACTTAATTTCTATTTCTTACCATGTTGGGACCACTCCCTCCAGGCGTGCACATATGCAGGATCAAATTCCCCCTGAGAAGCTGTTTCAGAGTATTAAAAAAACAAACACTGCTGAGAAGTTTTGTTTTTGGAAATGTGTGCCAGTTCTGCGATGTCTCCATTCCTACCTTTGGAGGTCTCTGTCAGAAGGTGCTTCAGCTCTCTGAGGGCTCGGGTGAGGTTCTCCAAGCGGTGCTGCAGGTGGAGGTTCTCTTCTTTCAGAGTATGGATGGTGTCCTGCAGCTCATACGCTGAGCTGCACCGCGAAAGCAGAAATATCCACCACACCACTGAAGTGACTTGTAAGATAGGCAGCATCTTTGGATCAATTGATAGCTAAACGTCCACTAGGGGGCTGGCCAACGAGGTACTGATGTAATCCTTCTGGTTCCGTCTGCAGCTTCTTACTGCTTCAAAGTCTTGTGGAAGTGTTGAAGTTATTTAAGAGCTGGCCTCCTCCCCCCTCCCCTGTTTCTGAGTCAGAATCGATTCACTAATGGCTAAATAAATGATTCCAACCCACTTTAAATGATCAATTGTTCTGTTTTGGTTCTAAATGACAAAATTAGTGATACAGAGAGCTGAATGTATCAATGATTAAATGGGGCTACATTGTCGTGTGATGTTAAAGTGTAATGAAGTTATAAAATATCCTGCAGCTTAGAGATAAATACATAAACAACAATTTAATTGACTATAATCAGAGTTGGGTAGCAGCCAGTTACTCAATTACATTTACTTGTGCAACTTTTTTGAAAAAATATACATTTAAGAGTATTTTTGCTTCACTGTATTTTTTTACTTTTACTTGAGTAATTGTAAAGTATCTCTACTCCTACTTCAGAAAAATGTCTGTAACTTGAAAAACAATCATGTTTTGACCAAAAGTTCACCCAACACAGACACACACCTGCAGTTTTTTATAAGAAACTGAAAAAACCCCGCCTTACTTATAATATTAGAATTTAAGCAAAGTGTCTGAACTATGTTTCATTAAGCAGTTAAAAAAAAAGGACCTCGCTGCAACAGAAAGGGGCGGGGACGGACCGCTGTCAGCCTCATACCTTATTTGGAAATGGGACCATTGCACTCCGGAAGTGAAGGGGGCGCTATTTTCTGTATTATCCGTTGCCTCCCGTTGTTATTTTCTTTTGAAATATGTGATATATTTTCACCTTTAGGAAAGATTTTCACTCTCAGAATGTATTTGAATTCAATCTTTTATTTACTTCAGCGCAGCTCACAGTTTTTTTTTAACAAATTCAGTAGTTTTCGGTGTACTTCTAAATCTGCTCCATAGTCGCATCTTTTCGGGGTCTACTGCTGCCTCTAGTGGCGTGGGAGTGGTAACACAACTAATCTAATTACATTACTAAATCAGAATACCACAAAGTCGATTATTATGCAATGGTCCCATTTCCAAATAAGGTATGTCTATGGGTATGAAACTGACAGTGGTCCGTTCCCGCCCCTTTCTGTTTGCTGCAGCGAGGTGTACTTGGAAAAAAAGGAGGCATGTTTGCCCCGGAAGTGGTAGATGAAGTTTCTATTTTGATCCGGGTTGATTTCCGGTCAAAGACGAGCAGAATGGCGACTCACATGTCGAGGTGCAGGACTTGGTGTCGGCTTCAGAGGTAACCGGTCCACACATTCTCACAGTTGACGCTTGGTGAGGCATTTAGGCAAAGAGGTGTAAAAATATCAGCCGTGCACGCGCGTCACTGTCACGTGCAGATGTTAAACGGTTGTCCGCCCTGGCTCCTAGAGATTAGCCTGCAGTTAGCATCGAGCGTTAGCCTTCTCTTACATCAGTTTGTTTACGTCAGAAGGCAGCAGTATCAATACTTTACAGTGATTTCTAAAGCCTATAAGGATATCTATTAGTTTTATGTGATATTAGACTTTCTTTTTCAACAGCTGCATGTTTATGTAATGTTTTGTTCCTGAGTTTGATCATCAGAAGCTGCCCTATGATTTGGATGTTCTCACTAAATAAATCCTTTTATTTTTTATTATCTGTAGAGAGATAGACATGTTTTCTTGTTACCGAAAACGGCAAAACATCTAAGAAGTGAATGGGAGCAATTGTTAGCCCAGTGCTTTCATCAGTTCCTCGTTTCCAGAGTTCATTTATAATCTGGAAAAGGATGGAATTTGAGTTTAACACCTGGAAGAATATATTATCCTTTAAGGCAGCTGCAGGAAAGTCTGTCGGTCAAAACAGTGAGTGGAGTTAACAAATGACGGAGGATGATAAGTAGCATTACGAAGGCTTTATAAAGATGGATAGGGATCATTCTTTTTATCCCGATTCCTATTTTAAATTTATCATCTTCCAAACTGAATTGTTTACATGCGTTTGTACTAAATAATGTCCAAATTGAACCATTCTTTCTGGATTTCTAATTTGTTTGACTAAACAACAACTAACTCCAAGTGTCTTTAAGTCTGTAATAATACAGATTGGCTTTATATTTACAAACTTTGTAAGACTAGATTCTCTGTTGTCATTAGGGTGTTCTAGCTAGACGGAATAATCTTCTAGTTTATAATTTCTTCAGCTGTTTTTGCCCAAGATATTTCCACACTAAAACTATTTACATTTCTTTTTTTTAAATTATATTAACCAAAAAATAACTTGTACAGCTGGTGCTAATTTTGAAAGACTCCAAAGATGTTTCCAAACTCTAAACCTCCCACTATCTCTGACTTTTTCTACATTATTGTTGTTAAAGGTTTGGAATTGCAGCCTACAGAAAGTACAGCACAGGTGGAAGATATCCGAATCTCTCCCTCTCTACGCCGCTGCCTGGCATCCCAAAGCCAGTGTTTGCATCCGTGGACGGGCAGGAAAAATACGAGACCAAGATCACAACTTTAGAAAACGGCCTCAGAGTTGCTTCTCAAAACAAGTTTGGTCAATTCTGCACGGTTGGAAGTAAGTTGCATTTTCTAAATCTGTACGTCAAACATAGAGACTTTTCTCCTCTCTGTAGTAGCTTTTCCATTAACCACAAAACAGTGCTGATTAAAAGTTACAAAATCGACATCTACATTTCCCCCAAAATGCCACTTACGTAGCCGCTCCCAGGTAAAAGGGTTTGTTGCTCCATCGCCTGAATAAGACACCTCCTCTGTTTCTTTTTTTATTTTTAGTTTTAATAAATTCTGGATCGAGACATGAAGCAAAATATCCAAGTGGAATTGGGCACTTCTTAGAAAAACTTGCCTTTTCTGTAAGTAAACAAAAATAAAACAAACCAGAAAAGTTAAATCATTCTCAGGCTGATAAATAATGTTTGTTTTTTTTTGTTTTTTTTTAGTCCACAGCTCAGTATGGCAGTAAAGATGAAATCCTTCTCACACTGGAAAAACACGGGGGCATTTGTGACTGCCAAACATCGAGGTATTTACCCAGAGTTCCCTCTCATCATCACAAACTGGAAAGTTTTCGTGTTTCCAGAACCAGAACCGAGAAGTAGCATTCAACTTCTATGCTCCACAAATCTGGAACAAACTTTCAGAAAACTGTAAAACAGCCGAAACCTTTGTGAATTATGAGATCCTGGAGAGGTGGTGCGCTCCCCAGTTTGGTTCAGTTTTGCTCATTTTTGTTATTGTTCACAACTAAAATCGGCAACATCCATAAAAGAAAATACCAGGAAGGCAATAAGGATAAAATCACTTGGACTTTCTGCTTCCATCCTTATCCACAACCCTGAATGGCTAAAAATATAATTATCTTATTAAATATTTGAAAGAACAGCCAAAACACTGAATTCCTTTAAATCTAGACTAAAAACCCACCTGTTTTCAGTCTAGAGTTTTGTTTAGAGTTGCTTTTTTACCACAATAAATGAAACACTAACCAACATTTTAATGTGTAAATGACGGCACTTGGATAAATTAAATATTACAATTTTTGATTTTTGATTTTTTTATGATGTGAAGCACTTTGAACTGCCATGTTGCTGAAATGTGCTATACAAGTAAAACTCGATGGATTGATTTTATATTATTTTCAATCTTGAAAATAACACAGAGACACTACCATGTACGCCGTATCTGCAGAGGTCAAAGGTCTGGACACTGTGGTCAATCTGCTGTCTGACGCTGTTCTTCAGCCTCGCCTGCTCGGTACGTTCGTTTTTATCCACAGAGGAGAACCGTTGCTTTTAAATAAACAGTTTGTTGTTTTGTTTCTGTGCAGACGAAGAGGTTGAGATGATCAGAATGGCCGTTCGCTTTGAGTTGGAAGATTTGAACATGAGGCCGGACCCCGAGCCGCTGCTGACAGAGATGATCCATGCTGTGAGTGAGAACTCTGTGCCTTTATTGATCTGTTTAGTAAGAGTAGCTAGCTACTTTTGCTAGCCAGCTAAATGGCTAGCTACTCTTGCTAGATTAAGCTAACTGGGAAGAGTAGCTAGATTCTTCACGTCCCTTATGGTTAAGTGCAAATTTATCTTCATTTGCCTTAACAATGTCCCTTTTAGCTTTTGGCTCACTTCTGTTGCCATTCCATACGATTTATTTACTCATGATTTTCATTTGTAAGTTCTTGTTGAGATGCAGGTCTTAAATTATACTCTTAATGGTCTTAAAAACTCTTAATTTGAATTGGTGAAACCTGAAGGAACTCCTGCTGTCTGTCTCATAATAAAGGGAAACTAATTTAGCCTTTGTTCGTTTCCAGGCTGCGTATCGTGGGAACACCGTCGGCCTTCCTCGATTCTGTCCTGCAGAGAACGTGGACAAGATAGACAAGGCGGTTCTTCACAGCTATCTGCGTAACTACTACTGCCCGGAGCGCATGGTGCTGGCCGGCGTCGGCATCGAGCATGAGCAGCTAGTTGACTGCGCCCGAAAGTATCTGCTGGATGTGAAGCCGGTGTGGGGGGCGAGTTCAGCCACCGATGTGGATCTCTCTGTAGCGCAGTACACAGGCGGTATCGTTAAGGTAAACATCCGAATATATAACTTAAAGGGGACCCATTATGTAAAATCAATTTGTTGAGCTTTACATCTTATGATGTTATTCCTTCATTTTTCAGTTTTAAACAAACCAGTGTTGCTTTGATTCTTTCATGAATGTTAGAGAAATCCTTTACTCTCCATGGCAACCGTTCAGCTGTGCAGTAACGCCTTTATTTGTTGTTCTGTTAATTATTTTTGGATATTTAAAATATCTTCCAGTTCCAGAGTTAAATGTTCATTGGAATTTAAGTTTAGTGATCTTTGAACATTTGTTCTTGCATCATTATGCCATTTCTATTATAATACTTGAAAATGGTCTCAAAACAGCAATTTTATTGTTTACCACAATAACTTTTGGGACAGTTTATCTTTTGGCAAAATTTGTTATCTTAGCCGGCCCACAAGCCGTTTTTTGGCAATTAGTTAAATGTTTTTGTGGTGTCGGGAAAATGAGCCTTTTCAAAAAATTTCCCGATTATTAAGTCACATTTGATGGGGACTGCCCTGTCACCTTGCAACCAAAGCATTTTTACAGCTGTATGGGCTGTACAATGGCTACTGGAAAAGACAGATGCTTTGTTGTTGACTTAACCAGAAACCACTTGCTGGATTCTTGTTGATTGTGCAGGAGGATCCACTTCTGCTTTTCAAATGTGTGAGGCAATATAATTACGCATCAGTTTGCAGCCATTTTCACATCTGAATGTAAATTTTGAGTTTGGGGGCGTGGGGGTGGGTGTTAGAGGGGCGTGGCCAGCAGCAGCTTATTTGGATTTAAAGTGACAAGAGGCTCTAAAACAACTCATGACACTAAAATCTATTTTTCTAAGAATGATTTTGTGCAAAAATGTAATGAACATGCTTTGAGCATCTAAAAGGTCACCTTGAATCTCTTGTTTTGTGGTGGATGATGATTTTCCTTTCTAATATGTCAGATGGAGAAAGACATGTCTGATGTGAGTCTCGGTCCGACGCCGATCCCAGAACTCACCCACATCATGATCGGCTTGGAGAGCTGCTCCTTCCTGGTTGGTGTTCGCAGCACATTCATGAATCTCAGCCTTCTGGTTCATGGAGACTAAAATAATTCCCTCCACAGGAGGAGGATTTCATCCCGTTCGCTGTGTTGAACATGATGATGGGAGGAGGCGGCTCTTTCTCAGCAGGAGGGCCTGGGAAAGGCATGTTCACTCGTTTGTACCTGAACGTTCTCAACAGGTGAGAAACTCAAACACTCAGGCTAAAATCCTCGGCTTTTTTGTTACGTTTTAACCTAGTTGTCTTCTGCAGACATCACTGGATGTACAACGCCACTTCCTACCATCACAGCTACGAGGACAGCGGGCTGCTCTGCATCCATGCGAGCGCAGATCCCAGACAGGTTCGTATCGCAGCTCCAGGTTTAAAAAAAACAAACAAAAAAACTCCAGTACAGGGTTCGTACGGGTGCTTGAAATCTTTGAAGTAAAATAAAAAATAAGTTCATACTTCTTCCCACTCCTTTGAATGTGTAAATATACTTTAGTACTGTTTTTCTTTTGCTTTAAATTAATTTTCTTCGTGTAACTTTGTTCTTTTGTTGCACTTTGTTCAATAAAGCCAAACTCAAAATGCTTGAAATTTAATTTTAAGGTTTGGAAATGGTTTAATTTCTGTGCTTCATATTCAAACTGTGCAGTTTGGTAATAAGGTATAATCTAACGTTTGATTAAAAGCCTAAACTTTTATTATTTTATTAAACTGAAATTATTTATAGTTGAAGCCAGATGTTTTCCTATCCCTAATAAAAACTTTTTTTGCTCTCTCTCTGAAGTTAAATGAGAACAAACTTTTCTTTTATTAAGTTAGTTTGAATATTCAAAAATATTTATAGTTGCTAAATGTCAGAAAATTTAGTAAATAAACATTTTATTGCCTAAAATTCAACGATAGCAGTAGCTTAGTGAACGCTTGATCATTTGTAGCAAAGCTGAAAAATCCTTCTACTGTCAGCAAGTTTCTGTTATCAATACTGCTATTTTTTTGTTATTAACCGATTAATAATTGATAGATAGGAATCTTTCAGTGTCTCTCAATTTTAGGGTAACAATTTGATTCAGAATATTTTTCTCTATTCAAATGGTTTACAGATTCTTATTAAATTGTTACTGGCCAAAATAAAAGACAAACAGAATATTTATTTAACATGTCAATTTCCATCATCTTCTAGTTAAACAATAATATGTTTGTGCATTTGACTCTGCCACTTAAATGACCAGTATTAGGTTAGTTTAACTGCCTTGGCTGTTCAAATTATTCAAAATAGCATACAAAGAGTTAAATAGACCAAAATCACATTTGAGATTTTCTATAGAATAAATTTTTTTCTGCACCTGATATTTAAATAATCAAAGGTCTTTAATCGGAGAGTTTTTTTTATTTATTTTTACATATTTTGGCTAAAACATATTTACAGATAAAAAAACTTCTTTTTTTATCTTAAATGCAACATTTATATATATTTTGTTCAGTTTTGGCATAATATCTTCTGAATGTGTTGTTCATTTAGCAGTCAACCATTTTACAGTCTGTGTGACAAATTACTAAATTAGGTATTTTAGTAACCAGTTAATCGTTTCAGCCCTACTGACTAGAGGGTTTAATGTTGCTGAATGTTGCTCACCAGGTGAGGGAAATGGTGGAAATTATAACCAGAGAGTTCATCCAGATGGGCGGCAGCGCAGGAGAGGTAAGAATCCAGACAAACTGGCCTCCATTTGACAGTAAGTGGAAAAACAGAGCCTTCACTTTTCACCCAGATGGAGTTGGAGCGAGCCAAGACTCAGCTGAAGTCCATGTTGATGATGAATCTGGAGTCCCGGCCCGTTATCTTTGAAGATGTCGGCCGCCAGGTTCTGTCCACAGGAAAGAGAAAACTGCCTCACGAGCTCTGTGACCTCATAAGTAAGTTTATTTCTTTTAGCACAAGTATTCCTTCCCTTGGATTAGCGTTTATCGTATCGTTCATTGTAAAAATTTCTTAAGGATTTTGATTTTGATTAACAAAAAACATCCGCTCTTTGTTCAACAAATACGAAGAAACAATAAGAAAACAATAAATGAATTAAGAAACTAATTTTTCCATTTCAGGTTGTATATAATACAATGTAGTGCTGGCCAATTTCAGAATATCGTGATAAAATTCTATGTCCATATCGCCCAGCCTTACTCCTTCATAACTGCTACTGAAATTAATTTGCAGGCAGTGTGACAGCCAGCGACATAAAGAGAGTGACCACCAAGATGCTGCGGAGTAAACCTGCAGTGGCGGCTCTGGGAGATCTGACGGAGCTACCGACATACGAACACATCCAGGCAGCGCTGTCCAGCAAAGATGGCCGTCTGCCTCGCATATACCGCCTCTTTCGATAAGACGCCTGTTACGACGCCCCCGTGGTCTAGGGAGTCTGGGGATGTAACATAAAGATATGCCCAGAGAAAACAAGTGGAATGTAAAATGATTTATTACGAAAGAAGGTTTCGCAAAACCAAAACAATACAATTAAAACAAAAGAAAAGGACTAACAAATTCAAGAACGTTAAGTGCAAATTAAATTACAAAATGTTCAAACAAGTCAATCTGAAGTAAAACCAAATAACCCAAAAGGAAAAAAAAACACACACAAAGGGAGCACCAACCCTCCCAAACAAGCTTCAATTTTAAGTAGAAGCAATCAAGATCAGAGTCAAGCTAAACAGAACCAAAATGGGTCAGCAGAACAAAGTGTCTGAAAGCTGCCCAAAACAATCAGTTACAAGAAAGTTTGCAGGCAAACAAATGTGAGGAACAGCTGAACAAAGCCTCTTGCTACAAGCCGTCTCACTGGAGAAATGGTTTCAGGGGTCTTTTATATGGTGCAGGTGGGCCTCATCAGTGTCTGATTGGCTTGCAATCCCTCTGCTGATCCAATAGGGTCGCTGCTCTCCTGCAGCCAATCAGGAAGGTGTTCTCACATCTGAACCTGCACAACAAAAAGCCTGCACAGCCTTAAGAGGCCAGGGGCTGTAAACCCCCCCCACCCCCACCTTAAATTACAAAACCAGGTTTTGTAAATACTGAGTGTCACACAAAACAAAAGACACATACTCACATCCTGGAAAGACCATCTGCAAGAACATTTTCTGTTCCTTTCTTATATTGGATGTTCAGATTGTATTCTTGCAAAAGTAATGCCCACCGCATAAGGTGCTGATTGTGGTTGTACATGTGTGAAAGAAATACTAGTGGATTATGATCAGTGAAGACATCAACCAGCAAACTACTGGAGCCAAGGTAAACATGGAAGTGCTGAAGAGCCAACAACAGAGCCAAGGTTTATTTTTCAATGGTGGAATAGCCGCTGCTGTGGCTGTAATTAACCCTGACGGGACGATTACTCTGTCGTTTCCTCTCAAACACAGAACTCGGCACCGCTCAGTCTGGGAGAGGACCGGACGTTTTTAAAGAAACTTTTTCTGCTGCGCTCAGCTGGGGAATCTGTATTTATTATCCATACGGACAGGAAGCCACAAATTACCAGGAGTTTGCTTTTTAAGGGACGGTTTTTCCTCCAAAAAACAAAAATAATTATGCGTCCTTAGGCGGCCATCTTTAAAAGAAGCAAACATTCTTTCTGTATACTAGATTATAAATAGATATTACATGCATTTTATCCCAGGAAATAACAGTTGTTTGTAATAAAGATTTGGAGAATGAGGTTGTAAGATAAGATGGACTTTAGACAAAATTGGGTAAATTTTTATTGTCCAGTAAAGTGACTCAATAGAACCTCAGCTAAAATATTTCTGTATTGAAGATAAGTAAAGAAGTTAAAGGTCAAACTTCATCTATTTACCATATTAACATTATCTCCTCATCTATGCACATTTGAAACATCAACATGAAAACGTTTAGCGTAGGTGGGTTTAAGTGTTACTACTCATGTAGTTTTAATAAAATGTGTTTCAGTCCAAAACATATTCAATTTTTTTCACATTTCTGGAATGTGAAAAAAATTCTAATTATTGGAAAGTCTATTTTTGAAAAATATCCTGAAAATTTTACATATGTAAACTTCTCTGTCTGAATATGTAAAAAAAAAAATTCTTGATCCCATCTGTTATCTATTAAACAGACACAAACGCCTAATTGATCTGCATCGATTGATCCGCCGCAGAACTCCTGTTATACTTTTCTGTTAACCAACAAATTAGAAAACAATGAAACACTAGTTGCTATGGTAACCACTATGGAGGTTTAGGCAAACAGGAATGAAGACACAAATTTGAGCCTCAAACAAATAATGTGCAAAAAATTATAGCTTATACCATAATTCAGTTTTTTATGATTTTGGGATCACAGAAATTCATGGATAATCCTGCATTTTTGTTTTGCAATAATGCATAATTTGCAATAATAAAATACTTTAAATGAACATAATATCCATATTTAAAGAAAATAAAAATAGGGATGCACCATAATTTACGTTTCCATTACAAATGTGCACAAAATTTTGTTAATATTCTGCTAGACAAAAAAAACAATTTTGTGATTGCCATGTTTCCACTACATAAGAAATGTGATTAAAAAGCACACAAGTTCAGTCATTAAAGATAAATGGAAATAAGGAGACAGAAACTTTTCAGCAATATATGAGCTTGCATCCTTAAATGTTGATTTTATAGATTTATATATGTGTGTCCTACACAGCTCTAAGAATTTAGTCTGTTATAAAACTACTGATCTAACTACAATTGACTAATTCATACATAAACATGACTTTCTCTAACAACCACACAGTTTAACTACATTTTGAGAGACATTTCTGAGTGTTTGGCTGACCATTTGCCTGTAAAAATACAGGAAAAGCGCAGCAGCAATGAACGTAGCGTTTGTCATCCAGGTCTAACGTGAAGAGCGTAGCGCCTCGCCTGTTCCAGTCTGGCGTTACTCTCGTCCTCAGAGGTTCTGCAGGCATGCTGGTCGCATTAATCAGTCCTTTCCTCTCCTAAACCAGTCCTTTTACCCGGGGAGCTCATGGCGCCCACCATAAGGTGGCGCCCATATCAGAAACCGCCACTGAATGCAACACACTTCCATTTCACTCATGGTGCCACACAGGATACAAAAACTCTCTGGGAAATAGTTCCCACTCCTGACTTCTTCTTTCAGCTTTTTTAAGTGCTAACCTTAAAACTCTAGTTTATTCAATTCTTGAAGGTTTGATAAAATTAATAAAAAAGTTAACATTATTACTGTAAGCTTATCTTTCACAAACTCACACATTTAGGTTCAAAATCTACAATTTATTTTACCTAAAGTGTAGAAGGTAGCAGAACTAAATGCAGCTCACATATGACTTTTCAATAGAGAAACTCTTGTACTATGTCGCTTCATTAAACTAAAAATAATAACAAAAAAGTAAAAATTACTCCAAATAAAAATGATAAATTCTTATGAAAAGTCCAAAAATCACCTCTGACTTTACTGGTTCAGCAGACATTCATTGACTCTGTCTACTACTGATGTTGCTGTTTCCTTTAATTTTCTTCACATCTCTGCGACAAACTGCAAACTTTTAACAATATTTCCATTCTTGCTGCTGATGTAACATTTCACCAACCATATCTGCTGTTCTTCATTAAAATAACCCTCCCTGCATAGATTATAAATTGGCACAATTGTACTTTCATTTCCATTTGATTATGCTGAACACACAGCTAATTTACATTTGCAAGGACTTCATCTGGCAGTAGTAGCACGTTGTCTGCAGCCATGTGAGTGAGAAAACCAGAAGCTACTGCTCTGACTGACAGCTCTGCTTGTATTTTCCCCGCAATATTCTAGCGTCAAAACATCCTAAATGTGTAATATTAAAATGTCAACATTTCAACTTATTCTGCTAGCATGCATAATGACACCAATTGTCAGCAAATCTGGGAATCTCATCACTAAAAACCAAATGTAGAATATAAATATTGGCTGAACTCTTGGAAAAGAAAGAAAAATGGCCAGGAAAGCAGTTCTCTAACTAAGATGGCATTTTATGAAGCTTTAATTTTATTAAATTTAAATGATCTCACATTTGGAAACTGCTCCACATTCCTGTCAGATGGATTGAGAGTGCTGTGACTTTAACCTCCATTAGCCTACATTTATGTGAACACAGTCCAAGCATCAATTATTGATGGATTAACAAAGATCACTCTATTCTCCTGATTTCTAATCAATAATTAGAACCTGTGTAGTGTTTATTAATGCGATATTGTGCTGCGGATGGTTCTTATTTTGACTAAAACAAATATTCATAAGAATAAGTTGTGAAAAACACTCAAGAAAACAATTATTCAAGGCTAAAAACCTCTTTAACGACATGCTAACAGGTGTAAATGATCTGCTGTGAGCCTTCGTAGTCAAACAAATAAAAATACCCACAAGCTCTTAGCATTGTGTCAGTACAAGCAGCCGCTGGCTCTACAGGAAACCCACGCAGCAATTCACTCATGCATTTAGCTTAGCAATCGAGAATAACATTAGTTCTGTAGTGATAATGTTTCTTTTACCGGGTCAAGTATGTCCAGACAGCATTCCCATTTTGTTCCCTGAAAATATTTCTGTTAACGGCGGAAAAGGTTTGCAGAAATTGGAAAGGTTTCAGACTAATACTGTATAAATTAAACAGAAATTATACATTTGTGTTTAACCCCCTCTACTCTGAGATACCTAAATAAAATCCAGTGCAAAACTGAAACAAAAACACAAAGCATTAAAATACAAACAGAAGTAAAACTAAACAGCCGTGGCAGGAGGAAGTCAGGGAAACTAAAGGAGAGAGAGACTAATTAACACAAATAGAGCTATGAAAATATCTTCAAAAGGAAAGATGAACACAGATCTAAGAGAATTAAATCCAAATCCACACAAGGCTTTTTAACAGAGTGTATTAATTAAATGTTACAAACTTGCATTTAAACTGAATAGTAAACACTGATAAGGGTAAGTACATGTGAACTGAACATTATGACTCCATCTGTGTTATGTCCTGATGGAGTTTCTCCTTCTGCTCATCACTCATTGATCCCAGATTCTCAGGAAACAGATCTATGTGAGAAAAAGTCATGCATTTTGATGCTTATGTTGCATCCATAGTTCTGATGCAACATTATTGTTACCACTGGATGTTTCATATAATGACCTGATTGACCAAAACTAATGTGATTTTTGGATTCAGCACAAAACCCCAGACAATTATTTTGGCTGTTAACCACTGTCGTAAGTATTTACCACCTTGCAAATTTTAAATTGTAGAACTTTCTTGCAACTTCATCAGTGCAAAACCAAAAATTTGTGTCAGGTTCAAACTAAAAGGGATCAGACCCTTCGATGAAAGCGCGACCGATCAGACGGGTAGCTGTCCTCGCAGGGGCCAATAACTGATCTTCTCAGTACAAAGCTGTGCAGCCTCTTTTCATGTCACTTTCATTGAGTGGAGGGCCACCGTGTGAGCTCTATAAAGAGGCTGTGCCCATTCAAGGGACTAAAGAGGACAAAGCTGAGCTCGCCGTGGTGCCACACAGACTCATAACCAAAAGAGGAACGAAGCAAAGCGACAAGGGAGGGCTCAAGAGAACAAGAGGCGGGGAGTGAATTATGTTAAATTCATCTGCTGAATATATTTACTGGAAACTGATCAAAAACTAGACCTCTGTTCAGAGACATTTCACTTACTTAAAGAGATAAAGTGATGAATATCACATATAGTTGCTGCCTGAAGACATCCTTTGAGTCTTATCAGAATAATACAAAACACTATGCAGGGCTCAATATGCATCAGTTTGCATGAAAATATTTAAGAAGATGCACTTTACTTTTATGTGCACATCACAGACTGACACCATGGATGAAGCTGCATGTTGGTTTCCTTCTTCTTCTGATGGAGCTCTGCAGTAGGATGCAGGTCTGTGTCTCCATCTGTTTGTTACCACAGATGACTTCCCTGGTCTGCTCGCTCATCCTGTTTGGCTCGGCAGTCGCGTCTCCTCTGGGTGAGTCCTTCAGGCTTCTCTTTCACATTATACACCAAATCTGACTTTAATTATAATAATGCATTGTATTTACAAAGCTTATTTTTTATAAATCCATCCCAGTTTGGATTTGAGGAGTGCACAATTATGTTGTTTTGCTAACCCACAATTAACAAACAGCAAACAAATTTAACTGAAATATCATCTTTAAAGAATTAAGACGGTGCAGGAAGAGTTTTCTCAACTTGGAAAGATTGATATTGGTTCAGAAATGACTTTTACCTTTTAATTCTGTTTCTTTTAATTTTATGCATGTTTATGTCCAGGACAAAGCATATAAATAATAATTCAGCAACACATTGCATCCACTAAGATGCAAAATGCATCATAAATATTGAACTATCCATAGGATTTATAGCAGCTTTAGTTTGCATCATAAGGTTCTTGCACCATATAACAATGATAGTAAAAACTAAATATATATTATGTATAAAACATTTTTTAGCTGTGAGAAAATATTTTAGCAGAAGTTAAAAATACTGCTCTGAGAAAGGATTGCTAGTCAGAAAGTGTCGACTCCTTTTGGTTTGTATTTTTAACAAAAGGCATCCAGTGTCATTGTGCATGAATTTATGCTTTATTGTTACCACTGGATGTTTCTTATTGTAATGAACTGTGGTTATTGTGGTGAATGATGGACGTGGTGGACACAGGTATTGGTGAAAATGATGGTTTTATTGAAGAGAAACAAAATCCAGGCAGCACAGGTGAGCAGTTAGGCTAGGAGCTCAGACCCTGCTAGCAACTGCAGACTAATGCACGACTGACAGGGTAGACAAAACACGACACATGACAAGGACCCGACAGGGAGCAGGGGCCGCAGGTGGGATTAAATACACAGGGAGATAATCGGGAACAAGGAACAGCTGGAGACAGTTAAGGAAAAGACTCAATCTAGAAACAAAAACCAAATCCTTACACTTGTCACATTTTTGATGCAGTTTACACCCTGCTTTGCATTTCATATATTGATTCACCCAGTAATGTTGTTGTATGTTGACTTCTTCAGCCTTTAGTTCTATTAATTTGGCAGGAAATTTAATTTGTGAGCCTTTTTTTGAATTGTTTTGTTTTATCTGCTTCCTACCATACATATTTGCCTGAACTTGAGTCGTTTATTATCCATAGTTACTTCAAAAAGTATATTTTTTTCTATCTTTTACATCCTTCTGATAGTTTCTACATAAACCAAATAGAAAACAGAGATAAATAAGCACATATTCTATGAGAGATATTCAAAACTTCCCCAGTGGCTACATTTCTGAGTGATGACTGGATTTAATATCTGTTAAATGTGTCTCTAATGTTTCTGGTTTCCAGGTTTGGAGGATTTTTTCTTTAGTCCCGAGGACCAGACCGTGAAAGAAGGAGAAGCTGTTTTCCTGCAGTGTGTGTCTGGAGAAAGTTCACCTGCAGCAAACGTCTCATGGCTCAAAGACGGACGGATAGTCACAAGAGGCAGACAGTTTCAGGTGAGGCAGGTCGAAACAGAACATTTAAATTAGTTTTTAAACCTAATTGATCGCTTAGACAGACATTAAACAGATTTTTTTGTTTTGCAGAAATTTTTTTATCTTGGTCCTCTACTTGTAAGATCTGTCTAAACTTTTAACATTTTAATTTATCTGCAGTCTGTTTAAAAACTCCTGATAAACTCTGACTGAATAGTTTGATAGTTTTAATGCCTTCTCAATTACTTTCATTGATGCTAATGATGCCAATTATCTTTATTTCTAAAACTCACTCAATTAATAAAAGCCAAATTCAGTCAACAAGGTCATATTCTGAATCTATTGCTTCTGATCAACTTTCTGCTTAACACCTCTATTAAGTGAAAAAAACTTTATTATTTATCTTTTTGTACCTTCATCCTTGTTCTCTTCTTTTGATGTTTTTTTTTTGCTCAGGATTTTTACATCAATTTATCTTCATATTTGTATCAGCATAAAAAGCTGAATACATTTAGATAAATCATTGTCAGAATGTGTTTGCTTTACCTGCTACTTTCTCAATCTGTCTTAAATATTTAATAAGTAGAATTGCATATTTTGAAATCTGAAGTTTTTGGTAGCTTGGAAAGAGACTCAGATAAAAATAACACATTTAAATAACGGCAAAAGTGTAAGTTTTCTGATAATTTAACAAAGTTTTCTGATTTCTTTCCTGCTAAGGGGGAATATGGAGGAGGACAACAGAAGAAAACTTCAGGCACGCTGCACCTCTTCAATGTAACGTTGCAGGATGATGGGATATATGTTTGTGTCGCACAAAACTCTCTGCTGAACATCAGCAGGAGGAGTAAACCAGCTAAGCTAACTGTGGAAGGTGAGAACAAACTCTTTCAAACACAGACACTTCTTGAAAAACATGGTTAACCCACAACATTTATGACAAACTCCGTCTGTGCGCTAGGTGTTCCTCTGCATCTGAAGCTCGTCCAGGGCCCTGACAACAGCACGGTTACCATGGGAACTGAGGTCTCCATGCAGTGCACAGTCCGTGGCTTCCCTGTTCCCATGGTGCACTGGTTCAAAGACGGCTGCCTCCTGTCGAGCTGCTCGGCCACATTCAGCCTCCTGAACAATGGGCAGCTGCTCATACTGAGGTCAGACACTCCACAGGACAGCAGGGAAACATTCGGTTTCTTCTCTCCTGACAGGCTAGTTTTAAAGCACGTGTCAACTCAAGACCCGGGGGCCAAATCTGGCCCGCCGCAGCTTTTTATGTGGCCCTCTAGACTCCAAATGACATCATTAAGTCCCAGCAATTTTTCACAAATCTGCAAAATTCAAACTAAATCAACAGATCGCCACATTTTTCAGATTTCATTGAAAATGTTTTTCTCAAAATAGGTCAGAAACATTGGGTTTAATTGACTGCTGCAAAGAATGAAAGTCACATTTAAAATCATACATTGGAGCAAATATTAAAATTCCTTACAAATATTTCTAAATTAGCACCACAAGATCTGTGATTTTTATTACAAAAAAAAAAACATAATAACAATCAAAATCCTGGAGTGACAACTATTTATTACTATTTTAACAGCTTATTGGGTTTTATCAATGCATTCTAGCACAACCGGCCCTCTAAGAATGTTCAGAGTATTGATATGGCCCAAAATGAAACTGAGTTTCACACCCATGTTTTAAAAGGAACCTATTATGAAAAATTCACATTTGTACATTTTAATACTTCAGTTTGGGCCTCAACTGATTTTAAAAACAACCTCAGGGCTTAGAAATAATTCTGGCAATAAGTTTATGCTTTTTTGGCATCTGGAAAATAAACTGCTTCAACAACCTCCTCATTGTTAAGTTACAACCCGTTACCTAGCAACCCCAGCTGGGCCCAGCCCATCACCTAGCAACCTTAGCAGAGCTCCAGCACGCTTGGTCAGCTTGTTTTACTGCTGTATGTGCTGCTGGAAAAGACAAGTGTTTTGTTGTTGACTTACCATCTACAAACCACTTGCTGCATTCTTGTTGGTTGTACAGGAGGCACTATTAATGCTTTTCAGCCATTTTCATGTGTGAGTGTAAATGTTGAATTAGGGGGCGTGTCCAGCAGCAGTTTATTTGGATTTAAAGTGGCAAGACGCCCTAAAACAGCTCATTCTGAAAGGAGCAGATTAAAATCTCATTACAAACATTTTTTTTATGATGATTATGAATCAAATCATAGTGAAAATATGCTGTGATAGTATATTATTAGAGCATATTTACAGTGTATTTGTACACACTGTAAAGTTTCTTAATTTGTTAAAATTACAGAATGTATAGGTTGAAATATTAATGATAGGGATTATATTGTTCAAATCTACAGTTTCTTTCATCTGGTCTTAATCTTGATGAAAATTTTAGTTATATTTTAATAAAAGTCCTGCAATTTACAAACCCACAAAGCTCAACATCAGTCTTTATTTTCATATAATGAACGTTGGTGTTTATTTTTGAGTTTACTGCAGCTTTGCAAACAGTTCTCTGATTGCATTTTTATGAGTTCTGTTTTTGAAGATCTTAGCAACCTCAGTAAATCCCATCAGTATGAGAACTAAGACAAAAACTGAAGATTTTGAATCTTTGAATTTGAGTTTTTATCTCCTGAAAACACAAGCTTCCTTTGTGTTTGTATTAGAAATGTGACAAAGCAGGACGAAGGCTGGTATCACTGTGAAGCATCAAACCAGGAGGAGACTATCAAGTCACAGTCAGCTTTCCTGCTTCTAGCCGGTACTTTGAATTTTAACAAAATTTACTCAAATCAAATACAGTCACACATTTGAGCATGCAGTCATGCGTTTTCAGACATGCATTGGAGTTTTGTGCAGCAGCCCTCAAGCCTGACTGTCAGGAGAGGAGAAAACGTCACGCTCACCTGCAGACCTCCATACAGTCGACCAGAAGCTGATGTGTCCTGGTTCAAAGGCAACCAGCTTCTCTCTCCAGCAGGAAACATGACTGTGTTACCCAGTGGAGACCTCTTCTTTCACAGGTCTCTTTTCTAAAACACATATAATTGGATAAATAACTATATCATCTTCCATTCTAGCAAAACTTACTGCATTTTTCATGCTTCTCCTTCAGCGTACAGGTGCATGATGGTGGCATTTACTTCTGCAGAGCGTCAAACTCTCACCTCCAAAGATTCCTCACTTCTAGAAGAGCGACTCTGACTGTGCTGGGTGTGGGGAAAACACAAAACTACACATGCTGCCCCAGATTGCAGGGCAAAAACACAAAATCTTAAGTGTTTCTGTTCTAGTGCAAGTATCTTAATATACTTGAAATAAGACAAAACTAACTTACAAGTAACTTTTCAGCAAGTAATTGGGACTTAAAATGACAAGAGGCCCTAAAACAGCTCATTCTGAAAGCAAGTTGTCTTACTTCAAAGTGTACTAATATATTTGGACAAGAAACTAGACCAAAATACTTGGTAAGATGTGTTTTTCCAGAGTAGCGTGAAAAAAATTAGTTTGGGTTTCAGAAAGCTTTATTTCTTCTTTCTCTTTCTTCCTGTAGCCCCTCCTTTAGTGAAATTGTGGCCCACAGTATTGATGGTTCCTGTGGGAGCCCCAGCAGTGCTGGAGTGTGAGGCGTCCGGTCATCCTTTGCCCTCCATCAGCTGGATGAAAAGAGGCCACTCCAAGCAAACCGGAGGGAAGGTTGCACTCGGGTAGGTCGCCATGTTGGTGTGTTGAATGAAACTCTTAACAAAAATTTTAAAAAGCAATACTCTTTAAATATCTCGTTCTTTTCTTTTATTCTCGCAAAGAACACAAGTTTCTTGTTTTTCCATTTTTTTAAAGGGAACCCGTTATGCGAAATTCACCTTTTGTATATTTTGTACTTCCTTTTTGGGTCTCTGCTGCTTCTAGAAAACACCCACTCATTTCTTGGCAATAAGTTAATGATTTTTTACTATCTGAAATATGAGCCATTTCCAAAATGTCCAGGTACTGTACATTTTGGCAACTCAAGCAGCAATCCAGCACATTTGGTCAGCTGGTTTTACCGCTATATGCGCTGTACAATGGCTGCTAGAAAAGAGAAGTGTTTTGTTGACTTACCATCTAGAAACCACTCTCTGTATTTTTGATGGTTGTGAAGGAGGCTCTACTTCTGCTTTTCAAAGATGTATGGTTCTATGATTGCACATTTTATTTCATCCACTTTGACGAGTTTGGGGACGTGGCCATCAGCAGCTTATTTTGATGTAAAGTGACAAGAGGCCCAAAAACATCTCATGGCACTAAAATCTCATTATCTAAGGATGAATCTGTGCAAAATATCAAATGAACATGTATTGTGTAACCCATAGATCTGTCCCAACCTGTTCAAGGAAGCAAACTTAAAGCTGTCTTCTACAGTATTGATCTGCTTTTTCTCTAACGTTGTATCCAGTGCTTGAGTATGTGAAAAATATAATTTCTTACTTATTGAGTTTATTCGGACCGTGTGCCTCTCTCATCCAGTCAGAGAAATGCTACGCTCTACATCCAGTCAGCCAGGATCTACGACGAGGCCATCTACGTATGTGAAGCCTCCAACGTTTTGGGAAGAAGCCACAGCACAGCCCTGCTGAGAGTTGCTGGTGACACTTACTTTATATTTATATTTATAAAGTACTGAATTTATATCTAACATAGGTTCTTAGATCCAAGATAAGTCAAGTCTACATTCATGATGATGTTGTGACACAATAAACTAAATAAACCTTTTTCTGGGTATGAAGCACAATTGGCCACAAATCAATAATCAATTCATCTTCATCTTGTCTTAAAATGCATAAAATATACATTTTTGTGCAGTTTTTGCTTAATTAATGCTCTGAGTATGTTGTTCTTTCACCAAATGGCCTTTTTGAGTCTTTATATTCCAGGTAACGCTTAATCGATTACTAAAATAGTTGACGAGTATTTGAATAATTGGCTCATCATAATCAGTTTAATAGTTTCAGCCCTAATCTTTACATATTCAGAATTTATCTCTTTAACTATTCCACTACAGCTCACATTGAAGAAGAAAACATAAATTAGTCAAACATGGACATTAAATAACAACTCAAAATATTACACGTTTTGTTTGGGCAATTATACTTGGAGTAGTCGTATGTACATAATGGATTCTTTTTTTTTTTTTCTTATTTCCAGTGAGTCCCATTATTGTGACTTTTGTAAGCAGAGTGAGCAGCACCATCGGGTCATCAGTGTTTCTGCCCTGCAGAGCTGTAGGGGTTCAGCCCATCACATACAGCTGGACCAGAGCGGAGACTCGCTCTCCCATCAGCCGCACTGAAACCAGACATGTTGACGGTGAGTCCTGCATGTGACCTGGTTCAGCCTGGATGTAACTACATGTCAGTTCTGCTTGATGCAGAAAGTGGAGCCCTGCATATTTCCAGAGTTCAGCATTCGGATGCAGGAGAGTTCGTCTGTACTGCTGAGAACAGAGCTGGACGCCATCAGAGACACGCAGTCCTCGTTGTCACAGGTGTGTTTATTCCTCATCAGAAGTTGCTTTCCATTGCAAATGCTATGTCAATATTCCCCTAATGTAAAAAAAAAAGTGCAATCGCAGTGTTTCCATTAATTAAAATCACGTGAATAAGTTTGTTCACTCAATAAGTCATAAAAAAACATGCAGCGCCTCGTCCTCCTACTACTTCCTGTCGTCTTTTTCGTCTTTTCAGCCAGTGGTAACATCCTGCTGTTGGTCACGAGTCATGTGATTACAAAAAGATTTTCTATTGCAGTTTTATTGAAATACATTAATTTTGATGCAGCTGAAAAACGACCCCATCCCAGCACAAAAAAACTTTTTATCTAAAAATGGTTTGTCAAAAATGTCCATGTTTGCATTAAGCAAATTTATTTTCATAATTACAATTCGCACAATTATATGTGAATGAAAAGGCAGCAGTTAATACAGATTAAAAGGGAATTAAAACAGAGAATGATTCAAAGCTTTACTTGAAATCTGAAACTTTCATATTGGTGATTTAATATTCACCAATTCAGTAAATATTTCTTATACTAAAGCTATAAAGAGTGGAAATCGTTTATTTGTAATGAACACTGAAGGGTCAATCAATGTAAAACTTTTGAATTATTTCTCTTTCACTTGGTTTTGAATCTCATTGGTTGCAGTTGGAGCGTTGATGAACTATTATTATTGTGTGATTTGGATCAAATAAACTATCTAAATGGTTACTACTAAAGGTGCAACTGAAAAACAGATTAACTCTGCAAAAACATGTCAGATAAGTGAGCTGAAGATGGATTTCTGCATGAGTTTCTGATTCTCCTTGATGCTGTTTTTGTTGCTAAGCTGAAGATCGTCCTGCTTCTAGAGACAAACACACAAAACTGATTCTGTCTGCTGTGAGTAAAGATGTGAAAATATTTCCTCAGGTTTGTGTGGAAAATCATTGAGCAGATTGTTTATGTGCTTTTCATGCATCATTTAAGTTCTCAGCAAAGCTTCATAAATGGCGACATTTCATTATTTATCACTATAACATGCAACATTTGTGACATTTGTGGCCTTTCATCCATTTAATACATTTGTGATTAATGGTGTTTCAGCATCAAATGAATTTGTTCTCATGGAATCCTTTGTTTTGGTATTTCTAAGAGCTCTAATGTTGGCGAGGATCATCATGTTTCAGCTGAGCAGAACCTTCAACCAGCTCATCATCCCCATCTGATGGCTCAGAAAAAGTTAACATGTACGTATTTGCAGAAAAACTTTTGTAGCTCTTTAGGTAACAGTAACTACTTCTGTTTTAGCATGATTGTCGGCTTGTGTTTTTTTTTTTCTGGGTGTGAAGTTAATCTTTTTGAATGGTTACGATTCAGAGACAAAACATTCCTTTGAGATTTTAAAGACATCGACTTGCAAAAGTTTTTTTCCTTGATTTTTAACTTCAATTTTTCAAATTCTTTGAAACCAAAGTTGTTACAAAGCACATCATGCTCACCTGCCTGGTTTCATTGTGTGTGTTAAATTATTTGGACAGATTTTAGTCACTTTGGTAAATGGAAGAAATCAATAAGTAAAACTATTGCAAATCAAAAGCACAAAGACTAAACAAGAATAATATTTCACGTTATTCTTGAAATGATTTAACCTCTCTGTTTAAAGGCTAAACAAAGTAAGAAATCTGGTTTAAATAACTTTACTTTTATGACAAAGAATCAAAAGGCTGCAGCTTGATCAGATTCCAGCCTGCAGTGACCCTAAAGAATTAAATAAAAATATTCATGAGCATAAAACTGACAACCAAGATCAAACTGTAGTCTCTATTAGGTGAACAATGTGTTGACAGAAAAAACAGCACATGCATTAAACCGTCTGCAAAAAACAAAATCTTACCCGATATTTTTGGTCTAGGTTTTAGTGCAACTATTGTGGTCCACCTTAAGACAAAACTGTCTTAAAAGTAACTTTGTATAAGCTTGTGTAAAGTTTTAGTAATTCTTCAATAAAGATGCAAAGAGTACAACTTTCACTGGCAGATTTGTTTTCACTTAAAACAGGAAAAATGTGAAAAAATTTAACTTTCCCATCGATATTCACAAATTATTGACTAAAAACAAACTTATATATTTTGCTGAAAAGTTACTTTTAAGTTAGCTTTGTCAAATCTCAAGTGTACTAAACCAAAAGTACACTATAAAAAATGCCAGCTGTGGTTGCCAATTTTACTGCATAAATCTGATAAAATTCATATTTATACAGATTTTACTTTACAAATACATTAAAATTCATATTTTTATGGTAAAATTCTGCCACAGCTGCTGGCATTTTACTGTAAATTAGAGATTATTTTTATAGTGTACTTACAGTTTCCATACATCACTCATTAAAGTTTGCAAGAATTGTTTATAAACTTGTTAAACAAAGCTTTGGCAACCATATTATATCTCATTGATGAATGATTACTGATTTGAGAATCTGATATTTCTTTTTTTTTTCCAACCAGTATTAAAAACAAAACTTTTTACTTCAGTAAAAACCAACAGGTGAACATTTCCTTCATGATTAATTGCATCTCACAAATCAATAAAAGAGAAACATTTTTCTGTACTCTTCCAGGTTTCAGCTGCAGCAACACGACCACGTCTTCAGCTTTTTCAAGAAAATTCCCAGCAGAGTTAAAGGCACCGCCGTCGAGGCCTGATCAGATTTTGGAGGAAGTGACCCATCCAGCCCAGCAGCTTGTTGTTTCGCAGATGCAGCCTCCAATATTGCCGCCTCCGCCGCATCCAAACTTCCTGTTAGGACATCTCAACCCCAAACTTCCTCTGGAAAAGGATCAACATTTAACCTCAACTAGTCGACCCCTCAGTTCAACGCCGGCAGCTACCAGTCAGGGTTTCAGGGTCAGGGTTTCACCACATCAATTTCTGCAATCTACAGAAAATAATGAGTCTCCAGTGAATCTAAAAGACAAACTGATGGAGTCAGAAACACCAGTGCCAACACAGATTTCTGTTTCCCAGATTAAAATTAAACCCTCAGTGAAAGTTACTCCAGAAGGGGAATCGTTTCATTTGAAACCCCATTCTTTCCACCAACGGAATATCCTCTCCAAAAATGAGACATCGTCACAGATTTCTCCAAATAAACCAACTGCTTTGCACTTTTCAGCTTCTCCCCAACAAACAACTCACCGGCCTGCCACACCAATGAGTTTTCTCCCAAAGTTTCATCTTGAAAGCCCAGACATGCAACTTCCACCATCTTTAATCACCAAACCTCCGCCATTACAGTTTGATGATCGACCCACAGCAGCAACGTTAAACCCTGGATCATCTCAACAGCACCACCCAGTATCAGACCCAGTAAACACCAGTCATGTGTACTGGTTGACCTCCACGCAGAAAGATCGACCATCCAACAGCACAAAGCTGACAGACTGGAAAAAGAGGAACACCTCCCAGTCCCCAATGACCAGCAACGATCCCATGTGGGTGAAATAAGCAGCTTTTATTTAATCTTTTGATAAAAATCCAATCTATAGAAGTAAATGGTCTTGAATAATAGTTTTCCACTTTTTCCTAAATTTTTGATGCTTTTTTACTCATTTTTATGACTGTTCCTTCTGCTGCATTCCTTATTTTTCAGAAACACACTTCAAAATATGCTTAGCATAATACATAAAACAGAAAATATTTAAAACACTTATCGAATGCTTAGAGTACTCTTAATTTAAAACCATATTCAAAGATTACAAGAAATGTTTACTTCCTGTAAGCATAAGCTAAAAAGTTCCAGATTAGTTTAAAATGTATCAAATTACTATTGAAGTTGCTTTTTTTGCGAGAAGTCTAATTTTTATTCTCTCCCAGAGGAACACAACAGTCGCCATCATGGCTGCCTGCTCTTGAGAAACACGACATCCCCATTGTGGTTGGAGTCGGCATATCCCTGGCTTTCATCTTCATAACCGTCACTTTTTATTCAGTCGTCCAGAAGAACGAACCTTTACCTCCGGGTCGAGCAGGTAGCACATTATTTTATTTTCTGATTGTCCTAGTTGGCTGAAAAATGAAGATTTTTCCACAAAACTAGCAGATCAAGACCAGTTTTCTTGCGTTCACAACACATTGAAATCATTGTATTTACATGTCAAAAGACAAGTAGCATTATTTCAAATGCCATTAGTATATTAACTTAAAATTTATTAAGTTGTATTAGTGATTTGCAATACATGCACATATGTACTAAAACAATAATCCTTTAAATTCTTTTTAAATAAAAAGGTTTCGAGATTTATGTCTGGAGATTAACTTTGTCATTCAAAATTTTTCTCACTTTCAATTCTGTATTTTGACTGAGCAACAAGATATATCTGACAGTTACATGTAAAAAAAAAAGCAGTTTTGTTTTACCTAAAAATTGGCTTGCTTCACACAACATATGCTAACAAATTAGCTGTCAATATTTTACAGTAACAGGTTGATAAGCTGAACTCTTGTCTTGATCTGAAACAAACATTAATGTTTTAAAAGTCATGGAGGGACAGTATTATGTAAAATATCCCAGATAATGCTAATACTCTGGTGTTGATACTCTTAAGAAATAAGAGAATTAGCTAAATTAATTAATTTATCCTAAAACAATCTAAATGTAGGTAAATTTCTGATTTTTCATAGAAAGCTAAATAAGTTTCAAATAAAAACTGCTAGCTACTTTTAAACATGTTTTTATATGAGCCAAGAAAAGTTAGCTGACTTGGCAAAGTCTGTTTAGCTTTTGCTGGTTAAACAACTTTTTTTTCACATAAAGGTTTAACGATCTCTTAAAGCTAAATATCATCCAGGTGCTTTTAATATTAAATCAATTTTAATATTAAATCTCTACATCTTTCCTGTTTTTGTTTTACCAAAAACTTATCTAAATTAGTTTATCTTAGCCTATTTAATGTAAGCTAACATAAACTAAAACTAAGCTTTTCACCTGTTCAGTTTTTCCTACCAACTTGTCAAAATAGCTTTTAAAAGTTACATTAAAGACTAATAAAAAACAAAACATCTTATGTGAAACGGGAAAACCCAATTACCGAACTCGCTTTAGTTAGCTAAACTAGCTTTTTTTATTACTCTAGGTGAAACATGGACAACATTGAAGCAGCTAAATAAAGCAACTTTCAACGTTTAGCTCTTGTTACTGGCAAAGTCATTTAATCATAAACAACTCGGCTGTTATTTATTCAATTTTTTTTTTTTCATGTTGAAAAAATTGGCTAAATTAGCTTATCGTCTAAGCAAACTTAACAAAAACCCTCTTAATTTAATGTTAGCCACATCCTTTGCAGCTCAAAGGAATCTTGGAGTCCCAAAGAGACACGCTGACTGCCAGGCTGCTGGACACACGTATGAAAACAGGTGAATATGAAACTACAAAACACAAAAATATGGAAAAGGCAGTCCTGAGGATCTTAAACAAACGTAACGTAACTTAAACATCAGCTGTATGTGTGTACAGAGCTTTTGAGGACGATGACTCTGTCACCGTGATCGAGCAGAGCCCCAACACGTCAGACACACGGGCCCGACCTCCAGGGCCCAGCCTGGTCATTGTGCAGATGGAGCCAACGTTTGAGGAGATTCAAGATGTCTGCCACCCCGCAGTGGACCACTACTCAGTGACTGTGGAGACTCATCCTGAGCCCATTGTTGACACCAAGGTCTGAAATCCCACATGTGAAATTAATTTTACTAATTTAATCACCATTAGGCTTGGAAATTAGAGGGAACCTATTAGGCTTTCTTGAACAGGTTAGATCTATGGGACACACAAAACATGTTCCTCACAATTTTTACACAAAATCATTCTTAGATTATGAGATTTTAGTCTGATTTCAGTTCTGCCTATTTTGAGCTCCTTTCATAATGAGATGTTTTAGGGCGTCTGCTGCTGACCACGCCCCCTAACTCAATGTTTACACTCGCATGTGGAAATGGCTGCAAACAGATGTGCTATTATACAACCATATATCTTTGAAAAGCAGAAGTAGAGCCACCTGCACAATGAACAAAAATGCAGAAAGGGTTTCTGGTCGGTAAGTCAGCAACAAAACACTGGTCTTTTCCATCAGCCATTGTACAGCACATACAGTGGAAAAACCAGCTGACCAAACATGCTGGAGCTCCGCTTGGGTTGCTAGGTAAGGGGCTGGGTGTGACTGGGGTTGCTAGAAAGAGGTATATGGTGACTTAACAATCAGGAGGTTTTTGAAACGGGTAATTTTCTATACACCAATAAATATTAACTTAATGCCAAAAATCGGCTCGGTGTTTTTAGAAGCAGTTGAGACCCAAATGGAAATACAAAAACATAATAGTTCCCCTCCAACAAAATCATCAAAACGTTTTGGGGATTTCTTTTTCTTTTTTCCCCATTTTTAAGATAACTACAAGGATCCAGTTTACTCCTTTTCTATGGAAAAGGATTAGGACCAACAATTAAAAAAAAATTCTGACTTTAAACTCTAAATCTAATTTTGTGTCTGTCTATATCAAAATGAAAATGACCAAACATTCTCAGGTGTATCTTAATTATGTTGTTGGTAAGACTTCACTTTTTTGCCTGTCCCAAATGTATTTTGTAGATTTTTTTTTCTAGTTTTAAGACTAGATTAGCCTGATGGTGCATAAACAATTTCAACAATTTTGATTGTGAGATTAAAGTCAAAATTCCTTCTTTTTTTTTTAATGGCCCTGATCTTCTTCCGTATTTTTCAGTTTGACTCATCACTGGAGGAAGATAAAAGATGCAGTTTGTCGCACCCCAGCATCCAGCTGCAGTCCACTGAGGACTGGACGAGCATCTCAGGGGACAACCACAGCCCATGCCAGGACGCCTTTCCCCCTCCATCCTCTTTACCCTCTCGCTCCCCGTCCCCGCCCTCCAGACGAGAAGACGCTCTGCACTCCTCTCTGACGCTGCGCAGCGCAGAGCCTTGTGCCGCACCCATCCACCACAGCCTCAGCATCTCACACGGCAGCCCTCCTCTGCTTGTCTCTCACCACGTCTCTCTGGGCCTCACCTCTGTTGCTGTTGACGTCCAGGTCTATCCTGCAGCCTCTGCTTCAACGACAGTAAGCAGCAGCACTCACATCAACTCAGCTTCGAACTCAGCCTCAGTGACTGCACCGCTGTTTAGTCCTCCGTTGTTCAACAGCCGAGAGAATGATGATCGATCGACGGCCAGGTTACATCAGAGTAAGTAGCTTCAGACAGATGTTTGACCAAAGAGGAGACTGCGAGCATATGTGTCTTATCATAAGCAAACTTTAAATACTTAGTATGAGGGCTGAAACGATTAATCAATCGTATTAGTGATTAACCGATTTTTCAAATAATCGTCAACCAATTAAGTAATCGATTAATCGTTAAATTGAGTATACAGGCTCAAAAAAGGCCATTTGCTGAAAGAACAACATATTCAGAGCAGTAAACTGTACAAAAAATTAATACATTTTCCATTTAAGATAAAAAAAAATCTCCTCAAGTGACGTAGTTTTTGCTTCATCTGAATGAAATTGTGTAAAAAAAATCTATTAAGCACCTTTTGCTGTCCAGTTATGAATCAGTTAATCCAAAAAATAAAGATATAGCTGTACTGATAAGTCAAGCAGAAAGCGCAGAGCTTTTAACGTGTTGATAGAAGTATTCTTTAGCTGCAGAAGCATTGTTTACTACAAATGATCGAGCTTTAACTAAAAGAATGTTATGTTATTGCATTGTAGGCAATAAAATATTTATTTTACTTATGTATTTGCATCTTTTAATGTATTTTTTATATTGTATAAAAAAGATTTCTGTCATTAAATAAAAAAATGGACAATGTGCCAATTTTTTAACCAGATTAATTGATTAATCATCAGAATACTGATAGAACAATCGATTACTAAAATAATCATTAGTTGCAGCCCTAATTATATTGTATTCACATAGAAAATATGTTTACTTTAATTCATGCTGAGAAATTGATTTGTTGGTTTAAAAGTTACATATTGTACATCTTTAGACATATTTTAGTCTTTTTTAGTTTATTTAGCTCTTAACCACACACACACACACATAACAGTTCTGAGTTTCTGAAGTGTATTCAAGGTTTTTGTTTTGGATCTTGTCTGCTTTTTTGCTCATCGTCAACCCAAAAGTAAAAATTTTCAGAAGAATGTACAAAACAATAATATAAAGACACATTCTGATATATTTTAAATATATTCAGCATCAATCAGTACAATCATTAGATTTATTAGACGAAAACTTGATGTTAATTTGAAAGATATTACCTCTCTCATCCTATTTTCCCTATACTCGAACACACATGACTTTTTTTTTAAGTAGCCTATTTGTTTTTTGCCAGTGTTATATGTATGTATTTATAGTCTCTGCAGTGCTATGATTATTGATGAGAAAGGGCAAAGTAGTATATTATTCATCTCAGAGATGCTAAGTGTTGTTTAGATGCTGACTGGCAATAAATCATGAGTGGTAAACAAAGAAAAAACATGACATTAATGAATCTGAACGATATAATGAAGGAAAATAAAAATGGAGGATGCATTATTGAATAAAAATGTTTTTAGTACGTAAAACTTGTTTTGGGTAAAGCAGTTTTCTATTTTTTCATTTCTGCACCCTGGGGATAAATATCCTGGTTCCTTTTACGAATCTTTTTGTCTTTGAAAGTAATTTTTTTTTATGTATTTATTCTTTATTGTATATGTATATCAAGTAAAGTCCTTTAAATGTTTTGTGTTTAGTAAAACAGCCAAGGAATCCTTACTTATGACATCTCATCATCTCATTCTTTATAACAAGGTATTTGACTGTTACGAGATATTTTTGTTTACCAAAGGAGGGTCACTTTCAATAAACAGACATTACACCCTAAGTGTTGACTGAATGTTTCATGTTTAATGGGAGGTTTTAGCGAAGTACAAGTCAACAAAGTCAGCATAACTGACGAAATCTGAAGACACAATCGAGGGATATTGCGCCGTTACTTGGCAACCTCAGCCGAACCCAGCCCGTCACCTAGCAACACAAGAAGAATTCCACCACGTTCGTGGTGTTACCGCTGCACGCGCTGTACTAGAAAAGACGAGTGTTTTGTTGCTGACTTACCATTCAGAAACTTCTCCTTTTCAAAGATGTTCGGTTACGTAAACGTTGAGTTGGGGCGTGGCCAGCAGCAGCTTACTTGGATTTAAAGTGAGAAGGGCCCTTAAAACAGCTAAAACCATAACGGACTAGAATGCAGTCTCATTATGGTTTTGTGCAGAAAATGTAAGCAATGTGTTTTTATAGCCTATTGATTCATTTTAACCTGTTCATGAGGTTACCTTTAATTTTTTTTGTCCATTTCTGAAATTGAAGGAAGTTTGAAAAGAACCTGAAAACATCTCGCTCCCATTTTAGCATACTTTAGTAATCATAACTGACCTAAAACAACTTAAAGTTTAGTCTGTTTTCATATTAGGTCGTTATGTGACTTTATATTCTGTAGATCTATATGTCTGGTTTTAACTTTTTCATGCAGGTACGGGTTATTCTCAACAGCTACATTAACTTTATAAATATAAATCCAGTATGTAATTGGGCAAGAGGCGGTGGTAAGACCCTGGACAGATCGACATTTCATCACAGGGCAACACAGAGACAAACAGGGCAGACAACAATGCATACACTCACCTACAATTTAGAGAAACCAGTTAATCTAATCTAAATAAATGAATACATTCTGGCTTTGTTTTCCTAATGTACTGAAGAAAGGTGAGTGTTAAAAAGAGGAAAGAAAATAAACTCTAGCAGCAGAAATAATCACATCTTGAATGAAGAGTACACTAGTTAAAAACGCACAGTAGTGACCAAGATGCAACCTGCAGAGGTCAGTATGATCACATATGACATTAAATTGATTTGTAAACTGCCATTACCACAAAGTTTAGGTTGGATAAAACGTCTGTGAGCCCATTTGATCAAAAACTATCAGTTTTAGTTACCAGTAACAGTTATAAAAATGTTAATTTTTATACAATTTGCTACCCAAAATACCTGAAACTAACATTATTTAAAATATTGTCACAAGAAAATAATATCTGAATAACTTCTGATGTGCTGAAACTACTTGATTTAATGATTCCTCTGTTGTTCGGCACCAATTTCCTTGTCACCCATAAGCTCTTCCCCCAGCACAGACTGTCTTCTGACATGTCTTAAATTGTTGCCACTAATTTACATATGAAATACAGAAGTAACATTATGGAACAAACCACAGAAGTCTGTTCTCATGACTGGAGGCGCCGCTTTGCTCCCCGAGTGTCTGATTAACAGATTGCTCACTTACTTTTACTGTCACACAAAGGGGGCGGGGGTTTGGCACTACTAGTGGTGCAATGCTGTCACATTCTCATAATACAGTTTACATATTTGTATATAGTTGTAGTTTGTTAAAAAGAGGAACAATACACTTTTAGGACATTTCAATGATTTTAGTCACAAACTTTTATCTGAATGTGTAATCAATTTAGGCAAAAGACTTTTCACTTTACGACAAACTAGCAGGTATTAATCCAGAATTGTGCTAAAATATATACAATTTACATTTAAGATTTAAAAAAATCTTTGTCTATAAATATATTCTGCTCAGAACAGCTGAAGTGGCACAGCTTTAGCTTCGCCTTGTTCAGATTCTGTTTTAAAAAAAAATAAATCTCCTATCCAACACCTTTTGCTATCCATTAATTAATAAATGTAAAAAATAATCAACAGATCAACCCTATTGATATCTAGTCAAGCAGAAAGGGATGAGCTTTTAGAAGTATTTTTAGCTGCAGATGCAGCCTTTAAATCAGACTAAACTAATTTTAATCAAGAATGTTTTAAAGGGCCGAATTTATTAATAAAATGACCCTAAAACAAACTGTTAAAATAAGAATAACGGTTAATAACAGTGGATAAAAACTTCTTGAAATTAAATATTAAACATCTTTTCACCCTGATCTAATTTGGCAGATAAAACAATATTTAAGTACACAACTGTTATATCAAAGGTTTTATTTCTAGCAGGCCACATAAAAACTTCTGGGAGGCTGAATTTGGCCTGCGGGCCTGGAGTTTGACACGTGTTAAATGATCAAGTACACTAAAAGAATGCTATGTTACTGCCTTTTAGGAGATAAAACAACAAGTTGCCAATAAGACTATACTCTTTCCATAGAAAATACAAAACAGGAGAACTTGTGTGGAATAATGACTTTAATGGGCATCAGTTGAAACTTTGAATAGGCCTTTTAAAGACATGTTAGCTGCATCAGGAGGTAGACCTGCTTAATAACCAGTTTTCCACTGAATTAAAATGAACAAACACCTTTAGGATCAAAATTCTATTTTTCAGTAGACAGTTGTTCATTAAAGTTCGGTGGACGGGTTCCTCGGCTTCGCCTCCTCCTCGTTTCGCGGGACATGGAAGTCCACGTATGGACACCACTTGGTGTTCAGACAGACCAGTTTCTTCAGAGTCGATGTTTTGATGATGTTGAAGCCCGTCTCGCCTCCGAAGGTGCTGGGCTTCCAGTACTCTGGAGAGTTGATGGGATTCCCAAGCAGGCCTTTCAGGGAGAAAGGGGCTCCCATCTCAACCATGCTCTCTCCGAATATGGAGTTGGGGCGAGTTTTCTCCATCATGAGGCCGGGATAAAACTCCAGGGCGTCAATGTCACCGTAGAGCTCCTCTAAACCTTGAGCTGTTTCTTCATCACCTGTTTGCAGAAAAATGTTAAAGTTTCTAGTTAACAGATACAGATTAAAAGTTTGAATTTTTATTAATGTAATAGTCAGAAATGGAGAAAACAGCTTTGATTGAATGAGCTATATATATATATATATAGGGGGATAGCTTTTATACACATAAAAGCTATCCTTGAGCTGTTTCTTCATCACCTGTTTGCAGAAAAATGTTAAAGTTTGAATGCATTTTCTGACATCTTGGTGTGCATCAGTGCTGCGGGTAACCTCATTATATAGGAGGAATGTCTGAGTAGGCATAAAAACTGCCACATAATTTACATGTACACACTGCATCAGTAAGCTTTTTGTATCTTTATTAGATGGTAGCAGATTGAAAAACCACAGGAAGGTGGTGATGCAAACATCAGATAGGATGGAAAGTTTAGCTGCACCACAAATAAAGCAAAAGAAGTTTGAAGGTTGTTTTTTTTTTAGGTTGTTGCAGTTCAAAGTTGGGGTAATTTTCTGATACAATCAATCCGAAAGGGGAGGAACTGATTTCTAGTTAACAGATACAGATTAAAAGTTTGAATTTTTATTAATGTAATAGTCAGAAATGGAGAAAACAGCTTTGAATGAGCTATATATATATATAGCGTTATAGGGGGATAGCTTTTATACACATAGATCTTTTTAACAAAATATTACTGTAACTTTTAATAATTTGATCCAATAAATGTAAAAGCAACATTTTCTGTATTAACTACTAAAGTTCAGAGAGTCTAGGAACGTTTGATTTGTTTAAATTAGTTTTTTGTTGCACAATAAGAATACAGTGAGACACAAAACTTAAAACTTGAAAGCCAAGAGCCATTCAATTAAGCCTGATGTAACTTCCAGAAGTTTCCTCATTGCCTAAACCTACCACTATATTCAGAGTAGGAAAGCAAACAATTAATCGATTAATGGTTTATTAGATAAAGATTATTTCCAATCGATTAACTAATAACGCCCACATAGACCTTCTTTTAGTGTTGCAGTTTGGCCGCCATCCAGCAGAGGGCGCGAAAGCGAAGTGGGTCCGGTACAGAATTGAAGATGGCGGAGCCATATATGAATGCTGACAGAGAAACGGTCCAGAGTCCGTTGTTAGATAGGAAATGCACTTTATGCGGTTTTGTTTTAAAATATAAACACTCGACAAGCTCCTTTATTTGTCACCTAAATGGCGCTCATTCAACCTAACTGCGTGACGTAGCAGAGTTAACTTTCTCTCAAGCAAAAATTACTGATGTGATGACAGAAAAGCGGAGTGGATAACGCTGTGGCAAGTAAACTCTGCTGCCTCCTCAACACTCTCTTCTTGGAGGATTAAGTTTTTCAAATATGTTATTCTTTAAGCAATTAAATTCTACAGCTTTTCTACACCTCTCATGTGTCATTATGCTAATCTACAGGCCTATAATCATGGAGGGCATGAACGTTGCATGCAACAGATTTCATCAACTTCCTTTCACCTATATGTGTCCGAACTTTTTATGAATTTACATTTCACCAACTTACCAGTTAATTCATAAAAGGATGAGTACGGCTTCAAGTTGAACCTTTTTCGGTACTGATTGAAAGGTTGCAGGCGTGCAGCTCTGGAATCTCTGATCAATATTTCTGGGACTCGGAGCACCGCTTGGTGAATGTTGCGACCGCCGCCTATCTGAAAGACACAGTAAGTCTTTTTCAATCTTCTTTTTTTAAAATTAAAAATAAGAAAGGAAACTATGGGCTGTAGCACCCAGTTATTATACCTACAAAGGGAGATTACCCTTAAAGCAGATAAAACACCAGAAATTACTTCAGGAAGTTTTTTTTAAAGAGGAACTGAACTTTGATGCTAATTTAGAAAGATAAGCAGCAGTTTGTGGTTTTGAGAACGCCTTATGTTGCAATCATATCATGAACTTGAAACACTCACAGCATGTACGAGTGAGTTTTACATTCTTAATTTTTTTATTCAGCAAGTATTCAAGATGAGTGGTATGCAAATGATTTCTGTGCATGGTACAGGATTCTTGCATTTAAAAAGAAGTTTGGCTTTTGTGGGTTGAGAAAAGTCAAAAACAGACAAAAAACAAAACATTTCCGCACATTAATATACATCCTTTTGCTGAGTCTTAATCAAAAAAGTATCACTTTAACTCCAGAATTACTTAGAAATGTTAAAATGTATTTCATTGCTCAGTATAGTAGACTACATGTTGCATGACTGTGGCAAGACAAAGAAACCACAATTTGAGACATTGGAGAGAAAAGCGGCAGCTAAAGATAAACTTTGTGCAACTGTGGTTCTGTCAGTCGCTATTTCAGTTTATGTAAGCCTAAAGTTTACATTCAGAAAGAAACCTAACCAATCAGCAAACAGAGTGTATTTAAAAAAAAATCAACTGAGCTCTTAAATCATTTGATAATTGCTAATTCTACTGGCTACAAATCTTTTTTTGACCAATTATTTCTGACACATTAAAGGAGATACAGTTACTCATCAGCATGAGCATCATTACGTTTGGGACTTGATGGTTTGTTTAAACAGTTTTCATTCAGCATGGAACGATTATACAGCACACAGATTCAATTAATGTTTAAAAAAAATAGAATTAGGCGAACTAGTTTACATTTATTTAGGGTTTTCCATACAGGACCAAAGCTTTGCATACATATGTACAACCTGACTGACATTGGACCAACAGTTTCATCTCAAATTGAACTTAAACAGCCGTCTGGCATTATTCTGGCTCCGTATTTGAACATTCATCTCAAAGTAGCTCATTTGAGTTGTTTTCATGGAAAAAAAAAATAATTCAGTTTAATCATGAAATTAAGAAAAACAACAGGACTTTTAAGTGTCATTTAAAAACCTTAATGTTTGCCAGTTTAGTTTGTGCCAAACTTACTTGACTTGTGCTAAGATTATTCAAACTGTGTCCAAGTTTCAAAGGTTTTAGCAGTTAAATGTGGTAAAAATGTTATACTTTCTCTTTATGTCTGGTCTGAAAAGCATTGCTGGAAAACAGAAGCCTGGAAAACATCCAGGATTGGTTAAAATCTTATAAAACCTGATAAAACCAAGCCTGAAAATTCAGCTGCGATTACAAAAGTTTAAGTCAAAAACAAACAGAGGTGGTAGGATCATGATTGGGCGTTTCTTTGTTTCAGATAGGAATAGGGATTCTTTCAATGTGGATGAAATGATCAGGTCAAAAACACTGAGATTTTAAATAATTTGAGCATCACAGTCAGAGTGGACATTGAAATCAATAAAATGATAGAAAAGTACAATTTTGAATGACCTAGTTAAAGTCTAGATTTAAATCTGACAGAACAACATGTTTCCCCACAATGTGAATGATACTGAAAAGGCAGAGTGAACAAAATTACATTATAATTATATATTATATTAAAAGTAAAAAAGAGGGATGTTGACGGACTCTTATCAAAGCTGAATGAATAAGTTTCAGTGTTTACATTTTAGTTTTTCCACCTTTTTCTTTCTTCCCTTCTGACATATTTGTTTTTTTTTTGTTGAAATACAAAGGATATTTACTTTTACCACACCATATGAAGAAAGAGTTTTTAAATAACTTCCCTTTATGTCTCAATAATCTTGGATTTCAACATGGCTGTCTAGACTCATACGAGAGGAAACGGTTGCTAAAGTTAGTTTTTTAGACAAAACGTGAGTTATGCATGATCATCATGATTCCCACACGCAACAAAATGTAAGCTGCTATATTTTTACCTGTCCTGCAGACTGCCGAGAGAAAGCATCCACCAGCTTCTCCACTCCGTAACGCGTCAGGATGGAGGTGTTGTACAAAAACTGGGAGTACGGGATTTCTTCTCCATCGATGAGGAAGCTGTCCGGCATGAGCGGGTGCCAGTGGTAGAGGTGGGAGAACTCCAGGGCGATGCGGTTAGTGTACTGGAAGCGCACACCGAAGAGCAGGGAGGGGTCGTACTTCAGCTTTAGGTGGTAGCCGCTCAAGTGCTGCACGTACTCCTCTATTATAATGTTGATGATCTCACCTGGGAATTAAAGGTGACCTATTACGCTTCCTTGAACAGGTTGCAACAGATCTAGAGACTATAGAAAACATGTTCATTACATTTTTTTGCACAAAATTGCTCTTAGATTATGAGATTTTAGTTGGGTCATCTTGATCTCTGTTCAGTATGAGCTGTTTCAGGGCCTCTTGTCACTTTAAATCCAAATAAGCTGCTGCTGGCCACGCCTCCAAACTCAATGTTTACACTCTCATGTGAAAATAGCTGCAAACAGATATGCAGTTATGCAATTATACATCTTTGAAAAGCAGAAGTGGTACCTCCTGCATAACCAATAACAGTGCAGCAAGTTTCAAAGCTAATTTTTTTGCCTATGATCTGCTGTAGGTCAGTACTCTGGCAGCTTTTCAAAGCAAGAAGTTGTTTTAAGCTATATTTCAGATAGCTGAATATATGAATATTTCAGTGAAATGATCTGATCAGCAGGTGGAGTACATTCACCACCTGAAAACCATTCAGTGCCCTTTAGATCAACTTCCCACTTACCACACATGAAGCACACAGAGTGAATGACCAAATCATTTGTCCCACGACAATTTAAATCTACTTATGTGGGTTTGATTCTGAACTAATTTTGTTTTTTTTTTTGCTCTCTGTAATATCTGCACATTGAAACTACTGATAAATGGATGAGTAGATCTACATAAAAATACCACCCATGTTTCTGCTCCACATTTGTGTAACTTCATGTACACAAAAGAAGTTACACAATTCATGACCACAGTTTTTCACAACTAGATAAAAGTTTAAACTGGTATTATGCTGCATCTTTTGCGCGGTCTGTCTTTTTTGTAATAACAAGTACTGTGAGAAAATGACACAGAACAAGAAAAAAATCTTAATCTTATCTATCTTAATCTTATCTTAATTTTGGCTTCATACCAAAACTTTAAACAGGACTCATGTCAGTTTTACTTACATGCTAGGAACTGTGAAGCATTTATGGGAAGCTGCCACATCATGAATAGACTTTAAAATTATTTGTGTGCTTTTAAACAGTTGATATTGTTGCCATATTGTTAAATAACATGCCATCCAGCACAGTCATTGCTTCAGTTAGACTAAACAAATGAGTTAAATTTGGGAAGTAGCGAATAAAAAGCATGACTCATTCAAAAAGCTCTAAAAGTCATTCAGAGTTGTTTGCTAGCTGAAATAATAAAACAATCTTTTTGTCCAGATTTTCCCATGAAAAACATACAAATCCTTTTTGTCTGTCTCAGATTGGTTTGTTGATTTGACATCAGGATTATTTTAAATCTGTTCAGTTGTTTAAAATTTAACATCTGGTGGAGCATAGCTTTACATCTAAGCCAGTGGTGTCCAAACTTTTGTCACAGGCAGCAAATTTAAACTGCTGCTGGGCCACAAAATTAAATAAAAAACACAGAAATTTGTTTTATTGGGTCCTTTTTGTTTGTTTACTTTTTGTTTGTTTTGTTTTACCTGCTCATGTTTGTTCTGGATGTAAACAAACATTTACATCCACAAACAGTGGAGAGCAAAAAGACGATTATTTTCCTTGCCATCCATAGCCGCACTGGCGCCATACATCAGATTAACTAAATGAAACTTGAGGATGTAGATATTATTAATTTAGTGCAGTGCGCCACAGTAAAGGAAAAAAAATAATGCAGAAAATCATTGGAGAACAAGTCAAAACTACTTTTATTCTTTTTCTCGCTTTCTGTGTCAGCTATGCCACGCACAGACCAGTTTCCATAGCAACCGACTGATATCTCCACGCGTGTATCAGGATTCAACACCAAAAACACGCAAACATTTCCTACACATTGAACAGAACATTCAGTCCGTTGAAGTATTGTGTTTTCAGACTTGAAGTTTATTTTGTGATTATTAATAAGTGATAGTCTGAACATAACGGTATTTAATTAGCTAGTTGAAACATCTGCTCTACTGACGAGCTGTCAGAAAGTCGGTATGTGGATCACCTTATATTTTTTCACTCAACCGAAATCCACAGCACCTCTACATGTTAAGTTTGTCAAAGTCAAGCTAGCATAACTGAACTACTTCCCACTCCCTCGTTATGGTTTTTCTTAATTAAAACTTCTTTTTCATGACTTTTTTTTAATCTAGTTGTCATAGTGTTGACAGTTAGTAGCAAAGCACTGCATCCCTTTTTTTGTATATTATGCGTTTAAGATTTACCGTGTTAAGTTGACAACTTGACAGCTAAAACCGGTGGTAATCATCGTTAGCGAGCGGCTAACTCTGCCCTCCAGCAGGGAGATTAGGCCGGGTTCTGCCGCACCTGACGTTACGTTGCAACGTGTCTATTTTGTTGGCAAAATTTGTATCATTCCTGACTTGTGGTCGTGGGCCAAACAAAATCATTTCAAGGGCCACAAATGGACCCCAGCCCACACTTTGGACACCCCTCTTCTGAGCAGGTTTTAGATACTTTTCTCTTTCATATCATTCACCTCATGTATATAATATAAGCAGAATAAATAATAAACCAGAGTAAATATTTTAAAATACACGTGTCATACGCACCAATAATGATGAGTCTGGTGGTCTGGAAAAGCTGCTCGTCATCCCAGGTCGGATGTTCGCCCTTCAGGATGTCACACACCCGGTTGTGCTCCCTCAGCCAGATGGTGGCGTACATGGTGAGGCCTGGGACAAGTCCGAACACTTCCTGTCCGATGGCGAGCTGCTGCTCAGCAGGGAAACCTTCAGGGTACACCATGTCCACTGGGGCCTCAGACATGGTGGGAGGGTACATCTCCCCGTTGATCAGCTGTGGAGTGTCAATCAGGAGTCATTTCACCAGCAATTTCTTTATCAACTTAGCTTCTTGTGCCCTGATGAAGACCTCAAACTGTGGCGATTTCATCAGATGAAACAACATCTTCAGGCAGAGAGGTTTTCAGATAAGCTGGCTTCTCCTAGACCAATATTTGAATGTACGATAATGGAGTTTCAGCTACCAGCAGTGACGCCATCTTAAACCACTGTTGTCGTTATCTTGACTTATTCCAAGAAGTCGACAAGTAACAGGATATGAGAGTTTTCTTCACGCCGATGTCACAGCAGGTACAGAAGAACTGAAAATTGTGTAAAACTAATGAAGTTGTTACAAAGTACAACACATTTCAATATTTTTTTTTATTCAAATATATATTATAATTTCAACTATTTCCTCTTAACTATAAATCAGTATTTTCCCCGAAGGACATTAGTAGTGTTGTGTTCCTCAAAGCTTTGAGTTTTTTCAGTTTTATGTCTACGTTTTGTGTATTACAGTAGTATATGCATTACATTTTTATTTATATCACCTTAGTGTTCTGTATTTAATAACTAATTGCTTCTCTTGTTTGGTTTGCAGTCTTCGTATTAAGTTTAATATGTAACATTTTCTCATGGGCCACAAAATGTTTCATTTTTAAAACACAAATGTTTTGTTTTGTTACTTTACATGCTAAATAAGCTAAAAGTGAAATATTTTGAGAAAATAAATTAAGTAGTCTTTTTGCAGAAAATGGATTTGTAAGTCATGCTGGATGTGAAATATGAAAAAGGGTCTCACGCATATTTAGATAGATAATTAAGAATTGAAACATAACTTTTCTATTTTTTTCCTTTCTGACCACAGAAACTGCTGCTAAAATAACTTTACAGAAGTTGCGCATTACAAAAAGAGTTTGGAGTTGACAGCTAAAATATCAAGACAATGTTAAATTAAAGGACAAACAATTAGGGCTTTGACAGTGATTAGAAAACAAAAATAATGTTAACAGCATTTCACTCAGAATGGTAGCTTGTTTTGCCTTCTGATAAGAATATCAACTATCAATATGTTTATTTCAACTTTAGTAATGTTAAAAGCAAAATATAATGAGCACTGAAAAATAAAAAAGAAACAAAAGCTAAATTTGTTGAGGCCAAATTGCAAATATTACATGTTGACAGAACTCAAAAAGTTATTTTAGAATAATTGTGTCTATTACAATATAAGGGGATAAAGAGGAAGTGCCTTAAAGGGCTGGAAAATAAATAATATCTATCGTGATGGACATGTGATCAATATCAGTATATAATACATATGATGAAATATTCAGTAATTTCCCAGAACTGCACAGCATTCTGGGGGATGTAGGCAGAGTAAAGGCTTTGGCCTCTCAACCTCTAACGTTCAGCTAAGAAAGATTGGCGGCATTAACAAATCCACTCACTCTTTGGTTACCTAGCAACAACTTGCTGAGTAACTTGTGGTTGCCTAGCAACACCCTGCTGAGTAACTGGCACTCAGCAGTTTAAAGTTATACCACTCATAGCCTCATAACTGCTTAAAATTTAAAAACAACACTGTGGAGTGAAAACTGGAAAAAAAACAGGCCACCAGTTTGGCAGTATTTCAGAAATTTAAAACAAAAATCTGATCAATAATTATCGACATCGACTGATATGAAACACTTTCATCGTGATTCGTTTTTGAGCCATATTGTCCAGCCCTCGTAGCTTTTATCTTATCAGTGAATTTAGCTGATATTTTTTTAACATGAGGGTTATGGTGATAGATTATTTCCATTTTATTGCAGCTAAGCCCAAAGTTACGTGATTGATCACAGATACTGAGGTGAAAAAACAGACTAAACAGCCCGACTTTACATGTCCAACTATTACCTGATATTTTAACTTTCCATCTTTATGAAGCCGAAGCTGATGCTGCCTTTCAAGCTCTTCTCCATATATGTTGCTTGCATCTACCTAGTTGGATAAAAACACATAAATCAGGTATTAAACTCAACAGGTGCTGACTACAACCAGATCTATGTTGCTTATTGCTCTCTTACCCCATGCCCCAAACCCTTGGTGAATCCTACGGGAGCTTTGTGACTTTTCTTGAAGAACTGGTGGGTGAAGTGTTGAGCCATGAAAGCAAACATCAGATTGGTTCCCTGAGGATCTGGCCTGAATTCCTGCCTTTTAAAATATTTCTCACAAAACTCCTTGGGGTCAGGAAGAACAGGTTTACCTGTGAATTTATGCTCAGTTTAAGATTTCATTGGGGTTAACTGAGTGTTAGAAGTTGTAAAGGCCTCACCTTTGGTTCCCATTGGCAAAGGGCAATCTTCGGGTACAGGAGGGAGGAGGCGGGTGTAGTAAGAGATGTTGTTGTACGACTCCCAGCTGATGTACCCGTACTTCGTGTTGTAAGTTGGTGGACTGGGAATAAGTTCATTTCTGACTGTAACAGGAAAGGGATTAGCTTGTTTGCATGAGTTTTCAGACAGTTTTCATGTTGCAACATTTCTGAAAAGATACAACTGTTGTGCCAACTGAAAGGGAGAAAATACAAAAATAAAGAATGGCTTAATGGTGATTTTACATTATTTCTCTGTATGTTATTGAGTTGAACTTTGTTCTTTTTGACATAGGAAACAAGCCGTCTTACAATTTTTAGTCCAGAGACTAAATTGTCTCTTGGACAATTTAGTCAGGGGATAGTCAGACTTCTGTCCCCTGAAAAATGTTTCCAGGATTAAAGGACTAATGTCCTTGCAAGATCTAGAAAAACTCATCCATGCGTTTGTCTTTAGTTGAACTGATTACTGTAACAGCTCTGCCTAAAAATCAGACAGCTGCAGCTGATCCAGAACGCTGCTGCTAGCGTTCTGACTAAAACCAGGACGATAGAGCACATCTATCCTGCACTGGCTCCCTGCAGCTCAGAGAATAAACTTTGAAATACTGTTTATAAACCATTTACTATTTACATTTAAGTCAAACCAAAGCTTACAACCACAAAGTCCAATGTCCAAAATCCTAAATTGCAAACTGAAGAACATAAACATAAATACACCACATAAATAAACCATGACCATTAAGATAACTGAGCAGATGAACCAGCAGTGACTCATCCAAAACCCTAAACCAAATGAGTAACACCTGAAACTTTGTGGACGGAATGAGCTTTCAAGAGCTGAAACTACGTGCTTGAAAAGCAACTTTTGATTTCCCTCACTATTCAGATCTCTGGATGGATTAAAAAAATAAACCTTCACCAAGCGTTTCTCATCACAAATGAACAGAACTAGAAGAAAAATATTTGTCAATATCTCAAAAATGAACTGAAGTACAGGATGTAAAATGTTGCATTATCTGTTTCAGTCTAAATGTGTTTTAAAGACTGAGTGGTTTTGACGCCTTAACTTACCAGTTAGCACGATTCTCATGAAGGTATCTCGCAGGAAAGAGTTGTTGACGATGGTCCAGAACCACTGGAAATTTGTCAGGAGGAAATGAACCACTCCAGGACCGGGCTTCAGCATCAGATAGATTCTGGTCCAGAACTCCGCTGTGCAGAAATAAAAGCAAAACGTACCTTTTAACTTTGAAAAAGCACCGTTGGAGAAATATTTAAGGTGCTATGCAGACAATAAACCATAAAAATAGTTTCATTAGAAGTTACTGAACCACAAATTGTCTTACGAGTGGTGCAGTTTTTTCCGTGGAAGCCTGTTCGGGTGCAGTCACAGCTGTAGCTTTCTGTACCGAATCGCACACACACACCTCTGTTCTGACAAGGGTAGTAGCAACAGGGATTCACTGGAAAAAAGAAAAATAATGAATAATTACACTGAGGTACGTCCTGCTTAAGCAGCTGGGTGGATATTTGGCTCGTTAACCATTTAGAGAACTAAATCCTAATTTTTAAATAGCACTGTCCTAACACCATCAGTAGCAACACAACAAAACAGAAATCTAACAAAAATGTACAACATTACATGAAACCAAACAATTTTTTGAAGATGGTTAAAGCTGCAGTATGTAACTAATACATATTTTTTACATATTTGTTAAAACTCACCATGTTGACAGATAAGCTGTGAAAGCATCAATCTCCTTCACCTACTCCCTGAGCTACTTTCTTGTCTAAATAAATACAACGCTCCAAGGCAAAAACAACCAATCAGAAACCAGACGAGGGTTTAGTGCTGTCAATCAACCTCATGTAGTCGCTACTTAATGTATTAATGGTTGAGAAACAACTTACTGTTAGAAGAAACCCATTTATCCACCATCATTTGTGGGCATGCTAACTAGCATTAGCATTAAAAACAGGCTATGCTAGCTGCAGCTTAGCAGAAAGCAAGGAGCTCTGAAGCTCCAGTATGTCACTTTTATTAAAATTTTTTTTTTTTTCATGTCTGTTAAATTCGCATTTATGTCATGACTGTATAAGACAATTTGTGAAAATTGAGCTTCTCTGCCTTCTCCCAGTGCTCCCAGCACTAACTACAGAAATACACCTCCCAGTCAGAAACATCCAATCAGAGCCAGGAGGAAGGTCTCAGCGCTGTTAATCACTCTCCTCCTCACCTCTTCCTGTTTGCTCTATGCTAAGCTACAGCTAGTTCACCACAACATAGGCTACCATGAATGCTAATGCTAGTTAGCATAGCCACAGATGATGGCAGATGAGAGGTTTTCCTATAACAGTAAATTTGTTTTTATACCATTAACACATTAATCATTGTACAGGAGGTTGATTGACAGCGGTAAGACCCTCCTCCCGGCTCTAATTGGTCGTTTTTGACTGTGAGTGGTTCAGACCGCAACAGTAACTCTGAAGAAACTCATTTCTGTAGCATCTACAAAAATGAGTTTGACTTTCTTACACAGATCATCTCTCTGATTGGTGAGAACGATTTATCTCATCTGTTTAAATAAAGAGTTTGAGTTGGCAGTTCGTCACAGGACAAGCAACCACGCACATGAGGTAATTCAGAGAAACCATGACTGATTTATGTGGGAAGAACGTGATGAAGAACCCAGAGAGAACCCAAACATGCAAAACTCCATGCAAATTCAGATCCAGGACTTTCCTGCTGCATGTCAGCTGTTCAGACATGCAGCGGCTCCACAATGGAGTCCTTCTTGCATCCACAGTGATTAATTTGTATAAAACATAGATGAGGACACAGGAAGCAAAATTTAACAAGGAATTACATCTGAAGTCAAATATAGCTGCTCCATTTAATTAATATTAAAATTGTATTTTTTTGGTGTGAAGTCGACATATTTGGAACTTGTTCAGTCCAACTCTTCTTATTTTCTCGTCAGCTCAACACTTTTTCTTCACCCTCATTTCACTCATTTTCTGCATTCATAAGTCTGAAGTTACTCTGGTATGACGTGACACGGCTGGCGCAATGACTCAGTCAGATAGTGAAACCAAGCTCTGACACTAAAGAGCAGCATGACAACACGTTTTGAAACACACTCTGCATCCAGGCCTTAAACTCACATCAGATTGCTTCCTTGTTTCCCAGCAGAACATTTATGCCCAGTCACCACCAACATCTAGCTTCACCAGGAAATACCAGCACTCACACACAGGTGGCAATGCTTGAACTCTAAGCTGTCGCCATTTTTACAGGAACTGGCTATATGCACAGAGCTGTTGACGTCTATTTCTCACAACCCAACCACTTCCACATATCTTTAACACTTGCTGTATTCGGGCTTCCTGCCCTGCCTCCTTACAGAAGTTCAATGTGATAATGAGACTTTTTATCACATAGAAAAGCCCCATGAACAACAGTAACGAGGTTTCTAATAGTAGAATAACTTAAAGTTGACTCTTTGGCATTGCTTTTAAAAATAAGTCAGTCATAAGTTCACTGTAGCAGCTTTCCAAGATGTTGCACATCTTTTCACATTTTGCCACATTTCAACTACAGACCAGCTGTATTTTATTGGGATTATATGAAATAGACCGGCAGAATGGAGGGGATTTGCAGGAAAATACTGTTTGCATTTTGATACTCCCAAATAAAATCTATTATTGGAATAATTTTGTGTGCAGTTAAAGAATGGCGCACAATGGAGCTGATGCAGATGGACATTTACAAAAGTTTTGTTTTTAATTGGCTATGTTTTTTTTGTTTGGTTTTATTTTATATCATATTAAGCATGGCCAAATGGTGACATTTTATTCAAATACAAATTAGTGCATCACCCATTCATTAAAGCATTTAGGGGTGAGCAATATGGATTTTAACCATTTTATCATCATATTTTATGGTACTGTCATGATAATGATAAAAATAACTATTTATTACATTTTTTTTTTTGGAACAAATGTTGGAACAAATCTATGAAAACTAACACTGCACATCAAACTCGGTGATGGCAGAGTCATCCTGTGGCGATGCTGTAAAGGCCTGAGACTGGGGTCAGAGTTCATCTTTAGGCAGGATAACAGCCGGAACACACAGTTTCTAAACTACATACAATACAAATACAACCTTACATGTTATTTCTTATCTTACGCTGCTGAAACCTGTGCATGTTTCAGTTCAAATACTTAGGATTAAATTTCATCCTGAGTACATTTTCCAGAATTGTTTTTATTGTTTACTTGACCTCAATGCTGTTGGTATTGCAGCGGGACAACAATCAGACAAACACCAGCCATCCTGCCTCTAAATGGCTCAATAAAGATTATCTTGGAGTGGCCTAGTTAAAGACTAACTTAAACTGACTGTCTGTGCTCAAAAATCTCAAATTCTGTCTGTTTTAAAGCAATTTTGCAAACAAAAGTGTGCCAAAATTCCTCTGTTCCTCTGTTTATATTTACTGTTTATCTTTTCCTGATTTTAAACTGGCTTACAACCTTTAAGTGTGACTCAAAAAAGAAAAAAACAGAAGAAATGTGTAATTTTAAAAACTACTTGCCTGCACTTGACTCAGCAGCACCTGAGGATGATTTCATCAGCAGCAGAACCGCCAAGATGGAAAACAAGCCAAACCCTGAAAACGTTTACAGGGAAACAATAATGATGCAACATCTGCAGTTCATCCAAATTGTGTAATTTGTACTTTTAGCACTCACCTTTCATGCTTGCTTGAATTAAATGAAAGTTGTCTGGAGATGTTTCACAGACAGAGCTGTTCTGACAAATGGTTGAAGGTTTCTTTCCTCCATCCGACTGTCTGAGTCTCACTGGCTTTGAGATACCAAAAGTGGGCGTTCACCCTGTGCCTTCCACTTCCTCTATTTAATGATTTTAAACACAACCTAATGCACTTCAGAGTGTTTCAAATTACATTTTATATGCTTGTTTTTCAAGACAAATTGTTCTCCTGTTAAGAATAATAAGTATTTGGCATAGAGATTATTCAAATGAAACCAAAATTGGGTGCAACTTAAAAAACTTTTCATTTATCTATTAATTCAAACGCACATCAGCTGTCAGTTGACAGAATCAAAGAGCTTTGTCTCCCCCTACTGGCGAGTTTGATTTGTGTAACAACCATTAGCGAAGAGACTGACTCTTTGCTGCTGCATAAAAATCATCTGCATAAACGGATCATTTTTAAACATTTACTGATTACATTTTTTATGCTGCATAAAAATGATCGGCATAAACATGACCCAAATTAATTTTTATACTTAATTTCTTAATTTGATACCTAGATATTGTTTTTTTGTTTTGTTTTTTTTGCAGTAAATGCGGCACTGATAAAAATAATAAAAAAAACAGAAAATGTGGAAGTTGGTATGGAAGTACACATGTGTCACCAGGATTTGAATAAAAAAATGGCACTTAAATTTTGATGTTGCAAATTTTACTTCCTCTTTCAGTGTTGAAACATAATCACAATACATTTTTAGCCAATTTTCTAATTGGTGACGCACCAATAAGAAAATTTGGGATAAAGTTAATAGTATTGCTGTTATGGACGATAAATAATACGGAGATATTATTTGAGATAACATACTTTATACTTACTGAATCGACATCATGTTAAAAATTGAGAAATATTGCCCAGTACTGACCATAATGCAGATTTTTCACACGTCACTAAATTTATAATGAAATTTTGTCAGAAAGTTTATTTTTGTTTCCAAATGTGCCCCTTTTGTTAAATCATAAGTGTGTTGTCTCATTAAAAATGTAAAGTATGTAAATCTGCAGATGTGTCTCTCTACAAGAAAAAGGTGATAAAATCATTTTTAGTATTTATTTGGCATTAATGATAATTCCAATATGTACGGCGTTTCAGTTTTAGTTACTTTTTGTATTCTGCCTGGTTTATCTTCAATAAATCGCAGATTATGTTGATTATGTATCAGTTTCTGTTCTGCAATAGCTCCCAACCAAAATCCAATGTACCCTTAAAAGTAACCATGGCAACCAACAAAGAAAGCCTCTACGAACGTGGCTTGTAAGTCTAATTTCTTTTATTGCAAAAATAATAATAAAAACATACAGTTACATTTATTTTATTTTTTATTGATTATTCCACTTCACAGAATTAAAGTTAACATAAACAATGTTTAGAAATTGATATTTCTGGCATTATGTTCCCCTTTTACAACTTCCAATTTTCAGTCTTTTCCTTTTTAAATTAAATTAAGAGAAAAAAAACTCATGTAATGATTTAACCAAAAAGTGGACTAAACATTAATTTTAATATCCTAAAATGAACGTGAATTTAAACATGTACTTTCCAGCGTATTTATGTAGCATAAAAATGGATTCAATCAAATTAATATTGCTTGATTTGTCAAAATGGGTCAGTTTTGACTAAAATACAACTTGCATCACAGATTTTCGGGATTATGATCTGTCTTTTTTCTCTTTTTTTTTCTTTTTTTTTTTTTTTTTGCCAATTTTGACAAATTATCCATGCCAGAATCAGGAAGAAGCTACGAATCTTTATCTTTCGTAATGTCTTCCCAATCTGCCAAACACATTTTTGTCATTTGTGGTCAACATTCATCACATGGGGCTTCAGACTCAACATAAACCAGTTTCTTCCCCAGATAGTCCTTGTTGGACATCTTTTCAATTCATTTCTTTTTCAAATACCTTTCTATTTTATATATATATAAAATCAATTTGCAGACGGCATTTTTTTGGAAGCATTTAGGATTGGACCAAGATTTCTGTCTTCAAAGACCCAACAGTATTTGTGTTTCACTCTCTTTCTTAGACATGATTGATGTGATAAAGAATGAGACCCATCAGGAACTAATTATCAAATCAGCGTTTCCCGCCTTACGAGCACGGCTCCTTTTGGCACGAGCCTCCTCTGCCCGTTGCCATGGTGAGGCTGGCGCGGGCTAGGCCTGCTGCTTCCTATGGCTTTTCTGGTAATTGAAATCAGATGCTCCCCTGAGTTGAAACCTGTGCCGGGAGTAACCTGGAAGCATTTATTTTACGGAGAAGATGTTTAGTTAAGCCACGCTGCGCTCTGTAAACGAGGCTCTGGTGATAAATACAATCGGTGAAAGCAATGGAGGATGGTTCCTTCTTCCTTCCCCCGGTTCAGGTTACAGATTAGCAGGCTTCCTGTTCAGTTGGAGAGCCGTCCAATCCGACTCTACACAAGTCTGGCAGCTGCAGGTGATTCTAACTCTTCTAAAGTCCACCGGTGGTCTAATCCAAACAATTAAAATCTACTCAGAACTAATCTAAACAGTAGATTATTTAAAGTGCAATGACAAACCACCTCCAAATTCAGCACAATGGTTGCATGTCTCAGTCAATGCTAGCAGCAACCATAAAATATTATAATTATTAGGGCTATTATAGATATAAAAAAGAGTAAATTTCTACCAAAAAAACTCTGAAAATTTCTGGGGGAAAAAATTTTAACTTTTAGGTTTTGAAAGTCAAAGATTTGCTAGAAAGCACTGAGAAATTTTTATATTAATCTTAGAATTTCTTTTCTAAAAATTTTTATTTTTTTTTTTTAATTTGAAAAGTCAAACGTTTTCAACTTTTGGAACTCCAGAAAATTTCAAAAGTCAGAAACTTTTTTATCTTAGATATTTCAGATATTTCCAAGTTCTTTTTCCAAAGAGCTTTTATCTTGCAATTTTTTGAAATTTTAAACTCAGAAATTTCCCAGTTTATTCTGAAAGAATTCTGAGATATTTCCCCCTCATCTGTATTTTCTTCCCCTGCGACTCCCCCACTCGACTCCTTCAGACTAGCCAGCAACAGTTAGCAAACACATCAGCTGAGCTCATTATACAAGCTAAATCTCAGTTCAGTGCCGGTAAAGACGTTGTTAAAGGAGCGCTGTTGTGATGACGACCTGAGGGCGGAGTTTCAGAAAGAACAGGAGTTTTTAAAGAGACAGAGGCCCAATTTGAAGGCGTTAAATTACAAAGTAAAATTTCTTTTAAGAAATATTTGATATATATAGGATTTTTACAACTGAAGGTAACATAGTTACTTGATTGTGGTATAAAGTGGCACAATGTGCCCGGAAAACATAACATTTTAATCAGCCTGTGCCCTATAAGCCACTGTAACAAACAAATGTAAAATGTTTCTGCATGCTAAACAGATTCATGTGTTTTTATTTGGCTAAACAAACAGCATTGTTATTCAAATTATGGTCCACTGCTTATTGTAATCTAAGACTGCAGTGCATTTATATAAAATATAAATTTTAGCGTGCCCCCCCCCACCAGACATGGCCCCAGCAGGAAGGCTACTCTGAGCCCAAACCCTTTAGGTTCAGAGTAGCCTCCTAAATGCTGACAGTGGTAAATGCGCTCGGCCTCCATCACTTCTCTTTGCATCTTCTGTTGCCATTTCCTGCCCCACCTTCCACCTTTCTCCGGGTTGATTCCCAGCCCTGTTCACCTTTCCCTGACTCGACTCGACTGCCGCCCCTCTCTCCGAGCCGCTGGGATCAGCAGAGCCGCAGGATATTGCAGCCGGCATCAAACTGAACACGATAGGTCCTGCTTAAATAATCCCAACGCTGAGTCTATTTGAAGTGACAGTTTAAACACTTGCACTCAAAGCTCAGCCGATCGAGGGAGGAGGTGTTGGAGGAGGCTGGGTGGGCCGAGCGTCGGCTGACCTACAGGGTTTTTCTTTGTGATTAGGAACCCGTTTAGCTCTGATTGCTGCGGGTCACTGCAGGTGAGTTGGAAGGAAGTAATTTTCCTTCTGGAGCTTGTTGCCAGATTAGGTAACAGCCTGATCTCTGACTCTGACCGGAGAACCTAAACAAATCCGGGGCTGAAGAAAGGAGTTGGGTCATTTTCATAGACTGAAACAACCGATCTTGCTGAATATTTTATTGACGTTAGAAGCCATTTCTAAAGTCAGAGAAGAGACATTGTAATGCAAGTTAAAAAAAAATAAAGTTTTGTAGTTTTGAATGTGGCCTTTATGCTTCCTTGAACAGGTTAGGCTATCTATGTCTATGGGCTATAAACATGTTCATTGCATGTTTTGCACAAAATCATTCTTAGATGATGAGATTTAAATCTGCTCAGTTCTGCCTATCTTGGTCTCCTTTCAGAATGAGATGCTTTAGGGATTTTTTCACTTTAAATCCAACTAAGCTGCTGCTGGCCACGCCACCAAACTCAACGTTTACACTCGCTCATGAAAATGGCTTCAAACCGATTCACAATTATACAACCATACATCTGTAAAAAGTATTAAATTAGTAGAGCCTGCTCCAAAACACTTGTCTTTTCCAGTAGCCATTGTACTGCATATACAGCGGTAAAACCAGCTGACCAAATGAGCTGGAACTCCACTTCAGTTGCTAGGTAACTGGCAGAGTTCCACTGGGGTTGCTAGGTAACAGGCTGGGCTTTTGTAATAAAGATCTAACATTTGATCAAAAGCCTAAATTTGGAAAATGTTATTTGAAGTTGAAACCAGATATTTTCACAAACCGAACAAAAAGACAGACATTTTTTCTCACTGTCTGATGTTAAATCAGGCCAAAGTTTTTTGTTTCCGGTTCAAATTACAAAAATTATTTATTTTTGCTAAATGACAGAAAACTTAGCAAGAACATTTTTTTAGAGATTTTTATTGTGTTTAAGCATTTAATTTGAGCATGAAGGTCTTTTACATTAACATGATTTATTTGGATAAATATGCATTGTAAGTTTTAGTGTTTTAGTTTTAGAATGAAAAATACTATCAAGACATTATTATTAGTAATAAATTATATCATTAATAGTGAAATTAAATGGTCTTTGTTAGTTCATTTGCATTGCTCTTATCTCTAAAGTGTGGTGCTGGAAAAGTTGAAAAACTTGAAAATGCTTAAAAAGTGCTTGAACTTTGGGGGGAAGACTACAATCCAAAAATATTCATACCCCTGGAACTTTTCCATATTTCGTCACACAGCATCTGAGATTAGATTAGATTAGATTAGATTAGATTCACACAGGTGGATTTATTAGCAGTCATCAGGCAACTTCTGAGAGAAAAGGGGGTTGAATACTTTTGCACACCACACTTTTCAGTCTTTTATTTGTAAAAAATCTGAATTGTATACCACTTTGCTTTGATCTATTGCATTAAAGTCCTTAAATGTATTTTTGTTTGTGACAAAATATGGAAAAGTTCAAGTTGCAAGAGGAACAGTTTTTCTCCTCCAAATATAGAATAAAATCATAAAAAGGAAGAAATGTGTTTTATCATGTTTTTATTTTTATTTGCTTTTCAGAAGCCAAACATGGATGCATTTGTCTGGCTCTCTCTGCTGTAATTTGACTACATGGCAGGCAGCCACATGTGTGCTGTGTTGAAGCTGATCCAACCCACTTATATGAACTGATGCCAAAACACGCTTCCTGTAAATTAGGTTTTTTTTGTGCATTTTGTACCTTTGATCTAAGAAGAAAGTTTCTTTTCTGTGGAATTTAATGTTCTGTAATTTATTTTCCACTGATCACAATAAGCTGTTGTGGCATGTAGCCACTGAGGAGGCTGATGTGTTGTTGCAGTTTGTAGAGAACAAAAGCATGCTCAATTCCCCAGGTGGATGCAGAGGAATAAAATAAACACTGCTGAATATTTCCTGTAGCCAGAACTGATAAAAGTGTTTGCAAAATGTCCACAAAAGTCAAAGCACATTAATAAAACAAGATTTTGGATTTCCATATGCTCTTCAGACATCTGGATCTCTGGATTGCGTCTGTTTTGTTGTGCTAAAGCAAATTAATTTGGGGAAACATTAGATCTATTGGTGCACTTTCACCTGGTTGAGGGAAACCTTCAGCTCCCAGTTCGCCCTCCTGTGGTGGGGCGGATCAGCTGCTTCCTGTCTGCATATAAGACACATGCTGTAATCCCCTTGATAAATATCAAACAGAATTTAGCAATCAGCTGAAAGCAATTTGCATGTCTGTGCTCGAGCCAGCGGCTCGTGATTTTCTCCCCTGTCATCTATCATGGACCACACGCCTGGGCCAAAACACACAATACTCCCAAATTGCTGTCATATGGAGTGCAAGCCCAGAAAAAAAGCCCTTCATTTTTCCTTGTCTATACTTCAAATAAACTTGCATTTGTTGAATATTTTGAGAGAGATTTTTTTTCTTTCAGTGCAACTTTTCAGAGAGAGCGATGGGGTAATGTGCCATTTCCTTTGTTTGTTGAAAGCTTGGCTGCAGGACTGTAATCTAGACGGGTTTGATCTCGGTGGACGCAGCCTGTTGAACGTTGGACGCTGCTGGATGTCGAGTCTGGAGACATCAAATTCATCTCCAACAATCAAACATTTACAGACTCGGTTCTCTTTGTTTTAGCCACATATCCCTGTTTCCTTTGTGGTTACTCCTGGAAAATCCTGAATTTCCTTCTACGCACAGCATGTGGTTTTAAACTACCATCTTAAACACATCATGTACTGATTCTATTTTTATTTGTAATGAATAGAGAGTTTGATGATTTTTCATGATGCATCTTTGAACTGTACAAGGCGATCAGCTTTTGGTTGAGTTACAAAGGAATTCAGATTTGGCTCTTTGACTTTAAAATGTGACCTATTATGTTTCCTTGAACATGTTAGGATTGGTCTATACAAAACATGTTCATTACATTTTAACACAAATTTAGATAATGAGATTTTAGTCTGGTCAGTACTTTGATTTCCTTTCAGATTGAGCTGTTTTAGGGCCTCTTGTCACGTTAAATCCAAATAAGCTGCTGCTGGCCACGCCCCCCAACTCATCGTTTTAATTCACACATGAAAATGGCTGCAAACAGATGCGCAATTATACAAATGTGCATCTTTGAAAAGCAGAAGTGGAGCCTCCTGTGCAACCAACCAGTGGTTTCTGGAGGGAAAGTCAACAACAAAGCACTTTTATTTTCCAGTAGCCATTGTACAGTGGTGCTAAGTAGCAACAAGAGGCCCTGGAATGTGGCTTAAGATTCAGGAGGTATTTGAAACTGCTCATTTTTCAGACACCAAAAAACATTAACATTTTTCCAAGACACAAATGGGTGGGGTTTTTTAAATGCTTGAGCTTTTTGTAGAAACAGTTCAGACCCAAATGGAATTACAAAAACATACTTTTGCACAATAGATTCCCTTTAACCTTTAGCAAAATAAATATGTTGCTTCCTTCAGACATTTGTCAGTAAAACAAATCACAAAGTAGCAAGACATTTTTGTTGAAAACTTAATTCGCATTAACATATGTTGTTAAAGTATCATGTTGTTAAAGGTTACTGTTTAAACATCTAATGTTTGAATCCCTGAAGAAGACTGCAGCGGCATGTTCCTTCCTTCAGCCAACATGTCAAACAGAAAATCATCCATCCTTCTTGTTTCAGAGGCGAGCATCGACATAAACCAGGAATGAAACTCAAGCTCATTTCCTAGTGTATTAAGCAATCTGTAAATATAAGAAACGCAAAGCCCAGAAAAATGTTTCTGATCTAGCATTGCTGTCTGTAGATGACTTTTATTTTTGCAATAACCTGGCAGTGATGGCAAGAAGACAAAGCATAGAAAAAAGGCTCATATTTGTTGCTTCCACCTCTGGTCTGTATTTTTCAGATGCTTCTTTTTTGCCACAAACCTGATTTTGATGAATGGATCACTAGTGTTAGAAAAAGACATGCAGAAGAGAAGCACTGGTGGATTTTCCTTTTTGATGTTAAGATTGAAGATTGTTTTAATGTTTTCAAAGTATTAATTTCCAAACAAAGACGCCATAAGACAGGAAAAATGTAGTTTTCTGTAACAACCAAACCTTTTGTGGTTTTTGATGTCCTGCAGCCGGTTTCTAAAATATTTAAAGTTTGAATCCTGGAAAAGACTTTCACAAATTGTTAGAATAATTCTTGGTCTTGTCATCATAACAACTCTGAAACCACATAAAACTTTGTTTGAACTGTAACAAATCTTTGAGTTATAAATGATCATCCAGGCAGAAGAGTCAAGTTTCATCATTTCTAAGGAATTTCTGGTCCTTATGAAACTGGATGGATGGATGGATGATAGACGGATGGATCTTGGATGTAAAACTGACCTAAATATTTCGAACTGGTTTTAAAAACTGTGGATCTGGTTTTGGGTTTAACTGGGAGTTCTGGGATTGGTTCCTTCTCCTGGACTTTCAGCTCTTAGTGAATCCAAAGCTGTTACACAAGCATTGTTACTGGACTTTGACAAAAGGTCCCCACCTTCGGACTCGGGGCTTCCCCGTTCTCAGAGTTGTACATAAGACTTTGTCCGCATGTGAACCCGCGCCTCCGCTCCGCCGTCATTCGTTGTTTACAATAGCAGCGCTCAATCTGTCCTCTGGGTCTCATTCTACAGACACAGTTATTCAGTAGGTTTAGCAGTTTGTGTTTGTGTTGGCAGTTCGTTGGTCACTTATTGTTTGTCCGGTCGAAACTGCTACTGGTGAACCGTCTGCAGATTTTATCGCAGCTGAGATAGCTTATCCTTTAAAACTTGAAATGAAGAAAGAAATATCCACCTGTAATTGGCTGCCAATGTGGTTTATTTACATACACTTTCAAATTCAATTAAAATCAAAGATATTTTATTGCTCCCAAAGGGAAATTAAATAAAATTCATTTGTGAATGTAGTTGTTAGCCGTGTACTTTGAGTGCGAAAGACACCTGAAATTTTACATCTTCTTGGCTCTGTTGGTATTCCATACAAAGGAGATGCACTATAATGGAGCTTTAACAACTGACTGAACAGCACAAGTTATTTGTTTACATAAAGATATGCACTCACATCAGTTTCACTGAACTCCTAAATTGGTGGCACAAAGAAAACGCCACAGAAATGAAGTTTTAGAGCAAAACTGTATTAAAAAATGCCTGGATTTAGATAACCTCATCTTTAAAAAATTTTGATTTTTAAGAATCATTTGAGCAAGCAACTTTTTCATTTCACTACTTTAGCAAATAACATGCTTCATAACATTTTTGTGGGTTGAAGAAGTCCTCAAATATCACTCAATGGATCCACTCTACACTAGTGAGAAAATGGTCAAAACCAGTCAACAATAGCCCAAACTGGTGCGTTGGTAATGTCACTAAAGTGCAGCGATAATGGAGGTGAAATAACCAGGTTCCCCAGTCTGAGTCCTCCTCCATCAGGACCAGTTCACTTCTGCTCTCAGGTAATTACAGCCGAAGCACAAAGAGGCTGAAGAGCACTGTAGGAACAATTCAAGCAGAGTGAGACGATGACGTTACAAAATGCTGGTCAATAACCATTAACGTCTCATTGGAGGAAATTTTTTCTGTACAATCATCAAACATGTATCTCTAAGAAAGTCTGAAAAAACGGGAATATTTCAAAAAGGCCACAACTTTATGGGTGTTTTTACAACAGCTTATAATCTGGTATTCCTGTGATGTTAAGAGATAAAGAGGATTACAGTAATAAAATTAAAGTATTAATAAAATTCAACAATGACTGAAGAGTAGCAAAATGTAAAGCAGTAAATGAAAGAGTAATGTTTTTAGTTCAGATTCAAGGGTTAATACACCATTCAGCTCATGGTGTAGGAGCTTTCCCTGGTGTAACTTCTACACCAGGGAAAATAAAATAAAACATTTTCAAAATTATATATATATATATATATATATATATATATATATATATATACAAACATTACAAGACTAACAAAAAGCAAAAAAGGGGGCTTATTGATCTACAAAATAAGATAAGAGAACAAATAGCAACAGAAATAATAAAAAAAATAAAACATCACCTAATCAATTGGTGTCACAACAAAATCAATGAAATTGTTTAACATGTGGATTAGGTTATATTTTTTAGTTTAGGTCTAAATCCATAGTTTTCTGTGCTTTATCCTTTTCTTGTCATCATGTTGCACCACATCAAGCTAACAATGACATTTTCCATTTTTTATAAAACACGTTTCATATCACTATAAATGTTTCTTGAGCTTGTTGCAGTCATTTGGTCTTTTGGAGCATAATTAAGATACTTTAAATTTCATATTTCATCCTCATCTAAAAAATTATTCTATTTTCTCAAAGTCACTGAGAAATCTTTATTATCTATTTGCTAAATGATAATAGAAATGTAGTTGGAGAAACGAATGAATGAATGAAAATTAGACCAATCAAGTTCAAATGTAATAAATATTATAAATATCTATTCTATAATGATCTGAGTAAATTAAAGAAACACACAAACAAGTACTAAGATTTTCACGTGTTGATGTTAGAAGTACTTTTACTGCAGATGCATGTTTATAATCAATCTTTCATTAAAAGTAATGGTATTTTATTGCTTTTTAGGCAATAAAATGTTTATTTACTTATTTTAAAAAGGAGTTTGTTTATTTGCATCTTTTAATGTATTCCTAATACTGTATAAAATAAGTTAACTGGTTAAATGAAAAGTCTGCAAAATGTACCAATACTTTATCTGATTAACTGTCAAAATAATTGATGGAATAATCGATTACTGGGGTAATCAACAAGGCAATCAGATCGATTAGAAGTGTACGGAGAAAACATTTAAAGAGGCAGTATTATGTAAAATGTACTTTTTTAGCTTTACATCATGTTATAATGTTCTTCCTTCATCAAAAATGCATCTGGAAATTTGATTTTATTCTTTCGTGACTGTTTCAGAAATCCTTTAATCTCCATGGCAGCCATTCAGCTGCACAAAACGTCTTGGTGGACCTGGCCCCGCCTTCGAGACGCAGCTCCTCCTCAGAGCTGCAGCTTCCAAACTACCAGCTTCTGCTTTGAGGCGCTCGTCCTCCGTGACTCCACCATTCAGCTCCTTCAGACTAGCCAGCACAAATTAGCAAACACCTGGTCAAGCTGTAGCACTACGAGCTACTTCTCAGTAAAACGCTGGTGAAAATGTTTTTAAAGGGTTAATAGAGGAGCCATGTTGTGACTTCCTGAAGGCAAAGTTTCAGAAAGAGCAGAAGTTTTTAAAGAGACAGAGACCCAATTTCAAGGCATTAAATTACAAAGTCTAATTTCTTGTAAATCATATCTGATATATTCAGCATCTTTATAACAACTGAAGGGACCACAGTTACTTTATTGTGCTATAAAATGGCACTATCTCCCTGGAAAACACTTAATACTGCCTCTTTAAAGAGAGCTGAACAATCAGTCCTGCAGTTAGCTCCTACACCAGGGAAAGTTAATTAGCTTCATATGTTTAGAAACAACACATGTTGTTCAGTATTTACCCAGTTTGTGTTACCAGTTTAGGATGTGTGTTTCCCAGTAAAAGAGGAGGCGCAGCATCACATCCTGCCTCTGCTAACTGGGTGTAAACTCTGAGTCCAGGCGGGAGATCAGATCAGTTCAGGTCACAGTGCGTTGCTCCAGTCCCGCAAACTTCCTCTGCGTGGATCAACGTTGGACTTTCTCTTCACCAACCCACGGATTTATCTGGACACTTTTTATTCCGCCTGGAGAAACTGTTTCACACCCCTGAATGATGTTTTCGCCGCATTTCGGAGCTCCTCTGTCTCTGAAGTTTCTGCAGACCATCTCATCTCGTTTCGCTGCCTCCAGTGTTTACATCCAAGCCGGTAATTAACATAATCTTGCATTCCTGTTAATTTCGAGAAGTGAAGGACAACACGGGGTCCAGATTGCCCCCCAAACGCAGATTTTTGGCACTTTATGAATGCAGCTGTAATCACTGAGGGGAGCCTGGAGTGTCTAAATGGGTCCATCACGAGAAAAGAGACAATCAGGCTCCTTTATGTCTCGAGATCAGCAGCAGTTTCTGCGCATTGTCTGTTATGAATAGAGCGATCTCCAATTGAGCCTCTTCACTTTGGAGATTTTTCGATTTTCGATTATACAGCTATTGAAATTAGGACGCGCCGCGCCTCCCCCCTTCCTCAGCTTGGTGGCGCGGCTGCCTCCCCCTGATTGACAGCTGAAATTGACACTCGGGTTGCCTCTTATCGAGCGCTGCGTTTCAATCCGCCTCTAATTGCACATATAGTGCCATCCTTTCTTTTCACCGCATGTGATTGCAACACGCAACCTTCCGTTGCGCACAAGAGGAATGATCGATCATATATAGTGTGTTTTTTTTATGTCTAATTGCATCGAAATTTCTTTTGTTGCCAGGGTTTAAATGCAGGAGAAACTGTAAGACGTTGTTTCGGAGCGGGTGTAGCGCTGGTTGGAGCAGAGATGCGTAATGCGCAGAGAAAACTGGGTCTCCACTCCGAATAGGAAGCGACCAAGACCCGAAAATGGTGAGTCACAAACACAGTAAGTTATTTTAAGTATTCACAGGAGCGACAGAAGAGATGTAGTGAAAATGCTCAAACATTTGCAAAAATGACAACTAAACGCTAAAATAATAATTGTTATTCCTTTACCTCAGTGCGTGCTACTGGAATTGTAATGATGGAAATGGATAAATTAATTTCTGCTTTTGTCTGCTTGCATCATATCTAAAAAAAAAAACAGCAAGAAAAAACTGAAATGAATCCACATGCTATAAGTAATTTCTGTTTTGTTGGTTTACTTTACTTACTGCTGAAGCAATAAATAGCGTTACGCGTTTCCTCTGCTTTATCATCCATGCATCATGTTGCTTTTAATTAAAAAAAAAAACATTCTAACTTTAAAACATAGGACAGTTATAATCTAACAGTGTTAATGGTCGGTAAACTAATGAAACAGACTGCTGTTCATAAGTTAATGCCTTAACTGCTTGTTATTCTTTTATTCAAAACATTTTCTTGTTGTAAATGTTTTCTGCAACAGACAATCATATAGAGCGGTTTATGTGAGCTTAAAAATTAATCTACAGCTAAACCATTTCATTGTTATTTGAACCATAGTGCACCCAAGATGTACTTAACCTGAATTTTGCCTCAAAAAATTTTATAAATTAAAGTTGAACAAGCTTTTGAACAATACGCTCCGGTTCTTAATTTTTAAATGATGTTGTCTTTCTTACATTTTAGTCATCGCTAAACAGGTATTAGGTTTTGTTATATAAGGAAAAGACATTTAAAATAATGTAAATTAAAAAAAACTAAACAGATTTAGATGTTTTCGCAAACTTTAACAGTTTTTTCTGGGGAAGTTGGCGTAATTTCTATAAAATGTGATTTAATAGTTTTTAGAACATGTAGTAAGATTTAAAATGAAAGGAGAAGAAACATCGGACGCTGCTTGGCAACAAAAAAAGGAAAAGAAAAGACAAAAACCGAAATCTGGGTTGTTGCGCACGCAGATTTTTATATATGTATATTTAGTTTTCACTTTGTCCTCGGTGCGTCCTGCTCTTTTTAAAGTGTTCTATTTTATTTTGTGGATCAGTCTAAGCCGGAGGTGAAGAAGGAGTCCGGGGAGTCCAGCCCGCTGGAGGCGGCCTGCCTCTGCTCTCCTCCTGCGGCCAAGAACCAGTGCGCCAGCTGCGGCTTGGAGATCCAAGACCGCTACCTGCTGAAGGTGACGCATTTTAACCTTTATTCATTTATTTTTTACCTCAATTCTGAAATTATGCATTCTTTTTCTACATTTAAAGCAATCGAAACGTCATTGTTCCGCCTTGCAGGAACTTGACACGTAAAACAGTTAGTCTGAAATGTGTTGCGGGAAGGTATGTTTCTGCAAACTGTTCGTTAATTAGCGCATGCGTGTTGCATTTAATTGTGGCAGGTGAACAACCTGAACTGGCATCTGGGCTGCTTGGAGTGTTCAGTCTGCAGAGCGTCGCTGCGCCAAAGCAGCAGCTGCTACGTCAAAAACAAAGAAATATTCTGCAAACTGGATTATTTCAGGTAGGAACGAAAACAAACAAACAAAAAAGCGGCTTTTGACATGTATCTTAAACACTAACGTGTTATTTTTTTCAGCTAAATTTACATTTGTGTTTTGTAAATTAATAATGGATAGCTACACGCATCCCAGATTTAGATTTAAAATTATTTTTATTTATCATGTGTTAATTACAACCAGAAAATAACACAAAAGATAATGAAATAATGTAAAAGAACAACTATTTAAAATCTTTTTTTATTTTATTTAAAAATGGGAAACATTTTTAAATCCCTTTGTATTCTCATTTTTTGGGGGGATTACAATCCTTAATTGTAATCCCAATTTGCTTATTTGCTTATTGTAAGTTATTTCTAAGTCTTTGGGGTTGGAAGGCCTCCTTGCCATCACCCTAATTTTTAGCTTCTTTTTTCTATTAGATTCAAAATAATATTGCTAAGATATTGGTAAAATAAAAGATTACTTCAAACATAAACATTCCTGTCTTACCTGGGATTTATTTTTAAATACCTTTTAATCCAATTATTGTTAAAATGTTAAATTAATAATATCTTTAATTTACTGAAGCTAAATAGATTTTTGCTCTCACTATTTTAGATAAATAATAAATCTGTCTTAAAATTGTTGTTTCATCTTAAAACACATTAAAAATTTGTTTGTGGTATTTCTGGAACCCAGTTAATTTTTTTTAAACAACATTCCAAAATTCCTTATAAAATATGTTTTTATAAAGGTTTATTGGCTTTAAAATTAATAAAAATAAAAAAACAAATCAATGCAACCTTTTTTAATTCTACAAAATGGCCCTAAATTATGAACTGTTGGATTTAATATTTACGTTTGTCTCTGGAGTTTCGGTCTCCTTGAAAACTGAAGGTAAATCATTTATTTCGCTCTAATTTAATGACTTGGTTTATTTTTCAGATTGTTTTCACAGATTATTAATTTTGGTGGTTCAAACCCAAATTAATTGACTTATTAGAGTTTGACCTGCAGAATGAAGCATCACATCCATCAAACCGATGTTTTAGGATCTGATCTCAACTCTCTCTTCACTGCAAAAACACAAACTCTTACAAAGTATTTTTGTCTAATTTCTGGTCATTACATTCAAAATAAGACAAAACTAATTCATAAGTAACTTTTCAGCTAGATTATGACCTTATTTTAAGTCAGTAATTCCTTAATATTGATTTGTAAAAGTATTATTCCCACTGCAGATTATTTTATTTGTAACATGAGAAAATGTCTTGCTATAAACAAAATAATCTGCCAGTGAAACTACAGTACTTTGTTTACTAATATTAAAGAGTTATTTACTTAAAACAAGCTCCTATATTTTACTGAAAAACTGCTTATAAGTTAGTTTTATCCTATTTTAAGAGTAATGAGATATTTAGAAACTAAAACAAAAATAGTTGGTAAGATTTTGTGTTTTTGCAGTGTATTGCTTTTGTCTTAGTTTTAACTCCTTTATCTCTGCAATGTGAACAAAAGCATCTGCTGATATTCTGTATTTCTTTTCTATATTTTCCATTATGTCACAACAGACAGACCTGAAGCTGGAAGTTTATTTTCTCTTTGTTATATAAATGTTTGCTCCACATTTTTAAAGCCTTTAGCTTCTCTCTCTGCATCGTTGTAGTAAATATTTTGTTTTGCCTTGCATTTTGCCTTCCAGGCTCCAGTCTATTTGTCAAAAATTGTAAAGTAGAAAATCTCAAGATTTTCAGATTTTAGTTTTAATTTCTGGTACTTTATTAATATACTGTTGTTTATATTGTTTTTTTTTTATATTTTTGCAATCAGTGGATGATTTATTGTCACCTAGCTCAATGTTTATGGCAGCTTCCTGCGTTTACTGTTGAGTTTGATAAAGGTGAGCAGCATTTACATTATTTTTATGTTTATAATTTATTCATTTTATTTACATTACCAAGAAAACAAGAAGAGCATTTTTATAATAACTAGGTGGGATTTAAATTTGCAACATGTGTTCCAGTAACATAGCTAATTGCACAATTCAAATTCAAAAATACTTTATTGATCCCAAAGGGAAATTAAATAACCCTGAGTAGTTCTGTCAATCAAAAATGTTATCAATAAATAATTGTCCATTAAGGATTTTACGATTGTTTTTGTGTTTCTTTGTAATCAAAATCACAGATTTTGTGGTGCTAATTTAGAAATGCTTGTAAGGAGTTTTTATGATATTTGCGCTAATGTGTGAAGTTAAATGTGACTTTTTATTCCTTGCTGTAACTATAACTTGACATCAAGCAAAGCTGAGGCAGCAGTCAATTAAGCCCAATGTTTTTGACCAATTTTGACAAAAATTTGCAGCAAATTCATCAAAAATGTGGCGATCTGTTGAGTTTGTGTGAACTTTGTGGATTTGTGAAAAACTGGAGGGACGTATTGATGTAATCTGGAGTCTAGAGGGCCACATAAAAACCTACAGCGGGCCACATTTGGCCCCCGAGCCTTAAGTTTGACACCTGTAATGTAAACACTAAAATCAAGTAAATTGAATAAACTTTAACTTTACTAGCATTGCTAATCAGCACAGATTTAAACCAACTGTATCCGTTGAATTAAATCGGATTACTGACCAACCACGGCACATCCTGACCTTTTGACCTCTTCCCCTGCAGTAGGTTCGGCACCAAGTGCGCCCAGTGTGGCCGGCAGGTGTTCGCCAGCGACTGGGTGAGGCGGGCGCGGGGCAGCGTCTACCACCTGGCCTGCTTCGCCTGCTTCTCCTGCAAGAGGCAGCTGTCGACTGGGGAGGAGTTCGGCCTGGTGGAGGGCCGGGTGCTCTGCCGCAGCCATTACGACATCATGCTGGAAAACCTCCGCAGGGCCGCAGAGAACGGTAACCCAGCCACCAAGCATCAACCGCAAACTATTAGAGAGCTACCGCCTGTAGGGAGGCGAGAAGTAAAACAATTAATCTAGATGTTTATATGAGATGTGCAAGCATCATTATTTTTGCTTGGGGGGTTTTTTGTTGGGAGAATGCTTTAAAAATAATTTTGCTAAGTTTGTGCAGCTTTTGTGATATTATCAAATGATAAATTCAACTTTTATTAGCCTTTAGGTGTTTAACGTTTAACATGCTTAATTAAAATTAACTTAAAGTTTGATATGATCACTATTTGGCACTCTTATTTTTGATAGACTGCAAAAACAAACAATAACAACACAAAGTACTTTCAATCTATTCCGGCTCATGATATCTTAGTACGCTTGAAGTAAGACAACATCTTAAATAAGTAGCTTTTCAGCAGCTATAGGAACTCGTTTTGAATCAATAATTCCTTAATATTTCACTTATAAACTGCTAGTTATAAGTGAAATAATGAGACAATAAATTTTTCAAATATTATAAATTAAAATGTTTTGATCCAATGGCACTTTTTTACCAATATTTAAGAATAATTAAAAAAAAAAAAAGCTTTTGTAGTTGCTGAAATGTTACTTGTAAGTTAGTTTTGTCTTATTTCCAAGTATAGTAACATAAAAATACTTTGTGTTTTTGGAGTGTATCCAACAAAAGAGTGACAAATAGTGATTATATTTCAAAGTGATTTTTTAATGATGCATGTTTTGTGTTAAACTCTTTGTGTTAAACTCAACCTCAGGTGTTTTTTTCTAAAGCATCATAAGTTTTTTTTTTCTCTGAGCTCTTTGAGGCGGCCATGTTGTGCTGTTATTTTAATACAATAAGATTTTTAGTTACTAACAACAAATTCCTTCTGAAGACACTTTACAATCAAACCCATTTTGACCAAATTTAAATAAATGTTGAATTGATCACTAAAAGGATTCGTTTCTGTTATCTGTGCCTCATTTCATTGCAGATTAAGAGCGAAATAATAAAATATAAATCAAACACAGATTTAATTTTCCTGAATTTTCTCACTTTGTCTCTAATTCTTGAAAATATTTAATATTTGCTTTAAACTGTGAATGTTTGCTACAAATTACCTTAATTATGCTCCATGTTTGGAGAATCGTTACTATCTCAGTTTAAACATTTCCTTCTGCATTCACATAATCTCCACATAATCTGATGACTGGATTATAATCCGCTTGCTTCAAAGGGACAGGTCTGACTCTGGAAGGAGCGCTGCCGTCAGATCAAGACTGCCAACCCAAACCAGCCAAAAGGGCACGGACGTCCTTCACAGCCGAGCAGCTGCAGGTCTGTCTCCGCCCTCCAGCTGTCTCAATCTGAGTTTAACCCCCAGCAGTTTGTCGTTTAATCTGGATCGTCGTTCTGCAGGTCATGCAGACGCAGTTCGCTCAGGACAACAACCCCGACGCTCAGACGCTGCAGAAACTGGCAGAAATGACGGGACTGAGCAGGAGAGTGATACAGGCAGGTGTTGACATTACTCAAGTAAAAGTGAAAAGTACCGCATAGTAATAATACTCCTAAAAGTAATTTTTTTCCAAAAGGTTACTCAAGTAAATTTAACTGAGTAGATGTAACTAGTTACTAGTTACTCAGATGAGTGAGTTTTTAGGTATTTATTTTCTTTGTATTTTTACACTAGAGGATATTTATATGACTTTTTAATTTGTCATATTTTTTAAAGGTATTATGCTTCCCTGAATAAGTTTCATGGATCTATGGGCTACAATAAACATGTTCGTTACATATTTAGCTCAAAATCCTTCTGAGATAATGAGATTTTAGTCTGTTTTGATTGAGATTGAGATTGAGTTGTTGAGCCTCTTGTCACTTTAACTCCAAATAAGCTGCTGCTGGCCACGCCCCCAACTCAACATTCACACTCACACCTGAAAATGGCTGCAAATAGATGCACAATTTTACAACCGTACATCTTTGAAAAGCAGAAGTAGAGCTTCCTGCACAACCAACAAGAATGCTGCAAGTTGTTTCTGAGTGGTAAGTCGACAACAAAACACATTTCTTACCCAGCAGCCATTGCACAGTGCATTGTAAACCCAGCTGGTTAAACTGCTGGAGCTCCTCTTGGGTTGCTAGGTAACGGGTTGGGCTTTGCTGGGGTTGCTAGGTAACAGCCCAGTGCCCCTGGAACGTGACTTAAGATTCAGGAGGTTTTTGAAACGGCTCATTTTCCAGACACTAAAAAAACATTAGCTCATTGCCAAAAAAAACAGCTGGGTGGGTTTTTAAATGCTTTAGCTGTTTTTAGAAGCAGTTCAGACCCAAATGGAAACATGAAAACATTAAAAATGTAGATTTTGCATAATAGGTCCCCTTTGTTAACAAGAAAGATTAATTTGCTGTTTTCTGGTGTGTTCTTTAAAACATCTTAAAGTTTAGGTAACAACTCTCCAAATCCATCTAAGAATCTTTACAGCAGAGTGGAATAATGAGTCCTCCATGTTTAGCCCAGTGAGTCTTTGGGTTTGAGGAGGTCGTTACGTTTGCTCCACGTTGACGCTGCCTGTCTCCGTCTCCAGGTTTGGTTTCAAAACTGCCGTGCCCGACACAAAAAGCAGCCGCCGCCGCAGAGCAGCAGCTTCCCCCAGAGCGCGCCGCTGTCCAGGATGCCGCCGTCGCTTCCAGAGGATCTCCACTACTCCTCGTTCAGCAGCCCGGACCGACCGCACCTCCTCGCTCTGCACGGATACCTGGACGGTCAGTGGCACGCCAGCATTCCTGTGAAGTGGATTTTTATCATTATTAAGCAACATGTTCAATTTTGTTAAAACAGTGAGGGAAATGTTAAGATTTTTTTATTTGGCTTTTTATTAAACTGCAGATATTGTTACAAATGAAGCCTCTAACAACCAAATTGTATTTGTTTTAAGTTTGTTTTTTTTTTTACAAGAGATGCCAAAAAAAGTGGAGGTAACGTTTTGAAAACAGAGTTAAATACAAATTAAGTAAATTTAATTCCAAAAGATTAGGAGAAAACTATTTTGGCAAGTAACACATGCAGATTGATTGTTGTAACTGTTGAAAATAAAAATGCAAAACATTTATTCTCAAAACAAGAAGTCTGTCTCAGCAGTTAGGAAGCAACTTTGTTAGATTTTTGTAGAGTCTTAACAGATAAAAGACAATTAAATCATCTGTAATTTACTGATTTCATACATGAGGTTTGGTAGAAAATTGTTTTAGGAGAGAATAAGAATAAATACAGATGTTCTGGTTTATTATGCTCTATTCTAGAGATTAACAGATTAAAAACAGTTAAATCATCTTTAATTTATCAATTTCACACATTAGGTTTGGTAAAAATTAGCTTGTGGGCAGGCGAACACAAATAAATTAATATTTTCTATTATTTCTGTCTTCTATTCTACGTTAAAGTGTTTTATCTGATTTATAAAGACCCTCTGTTGTGAAGTGGTATTATTTTCATATTATTATAGTTTCAAATGGACTCTGATTCTGCGGGTCTCTGAAGTGGGTCGAGACGCTCTTCCTCCCTCTTTCTCCCTCATCATCATCGTCTCCAGGCTGAATTGAAACGGCGTTTTAACGTTTCTCCTTCGTTTCCAGCTCACCCCTTCTCCGTCCTCGCCTCCCCCGGACACTTGACTCATCCCTCCATCGCTCTGCCGCAGCTTCCCATCAGCCGCTGACCCTGATGATGTCACGGACGCCTGTCGCCACGGTTACCTCCGTTTCAGCTGGTTGTCAGACTGTTGAGCTGAACTGTGGTGAAACCTTCAAGCAAACATTGGGAATATTTTTTTTTTTTATCTTTGTTCTAAACGAAGCACAGAAGACTTCCTGTTTTTGCTTTTTTCACTTTCTTCCTGTTCGTACGTCGGGCGGTTTCAAACGGCAGAGTGGAGGAGCATTGTAGCAGTACGACGGAGAAACCTCAGCTTCTTTTTTCAGGATGAGCACATTTTGCAGCTTTAATGTTGTTGGTTGTTGTACTGTTGTCAGAAAAACGGGAACTCTTATTTATTCAGATCTAAACCTCTTGTTTTCAAGGCACTTTTAAAGTGTCTCTACATGGAAACATTCAGTGTTTGTAAATAAATCGCATCAGATCTGTCACCAGGTTTATTTAATGAGCAAAACAGAGACTGATTTTATGTGTGTGTGTTTTGAAGGTCATAGAAAAAAAAAACAGAAAATAGAGTCAGATTGTACCTGCAGTGACTGTCAGTTTGACCTCAACATCCTGGTCATTAAACCAATTTAAAACCCGTCACTTACAGGAAATAAGTGATAAATTAATTGAGCAATCAATTAAATCCAAATTCAGTTAAAGTGTTGCCATCGATTTGTGTTTCATTCAGGCCTTTATGAGCTCATTTAAGATGTATTATCTACTGCTGTTACAGTGATGAAGACCTTAGATGCATTTTAATGATATTATTTGGTTTTGATGTTCCAATATGGATCAATATGTCTTTTTATTTGTTCAAACCCTGAAAAACAGACCAGAAACTGAAACCTGATCTAAAAAGATTAAAAATGAAAATCTAATCTGTTTGTAAATAATTTACATATCATTTATTTGGTAGATTATGACATGGAAAACAAAAACCCACCAAGGCTTTCAATTTTATGTTTTTATACTTTAGAGGTTAAAATTTATGATTCTAGACATTTACACTGCAAAAACACAAAATCTTACCAAGTAAATTTTACCAAGTACAAATACCTCAGGACACTTGAAATAAGACTAAAATAACTTAAAAGTAAACTTTAAGCCAGACATAGGGATTGTTTTAAGTAAATAATTCCTTATTATTGATTAAAAAATAAATTTGGCTTCAACTGCAGATTATTTTACTTGTAATGAGACGTTTCCCATGTTGTAAATGAAATAATCTGCTAATTGAACAAGTATATTTTCATCCATAGTAAGGAACTATTAAGGAATAACATTCGGAAAAGTTACCTGCAAGTTAGTTTTGACTTATTTAAACTGTACTACGATGTTTTCTCTAGACAGTAGACCAAAAATGGTGTTTTTGCAGTGTATATAGACAGCATCAAAAATGATAAAATGAGTAAAATGTCAAAGTTCAAATGAGACGACGGAGGAGGTTAGAAGTTATACCCTTCTTCCCCTTCTCTATACTCAATACGAGCACCTAAACTGAAGAAATAAGAACAATTTATTAAAAATAAACCATGTGTAACTGCAAAAATCTGGGTTTTCTGGTAAAAGAACAAAGATTGTTTCTGCTGTATGTGGCTGGCACACACAGCAGAAACAATCTGCTGCGTTTATTCATAAAGGCTATGTTACACTTACATCACATGTAACTTTATGATGAAATAAGGTGATATTATTTGAACCCAACTCTTCAAAAATGCTAATTCTGCTCAGGAATTACCATTTTCTTGGTGCAACGACGTTTCTCAGGATTTCTTTGTTATTTTCCAGACAGATTCAGGCTGCAGATTGGATTATTTCTCCCCATCAAACTCTGAACTGGAAAGTAAAATGGATAAAACAGTATTATACAGGTGCAGAAAAAAGAAAAATGTGTAAAGAATCACAATTCATAGATCTGGGAATTCTGAGTTGATTCAAAACACTCAAAAATGGATTTTAAAAGAAGTTTATAATGTATTGCGTGTAAACTTGCCCACTTTATGTATTTTAAATACTTTGATAGGTTCTTATTTAAGAAAATGCTAGGCAGCTAAGCTCACCTAAGAATGGTGATTTAAATTGCAAACTTTGCGTGGAACCTTAAAGAATTGTTTTAAATGTTCTTTTTGTTTGCATTTTTTTTCTTCTAATCATGTAATTTAATCTCTAGATCATTTGAATCATTTCTGAATCTAATCGTGACCAAAAGTCACATTTTGAATCAAATTGCTAGATGCTGAAAGATTTGCATCTCAAATTATGAGTTCAAAACTGGTAAGGGTGCTTAATGCAAAATTGTTAAACATTGTCAAGGAACAGCTCCTGTTTTTATCGAAAATCATGAAGAAGATGCAGCAGAAATTCCTTCAAGCTCTGAATATTCACTAAAAACCCCAAACCGTCTCATGACCAGGTGTGTGCGAGTCTCTGGATGCCATTAGGAAATGAAACGAGCTCCTATTCTTTCTTAAATTTTGCCTTTGAATAATCTTTAAATCAGTCTCTTTCAATCAATTCAACGCAGGAGGAAACCTGAGCTGGAAAATGACTCCGCTCCTTGTGAAACCCTGAAACAAAAGCAGTCTTCCTGCTGAGCTGAGATGATTATCAGGCTGACACACTTTGGGCCACCTGCCAGCACTGCACTGTAAAAAAATCATACAAGAGCCCAAGGAAGCATTCAGGCACGTCTCCCTCCATGCATGTGCATCCCTGCGTATTTAAGCCGCCCGGGTTTGTCATCCTAACATCCCCCCACCCCTGACTGGCATTTTCAAGTGGTTGCAGATGAAACATGGCCCCCCTCCTACAATGCTAATGAATAGGCCCCTGATTGCAGGATTACAGCGTCGGCTGTCTAATGAGCAGATACGCTACAGAGCCCCTCGTCTCCACGTATTCACATTTTTCTCCTTGAAACTGATGAGCTCTTCCCTGCACAACAGTCAACAAAACCTCTGTGGAAGATTGCAGCATGAGCCATCTTCATCATCAGCCTCCTCCTCCTCATGCAAGTTTATTTCAGATGCTCTGGGTATATTCTAATTTTTAAGCCTTTTTTGTCTTGAATATATTATTTAACTGAACTGAAGATGCCTTGCAAAGTGTCTGAAGGGATGATGAGGGTGATAATGACTCAATTTAAACGATTAAATAATAGAAGCGGGGAGATAAAATGTCAATGAAGACTGAAAGATTTAGAAGAACAAGAGGAACAATAAGGCAGATCATGGACTGTGACTTTTCTTATGAAGCAGAACCATAAAATATATAATTCTGCAAAACCTTTGTGCTGTTTTTCTGAACTTAAAATCCAGAGTTGAAACATAAAAACACATTACATGTTGTTGACCGACATTCAAATCTCCATTTACTTGGTTTGCTAATCACAGAAATCATAATATTTTTTGCTAGCCTGGTAAAAATCAGCCCCTTGTTCTACGCTTTTCTTCATACAGAGAGAGGGTTGGATATTGAGAAACAATTTCTTGTTGTAAGCGTCAGCTTTGTTGAAGTTTTAAATTTTACACAACGCCAACGCTAATGCTAGTTAGCTAACGCTAACGTTTGTCCATGACGTATGTAGTGCGCCAATTCGACGCTAAGAAGCTTAACGGCGAACAGAGAACAGAGTTGAACCGAATGAGGCGGCTAATTAAATCGGCCAACAGTTATTACTGGACGGTTTTCTTCACTTCATCCGATGCCATCGTTAAAACTACAAACTGACTACAATTCTAAAACAGCGCAGAAAATCCACGTCATCGTTCGCTGATTGACCCGATCGAAATTCTACCGGAAGAAACCCTAGATTGGGCTGTGAAGCCAGGCTAGTTTTTAGCATAGGTTTTTAGTATTACTGTCCAACGTTTCACCTTGGTTTTTAGCACAGGCGGTTTTTTGTTCATATCCTTGACTGTGTTGTTAAAACGCTAAATAACAACATCGAGCTGAAGGCCATTTAGGTTTCAGTCAAGTGCTGAACTTAAAAGAATCATATATTGTTTAGTTGTCATGCTGTAGGAGATGACACCATGTTTGGTGACAATGAACTGGGATCACTGCAAAGCCACAAAATATTCCCAAGTATTTTTGGTCTAGTTTCTAGTGCAAACATCTTTGCACAGTTGAAGTAAGACAAAATTAACTTGCAAGTAACTTTTCAGCAAGACATATGAGCTTGTTTTAAGTCAATAATTTCTCAATATCAATGAAAATAGTCTCACTGGCAGATTATTTAACTTATAATAAAACATTGTTCCCATTTTTTCATGTAAAATAATGTCTGGCAGAACAAATACAAGTAAAAAAAAATTTTATATCACGTAATTATCTGAAGAGAAAAAAGAAAACACTTTGTTACAGCTGTCACTATTATACCAATAGTTGCTAACATAATCAGTTCTTCTTTACTATTTACCTTTAATCTTTATTACTTATTTTTTCTTATAATAAACTCTCATGATTAAACAACAGTAGATCAACCACTGAAAATGTTATCGGCAAAATACACACTGTTTAAACATAAATGTAAAAGGAGAGACACTAAACAGGCCATTCACAAATAATAGCACAGTAAATAAAATACTTTAAGGCACTTGGGTTGTTGTTTGGCTTCTGCTTTGTGGAATATGTTCATTTTATTTTATTAAGCTTCCAAACCAAGAGTAAGAGCATCATGATATGATGAAATTTGTCCCCCAAACTTGCATAACAGTGTATAAATCAACATTTTAGCATGAGTTTACATAAGCTAAATCTACTTTTTGGCTTTGTGTGTGTTTTTAAGTAGATATTACCCAGACATAGTATTTAACTTTATCCTAAGGCTCTGTGCAACCAAATTCAGTATCATGTTTCCAAGCAAAGCTACGACAAACCCAAATGAATGTATTTGCTCCTGAAATATGCACCAGTGTATGGTGTACTTTAGAAAATTTGGAGAAATAAACATAAATGATCTGTTTCATGGCTAAACAATTACTCTTACAGTAGCACTGAAAATAAAAGTTGACTAAAAACGAAGCAAAAGCTTTCATCCAGGCTCACAGCCAGCTGTGCACTATGTGAAAATAAACACTGGAGTCCGCCGCAGTTTCCCAGGATGCGTGTTTCTGACAGGTCAGCATTGGGTTTGAAACGCCACAGCACTTCTGTTTGGTTTATAAGAAGCTGTGGTAAAATCTAAATCACTCTCCTAAGCCAGGCTGGAGATACAGTAAACCTGAAAACCAAGATTCCTGGGAATTACTGAAACGTTTTGCAAAAATACGTCTATGTTACTGTTGGGCTTTTTTTGTTAAATAAAGTCACTTTCTGAAACACCAAATTGGAATTAAACAAGAAAATTCACAAAGTTTATCTAAAACATGCAACTGAATTATGAGAGAAGTGTCCTAACTTCAGCACGTAAAGATTTAACAATATTGTCTTTTCCACAAAAATATGAGTGTTTTGATAAATAACAGACATAATTTACTTTTCAACCAAGGATTAAATGAGAATGAAAAGATTAAAAATGGGTGCATATTTTTATAGTTGTTTTTACAAGATTTTTTGAATTACACCAAATCGAACAAGAACTTCAAGATAACATTGTATTTTATAAAATATAAAGCATTTTTCATGCTAATTACTCTTTTATTAGCGCAGAAAAAAAGAGTTGACAAAAACCAAAGCAAAGGTTGAAATTTCTAATTTTCTTATTTCAAAGACAAAAGAAATATACAGCAATTTTGTTAGTTTAAGACCTAAATTATATCCATCTCTGACTCTCATTAGTTGTCTTTTCTCTTTTACTGGATCAAATGTTATTACTATTATTATTAGTATTATTTTTTTAATTGCATTTATTAATATAGACATGTGTTTGCTATTTAAATTTTGTGTCAATCAGCAGTATTTCTGGGCTTTAACATGTATATTTATGTACATTATCATAATATTTATATTTAAGTAAATGTAGAAGAAACCTTAGATTTACTTGTGTTTATTTTAAATACAATTCTGGCTCAGTTTTAACTTTATTTGTTCATTTATTTATTTATTTATTCAGTTTTTTAAGTTTTTATCCACAAATAAAATCCACAATAAAACGTATTACGTTATGAAAGGGTAACCATATTTTTACATATATTTATAAAGTAGATTGTGTTTTTTTTCTATATTTCTGTTGATCTTGTATTTGTTCCAAATTCGGTTGTGTATTACGTTTTCCATCCACAAGAGGGCGGTGTTTCTAAGAGTTACCGCCTAAAAAGTTGTACCAACAGTTTCGCTTTCGTACAGACTAATGATGATTCATCAAAGATTAAAGGACCAGATGATGAACTGCTAACTTTGCTTAAATTCCTTATAATTAACTTCAGCTGGAATATTTGATGAACTCTTCACGTTTATTGACACTCCGGCTAAAAATGCGTACTTTTGGAACATCTCAGCAATAATACCGCTAAATACAATCAATACTACAATTGTTTACAAAAATGCTAACAGAATATATATATATATATATATATATATATATATATATATATATATATATATATATATATATATATATATATATATATATAATTTGTGGCTTATTTATTTATGTTGATCAAACTGTCTCGGAAGTTTTACTTTGAAATCAATAGGAAGCAAATATGGCGGAGGCCACACGGTGGCGCAGTGGTTAACCATACTGGTTGCAGCAAGAAGGTCCTATCACCCAATGACAGCTGGAAGTGAGAATATATGGACGAACGTCAATTTTCTTATAAACTCTTTAAAATGGAACAAAGTAAAATATTATTTAAAAATATATATTTATTGTGACATCACACAATAAAAACGATGGTTTAAAACAAAAAGGAAGAAATATGTAAAGTTAACTGTTTAAGAAAATCACAATCAGGTGTTTTGATAATTTCTTTGAGGTTTATTTATTTTCTATACGTCTTGCCATATTCTTAGTTTCTAATTATTGCCATTAAGGTGTTTCTGTATCTCCTCATTCCTAAGCATTGAGTATAATCATTTATTCTTATGTTTTATTTTAGTGTTTGATTTTGTTCTCAGAGCATTCCTCCCTTCTCCTTCATTCAGCTCCACTGCAATTGTTTGCTCTCAGATGCAGCTGTTCCTCGTTTCTCTAATTATCTGGTTGCCTTGTCATTTCCACGTCTCTCTCAGTATATAAGCTCAGATTGTTCTTTGCTATGTTCTTTAACATGTTTTTCATGCATTTTTTAATTGTTGTCAAGTTTTCCCATAAAAACACTGTTTTGCTGAAAACATGACAAAGAACTGCAGAAAAAAGAGGCATTTGTGCTGCACAGTAAGCCTAGTCACACTTTCTACAGATAAACAAGCCCAGCTCTGCTCTACACCCTAGAAATAAATCATTTTATATAATTGTATGTGCTTAAATATTTTATCAATCAAAACAGCAGTTTTACCTGTATTCTGCCAAAGTAGATCAAGGTAAAACGATGTTCAATATTATTTCATTTCAAGAAGTTCTTCTCATTAACTGTTGTTCATATTTTAACAGTTTGTTTTTGGGATGTTTTATTAATATATTCTATCCTTTAAAGACATTCTTGATCTTGATGCGGTCCAAATTGAAAATGAGTTTGACACCCCTGATTTAGAAACAAAACAGCAACATCTCTGAGAAACTTTTACCAAACAAGGAGTTTTGCATTTTAGACTTAAAAACACAAATAAAATCCCCAAAAGACTCCACGATTCCTCTCAGAGCGTTCTGTTTCCTGGGACATGATCGGGTTTCAGGTGAAGAGTAAAAACGTCTGAATAATTTTTAAAGGCGTCTTTGGTCGCCATCTCTCCATTCAATCTCTTTTAAAGCACATTCCACTTTCAGCTGTGGAGGATTTTGTTCCAATCCGTCTCTCTCTGAGACAGATTGGAATAATATTTGGAACAATATTTGGAAATATTTGACGTTGTGAAAGTGTTGACACAAACTCTCCCACCGGGTCGTAATGTGAAACTGCTGCTGTTTGTGCCCTGCTGGAGCCAAATCGTGTTTCTCTGGTTCTTCTTTTGTTCTCTGAGTATCAGGCAGAGTTTCAGTTTGAGCTCAAATCCTTCCAGGTTGATTCATTTGTAACTGTTATTAAGTAACGAATAATTAAATGTCTGTCACATTACAGTAAAAATCTGCATCCACTCATCATTTGCATGATGTTAATTCAGAAGTTTTTCAGATTTATTTCAGCCATTTTTCCCCAGGATGTAATAATTATACAGTATGCAACTTCAATCATTTTTAAAAGCAAGAAATAAACGCACAAGTTTTAATTTATGGTGAATTTTTCTCTACTTCACTCTTAAATGTCTGTAGATCTGCCTCAATCATAGAGGTTTCATAACCTGCCAAATTCTGGCTGTATGTTTAATATTTAACCATTTTTTTATGAAAACCAGCAGATCTCACATTATTACAACTTTATTCTCATAATATGAATTTATTTGGTAATACTACAACTTCTTGTAATATGACTTCATTTTTACACTCGTTTATTCTTGTTATATTATGACTTCTTATTTTTTTACTTTAGTCTCATACAAATTTATTTTGGCAATAGTATGACTGTCATAAGACTGTTTTATCTTGTAATTTTTTAGGTGTTTTTCTTTTTAGTATGACCATGATACTCCATTATACTTTTGCAACAAGATCTAAAATAATCATTCAGATTTACACTCTAAGTGGGATAACATCTATTTATTTAATTTATAAACAAATAAATGGCAGTAAGATCAGGAATTTGTAAAAAAAAAAAAAAAAAAGAATGTAAAGTTCAAAACCGATTCTGTTTAAAAACTTAAGAGTGTTTGAATTGCATAGAAAATATTTGTTCAGGGACTTTGTACAACCAATAATTGATGAATTAATGTTGTAAAAGTTGAACAAAACATTAGAAACCAGTAGATTAATGTAAAGATAAGAATTTAAATGAAATAAATTCTGAGCGAAAACTTTCCACCTAAACTTTAATCCTCATTTCCAGAGTTTTCAGAGAAGCAGGTCGGGTTATTTAGTATAAAACCCAAGAGAGTTTTTTATTTTGGCTCATTTCTTGCTGTCCTCAATCTGCTCCACCTCACTGGACTCGTCGACCACTTTTCCGTTGATCATTGTCTGCGTGACGACTTTTACAATCTTCCTGGTCCGGACCTCGGGGTCTTCTGCAACAGAGGAACAAATATCTGATACCAGCTGGACCGGTGCCGACACAGTGAGAAAATACAGCCTGGCGAGTTTTTATTGAGGTGAAGCTGGATTGAAATCTAATGACTGGATGATCTGGGTCAACGCGACTCCAACAGGGAGAGATTTCTTTTCTTTTCTTTTCTTTTTGTGGATCAAGTTAACAGAAAAAAATCCATAAAGGATCAAATGATTTTCTTATCTTGCTGGAATTTCCGAAGATAATGTGAAAAAGATACAGATTAGATTTTTTAAAAAAAATTTGCGAAATATAATAGTCTAAACTTACTTTTAGGAGGTGGAGGCGTTTCTTTCACCCTGTAATAAAAAGTTATAACATTAATGAAACAAACACAAACTTCAAAAATACAACAAAGTCCACTTTGTCATGTCTTGATGAGGCCATTTTAAACAATCTGTATAATAATCCTAAATGTAGTTCCTAGCATCAGTTGTTTTTTCTGAGGACATTTCTCTGGACATTTCTGAGGACATTTCTCCAACAATCTCAAAGTTTTCCACTTCTTACTGTTTTATTTTTATCCTTATATTTTCAAAGAAGAGAAGCATCAAGCTTTTATATAAATAAAATGAATGTTTTTATTTTATTCTTATAAAATATAAAGTGACAAACAATGATTTCTGTTGTAATTCTATGCAGAAAAACTAATAAATTTTTAAAGTTTTAAAAACATTTCTTCTTTATAATTTTGGCCAAAGTTATGAAGAGCTCTGGTCAGTGTCTGGACAGAAAAAAAATCCTAATTTAAGCGATTATTTTTGATTAGATTTTTTTCCCAGTTCCCCTCCCGTATTTACGTTTCCTCTCCTTCCAGCAGCCGCCTGTAGGTGGCGATCTCCATCTCCAGGTTTTGCTTGATGCGCAGAAGCTGCTCGTAGTCGGTTTTGTTGCGCTGCATGTCCAAACGCAGCTGGGACAGCTCGTCCTCCAGCTGCGTCAGGGTAGCCTGCAGGCGATCCATCTCCACGGTGTATTTGTGTCCGGTCTCTCCCAGGTTTCCCTCCAACACGCTGACCTGGTGACACAAAATATTATTAAGGAAGTGAAGTTTATCAAAAATGGTTTATTTATTCTTCAAATTAATTTTTTTTTCCGCCAAAGTTATTTTCTCCTGATTTTTGTTGCTATATCGCCTTACGCTTGACGGTCGGTGGTTACCATAGCAACCAGTAACAGGTTTCGTCTTAGCATTTTTATAGATGTTACGGTAAGTTTGTCAGAGTTTGCTTATTTATTCTTCAAATTCATTTTGTTTAGTCAAAAAGTTATAATTTTATCCTGATTTTCATAGGTGTATAAGTTATGCTGCTCTTGACCGTTGCCGGTTACCATAGCAACCACTAACGTGGTAGGTGTTGGGATCTGCTCTATGTATCCTATACATGTAATACTTTTAAGATATAAGTATATTAATACAGGGTTTTAGGTGTAATTTTGCCATGTTTTGCTCAAGTTTTTAACTGTTATAACTAGTGTTCATTTTAGCTGTGTTTAATTTATGATTGTTAACTATTGTCAACTGTTCACTGGGAACCATTGCTAGGTAGTTTGTTGCATTTTATTTAATATAAGGGCAGACGCTGCTGGACTGACGTTAACTACCAACTCGATTTGTTTTTCTTTTGTTTTTGATGCAAATTAATATTTCATTTACCAGTTGTGTAATTTTCTTTGACTGATATATTTGTGATTTTATTTCCAATACTAAAAATATATATTAATTACTATTTATGTTAAATATGAGATAAGCTATGTGCAGAGCCGGCCCAAGGCATATGAGAGTTAAGTGACTGTAATAGGTCCCCCACACCACCAGGGGTCTCCCAGGAGCACCAAAAAATACCATTAAATAATACAAACTAAAAGTTATTACACATGGAAAAATAACTTTTAAAATAATATAGGAATTACGTCATGTTGATGGCTGCTACCTCTGAAATATGATATCAAACTTATTTATTGTAAATTTAGTGTTTATCAGCTCATGTTACTTTCCATCAGTTGAAATAATATGGCACACTTGAAAAGTGAAAAGTGAGACAAAAAGGTGAGGATAAAAGGTTGAAACTTTTGAATCATCATAAACAAATTATCGACAATGAGGTCGCCCTTTTCAGCCTTCCATTCAGTCACCCTTCTTAGCCCGACACGTGAGGGTCTGTCAGCAATGATGGTGTCAACCTACTGCCTTCATGCTGCGCAAACATTTAAGAGCTTTATGTGCCTCTCCAGCAGATGTCAATGTCCTGACATGCTGATTGATCACAGTAGTTTAGTGAATCCACTCCACACTTTGTGTATCTATACATTAATAGCTCTTTATACACAAAGAACAAGCAGCTGTTTTCCACTGACTGTCCCGACACGTCTGCACCTCCGAAGACGAGGTGCGGATGAGGAGAAGCAGGTGGGCTAATGAGAGACAATCTTTTTAAAATACTTTATTTTAAAAAACCACTATTATTGTGATGAGTACTTCGTTTTTGCAATAAGAAGTATTGCACTCCTTCATAATAAATTAGGAAATACACCCTGATCTATTTTGTGCAGTGACAGTGATAAAAAATGTAAATTTGTTCACTAATTATTAACAGTGTGTCAAAGAGACATGCACATTTTAACCAACACAGATCCACATTCTTCTGGACTAGAGTATTTTTTGTACAACTACACAGTATTTATGTTGAAAATTTTCCCTTAGTGTACAGTATTTTTATTCTTTATTTTGTTTATATTCTATATTTGTGTGACTATTTGCTTAAATTGCATGTAACTTTGACACTGTTGCACAAAATATTCTCCAATAATGTATATTTCTGTTCTATTCTTTTAGATAAAACTGTATATATTTACCTTTAAAGAGCCTCAAGGAAAATGTGTTTAAACATTCTTAACTTTTTGGTGCAGAAACTGGCTGAAAAATCGATCTATTAACTTTGTGTTTTTGATGTACATTTGTCCTAAATTCCACCAACTTGATAACTTTTGTCTTACAAGACCTGAGTCTGTTGTGAAGTCAAATTATTGTTCCTGCAACGAACAAAGAAACATTACAACTTCTCATAAGTGTTTCATATCAGTCTATCAATAATTATTTTTATTAATTTTTTCTTTTAAATATCTGAAATACTGCCAAACTGGTGACATGACTTTTCCTCCTTTATCCACAGTATTCACTCCATTATTTTTTGTGGCTTTGTAGCAAAACCTTAAATGTACTCACCAGGTTGTTGCTAGGTAACCAAATAGAATGTGTTGTTGCTAGGTAACCAAAGAGTGAGTGGGTTAGTTGATTCCACCAATCTTTAATATTCTATTGAATATTAAATATTCTATCAGACATATAATCTATTGATATTGACTACATGTTTATCGTGATGTATATTTTTATTGATTTATTGTCCAGTCCTAGATGATACATTGTCACACCACCCATAAACTCTGGATTACCTGTTTGCGTAGATTGTCCAGCTCCACCTCCAGAGCTTGCAGGAAGCGCCTCCTCTCGCTGAGCTCTCCCTGGGCGCAGCGGAGCGCCTCATTGCTTTCTTTCACCTCACACTGAACGGCCTCCAACTGTGGAAACGCATCGGTAAAACAGGTCATTGCTTACAGATTCTGCTTCCAGCAACAATCACAGAAGAAACAAGCTTGATTTTCACCAACCTTCTTGAGGTACCAGGCTTCAGCGTCCTCCTTGTTCTTGCGCGAGATGCCCTCGTACTGGACCCTCAGCTCAGCCATGATGGCCCCCAGGTCGGGCCCCTGAGCTGCTTCCACCTCCACGCTCACCTGCTCCGTGGCCAGGCGGGCCTTCAGGGTGCTAATCTCCTGCAATATGTGCAGTTGGTATTAATGTTGCATTCCAGCTACCTGGGAAATGGGAACTCGGAGCTGGGTTTGACGTCAGACTCATGTTAAAGCTGAAGTACGTAACATTAACACACATCATGTTGTGTTAATGTTATGAGATAGATAATCTGTGAAAGTCCCAGTTTCCCAGTGGCAAATTCAAAATTCACTGAAGAATTGTCTGCTACCTCTGACAAACTATCCAGCATAGTTCTTTAGCGCTGTTTTCCAACTGCACATATAGACTTTGAATCTATTTATAAATACATGACAAAGATTTAAACAATGGAGCCTTGATTTCACACAAAGACAGATAATAACCGACACTTGAAGCTGTAGACTCTCTCAGCTGAAGAATCGGTTATGTTTATCAGATTTCCTCTACATCTTTAGAGTATGAACATCAAATTATGAGAAAAGGAAGAAGAAAAATCTGAAAAACTCAAATACTTTAAGGTATTAGAGTTGTGTTAGTTGAACAATAATGACAAAGTGTTTATCTAGGCAATTTGCAACCAGAATGGCTGTGAAGACAAACAAATGGGTGATATATGTAGTTTGGAAGATAATTATCTGTCTTCTTTTTGTAGATTTGGAGTGTTCATGTATTAAATTGAGCCCAAAATGATTCAAACTGGTTTTTGTATTTTTTTTTAAAGGACATTTTCTCTGTTTTTATTTACACTTCATCAATTACTTTCCATTTGTAGGTATTTTCTTCAAGAATAAGCTGGATAACATTCACAGAAATCTAGTTTTAGTACATATGAATGTATTATTGTTGTGGTTTCTCAGTTTTGTTTTTTCTCTTTCTGCAGGTGTACAGATTCCTGGTGTTCAGTTGTGCTCTCTTTATGCTTCTTCCTCTTTAAACTGGTTCCCCACCTTTCTTTCATTTCCACCTCTGTGTCCATTACTTTTGACATAAACCTAAAGCTAAATTTCTAATAAAGTTTCATTCATGCATCCAATGTGGCACCATGGCAAAAGCCATAATGCTCCATGTGTAAAAGTAAATCAGTTGGGGCTCAGATAACACTTCTGCCAGACATGTTAAAAAAAAAGAAAATATTGTTTAAATTAGTGATTTTGATGGGTCATACACCTGTTCCCAATCTCCTTACCTGCTTTTCTTTGTCAACCAATAAAAAGAAGAAGAAGAGAAAAAAACCGGAGACCTAACCTGTGTTGGACTCCTTTAAAAGAGAATCAAAATGATCGAAAATTAACATCACAAGCTCAGATACCAAAGGAAAACGATAAAGCAATGTTAGGCAGGATTCTTCCCATCAATGTGGATACTTTGTGGATAATAATTGTTTTGTTTTTTTATCTTTGTAGTGCACTGTGTAAGCTGTAAAACAAAACTTAATTAAGTCTGAGGTGACATCCTGGTCACCACGCCTGTCTATCTAAACACTCTCAGTTTGATGATGAAGGGAGTGTCTGTGTTCATACTATGTGATTATTATGTCCCAGTTTCATACTAGCTTGAGATCAGAGGTGCAAAATCATTTTGTCCAGCTCAGGAGGTCAAATGTGTCTCATTTAATTTTTATCCCAAAAATATCAGTCAAATTTCAACAGTAACTGAGTTTCCATTACCCATAAAATAAAATAGCAACTTAACTTAAAAAAATAAATAAATTCACTTAACGGAAACACGCCAATTTCGAAAAGGCTACGTTTTTCGATCAAAAGTTTTTGCGCAACATTTTGATACGACTTGTATTTCCCAGAAACTGCTATTGAAACACCTTTTTTGCGTCACAAAAGTCACGTGATCAACAGCCGGATGTTATTACCAGCGAAAACCACGAAGAAGACGACGACAGGAAGTAGTAGGAGGATGAAGGTTTGTTTATCTTTTTATGGACAATGTACAGCTGGAGCCACCAGAGCTGTCACAGCATCACACAGTTTATGAGAAGTTGTGTATTTTAACGTGTTGAATCCATAGCTCTTCTGTAAAAATCACAGATTAAAATTTTCCCTAAGCACTGCTTGCTGTTGACGTCTGATGGGTGATAGATGAGAGCTAGCGTCATACTGTTTACATCTGTCGCCGCCATGTTTTTTAACAGCTTATCGCATGAAAAAGCTAATCTACGTGTGATTTTCATTTGATTTTTTATTTAATGAAAACACCGGACCTGCGAAATACATACAAATATTACATTTGTATGTATTTTACAAATACATACAAATATAATAGTGAAACATTATTGTTTAAAATCACTGCTTCTGAACAACTTTGCTGTCTGTTTTCTGTGGGAAAATCACTCTCCTCTGCTCAGACCGCCGATTTTTTCTCACCTCGTCGTGATTCTTCTTGAGGTAGTACATCTCCTCCTTCAGGCTGTCCAGGTCTCCTCTCAGAGTGGCGATGATCTGGTCATGGTCTGACTTTGCTCTCCTTAGAGCCTGACAGTCCCTCTCCACCGACTGGCACAGGGAGGCCTCTGCTTCCCATCTGCAGAAAAAAGAAAGATAGGAAATAAATAGTTGCTGAAAAAATAAAATGTAATGGGAACTTAGAGGAATTGGGCTGAAATGACCAGAAGCTAGGACTGGACAATAAATCAATAACAATATATGTGAATGGATAGATAAAATTTAAAAAGAATATTCAATATAATGTTCACTAAACTCTGACCCAGAACCGCACAGTATTCTGGGAGATGTACGCAGAGGAAAGACAGCTAAGCAAAGTTGGTGGTATCAACTAACTGGCTCTCTCTTTGGTTACCTAGCAACAGCCTTTTGAGTAACTTGTGGTTGCCTAGCAATGGTCTGTTGAGTAACTGACGCAGCAGCGGCTTAACATTTCACCACCATGTCTTAAAATCGCTTAAAAATAAACAACAACAGCGTGTAGTGAAAACTGAATAAAACAGGAAGGGTTAAGGGTTAGTTTGGTGGTATTTTATATATTTAAAACAAAAAGCTAATCAATTATTAGCGATATCGACTGATATGAAATGTTTATATTGTGATACATTTTTCATTCTAACAGAAGCCATGTCGTAGTAAGCATGAAACCAAGCAGCATACCGTCAGTACATCATGAAAACCCAGTGTGTGCTTTTCGACTCTACCCTCTTTGCCAGCTCCGGTCTCTTCAGAGATGGATGGGATCTCTCTGACCTGCATAATCTATCACTACCAGCTCCAACTGGACTGGACTGGTGACTGGTGTTTCTTGGTTGTTCAGTACCTGAGCTCCGTGAGAAGGGGGCTCTTATTTCACAGTCTGACAGAAAGGTCATTTATTCTCATGCTTTGTTGTCTGGCACTCCCATGTGAACACTCACAGGAAAGCAGAAGCGAAAAAATAACCTCTGCATGACACTCACTTCACCCTGAAATCATCAGCTGCCAGCTTGGCGTTGTCAATCTCCAGCATGATGCGGGCGTTCTCCAGCGTCCTTTTTCTCATCTGCAGAGGAAAACGTGTGATTGAGAAAGTCACATGCAAAAACACAAAATATTACAAAGTATCGGTGGTCTAGTTTCCAAATATCTTAGTGCACTTGAGCATGTTGAGCAGCTAGTACATGTGATTGATTGACAAAATTAAGACCCTCCTCTTAGCTCTGATTGGTTGTTTTTGATCGGGAGCGGAGCATTTAGTAGCTCAAGGAAGAGGTCAATATTTACACAGATTATCTGTCTCATATTATAAAGTCATGACATGGTGACAGTTTTAACAAATATGTGAAAACATTTTGTCAAAAAGATTTTCCAACTATAAAACAAGCTCCTGTGTCTTGCAGGAAGGCTACTTGTAAATTAGTTTTGCAAGATATTCGCACTAGAAACTAGACCAAAAATACTTGGTAATATTTTGTGTTTTTGCAGTGACCATGGACAGTATTTCTGCAGAGTCACTAACCTCCTGCCCGATGGCATGTGCCTGAGCCATCATGCCCTCAATGTCGTGGCCTTTTGGCGTTCTCTCCAACATGAGGTGCTTGATCTTCGCCTCCAGCTCGGCGTTGGACCGCTCCAGTGACCGTACCTTCTCCAGGTAGTTGGCCAGCCTGTCATTCAGGCCCTGCATGGTCTCCTTATCGCTGGCCCCAATGCCGTTCAGGGACAGGCTGGAGCCCAGCATGTTGAGGCCGTTTCCCATGGACACCGAGCGGAACAGGGACAGCGTGCTGACGGTGGACAGAGAGGAGACGGGGGGTTTGGAGCGCAGGCTGCGGCCGCTGTCTCTCACCGTGACGCTGGAGAAGGAGGGCTGATGCACTGAGAGGCTGCGTACTGACAGGGTGGAGGCCATTGTGGTTTCTGTAGAAAGTTTAGATTAGAGTGAGCTTTTCCCTTAAGGCAGGGGTGTTGTGGCAGAATGTATTGATAAAACCCTTTAACAAACTTAAAATATTAATAAATACCTGTTTGTATTTGATGAACATCATTTCACAATAATGTAATTTGGCAATATGCAGATAAAAACGGCTTTGATTTGATGGAGTAAATAATATTTAAGCACAAAACTGTTATCTCGGAAGTTATATTCATGTAAGGGCCACAGAAAAAGTTATTGTCAGCCCCTGAGGGAACATATTATGTAAAATTAACACTTTGCGCATTTTTATGCTTCCCTTTGGATTTCTACCGCTTCTATAAACGGCCCAAGCACTTAAAAAAACAAACCACCCAGACTTTTTCGTTTTTAGTGTCTGGAAAATGAGTCGTTTCAAATACCACCTGATTGTTAAGTCACATTCCAATGGCACTGCGCCGTTACCTAGCAACCCCAGAGAAGTCCAGCCCATCGCCTAGCAACCCCAGTAAAGCCCAGCCCATTGCTTGAAACATAACTTTAACTTTTTCACATGATCACCTTCCTAAAATAATGGCCCAAGTCATGTTTTGCCTAAAGTGATTTAGCAAAGATAAATAACTAAAATAAGCTTCAAAAAGTTGATTTAGGCAGCAAAAAAAAAATCTCTTTTGGCAAAAAAAAATGACGTAGGCCATTATTTTAACAAACTATTGCTTTACATGTCTCCTCTTTAAAAAATAGAAAGAGAAAAAGCTATTAGAGAGTGATTCTTTCTTCAGAAAAGTTCCAGTTTTTGTGTTGCTGTTTGAAGGAGAAGCAGTACTTACATGTGCTTCAGAGCGTCAGTGGGTCTTTCTTTGCTCAGCTCGGCCGACTTGCTGCTTCTCGGAGGTGAAAGTGACTCTGTTGCTGCAGCAGCTAAACACAGGTGAGTTCTGTGACCGTATTTAGAGAGGAGGCGCCGCCGGGGAATCCAGCCCCTCTGCAAACAAGAAGAGGGATGCAACATGACACCGAGCAGAATACCTGAAGGCAGCCATGAGTTCAGCAAACATGACCTTTAAAACTTAATTTAAGGAAGGAAAGGTGTATGGTTACCTTTAAACACACCTTAAAGATGGTTAAAACTGATATTTTGCAGGAAAATAGTCTTACTAAGTATTTTTGGTCCAGTTCCTAATGCAACTATCTTAGTAAACTTGAAATAGACAAAACTGACTTACAACTGTTCAGCAAGATATGAAAGTTTTGATTAAGTCAATAAATTGTTTAATAATTAAAACGTGCCAGTTCCACTAGCAGATTATTTCACTTATATTTTTGAAAAAGGGATCTGTTGCCTATTTCTAATAACTAAACAGTATGTTATGTTATAGTTTTGTACAGTATAATAATATTATTGCTTATTTTGTTTTTTATTTCTACCTGCTGTCACACTTGAATTTCCCCTTTGGAGGACAATAAAGGCTGTTTCTATTCTGTTGAATGCTATGAAAATTTGGCTTGTTATAGGTGAAATAATCTGGAACTTGTACGTTTTTATCAGTATTAAGGACATACTTCCTATGTCCTGTTGAAAAGGTATTTGTATTTTGACCAAAAAACACTTGGTAAGATTTTGTGCTTTTATAGTTAGATAAATTCAGTAAAGCAACAGTATCCTTGTTCGTTTTGGCAGCACACAAACTAGTTTTCAGGGCAATATTTGGTCTCACATCTCCAAACAATGACAAGCTCTTCCTCAGTGCCCAGTGTGGTTTGCACGCACCAGACCCAGGTGTGCTGAGGGAGGATACAATGGCTGCTGGTGAGATGTGAGAAGCTGAAGAGCAACTCGGATGACTGGAGGGGAGAACAATGCAAGGATGGAGTGAAAAGAAAGTAAAAACCCCTGAGAAATGTACAGAAAAATGCAGGGCGGAGGCAGACCTGGCTGAACTGGAAACCTCTCAAACGTAATACAGGTCAGCTATCTCTGCATCTTCACAATACGTAATCTCCTATTTTCTGTATGTACTATAAACATGTAACACTTTTAATTGCCCTGAGCATTATTCTCCAGCATATATCAGATCACTCCATGATACTGACTGTTAGATTTAACTCCGCCAAGCTCCACCCAACACAACTCTATTGTGGACGAAGAGATTCTCGCTTTGTCCAGCTCTCAAACGTCCTTTTGTCCTGGTTCTGATGTGATGATGAGACACATTTGTCACTTCAGGGAGAGGAGGAAGTTAGAAAAATCACCAAAGCCCAAGATTAATTGGGGGTATACTGCAAAAAAAAAATTTAACCAAGTAGTTTTGGTCTAGTTTCTCACGCAAACATCTTAATATACTTGAAACAAGACTAAACTAATTCACAAGTAACTTTAGCAAGAAATAAATTTTGCTTTGAAGTAATCTGCCAGTGGAATAAGACAGTTTGCACTTAAGTTGGAATGTTTTGTTCCACTGGCAAATTATTTCACTTATAACTAGAACTTTGTCATCAATATTAATCAATTATTGACTAAAAACAAGCTACTATTTATTGCTGAAAAGTTACTTGTACCTTAGTTTTGTCTTATTTTAAGTTTACTAAGATGTTTGCACTAGAAACTAGATCAAAAATACTTAGTAAGATTTTGTGTTTTTTCAGTGAAATATCTTTCTAAATATCTCAAATGGTATTTTTATGAAAAAGTTTGCAGTACACTGCAAAATACAAACTATTACCATGTATTATTGTCAAATTTCTAGTGCAGATAGTTCAAATAAGACAAAACTAACATATAGGTAACTTTTCAGCAAGAAATAGGAGCTTAAATCAATCATTGCTTAATGTGGATGAAAAAGTTATAGTTATAGGTGAAATAATTTGCCAGTGGAACAAAACATTTCAACTTATATTATGGGAAAACTCTCTTAGTCTATTGGTAGATTACTTTATAGCAAGATTTATTTCTTGCTGCAAAGTTAAAGAAATAAACTTTTAAGTTACTTGTTTAACTTACAAGCAAATTTTCAACACGATATATGAGTTTGATTAATGCCAATAATTTCTATATATTGACATACAAGTATTAGTTTTATTGACAGATTATTTCACTCATAACCCTAGATAAATGTCTTGTCATAAGTGAAATAATAAGAAAACAAATACCTCAGTGTAGGGTGGAAGATCTGCGATCAGGATGTCTTCTTGAATCATGTTTGTATTTTGACTTTAGGATTAAGAAGAACTAGTAAAGTAAAAAAAAATAACATAAAAAGTTGGGTTAGGTTATAAGAACTAAAAATGTTTCCTTTTTCGTGTTGAAACTCTACAGATGAATTTAAGATTACCTTCAATAGATGAATGTGTTCTTTCATTCAAGCTAATTTTACTTAAAAATAAGTTACTTTTAAGACATCAATATGTGCAGTGAAATTCTTGCCATATTTCATTATTTTGTGTTTTGTGGCTCCTCTGTGAGAAAAGTAATGATGACGGAAAAAGGTTGGACTCGCCCCTGCACTCAGTGGAGCGTCGCGTTGGTGTGAATTCATCTGCAGGTCGTCACGTCAGTGTGAAAACACATTTACTCAGAGGATCAGGTCTCAAATCATGCACACCGTGTAGGTGTGGGTTCACTCCGGGTGCTCCGGCTTCCCCCACGTTCAACAACATCAGGACTCATGTTCATTGATTGTAAGGCTTTTATTTCTAATTCTAAACAGAAAATAATACAAACACATTTATTAACTAAAGGGAGATTTAGAAAAGAGCCTTTTAGAGTATAAACCTATACAAATTGGGAAAAATTTTGAAAACTAATCTTTCTGGGCAAGAAAACGTGTGTGTGTGTGTGTGTGTGTGTGTGTGTGTAGGTAGGTAGGTAGGTAGGTAGGTAGGTAGGTAGGTAGGTAGGTAGGTAGGTAGGTAGGTAGGTAGATAGGTAGGTAGGTAGGTAGGTAGGTAGGTAGGTAGGTAGGTAGGTAGGTAGGTAGGTAGGTAGGTAGATAGATAGATAGATAGATAGATAGATAGATAGATAGATAGATAGATAGATAGATAGATAGATAGATAGATAGATAGATAGATAGATAGATAGGTATATATATATATACCTATCTATAGGTATATATATATATATACCTATCGGGTATATATATATATAAATAGAAAGGTAGATATATCGACATATCGATATATAGATGTCGATATGTCGATATACATATCAACATATATATATATATATATATATATATATATATATATATATATATATATATATAAATCTATATATAGATATCTCTATATATCTACATATCGATATCAATCAATCTCTCTCTCTCCATATATCTCCCCATAAAAAATTAAAAAAAAATTCCCTTCTCACCCTCCGCGGGTGGTCTCTCTCTTTCATCCTCTGAGCTCAGGTCCTCTACCAGAGGCCTGGGAGCTTGAGGGTTCCTCCAGTATCTTGGCTGTGCCTAGAACTGCACATTTCTGGACTGAGATGTCTGATGTTGTTCCTGGGATCTGTTTTAGCCACTGCTCCAGTTTGGGGGTGACTGCCCCAAGGGCCCCGATGACCGCAGGCACCACTGTGGTCTTCACCTTCCAGGCCTTCTCCAGTTCCTCTCTGAGGCCCTGGTATTTCTCCAGTTTCTCGTGCTCCTTTTTCCTGATGTTGTAGTCACTTGGTATTGCTACATCCACCACAACGGCTTGCGGTATTCTGATTTAGTAATGTAATTATATTAGTTGTGTTACCACCCCCACGCCACTACAGGCAGTAGCAACCCCGAAAAGATGCGACTAAGGAACAGATTTAGAAGTACACCGAAAGCTACAGAATTTGGTAAAAACGGTGAGTTTTGCTGAAGTAATTAAAGACACAAGTTCAAATCCATGCTGAGAGTGGAGCTCCTTCAATCAGTGCTCCTCCACAGCACTGATTGGTTAAGCAATGTAACGTGATCCTTTGCAGCAAGTGATGGCAAAGCGGGGCGCGTCATCACGACTTTACACAAGTGTGTTTTTACCTCCGCGGCAGAGGCTCCGCCGAACCCCCGAGACCGATTCATCGAACCCCTGGGGTTCGATCGAACCCAGGTTAAGAACCACTGCTTTAGATATTTGGAGCGCATCACTCCATCAAACCTCAATAGACGATCTTTGTCACTACTGGCATGACTGGCACGACGACACCGTTTCCGCCCCAAATGAAAACACCGATAACCTACCTAATTAAGACATGTAGGTTTGATGCTGTGTAACAAATTATTATTATAAAAGTTTATTTCTATTATTTTTTACGTATTTCTATTATAAGTTTAAAATGAAGGAGTAGAAAATAACTTTTCAGCTAGCTATTGCTAGCTTAAAAACTAGCTAGCTAAATAGGCTAAAATATATTAGCATTTAACAGTTTAATTTTAAGTATTGGGCATACTTACACAATCGAATATCTTGCTGTCCTTAAAAGGACAAAAAGTTTTTGTCCTTTTAAAATAGATTTTATTACTATTATTATTATTATTTTACATTTTTAGGTGTGATAAAAACGCCTCAAATGAACTCTTCTCCGCTGTCCGATTTAAAGCTCTTGACTATGTGTTTGAGGTGAGTTTATATCTTTGTGGTGAGGTTTAGCGTCTGCTTTAACTTGTCAGTATCTCAAAATTAAACCTTAGTGTTTTTTTTAATCTTTTATAGGCTAGCACCACTCTGAAGATTTCCATGAACTTACTGTCGCTGCCAGCGCCGTATCTAACTGGTACCAGTGACCTTTACCCCCACAGTGGCAGGTTACCTGATGACACCTACAGGAAGCCATGGATCCGAGGTAAACAAAACACAAAGATACATTTAAACTGCTATCAATTTATTTATGTGGGGCTGCAGATATTGGATTATATATATATTTGAATAATTGTTCAAAATACTGTAGTGTTAAGACTTTGGGCAATAATGTAGCAATAATGTGTAAACAGTTGATTTGTCTTTATATTTTGCTTTATTTGGTTGCAGTTCATCAGGCTTTTTGAAAATGCACTAGTTTATTTTCTACCCTTTAGAAGCACCAAATGCAATCTTTAAGCAACCCATTACCAGTTTTCTCATGTTTTCTTTTTGCTTGTTTCAAATTTTAGACCAAACAAACACTTTCCTGGCACAAAATACATATTTTATTGGGTGGAACTCTCACAAAGTTACATATAAAAGACGGATAACTTATAAGTTGTAAATCCGTAAGTGAGAGGCCAAAACGCAACAAAAATGTTGCGTTTTATTGTGCTGGCATTGTCACGTAAACAGGACCTTAAATGGGAAATTTCTCCTTCAACCTATTCCTGTTAAAACTATGTTTCAGGACTTGTTTATTGTATCCAAAAATCCCTGTAAAACTTTTTAGATCATCAGTTTTTGGTTCCACAAGAGATGTTTTTTTTAATTAGATTTTTTGGTCATATCTGTAGAAGTCCTAAAGGGGGCGCTGTTGATGCGTCATAAATTTCATGATGAGTTCAAATATTCAAGTAGTTTGATCTATCGCCAGTATTTACCTTTTTTACGTTCTTCGATGTGCAAACTTTGCATATTTTTAAACTTGTTTTAAGCATGTTTTTTGTAACATTATATGCACTAAGAAAAGGTTTTCTTTGGGTTTATAATCAGAGAATGGACTCAAATGGAAACAAAATAAATAATTGCTCGGTGCAAAGCCAGATGTTGAATCTTTGCTGGAAAGAAATAAAAGTAAAAGCAACTTTTATAAATACTAGTAAATTTACAGAGCTATGTTTCTCCATTTGTCCATATTTGCATTTTTTAAAATAATAATCCTAACTGTGATTGAAAGAGAAATTACACAAATTACTGTATTTATTCAGCTATCCCTGCCTTTATTTACAGGAAAGGTGATTTCTTCCTGCAAACTATTTGTCAGTGGTTCAGTTCTTGATGACCTTGGACAGAAAAATCAACTTGTTAATTCATTGGAAAGGTATCACAGCACTAAAATGCAACAAATTAAACTTTTTAAATGTATTTTGTAAACATCTGTGTAAAAATTTCAGATTTATTGTGGAAAAGGATGTGGAGATCGTTCCCAGCTCTAATCCCGAGTCCTTTGATGAGGATCAGTTTGTTTTCCTCCTAAATAAGCAGATTAATGATTCATGTCAGGAAACGTTTTCTAAATGCAGACCTGATCAGACGAGTCCAGAAACTAAGAGCAAAGGTAACTAATTACATTTGTGCTTCTGTCCTGGATTTACTTCGTACAAGTGAGTAAACCTACTTACATCTGTAGATCTCTTTCTCTCTGAGGACTTCATTGCTCCAGATCTGGTGGCAGAGTTAAAAAGACATTTACCGTCTTTGAAAGCCAAACTGTCCAGGCTGAAGACGCTTCCTGTGTCCGACCCACTGCTGAACTCAACAGGAATCAGCATCTCTGAGGACGCCATGTTCAGGTGCTCTTCTGATCCAGAATCATTTCTGCTGCCTCCGGAGCTTCTTGTTACCAGGATTACGTTTCATCCCAGCTGCTTCAGACGATGTGAGTCCTACCAGAAACCTGCAGACGCCAACGCCATCAGTGATGTCACATGTGGAGATTTTCAGGATCAGTTTCTAAAACTTCCTGTCTTGCAGAAAGAGGTACAGGACTCTGCAATTAGTATTTAAAAGTTAATGCATAGACTACTCATTGTTGTTTTATTGCATAACAGTAATAAAAACACTTTACAAGTGTCAGATCGTTTGGTTATGTATATATTTTATTATCTTTTCTGCAGTCTCTGCTGTTACTGCCTGTAGTCGACAGTTTCCGGCTTAAAACACAAAAGTTCACGGCTTTTTCTGGTGTCGGTGGTTGTGTGAACATTTCTCCAGAACCAGTAGACGAGGAATGTTCTGTCCTGGATTTACTTCGTAGAAGTGAGCTTAAAATCCTTGAAAATCCTTGAATTTTATTAAGATGTTTTTAAAGGCTTGTGAAGTGCTTGGTATTCAAAACACTGAGTTTGGGAGTAAAGTTCAATCTAATGTTTGATTAAAAGCCTACATGTGGGAAATGTTATTTACAGCTGAAATCATATATTTTCATACATTACACATTTTTTTTCACAGTGTGAAGTTAAATCAGATTAAACGTTTCTTGTTTTATGTTAGTTAGAATTACCAAAATTATTTCTATTTGACAAAAGCCAGAAAACTTAGGGAGAACATTTTTTAGAGATTTTTCTATGCAACTCTCTTTATTATGTTTAAGCATTTAACTTGAACAGGAAGGCTGATGTGTTTGGATTGTTTCAATGTAATTAATATTTATTATTTATTTTTTCTTTATGTCTTATCTGTGTATTTGAAATAGAGATTGCTTTTTATTTTATAAGTGAAACAACGCTGTTGAAATTGGGGATTTTTTTGTTAAATTAGTGTTTTGTTCTCAGACCCATCAGGTCTTTAGAGTGAGTGAGAGGGAGACGTTTCAAAATATATAATTTTACTATATTTTTACCTTGTACCTGAATGTAGAATACTACAGCAAGACATTATTAATTATAGTAATAAATAACATATAATTGTAAATTTAAGCTGTCCTTTTTTAATTAATTTGTATTGTTTTTATATCTAAACTGCTGGAAAAGTTTGAAAACTTACCTTAAAAATGCCTGAAAAATGTTTGAATTTTACTGTGTAAAAGTGCATGAAGCCTAATTTTTTACATTAAGTGAAAATATAAAGCAGGAATTAAATTATAATTTTCTCTTTTTTCCTGTAGCTTCTCTTTCAAAGGCTCCAGTAGAAATTTCTCAGTTTGATTTACAACAAAAACAAATAAAAGAAAAGACACAGAGTGGAAAACTGGTCGAATCAGGACTCTCAGGTAAATGCACACAAAGCATCTCTGCAGTCTGGAGTCCAAGCTGCGATTTGGCCCAAAACATTTTGTTTTTTTAAGGGAGTGCTGCGTCTCCAGCTGCAACAGAGCTGGACTTTATTCTGAGCCCAATTCCTAAGAAGAACCGAACCCACTGCCGTCTGTCCACATCTCATCTCCAGGAAGAAAAACTTTCTCCTTTCACACCCACGTGAGAAAATATTTCAGCTTCATGTTCAAACTTTAGGTTTTCCAAAAGAAAATAAATTTTATCAGCATTTCATACAAGACAATAATCATAATAAAAACGACTGACTATGTGATCAACAACGGAAATCTCAAACCAGCGTCAGACTAACTCAAATTTCAGTCGACTTTTTATTACAGAAACAAACACTTGACTCTGTAGCATTCTTTATGTTAATGCATTTTTAAAAAAGTAACAATCATGATTGTTTTTCAGGTCTTTGCTCTCAACAAGAACCAAAAATGAGATGAAGAAAACGGTCTGGAGCTCAGAGAAGCATCTGACCTCCGTCGTTCGCTTCCTGTTGTCAGATAAAAACTTTACAGGTAAATAGATAGACAGGTAACATCTATCAGATGTTAGAAACTTTCACTGCAAAACAAGGACAAATAACTTTAATACTACGCTACAAAAAACACAATACAGCAAAATGTGTTTTCTTTATAAGATATACTATATCTGGATGATCTGCATTTTATAGCACTTTGGAGAAATGTACTACTTTTCTTGCCGTATTAATTTCACTGCAAAAATTTCACTTGTTAAAATAAGTTATAAAAAAAATAGAAAACAAAATATTTTTCCTAAAATATTTGTGCAGCCATCTGCAAATGGAGCTAATATTTTTTAACAATATTCAAGAATTATTATGATTATTTTAATTAATTCACCAACATAACATTACAGACTACCAAACAAAGGTATTGATCTACAAAAGAGCAAAAATCAATTATATTACAGTACAGACGTTATAACCGCTTCTGCACTGCAGGGACCTTTATTTGACTAAAATTGTTGCTAATATTCTTTCAAATAATCAATTTAACACAGATTGTAACAACTCTAAACTTTCAAAACATCATCTTTAATTAAAATTCTCACACTTACTAATTAATATTTGATTAATTTAACGTTGTTAGAATCCATTTAGGTGTTTTTTGTTGTTGTTGTTTATCCTGTTTTAGTCAAGTAATGATTTGGTTTTATTCACCTGCCATCACAAAATATTTTATTGTGTCCTGATATTTAAAACCATTGAAGTAATAATTTCTTTATTATTATTTGTCAAAATTTTAGACTTTTATTGTACAATAAAAGTGAGTGCAGTGCTCTCTGTGGACCACCAGGGGTCGGTATTTTCCTGGGGAAAAGGTTTATGTACTTTATTTGTTTATTTTACTTTGTTAATCTGTAGTGAGTAGATATTTCTTAGTCTAATATTGGTTATTTAATAATAAATTATTGATTATAGTAATAATTGGCTTTCATCAATATTTCTCCTTTAGTTTAAGTATTGATTAACCTTGTTTTGATTTTAAATAAATTATAATCCAGGGAAATATACAAAAAATCTCAACTTTCTTCTTTCTATATGTAAGAGATTGTTCCATCATTCAACTTTATTTAGTGTTATATATTAAATTACTGATTAATTCATCAATATCATCTATATGAAATATATCTTATCAATCCCCAAATGATTTCTCAAACTCTTCATTTTCTCACAGAGCCTGCTTTACATGAACCAGCCTCAGGGTTTCATCCTCTGGGTGAAGCGTTAGGAGTTATTAAACTAGAAAAACAAAGTTTCAACAGTGCTGTTGACAAACTGGAACTACGTCTGGAGACAGGAAAGCCAGAGATAATTCTGGGTAAAAACCTCGAGTTGATTGAAATGATGATGACTGAGGTTCCTACAAATGGACAGAACGAGAAGGAAGACTTCAACAGAACGACACCTGAACATGAGGAGGGTGAGGATCTGTGTAAAGATATTTTATGACAGTCCCTTACAGTAATTTTGTTCTTTAAAATAAATATTTGATTTATTTCATAATATGTATATATAAGCCAATAAGTAGAAATATACATTATTTTTTGCACGTTTTTGTTCTCCCATTTGCATCTAAGCGACTTCTGAAAACAATCCAAACGCTTAAAAATGTTTTGCAATAAATTACATTTCTTTTGGTGTCTGGAAAATGAGCCTTCATAAACCTTTCAAAAGTAACAAATCAGCAGAGCCCAGCGGTGGTTACCTAGCAACCCAAGCAGAGCTCCAGCACATTTGATCAGCTGGTTTTACCACTTTATGTTGTATAATGGCTGCTGGAAAAGACAAGTGATTTGTTGTTGACTCTGGAAACCATGTGCTGCATTCTTGTTGGTTGTACAGAAGGCTCTACTTTTGCTTTTCAAAGATGTATGTTTGTATAATTCTGCATCTGTTTGCAGCCATTTTCAGTTGCAAGTGTAAACGTTGAGTTAGTGGCCAGCATCAGATTATTAGGATTTAAAGGGACAAGAAGATAAAATCTAACAATGATTTTGTGCAAAAAAATGTGATGAAGATGTTTTGTACATCTTCATCACCTTTCTATCTGTTTTAACTATGATCAATAAAAATATATAAACATACATACATATATATGTATATGCAAACAACAAGCACAGGAAAAAACCATAAAGCTAACCTGTTCAAGGAAGCAGAATAGGTCTCCTTTAATATTTGGTGTTTTTTTTGTTTTTAGTTGAATTTCTCCGTGTGGATTCTCCAAACAACACCGATCTCCTAAAAAAAAGTCCCACTGATTCATCCCGGTTCTTGTCCTCGAAACACATTGTCGGCCCAAACAGTCGGGAACGAAGCACCACCAGCACCGGTCCAGAGAAGACACATTCAGAACCTGCTGCCGGTTCTCCTGCACTCGTCAACGTCAGCAGCGGTGTAACAGATTGGTTTAGGAGCTCCGGTGGTTCTGGGTGCTCTCAGCTCTCCAGATCAAACATTGGAGATAATCAGAAGAGTTTGATCTTCACAAAACATCGACCCGAGAAGAACTTGGACCCTCTGTCCGACTTCATGATGCTGAGGTCACAGCAGCTGGCTGCAGCTACAAGCATTTCTGCAGGTACAGCCACACAGTCATCAGCTCCTTTTCTCTAAAAAAAACTGGTTTATGGCTTATTTAACATTTTCCTCCTCAACAGTTAATACAGCTGAGCTTCTCTTACTTTAGTTAATAATAATAATGTCTTAGTAAAAGCAAAAAGGCTGAAAAGTTTCTGTTAACACTGACAATAATCTAAAATTGTAGCTGACTCTGTAAGAAGAAAGTGAAAACTTCAGCAGAGTGACAAATATTAGAAATGTTTCTAATGTTTCCACATTCAACAACAATTCAAAGTCTTAAAGGTTTTACCAAACACTTTAAAACAATTAAATTAGTAAATTTTTTCTCTTGTTTCCTTGGTTAATTTAAAATAAAAAGGTTTGATTTTCTGTCAGTTATCTATTCATCAAATTTGAATTAGATTGATGCTTTCTGAACCTTCAACAGAAAGTTGTTTTTTTTTACTATTCAAATTCAGAAATACTTTAGTGATCCCAAAGGAAAACTAAATGTTATTATAACTCATATTAAATCAATTTTTTAGAGTTAGTGATGGTTATTGGCAGAAAAAATCTCCTATAGTGGTGATAAAATGTTTATGTGGGCGCTAGTCAGTTTGGATTTTAGTACTTTAATAATTTATTTGAACTTTTCTTCTTCAGGATGATACGATTTGACAAACAGTTTCAGTAAAGATGCATCGATAAATCTGCACCAATTTCCTTAATTTTGTGAGATTGGCCGATACTCACATGTGGAGCTGAGCTTATCCACTTCGACAAAGGTCTAAAATTCCACCACTGTCCTCTTTTGCTAAAACACAAATGGTGCACAAAATACTAAATATGAAAAGAAGAGTGGTCAGATATGCAGTAAGAATTACACCAGCAGCTTGTTGGTGATTAAAGTATTATTATTCATATTTTAGCCTGTATGTGTAATTATGACCATGTGTGGATTAGAAAAAATCCATCCATATTTGTGCCATAAGTTCTTTTTTCTAAACTTAATTGAAGAACAGAATCTCAGTTTCTTTTTATGTTAAGTTTCTCTCTGTGATTTCTTTCCATCGTGTTCGTAGAACCAGAAGAAGAAGAGGCGAACCATCAGACGCCAGGGCAGCATCATCATCCTCCAGAAGAGATGAAGACGACTGACAGGAAGCCAGCGTACGTGAGCCTCGCTGTGATCGGAGACGCAGTCAGAGAGCAGAACCCGGCCGCTCTGGGGGCGGGTCGGATCGACGGTCGTCCTGTCTGCGACTCGGACCTCAGACATCACAGCCGAGTCATTCAGGTTCAGCCAACAGGTGAACATTTGGATCAAATGCTTCCTGTCAGAGAAATGATTAATGAGATTAAAAGGGATGAATCGATTCTTCAGATGATTGTCAATTAATTTAGTAATCGATTAATCGTTAAATGGAGAATATAGACTGAAAAAAGGCCATTTGCTGAAAGAACAAAATACTCAGAGCAGTAATTAAACCAAAACTCTACAGTAATGTTTACATTTTAACATAAAAGATCTTTGTAAATATGTTGACATAAAAAATAATCACACGATCAGCCGGTATTGATAAGTCGAGCAGAAAGCACAAAATATTTTTCTTGCATGCAGATTCATCCTTTGCTACAAATGATAAAGTGTAAACTAAATAAATGCATGTTTGTTGCATTTTAGGCAATAAGACATATTTCTTTAAAAAATAAAAAAGAATAATTTATTTATCAGCATTTTTTAAAAGAATTTCTGATAAATATCAAAGTGTCAGAATGTGACAATATTTTAGCCCATTAATCGTCAGAATGACCGATTACTAAAATAATTGTTAGTATTTTCACTAATGAATCCACTGCTGTCTGTTGAACAGTGTTTGTAGAAAAATGTCTGAAATGTTCCTAAAAGTTGCTGCTGCCCTGCAGAGAGTCAGCGGCGATCTTTCTGCGAGCTGCTGGCCGTCGCTCTGCCTTGCTTGAGTTCGGCCAGGCAGCTGGGGCTCCACTTCCCGTCGTGGGGAGACTTCAGCTGCTTGTCCCCAGACCAGACGCACTTCCTGCTCAAACAGCAGGACCGGGCCCTCAGCAGGACCCCGGCAGGGAGCGCCGAGCTGCTCAGAGGTACGACCGCTTTTCTTTTCACATATCTGACATCTTATGTTTTTTTAATCAGATATTCACTCTTGTGTCCTTATTGCTGCAGCTCAGGAGCAGCTTTTTAACCTGGCTGCTCTCATCCATGTGTTGGTGACGTTCAAAGAGCTGCTGCTGAAGTGTGACCTGAGCATCGCTGTGGGTCAGTGTGAACTGAAATCTCCTGTCTGAAATGATTAGTTGGATGTATCCTGATTAATTGATTATTGAAATAATCGTCACTTAATTTACGTCACAGCAGAGTCGTTTCAGATTCAGCCAAAAGGTGAACATTTCAAATTGAAAAATACTTTCTTGATCCCAAAGGGAAATTAAATGTTGTTGTAACTCATTAATTCAGATTCTTCAGTTATTGTAGATGGTGATTTCCTGTAGCAGTCTGTGTTACAGTGAATCTGAAGAAGCCTCTGACTGAAGATAATCTGTTTTATGTTTTTTACTGATCATACTTTACCTTTTCTAAAGATTTAGACAAAATGTTTCCTGAGATGTAAGCTAATATTAATAAATTTATTCATATTCTGGACCGAGTAATTGTGATTAATAGATTTATTGAAATAATCGCCAACTAATTTAGTAATTGATTAACAGACCCAAAAAGGCCATTTACTGAAAAAACAACACACTCAAAGCAGTAATTATTCCAAAACTGTACAAAATATATATATATACATTTTGCATTTATGGTAGAAATAAACCTTTGTCTGTAAATATGTTCTTTCCAAAACTCCTTAAGAGGCAGTTTTAGCTTCAACTGGCTCAGATTCTCTGAAAAAAAATATTTTATTAAGCAGCTTTTGCTATATAAACATGGTGACGTTAGAAGTATTTTGTTTTAGCTGCAAATGACCAAACAAACCCTTAAGGAATAAATGTTATTGTATTTAAAAGAAGATTGGATTATCTGCTTTTTGCATGTTTTAATCTAATTCTAATATTTCATAAAAAGACTTAAGTGGTTAAAAAAAACTCTGCTGAATTTTTTTATTTGTTTAATTGATTAATAAATTAATCATCAGAATAATCGTTTATTAAAATAATCATTAGTTGCAGTCCTAGTTCTTGAATTAAGTTAATTACAGGTAAAAGTATTGGAAACCTGTTAAAATGTTGTGGAAACCAGGCATACACACACACACACACACACACACACACACACACCGAGGGTTAAATAATGAAATATGTTATAACGAAACCAAAACCGTACCAAGTCTTGTAATAAAGTGAAGGAAGTGAAACAGTCATCTGATATTTTGTGACTCTTCAGAGTACCTGACCAAAGCAGCTCAGACGTGTGAGGATCACCGCCTGATGCAGCTGAGGAAGAGGCTGCAGATCATCCTCTACCTCAGTCGCAGGAAGGAAGAACCCGACTTCAAACTGTTGGAGCTGCAGCAGCTTCTGGCCGAATGGCTGCAAACGAGAAAAGGAAGCAACTCTACAGAGAAAGTCGGTTTTCTCACAAGATTTTGTTGCATATTTAAATAGTTGCTAAAGTATTTGTTACCTTTCAACTTTTGGTCACATTGTGGTCTCAGAAATTAATGTATTTTAATAGGATTCAATTTAATACATCAAAGCAAAAGTAGTGCATAATGTTAAAGTGTTTTTTATTTTTAAAACCATGCATTTATCAATGGCCCTTCCTACTCTGATGCCAGTTGGAGACATAATTTTGAGAGTCAAAGTCATAATTTTGAAGTCATAATTTTGAGATACAGAGTGAAATTTTTTACTTTAAGAGTCATAATTTTGAGATAGAAAGTAGTCATTTCAAATTTCAAAGTCATGACTTTAAAATGAATAATTATGAGATCTGGGCTTCCACTGGAGCGACCGCGCTTTGAAAAGCAGCAGGAAGTTGACTCTCATAATTGAGACTTTTATTTTATAGTCATGACTTCCTGTTGGGTTTTAATTTTTTCCTTCATGGCGTAAATGAGCCCCCATAGATGATCTGTTTGCAAATAAGCTTTATATAATCTAGTAGTATATTTAGTGTAATAGTAATTTTATTGTACTCTATAAATCTGTGCAGAAGAAAGGGAGGAAATAAAAGTAATTTTGTTTTCCATTTCACAAATATTTTATGTGATAAACTGTTTTATCACATAAAATCTAAAAATTATTTTTGGTTTGTAGCTGAAAAGTGACAAAATGTGAAAAGATTGATGGGTTTTAAATACTTTTGCAAGGCAGAGTAATAAATCAGCTTCTGTGTTTTAGATTCTTGTTATTCTCTCTGTGGAATCTCATGAAACCAGTTCAAAGGTCATCAGCAGCTTGAGCAAAGTAACCGGTGAGCAGGTTTCAGATTTAATTAGCAGAAATTCTCATTGACTTTCATTTACTGTTGCTATATTTACAGAAAATAAATGAACCTGGAATCATTTTCAGACGTTCGTTTGTGTCGTTTTGCTGCAGGAGCTGCAGTTAGTTCAGTTTGTCCTGATGAGGAGAAGAAGAAACTAAACGGCGCCTCTGTGGTCAGCAGGTCCTGAAAGTATTAAATTCAATCAATGTTTTCATCCAAATTGTGAGAATAATTATAAAATGCATGCTCTATTAAGTTAAATTACTATTTAACTTGAGATGTTTTACTACATTTATTATGAAAAGAGTTTGTCATTATTTTTTACATTCCAGCAAAACTGTAGACTTCGTCTTTCATTTACCTTTTTTATGATGCTGAAACAAACAACAAGCAGGCTGGATGTTTGATAGATTGGCCGATTCATTGCCAGCCAATCTATAGGCTGGCAATGAATCGATTTTATTTATCAATCAATTCATTGAATTTTGGGTCATTTTTTCCCCAATGTGCTCCTTGGATTTCCATAGTGATGCCATCAGCACAGCCGCCATTTTGTTTTATTGATGTTTTATATAAGTTTATTCTGTGAATATTTTGAGTATATTCTTGTAGTTAAACAGAAATAAACAACAAAAAAATAGATTAAAATTGGATTTGGTATGAGATTTTATTTTTAAACCGTATTGCCCGGATTGGTTTATTATTTTACTTTAAAATAAAGACAGAAAATATGGCTGGCTCCTTCACTTTGTTCTTTCTTCCTGTCCTGTTTTCCCAGAGTGAGCGGCGGCGACTGTGTTTTGGTGTTTGAGCAGAACATCGGACCCGACTTTCCCTGGAGCTGCTTCTCAGTCCTGGTAGAGTTCGACCATCCGGGTCCGTCCCGCTGGTCCCAGATCTGCAGCGACCGAAGCATCAGCCGCCTCTCCTTCATCACCAGCCTGACCGACTCCGGTTTGATTCCTGCTCGCTTGTCAACCATCCAGATCCCACCCCACCATCTCTCTGCTGGAGGGCAAAAAGCTGCTGGCAGATGATGGCTAGCATTGGTTTTAGCTGATAAGTTGTCAACATAATGCGCTAAATCTTAAACGTACCCCTGTTACAAACAACAAACAAACAACAACAAACGTAAGAAAAATGGACACCGTGCTTTTCTGCTCTGACAATTTGATAGCAAAGTCAGGAAGAAGTTTTAATGAAGAAAAAATAGCGAGGGAGAGAAGTAGTTGACTCTGACAACCGTAACATGCAGATGTGCTGTGGAATAAGGTATGTTTCAGTTCAGCTACAAAATAAGAGGCGACCCAACTGACAGATCATCGGTAGAGTAGGCGTTTAAATTAGCTAATCTACCACATCTTTGTTAGCTTAGCTAATAGCAGCGATCACTTATTAATAATCGCAAAATAAACCCTGAGCCTATAAACATAAAACTGTAACAGACTGAATGTTCCTTTTCTTTGTGTGGTAAATGTATTTTTTGGTGTTGAATCCCAGTACTTTCGTTGTTGTCAGTTGCTATGGTAACGAATAGCGTAGCCGGCATAGAAAGCGAGAATAGATGAGAATACGAGTTGTTTTGAGTTATTCCTCAATGGGTTTCTGTTTTCCTTTAAATGTGGCTCACTGCACTAAATTGGCAATACCTACATCTCCAGGTTTCATTTAGCTAACTGTTCTACCGCAGCAGCATGTAAAAAATAGTCTGTTTGCCCTCCAGCATTGTGCACATATGGAACAATAACATGCAGGGGATCTAAATGGTTGTGTTCATTTAATTTTCTAAATGTCTGTTTCTTCCCTTAAAGACGCAGAGAAAATCTGTTGGCGTCTGGAGGATAATGTCCCGTTTGTGTTGCTGGTGACCGAGGGGCTTCTGAATTATCCTCTGCTGCTGCAGACACTTGAGTCAAGGTGAGACTTTCAATACATCCATTACAGCTCAGCATTTATCGTATCGGTTATCATTTATCGTGATAAATTTCTTGTCATGATGAGAATTTTGATTTATCAATGTCACAATAAATTTCAGTTATTGGTGTTTAAAAAAACAAAAACTGTCAGGATTGTTATTTTTGTAATTTTCTCCACTGTTTGTTCATTGAGAGCATCAATAAAATATGAAAATATGATTAAATGAAGTTAGTGTGTGGAGTTTACTGGGGCTATGACTATAAATATAGTTATTGTCACCTTTACTATTATCTCAATTGCATCCAGCACCAAGATCCCCTAGCCTTCAAAATAAAAGCTCAGTTTCTTTTCACAACAGGTCCTATTTATGATTTTAATCAATACCCCCCTTTCTTTTTTAATAAGAAAATTACAAACGACAGAAAATATTGTAAAAAAAAATTTGTTTATTTTAGTCATCCTGTCTGTGAGGTGTTTCAGGGCCATGCAATGACCATTTTTGTTTCATTACAAGAACATAGTCATAATATTAGCCAAGAAATGCAATTTTACCAGAAAAATTTCTTAAAATGTTGGCTTTAAACTTTATCTTGGAGCTTTGGGGTTCTGAGTGTCCGTCTGTGTTGCAGCTTCGGTGTAACTGTGATGGAGAGGAGCCACAGCCTGACTTTGCAGAAACTCGGAGGAATCCATAACTACGCTGTGATCACCGTAGACGAAAGCACAGCTATCGTCATTCAGGTATCCGGACACATCAGACTTCTGGCGTATCCAGTCTCTATGCAGGATCTGCTCCACCTCAACATTAAATACTAATTTGGATAAATTAGTATTGTTTGCAAACCATCTTCAGTTTGAACGGTTTTATTTTATTCAACTTTTATGTTACTGGTGTTAGACATGTCATAATTCTGGACGTAAACAATGGCTGAAAATTATAATTATGAACTAATGACAGAAGTCTGTCTCACTGAAGAGCAATGCATCAGTCAGACCAACTCCAGACTCTGACCTCGCCTCCAAACAGAGTTAAGTGGAAATAGAGGAGAAGTTTGTATTAAATAAACATATAAAGCTTCCTGTTTTAAAGGAAGGGAATGTGGTGACTTTTGTTGTCGTGTCTGTCACTGACAGACAGTTTTTCACCTTAAGTGACATCATTGTTGATGACTGACTGATCTAGTCTGTGCTGTTTGGTGTGTGTGTGTGTGTGTGTGTGTGTGTGTGTGTGTGTGTGTGTAGGAGCAGGGTGAACTGGGTCAAGACCGAGCCAGTGAGAGGCTGGTGATGAGGCTGAGCGCTCTCTCTCTGCAGTACAGCTGCTGCTGGCTCGTCCTGCACTGCCCTGACAGCCGAGGCGGAGGGTCAGAGTTCACTAAAACTTCATTACGCTCATCAACCCACTGACTAACAAGTCCTTCCTACCTATTATCAGACTTTCTTGTAGCTTGGTAAACTCAATTTGATCAATAACTCTTTGGGGGGTTTTGTAGATCTTCATACTTCGGCTGGTTTTTCACTTATCACTGCTTCACTTTCTGACAATCTCAGAAATATTTTTGTCATTTAAGCCATTAAACTAAACTTTAAATTAATTATTCATAAAAAGGCTCCTAAAGTCAAAGGATTAACCAATATGGAGACAACCTGTTAGGGCTGGACAATAAATCAGTATCAGTAGATAATATGTTTGATACAATATTCAGCGGTCAACTAACTCGCTCGTTCTCTGGTTACCTAGCAACTCATTCTCTGGTTACCTAGCAACAGCCTTTTGAGTAGCTTGTGCAATAGCAGTTTGAGTTTCTCCTCTGTGCCTCATAACTGCTTAAAAATAAAACAACGGTGTGGAGTGAAAACTGGCAGCATTTCAGATATTTGAGACAAAAAAACTAATCAACAATTATCAATATCGACTGATATGAATCTCAGCCATATCATCATGCTCTATAGCTTATTATCTAAACTTGTTTAATAATAAATTAAAATAATTTATTATTTTAATGATTTTTTTAAAATGAATCTGTGAACTGAAGCCTTTTTGGTTAACCAGACTTAAAGGTTTTGTTTTGCCAAACAAAAAAATAGTACGCTTTAAAATATGTTACCATAATCTTAAATAAAGCACCTTAAATCCAATAAAAAACTTAAAAAGCCTTTTAGAAACTAAGGAGAGCTAGTAATCAAGACTATCTTAAGGGGTAAACCTCTAAATGCATTAGGAGTATTTTAAAACCAACTAAGTTTTACTTTAAAGTTTGTGTGTAATTGCAGGTTTTCAAGCGAAACCTTCAACAACTTGGCGTTGGTTTATTCGTCTCTGGTTTTGTTCGGCATGAAGTCCGAGGACCTGGATGTGAAGGTAGAAACAAATGTTTTTAGGTTTTCTGCCTGGAGTGGCTCACAGCAATAAAAAAACTAAAATATGTTAAAGTTTTAATGAACAGTCATATTTAATAAACTAGGATCTGTGTTTTTGGTTCTTTATGCAGCAAAAACATTAAATTTTACCAACTGTTTTTGGTCTAGTTTCTATTTTAAATAACTTAGTAGACTTAAAATCAGACAAAACTAATTTACAAGTAACTTTTTAAGAAGAAGAAATATTTAAGCCATAACTTATGAGAAAACACATCTTTCCCATAAAATGTCTTACTCTAATGTTATTTCATTTATAACTATTACATATTTATCAATATTAAGCAATAATTGACTTAAAACAAGCTCCTATATTTTGCTGAAAAGTTACTTGTAAGTTAGTTTTGTCTTATTTCAAGTTGACTAAGATATTTCCACTAGAAACACTTCCAAAAATACTTGGTATGATTTGTTTTTTGCAGTGTTTACATAGTTTTAATTAAGCCACATTTCTATTTTAATAAGGTTTATTTTGGTCTGATCGGATGTAGTATTTTCATCTAAACTTTGTGTTTTTATCAGCTGTAAATGAAAAATCATCATAATTAACAACTTAACCTATATTGTGGGTTTCAGTTACTGAAATAAATGAAGCTTTCAGTAATATTCTAACTTACTGAGTTTGACTTTATGTCTTCGTGATTCAATTATATTAATAAGCAAATTGTTCAGGTATAGAAAGTGTTTCATTTGTTGTATTATTGTGTTGCAGTATTATTTAATGAAATATGACCAGTTTCACCAGTGGTTTCCCGTTGGTTCTCTCCACTGGTTTTCAGGTGCTGATTGTGTCAGAAGTATTGGAAATGGCCGAGTTTATTAATCAGATCTGCTTCAGCTCCCTGATGTCCAAATATGAAGATCCTGTGAGCTACCTGGACAGAGACTGGCTGACGGTCAGCCCCTCTCAGGTGAGACTAAAGTTTTATTATGTTTAATGTTTAAATGCGTCTTTCCAACAAGGAAAATCTCTTAGTCTGCCTCTAACACTCTGTTGTAGTTTCCTGTAAAGTTCACTCACCAAAAAGCTTTAGACGTTTTTGAATTTTCACATCTCAGCTTTATAAGTGTCTTTGTCGTTTCATTTAGGAGGAGGCGTGTCTGTCCCAGTTCCCGTGTGTCAGTCCTCTGGTCGCTCAGCTCATGCTGAGCAGAGCTCCCTCCCTGCAGTGGCTCCTGGGGGCCGACCTGCCGCAGCTCTCACAGTTACTTCCTGAAGTCCCACAGAAAGTCCTTAAGGTGACGCCGCCACTACTAACCCATTTTTGATGTTTTACATTTTTCTGTTTTTTTTTCTGTCTGATTATCACTTCAATTTTTAGAGTTATTTTTTTTAAAAAGCCCAACTAGGGACAAGTGCTGCGAATTAGCTGTTGCTATTGCACCATGATGCAAACATGGGACTGCTGTTTTATTCATCTTGTCTATGTCGATGTGTGTCTGTCCCCATTAAATAAACTTTATAATAATAAAGGGGCAGTAACACGTAAAACCGACTTTTTGGAACCTTTCCTTTACAAATTCCCCACTCAGCTCCTTTAGACTAGCCAGCAGCAATTAGCAAACACCTAATTAGTGGAACTGCACATCAGCCGAGCTCATAATAGGAGCTACTTCTCGGAGCATTACTGGTAAAAATGTTAAAGGGTTAATAAAGGAGACATGTTGTCTTTCAGCATTCAGCTTCTATGTACCACAAATCTGGAACAAACTTCCAGAAAACTGTAAAACAGCAGAAACACTGACTTCCTTTAAATCTCGACAAAAAACCCACCTGTTATTTGAAATGTAAGCAATTACGAATTTAACGATGGCACTTGACTTGATGTAATGTTTTGGTTGTTGATTCTATGATGCATGACTGTTTTTATTACGTAAAGCACTTTGAAATGCCTTGCTGCTGAAATGCGCTATCCACATGAAATTTGATTGATTGACTATCTAATCATTTTTAGATCTGTGTAGCACGAATGCTGCCTCATATCTTCTGATTTTAAGTCTCCATGATGTTGTTTTCTCTTTGAAAGCTTTTCTATTTTGCAGTTGCTATGCTAGCTTCGGAAAGATGAGCATAGCAATTAACATTTCAAGAAATTATTTTAACATATTTTGCAATAATAACAGATTAGATGTTATAATAAAAAAGGCACAGTGAAGCTAAATAATGCCACAATGTGCTGCATGAGTGATTAATTTCACCTCGCTTCTTCCTGTTTTTAGCTGTTCAGTGACATCACTTCCTTGTACTTGAGTAACTCAGAGCCAGCAACCCCTCAGATTAATGAGAGCGGTTCTGAACAACCCTTAAGAACCGCTCAGACCTTCGGCGCTGAGTCCGGGTTCATGAACCTTCTGCATCCAGAGCCTAACAGCAGCTTCCTATGTGGAGCTACGAACCCAGACCTGTTCCCCAACCAGAACCCAGACTCTTCAAACTTCAAACTGGACCTGAACGGTTCCTTTGGCAGTCCTGTTAAGGCCTGGACCGGTCCAGATCCCTGGAAGGAGGAGGAGATCCTTCCTGTCTGGAGAGGCAGAGCCGGAGCGGCAGGGAGAGTCGTGGAACGGGCCGGTGATCTGTGGGCGCCAAGAGATTCCCCAGACATTTCGTACCTTCAGACAGCAAACAGCCCGGTTCTACTGGATTCTCGGTTCAGTTCCAGTCACACTTCCTGCAGTGACCTCCAGCATCCCCAGAGCGCTCACTTCATGTTCAGTCAGAGCCCTCTTACGGCAGCCATCTTGGATCAAAGCCATCACAGTTTGACCAGCAGCGGTTCTTCTTCTTTTGGACCCAAGTTCTGGAGCGGTGAGGAGAGGAAGAGGAGCGTAGACACAGCTGGTCTGGTTGGATCAGGTCAGAGCAGCTCACTTCCTGCGTTTCCTACAAACAAGCAAAACTTTGTTGATATTTCGATAATTGATTTCTTAATTGCGTCGTTTCCATTAAATAATAAACATTTAAATAAGTTTGGGCTAGAGTTGGGCAATTATCGTATCATTTATTGTTTATCGCGATAAATTTCTTACCATAAGAGTTTTGAAATTTATCGCTGCTACGATAAATTTCATTGATGTTTAAAACCTCCTGAAACTGTCCCTGTCTTTGGGATTGTTAATTTTACTATTTTTTCCAGTTTTTTCATTATGAGTATCAATAAAAGTTAAAATACAATTACTGTTAATACAGTTAATGTGAGCAGCTTAGTGGTAAAAATCACATTTTTATGTAACTGGTGTCCAAAAGAATATTACAACTTTTTCTGACTGCTGTGACACTCAGTCACCAAAAATCACCTAAGAGTAAATGTAATGAATAATTCTTATTGACACTTTTATCATCTTCACAGCGGCCCTTTAAAATATTGCAATAAAACTTTGAGTTCACATGATAAGACATTAACAAACATGCAGCGCCATCATCCTCCCACTACTTCCTGTCGTCCTCCTCTTTGTGGTTTGCACCATTGGTTGTTGATCATGTGACTTGTGTAATTTGAGAAAAATGTTTCCACTGCAGTTTTGCAAAAAACACGAATTTCAATACAAAAAATATAAAAGAAAACACCAAATAATTTTTTTTAAAATTGACTTCTATTCATTACGCACATTGATTTGAAGATGTCAATTTGTGCAGTTATGTGGTCAATGGAAACGCAGCTAATGTTTATTTCATGTTTTTCTAAAAATGGATTTTTTTCTTATCCGAGCGGTTTTGTTTTGCAGTGCTGACGCCGCTGAAGAGGGGAAGGCTGAGCTATGAGAGAGTTCCTGGCAGAAAGGACGGACAGACGAGGCTTAAACTGTTTTAATCTTCTTTTAAAAATAAGATGTTCATTTTATCGGAACTGTAAATGTTTCCAACATTATTGTTCCATATTTAAGAGTTTTACCATTTCCACTTTAAAAGGTAACAATAAAAAATGAATTCAAATGTAATTAAACTTAGTAAATTCAGTAGCTGTGATGTAAAACATGTTACTCATATATGATTGTAATTTAAAGATTTTCACAGAAAAGATTTAATAAAATGAGGTCAGCTTGGTCTTCTGTAACTCGTTAATCTGGGAGAAATTATGAATGTATTAAATCACGTCCTTTACTTCCTATTGGGAACAGATGGGTAGTAACTAATTTACGGAGATTTACTTGAGTAACGTTTTGAAAAAAAAATAGGAGTATTTGTACTATACAGTACTTTTTGAGTAACTATTATAAAGTATTGTTGCTCTTGAGTGACATTTCTGGAAACTGAGAGACGTCAGTGAACAAGTTTGTTGAAAATAAATATTAAGTTTTTGTTAAAGTTTTATATTGAAAGAAACAGATTTGGAAAAAAAATGCATGATTTTGTTATTTTATAATTGTTTTATTTATATAACATTTTCTGACATAAGCAGGTTCAATTAATAAATAGTAAATATTAAATGTAGGATTAATTGTGATGAATCAATTGCTGAAATAATCGTCAACCAATCTGGTAATTGATTAATCGTTAACTAGAGTATACAGATTCTAAAATAGGCCATTTGCTGAAAAAAAAAACATATTCAGAGCACATAAAAATAAATAGATTTTAATCTAAGGTTTAAAAAAAACTTTGTAAATAAATTCTCCCAGAACTCCTCCACCTGGTTCAGTCTGCAAAAAAAAAGCACCTATTAAGTAGCTCTTGTCTATTTATTAGTTGGCTTATAGTCAACTGATCAGCTGCATGTTGTATTGATGAGTGAAGCAGAAAGTGCTGAGCTTTTAAAATGTTAGGAGGATTTCTTTAGCTCATTTTACAAATTATCAAGTTTCACTAAAGGAATGCTGTTACTGTATTTTGTGCAATAAAATGTTTTATTTTGGAAAAAAGTTATTTATCAGCACTTTAAATGCATTTCTAAGATTGCTTAAAAAAGGCTTATGTGGTCAAATGAAAGATCAGCAGAATTTTCCCATTTTTAATGCAATTATTGAATTGATTACTGAGCAGTGGTTAGCTGCAGCCCTAATTAAATGGTTAAAGTAAAAGTTGCAGTTGGTTGTTCATTTTTTGAGTGCGCTCAGTGGCAGAGGAAGCAGTGATTTATGGGTGGAGGGCTGGGATTGAGGGTCTTTCCCATCTCCACTGATAAAGTCTCTCATTTTAGCAGCTCCATTGGTGGGGATTCTTTTTTATATATAATTTAGTGAAGCAATCCCCTTATCGTGGTCTCTCAGCGTGTGAAGAGAGTGCTTATCTGCACGAGCCAGCAGACTGAAGCCAGTTCCCCCAGGAATGATCCCCAGACAAAGAGCCCTGGGGACTCCCGGCCTCCGGCCAGCCACCGCCGAGCCGCCATCAATAACCCGCCGCCGTCTTTTCTGCGCCTCGGCCCGGCCTTCCGAGCAGCGACCGGACAAAGAGAGAGGAATGGCTCATTTTATTACTTGCTCAGGAACAAAAGCGCCTGGTCGGGTGGTCAACGGAGTCTCTCTTTGAGGGCGAGGTAAACAGCGGCCTAATGGTGCGGTAATGGTTCCTGAACATATTTGAGCGCTGGAGTGAATGGGCCGGCAGAGATAATGTGGGAATTAACAGGCTGTTTAAACCCGTCCGGGTCCGACTCTGGATTCAGCTGGAAAGGTCATACCGCCGTTATCTCTCATCGCAGATGGCAATTAAACCGTCACCTGTGTGTTTTCAAGTCTTCGAGGAATACGACCTCCGGGTCGGATTACAGATCAGAACCAAACGAAAGTTAAAGAAACCTATAAATATGAAGGTACCACTTTATAACTGGTACTCTGCCCTGCTCTCTTATATAGCAGGGCAAATGCCCTGCTCTCCTTATATAGGAGAGCAGGGCAGAGTACCCAAAAATTATAATCAACTAGTAATGCTTCAATATATTTTTACTAAAGTAAGAGTACAAAAGTATTTGTTAAAGTCTACTCCTGAGTAACCGATCAAATTATAAATTATTTAATATTTAAAAGTTACATCGTTAGATGGAACAAAGCAAAAAGTTAAGTGGAAATTTTGGTATTTTAAGGACCAAAATGACAATAACTGATATAATAATGAAAAACATAACAAAATCTGGCAAATTTTTCCAAATCAGTTTCTTTTAATAAAAAAAACAAAAACTAATAAAATCGGCTGGTGTGTGTTTTTGTCTGGTGAAATTTTGATTAAAACATGTTTGTTTTTCATTCAGTGTGTAGAAAATCCAGAAATTTTACTCAAGTAAGAGAAGCAATACTTCCTAATAATTACTCAAAAGTAAAAAGTACAGCATAGTAAAAATACTCCTAAAAGTAAACTTTTTCCATAGTTACTTGGGTAAACGTAACTAAGTAAATGTAACTATTTACTAACTTTGATTGTAGAAAGCTAATAGTTCATAGACGTTAATTTATCTATAAGTACTTTATAAATTAATAAGTTTTTATTACACATTAATTAAGGGTGTGAAGGAGCCTATGGCTGCGTTCAGACTGCAGGTCTTAATGCTCAATTCTTTTTTGTCGTGGTCGTTCAAACTTCTAAATAAAGCGACTTGATCGTGATCTCCAGCGTGAACGACCTGAAAGTATCTCGCATGCGCAGTAGAGGGCGCAATATCGTCACACCTAAAGAGGAATATAAAAAAGTAGAAGTAGTGCTCACTGTTCGGCAAGTTAACATGGATGCTAACGGTGGAGCATAGTTTACGATTTTGAAGTTGTTGTCCGACCGGAGCCAGCACTTTAACAACTTAATCCTCATTCTAGTCCGCTATGGTTGTTTTTCTTCCCGCTGTGTGCATCAGGACGCAGAATAGTGACGTTTGTCAAGTGTCAATGACGTTCAGGTCGGATGAACGCGACCTGAACGTCAAGTTACATTTGAATCGGATACGTATCGGATATCCAAGTCGCATTAAAGGATCCGATCCATAGACATAATATAATAGACGGCTCATGGACCGCTCTCGCCTATTGTCGCTGACGAGATTTAGGGCGGCCATCTTGGAGCGGTACACCACTCCACTCAGCGTTATGTGCTTAGCAGGCACAATGACGTATCAGCGCATTTAATCGATCATAACACACTTTTTTGTTACTGGAAACCATATTCAAAAACATCTATCAAAGCTACATTTATAAACAATTGTATTTTTTAAGTATGTTTTTAATACATAGTTCAGCATATTTAAATATGCTTAGTGGCTATAACAATAGAATAGGAATGGAATATTCTGATATCGATGTATGATGAGCATTTTACAAAGCACACACCCGTTCATAATTTATTTAATAAATTATTTAGTAATAAAAATACATATTTATATAACTATACAAACACAAATAATGATTAATAATGACACAAATAAATAATGATTAATACTGAATAATATTAGATACAGGTTTATGTATGTATATATATATGTATGTATGTACATACATATATAGATATATGTGTTTTTCAGCCGACGAGTTCTAGCTTCAGAGTGATTCAGCAGCTGAGATTGAGTCCAAAATCCGATGCGAGATTGATCCGTGCTGCAATGAATCCGTCTCTCTTTAAAGATATTTCCCACTTCTTCCTCACATCGTGTCTTTAGGAAACCTTCAAAACAAAAACCTAAGATTTGGGAGCCAACTTACTTTTGACAGAGTGAAAGAATTACATATAAATATTAGTCTTTACCACCTGTGTAAACTTTGCTGGTGAATGTTATAACACAAGTAATATAAGTTTTATAATATACGTTACATTGTTTCATTTCTAATATAGGCTCTTGTGTCAGATAATCTAAGTCAATGTTAGAGAATAATTAATTTTTTTAGATTTACGGAATCTCAGTTAGCCTTCATAGCGGGGCTGAACCGTATTACACCAAGCACTGTAGCTAATATTAGCTGGTATCTCGCCGATGGACATAAATACAGTAAAGTAATATTCTAATCACAAAATATGCACAATAATATGTCCATCTTACTTGTGAAATGTTGTTTGTTGAGCCCTCACATCAATAGTCCATCGATCCGAACAACAATATCCCGCAGTGCTGAGGCATCTTCTGCTGTTTTGGTTGAGCAAAGTAGGAGGGACGACCGCTCCAAGATGGCCGCCGTATTTCCTAAGCAGGAGCAGCCAATGCGAGGTCTACTCTTATATTATGTCGATCCGATTGTTCAGACTGTGATGACATGCATTAATACGACCTTAACACCAGTCTCTGGTTACCTAGCAACAACCTGTAGCAGCAGCAGTTTAACGTTTTGCCTCTGTGCCTCATAACTTCTGAAAAGTAAAAAAAAAAAATAAATAGCGTGGAGTGAAAACTTCGGATAAAGCAGTAAAGTTCACACCAACAGTTTGGCAATATTTCAGATATTTAAAACAAAAATCAATAATTATCGACTGATATGAAACACTTACATTGTGATGAGTTTTTCAGTTTCACCACCGCGTTGTGTTGCTGTCACATTAAAAAAAACAACAAAAAAAAAACCTAAAGACACTGGAGATTGTGGATGAAACCTGACAAAATGTGAAAAAGATTAAGCCAATGTCGCAGGGTTTCGCTGTGCAAAATGTTACAAATGAAAATGTAAATAACCAAGATGGCGTGCCTTTAAAGGGTTTTGGTCGGGGCGTTGCATCACCAAACTGAACCACCTGACTCCACTCTGCAGACCTGAGTGGAGGCGGACAGCGGCCTGCAGGTGCAGCCTCTTGGACGTGCAGCAGCACCCATGAATGGGAGATTCAGAGCAAACGCCCCCCATCGGGGCCCGTTCTCCAGGCCCTCGACTAATCCCGCTGCCTAATCGGATTATGTAAATTCCTACTCCACACACACGGTTTTCTGGAAGGCTGCGTCTTTGAAACAACACTTGAAGGGTGTAAAAAGAAACAGTGACAATTGGTTAAACTGGACTTATTTTATCTGAACGGGGGTTGAAGGAAAAAAAAGAAGTGAGGAGTGATGGCTGAGATGGGAGTCAGACTCTGGCCTCCATGTTTCCTCTAATTTATGTGTGGCCCCTTGGAATCACTCAACAAGATTACCGGAGTCATAACAAAACACATATTGTTCGACTGTCAATCTGCATGTGGTGTTTTTACCTTTTGTGGGCCAATCAGGCTGAGTTTAAAGGCAGAGCTGCAGGTTTTTCTCCTGGTGGGCCGTCCACGCCTAATGTCAGAGGAGCAGAAAGGAATCAGTGTCCAGAACAGTAAGAGAACGTTCCGAACGTCTCAGTTTCACCTCAATAGGAGTTTATGACCTTCAGTGGGATCATTCAGGGATTAAATGACAAACAATCACCTTAAAGGTGGCCTACTTTCAGTCATTTTAAAAGTTGAACACAAAAACCTGATAAAATCATTTAGAAACCATCTAAAGTCACGACCTCCGCGGAGCAACATCAGTAACTCACATCAATTTATTCACAATAACAATAAAGGAGGTGGAGGTGGGGACTGAGCAACAACCACAATGAAGCTCCACCACGACACACGTCACACAATGGGGCCGCCCGGCTATAAAAGGTGGGATGGAGGCGCGCCGCGTCTCACCCGGCTCCTCTTCCTCCCTCTCGCTCCACCGGATCCAGTGACGATGAGGAGGCTCTGCTGAAGGACTGCCAGACGCCGATGACCTGCGGACAAAAGCTCTGCCTTCTGAGATTTCTGCACATTTCTACACAAACAGGTCAGACACATAATATTTTTAATGTTTGCTTTGGTTATAGATATCATTTGTAAGAAGTACTGGGAGGAAATTGTATTTTTCTTTTTTGAAAATTTGCCTTTTTCTGCAAGAAAACCTGCTGAAAATGAAAAATGAAACATTTCTCACTAAATGATCATGAATAAATAAAAAAACTTAGGCTATAAAAGCTTACACACAGATCAGGACTGAACATTGAACAAAGATGCTATTTTCAAAGATAAAAATATAAAATATGTATCTTTTTAAATTGTATTAATATTGAATATAAAATCTGTCTATATTATTAGATTAACTTGATTACTTTCGTCAAAGTGTCTTGTAAAGTGTAAACATTTATAATAAGCTGCATTTAAATTACATTGAAAGTATTTATATACATTTAGAGGAAATTTTATATAAAGGTGCTTTATATAAAAACTGGACTCATATTTTAAAAACTCCTTGAGATTAAAAATCTATTTTCACAAGCGAGTTGTGACAGCAGAACAGAAGTCCGTTACAAATAAACACCGTGACTCATCAACAAGACTGTCTTTAAAATGAAAAACTCAGGTTGTCAATCAGCTATAAAGTAATGACACACACACTGTGTTTCTGCAACTAAAATGGCTTAGAAGAATAAAATAATCCGTCAACTGAAGTTGGTTCTTAAGATGATTCAATGCTGCAAAATCTAATTTACACCAACAGAAACCAAACATATAAACAGAAAAGAGTCACATTCCAGTCTGATACTAAATTTAACTAAAGAAACTGCAAAGCTGCAAAAACACAAAATATTTTTAGTCTAGTTTCTACAAATATCTTAACTTGAAATGAGAAAAAAGTAACTTTTCAGCAAGTTACGGTGGCTTGTTTTAAGTAAATTATTACTTAATATTGATGAAAAATTACTAGTTTTACTGTTTGATTATTTCACTCGTAACATTTTCCCCTGTTATAAGTGGAATAATCTACCAGTTGAACTGGAACGTTTTATTATTATTAAGGAGTTATTTATTTAAAACAAGCTCATATATCTTACTGAAAAGTTACTTGTCAGTTAGTTTTGTCTTATTTCAAGTTAGTTAAAATATTTGTACTAGAAACTAGAACAAATAGAACTCTGGAAAAAATTAAGAGACCATTAAAATGATCAGTTTCTCTGGTTTTACGTTTTTTAGTTATATTATTGAGTAAAACGAACTTTGTTCTTTTATTCTATGAACTGCTGACATGTCTCAGTATTTAACTAACCCTTGTATTTATTTGCAGAAAATGAGAAATGTTCAAAATAACAAAAAAGATAGAGCGCTTTCAGATCTCAAATAATGCAAAGAAAACAAGTTTATATTAATTTAGAAACAACAATAATAATGTTTTAACTCAGGAAGAGTCCAGAAATCGATATCTGGAGGAATAACCAGGAGGTTTTCAGTTCAGTGCAGTGGGCTCTTAATTTATTCCAGAGCTGTATATTTGGTAAGATTAAAATTATCTTTACAAAAAGCATACATATTGAATTAATCTCCACTATAATCTAAAACAGATGAATAAACTGTTAAAAAGCTTCATTCGATCCCGTTTACCTTCCAGCATCATGACCAGGAAGGTGTTCACCAACACCAGGGAGCGCTGGCGCCAGCACAACGTCAACACGGCCTTCGCAGAGCTCCGCAAGCTCATCCCCACCCATCCTCCGGAGAAGAAGCTGAGCAAGAACGAGATCCTGCGCCTGGCCATGCGCTACATCAACTTCCTGGTGCAGCTGCTGGAGAGCCAGAGCGGCCAGCCGGCCGGCCACTCCTCCACCGCCCTGCTCAGCTTCCTGAGGGGCAACATGGAGCGGCTGCACTCGCCTCCCCGAACCTGGACCGCCACCAGCGACACCGAGGCGCCGTCGCCCGGATCCAGGAGCGACAGCTCCGAGGCCTGGTAGACCAGAAGAACATGGAGGACTTTTCAAACTGTTTTTATTTTTTTTACAGGGGAATAAAAACTCGCGTTGTGGAAGACGAGACGCGTCCCTCTTGCGACGCTGATTATTTATAAAGTATAATTTCCAGGAGCAATTTATACGTTTTCTGCATGGAAGTGTCCCACGTTTCCTTCGTGTCTCCATGTTTGCATCCCTTGTTGCTGGAACTGATTTAATTTTGCAGGAATTCCTTGTTTTCCAATGAGGAAAATGGAGGATTGTGGATTTTCTTATTCTGACTTAGATTAAATGAGGAACAGATGAAGGCTGAGCTATTTCTCCAGATTGCAAACGAGCACTTTTTGGTTTTTTTCTTTTAAAATATGGCAACTCAATCAACAACAGAGAGCCATTCTAAGAAAATAAAAAATAATAAAATCACAAGAATAAAGTCAAAATAATGCACAATTATATAATAGTCAATATTTTGAGAATAAAGTCAAAATATTGAGAATAAATTCAAAATAATATGAAAATAAAGTCATAGTATTACAAGAATGACTTTATTCTGGTAATTTACAACTTTATTCTCGTGCGACTTTGTTTGAGAATAAGCATTTTTATTCTTGTACTTTACTGTCATAATGACTTTATTCTCTGAATTTTATTTTATTTCATCATTTCTTAGTCCTAATACCTAATCTGACCTTTTCTCATTTGTCAAGTTTCTGAGGCTTCAGAGAAATCAGATTTCCTGTTTTTCTTCCTCTTTCTCAAAACTCAGCAGCGGATTTCTAATGTTGGGATGAAACTGACAATCTGCTTTCAGTCATTGCTCACAAATATCCGATTTCAAAGGAATTTTTGCTTTTTTTAATTTATTTTTTGTAAATAAATGAAATGTGATATGACGGCCAAAGATACTGAACTGATTGTCAACTGTGAGGAGTGTGTAAATTATCAATCTTATATGTCTTTGCTAATTTATTTTTGCTTTACTTGTGGACACATAGTATCTTATTTATTTTAATTATTTATTCAATAAAGGATTTGTTAATTATTTGGGTGTTTTTCTTTACACATTTTGTGAAATATTTACACAGAAAGAAATGGCTTCTGATGTTTAGCTCCGCGTCATTTCACTGCTCATGTTGTAAATCGATCTGAAATAGACACTCCTAATCTAAATGTAAATTTTTATTTTTTTGTAAATCCTGGCATATTATTAAACATTCGTCCTACTTCTATGAGAAAATCTAATACTTTTCTTTACTAGTTTATTTTATGTAACTATCCAGAAATAAAGAAACTAAGAAGGTAATACCCAGAATTTTCAAAAAGCAAAACCACTTGAATTTCAGGATGACAGCCATTTTTCAAGATGGCCGCCATTTTGAACGCCTATATGGTCACACTGTGATAACTGAAGCAAAGAAGAAAAGCTGCTGCTGCTTTGTGTCATCAAAGCTCAGAGGTTTGTTCCTCTGCAGCCATGTGGACACAAGGCTGACCTTTGCCCTTTGTCCGCTGACCAGAGGCCTGACAGAGGACCGGCTCGATGCGCTGCTTAACTTGTAACCCATGAGGTCAGGGGTCGCTCCGAAGTCAAACGTTGTCCAGTTGGTCGTTGTGTGGACAGCGATGCTGGAGGGATGACATCATAAACGCCGAGAACGAACGAAGGAATTCCTGGAAGAAAACAGAAAGTTTGACGTGAAAATGAAAACAAAAGTAATTTAAACAGGAAACCAGCAGCAGATATTAATACAGAAAGGTAGAGATAAAACAATAAACATGAAAGAAGACGACAACATGGATGGATGGATGGATGGATGGATATTTAATTCACAGGAAAGAAACTAAATTAAAAATAGCTATTTTCCCCCCCCAAACTTATTAAAATAAAATCCAGGCTTTTCCAGGTTTTTCCAGGCTGCCTTTACAGAAAAGTGAAAATTTTCCATAATGAAAAACTGAGAATGAACGACTGCTGTGGTTTTCTGAGTTCCTGTCTTGTTTACGGCTGAGCTGACAACAGCAGCCGGTTCATTTCAGTCGCCTGGCGAACATTTAGTTGCTTGAACGTCTATTGTGGCCGATCCTCAGACCAAACATGGCGACTAACTGAGCTGAAGAGTAAACACTGATCTGTTTACCGCGGGAGTTAAACTCTGACTAAACAAAGCCGAGCGCAGCTGGACTCAACGACTGGAGGGAAGTGACAACTGACCCTTTGTAACACTGTAAAAACACAAAATATTACCAAGTATTTATGGTAAAAATAAGTAAAATATCTGAGTGCACTTGAAATTAGACAAAACTAAATTATAAGTACTTTTCAGCAAGATATAGAAGCTTGTTTTAAGTGAGTCATTCATTAATACTGATGAAAAACTACTAGTTTGACTTATTTCACTATAAATAGTGAAATAATTAAAAATACTATTTCAGCAATATTATAGATTTATTGATTTAAAACAAGCTTATATTTCTTGCTGAAAAGTTACTTGGAATTTAGTTCAGTCTTATTTAAGATATTTTCACTAGAAATTAAACTTAAAAATACTTGGTAAGATTTTGTGTTTTACAGTGTAATCCTGAAAAATAAATAAAATCATGTAACACAATGTCATGATGAATCCGAGTAATGACTTCACAGTACATCGAGTCATTTCATAATAAAGTTTTTAAAAAATGAAGGAACTGGTTTATGTCACCACTTCCTGGTAATGTGACACATCTGTACTTCTGTGTACACTGCAAAAACACAAAATATTACCAAGTATTTTTGGTCAAGTTTCTAGTGCAAATATTTTGTTACACTAGAAATAAAACTAAACTAACTTGCAAGTAACTTTTCAGGAATATATAGGAGTTTTAAGTCAATAATTCCTTAATATTGATAAAGTACTGGTTGTGTTGGTAGATTATTTTAACATTAAGATGGTAAAAATGGTTGGTTATAAGTGAAATAATCTGCCAGTGGAAGTAGTCATTTTTTATCAACATTAAGGAATAATTGACCTAAAACAAGACCCTGTTTATTGCTGAAAAGTTGCTTGCAAGTAAGTTTTGTCTTATTTCTAATGAATATTTTCACTATACACTAGACAAAAATGGTAGGAATTGCTAGGATTTTGTGTTTTTGCAGTGATAAGCTTTGCGGTTTCTTTGAAAACTGGAATATTAGGTAGAAATGCTGTCATGGTAACACTTTATTTACAGATTCCTCCCAATCATGTCTGAACATTACGGTTTTTCTGCAGAGTTAGGAAAAACCCGATGTGTAAAAAAAAAAGAACACACACACAACAAATCTGCATGCCTCTCACTCGCTCCGCATCTTCCTGATTGACTATTCCTTCGCGAGCACGCGGGTAATCGTCTATTGAGAGCACATTTCCTTATCAGCGTCTGGCACGCTGTCTGAATCCGTTATCACAATGGAGCAGATCGGCGCAGGCAGCCCCACGCTCTCCCGGCTCCATAAAGAGAGCATTTCTGGAGCTGGGCGCCAGCCGATAGGCCCTGAGCTCTTTATCCCCTTAAAGCCAATTCACCCTTTGCATGTTTAAATATCTCAGCTCAACCCCTGCCCTTCCTCTCCCATCTCAGCACTCGAGCCACCCTCCTCCTCGTCCTTCTTCTCCTCCTCCTCCCAGTCTCAGCGGTTCCGAGGCTGAGCCGTGGCTGTAATCGACCTGCAACGTGGGAGCGGAAGATGCAGGTGCAAGGGCTGCGTGTCCGCTGCCAGAGGAGGGGAGTCCTCCATTGTTCAGCTGGACAGCACCCTCTCTCCTCTGGAGCACCCTGTGAAGGAAGCAGGGGGCGCACAGAGACAATCACGCACCCTAATCTGATTATGCAAATGTCTACTTCAAAAGGCAACACTCTGTAACCCTCAGCAAGTAGTGCAGAGGAGGCAGAGGAAGCAGCAGGAATGTGAGCAAATGCACGGTAAATTCCTATGAAAATTAAAATAAATCAGAAATCAACGATTTTTGTTGTTTCCATCTCAGGTTGCTGTGTCCCACCAGGGGGAGGTGTAGGAATGAAGACATTCACAATGTGAATAGATCCTGACTCGCTCAACGGGGATTGAATCCAGTATTCAAACAGCCATTGTTTTTCCAGCCGTCCCTGAATCCAGCGACAAAAGGGAATCTACAATGTTAATGAGGGGGACGAAGTGCACAGCTTTTAGGGGTTTTTCACACCTGATTGATTTGGTTCGATTGGGGACCAACGTTGGAACATTTTCTGACCATTTCAGCTGCTGCAGTTATTTCACACCAAAACCTGTTCCCCTCCTCGCCTGTAGGGGCGCTGCACCAAGAACCACTAAAGGAAACACAAAAGCTTCCAAGAAAAAAAAACTAGCGCAATTTCCTTCTTCACAAAATGTAGACAAAAATGGAATAGCGTCAGATTTTAGTGGCGGTAGGATTTAAATTTGGTCTTTGGTAAAAGATAAAGAGCCATTTCTCACACTAGCACAAGACCCTGGTGAGTTTGTTTTTGTTGTATTTACCCAGAATGCCCTGCGCTAAAGTTTGCTTCCTGCTTTTGGAGCGGTCTCCAGTGTGCTTGATGTTCACATTTGCTTTCGAACCAAGAATAATTGTGTTTCCACACATGATAGTTCGGTAGACTCGGTTCGATTGGGGACTAAAAAAAGAAAAGAACATGTAGCAAAATGTGGTGATTCAAAGTGGTGCCTTGGTGGAGCTGAATATAAATGTACACTACATTTTTCTAATTTTGATTGTGAATTTTCTAAAGTGAAACTAAATCAATAAAACTTGGAGGAAATGTACAAAGTCAGGTGTATTTTTTTGTTTATTTCCATTTTATTTTTCTTCTAAGGTGTTTTAATGCCTTACATAAATAAAATTTGATTGAAATATCACATAATTTCTTATAATGAAAAGAGGGGATTATCTGGTAATAAAATCTTACGCCACAGACTAAAATCAGACTGTATGAAGCAGCATTTATGCTAAATGAGTGTAATAATTATTGAATAGTGAATAATAAAAAAAAACATTCGAAACGTTAATGTTTTTATATATGTGTGTGTATATATGTATATATATATATATATATATATAGTGGGTAAGTCCCCAGTCTTCCACCCGGGGAGACCCGGGTTCGAATCCAGGCTGGGGCAAAACAGTTACAACAGTGAAACTGAGCTGTGCAGTGTGGGTCCTTAGGCAAGACCCTTGGAGCTATATAGCCTACCTCATACCATGAGAGACATTGATAAGCACGACATGCCGGCTCAGACGTCGCCCGGCCAAACAAGGTCTGCGTCAGGTGCTTTGGAACCAGAGCACCTTGATGACAAATGGGCTACTGGAACAAGACGGAAATGGGCGAGAGATGAAAACATGGATCTGTTGGAATGCTACTACTCAAGTAACCCTAGTCAGAGGGGTTACATGCAAAGACTGTGGGAGGAATGGTTACTTCGACATCCCCAGTCAACACTAACTGCCAAACAACTAGTAGCTCAGTGTTCCAACATCCGCAAACGGCAACTGCTATCACAACTTGAGATTGATGAGGTACAACACAAAGGGGAGGAGCCAGGACGCCAGGTCAGAAGGGAGTTAACTACAACTACCCGCCCAGAGACTGGGTATGTAGCCCCAGTAATGAACGAACCATCTGAGCTGAACAAGGCAGCAACTGACCTGAGAGAGAGAATCATGGCCCGAATGAACACCAGACAACCCCGACGCCAATTAGAACGGCTGAGTGAAGTACCATCAGAAAGTCTCATTGAAGATCTGAATGCAGCATTGAGAACGATCCCTACCAACACCATAACTGAAACCAATGAACTGATATACAACTCAGCATCGGTGATCCTTGAGATGCTTGGCTATAAGAGCAACCATGAGACCCAATATCTTATGAGGCTAACCACTAAGATCAATATCTTGATCTTAGTGGTTAGAGGCTAAGATCAAGATAACAAGGAGGGAAGTGAGCCAACTGTCAGAGCTCAAAAGAGGTGCAATGAAAAGATCAGTACCTAAGAAGTACAGCCAGATGCCCATACCTGAAGCACTCGAAACTCCAAGCCTTGGCCAGCCGCCTAAAGAGATACACAAGAGAGAATGAAGCCAGGAGGATTAACCGGCTCTTCTCCACCCAACCAGCTAAAGTGTACTCTCAATGGCAGGGTAATAACAACAGAGCAGACCCACCAAGGCTGGAGACTGAACAATACTGGAAAGGCATATGGGAAAGGGAGGCCTCCCACAACAGCAATGCACAGTGGCTAACCTCTCTACGAGAGGACCACAGCAACCTCCCTGAACAAGCCCCGGTAACCATCACTGTGGCAGATGTCCAAGAAAGAGTCTCAGGTATGAAAAACTGGACAGCACCAGGCATGATCCATGCCTACTGGCTAAAGAAACTCACTGCCCTCCATGAGCGACTGGCAGCTCAACTGAACCAGCTGCTACAGAATGGGACTCACCCTGAATGGTTAACTGAAGGGCGCACAATCCTGATCCAGAAGGATCCCTCAAAGGGTTCAGTCCCATCCAACTATCGGCCGATAACCTGTCTCTCTACAACATGGAAGCTCATGTCAGGCATCATAGCAGCTAAGATAAGCGGGCACATGGATAAATACATGAGCACGGCACAGAAGGGCATCGGCATAAATAGCAGAGGAGCCAAACACCAACTCCTTGTAGACCACACAGTCGCCCGAGACTGCAAAACCTGACACACCAACCTGTGCACCGCTTGGATTGATTACAAGAAAGCCTATGACTCACACACTTGGATCATTGAATGCTTAGAGATGTACAACATCAATAGGACTCTAGGAGCCTTCATTGCTGTGGAAAACCACCCTTGAAGCTAACTGCAAACCACTTGCACAAGTGTCCATCAAATGTGGCATATACCAAGGAGATGCTCTGTCCCCACTGCTGTTCTGCATAGGCCTGAACCCCCTTAGCCAAATCATCAACAAGACTGGCTACGGATACCGACTCAAGAATGGGGCCACAATCAGTCACCTCCTCTACATGGATGACATCAAGCTGTACGCCAAGAGCGAGCGAGACATCGACTCACTGATCCACACCACCAGGATCTACAGCACTGACATTGGGATGTCATTCGGACTAGAGAAGTGTGGCCGGATGGTTACAAAGAGAGGGAAGGTCGTCCGCACAGAAGGGGTCTCACTCCCAGAAGGAACAATAGCAGACATAGAGCACAGTTACACAAGCAAATGGCAACCTCGATGAGGTCACAAGGAAAGGAGCCACAGCCAAATACCTCCAACAAATAAGGCAAGTCCTGAGAAGCCAGCTCAATGGCAAGAACAAGATCCGTGCAATAAACAGCTATGCCTTACCAGTAATCAGATACCCTGCCGGAATAATTAGCTGGCCAATGGAAGAGATAAAGGCCACGGATGTTAAGACTCGGAAGCTACTAACCATGCATGGAGGGTTCCACCCCAAATCCAGCACCCTGAGACTGTACACAAGCCGTAAGGAAGGAGGCAGAGGACTAGTGAGTGTGAGAGCCACTGTCCAGGATGAAACATCCAAGATCCATAAATACATCAAGGACAAAGCCTCAACGGACGATGTGCTCAGCGAATGTCTCAGGCAATGGGGAACAGAGGACGAGGTGCTGGAGGAACCATCATGGGAAGACAAGACCCTACATGGGATGTACCACCGACAAATAACTGAAGTGGCTGATATCAGGAAATCTCACCAATGGCTGGAAAAAGCTGGACTCAAGGACAGCACAGAGGCCCTCATCCTGGCTGCCCAGGAACAGGCCCTAAACACCAGAGCAATAGAGGCTCAGATCTACCACACCAGACCTACCACACCAGACAAGACCCAAGGTGTAGGTTGTGCAAGGAGGCCTCTGAGACAGTCCAGCACATAACAGCAGGGTGCAAGATGCTGGCAGGGAAAGTGTACATGGAACGACATAACCAAGTGGCGAGCATAGTGTACAGGAACATCTGTGCCGAATATGGACTGGAAGCCCCGAGGTCAAAGTGGGGAACACCCCCAAAGGTGGTGGAGCTAAAATCCTGTGGGACTTCCAGATCCAGACAGACAAGATGGTAATGGCGAACCAACCGGACATAGTGGTGGTGGATAAAGAACAGAGGTGGTGGATGTAGCAATACCAAGTGACCACAACATCAGGAAAAAGGAGCATGAGAAACTGGAGAAAACTGGGGCCTCAGAGAGGAACTGGAGAAGGCCACAGTGGTGCCTGTGGTCATCGGGGCCCCCAAATTGGAGCAGTGGCTCAAACAGATCCCAGGCCTCTGGTAGAGGACCCGAGCTCAGAGGATGAGAGAGAGAGACCACCCGCGGAGGGTGAGAAGGGAATTTATTTATAATATTAATATATTTATAATACACACACACACACACACACACTATTTTATTTTTTTTGTATTGTTGTCTGTGGGTGGCAAAGAAAGTGCCTGACCAAAGTCAATGCTGTTTTGGGAAAAGTTTGTGAACCCCTGGTTTAGGGTATTTACAATATTGTAGAAAGACTAAACGCCACTAGATGGCACTGTTTCTTTAACAAATGTCTACAGCTGTGACAAAGTTGAGTTAAACAGGTTCCAGTATCTGGTTTAATGTTTTAAACAGGAGGAAAATTTAAATGTAGCTCTACAGAATGTGTTCCCCTCATTTTGCCTAAAATCAATCCACAGCTACAAAGAAATCGTGATGCGACTCTCCAGAATCCACCATGACAGACCCATGAGTCCTCGGGACGAGGAAGTCTTCTGGATCAAGTTCACCATGAGGAACAAAGGAGCCAAACACCTGAGGGTCCAGGCCCACGAACTCACCTGGTACCAGTACCACAGCCTGGATGTCCTGGCCTTCCTCCTTGTTATACAGCTGCTCCTCATCTTCATCCTCTTCAAGAGCTGCAGCTTCTGTTTCAAGAGATGCTGTGGGAGAAAAAATACAAGGAGAAAAGCAGAGTAGCATCTTTTTTATTTTGAGATGAGAATAAGCTTAAAATGTGTTGGATAAATAGTCATTTTGAGTTGCATTACAACTATTCATAGATTCAAATTGATTGATTTGTGACTGAAACAAGTTGCTTAAATTCATCTACATTTGACAAGTTAGAAAAATTAATCCCATTAGTCAAAATCAATAGCACACAAAACAATCATTCTCTCAAAACTACAGAAGTTAATTTTTTTATATCAGTTATTTTATGTAAAATTTTATAACCTGCATTTCAGTTTATGCCAGAATGAATGTGCTATGTTAAAATTCAACAGCATTATGAAGGGTGGGGTGGAAACAAAGAACATTTAACCTTAATAAAACAGCTTCACATTACAGCCAGTGTGTTTCTTTGTCATTGTTTCATCTTTTTCAGTAACTCTTTTCTCTGCCGGTGGATTTTAGGTTCCTGAAACTGAGTAAACACTTCAGACTGGAGGGCAGGTCCCAGGATGAAAACATTATTCATTGAACTCCCTGAAACACTACAGACTCCATCAAAAGGGATTAAACCAATATTCAAATGTGTTATTGTTTCTTTGGCCCCAGTTTCATTCAGTAAAGTAATCTGCATGGGTCATGAAGGGGACAAAATGTCCACATCTGAGGATTGTGGATAGTGAAGCTCATCTGTATATGGGAGCTTTCAGAACCAGGCAGCTGGTGCCCAAATCTTAAGATTCAGGTGCTTACCTCACCTGGATCCTATAAAAACTATTGTAAATCTGTTTTTTGGGCAACAGTGGACTAACTTGGAGTGTAACTGCGAGGGACGGAAACCCAAGTCTTGATCCAAATGATGTTTTGCTTTTAGATTTTGGACTAATTAGTATCTAGTCTGGTAAAAACCAGTCCATTACTCTTTGCTTTGCTTTGGATAAAGGGTCTGAACCTTCAGCGATTAAGAATCAATTGCTTCATTTAGAAAACAGAAAATCTGACCAGATCGTAAAAAACTTTTCATCCACACTTCCAAATGGAGAAATACTAAGCTGTTTTTCTATGCCTTTAAAATTAAGACTACAAACACTCACCTATCATTTGGCTATTTATTGGTCTTTATTTCAGAAATTTTTCAAGGGGACAAATAACAGATTTCTTCTTTTTTCATATTCTCAACAGTTTTTATCAGGCGAGTCTGTTATCTTACATTATTCCGTACAAAGAGCAGCAAGTCAGAGTTCATTTGGTTAATCAGTATCTTAAAGCTGCAGATGTTAAAAACACCGAAGCTGGTTTATCACACATGCACCATGGAGCTGCGTCTCTCCGTCTGCGTCCTGCTGCTGTTTTGTGCTGCAGAAAACTCAAATGGAGGGAAGATTTTGGTGTGGTACAGTGAGGCCAGTCACTGGATCAACATGAAGCCCCTACTGGAGACATTGGTGGACAGAGGACACCAGGTGACGGTCCTGGTCCCAAGCACATCGCTGTTCATGAACAGCAGCGAACCATCTCGCTTCCAGTACGAACCTTTTGATGTCGACGTCTCATTTGAAGATTTAGAAAAATTTTTTGAAACTATTATTCACTTCTTCATGTATGAGATGGATTTTATGAACCCCTTTGAAATTTACGTAACATTTTATGATTTAATGAAGAACAATAAGAACATTACTTTTAAGTTTTTGGATGGCGTTGTGAAATCAGAACCCATCATGAAGAAGCTGAAAGAGGGAAACTACGACTTGTTATTTGCTGATCCGATCTACAGCGGAGGCGACCTGACTGCAGACATTTTGGGAATTCCTCTCGTCCTTTCTTTGTGTTTTTCCTTAGGAAACAACTTGGAGAGGATGTGTGGTCAGCTTCCTGCTCCACCATCCTTCGTCCCCGGTGCTGCTAGCAAACTTACAGACAAGATGGACTTCTCAGAGAGACTGTCGAACGTCCTCTTCTACGCTCTGCAGGACGTCATGATGGAACAAATTCTGTGGAAAGAAATTGACAAATATTACTCTGAAATCAGAGGTAAGCAACTCATTAGTAATTTCGGAGTATTCAAATTAGAAATACAAAGTTTTTTTAATATAGACTTGTAAACATTATTTCCAATCAATTAACTAATAAAATCCTCTCAGACATTCTTTTAGTGTTGTAGTTTAGTCGCCATCCTGAAGAGGGCGCCGCTGGTCATCGAGCCCATTGATAAAGAATTAAAGATGGCAGCACTGTCCCAGAACAGCATATTATGTGGTTCTGTTTTGAAATATAAAGATTTAACAAGCTTCTTAAGTTTTATCTTTAGTAGCGCTCAGTCAGCCATGCTGCGTGGCGGAGCAGCGGGTAGTGAAAACAAGATGCGAGGGCATAACGCGTAAAATTTTAACGTGACGTTAAAAGACATGATGCTAATAAGCTGATGGTCGTTAGTTAATGCGCTTCACGGAGCAAAGTTTTAATATTCCTTCAAGAGTGAGACATGTTTTTGTTAATGGGGATTTAAGTATTTCCCATATTCTTTTCATATTTTATTTTTTCTATTTAGCAACCTTTGAGGTTTGTATTTTATTACATCTTATAAATATGTAAGTTTAATAACGCGAGAAAATCGCAATGTTCTGTGTACTAATTTAGCAATACAGACTAGGATTTAATGATTTTCTTTTATTAAAGTCAGCTTATTTTTGAAAAATTTAACCCTTTATGTTATGGAAACCGCCCTCTCGGTGCAAGAGAAAACTCAGGTTTTAAAGGAAATGACTGCTTACCAATAAGATCAATCAACTTTAGATTAGCTCATTGATCAATACTTTGCAACTCTAATTAATTTAGTACAAAAAAAACTTAGAAACTTTAAAATCGTTGCTATTTGTTGTGTCCGCTGCATCAGGAACACCCACCAGTGCCTGTGAGTTGATGGGAAAGGCAGATATCTGGTTGATGAGAACCTACTGGGATTTTGATTTTCCTCGTCCACTCCTCCCCAACTTTAAATTTGTTGGAGGGATCCACTGCAAACCAGCTAAACCTTTGCCAGAGGTGAGGTTATAATCCACCATTTCAAATGTGTTAAGTTTTTAAATAAATAAATCATCACAAACAAAATACAGAATAAAAGCCAACTAACTGGCCTCATGACTGAAAAATGTGGTTATGTTGCAGGAAATGGAAGAGTTTGTCCAAAGCTCTGGAGATGCTGGGATTGTCGTCTTCTCTTTAGGATCGATGGTCAAGAACGTATCCACAGAAAAGGCGAATATGATCGCCTCAGCGCTCGCTCAGCTTCCACAAAAGGTCAAGAATATACAGATAAGATTTTCTATTTAAATCATTGTAGATAATATTTATCTAACTTCCAAATGTAGAGGTATGACAAACAACAACATGTCTGACTTACACATACTTTGTTTGAAAAACAAAATACATCAAAACTTGATTAAAAACAAAAACTTGCTTTGACCATTTTTAGGTGCTGTGGAGATACAGTGGCCAGAAACCCGAGACTCTGGGTTCCAACACCAGATTATACGACTGGATCCCACAGAACGACCTGCTTGGTGGGTAAATAATAGCATCCATCACATTTTAGCATTATTAGTGCTAAAATGTACATCAATGAGATGAACAGAAACACCACTCTGCAACGACAATTATAGCACTGCTCTAAATGTTTCCAAATGTTTCAAATGAAAATTGTTATTTGGCCTTAGCTTCTGATTGCTACACAAATGGATTTTAGCTTAGTTTGGTTTGCAAAGATTCATTATTTTGATCCAAAGAAGTAGCTCAGAAGAGATGTAAGAATCTGTAGTTATGCTGTTATTAAAAAAATGTTTCATGTAACCTTAAATAGCAGCTAGTTTTATTTGATCCATAATTTTCATAAAAATTAATAATGAATGTTTGATAACGTTGTTTTCAGGTCATCCTAAAACCAAAGCTTTCATCACTCACGGTGGAGCAAACGGGATCTATGAGGCCATCTACCACGGCGTTCCCATGGTGGGAATCCCAATGTTCGGGGACCAACCAGACAACATGGTGCACATGGAGGCCAAAGGAGCTGCAGTTACTGTTAAATTTAACTTTATGACAACTGAGAGCCTCAGAGACGCCGTAAACATGGTGATCAACAACAAATCGTAAGTTTTGTTTTCTTATGTGCCATTTACAAATTTTAAACAAAAAACTATTGGTTTGATCATCATTCCTGATGAGTTGAAGAGGGAATGTAGAATGCTGAGTTATGGTGTAAAGCAGTTAGATGTATCATATGCAGCTGAGGCCTGTGGGCCATTTGTGACTCTTGGAATAATAATGTGCATTTCATTATCAAAACTTAGTAACGATACAAATTTAGCCTTATAGGCAGTATATGAGGGTGAAAACTTTTTTTGGGTAACACTTTATTTGAGACATAAATTTGTTATAAAAGTATTACTGATTAAACTTTAGCTTCAATAACAAACTACATAATTTTTAAAGTTTAATCAGTAATACTTTTATAACAAATTTATGTCAGATCATGATTTCTTGGTTAATGTCAAGTTGTCATTACAAAGACATTTTGAATCATGTCAACTTTGTATTAAAAATTACATTATTTACCAAATGACACTTTATGACAGCAGTCATAAATATTCATGAAGACTTGCTTATTATATTCATGACAGGTGTTGTGTCATGTTTATGACGGTGTCATGACAGTCTTATTCACAACCCATCAAATAAAGTGTTACCCTTTTTTGTTTTAATTTTGGTGTAAAATGTGCACTAACCTGAGAATTTAAAACCTTATGTCCAACATAAAATATTTGGTTTATAGTAAATAGTATCACAAATATCAAGCATAATTTACACAAATGTAAACTTGGAAACAACTATTCATTAAACATAGTAAAATATTGTAACCAATGTCTTTTTCCCTCCTCATCCACAGCTACAAAGAACAGGTGATGCGACTCTCCAGAATCCACCATGACAGACCCATGAGTCCTCGGGACGAGGCCGTCTTCTGGATCGAGTTCACCATGAGGAACAAAGGAGCCAAACACCTGAGGGTCCAGGCCCACGAACTCACCTGGTACCAGTACCACAGCCTGGACGTCCTGGCCTTCTTCCTTGTTATAGATCTGCTCCTCATCTTCATCCTCTTCAAGAGCTGCAGCTTCTGTTTCAAGAGATGCTGCAGCAGAAAAAAGACAAAAAGAAAAGCAGAGTAAAACAAAAGAAAAAGATGAATCCCTTTTGTACAATAAAATCTAAAAAAAATAAAAAGACGTTTGCTTGTGTTGTTCATAGCAATGTCTCATTTTTTAAGTATATATACTTAAAATTATGAATTCTTAATAAAAATGAAAGAAAAATAAGTATTTCCTTAAAGGTTTATTCCAAGATTTGATCTGAACTGTCTTGATAACACCGGTGTCCTCACGAAAGCTTTCCAACGGCGACAGTAAAGGAGTTAAACAGCTTCACATTACAACCACCGGTGTGTTTCCTTCGTCATTGTTTCATCTTTTTCAGTAACTCTCTTCTCTGCTGGGGAATCTTGAGTTTCTGCCTCCTCTTTGGCTCTAATCTGAAACAGTTAAACTGAGTAAACACTTCTGACTGGAGGGCAGGTCCCAGGATGAAAACATTATTCATTGAACACCCTGAAACACTACAGACTACCAAAAGGGATTAAACCAATATTCAAATGTGTTGTTTCTTTAGACCCAGTTTCATTCAGTAAAGTAATCTGCATGGGTCATGAAAGGGACAAACTGCCCACATTTGAGGATTTCTAAGACTTTAGGTGCTGAAACAATCAGAAGTGACATTTCCCTAGAAACACTGATTCCCAAAAACTCCTGAATATTCACAAACCACAGATAACTCTCCACCGACTGTCTAAACAAAATCACGATAAGCTGACAAGTAAATTGAGTTCCTTGCTCAGGTTGGACTCTGCCAATCAAAGTAGTTCAAGTATCTTGGTTTCTTGATCCCAACTGAGCCAAAAAGTTAAGTTCTCACTTCACTGGTCCATGTAGGTTCCAAGTCTAACAACTGATCTTTAGATATGGATCGTGGCCAGAAGAATGAGCTCCCAGTTGATGAATAAAAGTGTTTTCTCTATACGGTGGCTGGACTCAACCTCAGCGATGAGGTTAGAAACTTGTCGTCTTAGTAAAACCATAAGCAGAGATGCTGCTTTTCATATTCTTCTGTTTTGTTTGCTTTTGTTTAAAATTTACTTAGTTTGTGTATAACTCGTTTATTCTTTTATTACATCAATAAAGTCAAACTACTGCTGCTCATAATCCCAAGAGGGAGCTGAGGAAGTTCAAACATTTGCTTTGAGAATCATAAACTAATGAGGACACATGACCAAACGAAAAATCAACCACTAAAAGATAATTTGCTGTCGATAGTGGAAGCGGAGGCGTAAAATTTGACAGGTAATCTTCCTTGGTCAATTTCAGAAAATAGTTTCTTTTTAGCACTTTTTCACAACCTGATAAAAGGTATTCACTCTCCTGTTGTAGCCAGACAGATTTATGCTTGAGCTTATTGTATTTCACTCACCTGGACCTCAGAGAGGAATCAGAAACCAGGAGCTTCCACATACAGATAAGGACAAAACTCCCTCCTGGGTTCAAAGGTCAATTTTTGTCAACAGTCTAACTGAAGACTGTTAGACTGGTGACAATATAAAAGGTAGCGACTCTTCATCTAGTTAGAACAAACACAGCGCTGGTAGGCATTCTCGCATGGATCAATAAAGAGCTGGTTGAGTGAAAATCACTGATCTCTGCTTGGTAACAAAGAGCAACAAGAGTTTTTTTTCACAGAAATGTGGTTTAAGAAACATTTGCTACCTCAAAAGTCTCAGCTAGACTGAATAATCAGTCAAGTATAATTTGCCTCTGACCTTCACTGGATGATGATTTTCAAATTTTATTCAAAGTTAAAAATAGAAAACACTCACCTACTCACTATGCTATGTATTAGCTATTATTTCACAACAGTTTTCAATGGGTGAACCTATTATCTTGCATTATTCTGTACAAAGAGCAGAAAGTCAGAGTTCATTTAGTTAATCAGTATCTTTAAGGTACAGCTCATAAAACGACCACCGCTGGTCTATCTACAGACACACAGCCACCATGGAGCTGCGTCTCTCCGTCTGCGTCCTGCTGCTGCTTTGTGCAACCAGAAGCTCAAACGGAGGGAAGATTTTGGTGTGGTACAGTGAGGCCAGCCACTGGATCAACATGAAGCCGGTACTGGAGACACTGGTGGACAGAGGACACCAGGTGACGGTCCTGGTCCCGAGCACGTCGATGTTCATGAACAGCAGCGAACCGTCTCGCTTCCGGTACAAACTTTTTGATGTTGACATCTCAGTAAAAGATTTAGAAAAGAATTTTGAAGACATTATCCACTTCTCTATGTATGAGATGGATTTTATGAACCCTTACGAGATTTACACCCATTTTTTAGATTTAATAAGGAAAAACATGAAGTTTTCTCTTAAATTCCTGGATGGAATTGTGAAATCAGAAACCATCATGAAGAAGCTGAAGGAGGGAAACTACGACCTGCTATTTGCTGATGCAATCTACACCGGAAGTGACCTGGCTGCCGATATTTTAGGCATCCCTCTCGTCCTTTCTTTGCGTTTTACCGTGGCTCATAATGCTGAGAGGATGTGTGGTCAACTTCCTGCTCCACCGTCCTTCGTCCCCGCTGTTATGAGCAAACTCACAGACAAGATGAACTTCTCAGAGAGACTGTACAACGTCCTCTTCTACGCTCTGCAGGACGTCGTAATAGACCAGTTCATGTTGAAAGATATTGACAAATATTACTCTGAAGTCAAAGGTAAGGGTCCCATTTGTAATTCCAGACTGTTCACTTTTTTTAAATGAATGTGAAAACTTAAAAAATCTTTGCTTTTTGTTGTGTCTGCTGTGTCAGGAACACCCACCAGTGCGTGTGAGTTGATGGGTAAAGCTGATATCTGGTTGATGAGAACCTACTGGGATTTTGATTTTCCTCGTCCACTCCTCCCCAACTTCAAATTTGTTGGAGGGATCCACTGCAAACCAGCTAAACCTTTACCAAAGGTGGGGTTATAATCCATCAATTCAAAGGTTGCTTAAAAACATGAACTAAACAAATAACTAGCCAACAGAATACAGAATTTTGACTGAATACAGTTCAATGACTGAAAATGTTACTTTTCTTGCAGGAAATGGAAGAGTTTGTCCAAAGCTCTGGAGATGCTGGGATTGTTGTCTTCTCTTTAGGATCGATGATCAAGAACGTATCCACAGAAAAGGCGAATATGATCGCAGCAGCGCTCGCTCAGCTTCCACAAAAGGTCAAGAAAATTCATGTGGCAATCAAACTCTGATCAGGGTGAGGAGAGGTAACACAAAGTGTCAAGGTGGTAAAAAAGGATTTAAAATGTTTCTTACAAGAAACATCGATGACAGGAGGTACAGCTCAAACCAATAAACAATCAAAACCAAACAAAGACTGGATAAGCTGGGTAAAATATACCTACTGAAAATAAAACATTCAGTATTTCTAAACTACCACAAATCAAACCAAACAAAACATGGGGGAGAAGCACCACCCAACCTGCAACTAATGCTGGTTTCAAACTGCAGAAGTGTCTGATAATCAATCTAACAGGTTGCTCAAGCTTTAGCATAATGGTTCAAAGTCTTAATGATCTTCAAACAGCAATGATGGAAGTAACAAAGAATTACCTGTACAGTCAATCCAAATCCGCCCAGTGAATAAAGAGCATTTTAAAGGTGCAGCTGATCCATTAAGCTTTCACAGGAGGTGCAGGGCAAAGGTTCCCAATGATCTGGGTGTGTTGCCTCAGTTCAATCTGTATTTCTTACAAAGTAAACTTTTGAATATGTAGATTATCCCAAAAATCAGGATTTGTATGACTTACTAAGACTAAAACTTTGTTTTAAAATCATTTAACACGGTTCTGACCATTTTTAGGTGCTGTGGAGATACAGTGGCCAGAAACCCCAGACTCTGGGTTCCAACACTAGATTATATGACTGGATCCCACAAAACGACCTGCTGGGTGGGTAAATAAGAGAGTCCATCACATTTTTGCATAATTAGAGTTAAAATAAACAATGATAAATTAGATACACAGAAATGCCCCAATGCAACAACATTTGTTAATATGGCTAACTTTTTTCTAAATTTATTTTTTCTAAAAATTCATTATTTTGATGCATAGAAGTATCTCAGAAGAAATGTAAATATGTGTACTTATGCATTAAAATAACTGCTTTATGTAACCCTAACTGGCTTAGTTTGATTTCATCCACCATAATTTTCATGAAAATTAACTTATAATCTTTGATTATCTTCGTTTGTACCAGGTCATCCAAAAACCAAAGCTTTCATCACTCACGGTGGGACAAACGGGATCTATGAGGCCATCTATCACGGCGTTCCCATGGTGGGAATCCCCATGTTTGCTGACCAGCCAGACAACATGGTGCACATGGAGGCCAAAGGAGCTGCAGTTAGTGTTAAATTTAACTTTATGACAAATGAGAGCCTCAGAGACGCCCTGAACATGGTCATCAACAACACATCGTAAGCTGTTTTCTTTCCTTATATCTATCATATTTATGGTAACATACATTATTTATTCTTGATGGGTAAATGTAAGAATTGCCATGGAGTTATGATGTAAAGTAGTTAGATCCGTCATATACAATAGGGCTCCGTGGACCATTTACCCTTGAGATTATTTTTTGTGGTCCACAATAATAATTTAGTAACAGTAAAAATGTGGAGCTTCCAGATATATTTTTTTCTTTCAGTTTTGGGACAAGATGTTCATTGACTTGAGACCTTTGAAAAATGATACAAAGAAAAATTGTGGAAAGAAAAACCTAAGGTAAATAATAAAGTACAAAGTTAAATTATTTATTTTCCCTCCTCATCCACAGCTACAAAGAAAATGCGATGCGACTGTCCAGAATCCACCATGACAGACCCATGAGTCCTCGGGACGAGGCCGTCTTCTGGATCGAGTTCACCATGAGGAACAAAGGAGCCAAACACCTGAGGGTCCAGGCCCACGAACTCACCTGGTACCAGTACCACAGCCTGGACGTCCTGGCCTTCTTCCTTGTTATAGATCTGCTCCTCATCTTCATCCTCTTCAAGAGCTGCAGCTTCTGTTTCAAGAGATGCTGCAGCAGAAAAAAGACAAAGAGAAAAGCTGAATGAAAAAACTGAAGTGAGATTTACTGTTCAGGTGCTTTTCTAACAAAGTATTTTGAGGTGTTCATGGAATTGCAGCTTTAAAATTTGCACAAACATAAAAACATCACGATTGAGGACATAAAAATAAGTATTCTCATGAATTTTTTGGTACTTTTGTGTTATTCTCTGTAAATTCTGACCAACTCAGGTATAATACTGCCACCACCATGTTTCACTGTGATGCAACTGCCCCCAACCTAGGATGCCTCTTGAGAGCAAACAGGTTTAGGTTTTTCACACCTGACAATCCAGTAGATTTGGTTTGATTGGGGACCAAAACTGCAACATTTGTTGCATTTTCAGCTGGTGCAGTACACTTTCACACTGCACTGTGTCAAACAAACCAAACATTTAAAAATAAAACCTGTTCCCTGCCCTTGCCTGTGGTGGCGCTACACCAAGAAATACTAAAGGAAATGACATGAGAACCTCAGAAGAAGACTCGGATTACCACTTCCTTCTTCACAAGAGGTAAACAAATGTGGAAAGATGCGACAATTTAGTGGTTGTAGGATTTTGCTTTTATTGTTGGTAGAAGACCACAAGCCATTTCTCCCTCTAGTGATTTGGTTTGGTTGTTTCTACCCAGAATGCCTTGCGCTGTAGTGCACTTCCTGCGTTTGGAGCAGTCTCTGGTCCACTTGTGTCCACATATGCATTGGAACTGAGCAAGAGTTCATTTCATGTGAACTAAGTTATCTTTTTTGGTCCACATCTGAGACTTTCTTGGCAAACGAACTGCAGTTTGATTAAAGGGGATTAAATGGGTGTGAATGTTGTACCTCCTGCCATGAAGGACTGACTATAGAAGGCTGGTGAGAGAGCTTTTAATCCCTCAATTCTCTGCATTAACACAATTTCAGTTTCAACAAGGAAGAGTTTCACTGCATGAATGTGACACCAGGTTAATAAAACCTACATCCTAAAACACACTCGCCCTCTTTTTTCCCTAGTTGGTCGTGAGAACGGCGTGGAGGAGACGAGTGCGAAACTGAAACCATCTTCCCTTTTGAAGTTTCAAACGTGATGATTCAACTGAACAAAAACAGCCACATTTAAAGTTTATGATATCACTAATCAATATTTAAAGCCATCATGAGAAAATCTAAAAGATTTTTACTTTATAAATAATCAAAAATAGTACAGAGAAATCTTTGACAAATAATGACCGGCATTCTGACAAAACTCTTCCTTTGCATGAAAACTGTGGTAGTTGTAAAAAACATTCAAACTACATAAGTTACTGGATGCCACCTGCATGGAAACAGAGTATATTACAACTAGATCTAAAAGGCCCAACAAGGACATTTTTGTTTTTCCAGTTTAAAGGTGAAATCTGTGAGCATTGTATTGTTATAAAGTATTACCTATAAAGACTCAAGTCTCAAAGAGAAACAAGGTAGACAATAAGATTTATTCTAGCTTCCACCACCACACCTTAAGGTTTGGCAATCATCCAAAGCTGACGTAATGCAGAGATTCAACTTTCTCCTCACTAAACGTCAGCAAAAACACACCTCTTTTCCTGGAATTAGAGGCGTGTCTACAGTTACCACTGCAGCTGTTACTTTTTCTCTTACTAACAGCTCTCCAGGGCTCAGCCTGTTATCTTGCATTACTCAGTATAAAGAGCAGCGAGTTCGAGTTCGTTTAATCAGTATCTTGAAGGTACAGCTCATAAAACAACTGCAGCTGGTCTATCTACAGACACACAGGCACCATGGAGCTGCGTCTCTCTGTCTGCGTCCTGCTGCTGCTTTGTGCAACCAGAAGCTCAAACGGAGGGAAGATTTTGGTGTGGTACACTGAGGCCAGCCACTGGATCAACATGAAGCCGGTACTGGAGACGCTGGTGGACAGAGGACACCAGGTGACAGTGCTGATACCGAGTGCATCGATGTTCATGAACAGCAGCGAACCGTCTCGCTTCCAGTACGAACCTTTTGACGTCGACGTCACAGTAAAAGATTTAGAAAGGCTTTTTCAAGATGTTATTCACTTCTCCTTGTATGAGATGGATTTCATGAGCCCCTATGAGATTTCTGTAAAGTTTTTTGATTTAATGAAGAATAACGTGAATGTTTCTGTAAAGTTTTTGGATGGCGTTGTGAAATCAGAAGTCATCATGAAGAAGCTGAAGGAGGGAAACTACGACCTGCTATTTGCTGATCCGATCTACCCTGGCTATGACCTGACTGCAGATATTTTGGGCATTCCTCTTGTTCTTTCTTTGCGTTTCTCCATTGCTCATAATCTTGAGAGGATGTGCGGTCAGCTACCTGCTCCTCCTTCTTTCGTCCCCGCTGTTATGAGCAAACTCACAGATAAGATGGACTTCTCAGAGAGACTCTCCAATGTCCTCTTCTACGCATCGCAGGATTTTTTAATAAGGCAGTTCATGTGGAAATCGATTGACGACTATTACTCTGAAGTCAAAGGTAAGCAATAAATGGTTAGTTAGTTTTCAAAATTTCCAAAATTAACATGAAAACTTTCAAATATTTTGCTTTTTGTTACTGTATCAGGAACACCCACCAGTGCCTGCGAGTTGGTGGGAAAGGCGGATATCTGGTTGATGAGAACCTACTGGGATTTTGATTTTCCTCGTCCACTCCTCCCCAACTTTAAATTTGTTGGAGGGATCCACTGCAAACCAGCTAAACCTTTACCAGAGGTGTGGTTATAATCCACCATTTCAAAAGTTGCTTAAAAACATGAACTAAACAAATAACCGGCCAACAGAATACAGAATTTAAAACCAATTAAATGGTTCAATGACTAAAAATATAACTTTTTTTGCAGGAAATGGAAGAGTTTGTCCAAAGCTCTGGAGATGCTGGGATTGTCGTCTTCTCTTTAGGATCGATGGTCAAGAACGTATCCACAGAAAAGGCGAATATGATCGCCGCAGCGCTCGCTCAGCTTCCACAAAAGGTCAAGAAAATCCAGAAGATTGTGTTTAAAGCCTTGTAGAGTTTATTTAGCCAACGTTCAACCATGTATGCTACTCGAAACATTAAGATTTGTATGACTCACTTGTTCTGTTTTAAAAACATGATCAACACATCAAACCACACGACTGAACAACAATTTTTTGACCATTTTTAGGTGCTGTGGAGATACAGTGGCCAGAAACCCCAGACTCTGGGTTCCAACACCAGATTATACGACTGGATCCCACAAAACGACCTGCTTGGTGGGTAAATAGCATCCATCACATTTTACCATCATTTATGTTAAAATAAATATCAAGCTAAATGAGATATACAGAAACACCGCACTGCAACAACCATGGCGACTCTGCTGACTTTATTCTTGTTCAAATTGTTCAACTGAGAATTTGGCCTTAGCTTCTAATTTAGCACAAATATATATCAGTATAGCTTCGATGGATAAGACTCATTACTTTGATGCATGCATGCAGCTAATAAGAAATGTAAATAAATGTAGTCAAGCCTAGCTATCATTTAGTTTGACTTGATCCACCATAATTTTCATGAAAATTACTTATGAATGTTTGATTATCTTGGTTTCTACCAGGTCATCCTAAAACCAAAGCTTTCATCACTCACGGTGGGACAAACGGGATCTATGAGGCCATCTATCACGGCGTTCCCCTGGTGGGAATCCCAATGTTCGGGGACCAACCAGACAACATGGTGCACATGGAGGCCAAAGGAGCTGCAGTTACTGTTAAATTTAACTTTATGACAAATGAGAGCCTCAGAGATGCCGTAAACATGGTGATCAACAACAAATCGTAAGATGTTTTGTTTTCTTATGTGCCAATTACAAATTTTTATATATATTTTTAGTGTATCAAATCAAACATACATCAACACACAACAGTCAAAGGAAGTATATCATAAATCAAGACAAAGTTTTGAATCCTGAACTCAATTTTTAAAGGAAATTCGACCAAAAGAGTTTTATGTACTCATCCGTTTAATTCAGATTTCGAGGGGCAACTTTTCTGACATATATGTTGTGTATTACGTTGAATAAATTAATAGTAGGAGAATCCAACTTAAATCATTTTGTAGAGATAGCTTTCTTATTTGCAACAAGCAACATATTCAATATTTTTTGGAGTCTGAGTGGGCAAATGCACTCAAACATTATGAGTTATGGTGGAAAGCAGTTAGACCAGGGGTGGGCAACTCCAGGCCTCGAGGGCCAGACTCCTGCAACTTTTAGATGCATGTTTACTTCAACACACCTGAGTCAAATAATGAGGTCGTTGGCAGGACTCTGGAGTATTTGACTGCACTGAGGGGGTGATTCAGCTGTTGGATTCAAGTGTGTTGGACCAGGGAGACATCTAAGAGTTGCAGGACACCGGCCCTTGAGGACCATGATTGCCCACCCCTGAGTTAGAGCCATCACAATAGGGGTCTAGACAAGATGTTTTCTAACTTGAGACCTTTGAAAGAAGAATGCAAATAAAAATCTTGGAAAGAAAAACTAAGGTAAACCATAAAGTATACAGCCAAGTTATTTATTTTCCTTCCTCATCCACAGCTACAAGGAAAACATGATGCGACTGTCCAGAATCCACCATGACAGACCCATGAGTCCTCGGGACGAGGCCGTCTTCTGGATCGAGTTCACCATGAGGAACAAAGGAGCCAAACACCTGAGGGTCCAGGCCCACGAACTCACCTGGTACCAGTACCACAACCTGGACGTCCTGGCCTTCTTCCTTGTTATAGATCTGCTCCTCATCTTCATCCTCTTCAAGAGCTGCAGCTTCTGTTTCAAGAGATGCTGTGGCAGAAAAAAGACAAAGAGAAAAGCAGAGTAACAGACGGAAGTGAGATCTACTGTTCAGGTGCTTTTCACACAGAATAAGAATCTGTTTTGTGGTTTTAAAACGTATACATTTAAACAAAGCAAAAACATCAGGACTGAAGAGAAATTATTGTTGAACTTTATTTTTTTTGTAGTTTTTGTATTTTGGTCCTTATTCCATTTCTCAAATTCTGAGCAACTTTCCAGGTCCTGCTAAACTAAGAAATTAACAAACTATGACACTGCCACTACCGTGCTTCATTGTGGCACAAGTGTGAAAAACCTAGAATGCCTCTGACAGAAAACTGATTTATGGACTGGCTTCTCTTAAGAGCCAGCGCTTAAAACTTGAACTATTTTCCCAATCATATTTTCACTCTGTCATACTAAATCAGGGGTCCCCAAACTACGGCCCGCGGGCCGGATCCGGCCCGCCACGTCATTTGGTCCGGCCCCCTGAACAATGCCGGATCCGGCCCGCCTGCTCATACCAGAGAGCATTCAGTGTTTTTTTTCATATATTGTATATTCCGGTTTATATGTGGATTTTTCTTCAACCACCAGGGGGGCTCTTGAGCAGATGTGAAACTAACTTTCCCTCAATGGAATATATACCAGTCAGTCCCAGTCACCGTTTCACTCACGGTTTTTTCCATTTGCATTCTGGGTAAAAATCTATCTAAAAGCACGAATGTGTCGTCGCTCCCCTCACCCCCGCAGTTTCAAAGACAGAACAGAACAGGCCACCAACCCCCCCCCCCCCCGTCAACAAGAATTTTCTAAGGTTTCTTTCTCCAAAAACTAAGACCGGCCCCCGACCAGAGAAAGGAACAGCTATGTGGCCCTCGCAGGAAAAAGTTTGGGGACCCCTGTACTAAATCATGTATTAAATGCTAGTTTTCTTTATCAATTTTTGTACACAATGGTATTACTATTCTTTGTAAACTGAATCCACGTTTTTAGTGTGCTTTGCTTTTGTTCTGTAGTGTACAACAAGACAAAGCTGTAAAAAAGGCCGCATTTATTGATTTCAGACACTTCTATTAATCAGATCAACATTTTTATGCTCATTTCTATTGTTTTTCTAGCTCAGAAAAATTAATCACATAATTCAAATCAGTCGTAAAAATATTGTCTAAACTCTCCTCACAGTTTGTGGTAATTATTTTGTTTTCATATCTACTAATGTTAGATTACTTAGGAGTAAAACTTTAGATCTAAAAGTTTTTGATAATGCAGGCGTAAAGCACAACCCAAACATGGAGGCCTTAGTCCTCGACGTGGCCGCCACACGAGTACAAAGGTCATCACGGACTGATGACCTTTGTACTCGTCTTCCCCCTCTCTCATTACTCACTTTCCTGTCGAACCACTTTCAAATAAAAGCCACTAAAAACAATAAAACCTCAAAAAAACTGGCTTCCTGTTTTTTTAAGGAAAAAAACAGCTGCATCCACCACAGCTGCAATGGTCTGTGGTGGAAATTTTTTATAATGGGGTAATATAGTTTGACTTTATTAGTCTGATAGTTATGTTTTGCTTTCCCAGCGGGTAATCTGTCAGAGCAAACTCACTGAAGGGATTTCACTGGAGAAATGACCTTCAGGAAAGCAAAAATCCACACAGTCGCATCATTTTCAGTATTGATTTTTTTTCACCCTTTTTCTGTCCCTAAAAATTGATGGTCATCGGCCTGTTAGTAGAGCTATTTTTAGATACATGCTCATGAGTAACTGTTTTGTAAACTCTCAAATCCTGCTTCTGGTATAAATAAACCTGACTGAGGGATTTTCACCTAACAGTGTCAATGGATTTTTGTCCCACAACAGCTCTTAGACTCGAGTAAACATACAAAGTTTGATAGGTGGTGTGTGTGTGTTAGCGTTGCAGTCTCTCTGTAGATCCCATAATAAACATAAAGTCAAGTTTTACGCTATTTACTTTCGACAAAGGCGTCTTTCATTCCCCTCCACAAAGACTTTTCCTGACAGACACGATCTTCACCTAAAAGGGAGCAATCAAATCAGTGATGCCTGAAATTTTAAAATGGAAGTTCATATACTGGGTTACAGCATAGAAACGAGGTGGGAGAGTAGATTGTAGTAGAGAAAGTTTGAGCTGTGTTGTCTGAAAAAGAACGTTTTGTTGTATCCGTTTTGCTAGATGAGTAAAGGGAGACTGTACTTTAAAATACCACAAATTATTACACATCAATTACACAGATACTAGAAATATTTATTTCTAAATATTTCTAAATATTTACACTAGTGATGGGTCTGGTAACACCGATGGTGCATGCGTCAAGCCCATAGACCAAAACCTGTGTCGGTGCGCGTATTGGTTTCAGCAAGTCACATGACCGATACAGGAACTGTTTCGAAATGACATTAATATGCCAAACTGTGTTTATAACAAAAAAAGGGGGTGTGGGTTTTAATGTTTTTATCTTTTTTTTAATCCTTTTTTTTTCAAAATCTCCTCTTTCTTACCGTTTATTCAATGTCACCTGCTGTTTTTTTAATAATGTAAAGGACTTTGAAATGCCTTGCTGCTGAAATGTGCTATACAAATAAAATTTGATAGATTGATATAAGAAAGCGAATCTGTCAAAAGCATTTGCCAAACAAATTCTTGATTTTTGACGGAACAGCGTCAACTATGGAGCAGCCTCAAACGAAAGGTTTCCGCAGTGTGGGACCATTTTGATCTTATATTGGAAAATAAATTTGTTTTCATTTTGTTATTTCATCCAGTTCTTGACAGTTTCTACTTGATCTATCTGAATCCAAATTCAGCTGAAATTGACTCTTAGTTTACTTTCAAATTATGTTCTGCAGGTTAAGTGTCGCATATGTTTGACTAAACTGTCTTATTTAAATAAATCCACCTTTTCAATGTTGAGGCATTATGAGACCAGGCATGAGAATGAAGTCCCAGATACACCAATATAAACTCAGATATGCAGCCATTCTACATACTCAGTTACTTTTTATAAATTATTTCATATACAGTGATCCCTCGCTATAGCGCAGTTCACCTTTCACAGTCTCGCTGCTTCGCAGATTTTTCTGTGCAGTTTTTTTTCCACAGTGCTCTGAGTCCTGATTGACCCTATGATTGGCAAAAACAGTCTCCGCACTTCTTCTCTACCTGAGTGCCAATAAAGTTACGGTATTTAATACAGATTGGCCATTCGGGAGATGAAAACCGAAACTTTGAATGCCTGCTGGAAAAAAAATTGTGGCCAGAGGCAGCGCAAAACACGTCCGGAGGCTCGCTTGATGAGATCCATCGCCCTGCCGTAGATACAGCTGTGAATCTCGCGGGGCAGGTTGGAGGAGACGCTTTAATGTCATGACTCCGGATCACATTAAGGCCCGATTGATGAACATGCACATCCGCTGATCTGAAAACAGGTTTTGTTATTTGGTTTCAATGTAGAGTATTTATTTATGCTGTGTAATAACTGTAAAAAATAAAGGTAACTACTTAACGGATTTAGCCTATCAAGGGTTATTTTTGGAACGCCACCCCTAAGACAAACAAGAGTTTGCAGTAAATGTAGTGTTTACTTCATTTTTTTCTACAGCAGAAGTTTTGTCAAAAAAGTGTAACAGGCTAAATTTCAAAATGTTGTAAAAAAAATTTTTTTTAAATAAAAATCTGAGGGAAAAAAAAAAAAAAAAAAAAAAAAAAAAACAGTCCACAAGGATCCTCATTCCAAACACGTTCACTTAAATTTTCACTTTATGGTACATGCTCACATTATTTATTGATTATATATCAAATATATTTTGAATTTAACTGAATATATGACATAATACAATATATAATATTCAATAAAATACAAAGACTTAAATCTTATTGCATAGACTAGGTCAGAGGTTCCTAAACTGTGGGGCGCGCCCCCTAGGAGGGCGCCGTGCCATTGCAGGGGGGGGGCGCGGGAAGCGCTCCTGATGAATGAAAAATACATGAACGCTGTATGCGCTCAGTTTTTACCTTAGAATGGCCAACTCTGTTATTGCTATGTCAATTTAATAAAGTAGGGGTTTCTGCACTTCCCATATCTGTTCTGTCACTTTTATCAGCAGTTAAAACTGTTTACCTCGATTCTCAAATATTCAAGAGTAAAATTTGCCTAGCACAATCCTTTTACAGTTAAGTGAGTCGTTAAACATTAGACCACAAAATAAGTTTGTAATATAATGCATACGTTTTTGGGTGAAGGTCCACTGCAAAGCATTTGTGCTTGGGGCAGCCAAAAGGTTAGCAAAGGCACTGGGTGCATCTACATTAAGACATGAAGTTATCTTTGCGGTTGTTACCTTTTGCCTTACTAAGAGCTTTCCAGGGGTAAACTGTTATCATGCATTATTCTGTATAAAGAGCAGAAACTCAAAGTTCATTTAGTTAATCAGTATCTTTAAGGTACAGCTCATAAAACGACTGCAGCTGGTCTATCTACAGACACACAGCCACCATGGAGCTGCGTCTCTCTGTCTGCGTCCTGCTGCTACTTTGTGGAACAAGAAGCTCAAATGGAGGGAAAATTTTGGTGTGGTACACTGAGGCCAGCCACTGGATCAACATGAAGCCGGTACTGGAGACACTGGTGGACAGAGGACATCAGGTGACGGTCCTGGTCCCGAGTGCGTCGATGTTCATGAACAGCAGCGAACCGTCTCGCTTCCGGTACGAACCTTTTGACGTCGACGTCTCAGTAAAAGATATACAAAAGATTCTTGATGATCTTCTGCACTTCTCCATGTATGAGATGGATTTTATGAACCCCTTTCAGATTTACATGAAAGCTATAGATTTAACAAAGAACAACATGAACATGTCTTTAAAGTTTTTGGATGGCGTGGTGAAATCAGAAGCCATGATGAAGAAGCTGAAGGAGGGAAACTACGATGTGTTATTTGCAGATCCGATCTACCCTGGCTACGACCTGACGGCAGACATTCTGGGAATTCCTCTTGTTCTTTCTTTGCGGTTTTCCTTGGCTCATCACTGGGAGAGGATGTGTGGTCAACTTCCTGCTCCACCGTCCTTCGTCCCCGCTGCTATGAGCAAACTCACAGACAAGATGAACTTCTCAGAGAGACTGTACAACGTCCTCTTCTACGCTCTGCAGGACGTCGTAATAACCCAGTTCATGTTGAAAGATATCGACAAATATTACTCTGAAGTCAAAGGTAAGGGTCCCATTAGTAGTTTTGAGTATTAAAATTTTTCAAAAATTATCATGAAAGCTTTAAAATCTTTTGCTTATTGTTATGTGTCCACTATAATAGGAACACCCGTTACCAACTGTAAGATGCTGCGTAACGTGGACATCTGGTTGATGAGAACCTTCTGGGATTTTGATTTTCCTCGTCCACTCCTCCCCAACTTTAAATTTGTTGGAGGGATCCACTGCAAACCAGCTAAACCTTTGCCAAAGGTGGGGTTATAATCCATCAATTCAAATAATCAGCCAACATTCAAAATTTAAAACCAACTAACTGGCTCAATGATGGAAAATATTACTATTTTGCAGGAAATGGAAAAGTTTGTCCAGAGCTCTGGAGACGCTGGTATCGTTGTCTTCTCCTTAGGATCAATTGTCAAGAACCTGACCACAACGAAAGCGAACATGATCGCCTCAGCGCTCGCTCAACTTCCACAAAAGGTCAAGAAAATCCAGATAAATGATCATGTGTTGAAGACTTGTAGAGTTTATTTAGCCAACTCTGAACTATGCAAGTCAGGAGTTTTCAAAGTGATGGAGAGTTGACGTTACATTCAAACGTGTTTCACTGATGTCATGGGGTTTACCTACTTTAGCTATGCATAGCATCTCATGATGCTTCAGCTGCCTCGTCCTTTACAGTGTTAAAAGTATGACCTGCTTTCTGCTGTGACTGCAGTTCATTTGGCGTCCTGTCAAAAGGTTCCCAGCATTTGGCAGACCACACTGTCAGTGGAGCATCTTCAGATCCAACCCAAACCTAAACAATCAAATTAATACTTCCTTTTACTTTTTGCTTAGCTCAGACTCTTTCTCCTCACTGACTGTAGCTTTAGGTCCTAAAAATCTATACATTTTGTCTCTTCAAATCATAGGCTTGGTGAAGTTGGCTAAATGATTGCCGTTTACCTGTTCTGGTTTATTGTTTCCCCTCAAATGGCTCTGGCTGAAGAGCTCTGGCGCCCCCCAGAGCTCTTCAATGGGGGCGGGGGGCACCAGAGCTCTGAAGAGACATGCCTCTGGCATGTCCCACTTCTAAAAGCTCTGATGTAGGTTATCCCAGACATCGAGATTTGTTGTGTTGCTGGCATCAAAAGTCAGGGAAGGGAAATCTGGGTCAGCAGCAAGTGGCACATAGGCTGCAGAGCAATGTGTAGCCAGTACATAGTGAATCACAGAGGGGAGAAGGCAGCTACCATGTTGACCCGGCCAGAGATCATTTATTCTGAGAACAATGTCTTTTGTACTCAAAGACAGGAAACGAAACCTGCAAAAATTAAAATAGAGATAAAAATCACCTTTAAAGAAATACTTTGCAATTCTGACCAAAATTTGTGATACAGTTTAAAAAATCTTTTCCTGTAGCCGTTGCACAGCCCACTACAAAAAAATCTGTTTTGACCATTTTTAGGTCCTGTGGCGATACAGTGGCCAGAAACCCGAGACTCTGGGTTCCAACACCAGATTATATGACTGGATCCCACAGAACGACCTGCTGGGTGGGTAAATAATAGCATCCATAACACTGTGGAATAATTTATGCTTAAATAAAAATAAATGAGACAAACTACACTGGAAGTCCAGTTGTGACACTGCTAACTTGATTAATTTCCAAATGGTCCAACTGAAAACATTTTTCATACGATTATGAATTATGGAATATTCATTATTTTGATGAACAGAAGTACATCAGAAAAAATGAAAACATGTGTAGTTACTCTGTTATTTATAAAATTCTGTTTTATACAACCCTAACTTAGTTTTTGTTTGATTTGCTACAGAACAGTTTTCAAGGTAATTAATAATGAATGTTTGATAACGTTGTTTTCAGGTCATCCTAAAACCAAAGTTTTCATCACTCACGGTGGAGCAAACGGGATCTATGAGGCCATCTACCACGGCGTTCCCATGGTGGGAATCCCCATGTTTGCTGACCAGCCAGAGAACATGGTGCACATGGAGGCCAAAGGAGCTGCAGTTAGTGTTAAATTTAACTTTATGACAACTGAGAGCCTCAGAGACGCCCTGAACATGGTGATCAACAACAAATCGTAAGTCATTTTCTTTCCTTATGTGGCAACTATCATATTTATGGTAACAAAACAGGCTTTATTTTTCCTTATTGGGTAGAACAACCATGGAGTCATGACGTAAAGCACCATCAAAATTCAACATTTTGGCCTTCTGATTCAGGCAGTAGAGATGTGTGACTCTGCATAGTTTACAATCCAAAATCAAGTAAATAATCAAGCAAAGGGGCACTATCACCGATAAATGCTTTTCAGGATTTAGGTTTGATACATTATTAAACTTCTGCTTTTCTCTTTTGAATTGGTTTGTTAAAATGTAGGACAGAATTTGGACAAAATTGTAACAAATGTTTTGTAGACATCTTCATGTCGATAAAATACTTTTAATATATTGAGATGATGAACAAACAATAGAAAAACAAATTAGTGAAGAAAATCTTTTTTGAGGTACATGTGAGACACTAATATATAAAAAACAATTTCAAGAGGGAACCCAAAATTAAAGTTTCAATCCGATACTGATCAATACCAACTTAGTATTGATCTTATCGATATTTTTGATCAATCAGTCCACCTCCATCAGGCAGATAATTCAGATAAACACTTCTTATAATTTTGAGGCAAACTTTTTACTAATCTGAGATTTTTGCTAAAGAAAAATTTATTAATGAAAAAACTGGAGATGTAACAAAGTTTGCGGGTTATTTTGGTAAATAAACCACAAAAACCAGGCGTCATTTACACAAATGCAAACTTGGAAGCAACCGTTCATTAAACTTAGTAAAATATCCCAAGCTCTTTAATTGTTTTTCCCTCATCCATCAACAGCTACAAAGAAAATGCCATGCGACTCTCCAAAATCCACCATGACAGACCCATGAGTCCTCGGGACGAGGCCGTCTTCTGGATCGAGTTCACCATGAGGAACAAAGGAGCCAAACACCTGAAAGTCCAGGCCCACGAACTCACCTGGTACCAGTACCACAGCCTGGATGTCCTAGCCTTTCTCCTTATTATAGATCTGCTCCTCATCTTCATCCTCTTCAAGAGCTGCAGCTTCTGTTTCAAGAGATGCTGGGGGGAAAAAAAGACAAAAAGAAAAGTTGAATAAAAAACAGAAGTGAGTTTTCCTGTTCTGGTGTTTTCCAAACTGAATATGAATTTATGTTAGGTGTTGTAATACTTTTCTGTTTCAGAGCTTAAACATTTTTAATTACAAAAAGTCAGATTAGATGTCAGATCCCGACTTATTTTCCTACGTTCCTATGTTTAAGTATGTACATGTATTGTTTTTTTTTGTACTTTAATATACTCTGATCTGATAATTAAAAAGTGATACATATCAAATGTTCACAGAGCATCACTTTTTTCAATTACATTTTTATAAAAAGGGGTATTATTAAAAATTGACTTTAAACTTAACACCATGGTATGTCATTTCCTCATCAAAAACATACCTACTAAGAGTCAAAGTAACTACTTTGACTCTTAGCCTTGAATCTCCAGTGGCAGTCAGTCTCCTCATACAATTCGATATTTACCCAAAGCTCCTCCTAACTGGATTTCCCACACTAACAAACACAATAACTGAATCGCATGTAGAAGTAATCGAAGTAAAATAGCTCTTTGAGCATTACTCAGTTTACACTTCAGGCATAAACTAAATATAACCCATCATTTGTACCTTAGCTTAGCATTAAGTTTGTTAGCCGTTAGCACTGCATATAACACAAGTGTTAGAGCTAACTCGTCATCGGTCAACTCCTCACAGTTTTATCAATCTTTTTATAGAAGTTCTACCTGAACTGATTAATACTGGAGACATACAACCCATCTGTTTGGATAAGATAGACAGGTCGGAGGTGCATATTGGGATCAGCCGTTGCCAGGATTTATTCTACCGCGTTTCCTGCTGTTGATTAGTACCTTTGGACACTGTGCGCCCTCCAGTGGCGTTTCTGTGTAACGAACCCAAATTCTAGCAAAACTGTAAAACTGAAGCTGTATCTGCTCATACTTTTCAGACACTGGAGAAATAATCAAATGAAATAGTAATAAGATTATCTATTTTATTTATCTTGTTATAACCATCACCTGAACTGCACATATATCTACACTGGCTTTTTCTTATTGACTGAATTTAACCCTTTACCCAGACAATAAAAAGAGAAATGGGAAATAAGTTTTTTTTTTTTTTTTTTTAAACCACCGGCTTCATTATTTTTCATCTCCCTCATACTGTATGTATTTAAATGTCTTGTGTGACTGAAATAATCACACTGCTTATATCACAACTTAGAGAGCAGCGACTGAGAAGAAGTATCAGAAAATAACTTCTTATTTCTAGGTTTATTTTTCCTTTTTGTTTTGGAATTGCGACAAAATCAGACAAAAGTTGAAATGTGATCTCAAGAACACAAGAAAATGGGGAGATGCTACTCCTGGTGGAAAAGATGAAGAAGAGGAGAGGAAGTGGTAGGAGGATGACTATAGGTGATAGCTTAATTAATAGATTGGTAGTAATAGGTAGTTAGACGGTGCTGAAGGTCCTCCTTGAGGTCCAAATGCAATGATGTGGCTTTCATTAAATTAACAAGGCATTAGTTTGCATACAATAACTATATTGACATGTCAGTCAAAGTTAGCATGAAATAATATTAATTTACTCTAAGAATGGGTGATAACAGTTCATCCTGGTAAATTAAAGGAATCCAAATTCATGATTTTTTAATACCAAACTGAGGATTACAGTTCCAAAACTGTTTCCAATTCCAAACACCAATGTGAATCACATTATCCTATTTGAACTTTCTCTGTCTGCTTAGGCTCAGCCCAGGAAATCTATTAAAGAGGTAAATGGACGGCTGTTATCTTGCATCATTAGGTACAAAGAGAAATAAGTCAGAGTTCATTTAGTTAATCAGTATCTTTAAGGTGCAGCTCATAAAAGCACAACAGCGGGTTTTCTACAGACACACAGCCACCATGGAGCTGCGTCTGTCTGTCTGCGTCCTGCTGCTGCTTTGTGCTGCAGAAAGCTCAAATGGAGGGAAAATTTTGGTGTGGTACACTGAGGCCAGCCATTGGATCAACATGAAGCCGGTACTGGAGACACTGGTGGACAGAGGACACCAGGTGACAGTGCTGATCCCGAGTGCATCGATGTTCATGAACAGCAGCGAACCGTCTCGCTTCCAGTACGAACCTTTTAACATCTCCGTCTCCCTGAAGGATATAGAAAGTTTTCTTAAGGAGTTTCTTCACTTCGGCATTTACGAGATGGATTTTATGGGCTACTTTCAGATTTATGTTAGATTCATAGAACTGATAAAGAACAACATGAAGGTTTCTTTCAGTATGTTGGATGGAGTTGTGAAATCAGAAACAATAATGAAGAAGCTGAAGAAGGGAAACTACGACGTGCTTTTTTCTGATCCTGTCTACCCTGGTAGTGATCTAACTGCGGACATTTTGGGGATCCCTCTCATCTACTCACTGCGGTTTTCCTTGGCTCACAACTGGGAGAGGATGTGTGGTCAGCTTCCTGCTCCACCGTCCTTTGTCCCGGGTGCTATGAGTAAACTCACAGACAAGATGAACTTCTCAGAGAGACTGTGGAATGTCCTCTTCTACGCTCTGCAGGACGTCGTAATAGACCAGTTCATGTGGAAAGATCTTGACAAATATTACTCTGAAGTCAAAGGTAAGCAAATTATAAAGAGAGAAACACACTATATGTATTATGTAAAATAAAGCTTAAAAGTCTTCATTGTAATTTAAGATTAACATGTCCATGTCTTACTCATCCACTGCAAAACAGGAACACCCACCAGTGCTTGTGAGATGATGGGTAATGCTGACTTTTGGTTGATGAGAACCTACTGGGATTTTGATTTTCCTCGTCCACTCCTCCCCAACTTCAAATTCATTGGAGGGATCCACTGCAAACCAGCTAAACCTTTACCAAAGGTGTGGTTATAATCCACCAATTTAAACCCCATTACATCACAACAATATCCCTGATGTAAAATAGGTTTATCTACCCACATAAGTCTGAATAAGGGTCAACTAAATGGTTTACAAAGTGTTCATATCTATTTTGCAGGAAATTGAAAAGTTTGTCCAGAGCTCTGGAGACGCTGGTATCGTTGTCTTTTCTTTAGGATCGATGGTCAAGAACCTGACCACAGAGAAAGCGAACATGATCGCCTCAGCGCTTGCTCAGCTTCCACAGAAGGTCAAGAATAGATCATTTAAACTTCAACTTCCAAGCAGTTAAATTCAGCTTAATGAATATAACCCAAGTTGTTTTTTTACCCATCTGTGGCGTTTGAAATTAATATGTGCACGGAGTCAATTCAAATAGAAATGGATAAATACAACTCTAGTATAAAGCACATTGATACACCACAGTGATTAGCATAGTGCTTTATAAATTCTTTATATTTATCATTTCATCAACTTCTTATAAAAAGTACAAAGTTTGACTGTCTGGTTTGACTGTCTGATTTTCTCAAGTTGTTCTAAAGAATTAAGTTACGAATTATTTTAAATATTTATAGGTGCTCTGGAGATACAGCGGAGAAAAACCTCAAACTCTTGGTTCTAATACAAGAGTTTATGACTGGATTCCCCAGAATGACCTGTTGGGTGAGTAAATGCAAGCATCATTTCTTAAACAGCTATTTAAAAAAGCATAACATAAAACTTGCACAGTTAGATAACCAACAAATAATGAATTTGAGTAGTTGTAGCTCTCTTCACGACATAAGATACAGGTCGGATCTTTGAAACAGGCGTTTTGTCTTAATTGTCATCATGTCATAATATCAATAAAGCCTAAGGCAAGTACATATAGCATAAAAAAAAGATTGCCAAGAATGGAACCCTGTGGCACCCCACAAAAAAGGTGATGAAAAGACAAAACTAAAAGAAAACTTATTTCACTCCAACCAGCTCAGGGCAGAACCTTGTAATAATATGTCTATTGTCTGATGATCCAGGTGAGATCAATTATTTTTTGGTGAATTGAATCAAAGGCTGGAACGAACTCAAAAAGCATAAAAGAAACCATAATATTACCACAGTCTGTGATCCATAGGATGTCAATAAAAATTAAAAAAGCTGATTTTGTGTTTGGCAGGAGGAAAAAGCCCTTTCTGAAAAACCTCAATACAATTCTATTTACAAAACACTTTAGCTACATAAAAAACAGCCTTTTTTAAAGGTTAAAGACAAGAATAAAAGCCTAGATATAAATCTAAAATTAGACAATGATGATCCATATCAGATTTTCTGTTTGCTCACATTTATGTCAATGCAAAAAGAAGCTGATAAATAAAACTATTTTATAAAGCCATGACTTGCTTTTATTCAGAGCTGCCATCTACATCATTATTACGCCATGAAAATAAACACATATTTAATAACGTTGGTTTCTACCAGGTCATCCTAAAACCAAAGCTTTCATCACTCACGGAGGGACAAACGGGATCTATGAGGCCATCTACCACGGCGTTCCCATGGTGGGAATCCCCATGTTTGGGGACCAGCCAGACAACATGGTGCACATGGAGGCCAAAGGAGCTGCAGTTACTGTTAAACTGAACTTTATGACTATTGAGAGCCTGAGAGACGCTGTCAACACCGTCATCAATGACAAATCGTAAGTACTTCATCTTATTTTTTACTATTTTGATGATTTTTTACAATAATCAAATACTTTTCTTGCATTCCTGGAAAGGAAAAATACAATCTTCCTATTTGATGAGTTAAAAACTGACAGATACTTGTGCAAACTCATCCACAGATACAAAGAAAATGTGATGCGACTCTCCAGAATCCACCATGACAGACCCATGAGTCCTCGGGATGAGGCCGTCTTCTGGATCGAGTTCACCATGAGGAACAAAGGAGCCAAACACCTGAGGGTCCAGGCCCACGAACTCACCTGGTACCAGTACCACAGCCTGGACGTCCTGGCCTTCCTCCTTATTGTAGATCTGCTCCTCATCTTCATCCTCTTCAAGAGCTGCAGCTTCTGTTTCAAGAGATGTTGCGGGAGAAAACAGCCAAAAAGAAAAGCTGAATGAAAAATTGAAGTGAGAGTGCTGTTTATAGCACTTTTCTGTTTAAGAGCTTTAATTACCGTATTTTCCGCACTATAAGACGCACCTAAAAACCTTCAATTTCCTCAAAAGCCGACAGTGCGCCTTATAATCCGGTGCGCCTTATATATGGACCAATATTGAGCCACAACAGGTCCAGCAACGGACCTTACCACAGGGGCCGCGTTTCATTGGCTAATGCCCATTTTAGGTCACAGTGCAGCTACCACGTGCGTGACCGTCTCACAAACACAAGCTACAGTAGTAAACATATGCTAATGTACATTGTGGACCATCAAAACCATGAATGCCGACTTACCCAGCCTTGCAAGAACAATAGGCATCAGTGATCTTGTCCACAGCTATATTTATGCTGAGGGTGTGAGGATTTGCTGTTTTCCTCATCTGTCGGTAGCTTTTAGCTGTGACGCGCACAATGTTGGAGGCATCCAGTGGCTCAAACACCTTGATGTCGTCCAAAAAAGATGACATGAACTTGTTGGTTCCCCTGTCCATTGTCGTGGCTGATATGTTGTGAAAATCCGGCAGAAATGCTACGCTAATTAACTCAGATCGAAATGAAAGACGTCATGTTTACACAGACATGCAGTAGGCTGCTTACGTAGTTGGTCCACTACGGTAAGCAGCCGCCAACTTCTTTTTCCCCGTAGAAGAAGTAGTGCGCGGTGCATGCTGGGATAGTTGTCAGAACACTGGTTTGTTAATAAAGTTTGATAATACATTTAAAGGGGGGGAGGGGCAGGGGAAGAGAGACAGAGACTGCAGCGGCAGCGTGTCGGTTGGTCTGTGTTACCTAGAAAGCAGTTGGGCATAATATCGCAACACCAACACCGTGAGTGAAACAACGGCTGGGCCAGCCTACTATATTAAGTACTCGGGGACCATTTCTTTATTAATGTGGATGTGTAATAATAGAGTATGAAGCGTCTATTCTATGCGCCTTATAATGCGGTGCGCCTAATGTATGAAAAAAGTCCTAAAATAGGCCATTCATTGAAGGTGCGCCTTATAATCCGGTGCGCCGTATAGTGCAGAAAATACAGTACAAAAAAATGTTTACATGTCTGATCATGACTAATGTTTACATTTTATGATATATATTCATTTGAAATATCAAACATCTTTAAAACCCAAAAAACATTTCACCTCAGCATGACCAGGCCACCATTATGCTTATGTGTGATGAGTGTATGTTTAGTAGCTAGCTGGTGATTTTTAAAAGAAATTTTTTGTTTCAATTAATGTGTTTAAAAGCTTTTTATTGTACTGTAATGCACTCCAAGTTAAAACTGATCATTACAAATGCTACATAAATTTAACATAGAATCAATTTTATCAAATACATTTTTATAAACAGGATGTGTTATGCTTTACATCATATTTTATGCCATTCTCTCATCAAAACATTCCTGCAATATTGCTCTGATTCTTTTATCGTTTGAGAAATCGATACTCTCCCGTGGAGCCTCCTGCGCAACCAACAAGAACACAGAAAGTGGTTTCTGAATAGTAAATCAAGAAGAAAACCCTTGTCTTTTCCAGCAGCCACTGAAAAGCTAGTAGAGCGGTGAAACTAGCTGACCAAATGCACTGGAGTTCCACCTGCGTTGCTAGGTGACGCGCTGGGCTGGCTTAGGTTGCTAGGTAACGACTCAATACCCACAGAATGTGACTTAACTATCGGAAGATTTTTGAAGAGATAGAGATTGAATTCAATGTGTTAGAAAAAGAAACAACAAAATCAAATTTCAGTTAGGATAAACATAAGCTAAAAACATACCATAACATAGCCACTTGATTGTGCTATAAAATGACACCATGTCCCTGGAAAATTCATTGATAATATCTCGGACCATCATTAAAAAAAAATAAAATAAAAAAAATCAACATTTGCACTAGATATAAAACAAAAGCAAAACGGGGATTGTATATTTATACAACTAACTCGAGGGCAAATGTACAAGCTCATGAACTTGTGAGTAAAAATTACCTTTAAAAATGCGATAACAGTTGGTAGCTCAGCAGTGACAAGTTGTATCTGGTAACCTTTAAAATCCCTGAGTAATCAGACAAAAAGATGGATGAAGAAAAACTAAATACTGAATAATTGTCCAAAAATTGTCCAATACTATTCTCATTGTCCAAGCTAATTATTTACTGATTTGCCCTGAATTTTCTCTGATCTGCTCTTTTTGTACTTTTGTAGCTATAACCCTTTACCTCTAATCATTTTCCTGGGGTGAGCCTGTTATCTTGCATCATTCGGTACAAAGAGAAATAAGTCAGAGTTCATGTGGTTAATAAGTATCTGCACAGTCCACCTGTTAAAAAGACCACAGCTGGTCTATCGATTGTCACATGCACCATGGAGCTGCGTCTCTCCATCTGTGTCCTGCTGCTGCTTTGTGTTGCAAAAAGCTCAAACGGAGGGAAGATTTTGGTGTGGTACACTGAGGCCAGCCACTGGATCAACATGAAGCCGGTACTGGAGACACTGGTGGACAGAGGACACCAGGTGACGGTCCTAGTCCCAAGCACATCACTGTTCATGAACAGCAGCGAACCGTCTCGCTTCCGGTATGAACCTTTTAACGTCGACGTCTCCCTGGATTTTATGGAAAGGTTTGTTGAGGAGTTCTTACATTTCAACATGTATGAGATGGACTTCATGAACCCTGTTCAGATTTACATTAAATTTATACAATTAATGAAGCGGAACATGATGATAACTTTTAAGTTTTTGGACGGAGTGGTGAAATCGGAAACCATCATGAAGAAGCTGAGGGAGGGAAATTACGACCTGCTATTTGCGGATCCGATCTACGCCGGCAGCGACCTGACTGCGGACATTTTGGGAATTCCTCTCGTCTTTTCTTTACGTTTCTCAATAGCTAATAACTGGGAGAGGCTGTGTGGTCAGCTACCTGCTCCGCCTTCCTTTGTCCCTGGTTCAATGAGCAAACTAACAGACAAGATGGACTTCTCAGGGAGACTGTGGAACGTTATCTTCTATGCTTTGCAAGACTTAGTCCTGGAACACGTTATGTGGAAAGAGGCTGACAGATATTACTCTGAAATCAGAGGTAAGTAATCTAGAATTATCACAAAAAGACAAAGACGTGGATAATGTTTTGTCAAAACAGGTGTCATAACCTTTCCATTGTCTACTATAACAGGAACACCCACCAGTGCCTGTAAGATGATGGGTAATGCTGATATCTGGTTGATGAGAACCTACTGGGATTTTAATTTTCCTCGTCCACTCCTCCCCAACTTCAAATTTGTTGGAGGGATCCACTGCAAACCAGCTAAACCTTTGCCAAAGGTGCAGTTATAATCCACAAATTTAATAAAACACACTTAAATCTTGATGTAAACAAAGCCACATCACTAACACAATTCTGACTGAAGCCAACTGACTGGTTTCCTGAAGCTGAAAATTTAACTATTTTACAGAAAATTGAAAAGTTTGTCCAGAGCTCTGGAGATGCTGGGATCATTGTCTTCTCTTTAGGATCGATGGTAAAGAACCTGACCACAGAGAAAGCAAACATGATCGCCTCAGCGCTCGCTCAGCTTCCACAGAAGGTCAGTAGGATCCCAAAATGTCAGCTGTAATCAGGATTTTACACTACAATATGTACAGCTTCTCTTGCTTGGTCATCATAAACGACCACTAAGTAGTACAGACTTTTTGTCAACTTTAGATAAATTTTCCCAAACTGAGAATAGCGTTTAATAACCTGTATAAAAAATATAATGTAAAAGCCTTTTTTTTCCTCACTCTCTGACATTGAATCAGAATTAACTTTTGATATTTTGTTAATCAATTAGGATTCCTAAAACTATTTCTGTTTCCTAAATGCTTACACCTCTTCCCAGTGCTATTACTAGTGTCTGTGCAAATGCACCACTCCTTACCAAAAACAACCAGTCAGAGCCAGAACGGTCTTAGCGCTGTCGATCAACCTCATGTATGTGCTGCTCACTGTTGTAATGGCAGAGAAACAACTCACTATTCCAGAAAATTGATCCACCATCATCGGTGGTCATGCTAACTAGCTGTAGCATTCATGGCTGACTCTGCTAACAGAGAGCAATTGGGAGGGTGTGAGTTGCGTATACATGTGGGTGATTGGCAGTGCTAAAGTCCTCCTCCTGACTCTGATTGGTTCTGGCCATACTGTGTATTTTCTAGTTAGCACTGGCAGAAGACAGAGTATCTTGATTTTTTCGCATATTATTTGTCTCATACTATGATGTCATTACATAGCGGCAGTTTTAACGAATGTGTGAAAATAAGTTTTTTTAATAAAAGTTAAATGCCCCAGCATTGAAGTTCAGAAGAGCGAATGCAACTCCCTAGTATTTGGTAAAATTATTTTTATACTGCAGTGCATAGGTCAAACCTTTTGGATATTATTTCAGACTTCTAGAAATAGTTTACTGGACATTTGGCCCATTCCTCCAGACAGAACTGGTGTAATGGAGTCAGGTCTGAATTGAGATCTGGGCTTTGTGATGGTCACGCTAAAGCACTGACTCTGTTAGCCACACTGAAATGCTCTCCCTCTGCAGGTGTTGTGGAGATACAGTGGGAAAATACCAGACACTCTGGGTTCCAACACTAAACTTTATGACTGGATGCCCCAAAATGACCTGCTTGGTGAGTAAACCAAACAGCTTGAAGCAAAAATACGGTTCACCAAACCATAATGTCTACTAGTAAATTTACAGTGAAATCAAAATGTCACGCAAGGAAACAATGAAAATCAATGACACTAAAGGATGAGCAAAAACATAAGACTAATGAGCGATAAAAAACTGCTATGAACAGGACGTGCAACTGGAAATGTGACAAACGAGTCTGGACAGACTTTCTAGCACAACACCGTTTAGAAAACTGCAGCAAGATGTGATTTTTATCTGGAGCGCCTCCGCGTATCAAAAACCCTTTTTGTCTGAACTGTTGCACAGAAATAGGCAATAAATGTGTAATAACTGGCTCCTGTCAGGTCATCCTAAAACCAAAGCTTTCATCACTCACGGCGGCGCAAACGGAGTTTTTGAGGCCATCTACCACGGCGTTCCCATGGTGGGAATCCCCACGTTCGCTGACCAGCCAGACAACATGGTGCAAATGGAGGCCAAAGGAGCTGCAGTTGTTGTCGACTTGAACTTCATGACAACTGAAGTCCTCAGAGATGCAATCAACACTGTCATCAATGACAAATCGTAAGTTACCTTATGCTATTGTTGGGCATTTACTGTACCGTTTATCATACATCGTGATAAAAAAAAAAACTGTCAAAACTGTTAATATTGACAGAAACTTTAGTCTTATTTTCTCCACTGTTTGTTTAATGAAGGTACCAATAAAAATTTGTTTGAAAATATGATACAAATCACACTTATTTTTATATTAGTATACTACAAATGGGAATGTGTTTCAAGACAAATATTTGTGATTGCTATCATACCTACACAGTTACCTAAAAAATAAATCTAAGTAATTAATAGAAAATATAGAATCATAGTGAAAAACAGTACCACTGTGAAATTGCGCAGTACATTTTATACCAGCTGCTAATTTTCTGTTATTTATGGGAGGGCCATGCTTTCAAATCACAGCATCGAGTGGAAGAAAAAAGTGTGTCCCAAAAGACAGTGCACTGTAAAAACAGCTGTTTTTAAACGACTGCGATGCAAAGACCATTATATACATGTTTTAAAAAGTGATGGTTAACTTTTTTTTCCTCATTCATCAACAGCTACAAAGAAAATGCGATGCGACTCTCCAAAATCCACCATGACAGACCCATGAGTCCTCGGGACGAGGCCGTCTTCTGGATCGAGTTCACCATGAGGAACAAAGGAGCCAAACACCTGAGGGTCCAGGCCCATGAACTCACCTGGTACCAGTACCACAGCCTGGATGTCCTGGCCTTCTTCCTTGTTATAGATCTGCTCCTCATCTTCATCCTCTTCAAGAGCTGCAGCTTCTGTTTCAAGAGATGCTGCAGCAGAAAAAAGACAAAGAGAAAAGCTGAATGAAAAAACTGAAGTGAATAAATCTGATGCCTGAGCAAAAGGACATTTCATAGCAAAGTTGTACCAATGTGTGTTGTATTCTTAAAATTGCCTTTAAAATAAGCATATATTTGTGTGGTTTTGTCATTTTTTTCCATGGTTTTAATTGAAACATCTCTACCAAACCTTTTACAACTATCACGAATATTCAGAGAAAACTTGGCACAAAATGTCTTGAAACAAATATTAGATTAACATATCGATACGTTATCAGAAAAGTGCTAAACAACAGTTTGTTCATGGAAGTGGCATTATTAGGAAATCAAATTTTGAATTCAAATTCATGTTTGAAATAAAAACATGAAATTAAAAAACGTGTGTATTATGTGTGTTGAATGCATAGTAATGAGGTTTTACGTTTAGTAGTAGAATATTTTATTAAAAAAAATAAAAATACAAAGAGTCAAATAAGTCTTAAGGTATGCAACTTTACATTATTTAATGACATTTAATGGTATGTTGTTTTTAATTTCATGATATGTTAAGGTTGGTTGATATCAATAATTATTGAATTAGTTTTTTTTTATATATTTGAGATATTGCCAAACTGGTGTGACATTTCTTGTTTTATAGTTTCCCCTTGATCTTCTGTACTGATTTTCTCCTTTCACTCCACACTGATGTTTTTTATTTTTAAAGAGTTATGAAGGAAAGTGCTACAATCTTAAGCTGCTGCTGCCCAGCAACAGGCCGTTGCTAGGTAACCACAAGTTACTCGACAACTCGTTGCTAGGTAACCAAAAAGTCAGTGATTTAGCTGATGCCGCCAACTTTTCTTAGCTAGCTGTGAGAGGTTGAGGAGCTAAAGTCTTTTCACTGTCTAAATCCCCCAGAATGCTGTGCGGTTCTGGATGGGAGTTCAGTGAAATTATTGATATTCTATCAGATGAATTATCTATAGATACTGATCACGTCTATATATATTGTTGTTGATGTATTGCACTCCTACAAGAACCCAGACCTAAAATACTTTGTAAGATTTTGTGTTTTTGCAGTGTACAGCCAGTTAAAGGCTCAATAAAGATCCTCCTGTACATATTTGAGTCACCCACTGCTAGGTTAGCCGTTATAACCCTTTACCTCCAGCTGCTTTTATGGGGTGAGGCTGTTATCTGTTGTACTTCAGTACCAACAGGACAGTCAGAGTTCATTTAGTTAATAAATATCTTTCAGGTGAACCTGTTGAAAAGACGGGAGCTGGTTTATCTGCAGACACAGAGCCGCCATGGAGCTGCGTCTCTCTGTCTGCGTCCTGCTGCTGCTTTGTGCTCCAAAAAGCTCAAACGGAGGGAAGATTTTGGTGTGGTACACTGAGGCCAGCCATTGGATCAACATGAAGCCGGTACTGGAGACACTGGTGGACAGAGGACACCAGGTGACAGTGCTGATCCCGAGCGCGTCGATGTTCATGAACAGCAGCGAACCGTCTCGCTTCCAGTATGAACCTTTTAATGTTTCCGTTCCATTAGAGGATATGGAGGATCTTATGGAGGAGTTTAATCAGTTCTCCATGTACGAGATAGATCACATGAACTACTTCCAGATTTATATCAAATATATGGATATTATGAGAACTGACCTACAGAATAGTCTTAAGATGCTAGACGGCGTGGTGAAATCAGAAACCCTGATGAAGAAGCTGAAGAAGGAAAACTACGACCTGCTCTTTGCTGACCCCCTCCTGCCTGGCAGTGACCTTGCAGCGGACATGTTGGGAATCCCTCTGGTCTTTTCTTTACGTTTTTCCTTGGCTCATAATTGGGAGAGGATGTGTGGTCAGCTGCCTGCTCCTCCCTCCTTTGTCCCTGGAGTTATGAGCAAACTCACAGACAAGATGGACTTCTCAGAGAGACTGTGGAACGTCCTCTTCTACGCTCTGCAGGATGTTGTGATCGACCATGTTATGTGGAATATGTTCGATGAATACTACTCAGAAGTCAAAGGTGAGCAATTCAACAAGAATCCTCAACATGCATGGCTCCCACAAGTCTGAACCGCCATCTTGGTAGGCAAACACAGCACAAAGCATAGCTGAACCATGTCTTTGAGAGACTGACAAAAAGAAAATATAGGAAAAAAGTTTAAAGCTTAATGGCTGTAATGTCCTTAATTGTTTATACGCTAGGTCTAAGCTTGTGGCTTGTTTATTGTTGTCATAGCAACAGTTCATTATGGATGGCTACCAAGATGGCTGTCAGCTATGTATATACTTATGTGGGACATGACGTTTTTTAAATTGTTTATTACATAAAATGCTTTGTATCAGGAACACCCACCAGTGCGTGCAAGTTGATGGGTAAAGCCGATATCTGGTTGATGAGAACCTACTGGGATTTTGATTTTCCTCGTCCACTCCTCCCCAACTTTAAATTTGTTGGAGGGATCCACTGCAAACCAGCTAAACCTTTACCAAAGGTAGGAACTTTTAAAAACCATATAAACAAATCACATTCTGTCTCCATAAAAAAACCAAACCCGCTGACTTTATAGCTTTACTGACATTTCAGGACATGGAAGAATTTGTGCAGAGCTCTGGAGAGAATGGCATCGTGGTCTTCACTTTGGGATCCATGATTAAGAACGTAACTACAGAGAAGGCAAACCTAATAGCTTCAGCCCTTGCTCAGCTTCCCCAAAAGGTTGGCAATATGTTCAGTGTTTTCTCCAAATGACCTCCTTTTATCATCTGATGCAACTTTTCCCAACTTGGCCCTGATCAGACGGGTGTTGACACTCACCCAGAGGTTTATTGGGTTCATAAGTAACTATTCACTACTGGCACAAGCAGATTCCATTCAATTTATCTGACCTTTATAAAGGCAGAAGAAAATCTCATTTTCGATATAAACTGGTTCCAACTTAAAAAATGTCTTCAGATTTAACTTTTTTTTTCACTTTCTGAAGGTTAGTGTTCTCTTGTTTAGGTTGCTGTAGTTTGATATTAAAGGATCTCCTTAATAAATTAATTACATTTATATAGCGCTGGACAATATGGCTGAAAAACATCACGATAAGCGTTTCATATCAGTTAATATCAATGATTATTGATTTGTTTTTTGTTTTAAATATCCGAAATACTGCCAAACTGGTGGTGTTAACTTTCCCATTTCTCCACAGCTTTCACACCATGCTGTTATTTACCGTTAGGCAAATATGAGGCACAGTGGCTAAACCTTAAACTGCTGCTAAACAGGTTGTTGCTAAGTAACCAAAAATTACTCAGCAAGTTGTTGCTAGGTAACCAAAGAGTGAGTGAGTTAATTGATGCTACCAACCTCACTGCAAAACACAAAATCTTACAAACACAAAACTATACCAAAAAGTTTTTTGATTTAGTTTCTAGTGCAAATATCTTAGTAAACTTGAAATAAGATAAAACTAGCAACATATAGAAATGTGTTCTGAGTCAGTAATTATTTATTTTGATTTTTTTTATCATGTGTATATCATGATATATATTGTTACTCATTTATTGCGAGTCCTACATTGTGTTATTGACTTTACAGTAATCCCTCTTATTGAGCATGCATGTAGCGACAGTGGAGAGAAAACACTCCCTTTTAAAAAGGAAGAAACAAGTACAAGCGGCCATTTAAGTGCATCTCAATGTGATTGATGAAGAAAAAAATATATATTGTCCGAAGGGCTGGACAATTTTTTTCCAAGATAAAGTAATTTAAATACTCAATAAAGACAGAACAGTTCATTGATTTTACAAGCAGGATTTTGATTGGAATGACAATACTCAAATTTTCCAAACCTCCAGTCTCATCACTATGCAAGGATGAAACATCAAAAACATTTAAATTCTCTTAAGCTTTCTCAGCATTCTGTGTTGTTTCTAGGTACTGTGGCGATACAACGGTGAAAAACCAATAACTTTAGGTTCCAACACCAGGATATTTAGCTGGATCCCTCAGAACGACCTGCTGGGTGAGTGAAGTTCGTGTCATTCAGAGAAACAACGTGGCAGCAGAAATGTTGGATTGATATTTGTGCAGTCAGACTGCCTGCTGACAACACTGAAATGTAACAAAGATGCTCAGCAGAAGTTACTATAGAGGTCAAGTTATTGATTGAATAAAAATGAATAAAAGCCAAGTTACTGTTTCAAAGAAAAACACGCCATTCGCCAAGTCCTGTGAGGTATAAACAACTCACCACTTGGCTTAAGACCTTTGAAATGACTTTATGTAAAATAGCTTTTATCATTATACACCGCTGACCTCAAATGGCTTTAGTTTGAAAATTAACTCACACTCACATGACATGCTTTGGTTTCCATCAGGTCATCCTAAAACCAAAGCTTTCATCACTCACGGTGGGACAAACGGGATCTATGAGGCCATCTACCACGGCATTCCCATGGTGGGAATCCCCATGTTTGCTGACCAGCCAGACAACATGGTGCACATGGAGGCCAAAGGAGCTGCAGTCATTCAGAACCTGAACTTCATGACAACCGAGAGCCTCAGAGATGCAATCAAGAGCGTCATTAATAACAAATCGTATGTTTTGAATAACAGAGAAATTATCAAATAGGTTAATTTGGATGACTTAAAGGTTTCAGTTTTTTAAGAAATCGACAATACAAGTGTCTCCCAATGAATTTGCATATTATAAAGTGAACCAACAAGAATCATGATCTAATTTCTGTACACAGAAAAAAAAAAAATCACAATGCTTAGCTTTGTAAGCTTAAATGTAAAAGTTCACATTTTCAAAGTTGTTAAAGAGAAAAGGTTCAATTGTCTCCAAGATGCACCTTTGAATTGTTGCAAAGGGTTAAAAATGGCTGCTGTTGTGGCAATCTCCCTATTTGATGAGTTGAAACTGACAGATACTTGTACAAACTCATCCACAGATACAAGGAAAACATGATGCGACTGTCCAGAATCCACCATGACAGACCCATGAGTCCTCGGGACGAGGCCGTCTTCTGGATCGAGTTCACCATGAGGAACAAAGGAGCCAAACACCTGAGGGTCCAGGCCCATGAACTCACCTGGTACCAGTACCACAGCCTGGATGTCCTGGCCTTCTTCCTTGTTATAGATCTGCTCCTCATCTTCATCCTCTTCAAGAGCTGCAGCTTCTGTTTCAAGAGATGCTGGGGGAGAAAACAGCCAAAAAGAAAAGCAGAGTAACAGACTTTAGATTTTAGTTTTTGGGACCTGGTACCTGTGTTTGTCACCACTGACAAAAAAAGTCCAAAATAAAGTAAAAACAACTAGACTATATGGCAAGAAAAAAAAACTTGTATGAGAATAAAGTCATAGTAATAAAGTTGAAACAATGTGAAAATAGAGTTATAATATTTTGAGAATAAAGTTGTAGAGAATAGTCAAAATAATGAGAATACATATTTTGAGAATAAAGTCATAGTATTGCGACCAATCAACGTTATTCTATTAGGTAGGTGAGGTGAAACTTTACATAGATACACAATAAATATAAATATTAAATGATCCAAAATGGCCCAGTGCTCATTATTTAAAATAGTAAAAACCGTAAAAACCACTGGCTCAAGTACAGCATCCTCATTAGGACAAGATTAAAAGAAATATAAATATAAAATGATAAATTGAATTTTGGGATCTTAAGGCGAAGTCATATTATTACAAAAAAAGGTAAAAAAAAAAAAAAAAAAAAGAAAAAAAAAAAGTCATGTGAGAAAGTCATATTTCGAAAATAAAGGTTGCCCCAAATACTCTGTAGCATAATTTCAATTGCAGACAATATGGCGACGCCCATTGTCTGCAATTCCTTTACCGCACTTATAGCTTTAGAAGCGGTTTTACTTTCTATAAACAAACACTACTTTTAATTTGGGTCAGTGTAAAGGCGCTACATATAACACTGATTTAAGACCCACTCTTGCTTTTGTGTCTTAAGAAATAAACATGTTTTTTTTTTTCTTACTGTCGATGCTAGGAGGTAGCGGCCATATTGAAAAGTGAAGTCCATGGAACTAGTTGGAGATGCTCTCAGTGGGAAATCCGACCTCTGATTGGATTCCAGTTAATTTTTCAGACTGGAAAGTCGTCCATTCCCAGTTCTTGTATAAACTGGAGCAGCATCGGGTTTGTTGGCCTTTCCTGATTTGGAATGACGTCATTATACATTGCAGCTGCGCTTATTAGACGCGCCTGAAGATAATTAGGTAAAAACTGAATCCTCATTGGCTGGTTATGACTTAGGGAGGGACAACAAACAAAAATTTTATTTTATGCCTTTATTTGGGAACCACTTAGAGTAGCTTTATCCGTGAGTCTCATAAATATTCATATAGACATTATACATGGGCTTTAACTCAAATGTCCATTAGCAGAAAACATCAAATTATAAACACAAATAAACAGCCCCTACTCGTCTTCAAATATACAATCATACATATCATGTTTCATGTATAATCAGTGGCAGTTCCTCATTTTTTCAGTTTCCCATCTTCTTTCATCTTCCACAGCATGAGCTCCATGCAGGCAGCTGCGTCTTCTCCAGTGTCGTGGCCACAAACTGGGAGAAACAGCGGCACACGGTTTTAACATGTTGCAGTTTTAAAACACACTCCATTCCTTTATTAGTTTATATTCGGTTAATCCTTTACAATAATTGAAGCGGCTGTGGTTTAACAGATTATGATTAGAAACAAAACCAGTTGGTTGTAAAGTGGCAACCCACCACTCTCCTGAATAATCCTCCTGAGATATTCAGCAGTGAGGCTATTGAGGCTCAGCTTGTTGGGCGGACCTAGACGATGGGGGAAGACCACCGAAGTGTCTACCACCGTCCCATGAAGCAGCTACAGCACAAAAATAAAAAAATGAAGCTCCTGTCAGACCCTCTGTAGTTTAATTCATATTCCAACATGCACAGGTGAATAAAAAAGCCAGTTGTGACACATCAGAAAAATGGCTGGTGTCTTTTGCACATGGATGCTATTAGGCGTTCATTTGTCGCTCAAAAACACTCGATAAATAAAATAACTTGATTGAGCCAGTATTAATAATTTCATTTTACTGAATAAAACAGGGTTTCTGCAGGTTTCACCAACTCACATTTTAGGCGTTTAAGGACCTTATGGATTAAACTTAGAGCTGCAGAATGTAACTTTTACAAAAAATGTTTTTTTTTTTACACATTTGCTAAAATTATCATTATGTCATGACAGTATAAGAGATAATCTTTGAAAAGAAATCAAGCTCTTCTTCCACCACTAATTGCAAGAATATGTTTAGACAGAAATGACCAATCAGATCCAGGAGGAGGAGCTTAGCACTGTCAATCACTCTCATGCTCACTCCCTCCTGTTTGCTCTTTGCCAAGTTCACCACAACATAGGCTGCCACGAATGCTAAGGCTAGTTAGCATGGCCATCAATGACAGCACATTTAACAACGTGTACATGAGAGTGATTGACGGCACCAAAACCCACCACCTAACTCTGACTGGTTGTACTTGGCATTAGTAGCTCACTGATGAGGTGGGAGATCAATTTTCATATTACAATGTCACAACATGGCGACAGTTTCAACATAGATGGAAAAAAATATATATAGATTTTTGTACTGCAGCTTTAAGACAAGCATCATGACAAAAATGTACAAAAAAATTTAAAAAATACACATTTTATGTTTTAGTAGTTGCAAGCTTTTTAGCACAAATGCACGTAATATAAGGGTTTGCAACAGAACGCGAGCCAGTAGCAAAGATAAACGTCGTCCAGCCAGCTGACAATAAATTTATACCTTCCGATGATAAACAAAAAAGCTAGTTAGCAAAGGTATGCTAGCAGCTATTTAGCGTTAGCCTAAATTACTATCATCAAGGAAGATAAACTACATAGAATATATGAAATTACAAAGTCTTACCAGCTAACATTTAAGACTTGAAATTTATTTAAGCCAACTTACATTTTGAAATGAATTTCAGACATTTTAAGGCCTTAATTTAAGTCTAAGACATTTTAAGGATAAAGACACCAAGAATAAAATTATGGCTTATTTAAAGCTTCATATCTCTAAAATATTAGGCATTAATTTAAACAAACAGTGATGAATATAGCTGGAACAGCTAGTGTGAAAATAAAACAGTCAAAATTAAAATAGATTTAGAGAACAAAGTGCGTCTTACAAGTCACTCGTCTTACAAGTCAACTTAAAAAAAATTAAATAAATACAGAACTGCCTGATGTTTGAGCAAGAATCCCCAATTTCAGATCATTATCCTCCTTTAACAAAGAGAAAAAAAAAATGTTTGCAACAGTCACCTTCAGTAAACAAAGGTCTGTTTCCAGGCCATGTCCAACGAGAATAGTGTCAGCACTGATGAAGCTCAACAGAGTGTCTTGGACCTCCTTGAGGGAGGTGTGGTTACCTTTCACATCCTCCTCACTGATGCCTGAAAACCTACAGACAGATTAACAGCAGAGGGAATGAATAAAGAAAGTTGGCGCAATGGGAAATATGAGGAAAAGCAGCCCAAAGCACTGAATTACAAAGAACCAAGACAGCAGGTTAATGCAACAAATTCAATCCATGGTTCAACTTTAGAAAGATTGTTAAATTCTTCTATGTTAACTTCAGCAACAGCTGTGGGTTTAAATTTTTATATGCCATAAAACTTTCCTGTACAAAAACTATAAAATATTGTGCAAAGCAAGATGAATATGTAAACTAAAAACTGGAGTAAAAAAAGTGAGCGAGTCTGTTTGATTTCTGTGCAACTTCTGTCCAGGTTGACTGAAATATGAGCCATTATTGTTACAGGTTGATTTTCTAAGCTACAGAAATGTGAGGAAAAGTTACAACTTGCATTCTGAATGTAATATTACTTTAAAATAAAATTAAAGAAAAGTAATTGTTACTTTTCTTTAAGTAATAATTACATAAAAGTAATACATCCCTAATGAAAATTTGGGCCAATTTTGATATCCAACTTTAATACTCCTGCTATGGCAGCTTTTACCAATATTTTATGTGATCACTTGATTAATCGTCACAATACTTGATTACCAAAGTAATCATTAACAACAGCTGTGAAAAAACAAAACAAAAAGAAAGACGAGCTCCTCTGCTTTCTCCCAGTGCTAACTGGAAACAACCAATCAGAACCAGGAGGGTCTTAGTGCTGTCAATCATGCTTGGGTACACACTACTCACACTCTCCCCACACACAAGCCTGTCATAAATGCTAAGACCAGTTAGCATGGCCAAAAATGATGGTAAATAAACTGTTTAACTGGAACTGTTTTACATCGTTTCTCCTCCATTAGCACATCGAGAAGCGCGTGAAAAGCTTGACTGACGGCGCCAAGACGCTCCTCCTGGCTCTGATTGGTTATTTTTGGCCAGAAGTGGTGCAATTCTTCAGATGGCAGTAGTAAACTGGGAGGAGGTGGAGGAGATCAATCTTTTCACAGATTATCTGATAAACTGTCATAATTGCTATTATGTTATGATGTTTTTTTTTACATAAATATCAACTGCAGACATAAACTGGGCGCTGGGCTCCGTCTGTGGAGACGTTACCTGGTGTTATAGTCGATGACCTCATTGTCAGGTTTGACAAACGTGTCGTAGACGACCTGCAGACTGGAGCTGATCACCGTCACTCTGGACAGCTCCAGGCCCTGAACAGTGTAACACTGAAGCCATTCACACAGGTTTCAATCACTTAAACACATATTCTAGAAAGAGCCAAACATAAATAAAAGTTTTTATAAATTACCATTTCACAATCCAAGGAGTAAACTCCAGGACAGCTGGAGTCTGAGGGGCGTCTGGGTGCAGTAGATACAAACCCATCCAGGCTGAGGTAATCATGGACATGCAGCTGGGTGAAAGAAAAACTAATGTTAAACTTTTACTGGTCTTGTTTTATCAGTGAAATGTGTGTCCACCAACCTTAAACATTTGACATCCCGGCGCTCCCATGACCCCCTGACAGCAGCTGTAGCGAGTTTCCACCCCACCTGGAACTGCAGCAAACAAAACACTGTTGATGCTTCACTCTGTTTGCACATAATCCATTTTAACTGGCTTACTCAGTCTCACTTGTAATATATTTTATATTTCCCTATTTGCAGTAGGAATGGGCGATAAATCGTTTTTATTGATCAACTGAATTTTTGGAAAAAAAAAAATTTTTTTTCAACATTCACTTCGTCTGAACGCCCAGGACAGCCATCTTGTTTGACAAGAGTGTTTTATTTGGACAGAATAAAGGGACAGGCTATGATTTTTTATTATCAAGATAATAGTTTCAAATCAGAAAAAAGTTTGAATATTACTAGAATAAAGTCAGACAAAGTAGTAATTTTATGAGAACACCAACACAAAAAATAAAGTAAAAAAAAGGAATTTGAGCATTTTGTGAAGTACTTTGGTATAAATTTTAGAGATAATTCTTAATAGAAATGCTAAATAATGTAGCATCAAATTATGTAGCAGGACTTTGAAACAATGGTGCAAAATGTATTGAAAAAAGGACAACATAAACTGAGCCGGTCACATCAGATCCCAACATCTAAGCTTTATTCTCGTTAAAACAACATTTTTCTCATAATTTAAAGATGTTTTTTCTGGTAAAATTGTGTCTCTTCTGCTAATATGACTATATTATCATAAACAAAACTTATCATAGCCTTGCCCCAATACTCTCACAGCACAATTTACAGAAGGGGTGACTGAAATAAACGTCACCTTTTGAAATTATTCTCTGTAATTTCTATTTTAGAAAAGATGTAATAATTCAATTAAAAGTCTGATTTTATTTTTCAGCCATGTCGCCCTGGCCTGTTTTGCAGCACTTCAAACTACAGCAGAGCCTGAAAACAAGCTGGTTTCTGACCTCGGTTTGTAACTCCTTTCCCGTAGTGGTAGTTGCACTCCTCTGTTCTGAGGTGTTTCCCCGTTTTGCCAACAGAGTAGGTGGCGCCACAGCGACAGCAGATCCTTTTCAGAGCTTTTAAAAAAAACAGGCGATTTAAAGAGATTCAATCGGAGGTTTGCCCCAAATCCATGCATTGAATGCGCCCTCTAGTGGCTCAATAAGGGAACTGCAGGTAACACAGCCAGGTTGGATCGCTTTACTTACAGTCTGTGCTCACTTTCTTGTCAGAAAAAAGAACAGCAGAACCGGGTTTTTCTGGGTGCTGGACAGGATAGTTGTTTTCTATCATTTGTTCGTCAGTCAAAGTGTAACCCTTCAAGATTTCATACAACACCAAATCACCTGCTGAAAGAAGAAGACTCTCAGAAGAGGCTAAAATATTCAAAATTCAGGAAAATAAAAAATTCTCACCATTTTCCTTAATCTTCCTTTGGTTAAATGGGATGTTGCCTTTTGGTCTTTGACTCTGGGTCTGTTTTTCCTCTGTGTGACAAAACAGATTAGTATTTAACTCAGCTGAATGCTACATTGAGTCGGATCTGTTCTAAATATCAATAATATATATATATATATATATATATATATATATATATATATATATATATATTCCCTACTTTTAGCAGTAGCACTTTGGTTCTTGAGTCTCTTGAGGGCGTTCACTGCAATGCTCAGGTATTTCAGTTTGTTCACACTGCGATTGTACACACTCTTCTCCTCTGTCAGGGCCTGCCATCAGTAGACGCCAGTATGGATCATAATAAATACTCAGAATCGTGTCAGTAAAGAGTAAAGGGGCCTGAATGTTCACCTTCTCAAAAGCTTCATTGACATCAGCTGTTGTTTTGAGAAACTCTTCAGTGAACATGTTCACGTAACGCTGGCGGACGTCATGAGGCACCTTGTCCTTCGCTGCCTCACTTTGCTGCTTCAGCTTTCGTTTCACAGGAAGTGGCTGAAAGGAAATACTGTGAAAAGCATCGTCCCCCATTTCAAAAGTCTTCTGTTTATACTTTTAGTCACAATTGTTCATATTAAGCACATTAAAATATCAAAGACTGCGTTCACACAGCAATTATTTATGCTCAACTTAAAGTTTTTGCTGAAATAAGTTTTTGTTTAGTGGATAGTCGTTCATACAACTAATTAAACTCAAACGTAAACAAACTTCTGTGTGAACGGTTTACGACCCAAAAGCGACCAGAAAGCGCAGAAAAACGTTGGCATTATACAGCAGCGCACCGTTTACAGAAGCAATAATGTAGCGAGCCGTTTATGGATCAATTTTAAAGTTTCTTCAGCAACGAGAGCCAACAAGATCATAACAAGATGAAGGAAACTAATGAGTATGATTAATAGAAAATGGCTTTTTGTGGAGCATTTACTGTAATTTCTTTGAAAATCTGATTTATATTTGAATTAGTTTTACATACAGAAGTAGCACAAATAAAGGAAAATTATATATATATATTTTTTTTTCTTGGGGGGGGCGGGGGGTTTGGGGTGAAAAGATCAGAATTGTGAAAAAGTTGGATATCAGTCGCATTTACCGCCTGTGTTAATGTAGCCAAAGAAAACCTGAATAAATACAAACAATTTTAAAAATAATTATTACATCCATTAAAAATAAACAATCCAATCCAACATGTTTTTTTCCACATCAAAATCTCTAATTTGTCTGAATTAAAAAAAAAAAAAATCCTCCAAAGTGGCATTAAAAACTGCACTGCCAGTCAAACCAGTAACTAGGTTTAGGGAGAAATTACTTTTCCACAGAGCATTGGGGTGATTTGGCTGTATGTTTTCCACATCTACTTGTTTTCTACCTTGACAGCTGTCTGAGTCACAGCTTGAGAAGCTGTGGAAATGCCGACTGTTGACTGGACAGACGATCCGAAAGCTGTGCTGGCTGCGGGCCGTCGCGCCGGAGCTGCGATGAGCAGAGGCGCTGTGGAGCGATATTTAGGCAGAGCTGAAACCGCAGCTGGAGAGGTCGTTTGCCTGACTGCGGTAGGGTTTGGATGGACCCGACTCATTGGAGTCAGAACCGATGAAACTGGGCTGGACGACGAGGTGGCAGAGAGAGGGAAGTGGCCCTGCGGCAGGATCAGGTGAAGGTCGCTTCCCACTTCGATAACCGCAGTTCCCAGAGGGACGCAGCTCAGATAAGCTGAGGAGCAGAAATACAAGCAGAGAGCATTCAAGGGACGATACAAACAAACATTAAAATGGCACAACAGACGCATCTTATGACGGCTTTTTAAACTCAGATATAGTGAGATAAATCTCTGAGATTAACCTCAGATTTTCTAGAAGAGACATTGAAATTTCTGAGCTTGAAAACTTAATTGAAAAGTTGAACATTTGCAAGGAAAAAAAAAATTTTAGACAAAAAAGATCCTTGAAAATTTCTGCGTTTAAAAAGTCCAACATTTTTACTCTTTAAACTCAGAAAATTCCACTTTTTCTGGAAATTTTTATAGTTTACTCTTTTTTTTTGCATAAAGTTTCTTTTTTTTTTTGACTTTTGGAGCTCAGAAATTTAATTTCAGAAATGTAGAAAAACTAGCAAAAAAATTTTTGACTTCTAAAATGCTGAAAGAACATTTAGAGCAGTCATTAAGCCAAAACAATACAAAAATAGATACATTCTGCATTTTAGCTAAAAACAAAAATAAAAAAATCTAATGCTCTACTCAAAACTCAAGTGGAAAAGTTTTAGCTTCTCTTGGTTTAAATCCTGATAAAAAAAATCTCACATTAAGCACCTTTTTCTATCCAATTATTGATTGGTCAATTGAAAATATAACATATAAATGTACTTTACTTTAAAACACTTCAGTTTCTCCAAAAACTCACCATTTTGACCTGGATACACCTGAAGGTTTTTCAGGGTTGGAGTTGAAGGAACGGTTTGTGTCTCTGGTTTTTTCTGACTCACTGAAGAAAGAAGATTCTGGCCCAGTTTAGCCGGAGCAGCCGAGGCCCGGTACTGAACCTCCTGGACCTTAGCACAGATGGACAGCCGGGACACTGAACCTCCAGGCTCCCGCAGAGGGACCAAAACCTGCGGCTGAGGTCTCATCTTGGCCAGTGGCTGCTAAGTGGAAAAAGTTTAACAAACTCATTTTGAGCCATATCAAAATCATAATGTTCTAAAAGGGCCAGTTCTACCAGAATGTGTAGCTAAAACCCATTAATACAACACTAAAATATTAATAAATAGCTATTTCTGCATTAGATAAATATTTAATTTTTTCAGGGTATTTTTTTCAGTTACTTTTTGCAATCAAAATCACTGATTTTGGGAGCTAAATTATAAATATTTGCAATATTTCCACTTATTAATGTCTTTAGATGTGACGTTTTCCTTTCTCTCCACATCATCACAAACTACAGTCAGCAGTGGAGTAAAAGTAAGAACTACTGCCACCTACAGGTGAGAGTTAGAAGCACTTAAACCCCAATGTTTGACCATTTTTGCAGAAGATTTGCAGTAAACTTCCAATCATAAAATATTTTGAAAGAAAAAAATTACTCTCACCCTAAGATCCAAAGAAATAATGCTTAAGGAAAAATGAGGCAACTACGTGTTTTTGTTATGATAAACTTCTTCACAAAAACAAGATTTAAGTAAAAAAAATAATGTAAAAGTGAGGGGGGGTCTGTTGATTTTGTCTGAATTTCCACAATTGTAGAATAATGAAAATAAAAAATAAAAACTATAAGGACTGATTGGGCTAATTTGGAAAAAAAAAACTGCTGTGATTTGATTGATAAAATTATATTAAGCACACAACTGTTAACTTGGGAGTTCAATTATATGTCCCTCTGGAGTCTAGAGCTGGGCAATAAATCAATAATATGTATCGTGATAGACACATGATCAATATCGCCAGATAATACGTCCGATAGAATAGCAACAATTTCACTGAACTTCAATCCAGAACCGCACGGCATTCTGGGAGTTGTAGGCAGAGGAAAGACTTTAGCTGCTAAACCTCTCACAGCAAGGTTGGTGGCAACAACCAACTCATTCATTCATTCATTCACTCACTCACTCTTTGGTTACCTAGCAACAACTTGCTGAGAAACATGTGGTTTCTTAGCAACAACCTGTTGTGTTACTCGCGCAGCAGCAGTTTAAAGTTTCACGACCGTGCCTCGTAATTTAAAAACTAATCAATAATCAATAATTATGAATGAAACGCTTACGTTGTGATACGTTTTTCAGCCGTAGTGTTCAGCCACATAAAGAGGGCCACATAAAAAGCTGTGCTGGGCCACATTTGGCCCTCAGGCCTCAAGTTTGTCATGTGACATTGAACTACGATGTTTGGAGCGTTTACCTCCAAGTTTTTGGCTTCGTGAGCCAACCTCTTCCTCCCGGTTAAATTTTGATTTGCTGCGTTCACCTCCGGTGTTTCTACTTCGGCTCCAATCTGGAACAGAAAGAGCGAATCAGAAAATCTTCACGTTAAAATAAAGACTCATTTTGATACACTTACCGACGCGCTACCCTGCTCCTCGCTTCCCTTCTCCTCAGTGTTTGCCTCCATGAAGATCCGGTAGCATTCCTCCATTGGGTCGCTTTCAGAAAGCTCAGAGTAATTGACCTCATCTTCGTGATCTTCATCCTCAGGACTGGAGTCTATTATTATCACCGCTTCATCTTCCTCTTGCAGCAGCTGCTCCATTGATTCAGATCTACTGTGTGGATTCACAGATCTGACATCGTGAATCTGAATCTGGCTGCTGCCTTGTGCTGCCTCCACTTGTTTCTGGTTGGTGAAAGCTTTCATCTTTGTTTTTTCACCATTTTGTAAAACACATAACTGGCTCTGAACCTTGAGTTTGTCCTGATCCGTTATTGAGGTTTGTTTAAATTGAGTGTTGGGATATGATCGTTTACAAACAAATGAATTTTGAGATTTTAAATCTTTTTTCTGAGCTTTATAAGTCTGCTCCATCAGAGGATTGCTTGGTTGATCTGAGGGGAAGGAAAAACCTCCAGATTCAGTCCATTTCTTTTTCCTTTCAGGGGATTGGAAACCAGTATTCTCACACTCTCTTTCAAGCTCTTCTAAACATCCGGTTAAGTCGACTACATTCCTCTCATCATTGCTGTAATCTTGTGTTTTATCCAAAGTAGAAGACAGAGGATGGATCTCAGGGACTTTGTCTGCATCATCACAGGAAGAAGCATTTACCACCTTAGTTTTTACCATCTGAGGTTGAAAGTCAAGATAAACATTCACCGCCTTAATCTCCTTCATGTCTCTTTCTGTATTTTGGGAGGATTTTCCTGAGTCAGCAGTATGTTGAGTTTGATCCAACGTTTTGTCAGGTGACAGAGAAACATCAATGACCAGGACACCATCTTCAGTAGAGTCGTCGTCGAGGATTTCTGGGGATCGCGGTCGGTACATCTGGGCTTGATGAGTGGATGGCTTTTCACCAAAAGACCTGGAGCTCTTCCTGTCTGGTCGGCTCTTCGCTTCCTTTCCTGAGGAGCTGCAAGAATGCAAAGCAGCAGAAAAGTTGGACATTGGATCGTACTCTAAATCAGTCCTTGGTTTGGAGTTGTCGACCACATATTTCTGTGCTTGAACGTGTGATTTATGGTTTTTGCTAGAAGAAAATCCATAAGAAAGGTTTGTTTCAAACTTTGTTGAGAGTTTATTGCTGCTTTTGTCCGCCTGGTTAGTCTGATAGCTTGAGAGCCGCCGCTGCTCCTGCTCCACTTCGTACCTTACAGATTCAATCTGCTTATCGAGTCGTTCCAGCTCATGCAGGGAGTTGTCGATAACTGTTGTAAAATTGCTGTCACACTGATCCCCTGTTAGCCACAAAAAAATATATAGATATTACCATTTGAGCAACACACACAAGGCATAAATAACTCCTCAGTGAAATTAAGAGTAGTTGAGTTTCCTTTACATATGTCCACAAAACCTTGTAGATATTCTGCTAATATTGAAAAAACACAATTTTGCAATTATAAAGTTTCCATTACATAAGAAAGTCTGTTAAAATCACATGTGAATAAGTTTGTTCATGCGATAAGTCATTATAAACAAGCCACACCATCATCCTCCTACTACTTCCACCAGTAGTAACATCTGGTCATGGTTCATGTGACTCGTGTGATGCAAAAATAAAGTGTTTCCATTCCAGTTTTGCGAAATAATTCTGTTTTGATACGGCTGTGGAAAAATAAAACTTCATCCAAGTGAAAATCTTTGTATAGAAAAGTATGATTTTTTTTTTATTTGTGAGTTTCCATTAAGCAAATTTATTTTTGTCATTCCAATTTTAAGGTCAATGGAAAAGCAGCAGAAAATTTTCATAGACATGGCCAGACAAGTAAAATAATACATTTATATTAATGAATTTTTAATTTTCTACATGTATGTATTTATTTATTGAGTTTTGCATTTGTGTCTTAATTGAAGAAGATTAATATGTATGTATGCCTTTCTATGACCTGAACATGATTTTCTGAGAAGGCAACATTTTTCAAAAAGGGGTTGTGGCACCCAGAGTCCCCCCCTTTGGGATGCCACTGGAAACTGAAATACATCTAGAAAAGTTTATATTTTAAAAACCTCAATGCAAAATTCAATGCGAAACACTTCCACCAACAAATCTTTAACTTCTGTGTTTCTGGTGTACGATTATAGCAATGAGGACTCTGTGATCCAACACAAACATGGATCAGAGAGACGTTAGGATTATTGACCCAAACTTGTGAAATATGATAAAACACAAAGTCTTGTCTTGCTGATAAAGAATGAGCCTTAAAAATACTGCATCCATTTTTCTTAGTAAGCCCCCAACAAAATAAATGTACCCAAGTTAAAGGTTGGCTTTCTCTACATTTTCCAGTGAGATCATGTTACTGCAATGAAAATAAATTCAACAATCATCCATCAATAGTTACCAGGTGTAGAAAATAACTGATTTGGTCTGGAACCATTAAAATGTACTTTACTTTTAAAGCATCCGAAATCACTTTATGAGCTCTAATATCGGGCACAGCAAATACACAGCTGTAAAATACTTTTTTTTCCCTTTTTGATAAATCTAAAATGTTTTGTTCTAACCTTAATTTGATTCATCTTGACTTTCATAATCTCTCAATGACTTCAAAGCTTTTTTCTAGATAAACCAGGTGAAAGGGTCACATAATGCGGAAGTATTTTTGTTTCTTTTCATGTAAAATGCACTGACGCATCAAATTCAACTTTAGAAACATTAAGTTAACTCATGTAAACCCCACTGACCTGTTAAATCCACCACGGGTGATTTATACAAGCCACCAAACGTTTCCCTCGATTCTGCGGCGTGTTTGTATAAACAATGAGGCCTCTCACAAAGCTCACGTAGCGAAAAAGGACAGCTTATGTGAATAAAAAGACCGGAGGAAGGAAACATGGCGGAAAATGGTCGAAACAATTAAACTACATTAACAGCGAACCTCAGCCGGCCAGGCGTTTAGCTCCCATTTATATAGGGTTTGCAAACGTCGCGATAAATTATGAAATTAAATAATTATTATAATAACTAAACAAATAATCATATAGATGTACAACATACAAATTTATAATCATTCAGCTTAGTTTTATTGACTTAAACATTGTTTGTTTGTTCCTTAAGATGATTTTACGTTCCGCAGTAATTCATCCACAACGTTAGATGGCGCTGTTGTATACTGTTGAAGTAGAATTCACATCCGCCACATTGTGAGTGGAAACCAGGAACAGATGAAGCACTGTTTATCTTTAGTTCATTTTTAACAATCTTTTTATTAAAAAACTATACATTGACTTATGCCCATTGCAGTTATTAAAATGGTGATATCTAAGACAAAACTGACAGTGATCTGTAAATAAAAATCTGATAAATTTGTATTTAACAATCTTGATCTACCTCAAAAATATACAGAATAAATTAATTTAACTCACTTGTACTTATTATGATTACACTTTTCAGCTATATTTTTTAAATTGTTATTAATAGAGTCAATCCTACATTAGGGAATGAGGTTGAGGGAGGGTACTGAAATTATTAAAATACTATTTAAAGTGTTTTTATGACAGTCTGGTGATGAAGAGGATTTATCTAAACTTAGTAAGATATATGGAAGTTGACAGTGTTCAGTCATTGACAGTTATTATCCAACATTATCCTTGTTTTAATTTTTATTTTGTTTTACTCATCTGTAGTTAGACTACCAGGTAGTCCGTATTTTTCAAAGTAAATCGTTGTAATAGTTACTGATCGGTTTTTGGTTGCTATTAATTAATTACATAAACTTTTAGAATATTTCTGCCCACTTTTTTCCAGTCAGAACAAAAAATGCCACTCTCAATATGGCGGCGATGTTGACGTTTGATCCGGATGCTCATGCAGGTGTTACCTCCCTTGTTTATGCAGTGAGCACCTTCGGGGCGTCACGCCTGGTGCTGCAGAGTAAACAAACTCGCTAACATTAATCTTTCTGAGATGGATAACAGTGACGGTGAGGTGGAGGAAGATGAAACCGAGTGGAAAACTTGCTTCGTGGATTCAGCTGCGGTTTGTCCCGCCACTTCTCCAGCTGCTGCTTCTGGTAAACTCTGAAGTCTGACGCTAGAAACCTAAGTTCACTTGGAGATATGACGAATATTGAGTGTGATTTGTTTTATGGTTTATTTAAGGGCCAGTCATTGAATCGGCACACAGAGTTATTCTGCATTTTGACCTGGACTGCTTTTATGCTCAGGTGGAAATGATCAGAAACCCAGCTCTAAGAGATGTCCCTTTAGGTACAAAGCCAGTAAAGAATATAAAAATCATTGTTCTCAGGGTAAAAATTGAAGCCTATTCTCATATCATCAGGTATACAGCAGAAATACATCATAGTCACCTGTAACTATGTGGCCAGGGAGCGGGGCGTCACCAAGCTGATGTCTGTTACTGATGCTAAGGAGAAATGTCCTGAACTGGTGCTGGTTAAAGGAGAAGACCTGACACACTACAGAGAAATGTCCTACCAAGTCACAGGTGAGCCTGAGGAATATTTCACGAGGCTTTTTAAAATAAAAAATGTGAGAAATAAGTAAAACACCCCATTAATAAGAAGTCTGTAGACACATCTTTAGAAGCAAAAACCATTTGGTGGCCGATTTCAGACTGTTTTTTTGTTAGTTTATTTAGTTTACATTTCTATTGACGTATTTTCTTTGACGCATTAAACATACTGCGTGATATATTTATATATTAATATTTTTAAAAGTATATAATATATTATATTGTAATAGAAAGTTTAAAAATAAATATATAAATAAATTAAAAAAAGGAAAAGCAAAAAATGTGCAATTTTTTTGCTTATCGTTATTGAGGTATTTAAAAATATATTGTGTTTTTTTTTTTTTTTTGCAATATCACCCACCTCTATTTAAAATACCAAAATTTCCACATAACTATATTTTGGGTCCATCTGTTGATGTGGTTTTTAAATATTAGACGATTGACGTTTTGATCAGCTACTCACTACTTGAGTAATTCTTCACCAAATACCATTTTACTCTGATTTGATTAGTTTCTTGGACAGTTACGTTTTACTTGATTAAAATATGTTGAAGTAGTGCTATTATCACTTTAGTACAATTTTTGTGTACTCTATCCAGCTCTGGTTTGGGGTTGTCACAAGAAAGGTGATTTTTAATTTTTAAGAATTTTTCCACTAACCAGAATTTAGTGGAAAAGTAAGAGATTTTAGCCAACAAGCAAACAAAGTTAAGCAAATTTCTTGTGAATGCGTCATCAGCAGCTGTAACACGGAAAACTCTTTAGATTGTTGATGATTAATGAAGTTGTGTGTTCTGCAGCAGAACTCTCAAATATTTTACATTTCTTTGCTTACCTTGCCTTTCTGCTTCCTGCTCAGAGCTCCTGCTGTCTTTCTGTCCGCTGGTAGAGAGGCTTGGATTTGATGAAAACTTTGTGGATGTCACAGAAATGGTTGAACGAAGATTGGCTCGGATATCAGAGTCTGACAGCCTCTCATTTAAAGGAAATGTCTTCAATCATTCCAGTAAGTTAAAATGTTCTTCTTGCTTGCAGCTGAACATCTGGCTCACTGAAACTGGCTTGTGAAAGAGCGAAGACGCTAACATCTGTGAAATATTTGCCTGGCAGTTTCAGTTTCACACCTAAAGGTTCTCCTTTAGCCTGTTTTTCTTCCCCTGGGCAGGTGCTGATGCTAACGCTAGCCACCATCCAAGGCTGGCTATTGGTTCTCACATTGCAGCAGAGATGAGAGACGCGATCTGGAGCAAGCTCGGCTTGACTGGTTGTGCTGGCGTCGCCACAAACAAGCTGCTGGCCAAACTGGTTTCAGGCACCTTCAAACCAAACCAGCAAACGGTTTTACTGCAGGAGAACGTCAGCGATATTATGGGATGTTTGAGTGGCCTCAGAAAAGTACCAGGTACCCACCCTAAAACATGTCAGAGATGGATTAACTCATTTAAAGATTTTTTTTACAATTAAACCTTTTAAAACAAAAGCTTAATAGTAAAACAAGTATAACTGATCTTGTTTTATAGATAGCCAAATTCCTAAGTATTTATATGAAGTAATTTCTCATAGGGCTGGGCAGTAAATTAATAACAATTCTTATAGTGATAGAAACAAAATCAATATAAATAGATAATACGTCTGATGGAATATTCAATAATAACGCACATCCTTCTGGGAGATGTAGGCAGAGGAAAGGCTTTAGCCGCTCAGCCTCTCACAGCTAGCTAAACAAGAAAGATGGCGTCAACTAAGGGTGCGTTCACACTGCAGCCTGAAGTGACCCAATTCCGATTTTTTGGCAATTCCGATTTTTTTGCCGGAGCCATTCTCACTGTCAGTAAATGCGACCTGTATGTGTTCTGCAGTGTGAACGGGCAAACGACCTGAAAGTGTCCCGCATGCGCAGTAGAGGGCGCAATAGTGTCAGCATTCTCACTGTTCTGCCAACCGCCATAAAAAGAAGAAGTGCTCAGTGTTTGCGGAAGTAAACATGGAGGCTAATGGTGGAGCTTAGCTTACATATTTGAAGTTGTTGTCCAACCGGAGCAGCATATTAACATCTTAATCCGAAACAGGAAAGGTCACACCACACCAGTTTGGAAGTATTTCAGATATTTAAAGCAAAACACAAATTAATAATTATTGATATCAAATTATATAAAAAGCTTGTATCGTCCATAACTTCCTAATTTCTCTATAATGTTGCCATTTAGTTTGACAATTGTAGGGCCAGCTGTCCTGATGAAAGAATGAAATAAGTCATAAACTGTTTGTTTTTTTTTCATTCACAACCAATTTGATCTTCAGCAGCTTTCAGTAAAAATAACACAACTTAAAGCATAAATAAATGGGCCATAGGCCTACAAATGATTCTGTTTGCAGTTGCCCCGTCTCATTTCCAAGTATAAGGAATAAAACGAGGCTGAAGCACATCCACCTTCCGATATTCTAAATGATGTTGATGTTCCGTTTCTGTGTTTCTGGGGTTTCTTTCAGGCGTGGGCCACCAAACGGCCAAGAGGCTTCAAGCTTTGGGGTTAGTCAGTGTGAAAGACCTGCAGCTCTGCCCTCTGGGTGACCTGGCGAGGGAGTTGGGGGGTACCACCGCTCAGCGCCTGAGGAATCTGGCTCTCGGCATTGATGAATCAGCCGTCACACCCACTGGGGCCCCACAGGTAGGACTCAGCCCCAAATTTACCTCCACAAAATAAAAATTGTGGTTTACTGATAATACTTTTTAAGTTCTTTATTAATTAAATAATCCTGCAACCAAAAAACAAGGAAAGTTCTTCTTAATTTACCGATTTACTTCTTGTTAATTTAACTCTGCAGTCAAACAACATTGTAATGAATGGAAAAATTATCATCTTTCTTTTGACTTTTACTGTTACAAAAGTAAAAGCCACACACACACACACAAATATATATATATATATATATATATATATATATATATATATATATATATATATATATACGGAAATTAAAATAATTCACACTCAAATCTAAATACTTTAGTCCTTTCAAACTCATTTGTTTTATCACTAAGAACTCCATACAGAAAGTGTGATGTTTGCAAACTCCAATATTATGATTGTATGTCATTATAAGTGAATGTTGGTGTATTTACTGGCCACATTGTTGTCCTCTTCATGTTCCAGTCTCTCAGTGATGAAGACTCCTTTAGGAAAATGTGTTCAGTGAAGGAAGTCATGGCAAAGATCCAGGAGCTGCTCGGTGGTCTGGTGGAAAGGTCAGGTCATCACTAAATCCGCGTGTTTCTGGAATTAAACATAATTTTTCTTTTAAAATTGTGTTTTGCTTGTAAAAACCAGGATGCACAAAGATGGCCGTCAGCCTCAAACCTTCAGGCTCACAATACGAAGATTCTCAGCGACCAACAAGTGGTTCAGCAGGGAGAGCCGCCAGGCCCCAATCCCAAGCGGCGTCGGACAAAAGATCGTCTCTGGTAGGCTGAAGTTACAGGAAAGGAAACATTGATATCGCTTTGAAGAATGCCCAGAAGGACATATTGGTTGTCCGTTTATAGATGTGAAAATTTGAACTATATGTTTTTGTTAAAGAAGTAACATTTTCAGGTTTTGGTTTAGTTTTTTATTGTAAATGATGAGCGTAAGAGCTTTCTTTGTTTTCACAAACTTGATGCAAAAATTCCACGTGTCTAAATTCTTTCAGTTATTATTGCCAAATTAAACGATCTTTAGGCTCATTATATGCATTAAAAATAAAATCTCTTAGTTTTTCAACATGTAAAGCCCCAAAAGTGAACTTGATGCACTTTAAACTTAGTTTTATAAAAATCAGATAAGCTTTGAGGCGTAAGCTTAGTTACATAAATGGAGATATTCTATTTTTCCTTTCATTTTGGGGAAAATTCAGAATGATCAATTATCCCCAGGGAACATTGAAGACACTGTGTCACAGCTGGTCCTGTTGGCTGGGAAGCTCTTCCATAAGATGGTGGACTGCAGCGCAGCATTTCACCTCACACTCATCAACGTCTGCTTCAGTAACCTGCAGAGCAGAGGGCCGGCTGCGAGCGGGAAGGGCGCCATCTCGTCATTCTTCACGCACAACGCATCACCCAGGAAAACCCAGATATCGTCCATACAAAACCAGGTAAACATGGCCTTTAATGCAACTTTTTATGAATAAAAAAATAAATACATTTTCTATTTGAGCAGAAAAATAAAAGATCAATATTGTTTTTGACCAGAGCTAACAAAATAATTATTTCTCTGTTAATTATTTATGAAATTGACTCATTTACTTTAATCAAATTTCTATAATATGCTCATCTAACTGATGTAGTTTTGTGTATTTTGTGCATTGTTACTCTGTTGTTACAGTAATTTATTAGATCATTAAAGCTTTTCTTCTTCTGATGTTTTATTCCTGCAGAATAATTCAGCCCAGAATGCTGACAGTTGCCTTTTGGACCATCAGATCAGTGAATGCAGCAGAAATGTTCCACCAAAAGGTCAAATGACTTGTAACTCTGAACAATCAGAGGAAAACTATGAAGCGTCCTGCAGCACAGAGGGAATAAATTCGGACAAAACCAAACCGCCACCGCACGTCGACCCGGAGGTGTTCAGGCTCCTTCCAGAAGAAATCCAGAAGGAACTTTTATCTCCTGATTATCTGAACTCCCTGCAAAGCTACATGTCGAAACACGAGCCTCCAGAAAACGATTCATCGATGAAAGCAGACCGGTCCAGAATGAATCACCAGCAGCCGGCGGGAATGAGAGTAATTAATGAAGAAAACGTCATGGAGCAGGAGAAATTATGGCTTCCCCGGTCATCTGACTGTAACTTCCCGGGAAACGTGGACCCTGAGGTGTTTTCTGAACTTCCCCCGGACGTTCAGAAGGAGCTCATGTCTGAATGGAAGCAGCAGAACCCGGTTCTGAAGACTCCGTCATCCAGGAAAACGGGAAAAGGCTCCATCTCCAAAGGCAAAGACAGAAAGGCTGAAGGAAGGAGCAGCCAGTCGAATAATCTGCTCAAGTATTTTAAGCCCGGTTAGAGAAAAACAGCTGGGTCATAATGAGGACTTTGTTTCTCTAAAGAGTTACTGTTCTCGCTTCTGGGTTCTAGGAAAATAAAATAAACCTCTCACTGCTCGTTAAAATTGATTTTCAGTGTAACTACAGCAAATTAAATGTAATGTTATGGAGCCTTATGTTCAATAAATGACTTTATTTTAATAGAAAAAATTAGTTTAAAATGCAAATTATTATGCAAAATTCATGTTTTGCAACGTTTTTGTACTTCCATTTGGGTCTCAGCTGCTTTTAGATACAATTCATGTGCTTAAAAAAAAGAAAACACCCCTCCACCCAAAATAACTAAAATTATTATTTTATTAGCCGTTTTAAAAAAAACCCGTTTTCAAAAAATTGGTTTTAGCAATAAGTTAATGTTTATGCATGTGTGGAAAACGACCCGCTTCAAAACATCCCTATTGTTGAGTCACACTGCGCCGTTACCTAGCAACTCGAGAAAAGCCCAGCCCGTCACCTAGCAACCCAGGTGGTGCTCCAACATGTGGAGCTGGTTTTACAGATGTATGCACACTGTACAATGGCTGCTGGAAAAGACATCCAGAAACAACTTGCTGTATTCTTGTTGGTTGTGCAGGAGGCTCTACTTCTGCTTTTCAAGGATATACAGTTGTGTAATTGCGCATTTATTTGCAGCCATTTTCAGGTGAGAGTAAACATTGAGTTGGGAGGCGTGGCCAGCAGCAGCTTATTTGGATTTCAAGTGACAAGAGGCTCTAAAACATCTGATTCTGAAAGCTCAAGATAGGCAGAACTGACCAGACTAAAATTAACTAAGAACAATTTTGTGTAAAAATGTAATTAACATGTTTTCTATAGACCATAGAAAGAATTTTAGGTCACTTTTAAATTTTATTGTTTTTGCAGAATATTAAAGTGGGCCACATTCCTCACTGGGATGTTTTTTTTTTTTACTAAAATCCAAAGCAACACATTATTAGTCGAATTTTCTGACTTTTCTTCCTCTCCCAGCCCTCCTTTCCTTCATGAGAACCAGCAGTAAACAGGCTGTAAGCGCAGCTCCGCCTGGATCTCAGGCTGGAAACTCCTCCCCAGATCACATGTGAGGCGAGGGAAAAGGTTCAGGGTCTGCAATGTGCCTTCGCTTCATGACAGCTAGTAGTTTTATTTCATAAAGTGGTGAACGGCTTCTGAATGGATGTTTGTGCTTCCAGCAGATAGATCGGTAAGATTCCTGTCACATTCAATGATGCCGAGAATTTTAGGAAACTCAATCTGCTTCATTCTTTTAATAATCTGTCAGTTTCACAGAAATACTACTTACTGCTGTTTGGTTGAATTTTCAATCACCTTAAAGAATTACGACACCTAGTTTAGAAATAGTAATTGACTGTTTATCATTTTTAAATGAAATCCACTCAATTTTTGATGACCAGACTGCTCCCAGTTAGTGCCAAATCTCATAACGATGACCTCAGTGGCGTAGCTCTCTAAGTCAATGAAAGGATTCTTATTTTGCTGAGCGAATTCAGGGAAAACTCCAGAGAGGCATTTGACTGCTCATGTGGAATCCAGCCCCAGTCATGTGCTTGTCCTTCTGTGATCAGGGAGTTATTATGTGCTGTTAAGCCTCTCTGATGGTCATGCAGAAGGAAAACAGTAGCTTTGATGGAAGAATTTAACTCACCCTGTCAGGATTTACTGAAAATCGCTCTAATGTGTGTGAACTCCCATGAAAATCCGCAGAGAGTCGTTTGCAGGTTCAACCAAGCAGCACAATGGTGGACTGGGACTATGACTATCTGATCAAACTGCTGGCGCTCGGCGACTCGGGCGTGGGAAAGACCACCTTCCTCTACAGGTACACGGACGGCAAGTTCAACAGGAAGTTCACGACCACGGTGGGAATTGACTTCAGGGAAAAGAGAGTGGTGAGTGCTGGGGAAGATAAAACTAGCTAAACTCCTTCCATTATATAAACAAGTTCAATATGAAGCAAAAACATGCCAAAATTAATCATTTTGGTCATTCTAACTAAGCTAAAACAAGAAAAGTTTGGTCTGATTTGTGTTTTTATTCTGTGTATGTAAATATCTGATTTAAACTGTAATATATACCTAGAATTTCTACATCATATGTTAAATTGATGTTTTACATTAAATTTATCATGTTTTAACATATTACTGCATTTAAAATTAAACGAGAGTTTGACCATCAGAAAAACAGTGTCTTCAGTCAGAGACTTCTGCCCACAGCCATTACCATCTACAACAACTCTTTAATTAAATGAGTTACAATAACATTTAATTTCCCTTTGGGATCAATAAAGTATTTTTGAATTGAATTGAATGTTGATAACTCTGAACATGACTGACTAGATCACGTCTCCTTGGAGTGAACCAATGTTTAACATGTTACGGTTTATTGTTGACTCTAAAAGACATTGGTAATTTAGTGAAAAAAACGTAAAGTCTGGTATCATCAGCATGAGGTATGTTGGAATTATATAATCTGACCCAGGTGGAGAATAAAGATAACGAATAAAAGTGGCTCAAAGTTAGAGCCTTGAGGATCGCCCCTGATGACATTTTTTTTCATCCTGATTGAAACAAAGTTGTCCTGGTTTTCCAAGTAAATGATGATGGCGTTCTGTTTTGGTTCAGGTTTACACGGGAACCGGTGCTGATGGGACGAGTGAGAGGAACTTCAGAGTCCACCTCCAGCTCTGGGACACAGCGGGTCAGGAGAGGTAAGATTGACATTTTTGACATTGATGTGTGTTAACAAGATACTCTTTGCTAGCATGGGTAAATATCCTTTATTCCAAGGTTTCGCAGCCTCACAACGGCTTTCTTCCGAGATGCAATGGGCTTCCTGTTAATGTTCGACTTGACCAATCAGCAAAGTTTCGTTAACGTCAGGAACTGGATGAGTATGTTGTGTCTTCTCGTATCACCTCCTGTTGATTTCTAAGCCTGGTTGATTCGTAGTTTCAGGTTGGTTGAAGCAGTTTCTCTTGTGTTTGTGCAGGTCAACTTCAGGCCAACGCGTACTGTGATAACCCAGATGTGGTGCTGGTGGGCACTAAGGCAGACATCAGAGACACGAGGAACGTGAACGCCAAACTGGCCAGAGAGATGGCTGACAGATACGGGTGAGTGGAAACTGATCAGTCTTTATCAATGAGGAAGACTGGGCTTTTATCTGTTGATATGGTTGTCTTCCTGATATATCTTTTAAAAGACATTTAAGAAAAATAAAATGTAAAGATAAAAATATTTGTCAATCTCATGAACTGTTTCAAAGATGCTGCATCTTGTACAGTTTTGTGAAATGTTCCTGTTTCCCTCAGCATCCCCTACTTCGAGACGAGCGCTGTGTCGGGAGTGAATGTGGACGCCGCTGTGCTCACCCTGCTGAACCTGGTGATGAAGAGGATGGAGCAGAGCACATATGGGGCTCCCGGCTCTGAACCCAACGGCAGCCCCACGGCCAGCCATGAGGTGGAGGAGGCCCCCATCAGGAGGTGGTGCTCCTGTTAATGTTCCCAGCAGCAGCACCAACGGCGTAGGAGAAACAGACTTTAAAAAGATTTATTGGAATCTCTCATATTTCTTTTGGTTTCTCTTGTATCAAGAACAGAATAAATTACTTTTGTCAGTTTGTTCTTCTAGTTTGTTTTCAAAACAAAGAAGCAATAAAGTATATAGTTATGAACTTAAAATATATATATATATATATAAACGAACCTCTTCATTACTCTTACCTAATTAGAAAATGCAAATGAAAACAAATGTTTGAGAATTTCAAAGGCACAAAGTGAATTTATACAAAGAAACTTAGCTAGTTTCAAAGTGCAATTATTTTTTATTGATTTCTGTGAGTAATTTTATAATAAATTCTTAAAGGTATTAATATTATACCCATAGTAGTATTTTCTTAATTTTTATTGTTTTACTTTATTTCTCATCACATAAATCTTGCAAGTACGTATGCTATGTCTATTTGTAGGTGACCAGTCAAGCGTCCTTCAACAAGTTAGGATACGTCTATAGTCTATACAAAACATGTTCATAACATTTTTTTGCACAGTCATTTTTAGATTCTCAGATGATGACATTTTAGTCTGTTCACTTCTGACTATTTTCAGCTTCTTTCAGAATGAGCTGTTTTAGAGCCTCTTGTCACTTTAAATACAAATAAATGGTGCAAACATATCTGCAATTACACAGCCATACCTTTTTGAAAAAACGGTTTTAGATAAGTCAACAACAAAACACTTGTCTTTTCCAGCAGCCATTGTACGGCATGTGCTGGAGCTCCACTTAGGTTGCTAGGTTACAGGCTAGGCTTTGCTGGGGTTGCTAGGTAACGGCGCAGCGCCTGTGGAATGTGACTCCACAATCAGGAGGTTTTAAATGGCTTACAAAAAACATAGAAACGACTGGGAGTTGTCGTTTTTAAGCACTTAGGCTGTTTTCAGAAGCAGTCGAGACCCAAGTGGAAGAACAAACACTGAATTTTGCATAATAGGACCCCTTTAAAACAGGTCAGTCAGGGAATAATACCCTGTGTTTCAGTTAGATTACTTAAGCCAAGTTCACATGGCACAATTTTTGTCTAGATTTTCCCCTTCCGACAATCTTAGAACGTTCCACATTCTAAGATTGTCGCTTGCAATAATCATAACCGGTCATTCTGCGGAAATAATCAAGAAATAATTCTAGAAGTTTTTTTAAAGTATGTTTTTAAGTGGAAGTAAATTTGGGGGAGGAAAATGGATCAAGCTCGATCAGAACCTTGTTCAGAGTTGTTTCTTTATTACATTACAGCTGACATGTATTTTCTGCTTAAAAATTAACTGAGTTATTACACAGCAGTGTTGTAACAAATGATGCATATCACATCTGCTGGAAGTGTCTCAATGAAAATTAAATGACTCCGTTTTTTGTTTTCTGCATTCTTATTTAGGATGTCTGTCATAACTGGACAATAATTAAAAAAATAAAACACACCTCATCATATAATTGGAAAAGTCACATTTGTTTTTTGTTGTAATCTGTGTAAGATGTAATTTAATGTTAAAAGCATAGGACAAAAATTTTTAAACATTCAGTCAGCAACAATAATCTGATTTTATAGTCATAATATTAACTGAAGGTTTCATCTTTTTTTTGCTTTGTTTTTAGGTTTTATTGATAAAAATACAACCTTTCATATTTTCCTTTCCATTTGGAAAACATTCTTATAAAAATATTATTGTCACAAGTGGTGATGGACCTGGACCCATAGGCATGTACTGAACATACAAATAAAAAGAATACTTTGTTTATGAAATTGCTAAGTATTATAAAAAAGTATTTTTCTTTTCTTTTTGTGATGGATCTAATGGATGTTTTTTACAGAGCGGTGTCAAAAGTTTGATCCAGGAGATGGCAGCAATGCAACCACAAGTAACCTTTATGGGGAAATTAAAGGAGCAACAATTATTGCTTTTATTAACGTAAACCTTTTCTAAACTACAACACAACAATAAGTATTATATCTGTTTACCAGATATATATATTTCTGAGTCAAACTCCTCAGCTCATATCAATTTGAACTGATAAAAATGCCAAAAATAAATATGGCATACAGTTACAGTTAAACTTATTTATACCCCTTACAGTTTAGTTTTAATTTATATTTATTCATCTGCACTGTGGATCAATAGGTTGTCTTTTTACCTTGTAACAAGATGTTCCTGGTCTCAAACCCCAGCCTCGGCTCTTTCTGCACAAAGTTTGCATATTCCTCCCATGTATTCGTGGGTTCTCTCCAGGTACTCCAGCTTCTTCTTATAGTCTAAAAACATCAATATCAGGGTGACTGATCGCTCATAATTGCCTTTAGGTATTATGTGTGTGTGTGTTTACGATTGCTCACACCAGCATGATGGATGGAGCAACCATACACACACACGCCCAGAATATGAGACTTCATACACATCTAAAAAAACCCACTGCAGTCAGTTAATCAATATTGCATCCGTTGGTTAATTTCTAATTTAAAAACCTACCAACCTGTTTTTCCAGGAGTGTTGGAATAAATGAAACATGATTGAAAATAATATAATTAGGCCCAAATGCAAATGCAGGTTAATTTCTATGATGAATTTATTTGCTTCTTATTTTGGGGAGGCTGTAAGAGTTGATCAATGCTTAAAGAAATAAATATAATCTTACAGTGATTGAATAGTAAAGAATTGTACTAATGTCCATTAGAGGTGCTGCGTGACAAAATATACAGAATTATAATGTATTTTATCAAAGTGAATAATTAAAGGAATATTATAAATTCACTGTTTGATACAGATTCTGGATATTTCCTAAATGACAGATAACTTATATATTATTGATCATGCCTCCATCTTAAAGTTTGAGTTTCAGAAGACCAAACACAAATATCGATGAAAAATATATTTGAATCAATATTCATACAAAGACGTAGTTTCAATTTAGCTTGTTTATATAATTGACAACATATGTCATGTAGGGTCACTTCCAGTTTATACAGATAATATACAGTAAATTCAATCCATTTCACGAAGACAGATTCAGAATCAGCTGCATGGATTTCAGTTCAATCTTTGAAATTAAACAATGAACTAAGGTTATTTACAAAATGTTACCACTGATAACTAATTTTATTATGTTATGTTATTTTATTTATCAGTAGTTAAATTTATGAAGATAAATGTAGAAAATAATACACACTTTTACAAAAAAAAATCAATCAAAGGAAGAGCAACAAAGAAAACATAATTAACTTCATTGAATTAATTTCTTATACAGCTGTAATTATTTCAGTTTACAGATCTCAGCTGTGTCTCCATACCAGGAGTACAGTTGTATTCCAGCGTAGAGCGGCTGAGTGAAGCTGGTCTGGACTCTGTGGATCAGAATCATGCTCTCTGAGACGTTGTAGAACGACAGAGTACCAGCTGGTTGGTCCAGGTAAACTCCGACTCTGGAGAACTCAGAACCAGGGATGGGAGTTTGGATGTTGTTGTACCAAAATTGATGATTGTTTGGGCAACAAAATAAAGACCAAGATGTATCATTTTGTCCAAACACACTGTCTGTTTTATAGACATCCTTGTATGCGACTGCCACATAACTTCCTCGTCCTCCTCGTCCTCCCCACTGCACCTCCCAGTAACATCGCCGAGACAAACTCTGTTTACTCAGGACCTGGAAAGTACCTGACAACCGCTCTGGGTGATCGGGATAGAACTGACTTTGATTCATTAGGGTCACCTTCCTGTTCCCCTCAGACAGCAGGAGGTTCATCTGAGCTGTGTTTGGATCCAAGGTGATTTCCTGTGAATATCGTAGGAAGTCTCTGGTCCTTGGTTCTGGTTCTGACAGGAGAACATCCACCTCAGGGACTTTCAGTGAGATGTTTGTCCATTTCTCCTTCAGGATGTCCTGCAGTTCATCTCTCAGCTTTGACACAGCTGCTGTCACATCTTCAAAGTACCTCAGAGGACGAACATTGATGCTGGATGAGTGTTTGGTCTCACTAACAGCAGACAGTGAGGGATATTTCTGCAGAAACTGGATGTCATCCTCTGTGCATGAGAGCTGCTTCAGCTCAGCGTCTTTTCTCTTCAGCACAGTGATCTCCTGCTCCAGCTTCTCCTGAAGATCTCTGACTCGATTCACCTCAGATTCCTGCTGGGATCTGATCTGCTGCTTCAACTCAGAGCTTCTTTTCTGGACCAGACAGATCAACTCAGTAAAGACTTTCTCATTTTCCTTCACTGCTTTATCAGCTGAAACTTTAATGGCGTCCACTTCCTGCTGAAGCAGCTTCATGTCTCTCTCTCCATCTTGGATTGTCTGCTGGATTTCTCCTCTCTTCACCTCAAGATCTTTCTGCTTCTCCTTTCTCTCTGCTGCAGCTGAAACCACGTCGTGACCTTTATGTTCATCCACTGTGCAGATGTAACAGATGGTCTGCTGGTCGGTGCGGCAGAACATCTTCATCACCTCATCGTGATGGGAGCAGATGCTGTCATGGAGCTGCTTGGAGGGCTGCACCAGCTGGTGCTTCTTTAACTGAGCCACGTCGTAATGAGGCTGCAGGTGCTTCTCACAATAAGACACCAAACACATCAAACACGACTTTGTAGCTTTTAATTTCCTCCCAGTACAAATATCACAGGCCACATCTTCAGGTCCAGCATAACTCTGTTCAGTAAAAGAAGCTCCGAGTCCAGTTAGCTTCAGCTGCTCAGTTAATCCTGCCAACATGATGTTTTTCACCAGGGAAGGCCTCGGTGTGAAGGTCTGCCTGCACTGAGGACAGCTATAGTCGCCTTTCTTGTTCTTTTCATCCCAGAAGTTTTTGATACACTTTAGGCAGTAGCTGTGTCCACAGGGAATCATCACCGGATCCTTCAGTAGATCCAGACAAACAGAACAGGAGAAACTCTCTCTGTCCAGCTGGACTGCTTTCTGCGCCATTTCTTCTCTCAGAGATGGTTTAAGTTTCAATTTCAGAGAAATGAAACCACCCTGATCTCTGCTCTACACGTGATGAGTTTGTGCAGTGAAGGCGTGTCAGCACTGGATAGGCTGACAAACTGTCTTTGGCTGTGAGGGAAGCAGGAAATCTGTTGACAGAGTGACTGAGAGGAGAAACATGAAGGAGGAGCAATCAATGCAGTATCACAATCACTTTAGTATCCAATTGATGTCTTTCCTTTAATTCAGTTTTCCTAGTCTGTCTTATTAAATCAATCATTTGCTGATTTATGAGTCACTGCTTTAGGAATATTTGGATTTCTCTTTGTATTTATTTAAACATATTTTAAATTACTAATAGCAAAACAGACATCAAATCTAAATGCTGCATGGCATTTCTTTAATCATAGTTATATATGAACAAATATGAAGATTAGTAATTTGGTAATTACACAGTTGTTTGTACAGTCTGTTACATAATTAGCATGGTCAGACAATCATGAACTTAATATACATTACAGTATTAATATATATAAATCTCCATATATATATATATATATATATATATATATATATATATATATATATATATATATATATATATATATATATAAAAACGGACCTGTGTTTGAATACATCTAGATACTTTGTAACTGTCCTCTAATCCAAAATCAAAGGGAAAATAACCGTAAAACAGCCTAACTTCTTCAACTGAGATGCTAACGGTTGTTAGCTTTTGGACCCAGGGAAATTAACGGTCGCACTAACGGTAGTTAGCATTTAGGCCAGCGGCAGTAAACATTCACTTCTCATGTACAGAAATATTCATCCATTTTCTGTACACTCTTGTCCCTTAGTGGGGTCGGGAGGCGCCTATCCCCAGCTAACGTTCCGGGCGAGAGGCGGGGTACACCCTGGACAGGTCGCCAGTTTGTCGCAGGGCATGTACAGAAATATCTCAAAATAGAATTCATGTCAACAAAACACGGTCCTGTAATTACAAAAATTAGAAAAACTAAATAAAAAATAACCCACCTGTGAAAACAGAAAACATATTCTTTAGTAGTGGCGGCACTGCGCTGCTGACCCATCAGTCTTAGCTCTATGTTACGTGCTTCTTCTCCATAAAGCTTGGAAGTCAGTTTCTCTCTCGTGCGCCACTACTGCCATCTTTTGGTATAAATTGGTATTGCAACAAAATTACTCTTAAATCATGCTCGTGAATGAGCCAGCACCCACACAGCGTCAACAATCAAAACAAAGGTAGTAAAGTAGAAAATTGTTGGTGGTGCTTTTGAATAGCTAAATAACCCTTGGTGCCACATATGAATGCACACATTTATTTTTTAAAAAGCCCTGAGATCAGCGATCTGTGACGCTACAGAAGCTCCTTTTGCATGTTTACTATGGTTGCTTGTAACTCCAAAGTCCCCTCGACTGTAACTTAACAGTCCGGAGGTGTTCATAACAGTTTTTATCTTTACTTTTTATCTCTTTATGTAAAAGTGGCGAGTGATTGAGGATCATTGTGCGCTCAGAAAAACCCTGTAAATTCTAGACTCCAACATGTAAAAATAGTGCACAAAAATCCGTGTAGGACGGCAAAGTCCTAGCGCAAAAATTCGCGTGATAGGTGGACGGAGCCTGGTGCTGCAAGGTTGGAGACCTTGTCCTGTTAGGCCACGGGGCCTGGATAATACCCGTGTTAAACGGACGGCGGAGTCCGGCGAAGACAGGTGCTTAAATTCCGTATCAAAAGTATGTTTTTATCTTTCTTTTAAAAATCTTCTTTTTTCTTCCAAAATCTCTTTCTCTTTCTTACTGTTTATTCAATGTCACATGTTGTTTTGTTTTTTAATTATGTAAAGCACCTTGAAATGCCTTGCTGCTGAAATGTGCTATACAAATAAAATTTGATTGATTGATTAATTTCCCAGACAGCGAGACACATTAACTCATTACAAAATACATGTCTGAAGCATTGGAGTTGTTTTTAGAAACAGCTGAGATCCAAATGGAAGAATAAAAGCGAACAAAAACTGAATTTTGCATATTAGATACCCTTTAAAGATTGAACAACTATGGCATGTTTGGAGTTTTTGTGTTCTGCTATCTTTGTTATTTTTAAGGCAAAAAAGAAAACATCTTATCGCTGATTATTAAGGGGGAACTTCAATGTCCTCCAGTTTAAAAGGAGTCTTGCTCTGTTAATCCTTTTGATCGTTTAAATGAGTTGGCTCTTCCCTTAAAACTTGAAAAAAATGGAGAATTATAAAATGTACAAGAAAAAAAATTCTGTGGTAGCCTCGTAAATAATGAATTTTCTAAGTCAAAATATTAAATTATTCAGCAACTTTTCGGTTTTTATAAAGATAATCATTCAGTTTCAGATGTTTTCGTCATAATGTATCTATGTCTATTCAACACACAAACATGATCCAGCAAAGTTGTTTTTAACCTCCACTACACCTGTTATCCGGGACAACAGCGCCCTCTTGTGTTTGCATCAATTTTTAGCTCAGCTTCGAATTAGGAAGATGATTTGATCAGTTTGCAACACTGATGCTGCGTTCAAGTGATCAGCAAACTCCCACGAGCTTGCAGCTTAGAAAGAGAACATGATTGGGTTGGTTGAGCTGAGATATTCTGTTGGTGAATTTAAACCAATCAGATGTGATTGAAATCTTGATGATGGAGACAGATGCCAACTTATTTGATCCAATAAAACCAAGATATTAACTGCTGACACCAGATAAATTTTAACAATGAAATAGATTAAATACAGGGATTGAAATTTAAATATAAACATTCATTACCTTCAGATAAGCTTTAGCTACATTTTGAGGGTAACTGTCCCTCTTTTATTTAAGACAGGGGATAGGCGCCCATTTGTGGCCCCCAAATACAATTTTGGACCCTGAGAAGAGGTGGTTGATAAAGAGAGTAATTATTTTATAAGCAAAAGATTAGAAGAGATCAAAAAGTTAGGCATAACAAAATATTCACCTATTACAAACCAACCTTTTTTGCATTTTCCTTAATTTTGTTGTAAATCTGACCGCAATTATCCATAGACCTTTACTGTAAATGCAACTTTAATGCACAGAAATATGCATTTAATTAATTTAATAACATCAATAAAATACAGCAGGTGTTTCAGAGAAACAGTGATCCAAATCCTGATCTTGTGCTGAAAATAAACTAAATCCTTGTATATTTTTTTCCCAAATGAGTCTGAAATTATTTGCAAATTGGATCACTTTCTATGAGACAAACATGAAAAACTCCTTTCCACGGTTTGGTCTCAGCATTGATCTGCATTCTTTTTCTATAATAAAACAATGATTGATTTAATTTGTTTTATGAAAATATTGCATGCTTAGTTTATTGTTGACCAGGTGAAAGAAACTAACACTTTTTTTTTATAGCGTTAGCTCTTATTTTTTGGCTATTGACTTTCTGCTCTGATGCAGACCCAAGTGGGTCAAACTGTTCCCCACTGTGTTCAGAACCAGCTCATATTAAGAAGAAAAGGTGAACTTGTCATCCAGGTTGATCTGGTCATTTTTGATTAAAGCTCAGCAGCTAAAAGTGAATTTAAAGTTAAAAAATAACTTTGGGACTTAAGCAAACTCTTCAAAACCAAAATAAACCTGTTAAACTTTAAAAATGTGTAAAAATCAATAATTCCATCTATTCATAAGCTGTTTAACAGCATATTAACAGAATTTAAAACATTTTGTTTTCAAGCAACTATTAAGTTAAGCGCACCCCCTTGTGTATTGAAAACTGATAATTTGAGAATAACTGAAGAGAAGTCACCTTGTTTCAAGATCAAACCAGTTGAGAATAAAAAAATTAACATAAAATTTAAGTGTTCAGGAGTAATAAAAATAACTTTGAACAAAATTACTCAGATTTGATGTTGAGTCTTACATTTTCCATTTCTAAATAATAATAATAATAATAATAATAATAATAAAAAAAACCTAACCCAACATGAAATTCAAATGTTGTATTTCTTAAGTAAATGATACAAGTCATATTTTTGCCAATAGTGATTTTTCTTGCCTAAATCACCAACTCTCCTTTTAACAAAGGATGACCTAGCAGAAAAGAAAATCACTTTTAGCAAAAATGTTTTTATGAAAATAAATAACTGAAATAAAGCCAACTTAAAATGCAGAATTTGGAAGCTCTGCTATTTCTAGATTAACACTGGGACTAGAATAAACCAAAATCACCAAACACTAACCAGCCTGCAACATGCCACTCAGCTTGCTAGCTGTAGTTTCCACACAATTATTCACAACCAGAAATATTTCCTAAAAACTGTAGCAGTCCATCTGGTCAAAGTGAGCAGCAACGGGTGGGGGACGGGCAGCAAATTACTACACTATAATCTTTTTGACTGGGAAAATTCCCTCCAGCTCTTTCTCTAGTATCTCATTAAAAGTATTTTAAACTTAAGGAACCTGAAGGGAATTTGTTGCTACCTTGAAACCAGTTGCTGATTGGTGTCTGATCCATAAAACCTCAAGAGACAGAAATTTCAAACCTTTGTGAGCAGATATTAAAAAAAAAAAAAAATCTAAGGAAGTGCAACCCCCCGCCCCCCCAAAAAAACACAATTAACTTCATTTAATTAATTTCTTATACAGCTGTAATTATTTCAGTTTACAGATCTCGGCTGTGTCTCCGATGCTGAACCAGAGTTGTATTCCAGCGTAGAGCGGCTGAGTGAAGCTGGTCTGGACTCTGTGGATCAGAATCATGCTCTCTGAGACGTTGTAGAACGACAGAGTACCAGCTGGTTGGTCCAGGTAAACTCCGACTCTGGAGAACTCAGAACCAGGGATGGGAGTTCGGATGTTGTTGTACCAAAATTGATGATTGTTTGGGCAACAAAATAAAGACCAAGATGTATCATTTTGTCCAAACACACTGTCTGTTTTATAGACATCCTTGTATGCGACTGCCACATAACTTCCTCGTCCTCCTCGTCCTCCCCACTGCACCTCCCAGTAACATCGCCGAGACAAACTCTGTTTACTCAGGACCTGGAACTTAACTGACAACCGCTCTGGGTGATCGGGATAGAACTGACTTTGTTTCATTAGGGTCACCTTCCTGTTCCCCTCAGACAGCAGGAGGTTCATCTGAGCTGTGTTTGGATCCAAGGTGATTTCCTGTGAATATCGTAGGAAGTCATCTCTGGTCCTTGGTTCTGGTCCTGACAGAAGAACATCCACCTCAGGGACTTTCAGTAAGATGTTTGTCCATTTCTCCTTCAGGATGTCCTGCAGTTCATCTCTCAGCTTTGACACAGCTGCTGTCACATCTTCAAAGTACCTCAGAAGATGAACATTGATGCTGTATGAGTGTTTGGTCTCACTAACAGCAGACAGTGAGGGATATTTCTGCAGAAACTGGATGTCATCCTCTGTGCATGAGAGCTGCTCCAGCTCAGCGTCTTTCCTCTTCAGCACAGTGACCTCCTGCTCCAGCTTCTCCTGAAGATCTCTGACTCGACTCAACTCGGATTCCCGTTTAGATCTGATCTGCTGCTTCACCTCAGAGTTTCTTCTCTCAATGAGATGCATCACCTCAGAGAAGATATTGTCGTTGTTCTCCACTGCTGTTTTAGCACAGTCATTAATGGCGTCCACTTCCTGCTGAAGCAGCTTCATGTCTCTCTCTCCATCTTGGATTGTCTGCTGGATTTCTCCTCTCTTCACCTCCAGATCTTTCTGCTTCTCCTTTCTCTCTGCTGCAGCTGAAACCACGTCGTGACCTTTATGTTCATCAACCATGCAGACGTAACAGATGTTCTGCTGGTCAGTGCAGCAGAACATCTTCATCACCTCATCGTGATGGGAGCAGATGCTGTCATGGAGCTGCTTGGAGGGCTGCACCAGCTGGTGCTTCTTTAACTGAGCCACGTCGTAATGAGGCTGCAGGTGCTTCTCACAATAAGACACCAAACACATCAAACACGACTTTATAGCTTTTACTTTTCTCCCAGTACAAATATCACAGGCCACATCTTCAGGTCCAGCATAACTCTGTTCAGTAAAAGAAGCTCCGAGTCCAGTTAGCTTCAGCTGCTCAGTTAATCCTGCCAACATGATGTTTTTCACCAGGGAAGGCCTTGGTGTGAAGGTCTGCCTGCACTGAGGACAGCTGTAGTCGCCTTTCTTGTTCTTTTCATCCCAGAAGTTTTTGATACACTTCAGGCAGTAGCTGTGTCCACAGGGAATCATCACCGGATCCTTCAGTAGATCCAGACAAACAGAACAGGAGAAACTTTCTCTGTCCAGCTGGACTGCTTTCTGTGCCATTTCTTCTCTCAGAGACGGTTTACGTTTCAATTTCAGAGAAATGAGACCACCCTGATCTCTGCTCTACACGTGATGAGTTTGTGCAATGCAGGTGCATCAGCACTGGATTCGCTGACAAACTGTCTCTGGCTGTGAGGGAAGAAAGAAATCTGTTGACAGAGTGACTGTTTGAGAGGAGGAACATGATTGAGGAGAAATCAGTGCAGTTTGACAGAGAAACAGCGTTTAACCCTTTTTACAACAAAACTTTAGTATCTAATTGATGTTGTCCTAGTCTCTTATGTCAAATCAATCACTTGCTGAATATATGAGTCACAGTTTAGTGACATTTGGATTTCTCTTTATATTTATTTAAACTTTTTTTTAAATTACAAAAAAAAACAGATGTCTAAATGCTTTAATCATATATATATGAGCAAACATTAAAATTACCAATTTGATAATTACAGTTGTATGTACAGTCTATTATATACAAAGTAACATGTTAACCAGCATGGATAGACAGACAATCATGAACCATAGACATAATATAAGGATAGACGCCTCATGGACCGCTCTCGCCTATTGTCGCTGACGAGATTTAGGGCGGCCATCTTGGAGCGGTACTCCACTCCACTCAGCGTTATGTGTTTAGCAGGCACAATGACGTATCAGCGGATTTAATCGATCATAACACACTTTTTTGTTACTGTAAACCATATTGAAACATCTATCAAAGCAACATTTATAAACAATTATATTTTTTAAGTATGTTTTTAATACATAGTTCATCATATTTAAATATGCTTAGTGGCTATAACAATAGAATAGGAATGGAATATTCTGATATCGATGTATGAAGAGCATATTACAAAGCACACAGCCGTTCATAATTTATTTAATAAATTATTTAGTAATATCAATATATATTTATATAACTATACAAACACTAATAAATAAAGATTAAAAATGGCACAAATAAATGATTAATACTGAATTATATATATATATATATATATATATATATATAAAAACTAAAATATGTTTTTCAGCCGACGAGTCCAAAATCCGATGCGAGATTTATCCGTGCTGCAGTGAATCCGTCTCTCTTTATAGATATCTCCCTCTTCTTCCTCACATCGTGTCTTTAGGAAATTTTCAAAACAAAAACGGAAGATTTAGGATGTATATTACTTTTGACAGAGTGAAAGAATATAAATAATAGTCTTTACCACCTGTGTAAACTTTGCCGGTGAATGTTATAACACATAAATATAAGTTTTATAATATGTGTTATATTGTTTCATATATAGGCCCTTGTGTCAGATAATCTAAGTCAATGTTAGAGAATAATTATTTTTTTTTAGATTAACAGAATCTCAGTTAGCCTTCATAGCGGGGCTGAACCCGTATTACACCAAGCACTGTAGCTAATATTAGCTGGTATCTCGCCGGTGGACATAAATACAGTAAAGTAATATTCTAATCACAATATATACACAATAATATGTCCATCTTACTTGTGGAGCCCTCACATCAATAATCCATCGATCCGAACAACAATATCCCTCAGTGCTGAGGCATTTTCTGCTGTTTTGATTGAGCAAAGTAGGAGGATATACCGCTCCAAGATGGCCGCCGTATTTCCTGCGCCGGAGCGGTCCATGAGGCGTCTATGCTTATATTATGTCTATGTCATGAACATACATTACATTACTAACATAAATAAATCTTCAATTTTATACATATAATGGACCTGTGTTTGAATACATCTATGATACAATATACTTTGTAACTGTCCTCTAATCCAATATCACGGGGAAAATAACGTAAAACAACCTAACTTCTTCAACTGCGATGCTAACGGTTGTTAGCTTTTGGACCCAGGGAAATTAACGGTCGCACTAACGGCAGTTAGCATTTAGGCCAGCGGCAGTAAACATTCACTAATAATATACATAAATAACTCAAAATAGAATTCATGTCAACAAAACACGGTCCTGAAATTAGAAACGTTAGAAAAACTAAATAAAAAAATAACCCACCTGTGAAAACAGAAAACATATTTGTTAGTAGCGGCTGCATTGCGCTGCTGACTCATCACTCTTACGTGCTACGTTACGCGCTTTAAATCAGCTTCTTCTGCATTAGGCTTTGAAGTCAGTTTCTCTCTCATGCGCCACTCCTGCCATCTTTTGGTATAAATTGGTATTACACCAAAAATAACTCAAAACACTGGTGAATTTCAGCCAGCACCACATTCAATTAAAAAAAAATAAAAAATAAAAAATCATGTCAAACAAAAAAAATCTTAAAAACTTTTTAATAATAAGAATATTTTTTTACAAAACAAAACATTTTTTTTAAGATTTTTTTTTTGATTGAATAATTGTGAAACAAATCTAACTCCATATAAACCAGAGGTTCCCAAACTGTGGGGCAAACCATTGCAGGGGAGGCGCGGGAAGCCGTCTGGATGAAATAAAACAAACAAACCATGAACGCTGTATGCGCTGGGTTTTTACCTTAGAATGGCCAACTCTCTGTTATTCCTCTGTCAATCAGTAGGGGCTTCAGCACTTCCCATATCTGTGCAAGTATATGTCCTCTGTCACTTTTATCAGCAGTTAAAACTGTTTAATCCGTTAATATGTTGTAACCTCTTTTTCCGAGCTGCCTTTAAACGCAACATGAGCGCTACGACACTCTCGCTGGGTTTACACCTGTGCGGCAGTGAAGGAGACCTGCTGCTGCTGTGCAGAGCTACGCAGGTGTGTTAGAATCATGGCAGCAAACCAGCAAAACGCAAAGAACTTTTCAAAGTTTTTCCCCCAAACTAACAGACTGTTGAGTAAAGCTGTTGGATGCAGGTAATGTTAGCTAAAAGATGACTAGCTAACATTACCTGCATCTGCATCCAACAGCTTAAAGTGATATCAATACATCACCTTAAGCTTAACAAGTAGCCTGTAGGATGGTGGTGTGGTTGTCTATGTTCAGCTACGATTCATTTTGCCCCCAAAAAAGTCGATTCCCCGTTCTTACAGACAGCAAACTCCCGAGCCTGCAGCTTGGAAGGAGAACATGATTGGATTGTTTGAGCTGTGATATTCTGTTGGTGAATTTAAAACAAACATTAAGTCAGGATTTAAGTCACATCTGATTTAAGTCAGATCCTGGTGATGGAGAAAGACACTAACGTATTTGATCCAGACAAACTAAACCAAGCTGACACCAGCTAATTTTTAACAATAAAATATATTACATATGTTTAACTCTTATTCTACATGTTTTTGCAACTTTAATGCACATAAATCTGCATTTAATTAATTTAATAACCTCAATAAAATACAGCAGGTGTTTCAGAGAAACAGTGATCCAAATCCTGATCTTGTGCTGAAAATAAACTAAATCCTTGTATATTTTCCCCCCAAATGAGTCTGAAATGATTTGCAAATAGGGTCACTTTCTATTAGCGAGACAAACATGAAAAACTCCTTTTAAAGGTTTGGTCTCAGCATTGATCTGCACATTCTTTTTCTATAATAAAACAATGATTGATTTAATTTGTTTTATGAAAATATTGCATGCTTAGTTTATCGTTGACCAGGTGAAAGAAACTAACACTTTTTTTAAATAGCGTTAGCTCTTATTTTTTGGCTATTGACTTTCTGCTCTGATGCAGACCCAAGTGGGTCAAACTGTTCCCCACTGTGTTCAGAACCAGCTCATATTAAGAAGAAAAGGTGAACTTGTCATCCAGGTTGATCTGGTCATTTTTGATTAAAGCTCAGCAGCTAAAAGTGAATTTAAAGTTAAAAAATAATTTTGGGACTTAAGCAAACTCTTCAAAACCAAAAGAAACCTGTTAAACTTTAAAAATGTGTAAAAATGAATAATTCCATCTATTTATAAGCTGTTAGCACATTAACAGAATTTAAAACATTTTGTTTTCAAGCCACCATTAAGAGCGCCCTCTTGTGTATTGAACACTGATAATTTGAGATTAACTGAAGAGAAGTCACCTTGTTTCAAGATCATATCAGTTGAGAATAAAACTTAAAACATAAGTGTTCAGGAGAAATAAAGAGAACTCTGAACAAAGTTGCTCAGATTTGATGCCGAGTCTTAAAATTTCTATTTCTAAATAAAAAAACCTAACCCAACATGAAATTCAAATGTTGTATTCCTTAAATAAATGGTACAAGTCATTTTTTGCCAAACGTGATTTTTGTTTTTCCTAAATCACCAACTGTCCTTTTAAGAAAAAGTTGACAGTGTAGGGGGGTGGGTAATCACTTTCCACAAAAAAATTTATATTTTATGTAAATGTATTTAAAAAAACATAAAATAAAGAATTTGCTTGAAAACCAGTTTAATAAGTACCAAAACCACTTTTCTTAAGAAATATGTTTAGTGTCATTTTCAAACTAATCCAGTTTCACCTTTGACAAAACGAACCTAAAAGGGTTATCCACAATTCTTTAGTCACACTGAACCTGTTCTTTTATCTAAAAATCACAACACCATCCATAAAGTCAGACAACAAAAAAACTACAAAGTAAAACAAAGTCAACATAAATGCACAAAGATTAAAGGAGAGCTAATCAGAAAATAAACAAAGCTTCAACTAAAAGAGAAATTACTTGTAGGACAAATACATCCTGATTTCAACTTGGACTCATTTCAGTTTACAGATCTCAGCTGTATCTCCAATGTGGAACCAGAGCTGGACTCCGGCGTAGAGCGGCTGAGTGAAGCTGGTCTGGACCCGGTGGAGCAGCCTCATGTCCTCTGAGACGCTGTAGAACGACACAGTACCAGCGCTCTCATCCAGGTAAACTCCCACTCTGGAGAAATCTTCTCCAGCGATGGGGGTTTTAATTTTGTTGTGCAAATACTGATTTTTGTCTTTTTGGCAAAACAAAGCCCAGGACTCTTCGTTACAGCCAAACGAAGTCTTTGTTTTCTTCACATCCTTGCAGGCGACTGCGACGTAGCCCCCCAGTCCGGCCCACTGCACCTCCCAGTAGCAGCGCCCAGTCAGGATCTGCTTACTCAGCACCTGGAAGAAAGCGGAGAACCTCTTTGGATGATGGTTCCGGATCTGATCTTTACGCATCAGGGTCGCCTTCCTGTTCCCCTCGGATAGCAGCAGCTGTTTGTGAGCGGTTTCTGGGTCCAAGGTGATTTCTTGAGAGTATTTCAGAAATTCATTTCTCGTTTTAGGTTCTGGATCCAGGAGGAAAGCATCCACTTCAGCGACTGTCAGTGAGATGTTTGTCCAACTGTCTCGTAAAATGTCCTTAAGTTTGTCTTTGAGATCTGAAACAGCTGTCGTCACGTCTACATAGCAGCCCCACGGACACACAGAGTCTGTAGTCTCACTAACAGCAGACAGTGAGGGGTATTTCTGCAGAAACTGGTTGTAATCCTGTGTGTGTGAGAGCTGCTCCAGCTCAGCGTCTTTTCTCTTCAGCACAGTGATCATCTGCTCCAGCTTCTCCTGAAGATCTCTGACTCGATTCACCTCAGATTCCTGCTGGGATCTGATCTGCTGCTTCACCTCACAGCTTCTTCTCTCAATGAGACGCATCACCTCAGAGAAGATAATGTCGTTGTTCTCCACTGCTTTATTAGCACAGTCGTTAATGGCATCCACTTCCTGCTGAAGCAGCTTCATGTCTCTCTCTCCATCCTGGATTGTCTGCTGGATTTCTCCTCTCTTCACCTCAAGATCTTTCTGCTTCTCCTTTCTCTCTGCTGCAGCTGAAACCACATCGTGACCTTTATGTTCATCCACTGTGCAGATGTAACAGATGGTCTGCTGGTCGGTGCGGCAGAACATCTTCATCACCTCATCGTGATGGGAGCAGATGCTGTCATGGAGCTGCTTGGAGGGCTGCACCAGCTGGTGCTTCTTTAACTGAGCCACGTCGTAATGAGGCTGCAGGTGCTTCTCACAATAAGACACCAAACACATCAAACACGACTTTGTAGCTTTTAATTTCCTCCCAGTACAAATATCACAGGCCACATCTTCAGGTCCAGCATGAGTATCATAAGTAGGAGAAGCTCCGAGTCCAGTTAGCTTCAGCTGCTCGGCTAACGCGGCTAGCATCGTGGTTTTCACCAGGACAGGCCTCGGTGTGAAGGTCTGTCTGCACTGAGGACAGCTGTAGTCGCCTTTATGGTCCTCCTCATCCCAGTGCTCTTCAATACACTTTATGCAGTAGCTGTGCCCGCAGGGAATGGTCACCGGATCCTTCAGCAGATCCAGACAGACTGAACAGGAGAAACTCTCTCGGTCCAGATGAACTCCGTTCTGCGCCATCGTTGCTCTCGGTGACCGTTAAAGTTTCGCTTTCTGACAAGTGAAACTAGTCTGAGCTCCAACGAGTCTTTCTCGAAACAACTATTAAAAAAGCTGCACAGGACCGTCTGCTCGCTGAAAGGGCTTTAACTCCCCTCAGAGATCACGTCGTCGGACTGTTACCTTGGTGCTCACTCTCGCTTTCCGCTTCGCGTTCAAATAAGGAGTGCGTCATCAGCGTCATTCGACGCAATTTCCGGTCACAGAACGTCAGTCGAGCCGTTTCGCACGTAACCAACACCGCCATCTTGAAAGGGTCAATTTCTTAGAGAAACGACAAAAAATATGGTAGCTTTAAGAACTTTCCACACTATCCGTTGTATTTTTCGTAGTGTGGAGGTACAGACTAGAAGGTACAGGGTCTTTAACTTAAAAACGCACATAACAACATCTTCACAGAGGAGAATTAAAAAAAAAAACACATCAAAAACAACATTAAACACTGTATTCCTGTGAAAATTGTACAAATAAAATTCTACATAAAGTTAGTAGTAGCTGCAAACCTGAATATGTAGACCTGTTGTCATTGTATCAACCCTCCATATCATTCAGGTATTCTAGTACAACTCTACTCTTCCCCCAGACATGGAGAAACAGCTTTTAGTTTTTATGCTCATCTAATCTGGAACAAACTTCCGGAAAATTGCAAAACTGTTGAGACACTTAGCTTCTATAAATAAAGTCTGAAATCTAATTTATTTAGAATTGCCTTTAAGTAATAACACTTGGAAATTAGATACATTTTTGTGTGGATTCCATTACTTTGCTTTGTTTTTGTACTGTACCGTTTGTGGGGAAATACTGGCAGCTGGAAGAGGCAAAAAGTAATGTATATTTTATGCAGTGTATGCAAAGATAAGATTAAATGAAATCACACTTGAGACATAAACATTATTTTTCTCAATGTTTCATGACAAAGCTCAAATACAAGCAAAAACAAACTGACGTCTTATTTAAGTAGGCTGTTTTATTCTTTATAGAAGAATAAATGGTCTAAATGATAAAGATATATGAGAGTGATCACTGATAAAGAGGTAACTTTATCCAGAACTTTTCTCATGTATTTTTATTACAACAAAGATTTTATAACAGACAATTCAAACCACTTATTTGGGTAAGGGCTATCGAAGTGTAAGGAATTATCAGGGTAACATTAGACAGAGAGATAGAAGGGTCCCATATTAATAACCTTGAAAAACTGTTTCTTACACGAACTGGCTTTATTGTGTAACAGTCTGAAAATCAAGACCAATTAACCACAACCGCCATTAAATCTGCAGTTAGTTTTTACTGTTGGTTTGAAAAGCGAGGTAAAATACTTTCAATCCACTTTTATTTTACATTATACCAATTGGCCACAGTTAAATCTATCTTTATAATATGTCTTTATTTGTCTAAATTCAGTAAGACTTTTAAGATCTTCTTGTCAGGTGTAAATAGAGAAGTAAGTCCAGTTCTGATCACTGATTTACCATTGCTCATCGTAAACACGACTGTTAATTTTACAAGGTGAAAAAAAAATACATGAAACACCATATAAAAGGAGAATTATTTGTTTTCCAGCTGATGGAGAGAGCTAATGTTTCGTTCATAGAAATCTTCATTATATTGCTTTGTGATGTCAAGTTTTTCTAAATAACCTCAGCTAAAGAACGTTAAATATTTGCTTGTCTAGAAATAGTAGTCATAAATTCACATGATTTAAATTTATTGTTGTTGTAAAAACACACAATGGTGAATTTGGCAACAAAAGGTCAGAAAAAAATATTGGAAAAACTCTTAGTGTGACCATAGATACATATAGGTATACAAGTATTACTTGTGCAGTTAAGAAAAAAAAAACTGATTTAAAAATTGTAGAATAATAAATATACAAATAATAATAAAATGTGAAATATATATAACTTAGCATTTTAAGACAGTCTTAGTGTGAAGACTGTTGATGCTTTGAAAATTAGTTTGAATTCTCAGGCAAAAGTGGATTAGCTTAAGATTGTATATATTTTATCTTTTAGGCAAACTGGTAACACAACTCTGAAATGATATCAGAGAAAAACGTTTTTTATTGACACGCTGAAACGTTAATGGAAAGAATTTCGCAGGCACATAATGGCTATTTATCATGGAGTATAATTAAAACATTTATGACAGTTTAAGAACAATTGTTCTTTTTTTTTCTTCAAACAAACCAGATACCACAGTCCAGTACATTGTTTATGGCATGTACACAAGCAGCCAAGCTTTCTTATGCATCATGAAACGAAGATGCCGTGCAGAGAAAACACAAGTCCATGACTCTTAAAGGGGAGTTGGGACAGACTATGTGTAGTGATGCATTTCAAAATAAAAATACATTATGCGATACATGTCAGTGTCAGTTCATTTAATGCACAAAAAGCAATATACTGTTATTCTGGCTTTTACATTAACTGGCATAACAACCCTTACAGATTTTATTATAATGGCTAAATTTACACACATTCTACGTACCGGCTTTTGACATGAATTTGTACCGTCCAAAATTCATCTCAGAACCAGGAGATATTTCAAAGATATCCGTCCAAATGAAGGACATTCATGGAGCCATACCACATCATTATTTAGCAGAAGAAATAAAAATATTTAACATCAATCTTAAAGTTAAAAAAAACAAAACCTTAAAATCTTACCTAGTGCTTGATTTTATGCAGCATACAAATCAAAAATTAGTGTCAGTCCCTTTATAAATGAACCACAGAAATTATTCCTATCCATCTATGACATCAAGAGTCAATATGACAAAATGCAAATGTGTTTTTTCATGTACAGTGAGAGGTATGAAGAAGTATTTACTGACAAATTGAGTTTGTTTTTACTATTTTGAACACACAAACATGTTCCAGAAAAAAAAATTAATATCAGACAAACCGATAAGAAACAGCTTTTTATGTAAAGTTGTTGCTAAATTCATTTTTAAAACAAAAAGCTGGACAGACCCTCAAAAATGTGAAAAATGAAACATCGAGAAAATATTTGCTTCCTAAATCTATAACTATATATAACTATATCAGAGTGTGAAATCACATTTTCACATTGAGACAGGTTTGTATATATCCTGTTTTTATTCATTACATAAAAGCTTAATTTTGTCTCAACCATTACCTTCAATTAAAAAAATGTCTTATGATCTGAAACATTTAAGTGTGCCCAAAACGAAAAACAAAACAAAAACCCATAAGGAGTCAAATATTTATCCACAGCAGTGTTTTTGGCTCTAAGCACAGACAGTAACGACAGTTCATATAACTGTTTATGTCAATATGAAACTTAGATAAATTAATAAGATTTCTGTGACAGGGTGGCGATGAAACACTATGAACAATTTAAATCTGAATGAGTTGCTCTGTGTATTTAACATCAAGTTAAAGCCTAAAATCACATGGTAAACGTTTACTGTTTGGGTTCTTTCCCTGTTTCATGTTGAATTTGGTGGATTATTTCAGATAACATTTTAAAATAAAAAAAATCTCTTGTATTTTATGTTGCGATTTTGGTCCACACCGTTTGTAGCATTAGGTTTGCTCTAGCTAATCTCATAGAAATATTTTGATTATGGATTATACAATTAGGAATACAAATGACTTCAAAATTCTAAATTTACCCTCAAACAATCTGCAAAAAGGTTTTTATAAAACTAGCCTAAATATCTGTTAGCTTTCCATGCAATGTTAGTAAACTGAATCCTCATGCTTTTAGTCAAAATGCAGCAAGTCACATAAAATTCATTCATTTCAGGTTGGAAATGTCCCAGATAGGCTTCTGTAGTGAAACAGCATTTTTGTAGTTAAAAAAAGTTTTGTATCTTCTCTATTATATTTAAATTTAATTCATGTTAAACCTCTAGATTGTTTACTTCACACAATTTTGTCCAAAACATACATATTCGCTCTCATTGCTCGCGCCTTTTACATACGTGGAGAAAACTGTTGTTTTCCCATCTGTTAATGACCGAAAAACCCACAATAGTCACTGAAATAAGGTGAAATGGGCAGAACTGATAATAAATAAAATTTACTGAAAATTAGCCAATGGGAATCCTACATTTGAATTTGAATTGTGGTTTAACAGAGTCTTAAAAATAAATTAATAGAAAAAACTAATGAAACAAGCCTGGACTGAAATGATGGTTCTTATAACTTAATTTTTTGCTCGTTTTACATTAGTTTATTTATTTATTTTTTTTCAGCTGATTTTGTTAAATCACATTTCAAAAGCAATGTCTGATTTTTACTGGTTAATGTTCAAATTTGTTTTATTCATTATTACTTTTGTCAAACAAACACAGTATTTCAGTTATTTCAGTGAACATTGTGAGTTTTTCAGTGATTAACGAACGGATGACCAACATTTTGTCACATTCAGCAGTTTTGATTCTCAAACATTGGTTAAAAATGTTAAATGCAGTTAAGATTTAAAATATAATTAAAGCATTTAACTAAAAATTTAGCTCAGATGTTAGCTGAAAATAAAAAAAACAGCTCTTTCAGATTAAAAGTTCTTAATTTCCAAACATTTGAAGAAACCATTTTATAACTTATTTGAGTTCAATAATTATCAATCAATATATATTTTTTAAATCCAGGCTAATTATAAAAGTAAAACATGACTGTTAAGTGACTAAAACTAGTATGAAGACTGTATTTGTTATATTTTGTTATAGTAAATAAATTTGAGTAACATATTCTGTGAAATACTGAATGAAAACAATAATGAATTTAGCGTTCACTTATTTTCTACTGATAACGTTTTTTTCTGTAACTGTACAACTGAACTCATGTCTCATGTAAGTTTATTAAACAGCATATTTAATTTTGGAACGTGAATGCTCTGTGACTTTAAATGCTTCCCGTTTTGCTGAAATATCTTTAGTCCAAGTATAAAACGTAGGCTGACACCTATATCTGCAATAAATGGTAATAGATATTGTCTGTTTATGAATTTATGGCTTATTGTTGGAATGTTAGTTGTAAGAAAAAGTAAGTGAAGCATTGCAACATAATTTAAAGTTGATAGTGGCACTACCTATAGAAATTAAAAAGACAAACATGAAGATATTTATAGTAACAATCTTGTAAACAATACCATCTTAGAGAGCAGTGCAGATTGTCTGATAAATCATGGGGATAAAATCCAGAAAAGAAGAACTGTACCACTCTTGAGGCATAAAATCTGATTAGAAAAAACACTGATCTAACTCAATCCCTGAGATTAGGCAGTGATTTCAGTGTAAATAATCAGCACACTGTTTTAAAGGTGAATCGTTCGCATTAATCAGAACTGGAAGATTTGACTTTACAGCTGGAAGGGATGTTTATTCTTGCCAAATGGTCACGCTATAGTAAGGAGTCATGCAAAAGACAATCATAGAAGCATGACAGTTCTACTTAGCACGACAACATATTGAACATTTGTGTGATCTAAACATCCGGAAAGATGGTCATTATCAATATAAAATAAACTATGAGTCTGTCTACAGATTAAAAATCAATTGCCATCTATCATGCTTAAGTGTCACACAACAAATGCTGGAAATGGGTTTCTATCTGTGGATCGTGGTTTCCGGAGTGATGTGTGAGACGATCTGGCACTCACTCATATGCCTATGTGCAGTGTGTTAGGCTGAGTTTGATCACGCCTTCCCTGTGCAGCTTGTACAGCAGCTTGAATTCGCTGGGCAGCTGATGCGTCTCCTGCCACTTCGTGGTGAACTTGGTCCCTTTCTTGTCGTAGTAATGGTACGGCAACTCCTTGCCTGTGTTGGGGTCCCACCCGAACGGCCAGAAGCCGTAGAGGTGGATTTCATCGCACATGGCGGACGCCAGTGTGTACATGAGGATCCCCGTGCTCAGACGCTTGGGAGAGAGGTTCTTAGTTTTCCAGTATCTGTGGGAGAAATGAGAAGTTAAGTAAGGAATCAATCCAAACACTACAAACAATTTAAGTAATTCTCTTTCTCTCTCTCTTTCACAGCGTGTCATTCATGCACAGATTAGAGTCCTGACACATCCAAAAATAGTAAGGTGTGGTCAAGGTAAAAAATGCTTCATCTACCGTTTGGACTTTTTGGGTTCATCAAGGATGCTGGAAGTTAAGTATTTTTATACTTCTAAACTAGTTCAGATGTGCTTATTTGTTCAATAATAAGGTCTGGGTCGACTCAGACCTGAACCTTCAGAGCCACATAGAGACAGTCACAAAGTCAGCCTTTATCACCTGAAGAACATCTCTAGGATTAGAGAACTAATGTCTTAGCAAGATCTAGAGAAACTCATCCATGCGTTTATCTTCAGTCGCATTGATTACTGCAACAGCGTCTTCACAGGTCTACCTAAAAAATCCTCCAGCTGAAGCTGATCCAGAAAGCTGCAGCTGGAATTCTGACTAAAACCAGGAAGATGGAGCACATCACACCAGCTCTACAGTCCCTACACTGAGAGAATAGACTTTAAAATACTGCTGTTAGATTATAAATCACTGAACTGCTTAGCACTACAATACGCAACAGTACAAAAACCCACCTGTTCAGAGCAGCTTTTGAAACATAATTATTGAAAGATTTATCAACAATCCTCAGTAATGTTTCAGTTACTGACTGTGTTTCTATGACTTTGTATTTTTACTTTTTTATTATGTAAAGCATTTTGAACTGCCTTGTTGCTGAAATGTGCAAAACAAACTAAAACTATGAATAAGAAAATCAGAGGCCCAACTTAAGGTGTTAAATTGCAAAGTCAAATTTCTTTTAAGTCGTGTTTGATGTAAACAGCATTTTACTGAGGGTAACATAGTTACTTGATTGTGCTATAAAATGATACTGTGTTCCTGGAAAACACATAACACCGCCTCCTTAACAGCATGTGTTTGAAAATACATGGAAATAAGAGGAAATCAGATGTTAATATTAACGAGTGTTATTCCTTTATTTGGTTTTGTATCCATCTTACTTGTTGACATCATGCATGATGTTTCCTGGCCAGGCCAGTTCGACCTTCAGCTGACCCTTGTGCTCCACAAAGAAGTCCACCAGGGTTCGGGTTACTGTGGCAGAGGTGTGAAGGAAGAAGGCGGGGATCCAGAGGATGGCTCCCTCCAGCTTCTTCAGGTTCAGGAAGAAGTTGTTCCTGTCCTGAATAGTCAGCAGGTTGTTGTAGTACCTCTCCAGGATGCTGGGGTTAAACGTGGTCAGGTTGGTCTTCTTGCCTACGTCTTTGAAATAGACCTCGGTGGGAGCAAAGTTGCAGCGGAAGACGAAGTCGGCTTGGTCGATCTCGGGGCCACAGTGGCTCCCAGTCAGGATGCCGCTGTTTCCCACCACCGCACACGTACTATAGTGCTTGTTGAGGATGGGGGAGGCCTCAGGGAGTAAAGACTTGAAGTTGTTGCTGATGGAGAAGACGTACTTGTGGCTGGAGTAGTCAAAGTGCATTAGCTGGCCCACGCGCACACTGTCCTTCGTGAGGGAGAAGTTGTGGGGAATGTCGATGTAGTTGAAGATTTCTTTCCTGAAAAACAGCAAATACTTCAGCACCAAACATTCAGAGGTACAGATTTCATTTCTGCTTCTTTTAGAATTTTCCCTGCATGTAACCGGATTGTATTCCTATTTTGTCATAATTACACAAAATGTCTTCTTTTTGTTATTTAGATTGTACCTTTACCTGACTGTAAACACCTTAGAAAACTGCTTCATTGCTATAACTGCGTGGCTTTAAGATCGGGAGCCCATTTTCTTTATTTCTTCTTCTGTGGTATTGTTGTAGTTAAATTGTTTGCGCCCCTTGATATTTGTAAAAATATCAACCGAAGATATATATCTAAAAAGTGGTGGCTAAGCTCTTGCCTTTGCTTGTAAAATGCTGTCCTGTTGAACTTCCATTTGAATGGTTTTCCTTGGAGCTCCTCATTCAAGGCATTTGTCAGTGGGATGAAGGAAGGGTCCAGGAAATTCATGGCAAACTGAGACCTGAAAACAACAAAAAGAAATACAGAGTTTGCTTTTAAAGCTTCTTATTTCTGTTCTATTGATAACACTGGAGCCAGCAGCCTGGGTTCTTTCTGCATGGAGTTTACATGTTCTCTCTGGGTACTCTGGTTTCCCCCCAAAGTCCAAAAATATAAACTTGTCTCTTCAAATTGATCTTAGCTATGAACTAATTCTAAGTGCTAAGTATTTTCTATGGACTCAGATATTAAAGCAATGATATTTCTTTGCCAAATTCATTGGTGTGCCTTTGTGTAATGACATTAAAGAATATCTGTTTGTCTGTCTGTCTGTCTGTCTGTCTGTCTGTCTGTCTGTCTGTCTGTCTGTCTGTCTGTCTGTCTGTCTGTCTGTCTGTCTGTCTGTCTATCTATCTATCTATCTATCTATCTATCTATCGCCATTTCTCTGCATTCAGAGACATGTAGCAACACAGATGGAAGACAAAAAAGTAAACAGTGCATGCCACACTTTTCAGAAGAAAGTGATCTTCCACTCTACACTCCTGTTCTACTTTGTGTTGGTTTGTCACATATTATCTCAGTAACTTAAAGAATGAACCGCAGATCATCCTGAACCAAACACTGTGAGGTTAGACAGATCTACTGAGTTTCTGGACGGGTTGAAGGAGTCAGATCTTTGAGCTGCAACATTACTCTGAACCACCTCCCAATCTGACTTAAGAAATTAAGTTGAGGTTAGACTGTTTTTATGTTATTTATGCCATTTCAAGTAAAACAGAGAGATATCAACTGATTCTTGACTGAGTCAATATGAATAGCACAAAGGTTAGTGAAAATGGATAAAATATCAGCCCGTGTCCAAATGCTTCACACACCAACATAGCATCAGGGAATCAGAGCTCAGTGTGGATCAGTCTTGTGGTTTTATTGTAGGACAGAGTGGGTAGGCGTATTTAGCCTCGAGCAAAATCTACAGCGTTGCCAATACACAGGCCAGTGAGAAAAATGACTAATCCTGAATGGAGCAGGTAATTAACTAAAACGGAAAGCTTTCTGTGTAGTCAAAGTAAAACAACTATCAGCAACAGAAAGAATCAATAAATTAAGGAATTTAAAAAAAGATACTAAGAATCATATCAAGAATAGTTCATTTCACCCAAAGAAAAACACTGACAGATACCAAAAAAGCATAAGATATCTCAATTAAAGGGACCTAAATCTTATTTCTCAGAAAAATGATTAAGATAAAACAATTGATCATTCAAATCTTCCAGACTTTCGTTTTGCAAATTTGAATCCAAAGTGCTTCCCTAATCTCTAATGATCTCTTTCTAAAAACTTCCTTAAACTATTAGGAATAGTTTTGTTCCTGGGACACAAAATGAGCAGAAATTTTGTAAAACTGCTCACCATGAATGGAAATGTCTAAATTGGGGCATAAATTGGTGTCAAATTATCAGTAAATTAAAATGTTCTATCTTTCCTTTATTTAACTGGGTAAAACCTCACTGAGATCCAGATCTCATTTTCAAGAGGGATCTGGGCAGAAATTTGAATCACCCAACAACCTGGTTACACAAAAGTAAAAAAATAAAACACACAAGTTTAAAGCAAATTACAAAACAGTTTAAAAGCAATGACACTGATAGATAGAATCACATAGCTTGTTTTTAAGAACTGCTTGAAAATATCAATGAAATAAGATCCGACATCTTTGGGTGAGATTGGAGCTGAAGTGTGGATTAGTTATCCCTCTAATATTCAAAGAAACATAGAAACTGGTTATGATAACCTGAATGTTTTTACAGTGAATATACAGCTGATTTCCTAATTTGGGACTGTTTTTAAGAAGGGACAGGCACAGACATCAGTACTCTGGAGAGCTCACCGTTCAGCTGAATGAAGTCCAGTATGAGAAATGGAGATGGGGACCCTCAAACAGGCCACACTCCTCTGTTTACATTCACACCAGCCCTGGTCTGCATTTCATTAACTGCCCTCAATCTGCAGCCGAAAATCCGTACTCACCTAAAGCCTGCATGAAACATAATCCGCGGGCCTCCGGAGTAATATCTGCCAGTGCCGAAGAGGCTGTCTTTCCTCAGAGACACGTAGCTGATGAGCGACAGGATGAGCACCACGACGCTCAGGATAAACAAGCCCAGGGCCTTGGCGATGCGAACCATCTTGGGAGCTTTGTCATTCCCGATAGAAAGCCGCAGCCTTTATGTTGCCGTGGTCGGGGCTGGAGCTGGCGAACCGGGGCGCATCGACGGGTACAGTCGCGTAGAAGACGGATGATGCATGATGGAGACGCCGCGGCTCGGTGCGCTCTCGGTCCTCCTCAGGGTGCCGGTGATAAAATCATGAGACTGAGCGGAGATGCGCGTTAACATCCAGTCAGCTGCACGACCAGCCCAGTCCTGACAGCACCAGCAGCCTCCCCACTACCAGCAGCACCTCCTCCTCCACCCGCTCACACTGATGCAGGCTTCTCTGCAGCACAAAGGGGAGCTTGTCTACTAATAGACTGAGAGGGGCAGAAATAGATAAGGGAAGCTTTTAAAATAGGAACTATTCTGGAAGCAAAGCAAAATATCCACAGATGCCGCGGGCTTTTAATTTATAGCGGAAACACGCAGAGTTAAAACCAGAAAGCACGATTGTTCTGACATAAATCACACTAAATATTTCCAGTTTCAGATAAATTAGAAGCATGAAATTATTTTTATTTTGTTATTATCAAAATAATTAGATTTTTAAAAACTCAGTTATTTATTTTAGATTATTTCCACTCGCACCCTTGTTTAATATATATATAATGAACTATATTTTTTATAATAATAGCATATTTTAAATAAATACTTATTTATTTATTTATTTATTAAGTAAATTATTTATTTGATCTATTTATTAAAATGTCATATTTTATTTACTTACAATATCACAGATATTTTATATTGCTTATAGTTATATACCTATCACTTTGGATGGAGAAGCTGTCAGTATATAAGCAATTTCCCCTTGGAGATCAATAAATTCTATTCTATTCTATCCTATTCTATTCTATTCTATTCTATTCTAAATATATTTGTTTGCCAGGGCTGGTTCAACGTTGGATAGGGCCTCAAGCAGAATATGATAAAAGCCCCCCTCTTCCTGTAAAGAACAGTGTTAATTTTGAAAGCAAATTTTTAACTAGTTTTAGTTTTTGACTAAAATGTCAAATAGTTTTAGTCACAGTTTAATGATCAGAATTGTTTTAGTCAAATGAATCTACAGTCAGTTTAGTGGATACAATACTTTTTTGATCGGTACACTTGAATTATTAGCACAAAATCTATCATGTTTTTAAACTGCAATTATTATTATTGTCTAATAAACTTTTTTCTTTTTTCTAACTTTCTTTTCAATAATAATAAAATATTTCAGCTGGTTTGCCTGCTCTGCCTGAAAATTGTCCATAACAAATTGCATATACGTATTTTTGTTATAGTTTATATATGAATTAGGAGGTTGCATATATGAATATGTGGGCAGGAAAACAAATGTTCCCTCTGTATTTTGATTTATAAATTGTTCTGCATGGAAATGTCTGGATTTGCCACTTAGCTTGAACACTGTATGGTTGCTATTTGTTGCACTTTAAATAAGTAATCAGTGTGGTTTCTTTATTGATAGTGACTGTTAACAGAGCAACAATGAGCGTCTCCGTCAATCAACTGCCATTGTCGTTGGCTTGCTTCATATGAATAAATATTTACAGTTTTGCTCAAATAACAAATTACTAACAACTTCCGCACGAATAAATTACTCCACATTACTTAGCTCACTTCTCCTAGAAAATAATAATGAAAAAAGATTCCCAAAATCCCAACATCACCGGTAACGGTTAAGCTACAAACTTACTCAAACTAACAAATAAATTACATTTCACCATTAGGCACTCAGGGATAAACGGACAACTTTCCCCACATTAGCATGGACTTCAAACACATTCATACATCCTATATATTGCTATTAATGAGTTGATAATTTATATTTACCTGTTGACAGACAGACATGAGTACGGTGGCCGACAGGTGCAAATGCGCAGCATGAGCAACAACGAGCATCTCCATAACAACAACCGTTACAGCGCTGAATTTCCGTTGGCTTGCTGAGTCAGTGCCTTTTCGGTCCGCCCGCTGGTGGCGAACTGCTGCAACTACATGCACCCTGATGGATAATTACCATAATGAAGCTGCAGTATGTGACATTCATAATTTTTTTTCTTTTTCAATTTGTTGAAACTGTGAGACAGATAATCTGTGAAAACAATTGAGCTCCTCCGCCTTCTACCAGCGCTAATTAAAAGCAACCAATCAGATTTCTTCCTCCATTTGTTCTCTGCTACTTAGCAGCTGTTGTGAGGGCTTAGGCTAGTTAGCATGGCCACCGGTGACGGCGGATGAACGGTTTACCTTTAAGTTGTTTCTCATCTATTAGTACATTTATTAACAAGTACATCAGGATGACTGAGAGCGCTAAGACCTTCCTCCTCCCTCTCTGATTGGTTGTTTTTGGTCGGGAGCCTTTTCTTCAGATGCCAATAATATCTGAGAGGAAATAGATCTTTTCACAGATAATCTGTTTCATTCACAGATAATCTGTTTCATTCACAGTTGGGTTGTAACTAGTTACATTTACTCAATTACATTTGCTTAAATAACTCTTTTGGGAAAAAAAATTACTTTTAGGAGAATTTCTACTATGCGCTGCACTTTTTTCTTTTACTTAAGTAAAAGAAAAATTATAAAGTATCTCTACTCTTACTTGAGTAAAATCTCGGGGTTTTCTACCCATCCATCCATGATCCATCCATCCATCCATCCATCCATCCATCCATCCATCCATTCTTTACACCCTTGTCCCTTAGTGGGGTCGGGAGGGGTGCTGGTGCCTAGCTCCAGCTGTTCTGGGCAAGAGGCGGGGTCACCCTGGACAGGTCGCCAGTCTGTCACAGGGCAACACAGAGACACACGAGACAAACAACCATCCACACACTCACACCTAGGGACAATTTGAAGAGGCCAATTAACCTGACAGTCATGTTTTTGGACTGTGGGAGGAAGCCGGAGTTTTCTACCCACTGAATGAGAAACAAACTTGTTTTAACCAAAAATTCACCAGACACAGAGACACACCTGCAGCTTTTGTTAAAGTTTTATATTAAAAGAAACTGATTTTTAAACATTTTCTTTTACTTGATTTTATTTCTGTGAATTATTGTCATTTTGTCCCTTAACATACCAAAATTTCCACTTAACTTTATATTTTGTAAAGTTATTTTTAAGATATTAAATAATTGATCATTTGATAATTTACTCAGTACTTGAGTAGTTTTGGTTAAAGTTTCATAAGTTTTATATTGAAAGAAGCTGATTTCTAAACATTTTCTTTTTCTTGATTTTGTTATATTTTGTTACTTTTGTCATTTTGGTTCTTAAAATACCAAAATTCACACTTAACTTTGTATTTTGGTACTTCTGATAATGTAATTTGAAGATATTAAATAATTGATAATTTGATCAGTTACTCAGTACTTGAATAGACCTTTTACTAAATATTTTTTTTACTTTTACTTGAGTAAAACTATGTTCAAGTAAGTGCTACTCTTACTTAAGTAAAATTTTTGGGTACTCTGCTCTAGTTTCATGACATGATGACAGTTTTAACAAATATATAACATATTTTTCATTGAAGTTACAAGCTGCAGCTTTAAGACAGAACAGTCTTGATTTTAAAAAGATAAATGGGTATTATGTCCAACATCTAATCTGTCACATAATCTAATCCACCTTTCTATAGTTCTGTAAATAAAAGCAACTGATGCCACACAAGTAGTTAAAAATATATGTTTTTATTTATAAGGGTTATTTGTATCCTCTTTATTCCACATACAATATAAATACAATAGCTGGTATGTGACATCACAAAACAAATTTTATAATCTCTTTCACATGTTATTTACAATTTTTTTAAAACATTTTGTCTTAGATGTGAGCTTATCTTGGTTAGCATGAACAACAAGCATATTCACAATTGAAAGCATCATGCATTTACAGGTTAGTCATATCAACATTACAATGACGCATGAGAATAATGTAAGCAAACATATGTGTGTTTATACAGAACACTGCATGTCATTAAATGGTACAGAGTATAAAAAACAGCTAGTGAGGATGTTGGCTGGTATTCAACACTGAATGTGCAACGTAACAGGCATCCTCGGGTCCTTTGTGCTTCGCTATTTCTCCTTAAATTTGTCACAGCTGGGCAAAAACACCAAGAGAAACAACTCGGAAGAAGACTTTAAAGTTCTGTTATTATCAAGCTGCCAAGTGTATTACAATTTTCTAGACTATTTTTAAGATATGTCACATATTTATCACAGAAGCAGACAACAAGCTGATGTAACACAGGCACTTTATCATGAACAATCTGACATTTTGCAAACACACACACAAATGGATTGAATCTCCAGGTGCTCTGTAACTCTATCCCTATTTTTATGTGTTCAAGCTGAAAAGTAGGGCTAACATGCATGCTAACAGTGGTGGGTTTTGATATGGGCGGTTGCCCAGGGCTGCACCAGAAAAGGATGGCCACCCAAGAACTAGAAAATAAAATATATCTTATAAGTCAGTGGTCTCCTGAACATGTTTGCTTCTACTTGTATGCAGAAGGCCACATTACCTGCTTTCTGTTGAAAAAAATAAAATAAACCAGATAATTGTATTTTAATTGCAGAAGAAGGAGAGGCTTGGCCGGGTGTGAGCTACTCCAGCTGCTACGCCAGGGCGTCAAACTCATTTTCATTTTGGCTTGGATCATGAAAGTCCTCAAAGAGTGGGTTACGGCAGAATGAATTGATTAACCTGCCTGTTAAAAAATGTTAAAATTTCTTAAATATAACAATTTTTAGCATCTTTTCACACAATTTTGTTATATATGATTGAAAAATGATTTGATTTGACAAAATATAAATATTACTTAAGCACACAACTGTTAAAGTTCACAATTATTTCTGAGGCCGTCTAGAGTTTAGAGGGCCTCATAAACAGCTATGGTGGGCCGTATTTGGCCCGCAGGCCTTGAGTTTGACACCTGTGCTCTACACTTACAAACTGAAGTAATTTCTTTGATAGAATAATTTTATTGCCATTTAAATACCTGGATTTTCTGATGTAGTTTGTGTTTATTTGCCTGCAGCACACATAGTTGTCTTGACTTTGGGTCTGTTGTTGCAAAACCAAAAATAAAACAAAATAATCTATTTTGTTTTGTTGTAATATTATAGTAGCAGCAGTGACACCAGGAACACAGATTCACCTTTAAGATCCAAAACATGCACATTAACACACACTTCTGCTCTGGAATCATATAAAACTGATAGACACTGGAGATTTCTGCTTCACATTGGTCAGCTGTTTGGTCAGTGGTGGAACAAGGAGGGGAAGAAGGCGCCTTCGCCATCGCTTCCTAAAGAGCCGCAGGGACTGCTCTCCATGCTGCTCAGGTCCTCACAGGAATCCTCGCTGTGAGACACAAAAAAATATTAACACTTACAACCAATTCCAATATTTCTGATTTCTTTCTGAAAACATTTAAGTGTTAGAGACAGAAACTAAAACAAAACAAAACAAAGAACTTAGTCTAAACCAAAGATCTGCAATATTTACAGTACAAAGAGCCATTTTCACTGGCTGGATAATAAATAAATGACAATATACACTGGGATAAATAGATTAGATCAGTAGATAAGTCTCATAGGATGTTCTTGTTTTAAATAATAGAATAACAAAAAATTCTGTAAACTCAATTGTTTTTGTCAAATTTCTCTTTCCCATAACGATCCATTTAGATAAATGCTTCACTTTTCCAGCTTTCTGGACTGCGTAGTAATCCCCAGTTCTACATCAGATTCTGCTTTTCCTTTTAACTCTGTGTATGTACAAGGACTACAGTGCAGAAAACACATTTAGACCTGTTCATATATTCTGTAAGTAATATTTTCTTTGAACCAAACACAAAGACACAGACAGAATAACATCCTGAGCTTTCTTATCCAACGCTAAGCAGTGGATATGTGGGTGGAAGATGTACATTACTGATGTAACGTACATCAGTAATGCTAGAAATAACAACACAGAAGCTGTTTAGTCCGTGAAGGCTGAACTTGTGGATAATGTCATATTTGTGAAGATTATTTTAGGTTTTTTGTAGCCAGTAGTGTCGCTCTGCCCCCTTCCTGTTGCTGCCAGTCAACTATCAAGAAAGAAAATCTATTTGGGAATATTTCGGGTTGGGAAATGCTGTGACAGTCATGGTAGGGAAACTAAAGGAGAGGCACTCACTAATCTGGATTAAAATCACTTTGTTTTAAAAGTGCAGCTGGAAAGATATGAGCAGCATGACTAAGGCTGACTGCAGGCTGTTTCTTAGAAGATAGCTTGACTAATTAACCATATAATATCAGATTTTTAGACTTTGTAAATGGCAAAAGGTTGTACTGCCCTGCATTACACTAGGTCATAATTCCATTTTATTGAGTTTCTGAATCTAAACTGAAAAAAGTTAATAATTGTCAATAACTATATCTTAACTGTATTAATATTTTAACAGCAGTAGGAATAATTGTTGGTTCTCTGTTTAAATGTGACCTATTATGTGTCCTTAAACAGGTTAGAATAGGTAAATGAGCTACACAAAACATTTTTATTTCAATTTCTGTGCAAAATCATTCTTAGGTAATGAGATTTTATTCTGCTCAGTTCTGCCTGTATTGAGCTACATTGTTTCTTCTGTTGTTAGGTGATGGGCGGAGCTCCGCTTGGGTTGCTAGGTAACAGTGCAGTGTCCATTGAATGTGACTTGACAAACAGGAAGTTTTCCAGACACCAAAAAACATTAAGTTATAGCCAAAAATCGACTGGTTATTTTTTTCTTAATGCTTGGGGTGTTTTTAGAAGCAGTAGAAACCCAAATGAAAGTATAAACATGTGCAACATGAATTTTGTATAAAAGGTTCCCTTTAAGAAAAGTGATTATAATACACATTGTAACACCTTTTATGATTTCCATGTTTATGTTATTACTGGATGATGTGGTAAATTTACTCAGTGTTATCAAACTGTGAGAATCTCATACAGTCAAGTCTAAACTTTGAACTTCAGACTGAAATATCATAAAACCATCATATCTAATGAAATATTTTGTCAGTTTGTCAATAATATGTATTTAATTGACTTATATTAAAAGAGGATTAGAATAAAGTACCAACCTCTCGCTCTCATCCCAGCTCATCTCAGGAATAGTCGGCAGACCGGGAACGCTGAAGTGACAGGTCTGCAGACTCTGTGCCGTTCTGCGTGAAACGATCCACACAAGCTTCTTGTTGTCTGGTTTGTTGCATTCACTCGAGCGATATTCCATCATGCATTTGGTCACGAGTTCCTTCCAGTGGAGCAGCTCGCTGTCACCGATCTGCAGAAATGATAAACAGGAAGCAACTGAGAGGCTGCTGATTAAAAAAAAAAAAAAATCATGCTGTCATCAAGAAATCAAACTATTCTCTATTTTAAGGTAATTTTATTCATATAGCACATTTTCAGCAACAAAGCAATTCAAAGTGCTTATTTATTATTCTTACGGTTGCAGAAAGTGGTATGACTTTCACATGTTTTAGCAGCACAGGTCTAGCATGTAACTTTTATAAAAAATATTTTTTTACATATTTGTTGAAATTGTCACCATATGTATGTACCATATAAGACAGATAATCTGTGAAGAATTAAACTCTACCTAGAAACAACCAATCAGAGCCAGGAGGCGTGTAGTAGCACTGTCAATCACACATCTGTGTGGTGCCGCTCATGCTAGACTAGTTAGCATAGCTACCGATGACGGAGGATAAATGGTTTTCCTGTAAGGGTAAGTTGTTTTTCTGACTTTAACACGTTGAGCAGCAACTACATGAGGTTGATTGGGAGCGCTAACACACTTCTCAGGAGTGTTGCATTCCCTCAAACAGCAATAGTAGTTCAGAGCAAAGGTGGATGAGATCAATCTTTTCATAACAAACTGTAACGAAATGGTGACAGTTTTAACAAAGACATAAAAAACATATTTGTTATAAACACAGGGTTTCCACCAGTGTTTTATAAGCCTGGCGGGCCACCAGGCTTTACTTGTGCCCCCACCAGACTAAACACTGGCAAAAAGTCTTCTTAAAATGTTTGCATTTTTTTAAGGCTTTATAGTGGGTGTTCAGATATTAATCTTCCATTCTTTCAATAACACATAGTTATCAAGTGCTATTTTCAAATTTCCTGTCAACCTTAAACATCTTTTAACTCAAAAACACGACGGGCCAGTGGATGAATGACTGCCCTGGTGCCCAACCACCAGGGTTAGCAAGTTTTCTGGGTTAAACCTTGTAAACAGTACATGCTGCACCTTTAAATTCTCGACTCAAAAAGTGAAACACAAACACTTTCAGTGTGAAGAGACTAAATACCTTTAGATGCTTTTGGAATTGCTGGATGATCTTCTGCAATGTGGCTGACTGCAGGACTTCAAACTCCTGAGCGATGAGGGACAGCGCCAGGACTGATGGCTGTAAAAAAAAACAAAAAAAAAAAACATTTCAGAGATTCAAAGCAAAAACTGCTATTCTGACAAATTGCCACCTGAGAGTAATCCTTACTTTTGCTTTAGAGAAAACAAGACGGCATAAGCAGGCTTTTAGCTGCGCTTCCAGCTTCCCAATGCTTGGGATCTCCTCCCTTAAAATATAAAGGGAACCCCACTGTGATCCGCTGGTTACAGACCTCATGAAGAAGAATCTGTTTAACCGGCTCCATGGAAACTGGAGCCATCACAGAAAAAACCCCAACAACAAGCAGGAAGAGAAGAGCGTTTACCTTTCAGCAAACAGGGAGCCGACAGCGGAGTGGTAGAGGTGCAGGAAGGTCAGGGCCGTCACCACGTCGGGATCCATGCTGAGTTTCTCTGAGATGATTTTCTCCATGCGGTTGAGGTCGGACACGGTGAACCTGCTTTGGCTGATGCGGATGAGTTCATGGGTGGGTGAGACGTTGCTCTCCTCCTCGACCATTTTGGCAGCGATGTGCAGACAACACACCCCAATGCAGGGCACATGTTTGGGCTGCACCTGTCACAACGGCAGAGATGCATCCGGATCAGCATCCAATGGTCTGTGCTTCATTTATTCATGATTAACTCAAAGGGGTTAGAGATGATCAACTTTTTTCTCTTTCAGTACTAATACGACACAGAAAAACAGTTCTGAATTGACTTTAAATATTTCTTTTTTTAAACACAGACATAAATATACTGAAGTATAAATTTATTTGATAACTCTACACTAGCATACAACACTTAAATACACCAATAGCTTGGCCAGAAATGTAAAAACAACACAAATTTAGTTTGTTCAGTTATAGGAGTATAAAGGCCAATTTAAAATAAATAAGAAACTGAAACTGACAGAAACAATAGATTGACTACCTTCATCAAACATGCAAAATATAAACTGCAACAAACTTTCTTTCAAATGGTTCAGAAAGTCCAGTTAGGAATTCTAAATATTGTGTAAAATAAATAATACACCATGATGCCGCTTAGAGAAAAAATGGTATTTTGGCCATTAAATGCTTGATCAGTGCACAATATCATGTTTTCCTAACATTGTGCAGCCCTGATGTCAACAACTTCATATGATCTTTGCTTTAACATGTCGGTAGAGCACTACATGTCCAAAGGTCTTTGGAACAACTGACTCATGTCAGAGGAACAGAGAGTTCGTACCGGCTCATAGAATGAATGCAAGATTTGCATCATGAAGTTCTTTGGAAATGTACTTTAAAAAAGATAAATGTATGAAAAATCTGAAGATTTCCAACTTGCACTAAAACATAAGTGGAAAGTAGATATTAAGATTTTGAATTTAAAAACATAAGTGTTAAACTTGAAATTCTTACCTTCATGATGGTGAGAAATCTATCAAGCAAATTGACAGCTTGCACAAAGGTTTGAGTCCTGTAGCCAAAGAAACTGGTCAGGCTCCGCAGCTCTTCCACTTTGCTGTCTCTGCATTTTGCAGACACTCCGCTGTGAATCTAATAAGAAGGATTGTTATCCATTTGGAGGAAATCTGTGGTAACAGCATTTATCATGTCTTCACTAATTAAGTGTGAAAGTCCGAAAAAGTAGGTCACCTCCGGGGATGTAGACTCTATCAGGGCGAGGCCTGCTTCCCTGGGGAGAAAGTTGTACTCTTGCACAGCATGACTTCAGCTCATTCAAGAGCAGACTGTCAATGCCCTGAAGGTCTCTCATCCTGCACAAGAGCATATTTAAAAATCCAATTAACATTAAAGTCCAAAAAGACCCCTAGAGCAGGGATTCCTCAAAGGGCCGAAGAGAACAGCGTATTTAAAAGTTGTCGCCCAAACCACACCTACTGGGTGTCAGATGTCTGAACTGTAAGTTCTTAGAACAGAAAAAAAAAATGTCCTGATTGTTACGTTGTGATAAACAAAACAACAGCATTGATATATTAAAGAATGGAGAAATAATAAAATAGTTGCATGAAAGTTAATGTAGTTCAATGTCTATGAGAAAGTGGGTCAGAGAAAATCCTACAAAGGGAAACACTGTACGACAAATGCAGGCAATAATAAATGATATGCTTGTGTTAGCTAATTGTCAATCGTAGATAATAGTTTTAGGTAAGTAGCAATCAGTTAAAAATAAAAACAGAAATGAAATAAACTCGTAAGCGTTAGCTTTTGTAGCATACAGCTAGCTTAAATATATATAAAAACCATAATTTTACCTCGTCCAGAAGTGCCGACATGCAGGATAGCAGCTCTGCCACTGAACTGTAACCTTCACCTTCTCATTGTTCCATCTTCATCCCTGCGATTAATTAAAAATGTCATAAAATCCTCAGGATGCTCGGCCCGAGTCCAAGAGCGACACCCTAAATAAACAAGTTAGCACTAATCTGCTTGTGGACTACGTTAACCATCATGCAACCCTGAAACTGAAACGTCACGACGCCTGGATTTGCTGCTATGACGAGCGTTTTCAAAGTGTCGGTGGCGCTAATGTCAACATCTTCCAGTTTCCTGTCTCAGAAAGTGAACTATATTTTATTGGTTTAGCTCCTATTAATATTATAGAAACCATATGCAGGATTTGACTTTATTCGAGGCAGTTTCCGTAAATATGCTACGACATCTTTACGAGGTAATTTTGAACGCGTGCTAACAGTTAGCCAACTTAGCTTCCGACGCTGTTTCCATGGAGATGGATCTTAACGACTTGTTGGCTGTTCTCTTAGCCTGATTTTTTTTCTATTATTTTTGTATTTGTTTAACTATTAATGTCTAATTCAAAACCTCCTGGGCCTCAGAAGCCTCATGTTGGTACTGATTCGTACTTTTTAACTTTTGGTGATTCTCCTGTGGCTAACGATGCAGCAGACAGAGGTAAGCTAACTAAAGTTTTTTATTTATTTATTTATTTATTTATTTATTTATTTATTTATTTATTTATTTATTTATTTATTTATTTATTTATTTATTTTTGCCTTTGTGTCTATAGTATGATTTTGTTGTTAATTTGTTCCTTACTTCACAGTAACCCAAAGCGCTTCCCTTAGTCTGAGATTTAATCGGACTCTAGATGAACTGAGGTAATGCTGCTGAAAACTTATTTACGTTTGAATATTGCTTCGGCTTTTTGTCAAATCGTTTGAATATTGCTTCGGCTTTTTGTCAAATCAAACCTCAGATAAGTGGAAAACATCATAGATGAATGAAAATTTTTAGTGGATATTACAAATGTTTTGGTTGAGTTGGTACACAACTACGACAGATTGTTTAATATTCTAAATCTTTACTGTTTGATATGATTTTATTGACTTGAATGTATTTTTTAATTAAAATTTGTGGAAAGTGAGTATTTTTTCCAAAGAATAAATGTCTGCAGAAACATATTTTAAACTGCAGATTATAGATGACACGTGTGTGAATTTTCTGAGCAGTGAAGAACTCAACAGGCAGACTATGGAAATACAAGACATACGAGAGGAGATTCAAAATGCACCCAGCGGAGCTTTGAGGAGGTTTGGATCCCCTTACAGAAACAGATCGCCCGAACGAAGCTGCCACAAAAGTAAGTTTTAATGCCCGTTTTTTTAACATTACAGGGCTTTTAAACATGAAGCACACCCCTTGAACTCTTCCTCATTTTGTGATTTTACAACCACAAACTTCAATGGCTGTTTTTTTAAAAAGGGGTTCGTACCTTCGTTTTCAGGATGCTGTTTATTCACTATTGTTTTCTTACAAAACTGTGTTCATGCATACATTAAATGGCACATAGCTTGATTATTTCATAGTTATGTGATTTCCAAAAGCAATTGATTGCAGTGGATTTAATTTACAGCTATCAGGATAAATTGGGCTATAATTGACACACTTTTTAAGGTTATTTGTTAAACACTTTGGAAAATCATGTGTCATTTTTTTCCGCTTCACAATGATTTACTGTAGGCCTGAAACGATTAATCCAATTAAATGTGATGAATCGAGTAATTATTGAAATAGTCATCAACTGATTTAGGAATATATTAATTGTTAACTGGAGTATACAGACTCAAAAAAGGCCATTTGCTGAAAGAACACGACAGTACAAAAAATATATACATTTTGCAATTAAGATAAAAAAATGTAAATCTGAACTCAAGTGGCATAGTTTTAGCTTCACCTGTTTTAGTTTTAGCTTAACAAACAAATCTCCTATTAAGCACCTTTTGCTGTCCAGTTATTAATCAGTTAATCAAACAGCAATCAACAGATTAGTCCTGTTTTGATGCTAAGTCAAGCAGAATGGGCTGAGATTTTTACGCTGTTAGAAGTATTTTATTTTTCGTTGCAGATGCATCCTTTTTCTACAAATTATTGAGTGTACACTAAATGAATGCTGTGTTACTGTGTTTATTTTCCTATTTAAATATGGAATTGAACTGTTTATTTGCATTTTTATGAATTTTTAATATTGTATAAAATAGACTTTGTCTTTAAAATCCTGTTTGAAATAAGTAAATCAAATTTATTAAATCTGATTAATCCATCAAAACATTCGTTGGGTTAATCGATACCTAAAATAATCATTGGTTGCAGCCCTAATTTGCTGCTCTGTGTGGCTCTACTACACATCTTGTGAATAAGACAGGCAGAAGTTTGTGGTGGTAACATGATGAAATGTGATGAAGTTCACATTTAAGGAAACGTACCAGAAAAATCCTGTTCATTTAGCTCCAATTGAAAAGTGAATTGTATTATGTGTTGTCATCCAGCACTCATGGCACATTTTTGCCAAAGACTTTTGGAATAAAAATGCTCGCAAAGAAGAACAGATAAATATTCAGCCTGTTTAAAGTGTTTCTTTTCTGCTCTCTGCAACGATTACAATGCTGCTGCCCACAATATGTTTTAAACTAAATTTTCACTGGTGGCAGATGACTCAGCTGAAGAATCTGCTGGTTTTTCAGCCCACATTGAGACGCTGACTCAGGCTATTGTCGACTGTATGGATACTTTAAAACAGGACGAGGTGCAGCGAGACCGAGGCTCAAGTGAAATGGATGCGTTGGAAAATGCAGCAGAACAGCTGTCTCATTTACAGCTAAATAAGGTTTATATGTTCATTCCAGCCATTGATTCCCTGTGCTATTATATTGATTGATCTCAATTTGGTGCTTTGTCTTCTCAAATAAAGGCACACACTGAGGAAGAGGAGACATTTAGTCCCCAAAGAGCCATCATGCACCTGAAGTCTAAACTGCATGAAGCTCAGATGGAGAACGACGCCCTGACTGACCTTAGGTGAACATACATTTAATTCATTCCTGTACAGAAGGTGCTATAGCTTACTTTGACCCACAGATCTTCTTACTGTTAGGTTAAAGGACTCAAGGAAACAGGTCAGTCAGATGGCGAAGATGCTGCACTTGTTGGAAGAACTTCAGAAAGTCAAAATGTCGAAGGTCTGGAAGCTTCCAGAGACGGAAGAAGAGGCGTTTGCTCTTCAAAGAGAAGTAGAATCACTGGCAAAGTGTGTAAGGAGGGTTTACCACATTCTTTATGAAAAGCAGTTTGGGGACAACTCAGCCGGTAATAAGACTGTGAAGCATCAAGAGCCACAATCTGGATATGAAAATGTCCACAAGGAGACAGATAAACAACACTGGACATATTTTAGAGTAAGTATTAAAACTCAGCTAAGGATTTCATTCAGTACCTTTAAGCTCCTGATGTTCATGATGTTTCTTTTCTTCCACACCAGTCAAAAGACCAACAGAGGAACAGCGAATATGAAGGACTAAATAACCAAGAAAGGTAAACGATCTGCTGCAATGTCCTTTTAAATAGCTTATTAACTTTATAAATGTTTCAGTTAAATTACTTATTACTATACAGTACTTACTACTTTAGAACAATATTTAGCTTTATTCTTTTAATAGAGAAACTCTCGTTAGTTTACTTAGTGACCCAGAACAAGAATCAAACACGGATAACCAACATTTGGCTTTATGCAAATCTAGAACTCAGCCCAGAACATCTGGAACCAACATCTAGTTTTTATACTTAACCAACGTTTAATTTTATACCTCACTAATCCAGAACAAGCCTAAGATGTAAAGAAACCCCTATTAGTTTCTAAATTATGGACGACATATTCTTATTCTTATCAAACATGTAGAACCAATATTTAGTTTTGTACTTTTTTGTCTTTCTTTTGGTTTTGTTATTTTGGTTGTATTTCCTTCTAACTCATGTAAAGCACTTTGAACTGCCTTGCTTCTGAAAATGTGCTAAATAATGTGAAATGCTCCAGCATTCACATTATGCATTATTCAAGATGCATTACGCAGCTTCAAGCGTAATGCATCTTGAAGCTGCATTACGCTTCAAGATGCATATACCTTCTTGTTAAAATAGGAAATAAAACCGACATTCAGTCAGAGTTAAACACAAACAAGAAGATAATACAAACAATTAGTAGATAACTGGAAAGGATGAACTTACAACAGCATACTTGGCTTGTTGCTAACTACTGCTGTCAAAACCTGTTAAGCTGAAACAAATAATGTTTTGTTTCGGTTGTGAAACTGTCTCTGCATTTCATTGCCCCAGGATGGAAAACCTTATTGCAAGTCTCGACCAGGAGGTGGCGATGTTCACTGACAAATCCAAACACCGCTTATGCAACAAGTTGAGGCTGCTAAAGTAAATATGTTGAATCTCTTTCTGAAAATGTTGAATGTGTGTCTCATGCTGAGTTAATCAGGACATTCTAGACCAATATTTCACCCGGTCACTGAAGCAGTCTGTCTGTGTAATAACAATAAGAATAATAATTTAATTTGTACCCCATTTGTTAATTTGTAGGAACCTGGCTGAAAGTCAGACCTCAGTGCAGCTCTGTCAGATCAGTGAACTGGAGTTAACCGTCTCCAGCTACAGAGACAAGGTAAAGAATCAAATCATGATGTTATTATCTACAATGATAGCACTAATTACATTGTTTTATACAGTTAAAGTTTGATTAACCTGACAGGAAGCAACCCAACATCACAGTCAACATGTGAAAATGCTCCCTATGCAGAAATGAGTCTCTTTATCTCGGGTTTGTGATTTCTGCTTGTGTCGTTGTAGGTTAGTTACCTGGAGAAGAAGATGCTGGAGACCGAGACCGAACTGTTTGCCACCCATAAAGAGAGAGACCAATCGCTACAGCAGGTCAAAGAGCTGCAGTCACAACTTCAACTACTTAAAGTACGAGAATAAACCCTACTTACGTCGCCTCAGTCCTGTCATGCTGTGTTATTAAAAATCTACATTCAGGCTGATGTTTCAGTAGATTAAGGAAAAGCAGTCTGAGTGACTAAAGCAGCAGATTACTACATGATGTAACGCTCTCCGAAACATTCCTAAACAGTTACAAATTATTCCCTGCTCATTGTTGTAGACGTCCATCCATGTCAGAGGTGTTATAAGGGAAGAAAGATTCATATATTTGCATCAGTAAATTTGAATTATCTTTTCTTCCCAGTCAGTAGTTTATTTTAATCTCTATCATTCATGTTGGACCACTTTATAAATATCTTCCATTAATTCATATTGATGTTTTACACAGTATTTAAAACCTGTTGGTTCCGATGACTTTGTATTTTCTCTTTAGATGATACCTTTCCGTTGTCTTTTTGTGTCTCTTTCCTTGACAAAAGAATGGAAAGAGCTATACCTGCTACTTACTGCTGCTTTATTACTTTTTCTGTAACATAGAAAGTACTCCCAGACCTGGCCTCTGTTTTCCTGTATTGGGTCAGTAGGACAGATGGATGTTCACATTACCTGCACTTCCATTTACCATATAATTGCTCAAACTGGAATTATGAAAATAAATTAGCTTAATGGAAATGGAAACACACCAATTTTAGAAAAACTCACGTGTTTCAATAAATAAAAGTAAGATGAGATGGTTTTCCAGCTGTATGGAAGTTGGTGTATTTCGTAAACCTGCAATGGAAACACTTTTTTCAGATCACACCAATCATGTGGTCAACAACCAGATGTTACTGCTGGGGGAAAAGACAAAGAAGATGACAGGAAGTAGTAAGAGGAGGATGGCGCCCCATGTTTTTAATGCCCAAATTGTGTTTTTTCAACATTAGAGGAATATTGACAAAGTTTTGCGTATATTTGTCATGTAAATGCAGCCGAGCCGGGTTCTACTAGACGTTTCTGCTTGTCAGAAATGGAGTTTTCTTTTCTGTTGTCACCACATGGATCATAAATACAACCTATTCCTGGACAGTGACTCAAAATAATTGGGTGGGTTATTTCCCTTAGATAGAAAACTTTTTTTGCAATTAGCATAATAAACTAAAATTGACTGTTTTTTCTCTTTCTGCAGGTGTAGAGGCAGACTTCTAGGATGTTGATTGCGTTCTCTCGAACCTTCTATCTGTCCTCTTCTTCTGCCTCCTAATTTCCCTTTAAACCTTTACCCATCTTTTAAAATAAACCCAAAGGAATTTCTAATAAAGTTATATATATATCAAGCAGAGCATTGTGGCAAAAGCTGTAATGCTTAAAATGCAGATAATTAGATGTAGGAGAACGTCTTCACTGTTTGTGTGAAAATGCCAGAGCTTTAAAGCTTCTGTGATAATTTAGAGATGTTTGCTCTGCTGAAAGTGGCCACAAAGTGAATCCAGTTGATAGATTTAAATAATTAAATACTGCAAATTTAGCCCCATTACAATATATCAACTTATTTCTGGGCCACTTCATTGATCAGCTGCTTCCACATCTATTTTTAGACTCTCCCAGAAAATGTTTCAATCCCTTTCTTTAGTTGTCCTCTTCTCCTCCTCTTGTGTGATTCAGTCTTTTTCTTGTTTTCCATTGATGTGGCTTTTTTCCTTTGAATATCTGCATGTGGAGTCGCTGAGAAGTGAAATAAAACTATAAAGCACCAAATACGAACTAATGAAATGTGATGCTGTTAATTGTAAATAACTGTATTTCTGTCAAAGTGTCATGACAAGTAGAAGTAGATTTTAAATAATTTCCCATTTCCGCCTTAAAACTATTCCTCAGATGGCACCAAAACAAATCTGAATCCACTAACGAATGTTATTTTCTTCTGTTGGGCTGGTGAGAAAATGCCACTTGATTTTTAAGAAGTTTGTATAAATCAGCTGAAAGGTAGTGGTGAGCATTTATTGTGAAAAATGTTTTATAATAACAATTTTTATTTATTGTTGTCTTGAAGAATTTAATTTAAAGATGCTGGAAAGAAAAATAACTGACAGTACTATTGACAATTTTACTTTACTGTTTTCTCCACTGTTTGTTCCACGAGAGCATCGATTAAAATCAGTAAAATTTAAAATATAATTGAATGGAGTTACTGTGTGCAGAATGTTTTTCAAGAGCATGTTTGTATTTGTGAGGCTACGAATGCTGCACCATTCAAAAACAACCATGAAATTATTCAAAAAAGAAGTAATAAATAGATTTTTTAATCCAATTTTTTTTAATTGTTATTGCAATAGTACCACAAAATATTATATCAAACTTACTAAAAGGTCCCTAAACACATTTTGAACATTTTTCCATAAATTGTTTTTGTTATGTACACTGCTTTTATGAAAGAAAGCCATAAGAAGTCCCATTTATGTCGCTACAATCCATGTACAAGAAGCAGCTAAAATAAGGAAGGAATTTCTCTGGTAAGATGAGACCTAAGCTAAACTTTTTTGGCCTGTTTGCAAAATAGTATAAGTTATTGTGAAGATCCTCCTTATTCAATCTGAGTTTGTGATTATTTTGTTAAAAAGAATTTGCAAAATGGCACACACTAAATCAGCCAAAGCTTTCCAGGTGTAATAGTGATTCGACAAAGAATTTATTCTTGAAGGCTGAATATAAATGCATGCCACACTTTTCAGATTGTCAATTTTAATAAACATATAAAGCTATGTAATTCTGTCCTTCCATTAAAAGATTTTGCACTAGTTTTTGTTGGTCTGACATGAAGACGCATTGCAGTCACTATAAATTAACAAAATGTAAAAAGTTCAAGGCATATGATTCATTGCAGCTCTTATTAAAAAATGATGAAAGTATAAGACAGGCCTGTCGCAATAAGCAATAAATTAATTAATTGCAAGATCAATTAAAATTAGCCCAATATTTTTCATTTGCATGATTTATAATTTTTCTTTTTTCTCTTTCTAAAAAAACTGGAAGTAAAAAGTCTTCATTTTGTTTACCAACTTCATAATTCATTTTATGTGTTGTTTTGTTTATTTATTTTGTATATTTAAAATGTCTTCCAGTTAAAATGTTCAGTAGATTTTAAAGTTTAGGGATCTTTGAGAATGTAAATGGTAATGTAATTACATTACCATTATTTTACTTGAAAATGGTCTCAAAACAACAATATTATCTCGATAACTTCTGGGACAATTTAACGCCCAGCAAAATTTGTTATTGTGCCAGGTCTAGGATAAGTTTAAAACACGCTTAAATATGTAAGAATCTGTTTTATTTTCCCATTTAAATGTCATCACACCTCTGTTTTGTCTTCTTTCACTCAGTCTGTTTGTGAGAAGCAGCAGCTTGAATTCAGGGAAGATATGAAGACTCTGAGAGGACAGCTGGAGTCGACCAGGAAGCAGCTTTTCAGAGCCGGAGAGGAGAAATCCTGCCTGCAGATGCTTACAGAGCAAAGGTCACAGGAGGTAAGAAAACTTCAGGAACTTCTGCAGGAAAAAGACAAAGAATGTTAGATAAAGGAACAACAAAACCAGCAGGTTCCCAGACTAAATAACGATTAGCAGGTCATCTATTATTCCTTATGTGAATCAATTGATACCTTACCTGCCATTCTGTCCAAGTTTACTCTCAGCATCTTGTAACTGTTCAGTGCCAGATTCTGCAGGCTGAATTAGCCCAACAAAAGTCTGAGGTGGTGCGTTTGGACCGTGAGAGGCGTGAGCTGCAGAACTCCCTGACCGACCAGAACCAGCACCTTCATCAGGAAACTCTGGACAAACAGCAAGCTGTGAAGCAGATGGAGCTGCAGCGCATGCAGCTTTTCAATCTCAACAGTAGGTAGAGTTTGTATCGTCACAGACGGACTGCTGCTGTTGATTCTGTATCATTTATGTTGTTTTCACTAAATATTAAGATAAAACTTTACTAATTTGAGGTAAAATTGACACAATATGGTGAAAAAGTATTTTCCTCTTGCAGATTTCTTCTGATATAGCTTTTTTAAAATCACAATTTTAAAAATCCACCACAGAGGCTTACGATTATAAAATGTCTTTAGGTTTACTCTGGACTCTTAGAGATTAACACATTTCAATGTGCATACGTTTTTATTTTATTGACAAATTTTTATTTAATTCATACTTAAAATACTAAATAATTTCTTACTTAAACTATATCACTTATGGTTTAAGTTACATTTGTATTTGCTAATATTTGTCAACAGATAAGCAATTTCTCCTTGGCGATCAATCTAGAATATTCTGATTCTGATTCTAAATGTTTCCAATCATCAGAGTAAATACAAAATGCTGTTTTGAAATTTTAGTTATTTTACTGGAGGAAAAAATAAACAAAAAAGGAACTGTTTTCCTTCAACTAATTTCTCGTTATTTGAAGGGCCATTTTGCTCACAGTGACATCATAATCTATTTTATTTATGGTTTCTGTTGTCTGTTTTTTATTTATTGCTTTTGATAGTTGTGTTTTATTTTGGATATTTAAAATATCTTCCAGTTCAAGTGTAAAGTGTTCTTTATAAAATTAAAGAGAGAGTGAACTTGCATTATCATGGTACTATCAATATATTACCTGAAAATAATCTCAAGTCATTTATCGTGACAGGATTAGTTATAGTTGCAGCTTGTATTATATCTCACACAGCTTCTCCTAGAAAGATCAGCTCTTGTATCAGATCAGATCATCTTTCTGTCCAGCTGTGTAAACCAAACGCAGAACTGTCTTTGGTATGTTTCCAAAGCCAACCAAGCCCTTCCATTGTTGCATTTGTTTGGTTATAAGCGATTGCTCGCTCTTTGGACGTTTCACGTGTTTTTGTGGGCGCGATTTCAGAGCAGCTGGAGAACCTGCAGCGGCTCCACAGCTGTAAGAACGAGGAGCACGAAGGCGTGGTGCTGCAGCTCCAGAGCCAGCTGGGCAGCGCCCATGATGAGCTCCATAAGATCCGACGCAGCCTGAGGACCCTGAAAGCAGCCGACGGGCATGGTTTGTTATACCTTCATTTGAAACTAAAGGAAAAGACATGGCACAATAATAACAATAATAATAAGCAAAAGTCTCAATCTATCACATGATAAATTAAATAGAATTAGATCATTTTCATTGGCATGATTGTTTGTTTTTCTTTTTTTCTGCCAAAAACTGGATGTAAAAACTCTTCAGTCTGGTGCTTTGGTCTCAATGAGCCCCTTTTTAATTTGGACTCATTTTACATGTTGTTTCGGGTGTTTTGTTTATTTATTTTGTACATTTAAAATGTTTTCCAGTTCCAGTATTAGATGTTCATTAGAAATTAAAGGTTATCTTCTATCTTTAATGGCATAACAATTAAATTATTTGCATTATTATGCCATCACCTTTGTATTACTTGAAAATGGTCTCAAAACGACAATAATATATTTTATTGCGATAACTTCTGGGACAATTTATCATCCAGCAGTATTTGTTATTGTGACAGGCCTGCACTTGATGTTTCCTCATAAAATAAAGAACACAGATAAATAGGACTGAAACGACTAATCGGATTAATTGTGATTAATCGATTATTGAAATGATTGTTAACTAATTTAGTCATTGATTAATTGTTAACTGGAATACACAGTCAGAGCAGTCATTAAGCTAGAACTATAAACGTGTATATGTTTTGCATTAAGATGAATTAAAAACAAGAATTTGTAAATTTATTCCACCCAGAACTCAGTTGGCTTTGTTTCAGCTTCACCCAGGTCAAATTCTGTGAAAAAAATCATCTGCTAATAATCATTTGCAATCCAATTATTAATCAGTTTATTGAAAAAAATGTAGTTTTACAGATCAGCCTGTATTGATGTTAAGTAAAGCAGAAAGAGCTGAACTTTTCATATTTTGATATAAGAAGTGTTTTTATGCTGCTTTGCTACAAGTGATCAAGCGTACACCAAAGAAATACTATGTTGTTTAATTTTAGGCAATACATTTTTATTTTCTTGTTTATTTGCTTTTTTATGTGTTTGTAAAAAGAAGCTTTAGGTGAAAAATCTGCAGAATGTGCCAATTATTTTATCGGGTTAAACGATTAATCGTCAGAATACTCAATAGATTAATTGATGACTGAAATAATTGTTGGTTTCAGCTCTGACTGTGTTTCTTTTAGTAAAATCCTGGTCATTAGGACTAATGCATGTGCGGCTCTCCCAGGCCTGCAGGTGGCTTTGGACATGCAGAAGGAGATCACCGCCAAGAGAGAGAAGATTGACGCCATGCAGAGCAGAATCCAACATTTGGAGGAGAAAGTGGAGAAACTGCAGCAGGTTAAAACTTTTCCAACACTTTTCATACACTGGCAGACCAAGTGCTGCAGTTCTCACCTGTAGAGAAACACCTGCAGAGTTCCTGCTGAAGACATCTGAGAAATAAGAATAATAACAGAAAATGTTTTACTATGATGTCATGCAGGCCCGTTAATTTATAATCATTTGATACAAAGAAAAAACGTCTGGAAAAATCTGTATAGTCCATCCATCCATCCATCCATCCATCCATCCATCCATCCATCCATCCATCCATCCATCCATCCATCCATCCATTAATCCATCCATCCATCCATCCATCCATCCATCCATCCATCCATCCATCCATCCATCCATCCATCCATCCATCCATCCATTAATCCATCCATCCATTAATCCATCCATCCATCCATCCATCAGGTAAATTTGTAGTAAATTCATATTGAACTTTTGTATCAATATTGTAAAATGAGCTGATAGTTCTTGATATTTGAGTCTAGAAATATTAGGAGGAATGTGTGGCCTCTCTGTTTTAGGTAACATTTGCTCTATCGCTGTTTTTTATTTTGTTTTTTCTGTTTTCAGGAGAAGCGTCGCCTGAACCTGGAGGCGCACCATCAGCTTCAGGACCTCACCTTCGCCAGGGAGGAAAAGAGGCAGCTTGGCAGTGAACTGAAGGCCCTTCGCTCCAAAGACCATCAGCTGCGGGAGCGGATCGTTGAGCTGGAGGGAATCCTTCACAAGGTGAAACACGAAACTAAACCTGACCCAAGACAGACATTTACTCTGAGATTTTCTTCTTTTCTTAGTGTCGTTCTTGGTCTCAACATAGTTTTTCTTAATTTTTTCTTATATGTTCTTAAAGATGTGTGAAAGTTTGGCGAACTGTCAGGATTTCCTCCAGCTGAGAGAGCAGGAACATTTTCGCTTGAAACTCCAACATGCTCTGAACTTGAAGGTAATTTACCCTCAACCAGAACACCAGTTTTTTTTCTTTAAAGAATGAATCTTCTCAGTTTATTTATCTTCAGTTATTACTGAAACTAGCCTTCAGATCCAAAATCTGGGTGTAGTAACCTGAACCTTCAGAGCCACATAAAGACAGTTTCAAAGTCGGCCTTCTGTCACCTGAAGAACATCTCCAGGATTAGAGGACTAATGTCTCAGCAAGATCTAGAGAAACTCATCCATGAGTTTGTCTTTCGTTGCATTGATTACTGCAACAGTGTCCTTACAGGTCTGACTTAAAAAATCAATCCTGCAGCTGCAGCTGATCCAGAACGCTGCTGCTGGAGTTCTGACTAAAACCAGGAAAACAGAGGACATCACCCAGTTCTACAGTCCCTACACTGAGAGAACAGACTTTAAAATACTGGTTTATAAATCACTGAACGGCTTAGCACCACAACACATTAAACATCTGCTGTTGTTGTATCAACCTTCCAGACCTCTCAGGTATTCTGGTTCTGGTCTGCAGAATGTAGAACCAGAAACAAACACAGAGAAGCAGCATTCAGTTTCTATGCACCACAAATCTGGAACAAACTTTCAGAAAACTGCAAAACCACTGAAACACTGAGTTCCTTTAAATCAGAAACTCGGTGTAGTGTTGCCTCTAACACTACGCTGGAGCATCGATCAGCATGTTTGATGTACTGTTGCTTGATGACGATATTTGACAAAATGTAACGTTTATTGCTTGTTTTAATTGATCCTGTATGTTGGTTTTGTGATGAAAGGACTCTGACTTGCTTTTTTACTGAAATGTTCTAAACAAATAAACTTGATTGGTTAATAAAACAGTTGGTGGAGGCCAGACTCCCAGAAAACCCAGTCAACTTTTAAACTGAGCCAACCACAGCACAGTTTGGTTGTAGAAAACTGAAATCTGATCAAGTGTGAGAATGTTTCTAAAAACCTTCCATCATCATTTTATGCTCATTTTAAATTTAATGTTGAAGATTTTTTCGCATGTCTTCATTCAAAACCTCTTTTGTTCCTGTAGGAACTCCAGGTTGGGAGTCTGTGCACATGTTCGGCTCCATCTGATCTGAACTGCAGGACCCGGTCTGTACAGTCCGCGCCACCCTCCCCCCGGCTCTCCTTCAACACCCAGATCAAGGTACGGTCAGAAACCTCCCCACATCGCTTTGCCTTTTTGTCTGTCCCTGTGGTCCTAGCACGTCGAGCGCACGGATTAATCGTTTTTATCTGGCAGCAAAGGCCCCCGCTCAGCACATCTGCTTCATCTTTAAATCAGAAACACTCCAAACACACATTCCTGCTCCATGAGGGGAAATCAGATGGTAACTTCTACACAGCTTTATCTTAAAGCAAACTATTTTTTCATTTCAAACCATGTCAAGGTCATGAATGTTCTCAAAGGGCCGGTTGTACCAGAATGTGTTGATAAAGCCCTTTAACAAAAATATTAATAAATAGGTCTGTCTGAGTTTATTAAGTACCTCTTAGAATTAAATAATATTGAGCATCTTTTCACATTGTTTTTATTTTGGGGATATTTTTCATTCAGAATCGGTGATTTTTGTAGAGCTATTTTAGAAATATTTGCAAGATATTTGCTTAGGACTGGACAATAAATCAGTAACAATATATATCGCAATATACACAAGATAAATATTAGCAGATAATACGTATGATAGAATATTCAATATTTAATAAATAGAATATTCACTGAACTCTGATGCTGAGTCGCTAAGCATTCTGGGAGATGTAGGCAGAGGAAAGGCTTTAGCTGCTCAACCTTTCACTGCAAGCTAAAAAAAGGTTGGTGGAATCAACTAACTGACTCTCTCTTTGGTTACCTAGCAACAGCTAGGGTTACTTGTGGTTACCTAGCAACAACCTGTTGAGTAACTGGCGCAGCAGCAGTTTAAGGTTTCACCACCGTGCCTCATATAGACTTAAAATAATAAACAACAGTGTTGAGTCGAAACTGGATAAAACAGGAAAGGCCTCATCACCAGTTTGGCAGTATTTCAAATATTTAAAACAAAAAACTAATCAATAATTATCAATGTCTGATATGAAACACTTATATCGTGATATGTTTTTCAGCCATATTGTCCTGTATTTATGAGTGACGGTAAATGTGAGTTTTAGTTTCTCTCCTTATCGATCACAGATGCTAATTTGACATGAAGTAAAACTGAGGCAGCAGTGGAGTAGAATTAGGAAATACTGCCACCTGCAGTTGGGAGTTAGCATTACTTAAACCCAATGTTTTCCTTAACACTTTTTGATGAAAATTTGCTATAAACTCACAATTATACTTTAGTGTGAAAAAGTGTCTGTTGATTTTGTGTCAATTTCTGCAAAACATTGAAGGGACTGATGTTATTTAGCAGTATACAGATAAAAACTGATTTAATTGATAAAATAATATTCAAGCACACAACTGTTATCTTCCAGATTGAATTAACGTTACTAACTGGCTTCCAGATGCTATGGCGGGCCGGATTTGGCCCCCGACCTTTGAGTTTAACACATCCGTAGGCCTGTCATGACAACAAATTTTCCTGGAAGATAAATTGTACCAGTAATTATTGCGAATTGGCAATAAATAATAATATTGTCATTTTGAAACCGTTTTCAAGTGATTTTGATAATGTTATAATAATGCCAGTTTTCCATAGTTACCAAAAACTAATTAACGTCAATTTTGTAAAGAACGCTTAACTTCTGGAAGATATTCAAAATATCCAAAATAAAACACAACAACCAAAAACAATGAATAAAACAGAAATAAAAACCACTTAAAACCGAAACCATAAATAAATTGGATTATCTCTGAAAATGAAATTTCCCTTCCAGAAATATGAATCATCGGAAATTACTGAACTCATATTAATTCATCATGCATTTAATTGATAAATTGCTTATTGTGACAGGCTTACACATGACCTGGATCGCTGTGTTTTTTTATTAAAACCTGATCAAATGTAATTTTATAAGACTTATAAGTCCTATAAGTTTGTTATTACTGTAGCTTTATTTACGTCCTCCTTTTCTCTGGATGCTGAATGCAGGAGAGTTCTAAGTGTGAGCGCAGAGCTCTAGTCAAAGAGAAGCAAGCAGACGACAGACCACACAGCTCTAAGTACGCCGCCAGCAGGAGAATGTCTGCGCCGGAGAGGCCGCACGCTGCCGCCGCTTCGTACGTCTGTCTCCGTTCTCACACTCTGCCAAGATTAGCTTCTTCTGTATCGCAGCCCAGGTCACATTTAAACACCATGTGATGCTGCTGATTGTGCAAGAAGTCAGTGGAATGCAGGAGGAGCTGGTGTGGATCCATATGACTGGGTTCACTCACTGGTTTCGTATGCTACTGATAATCTGTTGGCTTCGTTATTCTGGAAAATATTTGCTTGATTTTTTTTTATCATGAGGTTTCTGCTTTCAGCTGAAGTAAACAAACATTCATGCAGTAAATCTACAGTCATATTCAGTAAATTAGAATATTATAAAAAAGTCCAAAAGTGCATCAACTCAAGCCACAATAAGTCCAACCTAAGTTTGTGATCCAATCTACACAGTTATACACAGAAAACCTCCTAACCAATGGTTCACTGCTCGTTCCATTCGCAGATTATTTCTCTTATAACTTGGGAAAAATGTCTTGTTATAAGTTAAATGATCTACCAATGTAAGAATCACACTTTCATCAGTATTAAGGAATTATTGACCTAAACCAAGCTGCTATATCTTGCTGAAAAGTAACTTGTTTTTTCTTTTTTCAAGTATCCTAAGATATCTGCACTAGAAACTAGACAAAAATTACTCAGCAAGATTTTGTTTTTGCTTTTTTTTTTTTTGAAGCGTTTTTATTTTTTTGACGAAGTCACTTCTTCAGACATCACCGTTCATCCGCCGTCGTTGGTGGCTATGCTAGCTAGCCTTAGCATTCACAACAGGCTGTGCTTTCAGATTGACAGTGCTGAGACCCGCCTGCACGCTCTGATTGGTTGTTTCTAGTTAGCACTGGGAACACTGGGAAAAGGCAGCTTGATTTTTTTTGATATTTTGATTTTTTAATTATCCGTTTCATACTATACTATCACAAAATAGTGACATTTTCAACAAAATATAGATGTTTAAAAAAAATTTCTTATAAAAGTTACACAATGCAGCTTTAAGTTGGTTTTATAACCTAATTCAACGGTAGGATCCACCAGATATTTACAGTGTATTTCTTCTGTCACCTAACGCAGTGCTGAGGATGAGGAAGGACTGAAAGACTGCTCCAGTGTGAGGAGGAAAACGTTTGACAGGTAGGCAGCCTGGCCGACCCTCCCTGGAGTCCTCTCTGTTTGTCTTTCCCACTGTGTTCAGTACAACTGGTTGTGTTTTTAAAGATTCTCCCAGCGTTTCCTTTCTTACAGCGTTAGACAAAGCTTTTCACTCTGAGCAAAGTGACGTAACCTGAGTGTGTTTGTGCTAACGCCGCATACAGTAAGCAACGTTTTCTGGAGGCAACAGAGCTGGACGGGCAAACAGTCAACAACAGAGACGGTGAGCAGTAAATCTGCCTGTTGTTTTCAATTTACTTCTTTGGAAGCGTTTTTATTTTTGCTATGTGACCGCACCCACGGTAATAACTGCCTCTCCTTGTAAATGCAGGAAATATTTTAATATAAATTCATTGCAGCAGCATAATCTCATACTGTAATTTAAGCACTGAATTACAAATACACTTTTAATTCAGTATATTTATGTCTGTGTTAAATAAAATAAGTGTTTTAAGTTAATTCAGCATTGTTTTTCTGTATCAGATCGGTATTAGCCGATACGAAACATCAGATATCAGTATCGGTTTTGGAAGTGAAAAAGGTTAATCAGTGCATCCCTGGTTCCTGAAGCAAACTCCAAAACATTTACATTCACTATGCTAATACAGACGTGTCTTCCTGGTATATATACAGTGTTGGTGTTAAGGTAGAATAAATAAAGCAAAAAACAAAAGTTAAATAAATATATTCATAAATTGGTCAAATAAAACAATGTATATTTTTTCGTCTATGCAAATTTCTTAACAAAAAGTGTCAAAAATACATTCAAATACATATAAAAAGTGTCTATTACAGCAAAAATAAATGTATAAAATATAACAGAGGGATCTGCTTATGAAATAAAGTTAAATTTCTGAAGAAGAGTTCATGTTTTTACAAGTTCTTTATTATTAAAGTTATGCTTTTGAACAGAGCCAGGATAAGTCAGTTTCTTTAAAATTATTAAATGTTTTTTTTTTCACTCTGTTTCATCTTGTGGACATAATATTTTGCTAGGATTATAATTAGATTAACTATATATATTTCATCTGAATAAAAGGTTGAATTGTTAAAGATGAGCAAATTTGATAAAACAATGTTCTTTCTCATTTTTTCTGTAAGTAGTTTTCTGACCAAAACATTACAGTATGAGAACACTCCAGAAATAGATGTTCAATACTTTCGTCCTCACATTGACGAAGAGCAGCAACAAATCTTATATTTAACCCGATAATGTCTTAAATAAAAATTATTTGATCCTAATAGTAAGTATATGTTTATGAGGCAATAAAAAGATTGCCCTCCACAGTTTAATATCTCAATCTATGTTTACTTATGAAAGTTTCTAAGCTCTGATGAAGCCTCTCTGTGTCACATCATGTTTGTTCCCCACGGAAACATTAAGACATTGAATGCTAATGATCGTTCCTAGACACTCAGATCAATTGGAAAAAGGTGAAGAGTAAGTAATTTTATAAAGCGCCAATAATAATTGTGATGCCAGTAATTTCTATGTGTAACTGGAATAAATTTTTATTAAAATTAAAGGAAAGATGTTTTTATGAGATAATTTTTTTTTATCCATCTACAGCTCTGTAAAGAATGAAGAGTCCACTGCACTGAAAACCTCCTGGTTATTCCTCCAAATACTGATTTCTGAACTCCTCCTGACTTAAAACATTAGTATTGTTGTTTCTAAATTAATATGAATTTGTTTTCTTTGCGTTATTTGAGGTCTGAAAGTGCTGCATCTTTTTCCTTATTTTGACCATTTCTCATTTTCTGCAAATAAATACTAAATTTTTGCTTGTAATTTCAGAGACATGTTGTCAGTAGTTCATAGAATAAAAGAACAAAGTTCATTTTACTCAAACATTTTCCTATAAAGAGTAATACCAGAGAAACTGATCATTTTGCAGTGGTCTCTTATTTTTGCACAGCTGTGTTTCTCTAATGCATGTTCTGACTTTTCCAGGCCTTTTAACTTCAAGCCCAGTGATTTCAGCGAAGTACAACACGTTCCCACTCTCACTGAGCCGCAGGTCACCTGTCCACACCCTCCTGACCTCTGACCCCAACAGCTACCACTAAACATGAAGAATGTGAGGCTGAGTCCTTGTGTCAGTAAGATGATTAAATTTTTAATGGGAAATTTATGAGCCATTACAGACTGTGTTTGTGTGTGACTCAGACATAACAGAGTGTAATCCAGAGAGGCTGACGTGATGCAATGAACAACAGACACTTTTTTTTTACAGATTTAGTCATTTGTTAGGTTTTGTTTTTCAATATGTTGAACGGAGATTTCACTTTCTGAACTTTCAGAAGCTGCTTTAGATCCAACCCAAAGCCAAAATATTTAAAGCTGATCAGTAACAGATGACAGACAGAATAAACAAATGCTTTTAATCATTTCTGTTAATTCTGTTATTTGGTTTTTGAAAACTCACCAGAGGAAGTTTGATCGCTGAAGATTTCATAAACCAAAAACCAAGCAACTTTTCATCACTTTATCTAATAAAGTGTTTAGTTTACATTAACGTTTCACTTCATTATTTTCTGTCAAGATGGAAAGAAATGTAAACATTATGACTCACATTGTTTACAACACATTAGATATTACACAAACGTAATAATGATACTCCTGTTAGTTCCCATCTAAACATGATTCAACTCATTTCACTTCTCTTGTTCACTTCCTTGCTTCCTTTCTTTCTAATTTTCTTTGATTTTTGTGTTTTTTATGATGTAAAGCACTTTGAAATGCCTTGTTGCTGAAATGAAAAATAAAATCAAATAAAATCTGATTGATTGACTGACTGACTGACTGATTGTTACCTTTCAGTTTAGCTTTGTAAACTGTGTTCAGTATAAATTTCTAATGCTCTTTTATTTTTGCATTGACAGAAAGTTTTCCCTCTTCTGCAGTTTTTCTTTGCTTTTTTCTGCTGTTTCTGCTTTTTTCTTACATTTCTGTAAATCTTTTTTTACACTTTAAATGTTTCTGCAGTTTTCACTAAAAATATTCATCTTAAAGCATTCAGACTGCGTTTTTGCAGAAAATGCTAATTTTTGTAGTTTTGTTTTGGCCTAACCCTAACCCTCCTGTTACAGGAATCCGTTCCTCATATAAATGTGGAAACTGGATGAAAACAGTCCAGATGGGAACTGTCAGAAGATCTTGTGTTTATTATCTGTGTTTGTTCTGGTGTAGCAGAAACATTCAGATTATCTAATCTTGTCTCAAAGTGCGTTTTACGGGAAAGACAGACTATTTCCTGAAACGTATCACTGCTCATTTAAGTGTTTGTTATACTTAACTCTTTCTTTTTTTATTCACCTTGTATTTATTTCTATTGTTAACTGTTTCTTGGGCTTGGATTTGTTATTTAAAGTAGCCAGGAAATAATTATAAATCATTCGTTTAATCTTTCAATAGTTCTACACAGCCGTTCAGTTTTTGAATAAAAGTTTAATAAAAAAAACTTTTAATAAAAGTTTAACACTATAAATTTAGTTAAACTTTCTCTGTGTTTGTTATATGCCACAAATGTTGGTTTGTTTTAGTAGTATTTTACACTTAAGCTGATTTAAAGTTGAAATTATTTTCATTGACGACCAAGAAAGAATATTTATGTCAGAATGGCCTAGTCAAAGGCCACATTTAAATCCTAAAGCTGCTTTTTACACATTCTGATGAAACTTGATGCAAATGCAAAGAACATAAAAGACAAACAAAAACCAAATGTGCTCCACAGTTTTTAGATGTTAATGGACAAAAAGGAAAACTTTGCACACTGCAAAAACACAAAATCTTACCAAGTAATTTTAGTTTCTAATGTAAATATCTTTGTAGACTTGAAATAAAACAAAACTAACTTTAAGGTAGCTTTTCAGCAAAATATATGAACTTGTTTTAAGTCAATAATTCCTTAATATTAGTTTCACTTTTGCATTAATTCACTTATAACATGGGAAAAAAATGTTTTTTATAAGTGACAATCTGCCAGTATTACTAATACTTCTTCGTCTTTATTAAAGAATGATTGACTTAAAACAAGCTAATTTTACTTGCTTTAACTTACTTGTAAGTTAGTTTTGTCAAACATAGTAAGATATTCACTCTAGACACTAAACCAAAATATTTGGTAAGATTTTGTGTTTTTGCAGTGTATTTTCAGAAACGTTAGCTTCTTTACGTTTCTCTAGAAAAACAAAATCAACTGAAGTTTGTTTTGTGTGAGAAAAGTGAAAAATTGGTATGGATCCTTTAAGAAGGCGCTGTATGAAGTGATCTGGGAGGATATTTGTAATTATTGATTATTAGGGAACTCTGTCCACTTCACCGCCGCTTGGCTCCCTCCAGCTTTCTTCATCCTCCTCTTCACAGGAAGCGATGACGACTGCACTGCACTCAGTTTGATCCAGAACAGACACATAGCTAAAGGAGAGAAATATGGTGATGTAAATATCTGTCTGTGCAGTATAAACACGCTCTGCTTCATTAAGACATTTATCTGCTCTCTCTCGTCTAATCTGGGTTCTCATTCTGGCTCAGAACCGCTCAGTTCTGAAGTCCTGTTGGTGTCTCTGGTTCTGCTCCAGTCTGTCCTTTTACAAATCCCACCGTTGCTCTGTTGATTTACTACTTCATCTACTTTAAGATAATCTTCAAAGTCTGGTTTTGGGGGTTGATGTAAAACAACTAGAGGTGTGCCGATCGATCGGCCACCGATCATAATCGGCCGATTTCCGTGGAAAAAGTGTATGATCGGTGATCGCTGATCACGGTCTCTTGTTGCCGATCACACAAACCGATCACCTGCATCTAATTTCGCAGCCTACCTGTGCAGCTGGTCTCCTCTTTCCTTCACACTGCGCAAACGCGCAGCAACAAATCCTAAGCGATGTGGAACTATAACGCACTGAGTGAATGGGGAAGTTTGCGTGTTGTGGGGAAAATTGAAGCACGTCAAAAATGCATCAACACAACGAAGCTAATGTGGCATAAAAACAATGAGATGCTTGACAGAGTTTGGCTACATCGAGGCTCACTGCAGTAAAAAAAAGACATATGGAGCGATCAGACAGCAGGTAAAGCAGCGCACAGCTACAAACACTCACCTGGATTAGCATGACGGTCAGAAAGTTAAACAAATAACCCGCAAAATTACTTAAGTTTTCGAGCTGCGATGTAAGACGCTGGTTCTGCTCTCGCTGTTGAACCGCTGCTACGCTACAGGTAGTAATATTTCACAGACGGAGCTTCGCTTCTGCTCCACCTGGTAGTGACTCTCACACCGAACCTGCTTAAAGCTGCAACATCTAACTTAAAAAAAATAATTTTACATACGTATTAAAACTTTTGCTGTCCTAACATGAGACAGATAATCTCTGAAAAAATAATCGATCTCCTCCCTGTTCTGCATAATTACTCCGCTCAGTCAGAAACAGCCACTCAGAACTAGCAGTAATCAGCTAGCCGCCATGCTAACAGGAAGTTTTCATTCAGTAACTCTGGATTGTTTATTGTAATGGATCCTGTATTTGGCTTTGAATGTTAAGTTTTATACTTGAATTTTTTGGCAATGTTGAGAGGTTTTATTTTGACATTTTGCATTATTTAGCCTCTTCAGACCCTTCATATGTTTTCAGTCTGTTAAAGATAGTATTACCGATAGCAGTACAATTTGCTCAATGTCTGTTTTGTTTTGTTTTCTTCTTGGAAAAAGTTATTAAAAACAAGTTTTTGTATAAATTAAGGTGAATTCATGGTTCCTTTTTCCACATAATGTAACTAGCCAGCATGCCTAGATGGAACCCATGTGGGGGAAAGGAGGGCAGACTATATGGGTCCCATATGGGTTTGTCCGAGGGTTTCACGATGGCCCCACATGGGTTTGCCCATGTAGGGCCACAGCCCACATGGGCGCTACATGGGCCCTAAATGGACAAACCCATGTGGGCCACCACCATATAGGGCCCATGCAGGGCCCATGTGGGCTCTGGCCCTACATGGGCAAACCCATGTGGGGCCATCATGGAACCCATGGACAAAACCCATATGGGACCCATATAGTCTGCCCTCCTTAGTGCTCATGATTAAAAAAATAATAATTATGTGATCGGTATTGGTGATCGGCCGTGATCGGCCCTCATGGTGATCGGAATCGGCAGGGAAAAACCTGATCAGCACATCTCTAAAAACAACCAGTGTGTTTGGTCTGCTGAAAACCTGGTTTGTAGTTTTTGTATCTTGGAATATTTAAAGTGATAAAAAAAAATGGAGCAACATGCTTTGTTTAAGGTCACCTGCAGAAACCTCACCTCCTATCCGGTAGCCTTTTTAAATCAAGGATCTACAACATTTATTGTCAAACAAAGAGACATTTTTGCTTGTTTAAAGCCACAAATATTGCCTAACTTTTCACTGCAAAAACACAAAATCTTACCAACTTACAAGTAACTTTTCAGGAAGAAATATGAGTTCGTTAAAATCAATAATTCCTGAATATTGATGAAAATGTACTAACTCCACTGGCTTGTAATATGAGAAAAATTGTTTAAGTGAAGTGAGTTTCTTGCTGAAAAGTTACTTATAAGATTGTTTTGTCTTATTTCAGCTGTACCAAGAGATTTTCAACAGAAACCAGATTAAAATTACTTGGTAAGATTTTGTGTTTTTGCAGTATTGGAAATATCACCTTGCAACACAAGCAGAGAACCAGCACATTTGGGCAACTGGTTCTGTATGTGCTGTACAATGGCTGCTGGAAAACACAAGTGTCTTGTTGTTGACTTTCTATTCAGAAACCGCTTGTTGCATTCGTTTTGGTTGTGCAGGAGGCTCTACTTCTGCTTTTCAAAGACATGCTACTTTTTAAAGATTTCCTGGTTGTTTCACTCAGCAGACCAAGTAGGACAGAGACGTTCAGTCTGTGGCGCCAACGCAGGGGAACCGTGTTCCTCTATGTTTAGTGACTCTGTGGACTCTTTAAAAAGCAGTTAAAAACTTTCTGTTTTTAAACATGGTGAATGTTTTCAGTGTGTTGTTTCATCTTCTTTTTTTAAATAGTTTATTAGCAAAATTGCTAATTTTCATCATGTATCCTAAGACCAGTAAGTACAAAAATAAACCTGTTTAAAAAAAAAAAAAAAAACATAATAAAAAAAACATTTGCATAAGAAATAACTAACCAACAGACAGAAACAGTGTAGTTTATTGTTGAGAAGGTTTTGTAACTGAATTGTCTTCACTGTTGCAAGAGTTTTTAACTTTTTCGCTCACATCTGTTCGTGTTCAATCTTCTGAGCAGAGGCCACGGACCCGAGCTGTCATCCCGCAGGATAAAAATAAAGCAGCTCAGGGAGGATTTTAAATAGAAATATGTCTGCAGTGACACACTGCAACATGTTTGTCCAGCATCAAACTCTTCCACCTCCTGTGGATTCAAAGTATTTATCACCTCTCTCATATCCAACACGATAACCCTTCAGACAGTTAGTGTGAGCGACCAGACAGAGCAGCAAAGAGGCGTTAAAATAACACTTTGTAAACACTTTACTGGAGCAGGAGAGCTCAGTTTGGGGAACCTGTTCTAGTGTGCAGTTTTTAAGTCAAGTTTAAGACAAGTTTATTTCTGTTGAATATTTTAGCAAAAAGGCAGTTCAGTGTTTTAAAATAAAGACATGTTATGAAGTAAGCAATAAACATTAAATTTTGTCAAATAATCATCAAATACATTGATAAATGTTCCAGTTATTATCAATCAAAGGCAGTGCTAAACGGCCTTGATGTAAAGCAAGTCAGTTTTCGTCTGTTTTTCAGTTTTCTGGAAGTTTGTTCCAGATTAGAGGAGAATAAAAACTGAATTCGACTTCTTCATTGTTTTTAGATTTTACCAAGGAATCAGCCTTAAAAAGAAAATCCAGATTTACAAGCAGTCAATGCTTTCTGAAGTTTGTTTTGTTTTTAAGTTAAAGCTGTTTGAGTTGAAGCTGTTTCAGTTGTTTTAATCATCGCTTTTTTTAGGTAATTGACGGGGAATCAAATTTAAACAAATTTTCAACAAGAAGTGGCTCAAAGTTCCTAATAAATATCCCTTATGTGTTGTACCTTGATAACAATGAGCCAGAATTACACAAAAATCCTGTTAAACGCTACAAAAATCAAGTAAATAATCATATTTTATGCACCACTTTTACTGGCACCTTTAGGAAAGACATGAAGAAATTCTTAAAATAAATTCAGCTTTTATTGCAGCAGCAATGAAACTGAAAAATGGTTGCAGTTTTTTGACAATGATTTTATTTTCTTTGACCTGCTCAGTGATACTTCTGCTTGTTTTCTGAAGAACATATTGTCTTGTATCAGTTTCCTGTCGTTGGAGAGATCTGCATAAATTTGATTAATTTAAACTGCATGTTCTCTTATCTTTCCTGTTTTGAATACAGGCTTAGAGAAATGGGCTTCAGAAAAAACAAAAACAAGTTCAGATAAATTTATGATCAGTCCTCAAAAGTATCAAATAAAAAAATGCTTAATTTCACAAATTTTTAGGCCCTGAAACGCTGAACAGATTCAGCTATTTACTCCAATCAAGCTGATAAAAAAATGTTTTATTGTCACAGTAAAATCAGTGAGGATGCAGAAGAATGGCGATGTCTAGATTTAGTTAAAAAATAGATAAAAAAAGAAAACATCCTTCACCGATAGTAAATGCTGCCTCTGCAGATCTACTTGTAGCAGAAAATGTCCATTATTCAGTCTTCCCAGTTGTCGACTGTTTTAAAAATAAATAGAGCCGTGTTCGGTCTGTGTTCCTAACAGTTTTATCTGCAAACCAGGCTCTTACATTTGCATCAATGAAACTAAAATCTAGCAAACAATCAGTATGAATGTCGCCAGTGAAGGTAAACATAAATGACGCTACCGTTTCTTAAATGAGGAACAAGAAATGTTTTTTTTTTTTTTCATCTTAACAGTCAGTTGGTGCGGCATTGCATCAAAATATTTACATTAAATTGACGTTTGAATCTTTATGTTGTTGTATTTACATACTAAATACTTCACAACCTTTTTAGAGACACTTAAAATTTAAAAAACTTCCTTAAATATTTTGTAGTTACTCTTCCTTTTATGTCGTTTAAACACTAGAGGGCGCTCATTTGCTGGATCATTGCATATAGCGGCATTTCTAATCAGTAGAGGAATTATGTTGACATCCTGATTAAAATGCCTCTTTCCTCATTTCTGGGTTCTAACGATGCACATGCCCAAACTTGATCAAACAATATTCTGTAGTGCAAGTTTCCTTTAACTAAGTACAGACTGAATCACAAAATCTGAATCCATCTGAGATTTTAATCAAGAATCTTCCTGTTGCAAAGCAGATTGACTAACAATTACACTGTCATACAGTCAAAAATATTTAAGAATATAAAAGTTATGTGTGTTTTAAAGTTTCAAGAAGTTGCTACTGAGTTTTCCTGACATATTTGGAGACATATTAGTTTTTTCTTATTTCAAGTGTGTTGACGCCAGAAACTAGACCAAAAATATTTGGCAACATTTTGTGTTTGTGCAGTGATAGTTAATTTGCATTGTTTGTATCTCCAAAAGTTGGTGCTGGAAAAGTTTGAAAACTTACCTTGAAAATGCTTGAAAAGTGCTTGAACTTTATTCTGGGAAAAGTATACAAACCTGTTTAAGCCTTCGAAGCATCAAGAGAAATATGAATTCATATTAATTCACTTTACAAGTATTTATTTTCATGGTTCATCCTGCTTCACTCGTATTTTGCCAGGAAGGACGTTTACTTTGCTTCTCATTAAGTTTCTTTCTAATGTGGATAGACTCTGGATGAAGTCAGACGAACTGCAGCTCCGTAGAGCTTGTTGTTGACTGGATGTAATCACATGGCGTTCCCTTCAGGGGCCATGAATTAGTTAATTAGCCTCAGTTCAGGTCCCCGGACTCTCCTGCTGTTCAAACACCAGGGGAAGCTCTGCTGGGACAGAGAGACTACTGTTTCCTCTTCTTCACCCCTATTTATAGCTACAAGCTAACTAAGTAAAGCATGTCAGTGAAGTCAGTGGATTGCTTAATTTGTTGCTTAAACTGTCTGCCAGCAACATGGCAGCCAGAACGCAGCCAGAAATAATTGGTCATTCAAAATATATTTTTCCCTTCAAAAAAAAAAAGAAAAAAAAAAAAGAGTTTTTTAAAAAAGTTAACAAAGTGGTACAAAATGTCTTATGAGTGGCGTGTGGCAACGTTTATAATCTAATGAAGTCAAAGTACATTGAGCAGACTGCTGGGGACTTTCAAAAGGATTCATTTTGCTTGAAACTTTTCACATTTCTTCACATTACAGCTACCGACTTACCATAGGCCAACATAAAGTAGTACAATACTGTGAAATGGAATAAAAATATTTTTAGTGATTTATTTTTTATCAATATCTGCTTTTAAAACTCCCTGCAGTTTCAAAAGCAGATAACTTGGGTGTGTCTCTGTCTAATTTGCAGATTTAGACGTCCCTGAAAGCAAAGCCCCAAAAACTTTGGGCTTTTCTGTCAAATAAATATGCATTGAAGGAGATTTATTATGCAAAATTCCCATTTTGCCTGTTTTTGTTTTTGTTGTTCTATTTGGGTTTCTATTGCTTCTAAAAACAAACACCCAAACATTTTTTGGCAATGAATTAATATTTTTCTATTGTCTGGAAAACGTCACATTTCAAAAAACCTCACAACGTCGCAAATTATCAGGCACTGCCCCTCACCTAGCAACCACAGCAAAGCCAAGCCTGTTAGCAACCCAATTGGAGCACAGTGCGTCACCTAGCAACCCAAACTGAGTTCCAGTATGTTTTGTCAGCTGGTTTTACTGCTGTACAATGGCTGCTGGAAAAGACAAGTGTTTTGTTGCTTGATTACCAATAACCAGTTGCTGCATTCTTGCTGGTTGTGCAGAAGGCTCCACTTATGTTTTTCAAAGATTTATGTTTTTATATTTGCACATCTGTTTGAAGCCATTTTCACGTGCAACTGTTAATGTTGAGTTGGAGAGTGTGAACAGCAGCAACTTATTTTGATTTAAAGTGACAAGGCACCCTAAAACAGCTCATTCTCAATGGAGATCAAAATAGGCAGAACTGACCAGACTAAAATCTCATCGTCCAGGAATGATTTTGTGCAAAAAATGTAATGAACATGTTTTGTACAGACCTAACCTGTTCTAGGAAGCTTATTAGATCACCTTTAATGTAAGTCAACTTGTTGTGTATTTATTTTATCTGTCATCATTTCAACAATTCAGTTAGTGCTTGGTCTTGCCATTTAAATACAATAAAAGAAGCCTTTTCAGGACTATTCTGTTATTTCAGTTTCTGAAGAAGTGATCTGCATATAGAGCTTTATATTCGTCATTGTCTTTTTTGAGACAAAGTAATGATTTCTGATGAGAAAACATTGCATACTTTTCTCCATGCCAAACCTTCCCTTCCTTGTAAGAAGGATTTCCTTCTCAAGCATCCTGGCTTACAAATATTGAAACACGACACACATGTCATTGATCATTGTCTGTAAAACTGGTTTCTAAGTGGCTGCGCCGACATGGCCTGACTTTAACAAGTTCAGCCCCTTTGGAAAAAAACTAAATCTGGGAGTAAACATTAGGATGTGGACAATCGTACTCTATTGTTGACATGCAAACTTTGGGACATTGCGTTTGTTGAAGGGTTCCTAATGTGATCTGCACTTAGATAAAGTGTTGGCACATTTTCTGAACACTTCCCTGTTTCTATAAGCAAAACAAAAAATAAAGCAGAAATAAAAGGTCCAGTTTAATTTGATTTGATTTTTGTGTCATTCAGAAATATATTAGAAGAAATATGAAATCCCTTTTGATTGCTTATTTATTTCAGACACATGGAATGGAATAAGAATAAACAAGCGAAAAACAACAGAACCACATTAATTTTCCTCTAGAGACTTTCCATCAGCAGCACAAGGACAATTGGAGGAACCTGTCGAGTTACACGGGAAATGTTTTTGTTTACAGTAAAATCAGACTTTGGTAGCAAGAGGACTTTCCACCTGAAAGGACTTTATTGCCACTTATAACAATGATTAGGATGTTGAGCAATCACAGAAAACAATATGCCGAGAAGGATGTGCAGCTCTGCCAATGCACTTCTCGTAACGAAGCCAATACAAATATGTCCCTGTCTGCACTTCAGGATTTCTGCATTAGACGCTTTGTTGAAATTAAAATAACCGAATATCATCATTCTCAGTCAAGCATCGCACTGTTTTCATGTGTTATATGCAGTGCTTTGAAAGGGTTGCTCTGCAGTGGGCCTTCTTCTTGGACTCAGTGTGTATAAAAATAGATACTTGCTGGTTTTTGTCTTGATTTAAGTCTCATCTCAAATGTACAAAAACAAAATATCAAATGAATATGAAGTAGAATTGGAAAAACTGCCTGTTAAAATGCCTAAATAGTGTCTAAAACCATCTTTAGCAGCAATAACTTGACTCATTTCTCTCACATCTATGTTGCACTGCAAGAAATGCAAAATTATACCAAGTATTTTTTTATCTATAGCGCAAATATCTTTGTATGCATTAAGTAAGCCAAAATTAACTCATAAGTAATTTTTCAGCAATAAGTAGGAGCTTGATTTAAGGTCAGTATTGCCAGATTGTTTCACTTAAAAATGGGAAAAATGTCTTGTAATAAGTGAAAAAATCTGCCAATAGAACAAGTGCTTTTTAAAAAAATCAATATTAAGGGATTATTTATTAAAAACAAGCTCCTCTGTTATTTTTGAAAAGTTACTTGTTGGTTAATTTTCCTTATTTCAAGCGTACTACAATATTTGCACTAGAAACTAGACCAAAAATACTTGGTAAGATTTTGTGGTTTTGCACTGTATGACATATTTACAGACAAAGGAGGGGTTTTTTGTATCTTAAATTCAAAATTTATATATTTCTGTACAGTTTTGACTTAATTACTGCTCCCAGAATATTCTTGTTTATTTAGAAAAATGGTCTTTTATTGAGTCTGTACTCCAGTTAATTAATTGACAGTAATTTCAATAATTGATTCTTCGCAATTATTCCAATTAACGTTTCAACCCTGCTTTTGTGCAAAATCAGACATTCTTTTACAATATGCTCCACTTGGATGACACACTTTATTATTGGTTTTAGTTTAGTTGTAGAGTTTCTCTGTTATTCTTGTTCACAGGTTTCTCCACCTTTGTCCTTCTGACCAAATTCATGTTGTTTGGAGAACCCTGAACGAAATTCAGTTCAGTCATTTTCCAAAACAAGTAATTAATAAATATGTGACGCATACAGTATCTTTTAATATTTTTTTGTACAGATCTTAGACAACAAACCTGCTAATGAAGATCCTTTTGAGATGGATTTATCAAATTATACGTAATCCACAGAGCATACATTGTTGCGCAGCTCTGCTCTGAACTTGAGGTCAGCAAGGCTAAGTAGGGTCAACCCACACACAAGATTAAAATAAAAACTAACTGTTTTAGGTTGTTTTCTGAAAATGTTGCAGAGGTCATTAAGATTATTTTGGTGCCTTTTTGTAAACCGGGTGTGACAGCGGTGGCTCCTTGACTTCTTAAATTAACACTCTGTTGCTCCTGGAGGGAACAATGACTCTGTTTTCACATAGGGAACACTTTGGCTCAATGGTGGGAAACAGACCACACCTAGCTAGACAAAGGAATGCTGTTGCTGATCAATCACTTAACTGCTGTTGGTGTAAATAAACTTTAAAGTTGTAGTACTTTTCTCCGGAATAAATATGGATGACGTTCTTTTGGCAGAGACACTCTCTAATTGTTATTTAATTACTGTCTGTTTTGAATGCCAGACGTTTGTCAAGCATAGGGCTGGACAATATGACTAAAAGACATATCACGATATAAGTGTTTCATATCAGTCAATATTGATCATTATTGATTAGTTTTTTTGTTTTAAATGTCTCAAATACTGCCAAACTGGTGGTGTGACATTTCCTGCTTTACTCTGTGCATTTCCTACTGCAAGCATTAGTAGAGCCTCCTGCACAACCAACAAGAATACAGCAAATGGTCTCTGGGAAGTAAGCCAGCAGCAACTTAGACTTTAGAGTTGCTTTAGAAATTTTATAAATGAAACATTGACAAGCATTCTGAAATATAATAATGCCACCAGACAAAATGTTATGCTTCAGTTGTTGACTGTGTCTCCTATGACTGTATTTTTTGTGTTTTTATGACGTAAAGCACTTTGAACTGCCCTGTTGCTGAAATGTGCTGTGCAAATAAACTTGACTGACTGATTAATTGAACGAAACACTTTTCTTTTCCAACAGCCATTGTACAGCTGCTGACCAAATGTGCTGGAGTTCTGTTTGGATTGATAGATAATGGGCGAAATTCCACTGGGGTTGCTAGGTAACAGGCGGAATTCCACTGGGGTTGCTAGGTAACGGGCGGAATTCCACTGGGGTTACTAGGTAACAAGTGGATTCCACTGGGGTTACTAGGTAACAGCTCAATGCTTTTCAACTTAACAATCTGTAGGTTTTTTGAAACGATTCCTTTTCCAGACACCAAAGAACATTAACTTATTGCCAAAATAAGTTAATTGGGTGGTTTTTTTTAAAGAGCTTAGGATGTTTTTAGAAGCATTTAAAAACGTTCAAAATGTGAATATTGCACAATGGGTCCTGTTTAAAAGTGAAAAGGGTTCGCCTTTATCTCAGGCTCCCCTTTGGATTTATGATATTGTTTTACATCTCTTTTGTCTGCTCCAGTACACAAAGTTTCAGTCACTGAGTTTCTGTCTCTGGAGAACAAAGAATGGGCTAACATAGAAATAAATTTAGTTTAGTGTCCTCTTACCTCTCTCTGTTAATGGCTCAGTTTGTATGAATCACCTCTGGCAAAAAGGCCTCCCCCTCCTCACCAATCTCCATGCCTATATATCAGGGCTGTGCCTTCACAAAGAGGGCGTCTGGGTCGGGAGTGCTGTGACTCAACGCTTGGTGCCAGGCTGCGCCGGGGAGCGAGCCTGACACCGGCCTGCGTGCCGAACAGCCTGGCACAAAGAGTTAAGGCTGTTTCTTCAGAGCAGATGTAAGGAGAGAGCTGGAGATAAGGAGGAGAGATGAAGTCATGTGGAAGATGGAGGCTGTGTTTGGTTTTTACATTTCTCTAACTCATACATGGGGGACTGTTGCTGTCATGTAGGAATTAGCTCTCCTCCTGACTTCATGTTTAAGAAATTACCTCACTTTGATCGATCACCACGTGATTTATGAGAAACACAGGATTACCAGTCTGTTAAGTCCGCAACTAAAAAGAAGTGTCACTAAAACAGTTTTTGATATATATATATATATATATATATATATATATATATATATATATATATATATATATATATATATATATATATATATATATATATATATATATATATATATATATATATATATATATCAGCGACGTGCGGTCAGGGGAGGAGCCTCATCATGGAAAAATAATAAAATAATAAAATAGGGCTGAAACGATTCCTCGAATGATTCGAGTACCTCGATTACTAAAATTCCTCGAGGAAAATTTACCTGCCTCGAAGCTTCGTTAATTTATGTTTTATTAGTTAGCGCACCGTGTTCTGGCCGGGACTTCATTTGCGTTGCGCGGAGCTCTCACTTCCGCCTCTGAGTTGTTGACAAAAGCTAAGTCTCAGCGGCATAAAGTCCAATCTTCAAGATTGGCCCGTGGGGATTTTATTGATTGATGATAATGCCCGACTTTTTATCGTTTTTTGGGGAACCAATAAGCATCCTTAAAATGACTGGGGAATGCCTGGAGTACGGCAGCATTTCTCCTCCGGGGCTGCTGGTTGAAAGCGAACGGCGGGAAGAGCGCTGAGGTGAGCGGATAGCCTGAACAGGGCGGGCGGCTGAGTAGCTGATGCTTACCGTGTAAATGTAGCTTTACCGACGAACCGCACAATACATTTCATATCCCGGTCTGAAGGAACGGGTGGCGGAGCGCATCGTACATGGCTGGTAGATGAGTTTCTGAGTGTGACCAGTGAAGGTGTCGTAAATATCCCGTATTGCTTCCCCCCGTGTTCGTCCCCCGGTCTAACGGTTCGTCAGTCCGCTGGTCTATTTCCTCCCCTCCACCCCATCTTACGTTCGTTCATTCGCCCTCTCCTCCCACTCCAGGCGGCATTTCCCGTATTTTCAAACCCAAAGCGTGACAGGTTAGGTGGCAAGGTGAGTTTAATTAATCTATTAAACTAACTGAAGATGAATACATAAACTAAAAGCTGGATTGTAGACATTTTTTATAAGCATATTTGTGAGCCTGCCTCTTTGTTATTAAATTCAATATAATTTCAGATTTTTCTATAACTTTTCTTCTGGTTAACTTAGAAAGTGAGCTATTATTGTTACAGGTTAGTTTTCCAAACTACAAAAAAGCAACTGTTAGGGATGCTCAAATATGAAAAATTGGACTGATATTGATATCTGATAGTAACACCGGTATTATGCCAGATTTACCAATATTTCATTTTATTATTATTTTTTTATCCGATTACTCGATTAATCGTAAGAATAATCGATAGATTACTCGATTACTAAAATATTCGTTTACAACAGCCCTATAATAAAACCATTTATATTGCTATTTTCACCCTGTGGTTTGTACTATAAAGTATCTATTTTTTACTTAGCTTAACCAATTCTGATTATTTTTTTCTTCAAAATCGCTGGATTTTCGCATTTTCCCATTCAAATGCTCAGAAGCGAAGCCGGTGGGGCAGCAGCGAGCTGAGCCTCACCTGGGATTGCGCAACCTCTCGCTCACTTCACTGGCTGCCATTCTATGGGAGCAAGTTCGTCCTGTCTGTACGCCGGTAATAAAATGGCTAAAAAACATTTAATATATGGACTGATTTTCCATAATTTCGCTTATGTATATAATGTACAGTGTGTTTTTTGTCACTAACTGTGTGTGTATCGTGTTTTGTGTGAGGAGGAGCGATCAGAAACGGCAGAAAACAGACTCCAGGGGAGGCAGGCAGTTCTCTTGCCTCATGGCAGGGGGCGCTCATGATCCCAGATACTGTGACTGCACAACTGCAGAGTAAGACACAGTGAGCTAGCCACGGAGCTAGCCATACAGTAAATAAGTAAAGTACAGCGATATATTTGTTTTCTCCTCTCTTCCGACGTCAACATGAAAGACTACATTTCTACACTTAAACAGTTTTCTAAAGTGGTTTTTCAATTGAAGCAGGAGATAATAACTAAAGGAAGACCAACACCGGAGCTGAAAGTTTTGCTTCGAGACAGTTTGATGATTCTTAAACGGAGTAGAAAACACATGCCGAGGATAGACTTGGTTTTGGATGAACGGATATTTTTGTGCAGAATTGGCGGTGATAAAGGTAAGACAGCAATAAGATCTTTTTTTTATTAAATGTGCGTTTTTTGGGCTACAGTTTGTATGTCTAAATAATTCAGTAAAGTTGAAGCGGTAGCTAATCTACCACAGCAATTATTTATTAATCAAACATTAAGCCTAAAACATACTACAACAAAAGACTGAATGTTCTGTTCTGTGTGCAAAATTCTTGAATGTTTTTTGGTGTTAAATCCTAAAACATGATGTGGCATTGTTGTCAGTTGCTATGGCAACGAATCTGCGTAGCTTAACGAATACAGATCACTTTTCTGTGGACCATAGCACGAAATCAATACCTACATTTCTAAGTTTCACTGAGTTAACGCGGTTATGAATGACATGTAAATGATTTGTCTTTTTGCCCTCCAGCATTGTATGCTTACACGAAATTTCCGTGGGTCCAATAACATGAATGGTGTCTAAGTCATAAGTCAGTGCCTCACCAGCAATGAACCTCACCGCACGTCACTGATATATATATATTCCTTTTTAAAAAAAAAGTAAATAAATATTTTTATTTGGTGACAAAGTTCTGTTCCTGGCAGATTAGGGAAAATGTCTTGTTACAAATTAAATAGTCTGCCAGTGCAACCAGACTTCTTTATCAATATTAATTAATTATTGACTGAAAACAAGCTCTTATATCTTCTGAAATGTTACTTGAAAGTTAGTTTTGTGTCTTCTTTCAAATGTACAAAATATTTGTGCCAGAAACTAGATAAAAAATACCTGATAATATTTTGTTTTTCAGTGAACAAGATTCCTTCAAAAGCCTTTTTCTTTATTTCCTTGCAATTTGATCCATTGTTTTCTCTATCTGCTGTCTGTGTGTGAGTGCGTGAGTGTGTGTGTGGTGCCATTGTCTGAAAAATGTCTTCAACATGTGGGCAGCATGCGGACATCCTCTGAGACCCCTGGTGGGTGGGCAGAGATGATGACATTTACGTCACACAGGCTTTCCCATCAAGTGGCCAGTAGAACAGACTGGGTGAAGGGACACCATCCTCTGGTTGGGAGTTCAGAGTAGAACCAAGGCTATGGCTACACAGATAATTCAGATACACCTGATAGTTTTCAAAATGACTGCAGTCTGAATGTCACATTTTATCCAACTTTTATGTTGTTTATGTGACATGCGTCATAATTCTGCACCAGAAGAAGATAGGTGATGGAAATTTGGACATAAACAATGGCTGACAATTATAATATGAATTTATTAAAGAAGTCTGTCAGTGAAGTGCATCACATCACAATCCCACCGCTCTTGGCTCTGACTAAACATCCAGACTTCTCTACAGAAAATGCAGTAAATGCTCCACAAAAGGTCATTTTCTGTCCGTTGTGCTTTCTTTTTGTTTGCTTCATTGTGTGTTGGTATGATGTTGTAGGTCCTGTATAGAACTATCGGTTCAATACGGGACGCTAAATTTAATAGCCAATTACGGGACGGGTGGCAACCCTACCAGGATGCCACTTTTGGAGCTTTTGATCTTGAATTCTGTATCCTCACAATAAACTGGAAAGTGTCGACACTACGAGGGATTTCTGGCTTTCATTAATTCACCTGACCTTAGAAAGGTAGGTAGGAAAAAAACGGGTGGATACACTGATGAAATATTCTGTTTACACAAGTTTTTTTTTTTTTTTTTGACACATTGCGACATTTAAAATTTCCTCCCATTTCCTATCATCGCTGCTGATGTTGTCACATGTTTACTGGAGTTGACTCACCTGTGGTAAAGTAAGTCACTGAACAAGAACTGGAGAAGCTTACACCTCCCTACATGACGACTATATGCTGACTCTGCAATTAAGAACTGTGAGGCAAGATTGTTGCGTTGCAAGACACCGATCTGAGTAATGCTATAAGAAAATCTGTTTACTTTTAGTTCCTGAGAGCAAAGTGGTCTTTGTAAGTCTCAAATATAAGACGTTTGACTTTAGCAGAGCTCCTCCAAGTTCTGGTCATCCTGCCACACAATTTGAGAGAAAAGGCAAATAGAGAGAGCGAGTTGACAAAGACCTTGAGTGTGGAGGTGGGACTGTTCAGAAAAACTGCAGGCCTTCAAAGTCGCTCTACCCTGACTTAAGCTGGTGGCTTGATTTTATTTTTTTGTTCCCCAGCAATCGGAAGTGCATTGGTCAACCAATTACTGCATTGCAAAACAAACTCCTGACGTTTTCAAACTAATAAAACTGAACCTGTAACAAAATTTATAAGGCTGCTGGCACATCCTGAGACCCAAACGCCTCCTACAAGAAGAAGATTGATATTCACAATCACAATAGGAAGGTATAAATATTACAGGTGCCCTATTATACTTCCTAGATCAGGTTAGGATAGTGTATGGGTGATACAAAACATGTTCATCCTAGATAGGTTATGGCGCAGTCCCTGTTGAATGTGACGTTACATTCAGCTTATTTTCCAAACACCAAAAGACAATAAATAATTGCCAAAAACAGCTGGGTGTTTTTAGGGACTTTAAGGTTTTTAAAAGCAGTATGAAAGTAAAAAAAAAATTGTGCAAAATGTGAATTTTGCACAATTTTGCGCAATTTTTTGCGCAATATTTCCTCTGTAAGTCTCTCTCCAAACCTTTTAACACAACCTTGATTACACTGACTTTTCATTACAACACCAACCAAGCAGCACAGTTTTTAAAGCTGCTCAAATGTAACAAAGTAAACAAAGTAAGTAAAGGTTACAAGTTACTCATATAACTGTATGTGTCACTCCATGACAGTTTCTATTACTATATAAGCTTGTACAAAGTCATATAAGTATGCATTTAAATCAGTCGTGTCCGAACTTTTTGCACCATGGACCAAATTATTGGCCAATATATCGTTAGTTTATTCCTAAGAACATAAATGAGAACTGTCTTTGAAAAGCCTTCACTGGATTTGGCCCATTTTAATTATTGGTGTGACTAAGTTAAATGAAGTTCATGAGGACGGAGACTTTCTGTGTTTTTGTTTGTAGAGATTTTCAATGAGAAACTTTATTTCGTAAATAGAAAATTTTAGGTACAACAGGTGCTTTTCTTTTACTAATCATGTGTTTTTGCTTTCATTTCAATATCATAGTAACTAGGGCCACAAATCACCAGCAACTTTTTACTCAAAAACAGGCTTAGACCATTTCTAAACTGCATCCAGGGGCCACACAAAACTACTCCAAGGGCCGCAAATGGCCCCCAAGCCGCACATTGAATACCTCTGATATAAATGTTTTGCTTTTCTCATAATTTTATACATGTGTGTTACTAAAACCTGAAACATGCCAGACATCTGGCACCGAACAGCCTTGCCATGCTCATTTTACAGGCAGCTGCTTTCCTTCAAGCATTCCTGTACGTCTTTGTTGATACATGAAGGTATAGCCTCCAGCAGCTTTGTGAACTTGGGCGTGGGTCTTAATATTTGTACAGTTGTGGACAAATGAATACACTGCAACACAATTTAATGGGAAGGACACGTCAGTCTGAAAGGCTTGAATCAATGTTTGCCTTCCAGGCGCGTTATGTGATCTTCCCCCAGGTAAAAGATGCTTGTCCCTACAGAACTCAAAGTGAATCCGCCCATCAAATACCAAACAGGATTTTCTGCTGTTCTGCAGTTCTTCCTTTGCCACGTGAGAGTGACCCGAGGTTTATGACTTGAACTTATTTTAATTACTGAGCGTGTGAGACTGGTGGCCTTAAATTCTTCCCGAAATCTGAAGCCAGACGACTCTGAGAAAGTTGACTGCAGGATGTATGAACGATTCATTCATTTTCTGTCCCAAACCTCATGAATAGGGATCTCTGTCCTGATAAATGTACTTGCTCTTGAGACACTTTTTTTTTTTTTGCTCTGGAAACTGCAATACAAAAGCATTACTTTGCGGGGGAGGAGGCAGAGGAGAAGGAGCGGAGCCAGAACACAATGAATGATTTGTGGAGGCAAACAGCTTTAAGGGTTTTTCATTTCCAAATAAAAGCTTCGTTTTGAGAAGCATGTAAATACTTGTCTTAGTTGCACCATCATATTGGTCAAGTACGTGTAGGTATTTTGCATAATCTGTTCTTGCAAGAGGCTTTCAAACATTTTCTTCTACAAAAAAGAGAAAGACATCAGTGTCGCTCTGCTGACCAAACATAAAAAGAGACGATTACAAAGGTTGAACTGTTTTACCCCTCTTCACCCTCCCAATTCCCTTCTTTCTTTTGGCAGGAACAATGTTGCTGCATTACTTGACTGTTATCCTTCCCCCCCGATGATTTTCTTTAGCATTTTTTACCCCTCTTGTTTGAACAGATGCCGCCCTCCTTCTACAGCCCCCATCCTCTGGGACCGCCATAAGGCCTAGCACAATGAGGTAACACTCAATTTCATTGATAGTGAGAGTCCAGCCCAGTCACTTCCTTCCAACAAGCAACATCAAATAATGTGATGTATATCACTTCCTCAGGCAAACCCGTGGTCTTTTGTCCAACTTTATTTATGAATGGATTATGAAACAGGAGCTGCATGACCGTGTTCACCTTTCAGTCAGTCCAAAGAGCTTTTTATAGCTGGACTCATTGACCAACAGTAGCTGGTCAATAAATCATTACAAATGTACGCAAATCTTGGTTGATACTCTGCTAATGTTGAAAAAAACATAATTTCGCAATTGCTGTGTTTCCGTTAAATAAGAAATTAATTTAGAATGACGTGATAAGTCAATAAAAATCATAGCAGCGATGGATGTAAGCATCTATATTCATGATTCATGGCGTCTTATTGATGGAGCATCAAACCCCTTATACTTGGGAGCGTTTTGGGTAAACTGTAGTTGGTGATTTTCCAGACGTCCGATGGATTCAACACTTTGAAATGAAACAATTTTTGATGAATTGTGCAATGCTGTGAGCTCCACATTGTCTGTAAAGAAATTAAAACAAACCATCGTCCTTTTTCCACTTCCTGTCATATCTTTTGTCGTTTCCACATCCGGCTGTTGATCATGTAACTTGTATGATGTGAAAAAAGTGTTTCATTGCAGTTTTGCAAAATACATCTATTTCGATACAACCAAAACCTCATCTAGAGCAACAACGTTTTAGTGAAAAACACATTTGGTTTTTTTTACTTGGCGTGTTTTCATTAAGCACATTTATTTTCGATTTGGTTAATGGAAACACAGCTACTGAAGTGTAGGAAATGAACGGTCAGCAGTGAGATATGAGAGCTTTCATAAGGGTGGCATAGGGTGCATTCACACCAGCTCTGTTTAGTCCACTTTAAACAAACTCCAGTTTGTTTGCCTAGAAAATCAGTTGTTTTTTTGCTCAGATCTGGACCATAAAACAAACTCTGCCTTAAAACCTAGGTCTAAGATCAGATGAACTCTGATGTGGTTCAAATTCATATATGAACGCCTAGTTGACTAGGCCAAAAGCAGGAAGCCAAATATAGTGCAGGGCATTCTGAGTAAATACAACCAAAACAAATAGGTGTCTAGAGCTAGTAGGAAAAATGGATCGTAGTCTTTTACCTAAGACAAAATTGAAATCCTGCAACTGCTAAGATCTGATGCTAGCCTGTTTTTGTTTAGATTTCATGAAGAAGGAAGTTGTTCTGTGGTCTTCTTCAGAGGTTTTCATATTGTGTTTTTCACTAGTCTTCAATGCAGCGCCACCAAAGGCAAGGATGGGAACGGGTTTTTCAGTTAGCTTGGATCATTTGACAAAATGCAACGTGAAATCAAACCGCACCAGATAAAAATATAACAATGTTGTAATTTTGGTTCCTAATTGAACCAAATCTTCCACACTGATATGTAAAAACCGTCTTAGATTCGCTGCAGAAGGAAAAATGCAACCAGAGTGGTAATTATGCAACTACTCACTGCTGGATGGGAGTCAGATTTATTCAGCTTTCTCATCTTGTTTGTGATCTGCTTTGGGGTCTTATCAGTTTGAATTCTGGGTAGAAGTCTGCTCGTAAGATAAGCAGCTGGTGTTTGCCTGTAAACATTGACTGTGGAGGTTCCTGCAGCTTCCAGTGTCTTGTTTCAGCCATTTGCTGGCTAAATGCTTGGAGTGCCGCAGAATCCTAGAGCAAATTTCCCCTTTGGCCTTTTCTGACTCTGAAACATTGATGCATTTGAGATGGGTTTTGCTGGAACAGTCGTGGGTTTGTCTTTGAAACAAAAAACAAAAAATAATCTGCAGCAGCTTAGATGATAAAAACTATTCAAAGAAGTTTTAGATTTTATACGATTTTATGAACGTTTTGCATTTATTATTGCAGAAAACCAAACATCATACACTTGCATCTATAGTTCTCACTATATAATATGTTTCAGGCTAAAATCAATAGTCACTGAACCAGCAGGAAAATACTGCAAAGCACCATGTTTGCTGTGCAAAAGATTTTTTTTTTTTTAGTACAGCAGTTTCTGTCTTTGTGTCACATTGTTTTGATGATGCACGTTGAAACAGGAAGTAGATTTACTCTCAAGGGATGAACGTCAGCAAAGCAGAGTGAATCGCTCATAGAAACATGCAGGAGTTGTTTTATTTATGCAAAACAAATGTGGTCATATTTTTGCATATGACATATTACAAACAATCCTTAAAATGTCTTTGTGGTAGTAAACTGAAACCTTCAGGTTTTATTATTTATCATCTAGGGTTTGGTACATTTTGATTCAAGGGGACCTGGAAATAAAAAGAAAAAGTTTTTCAGGGGAAAACAAAATTCCATCCTCCCAAAAATTATCTAATTTATTATTTAAATAGTTAGGGAAATAAAAAATACAGTACTTTATTAAAAAATAATATTTTTATTGAGCTCATTTGAGATATTACATTGTAAAACTGGCTTCTCGGATGCTTAAGTTCCCACCTTTTCAAATTGTGGTCAAGGTAAAACTGAGTGAGACCAGCAGCTTATCTCAAGGCTATGGTTTTTATGATTTGTTGTTGTCAACGTCTGAAGGCCTTACTCTTCTAATGAATATGCAGCTGTTTGACCTCCTGAGATGTAGTTGATTTGCAATGGCCTAAATTAATTGCATCACAAATTATGCCCAAAGAAACAGCGAGTTTTGTTTTAAATCTACATTTTAAATTGATCCATATTGTTATTTTTTGCTCACTTTTTGACCTGCCCCACAAATAGTTTGATTTTTTTTTTAATCTTCTTTATATAGACTTGCTGTAACATGAATTTCGCTTTAGAGACTTGAATAAATCTGAATCTATTAACACTGCACTGTGAGTGGGATTTAATTTTTATTATTTCATTAAATGTTTATTTCCACACCTTCAAAATCTCAAAACTAAACAAGTCTAGCTCCTTATCTCAAGGTTACAGTTGTGGATTTGTTATTTGCTTTATCTGATGGCCTTGTGAGTATAATGGGCTTTGACTGGGCCTTGTCACATTTGCTGCACTTGGATTCAGAATAGTGTTGTGCATCCACAAAACTAGTATTTTTTTCTGTTAGATGAGAAAAACATTTTACTTCAAAATTTGATTTGTAACCATCTCCAAATTTGATATTAATTAATCCAAAAGTCTTATCGACTCAAAAGAAATATTATGAGATATTTGTTGTAAAGTAACAGTGTTATCAGTTTCTCAATTACTTAATGTCACACCTTTCAAATCACTAAAATCAAATCAAGGTAAAGGATGAATGAATTCATGACCTTATCTCAAGGTTTGTCATTATCTGATGGCCTTACACTCCTTATGAGTACAATGTAGGTCATAAATTGTCCACATTTTATTGTTCTCCTCTGAAACACCATGTGTGATTCCGTAAAGCCTCTAAACATCCGTGTTTTTATTTTTTCCCCCTCCGCTCTGATGGAGGAGAGCCTCTCGTGTTTTTGGTTCCCCCTTTATAGAAGCTCCGCCCTGAAATCAGTCGATTGCGTTTCACATCGCTCTCACCACCGGCCGACCAATCAGAGCGCAAAGTGGGTGGTCCTCGAATGGTGGTCCGTGAGGACGCCAGCCAATCGGAGGCCCGACACAGAGCTCGCCTGAACGACCGTTGGTTGTTTGAATCCAACATTATCTCGCACGCGGTGCCTATTTAAGGAGGCGACGTGATGAGGCGAGGTAGCGGTTTCTGTATAAAAGCTAACGGACCGCGCTTCCGGCTCATTTCCTACCAGCGAGCAGAGTGAACCGTTATGAATAGTTTGATGGCATCTGAGCTCTGAAAATAATTAATAGTGAAAATATAAGAGCTCCCAGGTGGGGTAACTACTACCAACAGAGTCCATGTGATAGCCCACGCTGCCTCTGCTGAATTCATTCATAATCCCGGGAAGAATAACGGGATCAGCAGAAAATTCACAATTATTAACATTTGCATGAACTGGAATATGAAGTGAAATATGTTTTAAAGCGTCTGCTATTGGCGTATTACTTTAACATTCCTATAGACCGTATTCCAACAGCTGATTCCGTTTTATTTAAACACACACACCGCCCATGCAGACGCCCCAAACGAGTCATCTCATTATAGAAACGCACGAGTAGAAGCTACACGAGTTGGCTTCGCTGCCCAGAGGAAACCAAACGTCAGCGCGTACGCCATATTGTAAGTGGCAAGTTGAGGTTTGATACGGATTCAAGAGTATCTGAATAAAAGAAACACTGAAACTTATAATAAATTAATTGTGTTTTCTTTACAGAATATCTGTTGTTTTTTTAGAACCTTCAATCAATGAGATGGCTAATATCTGCAACACAAAACAAGACGGATCAACCAATATGGAACACGTGTTGCTAAACTTTTATTTACCTGTAAAAAATATACCAACCCAAACTATTTGTTATTCAATTTTAGCAACATTAATCAACATGAAACAAAGTGTTTTTCTTCTTCTTGTAGTTATTACACGACTCACCTGAGGATGTTTAGTTTTTATTTTATTTTTGTGTTGTAGTTTCTCAATATTTGTTTTTACTTTCTCTAAAATTATAATACTTTGCACCTGACTTATTTAGAAAAATGCACACAAATTAGTTTTGTTTTTCTCTTGTTTCTGATCATGTTAAGAAGTCATAAGTATTTTTCAGACTTCTATAAACTTATCCAAATTCTGACAAGTTTATGACAAGGGTTTTAATAAAACAATAATAATAAAAAAATACAATGCAGTCAATCCAATTGTACCACTTTACCGAGACTATGCTTGGTGAAGTTTCACAACATTTTGAGAGGGCCTCGCGTAGCGTCTAGTATTCTACATCTGTGCTGTCGTCTCACTGGCTTCCTACTGCGTAGAGGAAGGGGAGGAGGTGGGCTGCCGTTTTTCTACCTCCCGATCAGCAGAGAGCCGCTGTTTCATTTCAACTCCGTCTCCGAGCAGCTTGGTCCTCCTCTTCCTCTCCAGAGGTTTAAATTGTGTTAGGATTTTTGTTGTTTTTAGACAAGAAGTGCCAACAATTTAAAAATCCTCAGCCTCACCTGGAGGACCGCTCGCCACCGCCATCCCCGGTGAAGAGTGAAGTTTAAACCCGCAGCTGCTGCTCTGGAGACGGCGGACCCGACCCTTTTACGGTCCTACATCTCCTCAACCTGTGCTTCTTCAAATATATAAATTTACATATATATTTTTGGAAGTTTTCGTCGACTTCAGTGAAGTTTTTTCCCCCCCCACACCGGCATAATGACTCGGAGATCCTGTGCGATTTACGCCACCGGCATCGTCTGCGCTCACCTCCTGATCGTGGGGATCGCCCTGGTCGTGGCTCAAGTCTTCCAAACGATGATCAACAGCCGGCTAAAACAGGTGAGCAGTCACCGTGAACATGTCATTTTTATTTCCCCCATGTGTGTCTCTCTTTAAATGTGCTTTAAATGTTGCGGTCTGCAGTGACAGATCATTGCTGCATTCGGTGTGTCACGGATGAGCAAGCAACCTCATCCAGGGCATAATTATCCCCTGGATTTGAATGATTAGTGATGGTTTGTTGGTGTTTGTTCGTTTCCATCGTAGCAGGAATGAAAAATAATAATAATTTTGGAGTCAAAAAGCTCCACAGCTGTTAAACAAATGGTTTCTGTTTTTAAATTGTGCTTGGAATCCCCTACAACTCCGCTGAAGGGGAATAATTGAGGATATTTAACACCTGGTGCCAACATTTGATTCAATCAAGCGTATCTCTGCTTTTTATTGACTTGAACTTGATGTGTAGGTTGTATGATATTCCTCTGAGGGCATTTGTGAACCAGTGAAACATTTCTGAGGATGAGTGGCGCAAAAAGTGGGAATTCACTATATTTGAAGCATAGGGGCGCCTTGCTAGAAGAGGCGCCAAAATGGGAGAAAATAATTTCTAGTATTTCTGCATTTATCCATTGAAATGCTTATAATGTGTCTTTCTCAAAAAGTACTTGGCTGCGCCCTTGGTGAGGATGAAGACTTCATTCTAATTCACTTCAGTGATTACAGGAGGCAGTAGTAGAAGTCTGGTAAATGGGGGGCAGGAGGTGTGCAGCTTTGGGGGAAGGGAGATTGGGTGAGTAGGCAGCCAAATCTGGAGTACTGACTCTCCTTCATTCTTTCTCTTTGCAGTGGGTATTTACCAGGACGCAGTCCAAATCTGCAATCATTAAATCAAAGTCTTCGCAGGGAAAAAAAAAAGTGTGAAATTAGAAAATGGCATCCTCTGCTTTTGTATAGGACATGTTTTTCTACGTCTAAAAGTGCAGAATGTCTTGCTTTTTCCTTTTTGCTGTTGTAAAAGAAAACTGAATGATTCTGATGAATTTGCAGCCTGGTTGGGTGGGGTTAGTGGCAGCTGCAGACCCTTTAAAATACCTCGTACTCCTCTGTTCAGCATGCATCAAAGTGTTAAAGTTCCTGCTGCTGCTTCAGAAACTTGGATACTGTGCCTCAGACACATCAGGGTTAAATTTAGGTCCAAATCAGAGCAGCAGCATCTCAGTGGGACTCAAATTAAGAGAAGTTCATCAACAAGGGATCCAACTCTGATGCAGCTGGTGGTTACAAGAAATGACAGCATAGCTAATCCTCTTTCGCCAAATAAATCAGACTTGCCCCAGACGTGTTGAACGGACTCCAAAAACCCATCTAATCTGAGGCCTAATGTGCTTTTACGTAAAAGTACAGCAGCACAGGAGGAGCGGTGGCAGGAATTTGTCGCCTTTCTCATCCCTGAGGGCATCATTTTTACCACAAAGACGTCACCTAATTCCTTGTTGTTTATCCTGCTTGAATGTTCAGCTCAAGTGACAAAGCTGAAAAGAGGAAAAAGAAAGAAACGCCCATTCATGCCACTCCTTTTCACTGAGGTGTTAAGAAACCTTGAAGAGCAAGGTCATGCAGCTGAAGTCTTTTTCAACTTTCAACCTAATTAAACTGTTTCTCCTTCAGTCCACTGGAAACACAGCTTCATGTTCTTGTTTGTGGCAAAGGAAGGATTTTCCCTGATAAATCGCCGTTCTTTTACCTTCGCCCGAAGCCCTTTGAAAGACCTTTATCCAAGGTTGACAAACACAACGATTCATGCAGGCTGGAGTCACACGTTCAGGCTCCCTGAACGCTGGCTGCAGGGAAGCAGCCAGATGACAGGCAGGCCTTTTCTAAAGCAGCGGCTTGTTACTGTTTAGAAAAAGGAACAAATTGTAGTAATTTGTTCTTACTCAGCTGACGGTCACACCTTTTTCTTCTAACGTTATCTGGTTTCATTTCAGCTTTTTAATTAAGAAGCAGACTCATCAGGACTCCAGAGAGTCCGGCTCTTTAAATACCTCTAGTTCCCTTTAAAGAGCTGATTCTAAACTAAAAAACGCTTGTTCAAACGTTTGAAAACGTCTTAAACCAAGACGTAGTTCAGTATTTTTCTGCTTGATCTGAGTTTAGGTCGAGATGCACCGATCGATCATTGGAGATTTTTATTTAATTTTGTGACACAATGGAAGAGATTGAACAGTAGCAGGTTCTTTAAGAGGTACTTGTTTTGAACCCAACAAAAAAATTTAGGAATTGTTACATTATCATGTAAAAGAATAGCATTAAAAGAATGAAAATGTTGGGAGTATTTGTTTTATTGTAGCGTGTCACCAATCAGAGCTGATCAATGGAAAATTGGCCAAACAATCTCCGATTATTGGTGCATCTTTAATTTGAGGAGTTTTCTTAGGATAAAAAGATATTTTGATGTTTCTGCTATCAAAACCATTGTTTTCATTTAAATTTAGTTTTTTTGTTTGCTTCCAAAAACAAGCCAGTGAAGAACTTTGCAACAAAGAGGGGAATTAAAAAAAAAAAAACATCCATTAGAGCACTTTAAATGGTGGAAGTCGTTGCCCAAACAGGAAGCTTTAGACATGCCTTATGGTATATTTCCTCAACTGTATTCGGCTGTGAAAGACCACAGAAAACAAAATGTGCAGCTTCTGTTAAGTGCACCTCTCGGAGGGAACGACGCGGAAGTGGAGCACTTCTCTCCTCCCAGATGCTGATTTACTTTTCCAGTCAGCAGACACCTTGAGTGAACATGCTGCTTCACAGCTGAGTGCTCAAGTTAAACATCATGTATCGCCCGGTTGTTTCTTACTTTTTCCACCCGATTTCAAACCCAAACCCATTTGAAATCGCCTGGAGGGGTGTACGCCTTAACTTTGTGGGGGCGTTTTATGACTTTCCGCACGTAGTTTTGAATGGCTGATGCTCCAAATACGGTCGTGCCTCTGCAAATCTGGGTTTTGCCCAGGCTTGCTGAAGTTGGACTATTTGCTGCTTTTTGTTCCGATTCACTGTCAGATTTTTCCCGTTTTGGTTTTTGAGGTTCTTGGCCTGGCATTGAAGAGAGTGAAAAGCTTTGACATCGCCCCTAGACAACGATGAAACCAAAAGCTTACAGCATCACTTCCAAATCAATGTTTGTTTGGTATTGTGGTGTTTCTCAGTTTGAATGTGTGTTTTTCTTTTTTTTTCTTGACAGGAAATTACGTTGACAGAGAAGAGTCAGATGTTTGAGTCATGGAAGAACCCACCCCCACCTGTTTACATGGAGTATTACTTCTTCAACGTTACCAATCCTGAGGAGTTTTTGGCAGGAGGGAAGGCGTCTGTTAAACAGATCGGCCCTTACACTTACAGGTAAATTTCACAGCGAGTGACAGATTAATACAAATTTTCTTTTTATTTTATTTCTCACAAAACATAATTCTCACCCAGAGGAAATGTCAGAAAAAGGAAGTGACACCAATTTTCCAAATAAGTTCTTCATTACAAACTTATTCAGACAGTACTTCACTTTGCAGAAGTGAAAATAATAAGAATATAGAACTAATTTGCTTAATCAGGTTTGACTGAAATTGGGCTGTTTTGCTAAAAAGGTTAAAAATGTGACAAATCTGTCAGAGGGATTTCCTAATCTACTTGCGTTTGTAATTTCAGTAGAACGTGATTTTTAAAAATGATCAATTCAGGGCTGCTAAACACAAATTGATTCCACATTTTATTTGTTAAAATGTTGATAAAAGATGTTTTTTCCCCTTCTCTTCAAGTTTTGTTTTTAGTCTGACACAGAATAACAGAAAACAGCAAAATGTGAAGAAGTATAAAGGATAAAAGTACTTTTACAATGGCTTGTTAACAATGGGGCTGCAGCTAACAATTATTATTCTGATGATTGATTAATTGGATAAAAAATAGTCACATTCTGCAAATTAATACAATATTATGAATGTGTGAAAACAAACAAATAATTAAATTCATTTTTAAAAATAAGAAAACAAACATTTCTGTCTAAAATGCAAACATATTGACAGGTATTTTATATCTTAAAAATGTATGAATATTTTGTGCTGTCTAGGCTTAATATGATGTTTTTTCAGTAAGTGGCATTTTTTTTTTTTTTCACTTAACGATTAATTGATTATTAATTTAGTTGACGATTATTTTAAGAACTGATTCATCATTATGAATCAGATTAATCGTTCCAGGCCTAGTAAATAACTTGTTTAATTTATGATTAAGAAGATATGAAGACGTTTCTCCCAGCTAGCACCAGTCGCAGCTAAGGTGGATGTGATTCAGTGCCAAAGTGGTTGCATTGTTTATAATGATTAACAGATGTCCCTGTCCACACCAGGGAATACCGACCAAGGGAAAATGTAACTTTCTTGGAAAATGGCACAAAGGTTTATGCCCTGAACCCCAAATCCTTTGTCTTTGTTCCTGAGAAGTCGGCTGGTGACCCCGAGGTCGACATTGTCAGGACAGTCAACATCCCATTTGTGGTGAGACAAAGTGTCTGCTTTATTGTCCTTTGGTTTGACTGACATTTGTTTTCCACCAACTCGCTTCATGTCACCGTCATGTTTGTTTTATTGTGACATTTTCTAATGTTTTGAACATATAAACTATAAATGTACATTAGGCCAAATCAAGCAAATAACAGGAACTTAAAACTGCAAAATATTCCAAACAGAAGGTGCTTCTCTTTCCATGTGTCAATGTGAAGTTTTTCCGTCATTCTCTGTATTTTAAAGGCGGTGATGAACGAGTTGAACTCCTACAGCTTTTATGTGCGGCCCGTGGTTTCCATGTATATAAGCAGCCTGGGCATTGAAATTTTCATGACCCGCACCGTCCATGAGATTCTGTGGGGCTTCAAGGACCCTCTCCTTTCAAAGATCCGCAAACTTAAGCCAGATGTGGACGAATACTTTGGCCTGATGTGGAAGGTGAGGTTGTTTTTTCTTTTTTTTCTATGTTTTTGTAAATGTATCCCTTGCTGGTTGCTCAGAGTTACTGAAAAGACAAAAAAAGGGGGAAGTTGGTGGTAATGTCACTTGAAGAGGCATCTCCTGATGCTGATGGAATATTTTGTACTTCCTATCGACAGAGCAGCGTCTGCAGTTTGTCACAAGCGGTAACGTAATCAAGCACATGACTGAAGGTTTATGCAGACGGAGCTTTGCTAATTGATCGGAAAATGAACGGAAATGACTGTTCGGTTCTCTGTTATGTTTCAGTTCGAACAGGAAAATAAACATTGTAAACACAATGAAATTATTAGAATTTATAGCCGTAAACATTAGCGCTGCTCTTGTAAAAGCGTGTGTTGTTTCTGCATTAAAAGACCTGTCAGTGGAAATACAAAGGAGAATGTTTTTTAGTTGTTTTCCCCTCCTTAGAGGGTCATAAATACAGTTTCTGACAGATGCACTTCCACTGCTTCCTGCTGTGTCGCTCCTCAACACAACATGTCTGAACATTGTTTCCTCCTCATCCTCCACAGAAAAACGGCACTCATGAGGGAGAGTTTGTGTTTCACACCGGCGAGCAGAACTACTTGGATTACGGAAAGATCGACACCTGGAATGGCCTGAGGTAAACTTTCAAGTTGAGCCATGCTTTTTGGTCTGAATGATATGAAACTGCGCTCTCAGCATGTTCCTAAAACGTCCATCGTTCCTGATATCCATGTTTGCTTTGTTTCAAAACGCACAGAGGCGAGAACCTTTGCTCTTTGGTTTTTAGGCTAAAAAGGATTGCAAAATTTGAATGTTTGGAGTCAAAAATGTGGGTGAAAGTGTAGTTTTAACTCAGTCAGCATGAACAAGCAAAATCCATCTATCTGATTTTATCTGTGTCTTATAAGATTAAATTTGAATTTTTTAAAATGTGGTTATAATTAGACAATCAGGAAAGAATGGGAATAAATTCTAAGAGATTTATTTTATTAATAGGTTTCTTTGCAGTTTGGAAGTATATTAATATATTGTAGGATGAAGTTAATCATTAATTGTTTCTTCATATCTTTAAGGCGTAGTTCAGAACATTTAAGTTAGGTTCTGTCAGAGTAGTTAATAATTTACGTTTAGTATGTCTTATACTCTAATATAGGGCAATTATTTGCGTGCTTTATTCTTGAAAATAAGATGGAAGAAGGTGTGCCACCAATGAGAAACCAGAGTGAAATGTGTACTGAAAATGGATTCTATGAAACATTCCTAGTCAAAGTAGCTGTTTGGTATCAAAGTTTATCGGTATAATGAGCAAGAAATGTATTGGCAGCCTAAGAAAACATAGTTTGAGATTTTTAAACCACTTTTTGATTGGGTAGAAATATTTGGCAGGTTCCATTCCCAGAACCTTTCTCACAGGAAGATTATTGGTGACGCACCGCCTCCTACCTCCACTTTCAGTAGAGAAAGTCATTAACTTGTTTGTAAATAACTGTTAAATACAAGGTGAAAATTATTTTAAAGGTCATAAAATAAGGTTTTTGCATGGATCTCCATCAAATTTCAGAGATTAAAATGTTGTTTTAAATCTGCAGATAATCTGTATAACCTGAATAAAAATTGCTACAGCAGATCGTCACTTTAATTAAAAATGTGAACTTTCTCTTTTGTCCAACATAAACATTACAGTCCTAATTAAATGTGTAAACAAAGCAGACGTCTTAAGCTTGCTCATAGTTTCCTTGCTTCATTTCTCTCTCCTGCAGAAAAATGTCATGGTGGTCCTCCAATCAGAGCAACATGATCAACGGCACGGACGGCGCCGTCTTCCACCCGCTCATCGACAGAAACGAGCTGCTGTACATCTTCGCCGCTGACCTCTGCCGGTATGCACGTGTGTTTGTTGTTTTTGCTAATTTGTTTACAGTCAAAGCGTGGCGGCAGAGGGGAGACTGAAGGTTTCCGCTCAGGTTTATGGTATGGAAGGAAGTACCAGTGAAGTCATTTACTGACTGATAAGTACATGTGCTGTTACAACTAATGATAAGACTGGCAGCAAAGTATAAACACCAGGAATGAGATATCAGGGTTTATTATTCAGTAAACAATCATTCTGCAGAGTGTTGCTCTAATTTTAGCAGGGCTGGGCAATAAATTGATTTTAGTGAGTATGTGAATTTTTGGTTTTTGATGAGTTTATTTTTGGAATATAATTTTTTCCCCATGGCCCAGGGTTTCTAGTATAAGAACCCTGGCCCATCTGGGTTCTTATACTCTCCTATAGGGGTTTAACCCATTTGGGTTTCTACCGTTTCTAAAAACAACCTGATCACTTAAAAAAATCTCCCAGCTGTTTTCTGGCGATGAATTAATGTTTTTTGGTGTCTGGAAAATTTGTAGTTTTGAAAACTTTCTGAATGTAGCTTTGCAAATCAGCAGACGCTGGTCCTCACCTAGCAACCCCCAATGAATTCCGGCCCGTTACCTAGCAACCCCAGCAGAGCTCCGCCCGTCACCTAGCAACCAAAGCAAAGTTCCAGAGCACTTGGGGAGAAAGCAGCTCAGTTGTTCTTACAACACTGCTGTCGTTCCTCAGGTCCATTCACCTGGCGTACGTGGAGGACGTGGAGGTGAAGGGAATCCAGGCGTACCGCTTCGCCCCCCCCAACGACGTTCTCATGAACCCCAAGGAAAATCCCACCAACGCCGGCTTCTGCGTGCCGGCAGGAGAGTGCCTTGGCACCGGGGTGCTGAAAGTCAGCGTTTGTCGAGAAGGTATGACCCGACCCCGACCAACCGGATGATTACTAGGTCACACTGTGACCCAGTAATCACAACCAACCCCATGACACAGTTTCCTACCCCCTTCATTCCTAAATGTCCACTCTTTTGGACAGCGACCTTTTCCTCCGCCTGGTCGCCGACATTCCCGGTGTTTGACCTCATCAGATTTGACTCAACAATGGTTCAATGATTAACTCTGCTGACTGTGCAGGAAGGGTTTATGGCACTGATTAAGTGCAGTAGGATTGCTGTAATAAAGACAATCTCTGCTGTGATCCTTTAACCTTGCTGATTATGCTTGCAGCTTATTTTTAAATTTTCATTCTTAAGTATAGGGCTTAAACGATTAATCACAATAAATTGATTATTGAAATAATCGCCAACTAATTTAGTAATTAATTAACTGGAGTATACGGATTCAAAAAAGAAAATTTTTTGAGGAAATGACATAATCAGAGCAGATTTGAATCCAAAACTGTACAGAAAATATAGACATTTTGCATTTTAGACAACTCAAAACTTCTCAAGTGCAATAAAGGTTCAGACAAAAGGGGGAAAATGTTGGTGACTGGTAACTTTATAGAGTTTTGCGTAGGCCTGGTAGTGAACCATTCATTTCATTCAGGTGTGTTGAAGCAGTAAAGTAGTAGGAAAATTACCTATAATATATTATAGTGGGTGCGTAAAGGTAGAAGTGACGGCAAAGCAGAGTGGGAGGAGTTTTCTTCCTTAAATGGGGGGGAAAAAGCGGGATAAGATTTACCAAAATGTAAAAAAGTAAGGTAGGGTAGAAACTGAGACTTTTATTCTGGTGTAATTTATGTTTTGAATTTCCATTTAAACCTTAGAAAAGTTGTTACTAACACAAACGGAGAAAATGGGTAATTGATAACATTATGTTTCATTCATATTTTCAGAAGCTACAGACAGTGCAGTTTTATGTGCAAATCAAGCATTTTAGATTAAAAAATGCTCTCGGTGAGCATCAGACTCACTGAGAACTTGAATCATATTCTGCTGATTCATTTTAATATTTAACTCAACGCCCAATAACTAATTTTTTTATGAGCCTTGGTTGAGGCGTTTAAAACGGACAACACTTAAATGCTCCATTTCAATTTGTTTTATAGACTTTCTGAACTTAAGCTGCAGAATCTTTTTGAACTACTTTGTATAGGTAATACAACCTTAAAATGAAGCCGAGGCACATTTCCATGAACAAATCAGCTTAATTTCTTTATGCAAAATCCTCAGGACTTGTTGGTTTCCTGCGTTTATGTCTCATGTTTCTGGCTCAGTGCTTAATGTTAATGCATTACCTGCAGCTGTAGGTAATGCACCCAATAGCTCTTTCTTCCTAAGTTTGAATTGATTTTACTGTACAGTAGGAAAATTTAAGTAGTCAATGTAAAAGCCTGTAATAAAATCCTCCTTATTTAAATGAGCTTTTATGAACACTCCGTCTTTGGCTATCAGCGTTTGTTTATGATGTGAAAAATCTCCAGATTGTTCCTCACGTGCCTCTCTTTCTGACCTTTATTTGTTTTGCAAACGCCAACCTGTCTCGGTTTTTTCCAGGTGCTCCCATCGTCGTTTCCTTCCCTCACTTCTACCAGGCCGACCCGGCGTACATCAACGCCGTCGACGGGCTGAACCCCAACAAGGAGGAACACGAGACGTACCTGGATTTACAGCCGGTACGGCAAACAGTTAAAACCTCCACTGATAACATCTGAATCAGGATCACTGCTTTTACTGTGATTTTAAGTCATCTTCTTTTTATTTTGACTTGATCAACATGGAATGAAAGGACAGATACAAACATATGTAGAATTGTTTGTATTTGCATACACTCATCTTGAATTTTTGGTTTTTGAAGATTTAGGTGATTATCATATTTTTTTTTTTTTTATTCACCAGTTAACTCTTAGGGTTTCCATAGTTCAGAGTGATGTCAGCATAGCCAAGGCGGCCATCTTGTTAGTAAAGCATATTTTACAGCTTCTATTTATTTTTATTTTGAATTCAAGTTTTGCGATAAAATATAAGGGTCAGGCTACTATGTCTTTTTTAATAACATGAATAAAGTCAATGTTGCAGAATAAAATCATATGAAGAGAGTGAAGTAGTAATTTTATTAAAACTCCAACAAAAATTTATCCAACTTTTTTTCTCATTAAAACAACTTTACTTGCGATTTTAAGACATTCTTCTGGTAAAATTGCGTCTTTATTCTGCTATTTTCTCTTAGTTAAACCGAAATTCTCTTGGCCAAGGCCTAATGTTCTGACGATTGAAACAAAGGCCACTTTTTAAAAATGTTTTCTGGCATTTGTAATTTCACTTTTATAAAAGAAATCAAGAAAAACATCAATTAGTATGGAAAAAAAAAACCCTGAGATTTTATTTTTATGCCCTTTATTCATCATAGCCAGGAGTATCCTGCAGATATAAGCCAACAAGGCTAACAAAGGAGTCCCATATCATGACGCTGCCACCACCATCCTGCCTCTGATACGCTCAGACATGTTGCCATGTTTCCAATCCTCAAATCGTACTGTTTGAATGAATCATTAGCATAATGTTGATGTTTTTGTGGCAGTTTCCTTCCCTTTGCGTAGAAATGATCAGAAAGTAAGGAAATGTGCTTGTCGGCTCTCTTGTAGACTACTGGTGTTCCCATCCGCGCCTGTAAGAGAGCTCAGCTCAACATCATCCTGAAGAGAGTCCCGGGCTTCCCGTAAGTCTCGCTGTTGAACTCTGACCTACTTTCCTGTTGCAACACTCTGTCAACATCCAGGCAGCATGTTGTGCCAGATGTTCCTCCTAACCTCCGTCTCTTTTTGTTTTCAGTAAAACAAAGTTCATCAACGAGACAATTTTCCCCATCATGTTTGTCAACGAGGTGAGACACTCAGAAACGAACCTCCGACGTTCTGGTAACGTCGCCTGAACCACAAATCAACCTTCTCTCTCTCTCTCTCTCTCTCCAAATGTAGACGGCAACCATCGATGACGACTCTGCGTCTCAGATGAGGACGCTGCTCCTCATCGTCACTCTCGTCTCAAACTTCCCGCTGCTCATCGTGGGGTTGGGGATCATCCTGCTGCTGGTGCTTGTTGTGTTGTTCTGCAGGAACCGTCAGAAGAAGGTAAGAAACAGAAACTTTGCTCTGCATTTCACTGCTATTTGGCTTTCTGCTTACATTAACTCGCAGTGCAAAACTACCACGGCATATTAGGGCCATTGTAGATTAAAAAAATGGTTATATTTTAAATCGGAAAAGTTGTGATTGAGTTCAGAAATGTTCTAGCAAAACTTAGGAAATTTCTGAGTTTGAAGAGTTAAAAATTTACTATAAAAAACTCCGAATTTTTTTAGATTAACCTCAGAAAGTTTCTGGAAAATAAACTGGAAATTTCTGAGTGAAAAAAAAAATAGAAAATTTTCAACTTTTGAAGGTTTTTTTTTTTTTTTTAATTAAATTTAATCTCCAAATTTCTTTTGAGAATTTGGACATTTGAAAGAAACTTGGGCATTTAGAGTTTTGTCTAGCAAAGTTTAAACTTTTCAAACTGAGAAATTTACTTTTGAGTTTATTTTCAAAATTTCTGAGTTTTTTGGCAGAAGTTTACTCCTTTTTTAATCTACAATGGCCCTAATTCAGCCTCCACCTGATAAGTACATGTAACTTTGTACTTTTGCATATTTCTGCACAAACTACGCTCAGCAGCTGCAAGTTCTGCACACGTTCACTCACACACCGCATGATTTGTAGGCAGTAAAGCCAGCTTGAGCAGTTTTCAGCATTCTGGATCTAATGGAGGTCACTACAAAACCACAAAATGTTACCAAGTATTTTTGATTCAAATGTGAACCTAGCCTTCATCAGACCAGGTGCGAATATCTTTGTCAGGTCTCAGTTAATTGAGATCTGACACAAGCAAAAAACCAAAATAGATCATCAGTAAAAGTCTGATCTTTTCCATCAGTCTTGCACAGTAACATCAGATGGAAGTAATTTATTTTCAGGATCAGTCCTGAATGTGTTCACACTCTTCCAGTAGTAAAACGTCACACAATGCAAAACCACAAAATCTTATCAATTTTTTTTGTCTAATTTCTAGTGCAAATACCTTAGGACACCTGAAAAAAGACTAAATTGACTCACAAGTAACTTTTCAGCGCGATATAGAAGCTTGTTTAATATAAATAATTCCTTTATTAATAAAAAAAGTACTAGTTATTTAACTTATTACAAGACGTTTTTACCAGATTTAATGTTCTACTTGAGTCTTTAGCAATAGGGTTTTGCTCACATTACTTTGTAGCAATTTTTAATAAATGTAACTTCATATTTTTTAAATACTTTTTAAGTTGATAAAAGTATTCTTAATTAAGGACTAACTCATGTCCTGTGGGAGATTTTGTTGCATTGTCTCATTTTCCAGTTCAGACATTTTCCCTATATTATAAGTTAAAGTAATTAAGTATTTTAAGCAATTATTGACTTAAAACAAGCTCATATATGTTGCTCAATATTTACTCATAAGCTAGTTTTGTCTTTTTTCATCTGTTCTAAGATATTTCCTCTAGAAACCAAAGTACTTGGTAAAATTTTGTGTTTTTGCAGTGCTTCGTGGTGCTTTTTAAAGTTTTCTAGCAGTGAATGCACTTTTTGACAAATTAAGGAAGAAAAACATCTCAGTTCCCTTTGAGTCTGCACAGCTGTAGGTTAACAACCCAGAGTAACCTCAGGATTGATGGCCCCCCTCTTATCTCCAGCAGTGACTGATACGTGGTTTTGAACTGTACCCTCAACAGAGTCTGAGATCACTTTAATTCAGATAAGAAAAGAAGAATTTGGAAGTGCTGCTGTCGTCTCTCTGACGTGCTTCTCTGATGCTTTGGGTATCCTGGCTGCTTTAGGTCATCCACAGAGCTTCCTGCTCTCAGAAAAATGGACCCAGTGTGGTTAAAAACAAAGGACCATTAAAATGTTATTGGGGAGAATATGGAAAAATTATTAAATCTTTTACACAGTAAAACCAATGCATTGCAAAAACAAAATCTTAAGTATTTTTGGTCTGGTTTCAAGTGCAAATATCTTGGTACACCTGAAATAAGACTAACTAACTTACAAGTAACTTTTTACAAGTTATACAAGCTTGTTTTAAGTAAAACAATCCTTAATATTAATTTAAAAAATACTTGTTCTACTGGCAGATTAATTCACTCATAATACAGGAAAAAAGTCTTGTTATAAGTTAAATAATCTGACAGTGGAACTAGTACTTTTTCATCAATATTAAGGAATTAATATTATTTTCATGTAACTTGCTGAAAATGTACATCTAAGTCTTATTTCAAGTGTACTAAGATATTAACACTAACCAAAGACCAACAATACTTGGTAAGATTTTGTGTTTTTGCAGTGTACTGTCCACTGGATTTCAACCTGCAGCGGCATCCACTGCTGTCCTGTTTTACCTGCAGTAACTTAGTTCATCATTGTGTCATCACAAAGTTTAAGACAAAGGGCTGAGAAATACAAGGATGAATCGCCACAAAAGAAAAACAATTCCTTCTTTCTTCTTTAGATTTATTTCACAATCTGATGTTTAGTGACGTGACAGGTTGGAAGGTTGTGCAAGTTGGTAAAGCCACAAGTCACCACATGTCTTATCTTGTAATAAAATGTTTTTGAACATTTTGAACAGTTTTTGAAAGGAAAATGAAGAAAAAACAGGGTTTAAAATTATTTTGATTAATCTGTTCATATGTTATTAGAAGGCCTTCACACTAAAGTAATATAAGAAAAAATTATAAAAATATTGGAGAAAAAAAGATTTTCTCTTATGTTATAATTTGAAGATCGGAGTTTATTATAAAATGAGCAACTTAAAAAAGGGCAAAGGCTGGTATTTACTCGGCTTGTTTGAGGAATGTCTGTCATGACGCACCACCTGATGAACACCAAGCCTGGCTTGAGCTGCAGTTTAAGATGAAGACGATTTATTTTCACAGAGGGAGTTTTTACGTTTTCACCGATTATGACCTCGTAAAGCTGAAACGATGCCGACTGATTCATCCGCCTTTCCTAGCTTAGCTTCAACGCCAGAAACGACCAGGTTAAAGTTAAAACAAAAACTTTATCAGCCGAGTTTTTTTTTTTTACCAGGATGGATTTGTTTTTTCCTTATCTTGCTGCATGCACTGCTATGCTAAGCAGCTCAGTTTATTCCCTAAATCATGGATTTTTGGGGTATTTCCTCTTAAGAAATGCTTAATTGCAATGTTTTATTAACCATGTTCTGATTTAAGTTTTCTGTTTAACCCCCGTTATTTTTGTCCTTTCTGTTTTTAGAATGAAGTTAAACGAATAGATTTTACCGAGGCTTTTCATTCTTTCACTGTAAGTCTTCAGTTTCCCTTTGTTTTTATTCTCATTTTTTAACATTTTTGTGGCTTTTCTGGAAGGGATGCACTGATAAGAATTTTCTTTTGGATAAGCTCCGACCTGCTGTTGCAGATTTTACCCAAATCCTAAAAAAATATAAGATGGGAACTTTAAAGAATTCAGAAAAATGAATTACTCAGAATATTTCCCAGCTTTCCAGAGATGTGCATTTATTGATAAACTAATTTGTCATAAATGCATTAAAACAGCTTTAGCATCATATAATAGCGATCAGCATGGCTAGCATTACTAAAATACTGAGGTTTTCAAAGACCTGCCAACGTTTCCAAACCCATCATATTCCATGACTGGCTGAGGTTGAACACTTTAACGGATAAAATAAAGCAACTTTGCTGTTTCTCTGCTAAGCCTTCTTGTTGTCTGCTGAAAGTCTTGCTCTCTCTCGTTTTCTCACAGCCTCAATAAACCAGTGACATGTCTCGACGTGTAAAAAATTATGGCTTCCTTTTAAATGGCTGTCATCACTTGCACTGAAAGCGGCTAACTGTCAGTCTTTTCCCTCAGTGACCGCGAACACACCTGGTAGTGCTCGGGCATGGCGCCTTCACTGACTGGAAGAATATTGTATTTTTTTAGTTCACCAATCAGAGCCAAGCTAACACTTAAAGGAGACCCATTACGCTAAATTCACTTTTCGCACGTTTTTATACTTCCATTCAGATCTCTACTGCTTCTAAAAACAGCCAAAACGCTTAAAAAAACGCACAAACATTTTCAAGAACCTTCTGAGTGTAATGTCACAAATCAGCAGGCACTGCCTGTTGCCTAGCAACTCCAGCAAAGCTCCGCCGTTACCTAGCAACCCAAGCTGAGCTCCAGCACGTTTGGTCACCTGGTTTTACTGCAGTATTTGCTGTACAATGGCTGCTGGAAAAAACAAGTGTTGTTGACTTGCCGTCCTTGCTGCATTCTTGTTGGTTGTGAAGAACGCTCCACTTCTTCTTTTCAAAGATATACGGTTGTATAAATGTGCATCTGCTGCAGCCATTTTCATGGGAGTGTAAATGTTGAGTGGGGGGTGTGGTCAGGAGCAGTCTATTTGGATTTAAAGAAACAAGATGCTCTAAAACAGTTCTTTATGACAGGAGCTCAAAATAGGCAAAACTGATCAGACTCGTTGTCTAAGAATAATTTTGTTCAAAAAAAGTGATTAACATGTTTGTACAGATGATAGACCTATCCTAACCTGTTCAAGGCAGCATAGTCGGCCACCTTTAAACCAATTGATTCCAGTTGTCGGTCATTCTTTCAGTGCATCTCTAATTGCAAATTTTCATTTCTGATTGTTTTCATTTATCAAAACATTAGTTTCTCACCTCCATTGTAATTTTTCCTATTTTATTTGATTTGTTTTTGAACTGTACTGTAAAACATTTCAAGTCAAAGCATTTGATTCCATTGTGATGTTGATGTTTAAAATGGGGCTGGACATTATGCCAACAATATGTTATTTTGCACTGACGTTACTCTTCCTGCTCAGACGGCGAAAGACGACACCGCATACACGCAAGTCAGCGACAAGCTGGACGACTCATCAGAAAAGCCGGCCAACCAGCCGATGAAGAACGGCTCCTACATCGCCATGTCGCCGGTGGAGGCCCAGAAGTGTTGATTGAGGATTCCTCTCCCCAAGCGTGGAGATCCGGAGGGCTGTGGGTTGTTTCATTAGCATGGGTGGGGGAGGACACAGTGCGACACAAACCCCGGAGATCGTTTAGCCTACAAAGACATTGATCCTCTTCCTGAGCACTCTTCTGGCCGTCTATCCTCCTGCCTGCAGGACTGCAACACAACCAACCCCTCCCCCGCCGTGCGTAAACACTTCCATCCTGGCAGACCCTGAACACAGGGACTTTTCAGACTGGAAATGGTTGGGTTCAACCAGGAATATAATGCAAAAATGCTTTCTCCATAATTCTACTAAGGGAAAATTAAAAACTTAGCGTAGTCGTCCCTCTTGCACACGGATGCATGATCCTCTGGGCAGACGCCGCTGGTGAAACTCAGTGTTTCGCTTTAACTCGAACAACGGTGGGTGTTAGTCGTTTTCTGTCAGCACTGCGAGAGGAGAAAACTTTGAGCCGTCAGATTAAAAATCCCTTACAAACCTGGAAAACCTCCTGGGATCAGGCGAGTTAGCGGATTTGCAAGCAAACGTAAACTTAGTATATTTTGTAAGGAAAGCATAAAAAAACCAACAACTGAGCCTTTTTTCCAAGATGAGTTAGTGCACCTGCAGGTTATTCACATTGCACTTCCAGTATGAGTCGGTGAATCTGTGTGTGCACCTTTATTTTTAAATGGACTACTGTCTTTTTCCTAATGCAGGCACAGTTTAGTATGAAACCTGAAATACTCGTGATTTTCATTCTCCTTTTCTCCCAGGTTTTCTTTCCTTAAAACACTACTTAGAGTGAAAATCCCTGATTTGAGGCATCTTCGCTTTAAAATTCATAAAAATATTCATAAATTATAAAAAAAAAAGGAATAAAACACCAACTTGACTTACAAGGGAAACTTGAACCTGTTTCTGCCTTACCAGGGTTCAGCGTATTCAGATAAGCTGGGAACACTTCTACTGTACATATTTAAAGGGGAACTAACTGAGATACCTCTGACCAAATCCAGCTGGCAGTCACAGACGTGCCGAGAGACACTAATTTCACTCTGGTGTCGATGCTTCTCCTCGTCCTCACTGCTACATATTAGAGATGAAAAGCACAATTTGGATTGCGGGATCTTCTTTTTTCTTTTTCTTTTGTTTTTGTATTTGCAGCTGATCTGTCAGAGACACTGTCAGGTGCCGTGCGTGTTCAGACCGGGACCCCGGCGTGCCGCTCGCCGCTGTGCACTCACTCAGTTCGCCAAGGAGCTGCAGGCGTTCGGCAAACTCAGCACACAGCACTTGAATCACTGTTTGTCTTGCGTCTTCTCTGTGTGTCCGCCACATTTGTCAAGACTCCCTCCGGCGGTCTCTGGTAGGGAGTGGATATAAGGCCATAAAACTATCAACCTGAAAAAAAAAAGTCCTGTACTTTGCCTGGAAATGTTTTGTCGTCATTTGTCCTGATTGTTTCAATTCAAGTGGTCCATTTGTGTTCAGTACATTTCAAAGGTTTGTCTCTGTTACCTGCTTTCAGACACCAGTTGGAGTGTCTTCTTTTTGATATTTTTTTGTATTTGTTACTGCTGCTAAAATTGCCATGACCTATGGACTCGTATTTGTATTCACCACCTTGTGCTCTCATTGGGTTTCTGGAGGCTTTTTTTTCTGTTGCCAGCCTGAGCACAAAGCCCAAAGCTTGCTGCCATCTATTAAACTTAGCGATTAGTTATCACTGTTTCCAAATCTATCATACTGAAATCACTCGTGTATTTAAACAAAGAGGATCTGAGCATATCATATGTATCATCTTGGGAGCTATTAGTCGGTTTAAATGTCTTTAAAGGGGATGAGCAACGTTTGCATCATCTGTTATATTTCCAACTAAAATTCAAATTAGTTCTGCATTTTTTTTTTTTTTCCCAAAAGGTGCACCAAAATCCTCCCCAAAAAGACATTTTCTTACGTTTATTTGTGCTGAGCGAACAGTTTTACAAGTATGTATTTAACCTCTGAGCCAAAAGTCAATGTTTTCAAGTTGGATCCGCTCGCTCCATGCATGCAGCCAATTACCACCTTGTGCAAACTCACAGTTCATAGTCTTTCACCTTGCTTAATATCCCTGAAAAACCTTAATCCAGGGAGCCGAGTCATCCTGTTCAAACACGCTGACCCGATCCGCACTCCACTCCGCTGACCCATGAGTCCGGCTCGACCAAAGATAACCCCAATCGATCCACTCTGGGCGCTGTGTTTGCTCTCTGCGATAACTGCTGTGCCACTAAACCGCCACCGCCTAACTTTGACAAGGAGGGGAAAAAAAAGAGAAAAAAAAATTGTGCCACCACTTATTATGTGAAGTATTTGCAACAGTGTTGTGTGAACGCACGTGTGAGTGTGTGCCTTTTTACACTAAGGCGAAGAATTTTTAAAAAGAAAAAAATAATGGGTATCGCTTTCTTTTTCTAAAAAAAATAAATAAAACTTGGTGCAGAATATAAGTAATCAGTGCTCTTTGAAAAGCAAAAATCTCAGTGTTATGTAAGACAAAGCAATACGGAGTTGTGTGAGGAAAAAATTAAACAAATTGTGAATGTTTCTTTAAAGGGGCCAAGTAATATTTAAGTTTTTGAGTTTCTGTAAGTTGTATTACTTTTTGTCTGTAGCCTTATTTAGCCCTTTCTTTTGTCCACCTATTTCACTGTTGATCATTTCAATTCTTTATTTGTACTGAAAATGTAAAAGACAAAAGTGTAAAAGATGGACCAGTTAGTGACACAGTGCTGTGTTTGAGTGGTTAACATTTCCGTCAAACTGGAGTGGTCCACTGGAAGGCTGATTATCTTGACAAAGTGTAACATTTAGATGAATGACGCCTCCTTTGCTGATTTAGTGCCATCCTTCTGTTACTCTGATTTACCTGTTGATTTGTAACGACCACCTCTCCCAGTTTTGATATTCTAACAGACATTTCCTTTGACTTATACTAACTTGTTTTGCTGATGATGACAATCCCCCACCTTTTTGTCATTTTAGGTGCAAAATGATTTCAAAGTAATATTCATTTTTAGTTTTGATAATTTACACTGCACAAATGTTTATACAGTGCTTTTGTAAACATTTCTAGTGTATTTGCAAAAAAAATAAAAGTTGCAAGTAAGTGCAAAGTTTAATGGTTTCTATTGTCTCATTTGGAATTCAACCAGAAGAAGCTCTGAACGATTACGTCGATTTTCTGCGCCGTTTTTGAATTTGTAGTCTGCTTGTAGTTTTAGCAATGGCGGCGGAGGAAATGAAAGAATCCGTTCAGACCGTGTTGGCCATGCTTCCAAATATTGATTTAACATTAACAGCCGCCTATGTTCTGTTCGCAGTTCAGGACCGTTGTTAACAGCGCAGGTAATTTCCGGTCTTGTGAGAAATTCTGTTCCCCCGTGAAAATCTGCTCCCCCTGTGTCGGGAGCGCGCATTGCAGCCAGAGAAGTGGATCCGGCGGATCTGACCATTTTCACGGCGCTTCTGATCGATTTCTCGGTAAAAACTACTCGTATAATCATGTCAGTGTTGTAACTTTCAGTTTAATCAAGACCTCGTTTATACATAAATAAACGAGGTCTTGTGTGGAGGTCTTTTTACGCTGTTTTGTGTTATTTTAAACGCGAAGAGAATCGATCTTTTTTTCAGCTTTTGTCTCTTAAGCCTGACAAGTCAGTCAACAAACGCAGGTTTCCAACACGTAGCGTGCATTTATAATTTTTCATTTCTGATAAAGGAGGGGGGAAGCTGGCTGATAGCAGGGCACAAAAATAAAGACTTCCTGAAAAGATAAGAGTGTAAACTTTTTGGTCAATCCCGTTCTAATGTAAAATGACAGATTACTGGTTTAAGGAAATGTCTAGTATAATAACACAATTTTTGAGAATTTGGAAACAGTTGCTTTTTATTTCCCAAAGTTATGGGGGGAGGAGAGGAGAGTGGATATTTCAGCAGCCTGATAAAATCTGTTCCCCCTCTATAAAATGGAAACAAATTAATTTACCCGCAAAGTCTTTTACTGTGTTCATTCCACTCAACAACAAATCCTGTGACTTTCATAACATTTGCTCTTTTTTTTGCCAAAGTTAGGATGGGGGAACAAAATATTTTAGCTCTTTCAGCCACCTGAAATAATATGTTCCCCCTACATAAAATGGACATGTACAGTGAATTAATTTCTTTGTTACCTAAAATTTGAATCATTAGATGAAGCTGTATATTTCAGTTTGCAGAAAAACTCAAACATTAAACTACATATTTTTCTTACTTTTTTCCAGAGAAAAAAATATTAAACTATGTCAACTCTGCTATTGACAGCAAATAGTGAAAACAATTCTAACAGAGTAAATTATTTTTATTTCATTACATAAGTTCTATTAAGACACTAATACTTCAGATTGAGATATTTAAAAATACACCAAAAGTGAAAGAATAAAACATGTATTTATTATACTGGGAACACTGGCCACAGGGCTTCTGTCTGCTGGTCACACTGGGAGAACTCCAATGACTTCTGAGACGTCCTGGTTCACAGGCGAAAGCCAAGGATAAAAGAAAAAATATCCAAACGTGTAATAGAAAATGTTTCCTTCACATTCAGAAAAATACATTTTCAGCATGTTGGGCTCTGACTCGTAGCATCTTTATAGCTAAATACCAACATGGTGAAGCTGAGCTGGGAAACAGACTGAAGAACAGCAGCTCCAGCTCTGATCCTGACTGATCTTTCCTCACAAAATCCCCTGGTTTTTAATTAACTTCTCTAACAGCGATTTCTCATCAGCTCTCTCATTAGAAAACAGTGTGAAAACGTTAGCTGCTACGCTAACAATCAGCGGTTATTTCGGGCCAATTTAGCTACATAGGAAATATTTTTCGGTTGTTTGGAAGCGAATTTCTGGCTGCAAAGTCAAGTAATTCTGATCTTTCATCCTTACCTGTGAAAGGTAATGCCAATGAATCCAGTTTGTTTCGTAAAACGGTTGAAACACACAGCACAGGACTTAAGGAGCTCCGATCGCTCTGCTGCCACATAGAAGATGGCGGACGCTGTTACGTAGCGCTCCATGGGGGTCTACGTATATGATGTCTATGGGCTGGATGGCAACCATTATTTGGTCTCCACAGATTTTAAATATAAATAGGACAACAGAAAAAGGTGAAGTGCTATTAGTTAATGGTTGCTGCCACCAACTGCCAAGAGCAGCGTAAGGTAAATGTTAAATGTCAGGAAAAAAATAACTTTTTGGCTAAACAAAAATAATTTGGAGAATAAATAAACCAATTTTGACAAACTTCACATCTACAATATTAACAAAACCCTGTTACATACATATATTATTTTTTATCTCTGCCCACCTATAATGTTTGCTGGCCTGGTTTGGTCACAGCTATGAACATTTTCAAGTGGCAGTGATGAAATCGGGTTTAAAAAATGCCTTGACTTAGCATGACTGCACACTGGTTTAAAAACCTTGTGTGGAGTTGTTTAATCTCCATTTCACAACAAATGATAGAGAAAGACCTTTGCACAACTGCTCTGTGAATTCAGGGATACTCCCTTCTGAAATAAAACGTTGGGAAATAATTAAAAGCGTGACTCTTTGTTTTTGCGTCACTGTTTTGACTGTAAAACCCACAGCTGAAATGCTTTGGACTTTTGAGGAACAGATCAGGTCACACGATGCTGTAGTTGACGTAAAAACTATTCCAGAGATAAATGACCAATGAGGGCGTTATGAGTACACAGGAGCAGCCTTGTCTTTATTTTTCTTCCTGTTAGCCTCCAGGATGTTCTCTCAGTACCATCTCTCATGAGGACTCGCGTGTTTTGCTCTGACCCTCAAGGTGATCAGCCCAGGGTCTGTAAACCTCAGCTTGTCCTTCAGTCATTCAAGTATGTTTTAAGACTTGTTTGAGCTTTCATTTTGGAAAACATTAGTTTTTTTTGTTTGTTTGTTTGTTTGTTTGTTTTTTTAAATTAAAACCATCTATTTACTATCAAGAGGGGAAAAAAAACATGTTTTTTCTTCACTGTCTGAAATCAAATCAGGCCAAATTTCTCTTGTGTTGGTCAGTTAGAATTACTTAAATTATTTCTATTTGCTAAATATCACAGTATTGAGAGAAAGAATATTTCAGATATATTTTTTACTGTCTAAGTTTACATACAGAATAATTACTGTCTCTTTAAACAATGAGGTAAAACCTATAAGATGTCATGACTTTTGAGACTTCTGATAGGTTAACTGACACATTTGTGTTAATTGGAGTCACATCTGAAACAAACTGCTTTCTTTTGTAGATATTTTGTTTACCAAAATATCAGATAAGTTGACTGAAAAAGCTGTTCAAAAAGTAGATATTTTGATGAAGCAAAAATATAGTTGGGAAAGAACGTAATAAGTTATAGAAAATGAGGTGGGATAATGAGATAAAAGGGAAACATTTGTATAGGATTCCAAATACAAGAATTAGATGAATAAATTGGAGGGAGGAGATTGTTATAAATAGAATAAGAACTGGTTATAGTTTATTGAATGGCACTCATTTTCAGATGGGGAAGCATCTTACTGGTTTATGTAATTGGTGTAGAACATGTTTTTATTAGAGGCAGGAAATATGTGAGTCAAAGAAGATTATTGAAAGTGAAAAGAGTTTGTAATAGGGAACTGAAGTTTGAAAATGTAGTTACTAAGCCAAAAATATACTGGACTCATCAAGAGAATTTGAGGAAAGGAAATGATTAGTAATAAAGTCAAAGAGATGACAGTAGTGCAACATTGATGGATGCAAGCTGCTGTTAACTACAGAAGAAGAAAACACTGTTTTTGTGTTTAACATAATGGGAAAGTTGAAATAAACTGCCAAGATATCAGGAAGAGAACTGTGTAGCTGAACAAGTCTGGTTCATCCTTGTGAACAATTTTCAAGTTTTTGAAGGTGCTGCATTCATCTGTTCAAACAAGTATATGCAAGTGTAGACTAGATGGGAATGTCCAACCATCATACCGCCCAGGAACGTCTTGTCCAAAATGTGGAAATTAATTCCAGGACAAAAGCCAAAGACATTATGAAGCTGATGAGACTGTCATTATCCACAGTGAAACATGTCCAATATGACTGAAAGGCCACTCAGTGTGGAAGAAAAGAAACATAAAAAGCCATTATGCGGTTTGAAAATGTACAGAGTGACCAAGACCTTCATTTTTGGAGACATGTCCAAAACTAAAGTGGAACTGTTTGACCATAATGACCATTTGGAGGAAAAACGGGAACACTTGTAAGGCTACATTCACACTGCAGGGCTAAATGCTCAATTGTTTTTTATTTTTATTATTATTTTTTGTGGTTGTTAAATCTGATTTCTTTGTCTGGTTGTTCACATGTGCAATTTGTATGTGATCTCCGGATGAGAACAGCAAACGACCTAAAGGTGTCCCGTATGCTCAATAGAGGACGTAATTACGTCACACGTATCGAGCGTGCTCAGTGTTTGAGGAAGTAGAGACGGATGGTAAGGATGGAGCATGTTTTACGATTTTAAAGTTGTCATCCGATCGAAGCCAACAACTTAATCCTCATTACGGCCCGCCATGGTTGTTGTTTTTCTTCCCGCTTGCGCGTATCAGAGCGCGGAATAGTGACGTTTGTCTAGTATCAATGACGTTCAGGTCGGATGAATGCGGCCTGGCCCTTCAGACTCAGGTCACATTTGAAAAGGTCGGATAGATATCGTATTTAGAACCACATTTCCAAGTGGGTCGCCTTTATAAAAAAATTAAAAAAAAGCGGATTTGGGTCACTTCAGTCTGAATGTTGCCAAAGCCTGGGAACACCATCCTAACTGGGAAGTATGGGGTGAAAGCATCATGTTGTGTCGCTGATTTGCTGCATGAGAATCTGGTGCACTTCATAAAATAGATGCCTACTTGGGAAAAAAAACAAAACAAAAAAACATTATATGGAAATGTTGAAGCAAATCTAAAAATACCAGCTGTGAAAGAAAAGTTTGGTGCAAATTGGTCTTCTAAATGGACAATGTCATTCAGAATAACCAAAATTATTAGACAGTGAGAAAAAAAATGTTTTCAGCTAAAAAATTATGGAAATTTTTTTTAATTTTTGAATACAGGAGTTTGGCACAACCTTTTAAAATATAGTTTGAATGTTTGAATTTGTCAGGTAAATTAAAATAAAAATGCTCCAAAAAGTGTTGACAATGAGTCAGTACTAACACCAAAACCAAACATTGTTGTCGTCTATCCATTTGTACAGTCTGATCCATTCTCACTACGTGTGACAAAACATTCACTGCATACCTCTGAGATTCATCTTTATTTTTCTTTAACTAAACAGCTCACTCTGCGTTGGAGACATGGCGTCCTGACTGGCTCGTTGGACATGTACTGGGTCTTATCAGCTCTGTCATCGGAACAAAACAACAAATTGCTTTTGAAAAAATCCAAGCAGTCCAGCTTATGACTATTTAAAGCTAAACAAGAAATACAAGACATGAGTGCTTTAAGTGGCCACTTTTCAGTGACTGCTGCTTCCTCACTGTATAAACAAATGACAGTGAGGTCACTTGAACCATGGAGGACAACTGAAGGAATGTTATTTATATTTAAGGATTATATTTACACCAGCCTTAGCTTAGCGTAAATTCATACCACTTGAACTTTTCCTCATTTTGTCATGACCAATGATTAATCATTTTTGGACTCAAAATAAGTGCAAGAGTTAGGCAACTTTTGGATGTATTTTTAAATAATCGAATATTAAAAGATGCTTAATAGTTTTTTTTTTTTTTTACATAATTTGAACCAGGTGAAGCTAAAACTTTGCCACTTGAAATGTTCTGGGTAAAACATGTCTTTTTTAGGCTGTATATTCCTGTTACTGATTAATTGATTACTAAATTTGACAAATACTTCAATAATCAATTCATCACAGTCCTATAGGGACAGTCCTGTGGGTCAGTCTAATTCTAGGTGCTTTCATGTTCGATTTTTAAAGATCTTGTGTTCAAGCTGAGTTGAGCATGACTAAAACCTCCTTTAATTAAGCAGAAGTTATAATTTTTTGCTAGACAATCAATCAAATCACAAAGTAAGGTGATTAACAGTGACAAGAAGACACACCTAAAGAAATGGCAAAACGGCAAAATGCTCTTTAGATTGTTTGCAAAACAGCTCTAAAATGCAATAAAATGAGATTTAATGCAATGATAATGAAGATATTAAATGCAGTCAACACATAGAGAAAAACACTTAAATAGAGATGCGATGAAAGGGTGAGCGAAAAGTGACACAACAGCCATCAATTACCTGGTAAAAGGTTCACATTAGAGGCTGAATTACAGGATTTAATTTCCAGAAATTACTCAGGGAATTTAGCTAAATTTAAATTAAAAGTAATTTTTTTCTGTTCCAACAGGTTTCTGCTAAGTTCTTTCCTGATCTCTTCTAATTTAACAGTAGACTTGAGGAGGAGACAGTTAAAAAAATCCACAATAAGGGATCATGCGCTCCACTTGACATTCAATATTTCATTCATTTGGACAAAGCGGATCAAACTGTAAGGACCACCTGCAGACTATACACTGTAAAACAGACTCTGAGTCCCAAAACCAACACAAAGTGAGTTTCTGTGTCAGAGGGCGAAGCAGCCAAATCTTGATTTCACCATAACTCAAATGTTTTATGTTGTATTTTTAATGTTTAATACTGAATCTCACCTGTTTATTGTTAAGCCAGTATCAGTCAACCAAATTACTCTTTTCTGGTTAGTATTAGGGCTGAAACTATTATTCGGATTAATCGTTATGAACCGATTAATCGTGATGAAATGATTAATGAAATAATCATTAACTAATTTAGAAAACGAATAATCATTAACTGGAATATACAGACTCATAAAAATGAGATTTTGCTGAAAGAATAACATATTCAGAGAGGTAATTAAGCCAAAACAGTGAAAATATATCAACCTTTTGCATTTAAGATAAAACAAAACTTTGTAAAAATGTTCGACCCAGAACTCCTCATGTGGCAATCCAATTATTGAATGGTTAATCCATAGTATAATCAACAGATCAGCCTGTATTGATGGAACATCGAGCGGAAAGGCCTGAGGTTTTCACATGTTGATGTTAGAAGTATTTTTTTAGCTGCAGATTCATCCTTTGGTACAAATGCTCAACGATAAAAGAATGCTGTGTTATTGCACTTTAGGCAAACAAATGTTCATTTTTCAGTAATTCTGTGTAAAACAGAAATTTAATTATTTGTCTATTAGTATCTGTATGTATTTCTAATATTTTATATTAAAAAAAAGTTTAAGTGGTTAAATGGAACCTATGCAGAATGTGCTGATTAATTGATTAATTGTCATAATCTATCACTAAAATAATAGTTGCGTGGCTGCTTGGAATATACCATAGAAATTTGATAGATTTTTTTATACATTTTTTATTAAATAACTTTTTATTATTTACTTATATTGTTTTACACGAATGGAACAGTTACTAGCTTTTATTCCCTTTTAAAAAAAAATTAAAATAAAACTACATAATATACTTACAAGTTCATAAAGTGTGCAACCCTTTGTCAATAACAAAATAACAGAATAGAAGAACGTACATAATTAAATAAATAATAATCACGCTTTTATTTGTGTGGCAGCAGTAAAGTACCAGAGCCCTCATGACAATGAATGAAAACCTTTAAAAAGAAAAATGTTTTCTTTGTTATTCTTACGAAAATAAGTGAGTAGGATGTTTTTAGTGTCCATTTTTATTAACTAAGCTGAACTTTATACTTTAATATTAATAGCTGTACAAAGATTTCTTCAACTTAGGTCATAAACTCTGATTTATTCAAAGAAGATTGTGTCGGATTGATGCTGTTTGAACGGGTGAAGACCAGTCTGATATTTGCCCGACTGCCACAACTGTCAGTGGATGACATACATTTGAGTGACGAAACGTGAAAAGTGCTGATTCCCTCTTATTTGGGTTTTTATGTCATGAGCCTGATGACCTGCTTCTCTCATCCTGCCCATGTTAGATAACCAGAGATGTAAGCATGACGGCGTCACTCAGGCGTTCACGTAAAGTCCCCAAATGTCAAAGTATTCCTCTGATGAGTGTTTGTTCAGTGACAGAACGAACTCTGCTCTTCTTCATGGTGTAACAACCTCCCGGTTTGTTCTGGAGGTTAGGGTGGATTTGATGCCAGGTCTCCATGGTTACGCAATTCAGAGGTGAAACTTCAACATCAATTTATACATTTTATTCTGCTGTCAGCCTCAAAAAGTAGGAACAAAAATCTCACAATAAAATTGGGGAGGTTTTAAATGCACAACTGAACTAACCTGTCTGCCACAAAACATTTGATTTCATCAGAGTTGGAAAAACTTAAAAGCCTAAAAACAAATGTGATCGTTTTTTATTATCAAAAACCTCGAATATTTTAATTTTTTAATGTCTGATTTCTTTTGAACACAATGAGATTTTCCAAATTTCAGCACCTCGAAGATTGAGAAGTGGACGAATTGCGCCCTCTACTGGTGACTTTGAAATAATGCTTTACTATTTGCTCAGAACAAATGAAACAAACTAAACCTTTAATATGAAATTATTGAACCAAAAACAAAGTAAAATATTTTAAATACCAGCAGACATATTTATTTATGTAAATAAACATTTAAAGGTTAAAATGTTTTTAATAAAATAACTAACATTAAAATAACTTCATATTTACTGGCTGGTTTGGCAATAATGACTAGCTTTACAATATTTATTCATCCTGGTTAGTATGTAATGTTTTTAAAAATTAATAATAAAAAATCTACAGAATGTAATTGAATAGCTATGATCTTTATTAATAAGATCATAATAAGCTATGATTATTCTAAAGAAATTAAAACTCAGTTGTTATTAATGTATGAAAAAAGAAATGCTTGTAATCTGCTGTGTTTTCTTTTATTAATCAGCAAAATTAATTAGGTGAATTCATCTGCTCTGTATTAAATCTTAGATCAAATTCAAATATGCTGTAAGTTAATTAAATGTGTCCATTTGACTGGATTGATTTGATTATATATTTTTTGTGTATATGTTTACTTGTTGATGAATTTGATCATTCATTTGGAGTCTTTCTGAAGCCCCATGCTAAAGAAGGGTAAAATAAATAAATTAATTAAGTTTTTACCATAACAGGACAATGAATATCTTTTCTATCTGTGTAAACTTTACTGGCTTACACAGACAGAAGAAGTTATATAAGTGCTAACAGATAACTTACATTCACCACCTTCACTGCATTCTGCATGGGTGGATTCAGACTGGAAATTAAACGGCAACAGTTTCAAACATTCAATCATGGATGGACAAGTTTTGTCAAGTTTCTATTTTCTTGTGACCATTTGCTGACTTATGAACAAACATCTGCCTGACCGATATGACATGAACTCTTGTCTTTCCCATTTTGAATCAAAATCACAGCATCTTGTCACAAATAAATGTGATAAGACGCAGTATTGAAGGCAATTGACAACTGATTAAAAGTTCACCAGCTCTGATCTGCTTCTAAATGCAGCACTTAAAAAAACACCCACATATTTTATGGCAATAAGTTAATGCTTTCTGGTGTCTGGAAATGAGCCATTTCAAAAACTTCCCGTTTGTTAAGTCACATTCCACGGTTACCTAGCAACAACAGCCAAGCCAAACTACGTTACCTAGCAACCCAAGTGGAGTTCCATCATGGTTTGATTTTGATATTGATTGACCATCCAGAAAAACAACTTGTTGCATTCTTGTTGGTTGTGCAGGAGGCTCTACTTCTGCTTTTCAAAGACATACAGTTGTATAACTGTACATCTGTTTACAGCCGTTTTCAAGTGTGAGTGTAAACATTGAGTCGAAGGGTGAAGCCAACAGCAGATTATTTGGATTTAAAGTGAAAAAGACGCTCTAAAGCAACTGAAAGGAGCTCAAAATAGGCAGAGCTGATGAGACTAAAATCTAATTATCTAAGAATGACTTTGTGTAAAAATGTAATGAGCATGTTTTGTAGGGGCCATAGACCTTTCCTAATCTGTTCAAGGAACCATAATTGGTCACCTTTAAAAAAAAAAAAAAAAAATCTTAATGCACTCAAATTAAAGTTTGACTTTTCAGTGTAGGATTATAGTTGTGCAATAAAACATACATTTATTTCAAAGCTATTTACAAAAATATGTACAAGAGTTGTCAGTAATGTGTACATTTTGCATCTTCTATTTGTTTAAAAAACATGTTTTCTCCTTGTAGGAAATGCAAGCTTCCACATACTCATTGTCTAACACTTGTTTTTTTTTTAATTACAGTGCAGTTGTCACATTATTCCAGTTTTGTAGCTATTAAAAATGATCCATGTTTACTGTGTTGTTTTTGTCTCTCTTGCTCCTCATGCTGAGATGAACCTTCACCGTCAAACACGGTGATCTCTGAGCTCCACCTAATCCCCCGTGATCTCCAACGCAGCTGCCGCTCTGCGCCATCCTGCGTCGCCGCGTGCGTCATCAAAGCAGCTTGTGTCGCGAGAGGCTGCACATCTGCTTTGAGTCTGCGGGTCATACGTTGGGGTCGCTCTCCAGCTTGGTGAGGTCGGACGTCGTGCCCATGAACATGCTGCGTCCCCGCTCCAGGCGGCTCTTCTTGTCCGTGAGCCGGAAAGCCTCCATGAACTCGTCGATGTCGATGCTGCCGTCGTGGTTGCTGTCGATGGTCTCGGCCAGGTTGGAGATGTCTTCGTCCGTGATCTCCATCTTCAGGTAGACCCTGAGCAGCTTCCACGTCTGCCGGAAGTCCTCCATGCTGATGAAGCCTGAGGAAGAGAAAGACATGATGTCAAATTACACTCATCACAGGTAGAAAAACTGAAGAAAAAACAAGTAAATTTCCACCAAAAAAGACAGAAATGCTCAGAATAATTGCAGAAATTTACTTTAAACTTACAACTTTTGGAGCTCACATATTTCTTTTTTTCTTGAAAATTTGCAAGAAAAAAAAATACAGAAATTTTGAGATTTCTCTGAAATTTTCTAGAAAAAAAGTTGGAAGTTTGAAAAGTCAAAATGTTTTTTCTAGAAGATTTCTTAGATTAAAATTTCTGAATTTTTTCTTGTAAATGTTCAACTTTTGGAACCTTTGGAGCTCAGGAATTCCTTTCTGAAATTCCTTTTTTTCTAAGAATTTGCAATAAAAAAGACATTTTTAGATTAACCTCAGAAAAAACAAAGACATTTCTGAACTCCAAAAGTAAAACATTTGATAGAAAAAAAAACTCAGAAATTTTTAGATTTATCTCAGGAATTTTCTAGAAAAAAATCTTGGAAGTTTGAAAAGTCAAAAAATCTCTGAAAATTTTTGAAATTAATCTTAAATTTGCTGATGTTTTCTCACATATTTTCGACTTTTGGAACTCAGAATTTTCTTTTTTATTATTATTTTTTAAGTTTCAAGAAAAAAAACTGAATTTTTAAAATTAATCTCAGAAATTTGAAAATTAAAATTTGAGTTTGAAAAGTAAAAAAAAAAGTACAGTGTGCATGAGGTGTAGATTTTCAAAATTTATTGAAATTTTTTAGTTTTTTGGCAGAAATGCATTCATTTTTTTCTGTCTACAGTAGGCCTTATTTGCCATGGGAGGAAGAGGATGGTGGAAAGGTGGTGTGAAACTCTGTGACGGTTCAGAAGTGGGAAAGGGAGCAGTAGGTCAGTGGGTTAATCCCTGTCAGGACTCAGGAAGCCGTAACCTCTTTGACACGCTCCTTGTGGATTAACAGAGGCTCAGGAGAATCTATTTAAACCAGCGTTGAACAAACTTTTTACACCAAATTCCCAAGTTTAAAGTCCCAACTTTGCTTATTCTCTCCAATTAAACAAGCAAAATACTATTGTGAATTATTTCTCCTTTACCTGCACAACAACAAATTTAGCAAGTAATATTTTAATTAAATGAGCATTATTATGACAGTTCTGTGACAGTGTATGAAGGTCATTGTAGTTAGAAATACTTGGAAATGTCTGAGTTTGAAATTTCTGTTTTTCTCTCAAATTTCCTTGTTTTTACTAGAAAATTTCTGAGATTAAGAAATTGACTAATTTTTTATTTTTTTATCTACAATGGCCTTAATATGGTGTATATTTAGACGGAGGAGAATTAGGGAAGCTAAAAGAAAGATAAAAAGTAATTCTGACTTTAATCTCAGAATCAGAATTGTTCAAATTGTTAATGTAAATCTAGTCTTAAAACTCAAATCTACCAAATAAATTTAAATTTAATTATGTGCCCACATTTCTACCATTCTTTTACCGTCTGATTTAAACACACAGAGAGTCCTGGCACTAACCATCCAATAAACCAAAAGTGCATTAAAAAAACAGCATTATTTTGTCTTGATATGCTGAATACATATTTAAACTGTGCAGTTCTTGTACCTGAGTTGTCTGTGTCTACAATCCTGAAGATGGTTTCCAAAGTGGAGCGATGGCGGTACAAAGTTTCCAGCAGGCTCTGGTCGATGTGCTGGTACAGAAAACAGAACCATTTCTGGTCATTCTATATTTACAGCCTCTTATTTCTTCCAGATTTTCCTCTTAATGATGTTTCTAAAACTTTTTAATAAAATTTATGTTAAATATCTTTGTTGATCTGTGACTGGCTGGTCCCAGTTGCGTTTCTGCGTCCTTACATCTGTGTTGGGCCCTTTGATGGCGAGTTCGTTGAACCAGTCGTAGTAGTCGATCATGCCGTCGCTCGTCTTGCAGGTGACCAGCTGACAGCGCAGCATCCGCCACGGCAGATTCAGGTGCATAACGCTCTCCACCGCTGAGGCCCAGTCAATCAAAGACACCAAACCTGGTAGAGGTTAAAGTTCACGTCAAAGGAATACTTCAGCTCCTCACTAAAGCAGCGTTGCAGCATCTGATTCTTGTTGTTTAATGTTTCTGCGTGCATGATGATGAAGCTTCAAGGAATCTGAGAAAAGGGACTGAAATTAAGTGAAGTAACTAGAATCGAATGTGCTGCACCACAAAAACACAAAATGTTACCAAGTATTTTGGTCTAGTTTATAGTGCAAATATCTTAGAACAACTGAAATAGGATGCAACTAACTTACAGGTAACTTGATGAAAATGTTCTAGTTCCACTGGCAGATTATTTCACTTATAACAAGACATATTTCAATTGTTATAAGCAAATAATCTGCCAATGGAGCTAGTACTTTTTTAATCAATATTAAAGGGGACCTATTATGCAAAATTCACATTTTGCATGTTTTTGTATTTCCGATTTGGTGTCAAAAAACAAAACAAGAGCTTAAAAAAACACCCAGCTTTTTTTTTTTTTGCAATAAGTTAATATTTCTTGGTGTCTGGAGAATCTGGATAGGTTCCAAAAACCTTCCAAATGTAATGTAACCAATCAGCAGGCAATGGCTATTACCTAACAACCCAAACTGAGTTCCAGTTTGTTTGGTCATCTGGTTTAACTGCTGTACAATGGCTGCTGGAAAAGACAAGTATTCTGTTGTTGACTTACCATGCAGAACCCACTTACTGCATTCTTGTTGATTGTGCAGAAGGCTCTACTAATACTTTTCAGAGATGTATGGTTGTATAATTGAATTTGTTTGCAGCCATTTTCACATGTGACTATAAACTTTGAGTTGGGGGGCGTGGCCAGCAGCAGATTATTTGGATTTAAAGTGATAAGAGGTTCTAAATCTCCTCATTCTGGAAGGAGCTCATAATGCACCATAAACTATATAGACTAATAAACTTACCAGACTAAAATCTCATTACCGACAAATGACTTTGTTCAAAAAATGTAGTGAACTTATTGTTTGTATCCCACAGACTGAAAAGTTACTTGTAAATTAGTTTTGTCTCATTTTTAATGTACTAAGATATTTGCACTAGAAACTCAAAATACTTGGTAAGACTTTGTGTTCTTGCAGTGCATTATATTTACTCCTCTACATAGTCAGGACTGTTCCTTCGGCAGAAAGGAGTCACTTATCTTACATCTAAAGTTTCTATGAAACTGATGGAAAAGATTTAAAAAAAGGCGTTTATCCTGAATGAGTATTGCAGTGCTAGACAATGGATACAAAAGATTTGCGCTCACATTTTCCTCAAACAAAGCACTGAACTTTGAGATTATCACCTGATCCGATGGAGGCTGAATGTGTGAAAACCAACACCACACACCTGTGTTCTTTGTGTCAAACTTTTTGAAGGCACAGAGGAGGTCTGACTTGTGCGCAAACAGCTGCTCCCGCAGGACTTTCAGGGCCGAGCGTTCGGTTCGCCCGACGCTGCAAACGACACGGAGGGAAACAGATTAAATGGGATTAAAACACTTTTCTGGCAACTATTTCAGATGCTTTACAATGTGTTTCTCAGCCACCAGTTCACCCCACATGTTTTGTTGCATTTCAGATATTTAAAGTAAAAAACGATATCAACTGATGTGAAACACTTATGTCATGTTTTTCAGTGGCATTTTCATCGACTTTGTGTCTACCTGCCTATTTCTTCAGTGCAAAAACATGAAATCTTTTTGTCTAGTTTCCAGTATAAAATATCTTAGTACACTTGAAATAAGACAAAATTAACTTCTAAGTAACTTTTCAGCAAGATATGGAAGCTTTTTTAGAGTCAATAATATTGATGAAAAAGTTATTTTTCCACTGGCAGATTATTTCACTGTTAACATGATGTCTCTGCCATAAGAGGAATAATCTAAGGAATATTATTGACTCTAAACAAGCTTCTCTATCTTGCTACAAAGTTACTTATAAGTCAGTTGCGTCTTATTTCAAGTGCACTCGAATCTGGATAAAAACTGTTTTCAGAGTTTGTGTTTGTGCAGCATTTGGATGTGGATGAGCATATTTTTTTTCTGAAATTAGGAAAATCAAATCTCTACATTTCGTCTTCCACATGTAATTTGTTCTGCACATGTCTGTCTCCAGGTATTTTTCCTACCTTTGCCTGGCGGTGAGTTCTCTGGTCATGTTACTGGCCTGGTACTGAACCATATAAGGCACGAGGTCCGGACCCAACTTCACGTAGGCCCCCCGGTTGCTTCCCACGTCATAATAGTTTGAGGCAGAGAACAGAGTGAGGACCTGGGTGAAGACGTTAAGGGAAGGCGCTCAGTAGGCGACACTGCCGCTGTTTAAAGGAAGGATTCGCGGGGTGCTGATGAACTAACTGTCGACCCGATCTCACCTTACGGTTGTGGCAGAACTCGTAGCCCTCCTGTTTACACTCATGTGAGCGGATGATGAGCTGCATGTTGTGTCTGTTCAGGAAGTCCTCAGTGACGTCTGGACCCCAGTAGCAGCCTCCGCCCCTCACCTCGTTGGGCATGCAGCCGTCCTGGTTCATCGGGTCGCTCCACAGCAGGTCCAGAATCTGCAAACACACAAAAAGAGATTTTATAACTAAAAACAAACTTTCACAAGAGGTGAATTACTCAGTTATTCAACGTTTAGCGGTTTTCAATTAAAAAAATGTAAATTTGTATTTGCTAAGGTTTACACCGGTGGTGACTTTATTAAAAGGAAAACATTAATTTCCATTTTTTGGGGGTCATCAATTGTTTTCTGTTTTGTTGGCCAAATTTTTTATCACTCTTGACTTGTGGTCAGGGACTGAACAATATCCTTTCAAGGGCCACAAATGGCCCCCGAGCCACACATTGGACACGCACTGCAAAAGCCTAAAAAAAACAACAACAAAAAAACTGCCCACTATTTAATTGCTAATTATTTCATATACTGTTAGTATAAAGAGAAATATAACGAATAAAATAATTATTGGATATATTTTCAAGTTTATAAAGCTAAAATTTATCAGATGAAACTGAAAAACTGTTTGTGCAGGACTGAGTATTTATAGTATTTATATTTATAATCCAAAAGATTTCCCTCCTTGTTCTTCTACACATCCCACCAACCACCAGTTATCTATCACATTGTGGCATTTAGTGTAAGCCAGAAAGGACAAACCTTGCAGGTTGAGTTTTTCCTTTTCTTATAATAAAAAAAATAAATTTAATCCTTAAAATTCACAGTATTTTGAACATGTGATCCACAAATTAAAAACAAATTAGACATTTGTCTCTCAGTTTTGCTGATAAGGAAATCAAAAAACCTCTTGTATTTTAAGTCTCTGATCGCTGTTTTTAGCTGTTGAACAAAATGCTGGAAATCATTTTGTGATATAATTTGATTAAATTAGTGTCTTACGGCCCACAGTTTGGGTCCAAAAACCTCAGAATTGTTCAGTCACAATCAAAGGCCCTGAGCAGCTACCTATCATCCCCAGCCCAGCCCATAACCTAGCAACTCAAGCAGACCTGCAATACCTTTGATCAGCTGGTTTTATAGCTGTATGTACAATGGCTGCTGGAAAAGACAAGTGTTTTGTTGTTGACTTACCATTCAGAAACCGCTTGTTGCATTCTTGTTGGTTGTGCAGGAGGCTCTACTAATGCTTTTCAAATATGTATTATTGTATAACTGCGCATCAGTATACAGCAATTTTTATGTGTGAGTATAAATGTTGAGTTGGGGGGCGTGGCCAGCAGCAGCTTATTTGGACTGAAAGTGACAAGAGACTCTAAAACAGCTCATTATAAAAGGAGCGAAAAATAGGCAGAACTAAAATCTCATTATTTAAAAATGATTTTGTCCAAAAAATGTTTTGTATAGCCCATAAACATATCCTAACCTGTTCAAGGAAGCATAATAGGTCGCATTAGGTCCAGACACATTCTAGGTGCAGAAATAAGGTGAACCTTCATTTTAGAGGTTTACTCCATCAGTCATTCACAAGTATTGTGAGATTAAAAGGAGGCAGTCATTAACTAAACCAAGTAAAATAAATGTAGAAGTTTCTCTCCATATTTTTACCGTCTATCGTTTACGTTACGGTGCAGCAGCTGTTCATCGAGCTGAGCTTTCTATCCTGACAGTCAGCCAGAAAAGCAGATTGAAGTCACAGCATGGAGATTATTGAGGATTACAGCAGTGGAAGCCTCGACTTGTCTGGTTGTGATCGGAAGAAGGCTGGAGCACAAAGGTCATGACCCCTGACCACCATGTCTTCGCAAGCTTGACACAGTTTCGATGTAAACATCTCAGGTGGAGCCGTGACGGATAAACAAATCTGCGTCTGGAAAATGACCAACTCCATTCTTTCACTTTTTTTTTCTGTGAATCTCCAGAGATTTTTTAAATTTAGATGCAAGCACAACATTTTGGAAACTGATGCGTTGTAATGCATAAACATCAACCTGAAGAAACGCTCCTTGTGGTTCTTTAAGGTTGAAAGGTGAACTGTTCCCTCTTCAGTTTGTAACTTACAACGATGTAAGTTATCACTTAATCTATCAATTATTCAGATGATTAGTTTCTTTTTTAAATAAGAAAAGAAACATTTTCGAAATGCAGCATCATGGCCTGATCATTTGTAGCAAAGGATGCATTTGCTGCTAAAAACAAATAACTAACATCAACATTTGAAAAGCTCCACCCTTTCTGCTTTACTTAGCATCAACAAAGAGTTGGGCTGATCTGATGTTTTGTTTCAGATTCACTGATTCTAAAAATAAAAGTTTTTTTTTTTTTTTTTTATCGTTTCAGCCCTGCAGTCTGTATCTGTGTTTATCTATTTAGAAGCCTTTGGTTAACTTATTTATTGGTCATTTATCCTGCCAAGAGTTTTGAGAAAACATGAGTATAATAAGAAGCCAGGTGACATTTTGGAGGTATCGATGTGCTGTATGTGCTTAAACCGAATAAATTGTTATTATTAATAGTTTCAGAGAAGATTCTCAGGTCTCTTACCTGCCTCCACTCGTCCTTGGCGTTGTCGCTGCTCACAGAGTCGGTGGACACAGACAGAATGTCCTGCTGTGACCTGTTGAGCGCCGCTGCCAGGATGACCTCCCTCCTCTTGCTGTTCTCCAGCTCATTCTCCATGTTCGCCTTGATCCGGGTCGAGAAGTCCTGCAGCGAGCGGTTGTGGAAGCACTCCCGCGGTCCGAGCGGCTTGGGATACGTGAGGGAGGCCCGGCGCTGGTAGATCTTACTGGTGCTCCAGAGGTCGTCGTCCATGTCGATGTCGATGGACATGCCCGCCGAGCTGTGGACCCTCCTCTTCGGAGGCCGCAGCGCTGAAACATACTGGGCCAGCAACAGAGCAGAGAGTGAATGTAAAGGCTGTGGATAAATCTAAGTTGAGCGAAACGTAAAAGTTTCTCACATTGTGTCGGTTCACTTTGGTCAGAACGCTGAGATCCGTAGTGTCGGAGATACCGCCGTGGAGGACAAGCACCTTCTGATCGATGATGGTTGCTAACGGCAACCAGCTGAAAATCTTCTGCAAGAGCTTCAAGATCCGCTTTCCATGAATCTGAGGTGAAACATGAACAGGAAGCAGCTGTCAGAATTTAACGCAGTTCGGTTCAGACTAAATTTAGATCAGGGCTGAAACGATTAATTAAATGTGATTAATCACGATTAATCATTGAAGTAATTGTCAACTAATTTAGTAATTGATTAATCGTTAACTCCAGTATTCAGACTAAAGAAATAAGACATTTACTGAAAAAACCCTCAGAGTGTTAATTAAGCCAAAATGGTACAAAAAATACAAACATTTTACATTTAAGATCAAAATACGTTTATCTGTAAACATGTTTCAGGCAAAAATCCTCAAATGGCCGATTTAGCTTCACCTGGTTCAGATCTACTAAATGAAAGCTGTGGCATTGTATTTTTAGGCTTAGTTTCTTAATTAAAATAGGAACTGAATAATTGTTTTGATTGCATTTTTAATGTATTTGTAATATTGCATAAAAAGGTTTAAGTGATTGAATGAAAAATCTGTAAAATGTACCTTGTATTTAGTCAGCACCTCCTTGGTGAATCCATACCTGGAAACACAACAAAGGAAGTCACTTCATTCACTCACTTATACCATTAATCCCCAACATTTGCGTGTATATTTTTCCACCTGAGGTTGATGATGTGGTCCTCATGGTTGCCTCTGTTTAAATAGACGTCACACGGATAAACAAGCATGAACGAAAACAGGATGAGGAGAATCTCAATGGAGTCTTTTCCTCGGTCGACGAAGTCTCCATTAAACACGTAGGGCTTCTCTAAGGACGGCGTGCCATTCTGGGATGTAAACAGGCAAATAAAGTAGGATTACACGGATAATCTGCAGCATGCATGCATGCAAACAGTGGCAGAGAGAAGAACATGGATTAAAAAAATAAAGTCTAATAATTTGTCTCGTGTTGTCAGGATACAAATTATTCAAGAGAGGCTGCAGGTAGCAACAGGTGGTTTGTTTTTTGAACACACTTTCCACTTGATTGTTTGAAAAATATCTTGTTTTTTTCTAGCAAAAACACAGACGATGTGAAGGCTAAATATTTCTTATAACTTAGATGCAAGCAATAGTTAAACTGATCTTACAAGGTCAAAAAGTTATTTTGAAATTATTTTTAAAAGTTTAATTTTTAACATGGGAAAAGTGTCTTGTTATATGTCAAACAATCTGACAGTGGAACTAGAACTTTTTAATCAATGTATCAAATAATTATTTACTTTAAAAAAGCTCCTATATTTTGCTGAAGTCTGTTTTGTCTTACTTATAGTGTACTAAGATATTTGCACAAGAAACTAAACCAAAAATATGTATTAGTTTGTGAGAAGATCAGAGTGCACCAACTTAAATATAAATGTATGAATTATCAGGAGAAAAAACATTTATAATATCTAACCTTGTAAAAAATCAGCAGCAGATCCTCCAGCTGTCCATGCAGATCACCTGGACAGACAAAAATGAATCTGTTCATAGAAAAGGAACTGTTCTTATGCACATTTATTGAACAGTATTCTCATGCTTAAAGGGCCAAAACATGAGTCTGATTTACCAAACATCAGAGATTTGTTAAATCTTACCGCAGATAGTGACTTCCTTGCTGTGGCAGGTGGAGATGCGGTTGATGTTCGGCAGCATGCGGAGCAGCTTCCACGTCTCCAGCAGCAGCTCCAGCACGTAGCGAGAGTGCAGCTGCTGCTGGGAGAGAGAGGAGTGAGAAAACATGACCGCAGACACAGATGCACAAACACACCAGCAAAATGACGCCGCCGTGAATATTCAATTCATTCATTCATTAAATTCATTTATTTAATGAAATTATGTGCAGGAAAACTGACAACATGTGACGATGTGTTGTATAAATAATTTACATCATATGTGTTCAAACTGAAGACCCAGGTGCCAGATCCGGCCCGCCACAGCCGTGAAACTTTTTATACAGCCAGATTATACAAATCAGTCCCTCTAATTTGTTTGTGGAAATTCACTCTAAATTGACAGATCCATGTACTTTTTCATACTAATGCATGAGTTTATTACAAATTTTTCTCAAAAATGATCAAAACTGATACTAATTCCCACCTACAGGTGGCAGTATTTCTTACTTCTACTCTACTGCTGCCTCAGCTTTACTGGATGTCTGCGATAAATGTGGCGAGTAATAAAAAAAATCATATTTACCGCCACACATAAGCGGGAATATCACAAATTTTCTTTCAAATATTTCTAAGTCAGCAGCAGCACAAAATCAGTCATTTTGACTGCAAAAAAAAAATCACAAAAACTATCAAGAAATCCTGTGAGATGTTAAATATTTAATTTCACAAATAACTTATTAAATCCAGACACTGGATTAAATATTTTAACAGGTTGTTAATGGCTTTTATGAAAACATTCTGGCACAATCTTACATTATAGGACATTTATGATCTTGACGTAGCCCAAATAGTGCTCCCTATTTTGAGCTATATGGCTGAAAAACATATCACGATGTTTCAAATCAGTCAATACTGATAATTATTGATTAATGTTTATGTTTTAAATATCTGAAATATTTCCAAACTGCTGGCATCACCGTTCCTGTTTTATCTGTAGTTTTCACTCAGTTATGAGGCACGTGGAAAAACCATAAACTGCTTCACGGCAGTTACTCAACAGGGTGTTGCTAGGTAACCACAAGTGACTGAGCAAGTTGTTGCTAGGTAACCAAGAGTGAGTGAGTTAGTTGATTCCACCAACTTTGCTCAGCTGTCTGTGAGAGGTTGAGTGGCTAAAGTCTTTCCTACATCACCCAGAATATTTTATCAGATATTTTGAGATATATATGTAGTAATTGATTAAAACTTTAGGAAAAGGACATAAACTTGTTCCCCATAATTTTATTTTTGCAGATAAAAACACCGTTTGTGTTCCTACTTTCTTGTTCCTGAAGGCCTCCAGCAGGCCGACTGCCTGCTCCACCGTCAGTGGGAAGGTGAGGTGCGGCCCGGAGTAAACCTCCGGCACCTCGATGTTCTTGTAGCAGAAGTACCGCTCCCACTCCGAGTCCCAACAGACGTCATTCTCTCTGAAGATGTGCGAGATCAAATTTCCTGGAAGGACGACAAAGTTCAAGCTCACTTTGGTTGAAGAAACAAGAATTTTAAAAATATTTTTGATTTACACAAAGCTTACGTTCTGTGCTGGACGGTGTGAAATTGTCCATGAGGTAGCCGAGGAAGTTATAAAGCTGTGAAATGAAAGAGGAAGTAAAGTGAAGAATGAGGTGTTGCTTCTTTTTCTTTGTTTTTTAGTAATTTGAACATTTCCAGCGGTTTTCACCTTGATCTGGGCTTGTTCTCCGGAGTATTCGATGGACTGAAAGATGTGCCAGGTGTATCGCCGTCTCATCTCTGTGCGAGCAACATATTGCCGGTACCATCGCTGAATCAGGACAGCAGCTCTTATAGCTGAAATATACGGAGCAGCTGATCAACTATGAGATATATTTATTTTAAAAAAATTACTGAATTAGAGCAGCAAATCTTTATTTATTCATGCTAAAAATCTGCAGATTGTGTGCATCTGCTGAGCTTTTTATACAAATAACTTCTCAATCCGACACAGAACGGTTATAAACGGCATAATGAAGAAGCATTGTTGTGATGATGTTCTGAAGTGTTGGAAAGAGCAGGAGCTTCTTAAAGAGACAGAGGCCCAATTTCAAACTGTCAAATTGCAAAGTCAAAAATGTTTTAACCTATATTTGGTATATATAGCATTTACAACAGATTATTAGTGACACTCTAAGAAAATTTTAAAAAATTAAATTATCAGAATAAAATAATAAAATTACAAGAATAAAGTCACAATATTACAATAATAAAAACATATGAGACTAAAGTCAAAATAATACGAGAATCTAGTTGAACTATTACAACTTTATTCTCATAATATTATGACTTTATTCTCGTAATTTTATTTATTTTATTTTTTTTGAGTATGACCCTAATACTCCATCGTATTTTTAAATAGAGGATAACATAGTTACTTGACTGTGCAACAAAATTCTAACCCATTTAAGGCAAAGGGGAGTGGCCACACCTAGTTGAGCCCATTACTCAACTACCTCATCTTTAGAGGCTATTTAGTTATTGTGTTGGACTAAAACAAACACCATCATCTGGTCCTCAAACTTATTTATGGAGTTGGACCCACGAACAAGTTTGTAGACGAGGATGAAGAGGGAACAGAAACAGGGGACTAAGCACACAGCCCTGAGGCATGCCATTACTCTATGTATGGTAGCTGAGCAGGTGGAGTTGCCTGTCGTCCCAAACTAACTACAGAAACAGGACTGTAGTTAGTTTTTCCACACACAACTGTTTTGTTAGTTTTCTACAAATATCAGGAGTTTATCCCGAAAAGCAGAACAGAACTGACTTACTGGTGACGGCTGGATGCAGCAGAGCAGAAACAGAGAGACGCATAATTCATGGATAAAGTTTAGATACAAGGAAGAAAACATGGATCTTCCTCTGTTAAATTAAATAACTGATGTTGATGGTTGTACCTTTCCTGGAGTGTTTGTGGAACTGGTTGGACTTTGAGACGCCACATCCCATGACTGTTCCTGTTCAAACCCCAGAGAAACCATGATAGTTATGCACCACACATATCAATCTATAAGAATTAACATTTTTAGCTTTTATTTATTTACTTATTTATTTCAAACATGATGTTGAAAACCAAGAAAACAATAACCAGTAGGACAAGAGAAAACATGTGCGCACTTAAACAGTAATAAAATAATTAGCTTACCACTACTTCCCTGTTTGGAAGACGTTAATGCTTATTTAATTCTATCACTTCTCTCAATCTAATGAAATATATCACTTACAGACTCAGTAATTATCAGGAATTTGTAATTAAAAACATGTTGCTTGTTCATTGCACTGGAGAACCAACAAATAAGTTATATTACATAAAAACATAATTATTACAAACTGACTCTGATAACAAAACAAGAAAATGTACTGACCCATAATAACGATGACAATTGTCAATAACAAACGGACATACAGCATCAGAATAATTGCCAACTCCTTCCCAGCGTATGAATATGTAACTGCTGATTCATTTCAGGATAATTTACAAGAGATTACAGCCTTTTTCCATTATTTTAAAACAGTTCTGCCTCTGTCCAAGTCTCAGATAATAGCTGAGTATTTCAGCAGCAGAGGAGCTAAATCTGGAAGCCATTCATGCTTTAATCCTGTTAACTGCTGGTTTGCTCCTTCCCACTGTGATTGGCCTCAATCCTGCCTCACAGGTCTGTTTTTGTCTCAATTCTACGAAGCCTTACATAAAACAAACTAAAAAAAAAAAAAAAGATGGGGCATTTTAAAATGTCCGACTTTTATTTGAGTTCAATTAATGAAATAATAATAAATGATTTTTGCTAGATACTTTATTGACCCACTTATTAAGAAGATAAACAAATAAGACAAAACTAAAAGGAGGCATAAGCAGCTGGCTTCCCTTCTTCCTGCCGGGAGCCTGTTGGCAACAAGCAGTGTTTTATGTTTACATTGGAATGATTTGGTTAAATCTACTAAAATCTAAAGCTGAAGTTTGTAAAACTGTTTATCCTTTGTGAACAAAAACAAAATAAATTTTAAACAGTATTATAAAGCCTTAAAGATGACACAAATATCAAAACGTAGAGTAAGACAGTCTTTTTTCAAATCTGTTGATATTGATAATTATTGATAATTTTTTTGTTTTAAATATCTGAAATATTTATAAACTGATGGTGTGACTGTTCCTGTTTTATCCACAGTTTCCAATCCACTCTGTTTTTTGTTTTTAAGTAAAGTTTAAGTAAGTTATGAGGCACAGTAATGAAACTTTAAACTGTTGCTGTGCCAGTTACTCAGCAGGTTGTTGCTAGGTAACCACAAGTTACTCAGAAAGTTGTTGCTAGGTAACCAAAGAGTGAGTGAGTGAGTTAGTTTATGTTTTGTCTTTTTGACCAACCAATTTGACTGATTAAAATCTGATTTTTACTTACGTGACACCCTTGTTTATCCAGTAGCAGCTGGCCTGGGTGTTTGGCTGTCTGCCTGCTGTTTCAGTGTGAATTTAAGCAGCCATTTGCTCAGTTGCATTCTCCACAGGTCCGTCCGGATCAGGTCAGGTACCGCTGTGAGCGAGTCCGATTAGAACATCAACACCGATGCTCCATGAAGGATGGGACCCTGACTGTCCAGCTCGTCCTCTCTGCGGCTGAAGCTCGTTTAGTCCTGACTCCCTGACCAAGATCTCATAATCAAAGCACCAGGCCACAAGTGGATTACCTGAGCTAATGACTTGATGCGACTAGAGGAATCTTCATGGTGGCAAGAAGGAAGGCAGCCACTGGTTTTGAGAGGATTTTTGACAGCAGGAGGCTAACTGGGTGTTTACATGTTATCTCAGGAAAATTTAACCAAGCACACACAATGAAGTCTCACTAAAAGGATTTTGACATCATCCTGATAAGATCTTGATAAACTTATGAAGAAAGCAAGTAAATTTCTCACTACAGTTCAGTCTGAAGGCTGTCTGATAAATATAGGGCAAATATATGATTTTCAAGGTGTCCAACCATTGTGAATTGTAACTTTTTTTGGGTGGGAAAAAATACTTTATGGAGTATTTTGGAGTAAATTCACCAGAAACAGACACAAGCCTGCAGTTTTTATTAATGTCTAATAAATTTTATATTGAAAAAAATTGTTATGGATTTTTTTTTAAACTTCTGCCTGCTCTTGTTATTTTGTAATTATGTTATTTATTTGAATTATTAACATTTTGGTCCATAAAATATCCAAGATTTCCACATAACTTCATATTTTGGTCCATCTGATGATGTGATTTTTAAATATTAAACAACTGATGTTTTGATCAGTTACTTAGTACTTGAATAACCTTTTTACCAAATGCTTTTTACTCTTACTAGGGCTACTTTTCACTTTTACATGAGTAAAAATATGTTGAAGTATTTCTACTAAGTTTTGGGTACACTACCCACATCTGCCCATATTCTAACTTCGCACAAAAGCTTTGTCTTTGGGTATTTTAGAAATTAGCTTCTTTAATGAGATGCTTGGTTTCAGCCTAATAGATTAAATGAATGTTGCAAAAACAAGCACGTGCAAATTTTCCAAAACAGCTAAATGAACCACAAAGGCAACATTTAGCTTACCTTTTTCCCTGTTTCTTTCCAGTTTTTAATATTTTCCATTTTTTATAATAATTACTCTTTAAATATGGACATGTTTTTTTTATTTATTTTTTAAAATTTATTTTACCTTCTCGGTCATTTCTAGTTTTCATCTACTTCTGTGTGTTAAACCAAAACCAACTTCAGAAACCTTGTTTTATAAACACAAGCAAACGTTGGTGCTCTTGAACACCTCTCTAAACGTTGTAAACAAAGATGGCGTAGGCGGACGGACGTAGCACCGGGCATAGGTAAGCTAATGCTAACGTGGCTAACGTCCACTCTGCTTTTTCCGTCTGCAGCTAGCTAGTGGTCATTCGCTTTACTTCCAGTTGTGCAGATGTTTGTATACGTATCTGAAACTGAGTCGCTAAAGTTATTTAGCAACAAAAATACTTTTGATAAAGAGGAAATCCAAAACTACTGACAGTGTCGAAGATTCACTTTGGTTAGATAATGTTAGACCCACAGAGGTCATTTAAGGTTCAGTTGTCTAACTAATACTCGTCCTCCTTTTGACAGTATATGCAGTAAACATCAGCTGAAGAATGATCTAGTATGAAATGACGGCTGTTTTTTAACATGTGGTTCCCCATAGTTTAAAGGTTTTGCAATAACGAATCATCATAAACTTAAAATGTTGTGGGATTACTTCACTCTTTTGAAAAAGCATTTTTTGACTTAATAGTGTAATTATTAAAATACAAAACATCTCTAGACACACAGAAAACAAGGCCTATTTAAAATCTTACCATTCATGTTCCAAAAAATTTGTTGTGAAATGAATTAATTAGAGTGATTATTAGTAATCAAAGTGATTAGTAGGCCTGTCATGATACATTTTGCTGGACGAGAAATTGTCCTTGCAATTATAGCGATAAATGACAATATTGTTGTTTTGAAACCATTTTCATGGCATAATAATTGAAGTTTGCACTGTCAATCACAAATAAACTTTAATTTTGCAAAGAATACTAAACACTGGAATGGAAAGATATTTTAAATATCCAAAATAAAACCAAAAATAATAAATAAAACAGAAATAAAAACCACTTACATCTGAAACCATCAATTAAATGGGTTACATTATATCTGTAAACAAAATTTACTTCCAAAAAATATTAATCATAAGTATGGAAATAATCAAGCTCATTTTAATTTAATTTATTGATTAATTGCAACTTATCAGGTTTCTCCTGGCAAATACTGATTCAAATTTTTAAGGCCTGACCTCCAGATTACAGTTTTGGGTTTGTTTTTCTTTTTTAAAACAAAAGTAAAAATGTGCTATAGGATCTTTAATTGAGGTAATAGAAACTGAAAAAATTAAAAGCTTTTCAACATTTAAACCTTAAGTCATGTTAGCTTAAGGTGCATGAAAGTGCTTCCTGTGCTGATATTTATTAAGTAGAATAAATGGATTTCTGGTATTTCAGTCGCATCTGATCAAATATTGATCTTATTCAACACCTAAAGATAAATTACTTTCTAGATGTGGAAGTACGGGTTCTGTTTGCATTCTGCACCAAAATCAAAGCTTTTAAGTAATCTTCATCTCAAAGGGTTAAAAATAGGATTTTATTTTGGTTTTAAAGGCTTAAATCAACAGGTTGCCTCTGGATGAACTTTAACCTCTTGTAATGAGGCTCAAGTCCAACCTATGGTCATTTGTCCCAAGTCTGTCATTCATTTTCCATCTACACTCAAATATACCTATTTAGTAAAACAATAACAATAAAACATGGATTATATTTATATAAATTCCCCATAGCTTTGGTGCTTCTGTATTTTTATTTGAATATGCAGCTGACACTATGTAGAAAGAAATATTGGTCTCTTACTCTTTGGTAAACTAAACATCATAATGTTTCATCTCTTCTATTTTAGCTGCAGAGACATTTCTGTTTTTGGAGATTTCAGGGGGAAACCGAAATGTTTAATTGGACAAGGCGAGGAAAGCTGCACAGTGTGTCTCTGTCTGAACCGATCCGGGTCAAATGAATTATGTTTGTGGTATCAGAAGATGCTGGTCACATGCTGAATAATGAGCAGTGACTGATCATCGAGTCGAAAACAACGTTATTCAAGTTTTTTTCTGTGGAACTTAAAGCTTCAGAGTGATCCTTGAAGATGAGGCCATCCAATGTACGACGGGTGTTCTGTTCTGACTTATGAACATTGAAAGTAATTTTTATTTACGCTGTGAGTTAAAATAATCAACAATGTGTTGCTTTCGATAATTCCTGCTAATCATATTTCTGAGTAAAATTGAGCCACATTTCCTTGAATCGTAGTGATTTTTATTTATTTTTATGATAAAAATTGCCATTTTCTTTCCAAATAATTACTTTTCAAAGTTTCTAAAATCTATGCACTAGTTATAGAATGATAAAACAATAATTAGATATAGAATCTATTCTATTTCCAATTACAGACAAAAATGAGGAAAAAATAATCTTTTTGGCTAAATTTCATGAGACACATCTTGGCTTCTACTAGTTATTTACACATTTTAAATATTTATAACTACAGATTGTAGAGTTTTATTGTGTTTAATTTAGTTATTCATGTCAAATGTCAGGGATTTATTTTATTTCAGACTCAGACTTGTTTGCTAAACACCAAAAACACCAAAAACATTATTTTTTCTTCTAACATTTTCTATAATTTAAGTGATTTTATGAATCAAAAATGAGCAAATTGTTAATATAGATTTTATACTAAAATGTTTAAGTTGCCATCTTAACTCTAGATTTTATATTGTGCTGTTCAGACTGTGAACTCTGTCATATGATGAAACCATGTTTTATGTGGGAGAGGATGTCTTTATCTCTATGCAGTAATCCTTTTTTTACACTTCTGCTTGTGCAACAAGGAGGAAACCTCAGCTCAGCGGTTTGCAGCCATCGAAGTGATTCATCAGGTCGGTTTTAACTCCTGACTGGGTTGGAAGATGAAGATCGCTTTGCTGGGAGCCACTGGGCAAACCGGACAGTTTCTGGTCAAACAGGCGCTGGAGCAGGGCCACACGGTCACCGCCGTCGTCAGGAACCCGGCGAAGCTCACAGTGCACCACGACAACCTCAAGGTAAAACTCAACCCAGGTTCAAAGTTCAGGTGCGTTTATGGAGCCACGTATTCAGCTTGCTGTTTCTTTCAGAACCCAAGCCGAACAATAATAGTAAACTGAAACACAATATATTGTTTTGTGATGGAAGGAAGCTTTTAATTTTAATTTAACTGAAAGGCTAAAGCTAATCCTTATTTTACTGAAGATACTGTTTTGTCTGGTATAACTTTAAAGGGGACCTGTTATGCTAAATTTACATTTTTCATATTTTTATACTTTCATTTGGGTCTCAACAGCTTCGAAAAACAACCCAGGCTCTTAAAAAAACACCCAGCTGAAACGGGTCATTTTGGAAAATGACCCGTTTCAAAAACCTCCGGAATGTACCATGACAAATCAGCAGCACTGCCCCGTTACCTAGCAATCCCAGTGGAGCCCACTCTGTTACCTAGCAACCCCAATGGAGCCCACCCTGTTACCTAGCAACCCCAGTGAAGCCCAGCCCGTTACCTGGTTTTACTGCTGAATTTGTACAATGGCTGCTGGAGAAAAGCAAGTGTTTTGTTGTTGATTTACCATCCAGAAACCGGTTGCTGCATTCTTGTTGGTTGTGCAGTAGGGTCTACTTCTGCTTTTCAAAGATATGGCTGTATAATTGTGCGTCTTTTTTCAGCCATTTTCACGTGTGAGTGTGAACATTGAGTCGGTGGGCGTGGCCAGCAGCAGCTTGTTTGAATTTAATGTGACACAAGACTCTAAATCTGCTTATTCTGAAAGTAGCTAAAAAAAGAGAGACTACAATGTCATTATCTAAAAATAATTTAGTGCAAAATCTAATAAACATGTTTTGTATCAGCCAGAGATCAATGGAGGCTAAATGTAGGTCACATCTAACTGGAGTCCTGCCAGTTTGTGTAGGTTTGTAGCCCAGTCCTGTTTCGTGGATGTTTTATCATTATAAATTATATATGAAATATTTAACAATATTTTGCGAACTGTAAATTGGCGGTGAGGTTTTCTGTTCCTAGATCAGGACTGGTTTTATTTCACTCCTTGTGAGAAACGAGGTGGAGAATGGCTTCATATCAACCTGTTCTCTGTCTCCAGGTTGTGTCGGCTGATATTTTCTCAGCAGACAGCCTGAAGCCTCATTTCAAAGACCAGGACGTCGTCATGTCCTGCCTTGGCTTTCCGGCTTCCTTCTTCTCCGGCGTGACGGGCTACACCACGTCGATGGCGGCCGTGGTCGGCGCCATGAGAGAGGCCCGGGTCAACAGGGTCATCACCATGACCTCTTGGTACACAGACCGTAAGTGGGCTGCACAGGTCAGCGTGTCAAACTCATTGATGTGGCAGAACGTGTTGATATTAACAAATATTAGAATACCTGAACTGATAACCTGCTTATCCAAAGTCTCTAAAGCAGTTGCCATGGAAACCTTCAAAGACAGACTTATCACCCCTATAATTACTGTTGGTATGATTGTCTCCCCGTATATCTGCTTTGTGTGAGATTGTGTCATATTTTCATGTTTAGCTGACTCTGCAACCCAGTCTCCGTTCCTGATCCGGTTCCTTCTCCTGCCGATGATCCGCAGCGTCCTCAGCAACATGTACGAGATGGAGCGCTTCCTGCAGAAAACCGAGGACATCAACTGGACCGTAGTTCGGCCGCCTGGCCTCAAGAACCTGGCAGCCTCAGGTGAGAGAAAGCCTGATGCTGTAGCCACAAGTAGAACCCCCCCCCCAAAATAAAATAAACGGGTAAAGTACAGGTTGTTGTTGCAGCTCAGGAGTTTCTGACGCATGAGGGATACTTTGTGCCTGACAGCAGCGGTCAGGTGGGAAGAGGAGACGTGGCTCGCTTCATGCTGTCCCTGCTGAACAGCAACGCCTGGGTCAAGAAGGGCGTCGCCTTCACCACCAAATGAAGCCACCGGCCATTTCTAACCACGCAGACGGTTTCTCATTACTTTGGTGTCCGTGCTGCACTGCAAAAACAAAATCTTCCCAAGTATTTTGGTCTAGTTTCAAGTGCAAATATGTTAGCTCACTTGAAATAAAAACTAACTCATAAGTTAGGTTGTTTAGAGTCAATAACTCCTTAATATTGATGAAAAAGTTCTAGTTTTTGTCATAAGTTAAGGAGTTATTGGACTTAAAACAAGTTCATGTAGCTCGCTGAGAAGTTACTTGTAATTTATTTCAAGTGTACTAAGATATTTTCACTAGAAACTAAGATAAAAATTACTTGGTGAAATGTTGTGTTTTGCAGTGTGTCTAAGATACTTTACATTAACCAAAGCTTAAATGGGAGCAGCAGCATGTCAGATAGAGGCGTCCTCACTGTGCCTGCTCTTATTACTAAAAATGAACGTTGTGTATTGTAAGTGGTCCAGTTAAAATGCGTCATAAGGTTAAATGTATCCGTCTAAATGGCCAGCAGCAGAATTACCGGCTGGATTTGAACTCACTGGGATTTAAAATATTTCTGATAAGGTTTATAGATGGTTATGGACATTTAGTCACTACTTCTCTTACGGTATTGAAGGGCAAAAATGATTGAATGTTGAATAAGTGTGGATAATTTTTCCCAGACATATGAATACTTAATAAGACTGTAAACATGTTTCCCTAATAAAACTATCAGCTTTACTGTGAGGTTTGAGTTAAAGTTGTATTTAGAAAAGTTCAGAAAATCTGCTGACTTTTTGGATGAACTATGTGGAAAAAATATTCTTACAGTGGATAAAACATTACAATTATTTTTTTTGATGGATGCCTTAATTTACTCTAACATGTTTTTGTACTCTTAAAATCTTTTCTGTGTATTTATTTTGTGAAATTAACATTTCTGTTATGAGAACATGAAGCAGCTCCATTGCGGGGGTGTAGTTCATACATTTGCCCACATGACTGTCGTATTGACCATAACTAATTAAAAGTTAACTTTATTCAATGTTTCTGTTCTTTTTTATTACCACTACATTAAAAATATAAGCCTGGTTTTATAATAACACAATCAGTGAACTGTGAATTATTTGCATGTTAAACAGTGATATTTGGTTTATGTAAAAAAAAACAAACAAAAAAAAGTGGATAAGTTTTGGCATGAAACTTCAGAAATATGGGGATCCAGAAGTGCCACAATCCACGAAACAAAAAAATGACTAAAGAGCATCCTTAATTTAATTAGGAAAACATTTGATTTTCCTTCTATAATTTTTTAAATATGTACATGTAAATGTAGATAAATATGTATATTTAGAAAAAAAAGTAAATGACACAAAAAATTATTTTATGTTTAGCTGCCGCAACATTATTTTTCGTCCTTATGAATCAGTCAGTAGATAAAAGTTGCATAAGCTGCAGTAACAACGCAGAAAAAATGTGAAATAATAAAATGCTGAAATTATATATGGTTTTAATAAATGTCAATTTATTAAAACCATATTTTAATTTATTTATCTATTTAAATGCAATATTACATTGATTGGCTCTTCATATTCTTGCACCAAGTTGCAAACTGAAATAAAATATATAACAAAAAAAAACTTGTTGTTGCTAGGTCTGTTTGATTTGCTCCAAATCACTCTCTTTTATTGACAATTTACAGAAAATATATCACAGAATAAATATATATTTTCAGTAGGAGTGAAACTGTACACACTCATGTTCGATTTACAATTAGCAGTTGGGGTGATTGGATGAACACAGACCGTTAGGTTCATTTTTTAAACAATATATTCACATTATAAAACATGTTGACCTTCTGTTTGCCCAGATGGAGAATTTTACACGATGCTGAAACAGGAGGTCAGATTTTAAACAGCTGCTGTAAGACGAGAGTAAAAACCTTTAAAAGTCAAAGTGGATCAGTGGTTAGAAAACATTCATTAAATACGATAAAAATGTAAAAAGCTTACATTCCGAGAAGCTAGGTGACGGCAGCCTCAATTGCATGTGTTGAGGTGCGGCGAGGCCCGGCTCCGCTTTGAGGCAGAGAACGTCGAACAGCATAAATATGATACAACAGACAGAGATTTATAGAGGCGTAGGCAACAGAGGTCTGCTCTCAGTCTTTTACTTCTCCAGGAACCACATATGGACAGTTCAGCGCGAGTACAATTTGTTAATTTGGTCCTGGTACATTTTTGCCACAATGGGCCGCCTCAGTTTCAGGGTGGGTCCTGCACAAAAACAAGAGAAGAGAGGAGAAAAGAACGGTTGATTGAACAACAGCAACTCAGTTTCTGTTTGAGGAGTAACTTTGAGAAACAAACCATAAAATCCTCAGAGATTAAATCTAACCTGCAGTTAATCCACTAATGAGAAATTAAAATGAGCTCCATCATCTCCATTCTGATGACTAATATTGTTTTGTTTACACAGACCTCATGGATTTGGGTGTGCTTGTTTTTTATTTCTGATTTATTTATTGATTTCTGGATATCTAAAATGTCTTCCAGTTTAAGCTGGAACTGGTCTTTGAAGAAGCAAACTTACATTATTCTAGCATTATCAATATATTACATGAAAATTGTCTAAAGACGAGAATATTATCGTTTATCTCAGTAGTTTCTGAAACTATTTGTCATCCAGTAAAATTTGTTACTGATTTTAACTGTGATAAAAGTTAAAAATGTAATATTTTCTCAAAAACAAAAGACAATAAAAAAACAATAGTATTTTCTGACCCAGTTCTCCTCCGTGGATGGAGAAATCTTTCTCCAGCAGGATCCACTTCTGGATCTTCTGAGCGTTCGACGTGGATGTTTTGTTGAACCGGTTGATGCCGTCCTGAATGGCTTTGTAGAGCACCGGCTCGTTACTGGCTATGATCTCTGACACCTTGGTGGCCCTGACGTTGAGCTGCCGACAGATGTCCACAGCCTCGGGGCTCAGGATGTCGGTGGGGTTGCCCTCGTTGTCCATTACGCACTGCGGACGCAACAACATTGGTCACACATGCTCACTGATGTAGCGGCGGCGGCTTTGTGGAAGAGTTTGTTACTTTGAGTGTGAGCAGCATGGAGAGGAACTTCTGCTTGTCTCCGATCAGCATGGCGTTGCTGATGATGGGAAGCTCGCGCTTCACGGCGTCCTCGATGGGGACGGGGGGGATGTTCTCGCCGCCGGCGGTGATGATGATCTCTGTAGAAAGAAAAAAAGACATTCTGCTTTATGACTTACTGATTTCTAGTCATACTTCAAGTTTCTGACAAAACATTCAACTTTCTGTATAAATTCTTTTCAGATAATGATGGAAGAAATGTCCAAATGCCTGAAGAAAGATTTCCCAAACTAATGTGGCAACTGAGGTTTAATTTTTAGAGAATAAAAAATTAAGAGAAAAAAAAACTGAATTAATTATTCTGGTTTAGCAAAAGAGAAACAAAGAAAGTATCATAGAAATGCTAAATCATGGTTTCAGCAGTTAAGTTTTATTTTGTTATTCAAGTTCAAATAATTAAATGCAAATAATTAACATTAACCCAGATTTTTATTACTAGAGCTCTGGATTCAATTAAAGATGCAGATTTTTCATTCACAATACAAACAAAGCAAAGATGTTAAAATAAAAACATAAAACAACAAAATATTAATGGAGACAAAACAGATTAACTAAATATTTAGTTAAAAGAGGAAAACAAAGCTGTCAATGCTGCATGTAATGTTATGGAAATAACATCAAAATTAAAGAAAAATAAATAAATACATGGAAACTAAAATTTACATTTCATTCAAAAAGATACATATGAAAAACAACATTTACAAAATATATAAAAATAGTGAATACAGTTATATAAAAATAAAGGCCAACCATAAAGGGGAATAAATGCTCAAAATAAGTCAGGATAAAAGTAAACAGTCTTATTTAAACAGCTGAAACCAAAGAACAGAAAAGATCCCTGCTGAGTTCTCAGGTAACAATTCAGGTTATTCACATATTTAAATGGATGTAACTTTAACCTAAGTAATAATAAATGTTTCCTATTGTTTGTTTTTGCGTCTCATTCGTTCAACAGTCCTGATCTATTTGTGCTCAGAGGCTGAACCAGATTAAGATCTAAATGTGAATGAAAGATCGTATCAGATAACATCAGCTTTTTAAGTTTGATGTGTAAAATTACCTTTTTGTACCAAAAGTACTTTTTAAATAAAGATTTGTGTTGCGTGGTCCCTTAAAAAGAGTGAATGGATTCAATGGGTCTAAAGATTTACAGATCCCAGGAAATTCAGTTTGTGAGTTTAGTTTATTATTGTAAACGCACAACAACAAACTTTACTGATGTAAAACCTTCTAGTAAAAGATCTTTGGAAGGGTTTCATAGAATGAACAGAATAAAGTAAACTTTTACACATCACTGCTTTAGGCCAAAACTGTCTTAAGGTTTTCGGTTTTGTTCCCAGGTTGAGAACAACGTTACCTTTTATTCTGCCTGTGATGTACAGGAAGTCGTCCTCGTCGTGTTTGCCCAAGTCTCCAGAGTGCAGCCAGCCCTGCTCGTCCAGCGCCTCGGCCGTTTTGTCCGGCATGTTCAGGTAGCCCATGAACACGTGCCGGCCCCAGAAGCAGATCTCTCCGTTCCCGTCCGCGTCCGGCTTATCCAGCTTCGTTTTGCAGCCCGCCATCACCTTCCCAACGCTGCAGAGGCAAACCACAGAGATGAGCTCAGTGCGTTCATGTCCTGGTTTGTGAGCCGTCATGGAGATGGTTTGGTTTTCTTTAACTTCTCCTCAGCAGAAACAGAGACTAGAACTTGGACAAGAAAATCCAGAAATTATTCTACTTTCTTAAACCAAACATAATCTTATTTACATTTTATTTATTCTTTTTCACTTACAGGAAGAATCTGGGTTGTTGCAACAAGGAACAGGATAGTTTTATTTTTCAAATAAACTGATCAAATACATCTTCACAGAAGCCAAACTGATACAACACTAAATGTTTCACTCAAAGCAATAAGTCCCATAATGCATTGCTGCTGACCTTCCAATGCGGTACTCGTGGATGGAGACAGCGTGTGGGCCGGAGCTCTCACTCATGCCGTACAGCTCCTTCACCGGGATGCTCAGGCTCATGAAGTAGTCCAGAGTTTCTTTGGTGATGGGAGCGGCTCCAGTGCAGCACAGCTTGCAGCGGTCCAAACCCAGCTCGTACCGGACTCTCTTAAACACCAGATTGTTGGCCAGCATGAAGCCCCACGGCACCTCGTTCTCCCTGCAGCCAAGCAGACGCAGAGCGCTCCAATGAGCCGCCGTGCTCAGATCCACTCATGTTTGAAACTTTAGATTAAGGAATGAACCTGGGTAACTTTATAAACATGTGACTTTTCTATGAACTAAGTCAATTTAAGCTCAGACCTCCTGCCTCGTGTAGAGCATCTCATGGTTGGTGTTTTTATTGTTAGTTTATTTTAAATGGTTACAAACTCAAGATAAAACACATCATAACAATCCTTGCACATATCTGTCTGATTTCGTCAGAAAAAGGAATAAAGCAACAGATATGAGTGACTTTCAATGTATAAATATGTATTTAACTCTTTATTTGTGTTTTTAATCAGATTTCTGCTCTAAAAGTTGTTTAGTTTATTTCTGGTCGGCTGTAGCAACACCTGGATCTGTTTTTTCAAACACAGCAGAAAAATCTTGGCGACAAAAAGACACTTGAAGGTTGTTTAGAAGAAGATCACAATACTTTACATTGAACTAAAATGTTTTGAAATCTGTCAAAAGTTTCCCATCTGCCACATGTTTCCTTAAGGCTGGTGGTTAGCTCCAGTGTTGGATCTCTGGTGAAGTCATTAATGAAAATACACAGAACAGAATCACCAGTTTGTTTATCTCAATAAATCTTTGGAAAAGATTGAAAAGAAAAACAACAAGATACCCTGAGTAAATGTAAACTGCAGGTTTCAAATGTTCATCTGATTTATTAAAGGAAATAAGTGATCTAAACGACTGGCCCAATGTGAACAAGAATTTCTTCCCTGCTGTTCTTCCTAGCAACAATCAGCCTTTTTTAAACTTTCACTGTTTTTTTCTTTTCCATATAATAATAAATTAAAGCTCAATCTGAAAACTGTTTGTTTTCAGACTATGATGATAGTTTTATGATCTGAAGCATTTAAGTGTTTAAAAATCAAAACCAGAAAAAAAATCAAAACCAGAAGAAATCTGTGAAGGGTAAATAGTTTTTCCCAGGACTCTGTGATTGTTGGTTCAGAGACAAACACAGCCTACGATGCTACCTTTACATAAAAACTGTGTTTCTCCTCAAACTGTGCTTGAAGCCGACTCACCCGTTCATGGCGCTGTAGCTGTACTGCAGGCCGATGGACTTGGCCCAGTCCGCCACCCTCTTCCTGAGCGCGGAGCCCTTGGCGCCAACAGCTTTCATGCTCTCCTGGATCTTCTCCCAAACCCGAGGAACGCCCAGGAAGCCGGTCGGACGAGCCTCTTTCAGCGTGTTCACCAAAGATCCCTGAAAACAGGAACAACAATGGTTGACAATATTAACACCCAGAACCAGTGTTGGTGCTAACAAACCGATGCTAGCTCAAACGATACCTTCAGGGCGTCCGGCTCTGCAAAATGGGCAGTGGCTATGAGACTCATGGAGCACCAAATGTCCATCATCTGCGCTGCGATGTGGCTGAGCGGCAGGTAACTGACGAGCACTTCCTCGCAGCAGTGCAGGTTAATCATCTTGGACACAGTGCGGGCCGTCCACGTGATCTGACCGCGGAAAAGACGAGGCAGCCGTGAAGTTTGATCAGAAAAACAGGAGAAAACAGAGCAGAAAAAGGAAACTAGAGTCTGTCTTACTGGTGGCGTTCAACTGATGCAATCTTTAAATTTATCACATCTATCCCACTTATGTCCTGTACAGAAGTTATAAATATCAAATGTGTTTGATCAAAGAACCCTTGGTATTTTCCTGCTTGATTCTGAAATAATCTGGAGTTGAATGTTTCGCTCTTCTTCCTTCATCCATTGCAGCGTAAACCTGAACATTCAAACTTGGTTAAGCTTAACTTGTTTTTGGTTCGAGCATCAGCATTGAAAAAAACAAAAAACAAACACTATTTAAAAATGTCCGTCCTGCTGATTTCAGGTTTGATCAACACATACAGAAGAAAAAAGTAAAAAAGTGAGTCAGAGTCCAGGTAACTAATGGAACAAAGAAAGAACGAGTCGTTAGCGTCTGTCATTCCCATCAGCAGCCGCAGCGAATCAAAACAAACCGACTGATTCCAGTTTCCTGTAAACTGATTAGTGCGTCTCTGCTGTCAAGCACGGCACTGTGGGAGTGATGATGAGGGCTTGTTCTGACAACACAACACATGGCCCCTGGGCTCTGCGACACATGTAACTGCTGACTGATCCCATGAAGCTGGAAGTTGCTAATAAAACTACTAACCCAACAGTGTCTTTACGATTATCGTCAAATAAAACTAATTTTCTTTCTTCACTAAACTGATCGAATGAGTTCTCTGAATAAATCAGACCTGAACTGAACTTTTTCATCCTTTGCGGTGCTGCTGAAGAGCGGACTCACATTGTCGTGGCTCAGCATGACGCCTTTGGGGTTTCCGGTGGTGCCGGAGGTGTAGATGAGGGTGCAGCACTCGTTGGCCCGCAGACTGTCGATCACAGCGTTCAGCCGCTTGTTGGGAATGTTCTCTCCAAGTTTCATAAACTGGTCCCACTGCAGAAATGAAAAGGTTTAAATAAAACTAGGATAAACAAAAGCTACAGTTGTGTTGTTGTTTATTATGATCAGTCACCCTGAAAGGCAATAATTCTCCAATAAAAAGTCGATGTTGTCATAGAAAATATGTTACCAGACGTCCTAAAGTCCATGTGATGTTTCTAATTGATCACTGAGTTTGATTGGTCAACGTACTGTGTAGAGGAACTCTGCTTTCTGCTCCAGTTCGCCTTCATACTGGACAATAGCTTTCAGATGAGGTAACTGATTTTTAATCTGCAGGAAGAGACAAACAGAGGCATGAGAGGTTGAGTAGTTACTCATAAATCTGCCAGAGCTCTGAAAATAGCACACAGAGGGTTTAGATGCTGAGCCGAGCCGTCTGACCTGCAGGATCTTTTCCAGCTGCTGGTGGTTCTCCACTACCAGGACGTTTGCCTCGCAGTTAGAGGCTACGTAATGACAGGCCTCTGCAGAGTTGGTCGTGTAAATACCGGCAGCCAGACCCCTGTGGCATAAAACCTCAATGAAACCAAACAGCAACCACTGTTAATCACTTCCTGCTTGTAAATAATCTTCTGTTGATGGCTAATTTATCAAGTTTCCCCAAACAGAAGTAAGTAAGTTAAGCTTCTCTGTTAAATTTTAACCTTTTATGTACATTTCCTCATGTTTAGGTTCAGTTGAAGAAAGCATAGTATCTTCCTTAAAAGGTTATTTATGTATGTAAAATAAATTTTCCTCTTCATGAAAATTAAGAGGATTAATTTATAGATAAATGTATAAACAAATAAATGTACTTGTTTATTTTTGACAAATAAATAAATAAATAAATAAATAAATAAATAAATAAATAAATAAATAAATAAATAAATAAATAAACTTGGAGATCAAAATGATGTCAGTGGAATAAAAGGTAAACCTGCAGACATGCAAGTTGTCTGAGTACCTGACAGGTAACAAAGGGGGAAACGTGCAGCTCTTTCTATTCCAGACAGAAACTAATTTTAGAAACAAGAGGCATTCAGAAAATCGAACTTTTAGCAAGAAGCTATTTGCTGACGTTTGAAGTTGGCTACAATCCAGCAGCTTTCCATTATCAGCATGTTAATGTGTGCATTCACATGAAATCATATGATTTCATGTAAGGAGTATTTCAGTGCCCCAATAAAGCGCAAATTAAGTCTGATGTCACTTCATTTCACAATATAATGTTAAAGTACTTGAATTGTAAAACACGACACCAAATCACAAAGGATTGTGTATTTTTCAAGAAACATTAATGCCTAAAGTAATAAGAAACTAACCAAACTGTTAATTTATAAACAGAGGTAAACTGGTTTTTATGGCTGTAACATCCACACATTTTACTGTTTACTTAACTTCCAGTTTTTTGTGCGCTATTTTACATTTTCTAGAGGACAGAGGAAATAACAAAGTTCCTATGAACTCATTATATTTCACATTCTTGGCAAACAGGTCAAACCAGTTCGAGGAAAGACAGAAACGGACGGCGTGACCTGAGAAAACCTTAAAAACCTGGATGTTAACATTTTGCATGGACTGCTGTCGAGGCGCTGATGTGTGATCTCACCCTGCTAAGATGCAGCCGATGTCCGAGATGAACCACTCGGGAGAGTTGAATCCCAGAATGCCGACTCCGTGGTAACGCTCCAACCCGAGCTGCGAAGGGAAAGAACAATGCGCCGTAATAACGCCGCCGCGGCGACGCCGTGCCTCCGTTACCTTTGGCCCACATCGGGTTTTCAGGGCCGTGAAACACGAGACGTAACCGAAGCTGCGGATTTCACACCCCCACGTTTTGGTTTTCAGTGGGACATTGTCACACCACAGATCAGACACAAATTTCTAGATTACCCTTCAACTTGCTCAAATTCTCATGAAAATCTAAAAAATTGTTTTTATAAGTAATGGATATAATACATAATACAAAGGCATAAATAACGGATCATCTTGAGATCCTCTTGATGCGACTTCTTCATATTTTGCATCATTTAAACTATGAATATTCACTTTGAAGTAATAATGTTTACTTCAATATAAAGTTTAAAGTTTAATATAGCGCTGCATGTTAAACTTTCCTCTTTTAGAATAATGCTGGAAACATGAAGAGAGACTTGATTCTCAAATAGTTTTTAGACATTGATTAAGTCTCTTAATTGGGATTCATATTTGGAAAAGACATGTTGATTTTTACCTTAAATTTAGTATAATATAAGCTAAGTCTGTGCCTATGGGGTTCCAAATGTGCCAAAAATATTGTGTTCATATGTGCAGGCAACATGTAAATGGAAGTGAAGTGAAGTGCAGTGAAGAAAACAAGTTTGGCTGGTAAGTTTCCACATAAATCGACAAAACAATTAATATCCTGAGTTCTGAAGTCAGAAACAGACGTCACATGAGGAAACAGTCCAACGCTACGCCTCATCGAGAAAACATAAAATTACAGAAAGTGTAACAGTATTTTTAAAAGACAACATTGTAGTCAATCCCCAGGAAAAGTAATTAAGCCTTGTGCAAGGTTTTCTTTTTCTTTTTTTTTTTTTACAAATAACATTCTGAAAAAATGGGGTGTGTATTTTATATTTTTTATCATGTTCCTTACTCTGATACCATAAATAAAATCCAGTGGAACAAACTCTCCTCAAAACTATCTATTTGTAGACGGAGCTCATCTGTTAGGAATTTAAGGAGCTGCAGAAATTCACAGCTGCTGTTAGTCATGGACTCCACAGATTTTGTCTCTATAGAGGAATCTATTGCTTAAAGAAAGTTATAAAAAAGTTTCCCTTTTCCCATTCCCATGGTCAAACATGGTGGTGGGAGTATCATACTGTGGAGATGCTTTCTTCTAGAGGAAGGTGGCGACTTGTAACAGTTGATCAGAGGAATTATGAAAATAAAAAAGTCCAGATTTAAATCTAATCTGAAGGTCTGTTTTAAGATTTGGTATCTGATGTTCACATTCTCCATACAATCTGACTGAGGCTGACTCATCAGGCGATATCTTGGTTTATTGGTCGAACCGAACCTCAGAAACCTTCACAAACTGTTTGTTGTGTTTATTTTGATTCTGCTGTCTCATTGAAGGACTGTTCTGGATTAATCAGAATTTATTTTTTTCAGCTGAGACATGTTTATAAGTATGAAATAATTCCATGTCACATCATCTTGACTATTGTTACAAGGGACTAGTTACAAAGTATACCACACAAATTTTAATTACTGACATCCAATTATTATCTACTTGTGGTTACATCAAATCCCAACTAAATGCATAAAAGTCTGTTTGCAACATGACAAAATCAGAAAAACATCAGATTTTATGAATAGGAGTAAATACTTTTGGCACAATTGGAACTCCATACTGTGCATGTGTGGAGGAATATATGGCTTTCTGTGTATTGTGACCTGAAAACACATGAAACTGTTATTAATTCAGCGGTAAAATCAGAAAACATTTTCCGAAGCACAGACTCTGAGAACGCACCAACCTTGAGAAAGCTCTTGGCCGCTGCACGACATTGTTCGTAGTACTGCCTCCAGGTCAGAGTCATCATCCGGCCACCTTTCCTGAAAACCAAAGCCGGGTGATCCCCGTAGCTCTCCACCGCCTCCAGGAACAACTGATGAATGGTGATGGGAGTCTCCGAGCCCGGACCCACGCTCTCCATCCTCAGCCGAACCGCCTGGTTTCTCTCAGAGGTAAACAGCCTCTCAGCGGGGGCCAACGCGGTCTCCAATTCCGCCGACATCAAGGTAACCGACTTTTTCCGCTCTGCATTGGGACAACAGATGCAGATGCTTTTACCCGCCATTTGAAAACAAGACGAGGAGGCGAGCTCAAGGTTCAGGAGAAGACTAAGGTGAGTGAGAGGAGAGGAAACATCCCAGCAGGTGAGTGACGCCTGCTGGGTCAGCGTCGCGTTAGGCGGCGTCAGAGAGGAAGCAGGTTGTTATCTGATCCTGAACAGGCGGCTGACACACCCACCCACCAGGCTTGGTTTGAGGAGGCAACATCGATCTGCTGCAGCTTCTTCTGATGAGTACAGAGGATTGAGACTCAATCTGTTATTTCTTATTGGATTTGGTTTCACTACCTGCAGTTTTTAAATAAAATCAGAGTTTTGGGTTTGAGAAGTTTGACTCCTGAGCATGATACCACTCAGGATAATCCTAGATATGTTTAAAAATTATACTCACAGCATTTTTATACTTCAGTTCTTGTATATGTTTATATACAGTGTGTTATTTTTACTGTTTTAATTGGAAATTCATGTCTGTAATGAAACTAAAACATATATTATACAGCTCCATAAAATGACTGAAATCTATCCAATCTAAGGGAAACTGACCTTAATTACCTTTCTTGAAACTGTGTCTGTTGATTCCAAGTCATCGAAATTGTCACAAACAACCTTTGAACGTATCGAACAGGAAGATCTTTAAGACATTCCTCTCTGCTTTGTAATAAAATAAGATATTTAAAGAAGACAGAATGCAGTGGAAAATCCCTGACGGAGTGAATTTATCTGTTTATCACTTTAATCGAACCAGAACTCATTTTCAAATTCGTCTCTAACTTTATACGATTTTTAAGACTGCTTAGCCTTTTCAAATAAAGCAATAAAAAGCAACATCCATGAAAATAAAAATAATTTGTTTTAAAAGTAACGTATTCATGATTTCAATTCCATCACAATGTTTGCATTAATCATTTAAGAAAATGATTTTTACCTAAGATTCTTTCAGTTTTTTTAATTTTTAGGTATTTATTTACCTTTTGGGGGATACACAGTGTATTTCAGAAGCTACAATAGCCATGAATGCGATGTTATTCAGAACATACATGTGGAATCATGTGAAGTCACATGTGAAGTCACATGTGAAGTCACATCAACAGGTTTCTGCCATGATGTTTGTAGGATATTTGACCACTCTTCTCAGATCATTTAAATGTTTGGTTTCCTGGTACAGACCCAAACCTTCAGCATAATCCGCTAAGTTTCAGTATATGAAGTAACTGTCATGCATGGTGGTGGCAGCATCATGCTGTTGGGCCTGGTGAATGGGATAGTGAAGGTGATGGATAGTTTAGAGTTTTGTGGCTTCACCTCAAGTCAACAGATGGACATTCCAGATATCCCAAACACACAACATGAATTATTTTGTCTTACTATGGGCCGTGGTTTTTAAAATACCAAAATAAATCTATAATCTGTCCTTAAAATCCCAGGAAAAAAAGCCTCTAGTGTAGCCGAGCTCTACCAATAATGTCAGCAGCTTTTGACTATGGGTGGATTAGAGAAAAGCCGATATCTGCCCACTTCCTAATTTTCTTGAACTACTTGAAGTTGTTGTATAATCATTTCCACCTTTAAAAAAGAACAAGTCAAATGCGTCACTAGAATACCAAAATAAAAGTGACATTTGTTACCATGATGAGTGCATGTGAATGCCTGACTGGACCTGAGCTCAGTCCTTTCTCTAAATGTGACACTCAGAGTTCGATCGGTACCTCTAGGAGTTTTTATTGGATTGTCGTCCTGATCGAAGGTTCTTGGAGGTTTGGCAGGAGGATCGGCGCTCGTCTTTGATGCTGCAGGTGGAACATCAGTTTTTCCCTTTAGCATGACAGCTGCTGCAAGACTCTCCTCGACACTCTTCTAGTTGCTAAAAAGACAAAGTGTAAAATAAAATCAGCATTAAAACCGTTCAGATGCTTTTCGTCGAGGACTCTCCAGCCAGATAAGAAGATCGATTATGAAACAGAACCGCTGCGCTCATTTATAACACTCTGACATCCACTGAAGTCATTGCAACAGGTCAGCGCCTGTAGTTGCTGGAAAGCAAACGTAGCAGAAACACACGTGTTGAAACTCCGAATAATGTGCCAGGATGGGTTGCTTCATCTTCTTGCACTAATCACACTGTCAGTCTGTGACTGTGAGCAACTTTGACCCAAATTTAAAGAAAGTGCATTTCACAAACTAAATGATTTCAGTACACCGGCGTATTGGGGCCATTAGAGACAGGAAAAAAGAGGACTAAATTTGCGCCAAAAAACTGATCTCAGAAATCTTCTAGAAATTTTCTAGAAAAAAACTTGGAAATTTCTGAGTTTGAAAATTTTCAACTTTGGATCTCAGAAATTTCTTTGTTTTTTCTAGAACATTTCTGAGATTGATCTAAAAATTTCTGAGGTTTTTTACAGGAATTTACTCCTCCATTTTTGTCTCTAATGGCCCTAATTTGCCACCATATTTCAGAGCATAACTTAAAACAAAAGAAACTAAACTGTACATTTAAAAGTAAAGAAACTAAATCCCTCTGCTTAACGGTACAATCAATCCCAACGAGTAACAGAAACTTATTTTGCAAGCAAAACTTGACAAAGTTAGTGTAACAGATATGTTTCCTCAATGTTGTAATAAAACCAGATTAAGATCTGTCCACTCAGCAAACCCTCACCCCGACTCTCTGGTTTTAAGATTGCCCATGTCAAGGATTTCTTTTTGGAGTCAAAGGTCATACGAATTACTAAAGTGAAGTTTTGAAACATCTTTGCTCCAAATTGTGCAAATTTATTTTTAGTGCCTTTAGTATTCATGCCCCAGGGGTTTTCAGACTTTGTCACATCACAACCACAAACTTTAGTATATTTTGTTTTAATTTGATGTGACAGACCAACACAAAGTAGTCGAAGTGTGAAGTGGAAGGGAAGGGATTCGTAGATTGTTTTTGTTATGGAAAAAGTTCAGTTTGCAGTTTGCCACAAGCTAGAGGACTTAGCAAACGTGGAAAATTGAGAGACCCTGCACATTGTCATTAATACACATTTATAAAACTAGGGAGTGATGGCATAATTTTGTGTAGGAGAAACTCACATGAAAGAACGTTAAGACATAAATCAGGATATCCAGGTGATATTGAAATAAATCTTTTTGGCCTACATTCAAACCATCATGTGAGGAGCAAAAATGACAGCAGACCAGCCTGAATAAACCGTCAGCATCGTCACGGCGTGTGGTGACAGCATCATGCTGGGGGTCCGTTTCTTCAACAGGGAAATGAAAGCTGAAGCTAAAGAAGGAGCAATCATAGATGAAAACATGGGGGAAGCTGCAGCGGAGTTGAGATTGGAGCGATGGTTCGCCTACCAACACAGCAACGACCCAAAACATACAACCAGAACTACAATGGAGTGGCATGGGTTACAACGGTCCAGTTAAAGTCCAGTTCACAACCAGTCATGTACAGAAACTTAACAGTAAAGTAGATTTCCTCACCAAATGCAAGTTCAACATGAGAGATTACTGCAAAGTTAGCTCTATGCTATAAATCTGCTGCCACCACCTGCTGATTCAGGAGTGATTGCTGCAAGTCCAGTCACTCAACAAAACAATCAGCTGCATTTCATTAGCCAGAAAACATTTTACCAACTGTCATAATAAACTAAAATCACCTGCATTGTTTTATACCTAGGATCAAATTGGAAACCATGTAATATTAACATTATTAGATTGAGAAAACTGGATGTTTGTCTTGTAAGAGTGCATTGAGATGCCCGTTGTTATACATCTACATAAATAAACCAAAACTCAACTGAAACCTAAACCAAACTATATAATCTTCTAACCACCTCACAGATATACACTACTTTGTATGTGTTGTGATACATACATTTCTAATAAACACATTAAATGTTAGTGGAATGGTCCAAATGTTCAAGAAGTATGAATATTTCTGCTACGCACTGTAGTTGTCCTGTGAAGTGGAAAATAAGTTTTTTAAAGGAGTACGCTATAAACATTACACCCAAGAAACACAAAGAAAACGCGACAATACACAGGTGTACATATTATGGATAAACTAACTGAAGTAAAAGCTGGTATTTTTTTAACATTCAAAACTATTTTTTCCCTTATAAATGCACAAGAAAGCAGAAAATTAACCGAACAGCTTTGCAGGTGACGTCTTACCTTCAATGCTCTCACAACTGAGTGGCATCAATCTCTCAGAGGCACTCAAGTGTACGACTGACCTACATCAACCTTTGCCCTACACAGATAGTCTACTGTTCCTCGCTGGGTAAGAAAGCACAGTTTGGGCAACTTCAACAAGGCGATCAAAGTAGATTCTCCTGCCTCATTTAAGAGATGAAGAAACTCACATAATCCGCCAAGGCCAGAATGATCAGTTAAAGATCCACGGACAAAAGTGGATCAAAGGTTGTGGTCTCGACAAGGTGAAGACAACCTAATACCTGCAACACGCAGCAGCCTGCAGCTACAGAAACCTGTTGTGTTTGCATTAATTACAGAGGCTGGCTTTGCTTGGCAGGGACAAACATTCAGCAGGAGGGACATTTATGAAAACCATAAGCCAAAAATGAAGTGGGTGTGGGGTGTTGTTAAGATACTTATCAGCTGAAATTGGTTTATGAAGACAGTCTTCATCAGAAATGAACAATGAAGCATGTTAGAGAGCAAAATATAACGTTATAAAAGTTATGTCACAACAGGAGAAAAGATAAGACTTTGGCTCATGAGAGCTATTCAAAAGTTGAAAAGTGCAATAATGCCTTTGTTTACTGGATGAACACATTTAAGAGGCAGATGTCTGAAATGTTATAAAAGAAAAAAGCTGGATATTTCAAAAACAGGTAGTAGTGGTTTTTTTAACTGGAAGCATTTAAAATTAGCATAAAAATACTGAACATACTTCCTCCTTTTCTTCAGTCCTGCGTATTGTTTAGCCATGCTGCAGGTGCTGAGCACTGTTTTATCAGTAAATATAGGGGAAAGTTTAACCGTCTTTCTGCGGTGACACATAGTTACTCCACACACTGAGATCACACCACCCAGTCACACCACAGCCGTCCTGACCCAGAGTCCCTTCTGCTTTTAACTGGTGAATGATTAGTGAGGGGCTTGATCTGTGGCAAAAACCCAAACAGGAAGTCTGAAACTAAAGAAAAACATTTGAAGTGTGCTGCAGCTCATGGATGTTATATTATTGTTTACAATCAAGTATGACAAGGGGAAACTCCAGCCATTCCAGAAGATGTCTGTGGATTTATTACTGTGCTGACAATGCTGTGGTTTATGAATAACTATGTATTTAAAACATAGTACATAACTATGTATTTAAAACATAGTACATAACTATGTATTTTGACCAGATAACCTCTGGGTTATCTGGTCAAAGTCCTATTGTGCAATTTGTTCTGGTCTTGATATTTCTATTTTTAATCTCCTTTGAGTATTTGTAGCTTGGCACATTGCCATTCAGCCAACTGCTCACTTGTGATTGACTTCTTTGAGGCCTCTTTATGGTTCTTGATTATGTGTGTAATCCCAAGGTATCTACAGATTATCCTGATAGCCAGCAGTTTTGCCTTTCCTCACCTTTCTTCAACTCCAAATCAAATTACACTAAAAATAAATAAAAAGTAAATGGGGCAGGAAAACCTATTTTAAGATGCCTATATCAACATGCTGGGGTCTTCTAAAAATATTTAGAAAACTATATCACTCATAAAAACAGTCATTAAACCATGAAGTTGCTAAAAAGGTACACAGACCAACCATGCTTTAAACTGCCACTTAATGACGCTATCTCTAATGGTAACAGGCAATATATTCCAGCACCTAAATCGTTTAATTGATAAAATATTCTGCAAAAACAAAGATTTTCTAAACTGAATCTCACAGTCCAACCTAGAGGTCGACCTAGCCCTATTTATGCCATTTTGCTTTAAAAATAATCCTTTAGGGGTCATTATAGACTTATATTAGTAATAGGATTACTAATAAGTAGCATAAAGATAATTAATTATAGTATCTAATAATAATTTTGTCTAATTTATTATTTTTTTCTGCCCATATGAACGTTACATTAAAAGTGTATACTTCAGCATTTTTAGCAATAAAGTTTCTGAAAATAAAACAAAACCCTTGCGCTCTATAAAGGCTAAACATTAAAGTACTGCTTTAACATTGAAATAAAGTAGTAATGCACACCAAATAGCTTTTGGCCAACCGCTAATAAACTCAAGAAGAAGAAGAAAAATGGCGCCAGATCCTCAACAACAAAGTATTCACGCCAAAGCTCAATAACCTGATCAAACTTTCTATTATCCAGTGTATGAACCACACTGGATTATAAAACTTTACAAGGTGCGCACATCTCTACAAAGTTTCGCTAACTCTCGCAGGGGATCTAATCGATTAGCATGGTGTCCCAAATAGCTATTGGATGGGGGAAAAAACCAAAACAATAATTACAATGCGTTGATGAATTGTTATATTTACCCAGCCCTTAATGCTAAACTCAAAACGTTTTTGTAACTGAAATACAACAGAAGGGAAAATATATTATTAGCTAACACGCTCATCTAATGCCACACTGACAACGTTTCTCTAACTGAAGTATAACAGAAATTAGCTAACAGGCTCATTTTAATGCTACCCTCAAATAAACAGCTCTACATTTTATCAACCACAAAAATAACAACAACACCTCCCTGTGTCTTCCAAACACACTTACAAATATGAAGGTTTTCCAGGGTACAATGATTATAAATTACCTTCAGAGTGGTAAGAGCCGTTTACTTTCTCCTAACTGCCCAAATTCTTGTTGTCAAGGTTACCGGAGAAAAGTACAGTAAAGATAGTTGGCTTCCAAGAGCGCTCACTCTGTCATGTTTCCTCGAGTACAATATAACAAAGGTCGCAAATGTCAAACCAATTTTTTTAATCCATTCTTAGCATGAATTTATAGTTATTAAATTTGCAAACTATTAACTTATTTTCCGACTTTTAAAGTAACTTATTTCCACTATAAATTAACTAATAGTATTTGACCGAATGGCAACACAATTCTCGCTTGATTTCCCGCTTTTATCACTACAAACCTCAACACAACCTGTTCTCTTTTTTTTTTTTTTTTTTGCAGAAATGTACTACTTTTTTCCCCCTAAAATGGCCCTAAGATGCCGTAGCAGATTTTGCATGCTTGATGTATACAAAGAAAGACATCTGGTTTTCAGTTTGTTTTGGGCTTTATTGAATAAATAAATTTTCAGTAATAAGAACAGGGTCACTTTGTTTAAAAAATGTTTGCTATATTTAGTCATGTTTAAGAAAGAATAAAAACTGATTTGGGTGCAGAAATGTAGGCTTTTCAACAAAAGTCTCTGAATAAATGTTGTTTTACCTTTTGTTATAAAAACAGGAACACTTTGTGTTGTAGTTTACACTTTCCTGTGTAAGAAAATTATACTCGTAACAATTTTTATCCTGATTGCAAATTAAAAGAATCCATCTGCATCTATGGGCCAAATTTGTGTAATTTTTTAATTGCAGTTAGGGGCCACACAAAATCAGTCCAAGGGCTACAAATGGCCCCCAGACCGCACTTTGGACACCACAGGCTTAGCGGGTGGATGTGTTCACTGTTTGTTCCCGTTTCACTTCTGTTTACTGGTGGTGGGTCTGTTTGAGTGCTGGTTATTTGCACTCAAACATGTGTGTACATCCGCTTCACTGCCGTTTTATTTCCCCAGGAAGGTGCACTGCATTGTGCTGAGAGTTTGGGAAGAGAAACTGAATGTTGTTGAACATGTAAGATAAATATAAGTTCTCCGCTTTGGATCTCTGCCTCTGCTTCAGCAGGAGCTACTGCTTTTTGACACTGGAGGACATGTAGATGAACATCAACATCAGCTTTCTGTTTCATCATTTCTGGTTCTTTTTCGGCGGGAAAAGCAAATACTCTCATTTTAATGCAACACTCAAACATTATGTACGCCACTCTCCATATTTTTTGACACGTCTGTCTTCCAAACACACAAATACTTACAAAGACGAAAGTTTTCCAAGGTACAAGGAGTATATAAATTACCTTCAGAGTTGTCAAGAGCCGTTTACTTTCTCCTAACTACCTAAATTATTGTTGACAAGGTAACCACAGAGAAATAAGTCAAAGATAGTTTGCTCTTAAGAGCGCTCACTCGATCATATTTCTACAAATACAATATGACAAAGACCGTTTGAAATACACTGATAAAATGTCAAACCCCAGCCATGTATAACCATTCTTAGCACGAATGTAGTCATAAAATCAGATGTGTCAAAAGTACTCACATTCTCTACTTAAGTAGAAATACAGATACTTGTATGAAAATATATTCTAATAAAAGTAAAAGTGCAGGTTCAGTTGTTTTACTCAAGTAAAGGTAAATAAAAGTACAAGTTTTAAAACGTACAAAAAGTAAAAAGTAATTTTGCCCATCAATAATGCAAAATTACTTTTGATTTATAAAGTTCTGGTCATACAAAATGCATATTTTTTTCTTTTGCTGACAACATGTTGGTATAGAAATTAAAAAGGAATACTGATACATTCTAGTTTTTCTTCAAACCAAATCTCAATCTGGATAAGATTGCACAAAACACAGTACATTCAACACTAATCATTCTTTAAGTAAATGTATTTAGTTACTACCAAACTCTGACCCCTAGTTTAGTTTAAGGGATAAAAATAACTATATTTGGGATATAGTTTTATACAAATATCCAATATTTCTCTAAATTATTCCAAAACTGTATTAGAGATAAACTGGCTTGTTCTTAGAAATATATAAATGTTCAAAATTATAAAAAAAAAATTATAAAATATAAATATAAAACATAACATTTCACTGTTTCTTTAGGTTATTTTAGAACTATATTAGGGATAAACTAGGAATAATACATAGAGTAGTGTTAACATTAGCATTATCCGTTGAGATTTGGACTGTTTTTTTGTCGTTCAAATATAATTTTATGGTGTTTGGACGGGAAAATGTCAAATCTGGCAACCCTCCCGTGAGGCGCATGCTGGATAGAAATATGGCGCAGCTTCGACAGGAGTAATTGTTTTTTAATTTTTTTTTCTAGTTTTTTACATTCTTTAGAATACCAGAAGTTACACAGTTTATACATTTTGTCTGTATTTGTACTCTGTACTTGCATCACTTTTTAGTCATATATATATATATATATATATATATATATATATATATATATATATATATATATATATATATATATATATATATATATATATATTTTTTTTTTTTTGTTTTTTTTTTTTTGTTTGTTTTAACCAATATTTTATTTATTCTTGAATAATTTTTGGATAATTACTTTTTACTCGCACTTGTGTAAAATATATTTAATATACTTATGTATAAACTCATCTCAACTACAAACTGTCAATCTGCACAAATTCTCACTGGTTTGGCGGTTCACTGAGGTTGTCCAACCCCCTCCACTGAATTATTGTTTTTAGTTAAAACAGTAACGTCACTGTTATGCAATAGTAATTTTGTCAATTGGAGATAAAGAACTTAGTCAAAATAAAATACAGTTAGTCTTTATTTAAAGCCATGTTAACCAACTTGCTGATAGATCAACATATTTACATTTCAAATGTTCATTTTATTGTACATAAATTTTCAGAAGACAAAATAACTTCTGTACAGACAGATGTCATCTCTTGTTTACTTGTGTTCTTTAATCAAGCTGAACACAGTTAAATGAAATAGAGCTGGATTTGTCAAACCGATGGCTTTCCTTTTCAATATGCTCATTGCTTAATTACACTGTTGTAATTAAGCAATAGCATAATAGCTTAATTACAACAGTATAAATGCCTCTTTATAAAATGACAACAGTTCTGACATTCATTAACTTGTGTTTTTTCTCCAACAACCTGATTTTCAAGGAGCTATTAGCTAAAAGCATCGATATTTCAGCATGTTGTGCAGTCAACGCACAACATTAAAGAACTAAAAAAACCTGACAAACCACTGGTTTAATTAATCAGAGAAAAATCGAGTTTCTTGAAAGGACGACTCCAGATGTTTCGACCGTTCAGTGTGAGTCTTTTATCCCGGCGGCCATTCCATCTGTCTTCCTCCCAGGACGTGGATGTGAAGGTGGTACACCGACTGAGATCCATGCTTTCCATCATTGATCACTGCAGGTAATTAAACAGCAATTACTAATTAATTTCATTTTTAAGAAGAGTTTTTATCAGCTGGATGAAGGTACGTACCCACTCTGTAGCCTTCACTAAGAGATTCCTGCTTCGCCACATTTTTAGCAACAACCAACAAATGCCCCAAGAGCTGAATGTTGGAGAGAAAATAAGCAAGACTTAATATTTTTAGACAAGAAAAAGTAAATAATTAACTCCATCTGCTCAGGTTTAGGTTTAACGTCTACAGTTTAAGTTAAAAACTGCAGCCTGAACCAATTTAAAGTTCCTATCTAAATACAAATTTGTCAACACTGAAATATTGACACCTACTGGTCAAAATTATTTTACACAAACTCAAACTTCATTATCTGTAGAGTTTCATCAGGTTTATTCAGAAACGATATTTGAAGTACCAAAATTTACAGAAAACGTTTTTGTTTGACTGATATAATTTTTTAGTAATGAGTAAATTTCAGCTACTCAGTACTTGAGTTCCTTTTTATTAAATACTGTTTTACTCTTGAGTGATTACTTAGTTACTTTTGACTTTTACTTGAGTAAAAATGTTGGAGCAACACTACTTTTACTTGAACATTTTTCTACTCTACCCTCCTCCACCTGTTTATAGATACACAAGGTCTCACTCTTTACCTTTCATAAATTAGTAGAGTGTGTATATATATATATATATATATATATATATATATATATATATATATATAATTTTTCTGTTTCATCCATTAGCTTGCTCACATTTATTTTGCCTTTTTAAATTTTAGTTTACATTTTCTGACTGTTTTGTTCTGACTGACTCTCACTGATATTCTCTAGTTATTTTCTAACTTTTCTCATTTTTCTTAAAGAATTTTCTGTTTGCTTTTTAATACTTTAAAATTTTTAATTTATAATGTAGCAAAAACCTATTCAAAAAAGAAATAACTGGTTGTGCTACTGTAGGAGGCAACAATATTAAAATAATCATATCGCACAAAAAACATGCATTTGCTAACTCAATTTCTTGTTATTCTGGGACTCTGTGAAGAGCGTCATACCTCAGCATCATCATCTTTAGCTGCGCTTATTCGGGGAATGGGGACCCGTGGAATAACCAGGAAGTGAATGGGAGCCTGTGGACTGATATCCCTGAATGCCAAACACTGAAAACAAGACAAAAACATTAAAAACGTTTTCATTCCCTGTGAACTAGGTCAATGTTTCCAACACTGGTCCTGCATGTTTTAGGTTTGTCTCTACTAATTGATGGCTGATGAACGGGCGTTTGCTAAACTGAAATCATTTGATTCATACGACAACATTTTAGAGCCAAAAAGGAGTCAGTTTCCACCAAAAAACTCAGAAAATTTGAGATTAATCAAAAATATTTTCAAGAAAAAACAAAATTTCTGAGCTCCAAAAGTCAAAAGTTTGCAACAAGCAACTCAGGAATTTTCTAGAAAAATCTTGTACATTTGTGAGTTTCTAAGTAAAAAAACAATTGACTTTTGAAACTCTTGAAACTTTGGAAATTTTTCTGATATCAATCTAAAAATTTCCAATTTTTTTAATAGCATTTTTTTTTACTTTTGGAACTCAGAAATGTCCCTGTTTTATTCCAGAAAACTTCTGAGCTTAATCTATTTTTGTTGTTGTTGTTGGTAATATAGTCATTTTTTTGTATCTGCAATGGCCCTAATAGGAGGATTTGGAAACATTTAACTGGTAGGTCATGTGAGTTAGTAAAACTTAACATGTTCCTGGATGTTTACCTTGTCATCTTCATAGATAATATCTGCAGGGATGCTTTTATCAATCACTTTGGAGAAGATGGTTGGACCTGGAGAGCCGTATCTTTTGCTGGCCTCCTCTGCCAGCTTCACCTCATCACTTTTTGTGCAGAGTGATCTCTGAAATGCCCAGACAAATAAAACATTATATTCATAAAAGAAAATAAAGCGATCATTCAGGCGGGGTAAATGTGTGGATAAAGCGAACCTCTTGGTGGTGGGTCACTGAAGCTTCCCCACTGCCACCAACATTGCTACCAGAGTGTGTGTTGTGAAAATGCTCAGCAACAGTAAACGAAATGAAAATGTTTATGATAATAAGCAAAAGGGTTGGTTTTATAGCAGCTACCTCAGCTCGATAAACACGCTGGAGAGGGTTGAACAGACACGCCCTGGTCCCGACCAACTGCGTCCGAAAAATATTACGAAAATACATGTCTAACTATTATAGTTTTCTGTTGATAATGCATCAGTTTTTGTCTACGTTTGACACCAAGAACCTTCATAAACTCAGAAACTCCAAATCAAACACGCCAAGCTAATGCTGCCTTCATGTACATCTCGTAAACAGCAAGCTAATCTGAGTGCTAGGAGCCAAGTTTAATTTAAAACGTATATTTTCGCATACACTTCACAAGTCAACTTTTTTTTAAAGTTTTTTTTTTTCATAAATTCTGTCCCGGTTTTTCAAATTATTATTAACGACAGTAATAGTAAAATGTATCTAGACTGTTGTTGTTTGCAACAAAAATATCCGACAGTTTGTGAGTGGCTCTAAAGGCGACATCAATGACGTATTTAAGGGGTCGCTTCAAGAGCAGCAGTGTTTATAAAATGTTTTCACCTCTTAGATGTTTTACCCTTTCCAGAACCTTTGTAAATCAATCATGATTAAAAAAAAATCATGTTTTTTGATCAAATAAATAAATAAAATGTAAAAGAAAAAAAATCCTTTAATTATGTGTTCACACCACATACTTACAAAGTTACAAACAAAACAAAACAAAAACAACAAACAAACAAATCCCCAAAATAAATCAAAAACTTAGTGGGGCGAATTGTACATACAACATAAAAATTCTGAACAAAACATTGACGTACAAACTGTTTCAAAGAAGAGGTAAACTTAAAAGCATTTTTGACTTAAAAAATGGCATTAAAATTATAACTCATTCTTCCACTTTATAAAGTAATATATTGTTTTAAAGGGAAAAAAAACATTTGTGTAGTTAATGTTTGGATAACATCAGAACATTATTTACACCGTAGTCTATACTATGATCATTAATTAAAAGAAAACCTATTAACCCAGATAAACTGGTGAAGATCCGGCCAAATTACAAATTATACAGATCCTCAGTTACTTTCTCACAGAATACACATTATTTATCCACATCCATTTGAAACCTGTGTCTCAGAAAGTCACCAGTTGAATAAATTTTTATAATTTTAAATTAAAAGTTGAAGTTGTTACCACCACCTCTCCGTCACAACGGGTGGCGCTATTGCACCGGTTTGTTGTTATTCAACTCTGAATAAAATTCAGGAGGAAGAACTCAAAGAAGAAACATGGCGACCCGCATAAGGCTGCCCTTGCTGCTCCCTAGAAGTTTTCCTCCGCTTAGTTCCCTGAAACATGTCCACACCGAAGCCGTGAAGGAGCCTCAGTATCCGCCCATAGTCGCTTCTCTGACGGCTAAAAGCAAATCAGCCCGGTTGCGGCAGAACGAGGAGCGCATTAAATTGATCTCCTCCTCTCCCGTGGAGGAGAAGCTGTCCCTCATCACTCGCATCCAGCGGATGAAATTTGTCGTCTACCCTCAGACATTCTCACGAAACCCGGACAGGTGGTACCAGCACTTCACCAAAACCGCGTACATCCCGGGCCTTCCAGAGAAGTTCAACCCGGCTACGGAGGGCTCCCAGTTGGCCACGGATCAACCGGCTGTCCCTGAGATCGATGATGCTGCGTTCAATGAAATCCGAGATCTGGTCACCCGTGTGATTTTACACGAGCACTGGCACAAGATGAGAAAGCGCCAACCTTTTCTGTACAAACACCAGGAGCAGGTGGTTGGTCCCTTCCTGAAGACCCTGGTCTCTGAACTCACCTACAACCTGGCCAAATACAACCCGCTGCTGCGGCTCTCCAGTCTGGGTATGGATAATGAAGTTCACAATAAATCACTAACAGAGGTTTATTTATGGGTTACCACATCACTGTTTAGGTTGTATTTTTACTGAATGGTCATTTGTGAAGGATCATAGTGAGTAAAGGTGTACTGCATATTTTGGTATCGATCCGGTACCATGTAAACACAGGGCCCGGATTGTTGTACATCTTAGGCTTAATAACTGCTCTGTCTGATTTGGTGTTTCATAAAATTGACTTTTTTTTTCTTTTTCTTTTTTAGTTTTTATACTGCAGGTGCAATTAGAAACTTTCTTATTCTAGCAGTTTAAAATGAGAAACTTTCTTGTTTTAATATTCTAAAAAAAATGGTTCATGTGCGAGATTATGACTTCTTAAAAAAGGCATAAAGAGGCTTCTAGATGACACATAAACATCTCTCCAGTTGTTTCCCTTTTAATGACCTTTCTTGTTTAAATAAGAACATATTTTGGTTGAGTTTTGTCTCATTAAAATAAGAACGTTTAATATGTTTTCTAGCTCATCTTACTGCTCCTCGATTACAATGATAAAAATAATAGGAATACATTATAGTTAAAAAATAAAGATTTAGCACTTTTCTAACTGGATTGATTTGAATTGATTTAGGACCAAATTGAATCTGTTTCCTTGAGATTTGCATTTGTCATGAGTTGTCATTACAAAGTCTTTTTCATCACAGTTTTGTCCTGTAAAATGAATCGTGAATCTCAAAACTTAAGTCTCTAAAGCCAGTTTAATACCTACACCTCTCTGTTCCTACACAGCAGACCACATAAACCAGTGTTCCCCTTTCAGTGCTGGTTTTAGTTTCTGATGTTTGTTTTCTTCTTCTTCTTCTTCTTCAGATCTCAGTCCGCAGGTGAACTTTTATTGGAGGAGGGGAAAGAGAATAATCCCGAAAGGCCACCGCAGAGGCCGACAGGAGCCAATCAGGTTTCAGATCGATGACCATCCCCACAGCCAGATCAGAATACCTCAGCAGCTACCGCAGGTAAAAAGAAAACAAAAAGCATTTCTTTACAGTAGGAGTAGAAAAATACAGACATAATTTAATTTATTCTGTTAACTTTACCTTATTTTCCTGTCATGTTTTTCATCAGTTTGCTCCACTGGAGGCGTCTTACACAGCTGAGGTCCCCGAAATCCACCTTGCCCCCAACATGATGCCTCTGTTCAGAAGGCAGTATGACAACAACATCTTCACAGGTGAAACTCCTAAAACTAATAAGAGAAAACATCAAACTTCATATCTCAAAGGTAGTCTGGTTACAATCTACAGAGGTGCAATAAAGGAGAATAAAACCAAGAACAAAATAAAAAACAGTTTCTATCCAAGAGCCAGAGGAATTAAACTTCTTAAAGTTAATGCATGCTACATTGTAACGTTCACACAAGGTCGAATCAAAGATCAAAATATTCCAGGTATCAGTACTTTGTGGAAGAAGTAAGTAAAAAGTAGCCCAAGTTTAAGCTTTAGTATGAAAGTTTAAGTTCAGATCTTAGTATTAGTGCATACCCCACTAGAGTATTCTTAAATAAATCAAGTTTATAAAAAGTAAGCTTCAATGACACTGTGTGTTTTAAGTATAAAATAAATATATCTGCAGTAAACCGGAATAAACTATTTTTTGCTTTTCGTGTTATAAACTTAGAGATAACGTGAGTTTTTTTTTTTTTTTTAATATATATATAACTCTGCTTTCCTCCGTTTTTCCAGGAGCGAAGCTGCCAGACCCAGCCTGCTACGGTCACACTCAGTTCCATCTGGTACCGGACCGGTACCACAGAGACCGGCTGGCTCGACAGCAGCATTCGGACCAGGTGGAGCCCTTCCTCAGAGCCAACGCCGCCGCCAGCCTGTTTGCCTGGACTGGAGCTCAGGCCATGTACCAAGGTCAGAAAACCAGGATTTTACTGCTTTTCATTCTGTGGTGCTGTTTTTTTCTAACACTAAAGAAAAAGGTTTAAGTATTGAGAAGCTGCATTTTATCACAAAATGTGTTTTGAAAACAAAATAATTTAGATTGAGCAAAAGTCACTTATTGAACTTTTTAAATTGGTTGGAAATATATGACTCCGTTGGAGTTGCAGCTTCCCCCAGTCTGGAACCTGATTCCAGTATTTTCCAGGTCGGATAAGTTTGGAAAAAGAAAATATGAGGATAGAAGAGTATTTATAATTCCAGATTTTATTTACTATTCTAACAAAATGTTGCATTTTTCCCTCTTTGGATCTTTTCTTTCTTCCTTCCTTTTCACTTTCTTGTATCAGCTACTATTTTATTCCTTTTATTTTGTTCCTTCCTTTCTTGTCATTGTTTCTCTTTCTTTCTTCCCTTCCTTCCTTTTCATTTTGTTTTTCCTCTCTTCTTTCTTATCATTTTTGCCCTTCTTTTTCCATATCTTCCCAAACTTATCATGCATTCTTTTAAGTTCACAGTGATTTTTAGTGTTTTTATATTTTAAAATGAACATATAAAACTGAGAAATCTAGTCGGATCTGGAATCCTGGAGTTAGAGGAGAAAAGAGTGATGGGCTGTTCCTTCTTTCCACCAAACCTCTGCAGGTTTCTGGGACTACCAGGACGTCTTCAGACCCTTCGTGTCGCAGGCTGTCATCACAGACGGACACTTCTTCTCCTTCTTCTGCTACCAGCTCAACACTCTGGCTCTGTCCGTGGAGACGGACGCCAACAACCCCAGGAAGAACCTGCTGTGGGGCACAGAGAGCCTGCGTCTCTACGAGGGCGTGCAGGACGGCGCGGTGGTGGGGCTGGACGACTGCGTCATCAGGCTTCTGGTTCAGTTCCTCATGAACCGGCCTCACAGCTGAACGGGACACAAACATGCAGGAAGCTGCTTTTGTCACTAAAGCTGAAAAATTTGGTTTACGGTTGTTTAATCAACCAAACTATAAACAGATTGACTGCAGATTCAGGCTTAAGATGGAGATTCTGAACAATCAGAAACAGTTTTTTCTCTCTTCTCTCAGTAATACAGTTGTTTCATTTATTCCTGTTACTTTGGCAAGTGAAGCTCATAACTACTACTGCGTATCATGGCTACTAAAGAGGAGGGGGGAAAGGAATACATTTCCACCAAAAAACTCAGAACTTCCAATACTAATCTGAGAAATTTTCTGGAAAATACAAGGAGATTTCTGAGCTTCAAAAATTTAGAAGAATTTTTTTTTTGAACTCCAACGTTTGAAAGAAAAAAACTCAGAAATATTGAGATTATTTTCACAAAAAAAGAAAAAAAAACTTGAGCACTCCTCTGAGCTTGAAATGTTGACTTTTGAAACTCTGAAAAATCTTTTACTTTATGGGCTTCAACAATTTCCAGTTTTTCTCCTAAAAAATGCACAAAATGAATCTCAAAATTTTAGAGATTTTTCTCACAAATTTTCATCTTTTGGTGCTCAAAAGTTTCCAAGTTTTTTTTCTAGAAAATTTGAGATTAGTCTCAGAATTTTTTTTTTTTTTTTTGTCAGAAATTTAAATAATTTTTAAAATCTAAACTGCCCTAATTTGCCATTGTACAAAGCCGCTTTAAGGAGGGGCCACCAAATTTTCCCATTTCAGCTTGTAGAGAAAATGTAAGTTACTGCAAAACAGTCAATAAAGCATCTACTACGCTTTGATTGCAGCACGTTTTTGTTTGTTTTTGACTGGGAGCATAATTATTCAGAAAGAAATAGCACTGGGAGGAGCTAAATCTTTTCACAAATTATCTGTCTCATATTAAACTGTTACAACATAGTGGCAATTTTAATAAATATGTAAAAAAACGTATTTTTAAAATAAAAGTTGCATAGTGCAGCTTTAATGAGCTGCTAGTATTACTTCAGTCATATTTGAATTAAGGAATTACAACATTTAATTTCCTTTTCCTAAAATATTTTTGACTTGAGTTAAACCAGTAACGCATTGATTCAAAGGAAAATGACTCAGATAATTTTTAATTTGTGTAGCTTTAATATTATTGCTTGCATATACAGTGAAGGCTGAATATGTTAACGTGACAATGATGCACAAGTATTTTGATGTGGACGTTACTAACAAAGCTCACGTTGATGCAAACACACATTCAAGGATTCAAGGTGGCAGAAATAAAATCATTGCTGGCAAGGAGAACACTAGCTGCATTTCCATTGAGCGAATTGAAATTACAAAATGGAAACATACCAATTCAGGAAAAAACAAACAAATAAACAAACAAAAAAAAAACATTTCCATGAAAGGTTTTTGCATCGCTTGAATCGCGAACAACAACCGGATATCACTGGCAGAAAAGAGGAAGAAGACGACAGGAAGTGGAAGACAGACAATGGCGCAACAGGGTTTTTTTTTAAAATGGTATATCGCGGGAACAAATTTATTCACCTGTCATTTTAATTACGTTTCTTATTTAATGGAAACACCGCAATTACAAAATAGTTTTTTCGGTAGTAGCAAAATATCGACAATGTTTTGCGCACAATAGTCATGGAATGGCAGCTAGTTCTTTGCTTTTTGAGAGTGGGTTTCATAAACCAAAGCATTGCGCAAACTAAAATTACAATAATAAATTCGGTTAATGAAACATGAAAACCTTTTTAAGCTAGGATGAGGTAGATTTTCCGCCTTATTGAAATGGATATATTGCGTCACACCAGTCACGTGATCAACAGCCGCGAAAACCTCGAAGACGGCAGGAAATCGTATTAAGATGGTTTTTGTTTTTTTCGGACAGTGTGCAATTGATTCCACCTGGGCTGTCAGAGTCGTACAGTTCATAAAAAGTGGTGTCATTTGAAATTGTTGAGTCCACAACTCTTATGGAAAATCGAAATCTACAATTTTCCCAAAACGCCACATATGTAATCACTCCAATGTCTGAATGTTTCCTCTGATAGATGATAGGTGCTAGCTAGCGCCATCGCTAAATTATGAATATAATCTCATGTAACTGTTTACATCCGTCTCTGACATTATTTTTAATGACTTATCGCGTGAACAAGCCTATTCACGTGTGGTTTTAATTTCAATTTCAAAATGTTCTTCGACATTAGCAGAATATCGACAAATATTAGCGTACATTTTCCATGGAAACGCAGCTAGTCAGTTGCTTTTTGAGATAATTAAGGCACTGCAACTAAACCACAACTCATTACATCACAGCTGCAAATGTAGGGCGGGGGTTTTCAAGCTAAAAAAAAAAACACCGGCTTCCTTTTGTGACAGAGGCTACACCGGAAACGTGTGAAGACAACCTCAGTTTGAAACACAGAGCCAGAGGGAGAGAAATGTGAAATGCTTTACTCCTTCAGCCGTTGGTGACAACAGGAAACATGTTGGTCAGTGAACGTCAAAACAGAAAGCTTTCGTGTGTATTAGTTGATTAGATGGTGGTGATTGCACTTAGCTGGTGTTAAGGACTAAAACATTTACAAAATATAGCTGTTTATATATTTCTATAGAAGCGCTTCACATTCAAAAATAAAATAATTTAATAGATGCTTGAATTTGCTGCTGCAGACGTCCTTTAGGTTTTGCGCTGTCTAACTGAGGTACTTTCCTCATCTTCACCCTGTGGCCTGAGGCAAAAATAATTATTATTTTAAAAAAGCACAATACACAAAACATAAAAATAAGTGATGAATATTAAAGTACTCACTGTGTGTTCTTTGGGTCTGCATTCAGACCATTAGCTGTGAAAAGGGCAGGAAATTATTCACAATAGTAGATTATCTTTATTGGTAGTTAAATGTATCCATAAAATAAATAAATATTTTAATAAAAGGGCACATTTCTTGAAAAATTACATTTGTATAAAAGAGTAAAGGCATGAACATCCAGCCTTTAAAATCTGAGCACTGCAAAAACACAAACTATTCCAAAGTATTTTAAGTTCAGTTGCTAGTGCAACTACCTTAGTACTTGAAATAAGACAAAATTAACCTAAAAACAACTTTTCAGCAAGACATAGCAGTTTCTTTTAAGTTGGCTATTCCTTAATATGGATGAGCAATTACTAGTTTTATTGGCAGATTATTTCACTTATGACAAGACATTTTCCCATGTTATAAGTGAAATAATCTGTCAGTGAAACTAGTAATTCCTCTTGAATAATAAGGAACTATTAACGTAAAACAAGCTCCTATTTCTTGCTGAAAAATTAATTCTAGGTTAGTTTTGTCTTATTTCAAGAGTACAAGATATTTGAACTAGAAACTAAACCAAAATACTCTGTAAGATTTTGTTTTTGCAGTCAGTACAGTGCAGAAAAATCATCATTTTTGCAAACCATTTCTGTGTTAATTTGTCCATAATATCTGGATTTTTATTATTTTTAAAGAACCAATTGAAGATTTATCTAAAATCTCCTGGTATAATAAATGAGTCCATATTGCAATGTATCCTAACAATAATCAAAGGGCATTTTGAAATAAAATCATTCCCACAGCATCACAGATCCTCCTCCATACTTACCAGTAAATATGAGTTGCTCTTCCAAACTAACCAAAGAACACAGTTTCATAGCTAAAGTCAAAACAGAGAAAAAAAAACATGCATTGGTACCTTCTGCTTCCTTTTTCTTGGAATGACTCCTCTCATAGATGAGAATCGCAGTAACCAAGATGACAACTTCAACCAGGATGCCTAAGAAAGGCTTCAATGGCTCCCAGATGGTAATCACCTTCAGGAGAAAATCACAAGAGATTCACGTCTTTTAAGCCTCAGCTAAACTAAACATTTCTGAAAAGTTATTTAAAATATGCTTTAGATAAGACGGCATCGTAAAACTGAACTGGAGAACAAAATGTGAAACCCAACGCTTGGTTTGGACTGATTAAATATGGAGATAATTTCCATCATTTACTAACATTGAATATCAAATAACTTCTTTTTTAGCAATACCTAGAATATGCAAAATATGAATAATTCCCCTTTAAAGTTTAAAACCTAGGTTTTCAACAAGTGAGCTCAGTGTTTGGCTCCTCTGATTCTGACCTTCAGGTGCAGCTTGCTGGTGCTGGCGCTGATGTTGTACACGGCGGCGCAGTGATACACTCCGGAGTCGGCTTCGCTCACGTCCTTCACCTTCAGCTTCGTTTTGTGCCCAATGACGGTGATGTCGTAGCGTTGAGCTTCGAATAGCTGCTCCTGCAGGACGACAGAATCCTACAATTATTACACTAACTAGCAAAAAAACCCCAAAACATCAGAAATATTAAACGAGACGATTTCATGTTTGTTGTATGCTTAATGCCTATTCAAGGCATAAACTTAAGGCTTGCGGGCCAAAACAAATCAAATTAGTTTTTAATTGTATGGTTCCAAATGACATTAATGTGAAAAGATGTTAAATATTATTTATTGATTACGAATCGAGGGATGGAATCACAATCTTTTTTTTTAATCCCCCAAATCTGGTGAATAAAGTTTTAGCAGTTTGTTAATATTAGTTTTATTAATAAATTCTGCCACAATCGGTCCTTTGAGGAAAAAGTCATGATGCTGGTATAAATATTACATGCTTAAAAATTTGAATTAAAACAACAGTATTTTTTTCTATGAATACTTTAACAAGAATTATCTGAATACCAAGTTTTAATGGGAAAAGCAAGGCTACCATTTAATAAAGCCATTAAAGGTGACTTTTACAGTCTAGCTGTTAAAAGTTCAACTTTAGCCAACTGCAGATAAAACTCGACTGTAAAGGAAATCGTGTAAAGTCAAAGATCCTCACTCGCCTTATCGGTGCCATTGGTCTTAAACCAGTTCCAGGTCCTTGGCACTGGTTTTGTTTCCTCCATCTTGCATGTCAGAACCACAAAGTCACCCACATAGGAGACGATGGGCTTCTCTCTTTTCTCGCCGATCCGCGGCACTGAAAGACAGAGCCGACACGTTACTGTCAATCTGCAGCAGGTTTCTGAATAAATAAAAAGTACAAAACAAGACGGTAAAGGTGGTGCAGATTGTGATCTGTACCTGCCAAGATAAAATCTAGTTCTGCTTCATTGTCAAACACACAGGTGTAATTTCCAAGGTGTTCCTCACTCACAATGTTGAACCTGAAGAACAGAGGGAACAGGTGTTAACATTTTGTTTTTCATCACAGTTTTTTCTTCTGAAATGTGACCCGTCTGCAGCTTTGCTAACCCAGAGGCAGGTTTTGGTTTCAAAGACGTTCTTTCTAAACCTTAAAGGTGAGATAACAGCACAGAAACAACAGAAAGTTACATTGGATTCCATACAAAAAGGTAAAAAATTACAACACTGAAAAAATAAGGATTAAAAATATTTAGACGGCGTTTAATTATTCAGGTCTAATGATTTTTGTAACGTTTCAGATTATAAACCAAAACGTCAGTCGCTCCATCTAAACGAATTCAACACGCTTCAGTTTGCCAGTGAAAATGCCACCTTGCTAATCCACCTCATCTGCTTTTGCTGCGTCACATTAAATCTCTATAAACATTTATGATGTTCTGATAACAAAAGGTTGTTTAAATAATATATTCTCATGTTACTGTTATATAATATTTATTTGTAAGAATTGGAAAAGGTTTCGTTACAACATGGTAACTGAATATTGCAAGTGTCAAATTATTTTGTTCAAACATGAAAGATATATCGTTCGAAGATTTAAGTTTTCACATTTTAATTTGATATAGCTCTATTTTTTTTGCCTGTGTTGCAGCTCTAAGCGTTCATATAAACTAGTAATGACAGACAAAAAAAACCCCAGCAGTTAGCGGATTATCTCTTTAAAAATACAGAGCATTGCAAATTAAATACAAGAAGCATTTTGTAGGGAAAAATTGATGGGTGTAATTTAAAATTGATTTATTATTATTATTATTATTATTATTATTATTTTAGGCTTAAAATAATAAAAACAATGTAGACACTGTTGCTTTTGTAGACCTAAACAGACAGGGGGTCAGTTTTTATATCTGGTAAATTTTAGTTGTTATTGTATTCAATAATATATATTAAAAAAATCAAAAATAAAAAAATTAACATGTTTTGCAAAGATCCATTTTCCTAAAACCAATATATGTATTTTTTAATTCCAGTTTGGGTTAATTTTGAGCACATGTGAATCACTTACACTCGTTGGAGTCTGTACTGCTGGTTCTCTGGGGCCACTGGGACTCGGCTGTCCTGAATTTCCTCTCCGCCTTTTCTCCAGAAACCAGTGATGTTGGGCTGTTTGTTCTGGTTGCCAGTCCAGATGCACTCCAGCGACAAATTGGCAGGATTCAGCAGCTCAACATTCTCAACTTTATTCTTGCCTGAGAAAAAGCAAACATGACATTGACATTTTCTGAATGGAATATAAGAATTTCCTCATTAAACATTTGGATAAATGTAAATATTTTGACCTGTGAGGTGGACCCTCTTGGAGTTCGTTGGAAGAGCGCTGGCTGAAGTCAGTGGCATCAGTGTTGGACCAACAGTTTCTGTCAGCAGAATATATCATTATTTGCTAGTTAATCTATGCTTTGGATTATTTTAACAGTGAATAATCCACAGTAGTATTGCTAGATTTAAAAGCCTATATTACCGTTAATACTTAGATGATTCAGATGTAACTTTGCTATAAAGTTGTGCTACCACAGTGTTTTTCTCGGTAGCCTTTTTAAAAAGCCGTAGCGGTTTACTCTTTTTTTTTCTTCTTTTTTTTCTACCATTATCTCATTAACTTCAGTATTTAACAGCTTGATTGAGACCTGCTGAGTTGTTTTTTCTTCTGTTTTTCAGAGCGTTGTGTCGTCTGACCTTGGAGTGAATACGCTGGGCTGTAAATGTTTTCCACTAGAAAAACTCCATCCGTGTCTTTTTACACATGGATTTTCAATTCTGACTTAATTTTTGTTTACTACATAAACATTTGGTAACAGCCAGGTTGTGTTTATTATTTTCTGATAGAACTGAAAAAGCCTTTCCTGTAATTTTCCCATGACTGCAGATCCAGTGTTGGGAATGCCACCCTAAAGATCCAAACATGGTGCTGCTGGAAGCAGAGGTTCAGATTACAAGTAAAATACAGTTTTCAGCACCACTGCAGAGAGCTTCAGGTGGGTGTACCGTTTTGGTTATCGGATCTCTTCCCAGTAGACCAACAGATTGAGCAAAACTCAGAGTGAGGCCTCAGACTAGAGGGACACGGATTCAGATTTTAACTGATTACCGTGTTTCCCCGAAAGTAAGACAGTGTCTTACTTTCTTTTTATCCCCAAAAGCCCCACTATGTCTTACTTTCGGGGTATGTCTTATATTGGAAAAAAATTGTCGAATTTTTTGTTTTAACCATAAAATTAACATTTATTAACAACCTGAACAGTATTGTATTCACCACAAAACAGTTTTATAAAAGGCAGACGCGGCGACGTATGGAGAGGGGGACGGTGCGGACGTGGGCAGGAGGCGGTGCGCAGCTAGATGAGAGGTGTTTCCCCGAAAAGTAAGACATATGTCTTACTTTCGGGGTACGGCTTATATTAGCCAACCCCCCTGAAGCCCCCAATACGTCTTACAATCGGGGGTGTCTTACTATCGGGGAAACACGGTATTAGCAAAACTCAGCTGGAAGCTTTACTTTAGGGTAAGAAAATTTAAAATTACAAGTCTAACTGCTTGGTTTACTAAAAAGAGAGTATAAACTGTTTGGTTTTCCTGAGGCACCTGTGGCATACATATCACTTTTCACTGGAAATATTGGAAAATTAAAAATTGTTCATTTTGACAAACCATTTGTTAGCTTGGAAACTGTTGATGTGAGCTTATATAAAATGGATTTATTCTGTTTCTGCAGGTTTGTCTAATTTAAGTGTTTCAGATCCTCAAATAAAGTTTAAAGTGAAAGCTTAGCTCCGCCCCAATTTTTACTAAAGTGGGCGGAACCAAAATACACTGAGGGGCGTGGCCAAGTCTAAAGCTGACTGGAGGGGGAGAAGCACGGCTAGTAGGGTTAACATTTTTAGGCTGAAGATTGTAGAATTACACAAGTTTACACAAAATATCACAGATAATCTCAGAAAACTAAAGTCAAAATTCTGAGATTAAACCTACAATTCTGAAAAAAACATTAGAATTTAATCCTCTCTAATTAAAGAATTAAACTCAGATTTCTGAGATTAAAGTAAGAATTTAATCCTTTAACTTTGAAATTAAAGGGTTTGAAAATGAAGATTAAAGTAATAAATAAATTGTATTTTCCAATTAAAGGATTAGTTAAAATTCTGAGATTAAAGTCAGAATTTAAACCTTTAATTTTCAAATTAAATGATTTTAAAATGAAGTTATAATTAAAGTAATAATTTAGACGTCATTTTCAAATTAAAGGCTTTGAAAATTAAGGTTAAAGTCAAAATTTAGTCCTTTAATTCTCCAATTAAAAGATTAAAGTCAAATTTCTGAGATTAAAGTAATTTAATCCTAAAATATTCTAATTAAAGGATCAAAGTCAGAATCTAATCCTTTATTTTCCTAATTAAGGGATTAAAGTCAAATTTGTGAGTTTAAAGTCAGAATTCTTTCTTTCCTTCCAGTGGTCCTAATCCTCTTCCTTATCTTTAGTTTCTTCTTAGTGTTTAAAAGCGATACTGTCTATTTATCTTTAAATCAAGAGAAACATTTGATTTTTGTTAAATTAATAATTTCACCGTCCCATTAAAGTATTTTTCCACTCTTAAAAGACAAGAACATTTTCTCTGGACATTTTAAAAAATCACATTAATCCAAAAACTTCGAACTTAACAACATGTGGTGCAATCATACAACAATCTTGTAACAGTTTCCTGTCAAGGTTACAGGAACCTTCAGCGCCAAGCTGAGGGAAGAACATCAGAGTTTGATCAGAAATCAAACCAGAAGACGATTTACCCGAGCTGGTGAGTCGGCAGGTGGCCAGCGTCAGCAGGATGTTGATGGGAAGCAGCTTCATGGCTGATGTTCCTCTGTCCTCTGTGGGAGAAGGTCTGTGTCCCCGCCGCTGCACCGCCCCTCCTCCACCGGCTCCACCGTGACGCAGCAGTGAGATCACTCTGCATCCTGTGTGTGGCAGAAGAAGATGACTCCATCCGTTTCTGAGTCAGACAGCCTTCAGGTCCTCATGCTGCACTGCAGGGTGTTTTTGTCCTGCAGGGAAACTCGTGGAAAGGCAATTCTGTCTCAAATGCATCATTGGAAAAGTCGATAAAGCCGCTACATTCTGCTGGAGAGTTTCTTTCTGTTATCTGAGAGGATCTGGCAGGAACGAGTAACATGAGCAGGCGGCCTCCCTTTGTGAGCAGCACAAGGACAGGGAACTGTTCTGTTATGAAAGCCAACTAAATAAATGATGCACTGTGGCTTTATACAGGAAATGAGCATTTTAAACAGTAACAAACAGTTTTAGTCTGCAAAAAACAAATACTGAGTAATACTCAATGTTTTTTATTATATTTAATTTCTACAGGATTATCTTTATGTTTTATTATCATTATTATTGTTTCTCAGTGCTTTTTTTTTACCCTCACCTGTCTTTGGAAACTAAACACAAAATCTTACAAAGTAATTTTGGTTTAGTTTCTAGTGCAAATATCTTAGTACACTGAAAATAAGAAAACTAACTTTTCATTAAAGTACAGAAGCTTTTTTTAAGTAAATAATTCCTTAATATTGATGATTTAATACTGGTTACACTAGCTGATTATTTCACTTATGACATGGAAACAATGTTTTGCTATAAGTGAAATAATCGACCAGTGGAAGCAGTAATTTTTCATAAATATTCAGGAATTATTAACTTAAATCAAGCTCATATTTCTTGCTAAAAGGTTACTTGTAAGTTATTTTTATCTTATTTCAAGTTTACAAAGATATTTGAACTAGAAACTAAACCAAAGATACTTGGTAACATTTTGTGTTACTTTATGGAAATGATTTTGTTTCTCTGGTCTGTAACACAGCTGGAAACTTACTCAGTCCTGACAGGCAGTATTTTTTACTCCAAGGTTAAAACTTTTCAAAATCCAGATTTTTATGGGTTTAAATGAAAAATGAGTGCAGGATTTGTTCTGACTCCGGCTGCAATCCACACCTTGTCAATCTGTCAAACTCTTGGATTGGTTTTGCTTAACAATCCTCTCAAAGGTGTAGTTTCCTTCCACTAAACTTTCCATTACTGCGCTTGGATCCAGCCAGTTTATTTTCCAGTGATCATTTGGGGTTTATCATCCATCTGGAGGCTGAGAGAGTCTGCAGGATAACTGTGAAAATGATTTGGTCCTGTAAGCTATAGTATGCATAAAGAAAAATAAAATAAATCTTAATTTAAGTTTTTTTTATTGGTCTTATGTAATTATTAAAAGTTTCAAAGAAATAAATTTTGTTTCATTTTCTGAATTAAAAACAATTATTTTGGGGTAATTGAGAAAAAACTAGAATATATTTTGTTCTTCCTATACGTGACAATCAAATCCACAGAAAACACAAATTACATTCAACAATGTCAATTTACAAAAATACATTTATCTAAAAATATATTTTAAAATATAACCTTTACGCACAAAGTTTTATCTAATTTTTTTCTCTTGTGTTACCTCACAATGGTTTTGCGTTCCTACGTAGTAATGTATTTAGTAGTCAGTTCATGCAGCATCAGGGAAGGTTTTGGAAGGCTTTTCCAGGTATTATCTAACTTTTCTTGTGGATAAATGCACCACAAATTTATGTGCAAAACGGCGAAAACATGAACGATATTACATAAACTGCCGTGAACAACCAATCAATAGATTAATTTTCAACCCAATTTTAGCTCCAACAAGTGAAGAATGTAGAAACACATTTTTATTTAAAGTTTAATGTCTAGGTTTAAACTGACATTTGTTATCAATGTGACTGTTTATAAAATTACGACAGTGCGTTAGGGCCATTGTATACACAAAAAGTAGCGACACATTTCTGTCTAGGAAAAAATTTGGAAATTTCTAACTTTCAAAAGTTGAAACTTTGCTGTAAAAACCCCCCAGACATTTTGAGTTTTTTTTCTACCAAATTAAAAATTATGAAACAGAAATTTGCAAGCTTTTAACAAGAAAATTTATCAGATTAATGTAAAAATTTCAGATTTTTTCTAGTAAATTTTCAACTTTTGAAACTCAAAAATTCTAAAAATTTTTCAATAAAATTTCTCAGATTAGTCTCAAAATATTTTTGGCGAAAATTTACTTTTAATTCTTTGTACAATGACCGTGCAATATAATTTATCGCGAGGGAACACAATACTTTTGTGAGATAACAAAGAAAAGTCCCCTGTGTCCCTGTAGGGGGCTCTGTAAAACTCAAATACAGCCTACTAATGCTCAGAAATTCAAGGGTACAGAAGGTAATTTAACAGCAGCAGAACAGAAATCCGTCCTTTGACGAGCTGGAGGCTCCACGTCACTGCGGCTGAAGGTGCAGGCTGCTGATGAACACGGCCTGCAGCTCGTTGATGTCCTCTGTCGCCTCGATGGGGATGCTCAGCTTCCCCGGGGAGCTCAGGAGTCCGTCGGACTCGTAGGCCCGGTCAAAGTTGCACTGGCTGAGCTGGTCGTAGCAGGAGAAGCTGCAGCCGCCCGCTGCGCCCTGAGCGTGCTCGCTGATGTGGAGGTAGCGGTGCTGCGGGGACAGGCGGTTGTAATCCTGGTGCGACCCGTGGTGCAGGTGGTGCTGGTGCTCCGGGCCCGGGCTGTGGCAGGGGCTCTGGGACGGGCTGTGGGGCATCATGCAGGTCTGCAGGCAGCTGTTCCGCCGCACGGCCCGGTGCAGGTCCAGCCGGGCAATCAGCGGCTTCCCGATATTCACGCTTTTGGTCCAGAATATGGGATGGTCATCGTCCATGGCTGCAAACGTTCCCTGGAGGCAAACGGTGAAAACCAGCTCCTCCTGTTGAGGGAAGGATTAGCAGAGAGAAAAAATGTTTAGAAAACAAAATCAAAAGTTTGAAAAAAAAAAAAAAGCTTAAATAACATTCAAGCCTGGAAGGAGTGCAATAACTTTGGTGTTCTGTTGTTTTTAAACTGTTGTGTTTTTAGCTGTTTATATGTAGTTGTACACACTGCAAAAACACAAAACATACAAAATAATTACCTAGTTTGAAATAAGACAAAACTAACTTAAAAGTAACTTTCCAGAATGATATCTGAGCTTATTTTAAGTAAATTATTCTTTGATATTGATGAAAAAGCACTTGTTCGATTGACAGATTATTTCATTTGTAACAAGACAACTTTTCCATGTTAAAAGTAAAACAATCTACCAGTAGAACTAATACTTTGGTAAGATTGTGTCTTTTTGCAGTGTTTAGTTTTTGTTTGGGCAGCTGCTGCCACAGAAAACTTCATATTTAGAGCATTTAAGGAATTCCTACAACTGAAAATGCAGAATTTTGCTAAAATTGTCACTTGTGATTGGAAAAAGTATTTGCCCCCTTAAACATTTTTTTTTCAGATAAAATAATGAAGATAAATCATTTGCACCAACCAGCCCTTATGTGAAAAAGTAATTTCTCATCAACCCAAAAAGTTGTTGTGCCAAATAAAACCCATCATGTCTTTTCTGATAAGTATTTTAAATAGCTAGGAAGGCATTTTTTGTACACTCCTCTTCATCAGATTTATTAGTCAGTGACATTGCAGGGTTTTTGAAAGTGAACAGTCAGTCCCATCTTTGACTAGGCCACTCCAAAACTGTTACACTCATAAGTAGATTTCATGGAGTGCTTCATCTTCTGAATAAACTAAATAAGTTTGAGCTAAAAAGTCACAAATAGATTACCAGCATTCCTTGTTTGCATTAATCACAGGAAGCCTGAAGCCCTGAGTCATCACACCATCACTACCGTGTTTAACAGCAGGCATGATGTTTACATCTGCAGCAGATTTAACGGGTCACACACCTTCTAAACAAAGCTGACTTTTGTCTGGTTCACAGAAGATTTTCCTAAAGGCATGTGGGATCAGCAGAATGTTTTTAGAAAATATTCGAAGGTCATTTGTGTTTATTTTGGTCAGCACCTTGGATCTCCTTCATGGATGCCATTTATTGTAAAAATAAACCTGCTATCTTCTTTTAGTTGTAATTAAAGTGACTGCAGATATTTTCTAATTTTTATTCTCAAGGAGAATACATAAAGTATCACTGATGTTGCTAATCAGTGATGTTGTTAAACCAGCCTGAGGATTATTTCGGGGGGACATTTAAGGTGCTCGTTGTGTTTTTACCCTGAGTTTCTGCAGAGAGCTGAGTCTGGTGTAGAGGCAGTGCTGCGGCAGGCTGCTGGACAGCAGGTAAATCCCGGTCTCCTCTGGAGTCTCTCTGTTCATTTCCTTTGGATCAACATCAAGGTCCTGCAGTAAAAACAGCAGGATTTCACCTTCCAACTCAAAATATTACAAAACATCTGTAAAGTTATAAAGAGGAGCACATCGCAGCGTGCAGACCAGAGAGAAGTCGGTGACGTGAGCCTGGCAGAAGGACATGTCCTCGGGCTTCTTCACGATGTGGGTGTAAATGACGAGAACGTTGGAAAACTCTGCGGCAAAGCCCAGCTTGATCTGAGCGCCGCAGTCAAAGTTCAGGCTCATGCTTTCAGGAAGCTCTGAAACAACAAACAAACGCTTCAAGTTTGTTTTGTGTACTGTTATTATTTAGGGCTGAAGCGATTAATCAATTAATAAAATAATCGTCAACTATTTTAGTAATTGTTTAATTGTTAACTGAAGTATACAGATTCAAAAAAATAAGGTCATTTGCTGAATTTATCAAGCTAAAATGTACAAGAAATACTTTTATTTTGCATTTAAGCTAAAAAAATCTTTTAGCCTCACCTGGTTCAAATTCTGTTTAAAAAAATCTCGTATTAAGCACCTATTATCATCCAAATATCAATTTGTAAATCCAAAACTAATCAACAAACCAGCCTCACCAACCTTTATTCACTGATCAGCTGCAACTGAATAAACCAGAGGAATCCCAGTATATTTACATTCATTTATTTTTTTAACAAGACTGATGATGTCAATGCATAATTTAGAGCCACAATGTTTAACTTAAGGCTTCCCTGACGACGGATAAGAAATTATTAGACACTTTTAAAACTTACCATGAGCTTTTGCCCACTGTCGGCTGTGAGCGTGAACGAGGTCTGCACTGTCGCTGGGCAGAATAGGGTCAGTCAGCGCCCTCCTCTCTGATAGGCTGCTACGGATTTCCAGAGCCTGTTTTCCCTTAGTGGCGTCAAACTGACCCATGTCTGGCCAGAAAAACATCCCAGGAACAAAAAGTGACTCAAAGGAGAATAGTAAAGTTTTCATGAGCATTTAAGGGGACTTAATAAGCAAATTTCACATTTTGCACATTTCTATATCTCCGTTTGGGTCTCAACTGCTTCTAAAAGCAGCCAAAGTGTTTTAAAGAAATCACCCAGCTGTTTTTTGGCAATAAGTTAATGTTTTTTAGGGTTTGGAAAATGAGCAGTTTTAAAAATCTCCTGATTTTCAAGTCACATTTGGCACTGCGCTGTTACCTAGCAACCCCAGCAAAGCCCAACCCGTTACCTAGCAACCCAAGCGGAGCTCCAGCATGTTTGGTCAGCTGGTTTTACTGCTATATGCTCTGTACATGGGCTGTTTTTAAAAACATGTGTTTTGTCTTGTTGGATGTGCAGGAGGCTCTACTAATGCTTGTCAAAAATGTACAGTTGTATAACTGTGCATCTGTTTGCAGCTTTTTTCTTGTGAGTGTAAATGTTGCGATGGGGGGCGTGGCCAGCAGCAGCTTATTAGTATTTAAAGTGACAAGACACCCTAAAACAGCTCATTCTAAGAATAATTTTGTGAATAAAAAAAACATGAACACTTTTTGTATAGCCCACAGACTTATCCTAACCTGTTCAAAAAGCTTAATACGTCACATTTAAAGCTTAAATGATGTCATGGTAATGCTTCATAACATGTTCACCAACAGTACCTTTATGTCACTTTAAAGTCACTTTAAAGCCAACGACCCAAGCAAACAAATCCTGCTCTTGTATCTATTATGTTATAAAAACCTAATTTAGTAATTCACTCCCCAACATTTGACATTTGTGTTTTGCACAGCTTCTTTTCCTTTTCTCACCTTCTGCTACTCTGTCAAGCACCACCGTGATCTTCTCGTCATCCAGCAGCCGCTTCTTTAAAAACTTAACGAACACGCCGTTGGTGAAACCCGTGGAGCTCAGCTCAAAGGCCTCAGCGTCCTGGCACCTGCGTCGCCACGCAAAGAACAGATTATTTAATATCTGAGAGAACCAAAACAACAAAATGAACTCAAATCACAACATCTGCTGCAGACTCACGTCGCATATCCAAAAACAATGTTAGCCGTGACTCTCAGGACGATGTTTGGAGTGCTTTCATCATGAATATTCCTAAAAAAAAAAAAAAAAAAAAAAGATTAAATTTATAAAGAAAATAAAAATATAAATTGTATGGAACAAATAAAACATTATCAGATGTGTAGAGTGAAAATATAATCGATTTTTAAAACAGCAACTGTACATAAAGCTGAACCTATTCTATCTAAAAGGGACCTATTTTGAAAAAAAAATCACATTTTACACGTTTTTGTACTTCCATTTGGGTTTCTACTACTTCTAAAAACAGGCTAAGCGCTTAAAAAAAACACCCACAGTCAAGCTCAGCCTGTTACCTAGAAACCGAAGCAGAGCTCCAGCTCATTTGGTCAGCTGGTTTTACCGCTGTATGCGCTGAACAATGGCCACTGGAAGACAAGTGTTTTATTGTTGACCTACCATCCAGAAACCTCTTACTGGATTCTTGTTGGTTGTGCAGGAGGCTCTACTGATGCTTTTCAAATATGTGTGGTTGTATAATTGTGCATCTGTTTGCAGCCATTTTCTTGTGTGAGTGTAAATGTTGCATTTGGGGTCGTGGCCAACAGCAGCTTATTTGTATTTAAAGTGACAAGACGCCCTAAAACAGCTCATTCTGAAAGGAGCTCAAAACAGGCAGAGCTGACATTGTCTCAGAATGATTTTGTGCAAATGTGTAATGAACATGTTCCCTATAGCCCACACATCTATCCTAACCTGTTCAAGGAAGCTTAGTAGAAGTAGAGGTGGTGGCCTCACCTTTTCCTGCACATGTCCAACAGAAAAACATTGAGGCCCGTTTCCTTCTCCTGCATCAGCTTCAGGATGCTCTGCACACACAGGCAGTTGGCGGAGTGGTACGGGTTCGGTGCGTCCACCGGCACCATGAAGCTGTTCCCGTAGTTCTCATATCCATGTCCAGCGTAGTACAGCAGACCTGAGGATGGAGCGGTGTGTTTAAGTCAGCTCTCCCAAGAAGAGAATCTCTCACTGCAGCCAAGAAATAATGTCAATGGTGACATGCACGTTCCTCTTTCACATAATTTCAAACACCTCTGTATCAGTCATTTCTTTGATTCTTATCAAAGAAGAATTACATTTAGTGTTTAAATTTGATGTGCATGTGAGACAACCCTGCCCCAATGTCCAGAACAGCAGAGTGAATCAAATCCAGAACACCCGAAGCCTGGGTATAGACATCGACTCAGGCCTGAACCTTCAGAGCAACATGAAGTCAGTTACAAAGTCGGCCTTCTATCACCTGAAGAACATTCCAGGCTTAAATAAATAATGAATCAGCAAGATCTAGAGAAACTAGATGCCTTTATCTTTAATGGCACTGATTACTGCCACAAGGTCTTCACAGGTCAGCTGCAGCTGATCCAAAATGCTGATGCATGGAGAAGCAAAATTCAGTTTCTGACAGTTGCTATGGAGTTGCTATGACAACAATTAACAAGCTGCGAGCCTAGAACCAACTCTCACCTCGTTCTTATCCAATTTATAAATAATATAAGGACAATAAAACTAGTACTCTATTACAATGTTTGAATACTTTCTTTTTTGTTGGTCTTGAAGCCGTCATTTGTCTATGTGCTTGGCTACCAAGATGGCGGTTCAGTGGCGTGGATTACTTCTGGTTCAGACTTTTGAGAACGCTGTACTGGTTACTGTATTATAGAGTTATGGTGTAGAGTGCTTTGACCTGCCTTGTTGTTGAAATGTGTTATAGAAACAAACTCGACTTGACTTGAACGCACCGTAAACCCCCTTATGCAGCAGCAGGAGGAACTCGTCCACGGCATTCCTCATCTCCGACTCGGTGAGGTCCAGCAGTGAAACCACTTTGAAGTTCAGCTGCCGCAGGAGGTTGGTGAGGTCGTACACGTCCACCATGGGGGCCTTGAGCTGCGGGTGGTTCTGGTATGACAGGTTACCGATCAGCAGGGCCACTTTGTCAGTCGCTGACATGAAACATGGAAGGAGATAAAAACAATATAGACTTAATCTGTTACATAAGGCGTACATATTGAACTCAGCAACCAGCCCAAACAGGAAGTGGTTTTTCCCTATGTTTTCCTATTTTTTCGCACATATGTTTTGCATATTAAAACATTGCTTGAATTTGTTTCTCTGTGCGTTACATGGTATCCAGCTCAGCACAGAATGTTTTGTGAATATAACAGATCTCTAAAGGAACAGCCATGTTTACTAGGAGCAGTTTTGTCGTTTTGTGTGATTTGAAAAAAAAAAAATCTCCAATAAGAATGTTTGTTTAAAAATAAATATAGACTGCTACAGAGGTGGATAACGAGTGGAAAAAACAGTTAATATCTTAGAAAAAAACTGCAGTTTTAAAGTTTTTTTTTTTTTTTTTTTTTAAACAGAACACATTTATTACTCCAAATATTTATTAGAAAGACAATTCTTATGTTTTTCCTTACGGCTTCATCCAATCATCCATCTTCGTAGTCGAACTCATGCCTAATATAACTTAAAGAGGTTAATTAACGAAACATGCATGTCACTGACCCCACTACTGTGACGTGTTTATTTAAACATTGTTAGTTTGTGTCAATCCAGTCCAGACTGTAAGTAAAAAACAAATAAATAAATCAGTGCTTTTGACTTGCTATTCAGCCTCTTTTATGAAATAGGGCTAAAATGGCCAATTTTGACGATAAATCAATAACAATATACAACGTGATAGACATATTATCAATATCAATAGATAATTGGTCCAACAGCATAATCAATATTCAATATATAGAATATTAATTGAACTCCAATCCAGAACCGCAAAGTTAAGACAGGTCAACTAATTCACTCACTCTTTGGTTACCTAGCAACAACTTGTTCAGTAACTTGTGGTTACCTAGCAACAACCTGCTGAGTAACTGGCACAGCAGCAGTTAAAGGTTTTGCCACCATGCCTCATAACATGCTTAAAAAAATGAATGAATAAAAAACAACAGTGTGGGGGAGGAGAATCAACCACATAATTTCCACCTCCATACTTTACCTAAAATCAAGTTGTTTATGGTAAATAAGGCATGTGCTGCATATAAAAGACAAACGATTACAGAATGTGTCTTAAAACTGTATTAATTTTCTACTCAGAAAAGAACCACATCTTGTTCTTGATTAGATGAAAAAGATTATATATTTAACATCTTTGTTAAATATATCAACATTTATTATATAGAAACATGGTTTAAAAAAAAAAATTCCCCTCTCACCCTCCGTGGGTGGTCTCTTTCATCCTCTGAGCTCGGGTCCTCTACCAGAGGCCTGGGAGCTTGAGGGTTCTGCGCAGTATCTTGGCTGTGCCTAGAACTGCACATTTCTGGACTGAGATGTCTGATGTTGTTCCTGGGATCTGTTTGAGCCACTGCTCCAGTTTGGGGGTGACTGCCCCGAGGGCCCCGATGACCACAGGCACCACTGTGGTCTTCACCTTCCAGGCCTTCTCCAGTTCCTCTCTGAGGCCCTGGTATTTCTCCAGTTTCTCATGCTCCTTTTTCCTGATGTTGTGGTCACTTGGTATTGCTACATCCACCACAACGGCTTTCCTCTGTTCTTTATCCACCACCACAATGTCCGGTTGGTTCGACATTACCATCTTGTCTGTCTGGATCTGGAAGTCCCACAGGATCTTAGCTCGGTCATTCTCCACCACCTTTGGGGGTGTCTCCCATTTTGACCTCGGGGCTTCCAGTCCATATTCTGCACAGATGTTCCTGTACACTATGCCCGCCACTTGGTTATGTCGTTCCATGTACGCTTTCCCTGCCAGCATCTTGCACCCTGCTGTTATGTGCTGGACTGTCTCAGAGGCCTCCTTGCACAACCTACACCTTGGGTCTTGTCTGGTGTGGTAGATCTGAGCCTCTATTGCTCTGGTGTTCAGGGCCTGTTCCTGGGCGGCCAGGATGAGGGCCTCCGTGCTGTCCTTGAGTCCAGCTTTCTCCAGCCATTGGTAGGATTTCCTGATATCAGCCACTTCAGTTATTTGTCGGTGGTACATCCCATGTAGGGGCTTGTCTTCCCATGATGGTTCCTCCAGCACCTCGTCCTCTGTTCCCCATTGCCTGAGACATTCGCTGAGCACATCGTCCGTTGAGGCTTTGTCCTTGATGTATTTATGGATCTTAGATGTTTCATCCTGGACAGTGGCTCTCACACTCACTAGTCCTCTGCCTCCTTCCTTACGGCTCGTGTACAGTCTCAGGGTGCTGGATTTGGGGTGGAACCCTCCATGCATGGTTAGTAGCTTCCGAGTCTTAACATCCGTGGCCTTCATCTCTTCCATTGGCCAGCTAATTATTCCGGCAGGGTATCTGATTACTGGTAAGGCATAGCTGTTTATTGCACGGATCTTGTTCTTGCCATTGAGCTGGCTTCTCAGGACTTGCCTTATTCGTTGGAGGTATTTGGCTGTGGCTCCTTTCCTTGTGACCTCATCGAGGTTGCCATTTGCTTGTGGTATTCCCACAATATATATATATATATATATATATATATATATATATATATATATATATATATATATATATATATATATATATATATATATATATATATAAAATTCACCCCAATTCTTGATTAGTTAGATTTGTTTTTGGAAGGAAAATCATGAGATTTGCTTAAAAAATGAAAAACAGAACAACCAGCCTTAAATTTAGTTATTTGAATGAGACCCAGTGTGCTTGTTACTGATATTACAGTCATTTTAAAACAACATAAATTAATTTAAACATGTGACAATTTGAAGAATGAAGAAAATCATTTTCCATTTGGATTTATCCCTTTTTTTTTATCAGAACAGGTCAAATAAATGGAGCGGTTACACAACACTTTGAGGGGTCCACCATGAATTCTGAAGAAAAAGTGATAAGAATCAAAAAAAAAAAAAACAGAGAGAGGAAGGAAGTAGATCATCCTGTGATGAACACCAGTGACATTTGTAGCTCTTTGATGTTAATCTGCACATCAGTCACTTCTGAGACATGAACGTTTCTTTCCTGCTGATAATTTTCTCGTTAAATGTCAATTTAGATTGTATTTCCTTCTTTTTAAATTAGCAGGATAAATCTGGGTGTCTGATACAATGTGGCTGCTGATAAAAATAAACTGATAATCACCACTATATTCACTTATATTTTTTGTATGTATAGATTTTTATATTGGTTCTGCTCTGTCCTCTGTACTGCTGTAACAATGTAAATTTCCCCACTGTGGGATTAATAAAAGAATATCTTATCTTATCACAGCAACTCCCATTCCTTCAGAATTCATCATGAAATTGATGATTTATCGGTAAAACTGCACATCAAACAAGCAGAAAAACAAATATTTGCTTAAATTTTCGGAGACTTTTATGAACCCCAGTCACTCACCGTAAAGCTGCTCAGGCAAACTATTTAGGAAAAGTTCACAGGAATCTACATTTTCAGCAAAACAGAGAAAAGAAAATTAAAGCAGCTGCAATATAATGGAAAAAAATCTGGGCAGAGTTTTAATCATCCTACCTCCTCCAATGGCGTAAATATCATCTAAAGAAATAAAACAAACAAATGCATTACAATCATATAAATTACATTTTTTTTTGTTTTTACACACAGGATCAGGCTGAAAATTATAAACAAGGAAATAAATGACAAGTTAGGAATGATCTTAGGAACTTTCATGCAATAGAGTTAAGTTAGAATTACTTTTAAAAAAACAATTAGTAATATTTGATTACAACTTTCAACAAATTCCATGAAAAACTAAATTTAGCATTTCAATAAGCTATTTTTATTTCTGATTTCAATACTTATTCATGGATAAATACTTTTGTTGTCAGTATGTGAACTCTTGTTTTCCAAATTAGCATTTTTTTAACTCCACAAAAAGTAAAACATTAATTTGAAATTTTCAGTTCTTAAAACTGTATTGCACTAAAAGCAATTTCCAAAGACCAAATACGTTTTTTGTTTTGTTTTGTTTAACATCAGTTTTTGTGCACTCAACTTTTACATAAATAACCTAAAACATTAAAATATTAATATACACAGACTTCTTGTCATGTAGAGATGTTTAGTAAATAAAAATGACAAATTGTGATCCATTGTTGAGTTGTAAAATAGATCAAGTCTCTCTTTATTCAGCCTTAAATATTAATTGCCACCTCTTTTTTAAGGTGGCAATAAAAATGTACTTCAGTTGGAAACAATTCTTATAAAAAATAGCCACATGAATGTGATTCAAAACAGTAAAAGATACTTATTTGTAACAATTGGCACACACATTTTTAAGTGTTTCAAGTAGATTTTAAATCATTTCAGTAGAAAATATGAACCTTTCTGGGTTTTATCACCTGCAGGTTCCACAAACAATAAAAAGTAAAACTGTGTTGAGCTTTTTATTACTTTATAAAAGGCAATCTTGGTTCAGTTCAATGTGTTCCATCATTGTTGTAGTCTTTTCATGGGATTTGTTGATCACCACCTTACTGTGTTAAATGAAAACCGTGGCCTATATTTAAATCACAATGCATGCAAATCACATCTTAAAATGAAACCTTGTAAGAACGGTTAGTATCCACCAGAATGCCGTGCTGATTACGACCCAGATGCAGCCAGAGGAACATTAGTGTTTTGAACAAGGCTGTAGTTAGTGTGTCTGTTTTTATACACCATGCACCGCTTTCGACTCTACCTTCAGAGCACTCCATTGCCCCTGAAATCTGGACAGATATCCTCGGTGCTTTCAGTCGAGAACAGAAGCAAACAGACGCTCAGGCATTGTGAGTTAAGAGCTGCTGCTAAAAGCACCAACAAAGCGTAACATACCTATCACAACATCAACTTCATTGGTCCACATTCTTTCCGTGCTGCTGCTGATCTCGCAGCGATACCTGCCATGATGGTCCTGCATTACCTGGGGAATCTGAAACGCAGGAAACTTTCATTTGAGAGAGTCGTCGTGAAAAAGCAGGAAATTAGTTAAAGGGGGGCATTATGTGGTTTCCATTCACATAATGCCATTTTATTACACAATCAAGTAACTGTGTTACCTTCAGTTAGGGGTGGACGACATGGACTTAAAGTTTTATCATGATATTTTATAGTACTATAGTGATAATGATGACAGTGACTATTTACTACGGCTTTTTCAGGTAACTGGATGGCACAGCAATCATAGGCCCACAAACACAAAAACTGATCTTGAAAAAATGTGAAATAAGCTTCTTTAGGACACCAGTCACATAAAGAAGTGTATCATTAAACTGCTTACAGTATCTGTGTTTAATCATATTGTAAAATTTATTAATATTTATTGATACTCTAAACTGTGGAAAAATTGTAAAATTAACAATCCCAACAGTTTTGGGGGGTTTTAAATATTGTTAATTGAAATTTATTGTGACAGTGATAAATTGTTAATCAAAATTTATCAAGATAAATGATAAATGGTACGATAAATGCCCATCCCTACCTTCAATTGTTTTAAATTCTCTCTCTGTGTGTGTGTGTGTGTGTGTGTTTATATATATATATATATATATATATATAGAGAGAGAGAGAGAGAGAGAGAGAGAGAGAGAGAGAGAGAGAGAGAGAGAGAGAGAGAGAGAGAGAGAGAGAGAGAGAGAGAGAGAGAGAGAGAGAGGGGAATTTTTGAAACTTTGCCTTCAAGAAGTCATCACCACAGCGTTCTTCTATTAACCCTTCAACTGTTGTTATCAGCTTTGTACCTCTGTACTGAAAAGTAGCTCAGGTAATGAGTTCAGCAGATGAACAGTTCCACCAGGTGTTTGCTAATTGCTGCTGGCTAGTCTGAAGGAGCTGAATAGGGGAGTTGAGAGGGAGGATTCCCCTGTGAGGCGGAAGCACAGAAGCTTAGGCCTTGTCAGAAGCAAAGGGGGCGCTGGGTCCAACCAGGCGTTTTGCACAGCTGAATGGTTGCCATGGAAATTAAAGGATTTCTCAAACATGCATGCAAGAATCAAAGCAACTCCAGATATGTTTTTGATGAGAGAATAACATTGTAACCCGATGTAAAGCTCAAAAAAGTTGATTTGACATAACATTGCCCCTTAAATTAAAAATGAAAGATCACCATGAGTTTTCTCTTTGTGGCGTTTGGGATCGGCACTCCGTTCCTGTGCCACTGGTATCGAGGGATCGGCCGGCCCACAGCACCACACTCCAGCTGCAGGGTTTCCCCAACATGCAGCCGCTGGGACTGAGGATGGATTGCCAACTTCAGCCGTCCGTCTATGGACTGATAACTCTGTCCTGGGGCTGTTGGAGGAAAACACAACATTTCCTGCGTGGAAATACAACAACTGATTTAAACACTACATGGTTCAGCTGTTATTATACGGAAAGAAAAACAGCAGGAACTGGTGAAAACTTTCCCAAACCAAGTACTTTTGTTCTAGCTTTGAGTCCAAATATCTTAATACACTTGATATAAAACAAAACCAACTTACAAGTAATTTCTCAGCAAGAAATATGACCTTGTTATAAGTCTATAATTCCTTAATATTGAAGAAAAATCACAAGTTTCACTGGGAGTTTATTTCCCTTATAATGTGAGGAAAATGTCTTGTTATAACTGAAATAATCTGCCAATGGAACAAGTAATTTTTTATTGACCTAAAACAAGCTTATATATCTTGCTGAAAAGTTAGTTGCAATTTAGTTTTGTCTTATTTGAAGTGAACTAAGTTGTTTGCACTGGAAACTAGACTAAAGTACTTGGTAAAACGTTGTGTTTTTGCAGTGCTAGTCTCACCATAAGACATGGTGACATTTAGGACATCCACCTGAGCCCACTGGCTGAATTCACAAGCATCGCCACAGTTGACCCTGCAGATGTAAAAGCCGGCATCCTTCAGCTGGACTGGACTTATCAGAAGCTCTGGAGAGAAGCTGTTTGGAACCTGAGGTAATGAAAATGAAAATCATGCTGGTGCAGTATCTTTACTTCATTTTTTCTCTCTATAAATAAGTCAAAGATGAAAGCAGAATGGAAAAGCTGTGACTCAAAATGTCAAGTCCACCTCTGATGTTTCCATAGAATTTACTTTAACAATGAACATCACTGCCGCTCAAGGGCGTAGGTTCGGTCTAAGTTTTGGTGGGGACCTTGGTAGGGACCTAGACACCCCCCGGCAGCACAGTGAAATGCCCAAGAGCACCGAACATTTTTGAGAAGGGGGGGGAAACCACATTGGCTTAATAACCCCCTCCCCCCAACCATAACCATATCATACATCTTGTGTATACAACCAGATACAGTCATACTCAGCAGATCAGTTCAAGAACACTTTACTTTTTCCTTTACAAAATTCAGCAAACGTTACAAGTAAGATCAAAAGAAATATCCTCTGGATACAGCAAACACAATTGCAGATAAGAAGAAATCAATAATAAAATAAAAAAGAAAAAAATATTACATAATTAACAGACCTATTCTACCTCACATTCAGTGCTGACCTTACTAAACACCGGACTTTACAACAAATGCGTTGCGTGATAGATATCTAACTTATGGGTCCACTCACTGTACTTACAGCCGACGTAGCGAAATAACTTCTAATGTCTGTCCTTTTCTTTTTTGGTGGCGACATGGTCTGGAGACTCAGAAGGAGACGCGTGTGCCCAGCTAGCCGCCGCCTTTTGCAGCTAATCAAAGAATGTCCGACGATTCAACTGACTCCCCCTCCCCCCACCCCCCCGACAGCACCGTTCCGACACGGTCTCGGAGGCTCATAATAAATGTCAAACTAAGGAGCTTCCGTTCCGCGCACCGCCTGTTGCTGCTAATCAAAGATCGTAGATCCACGTTCTTTGAGCCAATATGGCAAAAATTGGTCGGGACTTTTTCATATCCCGTGAATATTGGTCGGGACATGTCCCTACCGTCCCTACCCAAACCTACGCCCATGCTGCCGCTAATGAACTCTTATAATTGGTAATCACCATAATTGGTGACCACCTCTAATAATTGCAGCAGTTTTGGCAGTTTGCTGGTTCGACTGACCAAAGTTGGAACATTTGTTTTATTTTCAGCTGGTGCAGTTCGCTTTCACACTTTGAAAAAGCTGTTCTCCTCCTCACCTGTGGTGGCGCTGCACCAAGCACCACTGAAGGAAACGACATGAAAACCTCTGAAGAAGACATGAGCGCAGCTTCCTTCCTCACAAAATGTAAACAACATGGAGTTGAGTCAGATTTTAGTAGTTGTAGGATTTATGTTTTGTCGTCTGTGAAAGATCACATCCCATCTTTTCATCTAGCGTTAGACTCACAAATTTGTTTTAGTTGTATTTACCCAGAATGCCCTGCACTGTTGCCCACTTCCTGCTTTTGGAGCGGTCTCTGCATTTACATATCCATTTGAATCGCACCAGAGTTCACTTCAACCAAACTGAGACCAAGGCTTTTAGGTGAACCAGAGACTGCTTTTTTGGTCCACATCAGAGTTCGGCTGAGCATTCACACCTCCCCAACGAAATGGACTTTCTAGACAAACAAAATAGAGCTTGATTACAGCAGATTAAACAGGGTTGGTGTGAATGCAACCTGACTGTTGCTGATCATCAGGGTTAGGGAACCATTTCGTTGCTAATATTACCAGTAATGGAAGTTCCAAAAAATTTACCCTGAGGTCAGAATGTGCAATGCTTAAAAAAATGGACAAAAATAAAAATAAGAGCTTCCATCTGGGACTTTCTGGGTCGCACTTAGCATGGCAAATGCTAAAGTTCATAACAGGACAATTATGAATAGACTGAAGTAGGATGTCTTGTTTGGGAAGCTTGTCAGAAAAAAAAAACATCTTGGCAGCAAGATTAAAGTTTGCAAAGTTGCATCTGAATGGAACACATGTCTTCTGGAATAATGTTTATTTCAGGTGAAAATGCTTTTCTTAAATTCAAACACATCACTGCAAACATCTAATTCAAGTTGTTAAGTATGGTGGAAGAAGAGTGATAATTTGGAGTCACAAGATGTGGGTCTCTTGCAGTCATTAATCAACCTCATCTGCATAAAAAAAGTCTTTTCAAGTCAACATTTTAGCAAAAACCAGCCCAAATTTGGTCATCAGTGTTGAAAATTATTGCTGAACACAACAAATGTAAAGCATAATGGCTGGAAAGATAATAATCAGAATGTTGCAATGGACCAATCAAACTCCAGACCTCAATCTGTTTTAAAGGTTTGGTAAGACTTTGAGTGAGATATGTAGAAACGTTAATTAACTGAAGCGATGGTGCAAAGAGGTAAAGACAAGTGGGCCAATGTTCCTTCACAAGGATGTGAAAGTGTTTGTTCTGCGTTTCTTTTTTGTTTGAGTTTTGTTTTTACACTAAGCTTTGGATTTATTTGTAATTAGACGTAATGATAATAAACAGAAAGCCTTATTGCAATAAGTTTAATCAAAATCAAATGAATTTCTATCATCTGCCAGATAAATGATTCCTGATTTTTTTTATAGGTACCGGGAAGGCTTTTAATTTTATGAAAAATCTGTTTCATAAAGTAAATGTAAACAAAAAGAGATCATCCAGAAAGTTTGCCTTGTAGTGAATGCTTTGTTTTAACTTCTATCAGAGCTACTTTTAGTTAGTATTTTAGCGCAAGCAGACAGATTAACCTGAAACAAGTTCATAAAGTTTCAGAAAGATTGCAAAAGGGTTTTGTTTGCTGCTTCAAACAAGTGCCACTGATGGAGAGATCAAGCCCAAGCCTGTTTGTTATTTCACTTCAGAGTTTAAACTCACTGAAAATTTATTTTCACAATGTTTTTTGTAGATATATACTTCTGGTGCACAGATATGGCTCTTATTGCCAAAATAGTAAAACAGTTTGATTTAGAAAAAGATAATGCAAAGTTATGATAAAAATGGGTAAGCCCAAAGAAGTGTAAGAATTTGCATTTGAATTTAAGTGGAAATCTTGATTGGAAATCCTTAAAAAGCAGCACATGGAACAGAAACAATGTGCTTTCATTCTCTAAATAAAGTTCACTAAATATCATTAAAAGCAACAAACAACTCTACTTAGACTAGGAATACATTATTTCAGGACAATAAGTAATTGAGATTCCATTGCTGAAGATTACAATATTTGATATAATTTATAATTTGATATAATTTATGATTAACCTACATATTTGTGACTCTATTTGTTTCTAATTTCAGAATGTCTCCACCACACAGCATAAGGTTTGGTATCTTAGCCACTAAAAATATATATCAGCTGTAAGGCTGAAACAAATAATTGTGATTAATCAATTACTGAAATAATCTTCAACTAATTTAGTAACTGATTAATCATTGACTGGAATATACAGACTCTAAAAAAGGACATTTGCTAAAAAACAAAAAACAAAAAAAAAAACAAACGAACAAAAAAACAGCATAATCAGAGCAGTGATTAAGCCAAAACTGTATAGAATATACAAACATTTAAGATGGAACACCTTTAAAGATGTTTTACCCAAAGCTTCTCAAATGGCCATTTTAGCTTCACCCAGTTCTAATTCACTAAGCAAACCTATATTAATGCATTTTAGACAATAAAATGTTTACTTTATTATTTAAAAATTAATTTAATTATTTATTTGCCTCTTTTGATGTATTTCTAACACTGCACAGAAGACCCAAAGAGGTTAAATGAAAAATCTGCAGAATGTGACCATTTATTGACCAATTAATCAACTAATCATCAAGATACTCAATAGAATAAATCAGTTACTAAAATAATTGTTAGTTGCAAACTAAGGAATCCTACCAAACTACAGTGATTTTACATATTGCACAGCTCTAACTCAGACCAGATTTATAGTAGTGATTGATGGCTAAGACAAATAAAACTGACAGCAATATTTAATTTCCGCATGTATGAAACAAGCATATTTGCTTAGCTAAAGGACAAAGAACATTAGCAAACAGTGGCCTCCATGTGATGCAGAAAAGGTCTTTCAGTTCCTCTAACAGCTGATTTTATCAGGAAACAGGGACTTTGAAAAGATCCTTCCCTCCGTTACACAGTTATGCAAAAACAGGGTTTGTATCAGCCAGTCCACCTAGAGCACTGTTTACTTATTTATTTACAACCGCAATGACATCACCAGCATGTAAGAGGCCTGATTTGCATGAAACAGTTGGCATTTTGATGATGCATCTATTTTAGAAAAGCTCCTTCATCTGCCTTTTTCCCCCCAAAGTAGCTCTTCCTTTACAATGTGTGCAAAACATTTATATTTTGCTAATGTCTAAAATAAAAAAAACACACCCACACACACAATTTCACAAATGTGGTGCTTTCATTAAATAATAAATGCAATTAAAAAGTAATTAAAATTTATGGCGGTGACGGATGCCAACTATTATTAGATATATTCATATTTCAGCAACAGTGCTAATATAAATACATATAAATACATTAAATTATTTGCTTAATTGCATGTTTTAATGGATTTCTAATATTGTGTAAAAATGTATAAGAAGTTAAATGAAAACTCCTTTTATCCAACTCTCAGATTAATCAACAGAATAATCAATGAGTAAAATAATTGTTAATTGCAGACCTAAATGGCTGAATAACCTAAATAACAAACCTCACCATTCAATAATTTAGCAACATGTTTTTTAATTGAAATTGTTTTTGTTGGTTTTTGATTAACCAGACCCTGCAGATATTTTAAATGTGTCCCAACATTAATTTTGACACAGATACAATGAAATAAAGAGTCCAGATGGGAACTCCTCATCTTTCTTTAACCTCTATCTGTTACCTGGCAGTCTTTGGAGTTTCCATGTTTGTTTCAACTCACCTCTTCTCTGGACTTGAACCACTGATACTGGACAGGAGATTTTCCCACTGCATGGCAGCTGAGGCGGAGATTGTGGCCACAAATTAGAGCTACGGACTGTGGCTGAATGAGGATCTGTAATGCTATGGAACAAAACAAAAACATAAAATGTTAATTGGAAATTACGTTTAGTCAACACTACATGGATTGTGTTCACTGCTATATATCTCTTAAAGAAAACATCTCATTTCCTCTTTAAAAAAACCCAAACTGGCTGAGCTCTTCTTCTAATCACGTGTGTGTAGAGTACGTGTGTGCATAGTAGTACTCTCCACAGCCTGCGTGTTACCACATGAGTCTTAAATTCCTCTTTGAGCTAAATAAGGACAACAAAGAGCTCTGGAATACTTAACTACAAACAGTAATAAAAGGTTAGCGTGCGTTTCTCAGCACCTGGTGGTTTCAGGCACTGCAGGGCGTCTGAGTTGCCCAGAGTTTGGAGGTAGTCGGTGAGGTGACCCATAGTGCAGCCTCGCTCTCCCATGAGCCTCAGCAGCATCAGGCTAGGGCTGCCTTCCACCTCCAGCACCCTGAGGGAACACATCTCCATGTCATCTGAGCTGAAGGATGAAAGAAAAGGTCAAACTCTGATTAATAATGCAGAGAAACTGGGTCTGACACAATTAATCTTTATTATTAAAATAATCGTCACATAATTTAGTAATCGATTAATTATCAACTGGAGGATAAAGACTGAAAAAGCAGTATTCAGAGCAGTAATTCAGCAAAACTGTACAAAACATATATACATTTTGCATTTAATATAAAAAAAAACTTTTGTCTGTAAATATCTTCTACACAGAACTCCATAAGTGGCCCAGTTTTAGCTTCACTTTGTTAAAATTCTGTCAAAAAAACCAACTACTGTTAAGCACCTTTTGCTATCTAATTATTAATCAGCTAATCATATTCAATAGATCAGCCTTATACTGTATTGCTATCAAGTCAAGCGGAGGGCGCTGAGCTTTTCACATGTATTTTTAGCTGCAGATGAATCTAAAAATACTTAATCATTTGAATTGCTTCAAATGATTAAGCGTACAGCAAAAGAATGCTGTTAACGCATTTTAAGCAAAACAAAACTTTTATTTTTCCTGTTTAAAAAGGAATTATTTATTAATATCTTAATACATTTCTAATGTTGTGTCAAATAAGTTTAAGAGGTTAAATGAAAACTGCAAGTCGTGACAATATTTTATCTGATTAATTGTCAGAATAATCATTAGATCAGAGGTTCCCAAACTGTGGGGCGCGCCGTGTCATTGCAGGGGGGGCGCGGGAAGCCGTCTGGATGAAAAAAAAACAAAACATGAACACTATGCGCTGGGTTTTTACCTTAGAACGGCCAACTCTGTTATTCCTATGTCAATTTGATACAGTAGAGGCTTCCACACTACCCATATTTGTGTCCTCTGTCACTTTTATCAGCAGTTAAAACTGTTTAAGCCGTTGTTAACATGTTGTAACTTGTTTTTCCGAGCCGCCTTTAAACGCAACATGAGCGCTACGACGCTCGCTGGGTTTACACCTGTGAAGGAGACCTGCTGCTAGGCGGTGCTACAGGTGTGTTAGAATCACGGCAGCAAACCAGCAAAACACAAAGAACTTTTCACAGTTTTTCCCTCCGAACTAACCGACTGAGTTGAGTAAAGCTGTTGGATGCAGGTAATGTTAGCTAAAAGATGACTAGCTAATATCAATACAGAACCTTAAGCTTAACAAGTACCTTGTAGGCTACCGATGTTGGTGTCTATTTTCAGCTACGTACATTCATTTTGCCCCCAAAAAAGTCGACTCTCCCCCCCCACAGCCATTTGTAATCCGTAGGGGGGGAGGGGCGCAGAAAATGTTTGGAAACCACTGGGGGGGGGGGCGCAGAAGAAAAAGTTTGGGAACCACTGCATTAGATTAATCAACTAAAATATAAAAAAATACTACTCAGTATTTGATAACTTATCACAAACATTATTTTACAGTGGCTCACAAAACTGTAGATGCCCCTGATAAAATGTCAGATTTGTGTGATCCAAAAAATTAAACCATGACAGACTTCAGCAATCCCTCATCTTGATTTGAAAATATTTACAAAAGTTCTCTAACGATGTTTTCACATATTGTTAGAGAACCTTAGACCGATAGGCTTGGTTTGATTGGGGAAATTGCAAAGCGGGACATTGGGGGCACTCTGAACGCAGACTGCCCAGGGGTGGTCAATCAAGCTATGACCACCCCTGACCACCCCTGACCCCGAGATACATGAACTCTTCCACCTGGGGTAGGACCTCGTCCCAGACCAGAAGACACTTTGCTTAATTTCAAACTTTGATTTTGTAAAACTATGTTTAGCTGATTTTAATGTATGCCTGGACTGGCTGTGACATCCCTCTTTATCTTCAAGCAAAACTGACTTTTATTTTGAGCTTTTCATAATCTCACCCTCAGTTACATCTTAAGTAACGCCAGGGATGATGCTGCCACCACCAGGCTTTACTGTAGGCAATCTTAGTGCAAGTATTTATGTCTGATCATGGTATGTTAATGGCAAATCACATTTCAAGCTTTTAATGCATATTCATTTTTCACAATAAAGATTAATTATATCTATACACAAACTGTAACTTCACTGTTTTTAACCGCACATACAAGCACAAACAGTTAAAAGTAATTTTCAGCATACCTGACTTTAAACCGCCTGTCACTGCTCACGATCTCTCCAAGTTTTCGCCATCCTTTACTGTTTGATTTATCCAGCACCTCACAAAGTTTCTTCACAATCGACTCTTTTAACAAGTTGATTTTCGTAGATCTCTCCAGAGAGTCCGACATGTTGGCTCCGGCTATCTACCGGCTTCTCCACACTAGTTTTAAACTTCACAAGAAGTCACATCGAGGCAGAAAGGTTGAAGAAAAGAAAAGAAAACACACTCTCTCACACACACTCTCGCACAAATAGATTTAACTTCCTTCCTGGAAGACACAGCGTAAGTGATGTAGGCACACCTACCGCACCATGTTGGGTTTCCCCGTTTCAGAGGCTGCGGCTTGTTGTTACTGCCAAAGATCGTTTCTTTGTTGAGATGGAGCAGTGTGCGGGAACAAACGGTCACAATATTAGCAAGTATAATTGTTAGATGTTTGTTGTGAACACACGTCATATATAGATATATTTTTGTAAATTGCAAAAGAAAACAAATTAGTGTAATTTGCACTAACTCTGTTGGTCAAAAGAATTTTAAAACATAGCTTTGTTAATGTTGACATTATGAATGTTTTGTGCTCTCATTTGTTGTTGTTTTTATCATTATTGAATTATTGTGTCACATCACGTGACTTGTCTAATTGAAGACACTCGTGTACAATAAAGGGTGTGTCCTTCAAACAAAGGGGGAACAACACGAAAGCCAAACCGAGTGAGTCTCATGGTGTCACGTTGAACGCTGTGCCCGAAAAGTGATTCTGCTAACAGGTTATGGGCCCAGGATCAATGAAGAAACGAGTGAATGTCCCAACAGACGGTGAACATCTGTTGTGTAAGTAAACAAGGGAAATGAACAGAAGAGAAAAAGACATGGCACACAGCCGCTGGTCAAGACTTCTCTTTGATGGAGACGAGAAAAATTACGAACTATGGGAAACAAAGTTTTTAGGACATCTTCGATTGCAAGGGCTGAAACAGACAATTTTGACAAGCCCCTCCGATGATGACGATGAAGAGGAAGACGCGAAGAAAAACGCTGAGGCTTATGCAGAGCTCATTCAGTTTTTGGATGACAAGAGTCTATCACTTATCATGCATGACGCGGCAGACGATGGACGTGCGGCGCTTGGAATCCTGCGGGCCCATTACGCCGGTAAAGGAAAGCCCAGAGTGATTAACCTGTATACTGAGCTGACGTCACTGCAGAAATCACCCTGTGAGTCGGTTACCGAGTACATCATCAGAGCTGAGACAGCGATCACCGCTTTAAGAAGTGCAGGTGAGGAGCTGAGCGACGGACTTCTGATCGCCATGGTCCTGAAAGGACTTCCAGAGACATTTAGGCCATTTGCTATTTATATCACTCAAAGCGAAGATGGTGCTACGTTGACTTTTGCAGAGTTTAAGACTAAACTCAGAAGTTTTGAGGACATTGAAAATATGCGTGCCACAGTATCTGAGGACAATGTGATGAAAGCTAAAACACATTCTGGTACGAAGTGGGCACCAAGAAGTGCAAATGATCTTGGAGCAGGAAGTTCTGAGATCGTGTGCTTTAAATGTGGGACGAAAGGCCACATAAGCAGAACCTGCCAGCGGAAGCAGTGGTGCAGTTACTGTAAGAATAACAATCACAGCAACGCAACCTGCAGACGGAGAAAACAACGGGACAACGCACGGAAAGTAGCCGAAGAGACGGGCGGCGACAAAGAGTTTGCTTTCCGGGTGAGCGACGCTGACATGCGAGTGGACGACATCAAGAGGAGAGGTCTGATGGTGGACGCTGGTGCGACGTCGCACATAATCACCGACATCAAGAAGTTTCGGAAGCTTGATGAAAGTTTCCAGGCCGAGACGCACTGCGTGGAATTGGCTGATGGATCCAGGTGTTTTGGGGTTGCTAAGCAACGAGGAGACGCGGAAGTGTTTTTGATTGACAGGAGAGGTCGACGTCTTAAAACGGTGCTGAGGAACGCATTATACATCCCTTCATATCCGCAAGACATCTTCTCAGTGAAAGCTGCAACATCCAGCGGAGCAACGGTGATCTTCAAAGAAGGAAAGAACGTTCTTCTCAGAGACGATACCAAGTTCCCCATTCACGTATGTAACAAATTGTATTACTTACAAATGATGGACAGTGAATGTGGTGATCAGTGTAAAAAATGTTATGACTTACAAAGTTGGCATGAGATTCTTGGACATTGCAATTACAGAGATGTACTGAAGCTAGAAAATGTTGTTCATGGCATGGAAATTAAAGGGAGAGGTGAACCAATGCCATATTGCGAAGTCTGCACAAAAGGAAAATTTGTTCAAACTAGGAACAGGGAGCCAGATGCAAGAGCTAAAGGACCACTAGCAATGGTCCACACAGATTTAGCAGGACCTATAGACCCAATATCCAAAGTTGGTCACAGATATGCATTATCCTTCACAGATGATTATTCCAGTGCAGTCTTTGTATACTTTTTGAAAAACAAGAGTGACACAGTACAAGCTACTGAAAAGTTTATTGCCGACATGGCTCCACATGGAAAGATTAAATGTATGAGGTCAGACAATGGTACTGAATTCACAGGAAAAGAGTATCAGGCATTACTGAGCAGAAATGGTATCAGACACGAGACCTCAGCACCATATTCTCCACATCAAAATGGTACGGCAGAACGAAACTGGAGAACTTTATTTGACATGGCTAGATGTATGTTAATCGATGGTGAGTTACCAAGAATGTTATGGCCATATGCAGTTCAGACAGCTGCTGTAGTGCGAAACAGATGTTATAATAATCGCACACAGCAAACGCCTTACTTCATGTTGACAGGCAGACAGCCTAACATTTCTAGGATGCACAAGTTTGGATGCGTTTGTTACACTTACAAACAAGAGAAAGGGAAGCTGGATTCAAGGTGTGAAAAAGGCATTTTTATAGGGTATGACAAGAACAGTCCAGCCTATATGGTCTACTATCCAAACAGCAGGAAAATCCAGAAACACAGGCTTGTGGAATTTGTATCCAGAGAGAAAAATGAGACGGATGTAACTTTGGACGATGATGATATGATTAGAATTAGTCCGAGAGCAACCAAAACTTCAGAAGCTGATCCAGTAAATGTTTCTGACCATAAACTGAGCACAGAGGAACCAATGGCGAGTACCAGTCACACAACAAAACATGAAGAACCTGAGAGGCGATACCCTGTCAGAGAAAAAAGGAAACCAGGTTATTTGGATGACTATGTATGTAGCATTGATGATGAAGAGCAGATAGCCAACATTGATTATTGTTACAGACTGATAAGTGGAGTACCTCAAACCTACAAAGAAGCTGTAACATCTGTGAATGCAAAAGAGTGGGTTACAGCAATGGATGAGGAAATGCAGTCATTAAGGGACAATGTTACTTTTTCCCTGACCAATTTACCTGAGGGTAAAGGTGTAGTGGGGGGTAAATGGGTGTATACAATCAAAAAGAATAGTGATGGATCAGACAAATATAAGGCTAGATATGTTGCTAAAGGATTCAGTCAAAAGAAAGGTATGAACTATGATGAAACCTTTTCACCAACTGCTAGCATGACGAGCATCAGAGTGTTGATGCAAAAGGTGGCACAGGAGAACATGTTTGTTCACCAGATGGATGTAAAGACAGCATATTTACATGCTCCAATCGAATGTGAACTTTATATTGAACAACCAGAGGGCTACAAGAAGGAATCTCAAGAAAATGAAAGACTGGTGTATAAACTGCAAAAATCTCTTTATGGACTTAAACAGTCGGGCAGAAACTGGAACAAAATGTTGCATGACTACCTATGTGAAATCAAGTTTGTTCAAAACCCTGCTGATCATTGTGTTTACACAAAGATCACCGATACTGAAACTGTGTTCATCATTATATGGGTCGATGATTTGATTATTGCTGCCAGTGATATGAATATCCTTAGAGATGTAAAAGAGAAACTTGCATCCAGATTTAGGATGAAGGACTTAGGAAAGTTGACACATTTTCTTGGCATTGACTTTGAGAAAGATGCTGACAGTATTAAAATGTCACAGTCGAAGTATGTGAGGAAAATATTGGAAAAGTTTGACATGCAGAACTATAAGCCACGAACTATTCCTTGTGAGCAGAAACTCAACTACGCTGATAATGCTGAAGTAATGAGTGATGTCAGAAAATACAGGGAGGCAGTAGGAAGCTTAATCTATTTGTCAACATGTACAAGACCAGATTTAAGCTATGTAGTAAGTAAACTGGCACAGTACTTTGCAAACCCAACCGCAGAGCAGTGGAATACTGTAAAGCATGTTTTCAGGTATCTAAAAGGTACACAAGATAAGGAACTATGTTTTAAAAAGGGTGCCTGTGATAACCTTATATATGCATACAGTGATGCTGATTGGGCAGGTGATGTATCAGATCGAAGAAGTACAACAGGTTACTGTATGAGTCTAAATAAAGATGGTCCGTTAGTCTCATGGAAGACCAAAAGACAGCCTACAGTAGCTCTATCTACATGTGAAGCAGAGTACATGGCATTAGCTGCTACTGTACAGGAATGCTTATACTTGAAACAACTGTTGTTCAACATGGATGGTCTGGATTATTTAGCTAAGATTTATGAAGACAATCAGGGTACCATATCCTTAGCCAAAAATCCTGTATATAGACAAAGATGTAAACATATTGATATTAAATATCATTTTGTCAGATCAGTCGTAAATGAAGGAAAAGTTTTTCTAGAGTACTGTCCAACCAATGAAATGGTTGCAGATGTACTAACTAAACCAGCAACAAAGATTAAGTTAGGGAAGTATGGAATGTTTATGTTTGGTGTATCATGAATGTATTTTGGTTGAAATATTAAGAGTCAGAGGAAGTTACCCAAATGTGAGCAAGTGGGGGTGTTGACATTATGAATGTTTTGTGCTCTCATTTGTTGTTGTTTTTATCATTATTGAATTATTGTGTCACATCACGTGACTTGTCTAATTGAAGACACTCGTGTACAATAAAGGGTGTGTCCTTCAAACAAAGGGGGAACAACACGAAAGCCAAACCGAGTGAGTCTCATGGTGTCACGTTGAACGCTGTGCCCGAAAAGTGATTCTGCTAACAGTTAAGCTTTTGCTAACTGTGAACGTTAGCTAGCCAACGGATACTGGCCAAAACTCAGCACCGACACTTGTGTGTATTCATAGATTAATTAATCTAAACATGCTCAGATGATGCGCTGTAAATCACGCACAGATCAAACTCTAGACTGCCAAAAACGCTTCGGGATTATTTTCTTTAAAAATAGAAGGTGGTGAGTCATCTGGCTGTCGGTGCGCTCTTTGGCTGTGAGCATTAAGTAGGAGGTGAAAGCAGCCTTTTTCTTCTTCTACTACTTCATATTTCAGTCTAAACAACGAAAAACATTTTACAGAACAGAGGCACCAAGAAGAAAGTATGGAGGTCCAAAGGACCACAATTAAGATAAAGATACGAATTAATAAATTGTGTAGATATTTAGTTAAAATTGTATGCACACATTTCAAATATGTTCTTTATACAATTTATTTTTAACAAAATAAACTATTGACCTTTGTAAATCATAAGTAAATTTGTAGATTTCCAGTGGTATTTAAATTATTATGCATACAAATGATATTCAACAGTGCATTTATTTATTCTATAATATCAAATCTTACTTCAATGTATGAAAATGTTAAAAATGTTTAAACTATACAATTAAACTGAGTTTAATGACATGAGTATAGATCTATTAAGATATTCTTTCTACAACTAGTATATTTATTTATTTTTATTATGTAAAGTGCTGAGGAAGTTTCGTCCAGCAGGGGGCCCAAAGCATCTGTTTTGCCTCTGGCCAGTGAGATCAGCTATCTGCAACCTTTGCAACCAAAGAGGAGTTTTTTTTTGTTGTTTTTTTTTACTTCAGTCAAGCACAATTAAACTTACTTGAACCTTAATATAAAATGACCATTTGAAAAAACACAATTTTGATCTTGTCTTAATCTATTTTAGCTCTATTGTTAGATTTCTAAAAAATATATCCCTCTACAAAGAAGATAGTCTTCTGTAAGATTCTGATATTTGTGCAAAATTATGTAAATAAACATAATTTTAAGCCTAAAGACAGGAAAACAGATCTAAAAAATATCACTGGTGCTTTTAGTGCCATTCTTTGGAAATTCAATGCAATTATTCTACAAGAAAATTATTAAAACTTGCATTTGTAAATATATCCATATTTTAAAATATGAGTTCTTTAGAATTTTTAGCCAAAGTTATAAAGATTCAATGAGCTACTTGTAGCTCTGGAGGTGAAGGTTGCTGACACCTGTGGGAGATGCAAACTTTTTAAATTTTCCTGCTTTTTTAAAAGTGTAATATGCAATCTCTGCTGCATAAATCTACACAGACCCATTTAATTAATTCATTACTGAAAAACCCATTTTTCAGGAACTTTGCCACTAAGTGAAACATATCAAATTAATTACACACAAATGGGGGTTTGTTTGTTTGTTGCCTTTGTTTCTGTTATGATTTCCCACTTATAGGTAGTGGAAACACGGCATTTAAATTTTTAATTAGATCAGACGATTAAAAAACATACTTCCTACAGAAAGGTGGGCTTAATGAAACATATGTTTAATATCTACTTACTGGTGTTTATTTTCAAATGATACTTTTAATATATAATGTAATATAATATATTTATGATCTTTCTTTCTAGCTTTGATTATACGGCCTTCATTTTCTGCAGTTTCATAGAGTGGATTGAAAAGAGTTGGGAATGTCTTTCCCTGCTGGAACTGATATTAGATACTTATTAGCTAATGTTGCTAATAGCTAACTGAACTTCAACGGCTACACTGCTAAAGTTATAGCATTGTTTGAACCACAGACATTGGCTGCCTTTTCATTAATTGTGCAAATTGAAATTATGAAAATAAACTTGATTTATGGAAATATGCCGATTTCAAAAAAGAGAAAGACTCACGTTTTTCGAAAAAGTTTTGGGGCTAGGACGATCTGGTTTTTCAGCTGTATCTCGCAAAACTGCAACGGAAACCCTTCTTCTCATCACACAAGTCATGTGATCAACAACCGGATGTTACCATACTACTGGCGGAAAAGACGAAGAAGACGAAACGCAGCTAATAGCTGAAGCATCTTACAAAAATTCTTAATTAAAGCACAATTTATTTGTTATTTAGAAATATATCTGATCATCTGGATGGTCCGAGATGATTGTGCCTCAGTCACTGTGGACTTAGGGAGCCATGTTGTCTTCCAGTGTTAGTCCACTATTGCTCACAAAGGGTGCGTTCACACTGCAGCCTTAAGTGACTCAATTCCGATTTTTTTTGACGTAATGCGACCTGTATCCGATCTTTTTATGGCAGTGTGAACAGCACAGGTTGGATTCTTTTTCGAATGTGACCCATATCCAATACGTATCCGATTCAAATGCGACCTAATGTCCAGGTCGCCTTCATCAGAACTGAACGTCACTGATTCTCAACAAACCTCACTATTCTGCGTCCTGATAAGCGCAAGTGGGAAGACAAACAACAACCATGACGGATTATATGAGGATTAAGTTGTTGATATGCTGCTCCAGTTGGACAACAACTTCAAATATGTAAGCTAAGCTCCACCGTTAGCCTCCATGTTTACTTCTGCAAACACTGAGCACTTCTTCTTTTTATGGCAGTTGGCAGAACACTGAGAACGCTGACGTTATTGCGCCCTCTACTGCGCATGCGGGACACTTTCAGGTTGTTTGCCCTTTTACACGCATACAGGTCGCATTTACTGGCAGTGTGAATGGCCCCGGCAAAAAAATCGGAATTGCCACAAAATCAGAATTGAGTCACTTCAGGCTGCAGTGTGAACGCACCCAAAGTTACCTCACTTAAAGCCCATAAAATCAGAAGGGTGTCTTCAAGAGGAAGCTGAGAGATACAAGAACCAACTATATTCTTGTATATAACACCTCTACTTTTGCAGAGGTGTTAAGCCACAGCTTACTCTGCAAGCCACATGTTCAGTATTTTGCACAAAATGGAGCCCAGAACAAGCATTGAGTGAATACACTGTATACTACATGGAAATAGTTTTCAGTCAGCTGATATTTCTTTGTTAAAATATTTTTTTTGTTGGTCTAATGTAGCATTTAAAATTTTTGGTTTTATTTTCTGTAAACCGAAATTAACAAAATTGACAAAAATATAAACACTTGAAGAGTACTTGATATTTCTCTGTGAGTCTGTACTATTTAAATTGAATCACTAAAATGAATTAACTTTTCAATAATATTTAAACAATGAAATAATTTGGTTCTGAAACAACTACTTAGTTCTTGCAGGCATTTTTATTTGCATAGTACATTTTCAGCAAAAAAAAAAAGTTTTTATACAATTTGAAGGAATTTTAAAAAACAAGCAAAAAACTTTGCATTGCAATAACAAGGGGAAACAACGACAGGCTAATAATAGACTACCCTTTATGATGTTACAGTTAAAAATCAGATACTTCTCTAAACAAATGGGTTTTCTGTCTTGATTTAAGTGTTTTGCAGGTTGCTTGTTGGTTTTGGGGATGCAGACCAGAACCAGAACCAGAGGGCCTGAGTGGTCTGACAAGGCTGACATGAAAGCAGCAGATCTTTAATAAGATAAGTAACAAGCCGTTGAGTAACAATAGTATTTTAAAGTCTATTCTCTGAGCTTTGGGCCAGTGAAAGGACTTTAGAACTGGGGTGATGAGCTCTATCTTCCTGGTTTCAGTGAGAACACAAGCAGCAGCGTTCTGGATCATTTTGACAAGCAAATGGATGAGTTTCTCCAGATTTTGCTGGGACATTAGTCTTTTAATCCTGCAATGTTCTTCAGATGACAAAAGCCTGACTCTGTAACTTTCTTCATGTGGCTCTGAAGGTTCAGATGAGCCCATCACTACCCAGATTTCAGGCCTGATCATTAGTTTCTAGCTGTAATAACTGAGGCTGTGTTGAGTCTATGGTTTCTGAAATGTGTTCATGTCAAAAAAGGATGAAGTGTGTAAAGTAATTTACAAAATATAGCTAAATTAATATGTTGAAATCCACCAGATGCCTCCTTTCTTATCTACAGCACTCCTTCTCTTATTTCTCCAAGAATGTGTGTAGACAGGTTTTGTCCAAATATATTATGGCTGCATTCAAATAACACGCACTAAATGCACATTGCAATATACACAGATAGGGTTTCACTTAAAGGAGGATGTTTGTGTTAAGTTGCAAACAGTAAAACACTCATTACTTACTGTATCTCTGGGTGTGTGTGTGTGTGTGCGTGCGTGCGTGCATCTGTGTGTGTGTGTGTGTGTGTGTGTGTGTGTGTGTGTGTGGGGGGGGGGGTGTGTGTGTGTGTGTGTGTGTGTGTGTGTGTGTGTGCGTGCGTGCGTGCTGCTCACAGTTGTCTTTAAACCCCCGCTGGCCATAATTGTGCCCCAACATGCACGTGAGTGGAAAACTACAGAGTCGGCTGGGTTATCGGCTCAGGTTAAATTTTGATTGCTTTACACGCTCTCCTGCTGACTGACAATCTCTTAGCTGCTTTGTCTTTCACTAAGAAGACTTGTGGCGAAATCAGCAAGATCACCTTTCATAAAAACACACATTAAAAAGACAAATACTTCATATCTGTAGGCTATTTCTGACTATTTCTGACTTCTGACTATTTCTGACTGTAACAATAACTGGAGAACATAATGCAGAGTCATTGTGATTTTGCATTCATCTATAGAAATTTGTCATTTCATTAAAGAGGAAGTATAACTGAAATACTGAGTTCTGCAAACGCCCGGCAAATGATGAGTTTAATTAAAGCACAATTTATTTGATATTTATAGATATATCTGATCATCTGGGTGGTCCGAGATGACTGTGCCTCAGTCACTGTGGACTTAGGGAGCCATGTTGTCTTCCGGTGTTAGTCCACTACTGCTCACAAAGTTAGCTCACTTAAAGCCCATAAAATCAGTAGGGTGTCTTCAAGAGGAAGCTGAGAGAACCAACTATATTCTTGTATATAACACTTCTACTTCTGCAGAGGTGTCAAGCCACAATTTATTTCATCAGTCATTTTAAAGTCACAGAAATCCTTTTCCTGTATTTTTTAATAAAAGTTTAAATCTACAAAAATAAGAATTTCCACTATACACTGCAAAAACACAAAATCCTACCAAGTATTTTTGATCTAGTTTCTAGTGCAAACATTTTAGTACACTTGAATTAAGATAAAATTAATTTACAAATACCTTTTCAACAAGACAACAGCTTGTGTTAAGTAGATAATTTCTTAATGTTGATGAAAAAGAACTGGTTCCACTGCAGATTATTTCAAATAAGACGTTATTCCCATGTTGTAAATGAAATCAGCCAGTGAAACTAAAACTTTTTCATCAATATTAAGGATTTATAAACTTAAAACAAGCTTCTATATCTTACTGAAAAGTTAGTTTTGTCTTATTTTCAGAGTTCTCAGATATTTGCACTATAAACTACCAAAGACCAAAAACATTAGGGGAGGTTTTATGTTTTTGCAGTGCAGTTGAGCATTTCAAACAACAATTTAACTTAAAATGAAGAAACATTTAATATTCAAAAACTTAAAAAATGTCTCTGTGTCCATGTATTTTTTTATTCAGTGGAATTTGGATTCATGCTGCGCTGCAGGTAAGACCTTTGTGTTGATGATACGTTTTCTTCTTGTTTATTGCTGGAAAGTTTATTTAGTTTACTAACACAGCGGCTGCACTTCTATATGTTGACTTACATCTTGTGTGTGTTTCCAAAAAGCATAGATCAGTTTTCACTTACAACCTGGTCAGAAAAGGTTGTGTTTTGGCTGCTTGGAGATTCGTGGAAACACACTGATGTCCAGATGACCTCCTGACAAGCCGGATGCTTCTCTGACAAAAACACACAAAAATCGGAAAAAAATTTCCACTGAAACTAAAATCAATTCACAGTGATGGTAAAAATCATGAACAGACTCTTAGAATACAAATAATTCAGATTTTACCAGGTTAAAGAAATCTAAGTCTAATAAATTGAGAAAAACACAACACTTTTTCAAGAAGAAATATGAAAGTATCGATCTTACCATGCTATTATCGATCCAATACAGACTTGGTAGCAATAACAACATTTTTGGACTGATCCACCAACTTCTAGCATCAACTATAAACCTTGCTTACTATAACTTATAAAACCATAGAAATTTTAATTTGATTTTATTTATCGCAAAGTCTTCCCAGGGATTCTTGAAGATAAGCAAGAATCCCTGGGGTGACACATGCAGCAAATCAGATTTACTAACAGTCTGGTCCATTAAAATAATGAATGTCAGAAAGAACATTTGTTTAATCAACTGTAAAACACCGATTTTATACAAACACATTTTACTCAAATTGTACACAAAACTTCAGGAAAATAATTTTCCAAACATTGATTCAGTGGCTCGGTGTTTTTCCATTAAAAAAGTTAAGAAACTGTCTCCTCAACTATCTTATTGGACTTGTAACGAGGTTTCTTTAACCAAAGGAGCTCATTGTTATCTGACGTTTATTGATGTTGCTTCCTGTGGAGATAACTGTGTGGAAATCATACATTTGACTGAAGGCAAATGTGTGTCAAATTTTCTCAGAGCTCTGGGAAAAATTTCAGGAAAGTCTGTCTTCAAGAAAAAATCTTTTTGTTGATGAATAAAGTTACACCTTTTAGCACAGACGCAACTAGGAGTCAACCATAAATGGTTTTCTTTAAGAAACAAAATCGTGACTAAGAAATGCTTGCTTATTCTTATAGATGCAACAATAAATTTGTTTAAACAGTCAAAAGTTTCCATTTAAACCAAGAAAAAAGAAAAACCAAAACATTCACTGAATGTTAACTTACATAACCAAAATGACGATACTTTGAAAGCCTGCTCCAGTTTTACTTTATTATAATAAAGGTTATAATGACCTTTTTTGCCTTACAGCTTTGAACTATAGAGGCTATAAATAGGAAAGTGTGGTAATGATTAACTGTGACTCTAACCATGTGACACCTGGCATTAAACACTCTCGACCTCAGCTGGACGTGTGATTCATTTAGATTTGAGAGAGCAGAAAATCTGAGTTAAAATGAACAAAGTTTTATTATCCTGTGAAGACAGCAGGATGGAAAAGTACAGAAATGATTGGGGTTCAAACATGAGGAGAATGAGGAGGAACTGCTGTAAAATACCATGTGCAGCCATCCATGGATCAAATTTCACACCTTTAACACCACATTCACATTCAATGCTCATGCATGAGACAAATTTATACTTTGTTCCACTGATCTAAACTTTAGAAGGAACAAATCTGAAAATGAATTCTTCCTATAAAAACTGAAGATAAAGAGCTTTTGTTATCGGCTTTCAAAACACGCCTCCTGCAGCTGCGAATCTTCTCACAGATTTTATTTGGCCTGAGCGTTTGCCAGCAGAATCCTCCTGAAGATAACAAAGCTGCACACAGAGAAGAAAGCAAAATATAGCTTCAAATATGTATGCGTAACATCAAACCACCTTTTTCTGATTTTGCCCATTACGCAACCCAAAACAGAGAATGCTGCTGTCATAAGCAGGCTAATGCACACACAGACAGTCTGACTCACATGAAAACTGCAGGTAAACATCTGAGTCTCTGCAAACATGTGAAGTATTCGGACTGAACAAAGACAAATGGTAGCATTTTATTTGAAGGGTTTTACATAACACCGACATACACATGACACAACACCTGTCATGAACATGAAGGAGTCTATGGCTGTTGTCATGAAGTGTCATTCGGTGAATAATGACACTTTTAATGCAAAGTTGACACTTTTAATGGACTTTTAGTGCACATTTTAATAAAACTTTGCATTAAAAAGGTCATTATTGGCCGAATAATCCAAAGTTTACACTTTTAATGAACTTTTAGTGCAACTTTGTATTAAAAGAGTCATTATTTATAGTTTCTATAAAAAGTTTTACCCTGGGCTTTGATTGTTTCCATGGAGATAAACTTTGATGAACGCTGAGGTCAGTTTTTAGATCACCTCCGACTGTTTAGCTTTTCTGAAGCGAAACATGGGAACAAAAAGGTGCCAGACAGTGATAATTGGCACCTGCTGGATTCTGAAAAAGAAAGAAAAGGATTATACTGGCTGAAATAAGCATACACTGCAAATTAAAAGCAAAAAATAATAAGAAAATACACTCTCCACAGGAACATTTCATGAAAGTTTTCAAAAGAGACCAGGTGAACGTCACTAACGACTTTCAAGAGTTGTACAAGAGTTATATTATGGGTCATGTCAAAACTATTCACATCTGTTTTATTTTATTAATTCAATTAAAAAGGTAAAAACATAAATAGAATATTTTACCCTTATTTATGTCATAACTATTTTCAGTCATTGCAACGTAATCAAATCTCTCTCAGAGTTTACCAAAAGTATTTACTGTCTCTGCATGGAGTGCAGAAACAGTAAATACAAAATGTAAAACATATTATTGGTGAAATGTAATGCTTTGACTGTTAATGTCCTACATTAACAAGACAGTTGATGTTGTGGTTTTCTAAACAAGTAGAAATTAATACCTTTCTCAAACAGCAAAATCCACTAGTGTACTCCAGGTACAATGCTGGAAGGCTATGAATAAAAAGCAAATTGAAAGAATGAAAAGAAGGTGTAAAATCAATAGGAATAGCTGCAGCCTTGAGAGGATTGTGGAGAAAAGTAAAATCAAATGTTTGAGGGAGACTGGATTGCAATTTGAAAGCCTTCACACTCATAAGTATTTAGGTACTTCCTGTCACATTTTACTTGATAAAAACACGGACAGAGGGGAAACTGAGTGATTTTAATTTAATGAATAATAATAATAATAATAATAATAATAATAATAATAATAAAGGAGGAAACATCAGCAAGAAAACTGAATAATTACAGAGACAGAAGAGACAGAAAGGGTTTGATGCCGAGGAGGGTGATTGCTACCAAGAAGCAGGTGGTTGATTATCAAATGGGTGCAGCTGTGAGAGAAGGTCAGTCGACTCAGAGAAAATGAAAAATAAACACAAATCAGCAGGGACTCAAATGATCTAGAGCCAGAGAGGAAAACCCTAACAAATAATCACAGAGAAAATAAACTGTGAATATACAAGAAACAGAAAACAAGAATAACTTACATAAATCGATGAACTGGTATGGCAAGACTTTCGAAGATTAATTAATCCGAATATGGCATAACTTAAACAGATATAAACAAACAACAAAGAAATACAAACACAAAAGAAAATCAAACATCTTACCTGGACTAAGAAAACTGACGCTGAGTTTCCTTCACATGTGAGCAAAACTCTGTTGATATTCTCCTAACGTTGAAAAAACACAATTTAGCAATTGCAATGAGGGGGGTTGGTGACTAAAGGGACGTTTAATAATAGTGATATACAGGTGGGTTTGGAGACATTGGGACATATGTGAAAGTGGATCTTTCTCTTAGTTCAACAAATAAAGTTACTTAAATCTATTTCTCTGATGGGGACCTTTTGTGAAAAAAGCACTTTTTCACATTTTATACGTCCATTTGGGTCTCAGTTCCTTCTAAAAACAGCCTAGGCGCTTCAGAAACCAGCCAGCAAATTTTTTGGGCAATAAGTTAAAATAATTTAAGTTAATATTTTTGGTGTCTGGAAAACAAACAGTTTCAAAAGCCTCCTGAATGTTGAGTCAAACTGCGCAATTACCTAACAATCTGAGCCCACCTTGTCACATAGCAACCCTACCTGACACCCAGCATGTTTGGTCAGCTGGTTTTCCTGCTGTACAATGGCTACTGGAAAAGACAAATATTTTGCTGTTGACTCACCATTCAGAAACCACTTGATAAATTCTTGCTGCTTGTGCAGGAGGCTCCACTTCTGCTTTTCAAAGATGTACGGTTGTATAATTGCACATGTGTTTGCAGCCATTTTCATGTGAGAGTGTAAATGTTGAGTTGGGGGTATGGCCAGCAGCAGCTTATTTAGATTTAAAGAGACAAGGCGCCCTAAAGGAGCTCATTGTAAAATAATGAGATTAAAATCTCATTATCTAAGAATGGTTTCTTACAACAAAAAAGGAAAGGAAAGGAAACATAAAATATCACCTTTAAAATATGTTTATTAAGTGTTACAGCTTGTATTTATTAGTATATCCCTCATGCTTATACTGTTTAGTTATGTCTAATAAATGGGAAGTTGGACTCTGCAGAGCATTTACAGGGACACAACGACATTAGTGGCATTTAGTGCAAACTAAACACAATTCACAAGCTTGTACTGTGAACACATGTGTAACTGAAGGCCACATGCATCACACAGATGGTTTTTAATCAGTCCATGCACAGCCGTGTTTGTTTATTTAACTAGATGAAAAATATGAGCAACAGAGAATGTAAAAAATAAGTATTTAGTCTGAATATTTACTGTCAATTTCACATGAAACCCGAACGACCCGAAGCTCATGGTTTGTGTTTATAAAACACTAATAATCCTGGTCATGATCCACATGCAATTACAGCAGGAGAACAATTTTCTCATATTTTAATAGTTGACTTTACTGCTCCTTTGTGGTTAGTTTCTTTTATAGCCTATGTGATATTTCAAGATTGGAATCCCAGTTATTGTTAATGAAATAAAACCATCTGAACAACACACTTAGCAACAGAGTGTTAGAAGGATAACACAGCAATAAAGACAGCATCTGTCAGCTCATATTTAATATTGATTCCACCATTTGAAGACCAGCAGGGTGTCATTTGTCTCTCCTGCTTTATTGCTTTTGAGAAAAAGTAGACTGATGTATTACTTTGTCTTCATCTTCGTCTTTGTGATTTCTGTCTCTGCTGAAGCTTAAAGCATTAATAAGAGCTGCTGCTGCATTTCAATATTTAACTGGGATTGTATTGCACATTAATGTGAAGAGGAAGTAAAAATTATGCATAACCAAGGAAAATGTGATTTGTTTTCAGCCCCTGTGCTCTGGTTCTCCTAAATACAATCCAGTGCAACCAGACATCTTTAAAAGTGAAGAGTTAATTTAACTTGTGTGTAAATTATTCTTAACATGAAAACTTTTCAGCAAAAAGTCAGTTCAATAAAAACATTAAACAGTAACCAGTTATGAAAACTAGCAACAAACATTACATTTTGTCAAATGGTATCATCAAAATTATCAATACACATCAAATATGTTGATCAGTGTTCCATTTACTACTAATCAAGGGAAACTCTAAACAGGTGGATGAAAATGTGCAAGAACATTTTTAGATTAAACTCTAAAAATTACAAATTTCTCAGTTTCAAAAGTCAAAACTGAGAAATTCCTTAGAAGGTTTCTGAGATTAATCTCAAAATTTATGAGTTTTTTTTACTTTTGAAACCCAGAAATTTACTTCTTTTTTATAAAACATTTCTGAGATTATTTTTTTTAAACTTGTACGTTTTTTGGTAAAAGTTTATTCCTTTTCTCTATCTACTCTGTTGTAAAATTCTGTATGTTCATATAAAATGTGGAAATACTTGGCAGTAATTTGTGACCAGAGTTCACTATTTAAAACCTTCAGTAATCATTTGAAGCCTAATTATTATAAAAACCTGCTTGAAGTGGTTTTTAAAGTGATTTTCAGAAATGTTTCCCGCTGTGCTGCTTCATCACTCTAAAACTCTTTGAAAGAGCAATGAGCTCAAGCTCAGCAATTATTTCCGCCATGCATGTTCTTCCAATAATCACCATCATTCGTGTCAGCGTCACAGGAAAGAGGTGAGAAAAAAAAAGAAGCTGTTCAGGTTTGTGAAGTAGCTCGAATTCAGACTGCCACTTTTCTGGGAAGTCGCTCCACAGTTTCAGGAAATGCAGGCAAACTTACCATACGTGTTTCCACAGAGTCAAATATGAACAGGAACTAACCAGAAGGAGTAAAATAACCGGATTCCTGTCATGTGAAAGATTAGACTTGTACAACTCATATTTAATTAAAGTATCAATAATGATAAATGTACATACATGTGAATAAATTGCTACCTACAGGGCAATTTAAAAAGAACGAAACAAAAAACAGGGCAATATTTCATCATTTAACATGTAAGTGAGCCAAAGAGCCACTTCTGTCAGTCTGTGTCTAGAACCGCGTACAGGCTGCATGTCTGAGGCATTTTGTTAGCATGTTTTCTATCATTCTTAAAGCTTGATAGGAAGCCTTATCCAAACTGGCAATTCACATTAATAAAATGGTGAAATAATATTGACCACAAAGCACTGTATTTATAAAAGATATCAACATTTTTCCTACACAATCCTAACAAACGTTTTTAATGTTGAAAAAGTAAACGGTTTATTTTCACAATATTTATTTATTTACTATTATTTTATGTTTTGTTCTTTAAATTGCCATTTATATTATTTTTCGGTCTCAGGAAATGATTGAGGGATGAAGTGACAGATGTCTGGTTCTGTAGGTTCTGGCGGGTCTGCGCTGTTCTCCTGACCCATTCTGTCTGATATCAAACAACTCACTGTGGGCCACTGAATATCAATGACCCATTTTTCAATGCCCCTATTAAACTTCACTGTAATTGTTTGGCCTGGAATGTGCGTCTTTCCAGTCATGTCTGTATTTTTGCCAGAGCTTTTTGCTTCTAAGGACGGTGGACTACCTCGCTGAAACAGAAAGGGACGGGAACAGACCGCTGTCAGTATCATGCCTTATTTGGAATAGGAACTATTGCACTCCGGAAGTGAAGGGGGCGCTATTTCATATATTATCCGCGGTCTCCCGTTTTTATTTATTTTTTTAATCTGTCATATATCTTCATCTTTAGGAAGGAGTTTCACTCTCAGCATGTATTTGAACGTCACCCCTTTGTTTGTTTCAGCGCAGCTCACAGTTTTTAACTAATTCTGTAGCTTTTGTGTACTTCTAAATCTGATCCTTAGTTGCATCTTTTCGAGCCTGCTACTGCCTCTAGTGGCGTAGGGGTGGTAGCACAACTAATATAGAGATATCTTTATATAGATTTATATATGTATAAAGAGACACACATATATATGAGAGAGTTATATCTATATAGATAGCTATGTATATACATATCTACATCTATATATCGATATCAATCTATATATCTACTTCTCTTTATATTTATATACAGAGAGAGAGAGATTGATATTGTTATGTGTGTGTGTATGTATGTATATATATATATATATATATATATATATATATATATATTCTTGCCCAGAAAGATTATTAGTTTTCAAAATTTTTCCCAATTTGTATAGGTTTATACTCTAAAAGGCTCTTTTCTAAATCTCCCTTTAGTTAATAAATATGGTTGTATTATTTTCTGTTTAGAATTAGAAATAAAAGCCTTACAATGGATGAACATGAGTACTGATGTTGTTGAACGTGGGGGAAGCTGGAGCACCCGGAGTGAACCCACACCTACACGGGGAGACGTTTCCCACCGTGCAGTCCTGGCTTTTTAATATTAAAATGTCCAATTAACAACAACAGTACTTCTTTCTCCAATTCCCACCAATTACCCAACCCACAGGTGGCCCCACCCCCCTTTCAAATCTAATGTACCGGAGACATAAGTTGATGTCTACACTGGAGGGACTTACTGTCTGTCTTTGAATTTGCGCCGCTGTTTTGGAGTGAAAGCCTTTTTGATTCGCCTCCACAGTGAAATATTTTTCCTGGGTTTCTCTTTTTGTGCAGAGATATTGCTCTGCTCAGCTGACTCTTCAGTTGCTTGAGTTTCTGATTCCCGATTTCTATGAATCTCATTTATGATGGTGGCCGTCTGATCTTCAATTATTACTCCTTGTTCAGTATTTACTTTAGAAACATTTTTACGATTGAGGTTTTCCAATTCATAGGCAGCATTCATAGCTGCCTGTCTCATTTCCTCTTCAGAGACTTGCTGGTGGCCAGAGATCACAGCTTCAATCAAATTAATGTAATATTCGATGGAGGCGGTCTGACTCCCAACAATTTCTTGTATAGAAACTTCTTTATTTTCAGTATTTACTACAGAAACTTTTTTACTTTTAAGGTTTTCCAATTCAGAGGCAGCATTCATAGCTGCCTGTCTCATTTCCTCTTCAGAGACTTGCTGGTGGCCAGAGATCACTGATTGAATCAAATTAATGTAATATTTGATGGAGGCGGTCTGGCTCCCAACTGTTTCTGGTTCTAAAATGTCTTGTTCACTGTTTGCTCCAGAAATGTTTTCATTGAGGGTTTCCATCTCCGTTTGCGTCGAAATCGTTTGACAAACTGGTTTTAGTTGATCGCTGGTTTCCTGTTTGTCCATCTCCATTTGTACTGAAGCAGATTGGTAATGCACTGCTTCCTGCTGTGAGCTGTCCTGTGAATCTGTCTTAATTTCAATAGAAACCATTGACTTCATGGATTCACTTCTCTCTGAGAGTATTTTCCTCATCAGATCGTCCTGCTGTTTAAGTTTAGCTTTTAGTTTATTATTTATATCAAGCATCTCATCAAGCTGCTTGATATATTCCAGTTCAGCTTCCTTAAATTTGCCTTCACATGTACATTTTGGTTCACTTGCTTGTGTTGTAAAAATCACAGGTTCCGCTTTGCAAATCTCATTTTTTAAGCAATCTTCCTGATCACCTTCTTCTTCAAGCAGAAAAGTGTCCTGCTTGTTAACATTTTCAGTGCTGGACATAGATAACTGTTCTTTCTCTGGTGTCACTTGCAGTACGGAGATCGATTCCTGTTTGGTAACCAGTAAAATGTCCTCCATTCCAGTACTTTCAGCTGGAGTCCTTAGATCAGCGGGAGCATGTGTCTCTAACCCGATTTGAATTGTTATCATTTTCTTCTTGATGATCGTCGTCTTTGGTGGCTGTTCCTCAGACTTAGAGGGCTGTTCCTCGACTGTCTCCTGCTCTCTAGCGATGGACTGCATCGTAACCTTTGCTTGTTTCAGGTTCTAAGATAAAATCACTTCTCTAAAACTGAGTCAAGATTTCACGATAATCTTGATCTCCAAAAGAAATGTGCACCAAAGTTGAAAATCCTGCTGTGAACTGCTTAGTAAATTCTCAAGAGAAACTATTAACAACGGCTGCTAACAGGTTGTGATGAAAGTAGATCGATGTGATGAGCTTATATAATCCCTGGTGATGTCAGAATTCTGCCTTTGGAGTTACATTGTGATGTCACAGTTTCATTTGATACTCAGAGCGGGTTTGTCTGATGGGTTTTTTATGAACACGGCGGATGCGTGCGTAATCTGACTGAGAAGGACCTCGCTGCAGAATTTATAAGAAATGTATTTACAAATTTAAAAGAAAGAAAAAAACGTGCCTCAGCGCGTTCTCGAAGGGACGTGAGCCCTAGCTACCTGTATGGGAGGGGAGAGCGGCTGGCAGGAGGGGTGGGGTGCCTAATCAGTGCTGTTCCTGTGTTACTGATCATTTCATACACAAACAGCTGATAGGTATGTAAAATACTGACTAGAAAAAAAAATCCCCACATCGTTTTTGCACCCCCTCTAGTGTAGCGCCCCTATGCGCTGCATACAGTGCATAACCACTTTTTGCGCCATGGACTTGAACTTATACTCAGTTACATTTACTTGAGTAAGTTTTTGTAAAAAAAATTACTTTTAGGTATAGCTTTACCACATACTTTTTTATTTTTAAGTTCTAATATTATAAAGTATTACCCTTCCCACAGTGAGTAACTTAAAGAGCCAATGTGTATTAACCAAAAATGCACCAGATATAAACACAAACTGTTTAATAAATGCTTTATAAATACAATTGCAGTGCATTGTAAACTTACAGTTTATTTTGAAGCAAAGCTTGTTTTTGCACAAGTTTTGCTTTAATGTTATATTTTTATTTTCTGAGTTTTTTTTAGCCATTTAGAGATCAAGTGAATAAAATAAACAGTACATATTGTCACAGGAAATATTTTTCTTTTTTTTGTTTTAGTCTTTAAAATACCAGAATTTCTGCATAACATACTTTTAAATCATCAGTTATGAAATCCTTTTTTTTCTTGGATTTTATTTTACATTTTGCTTTTATTTGAGTAATAATATATTGAAATAGTGCTACTCTTATTTGAATATAATTTTTGGGTACTTTAACTACCTTTGTTGGATAGAATCTTTAAAAGAATAGACCAGAGACAATGGGAACAAAAAAGGTGTTATTAACAAGTTTCATATTAATTTTTGCTGTGTTATGTGTTGATACATCCATTAAGTTTGGGAGGGTTTTGTGTCAGTGATTAATTGGTCACTAACTCTGGTCAGTTGCTCCAGAGGCAAAAGAAAACTGTTGCTCAAGACCGTTTTTAAAAGGCTTTAAAAAAATCTGGCTTCTTGGAAACACTTGGAATATAATTTCACATTAATATCAGAGTAAAAGTAGTAATATAAAAAACTAATGAAATCCCTCCTGACCTTTCATAAATTTGACCAATCCAAATCAAGACATGTAAATTTTATTCTTGAATTTCAAATTAATTAAAATTAAAAAGGAGCAGAAAATCTATTTTTTCTACTTCAAAGCATAGACATTGCTTTTTAGTGATGTTTCTGAATTGAAGGTCACCTTTTGCATGTTTGCAGACATGGATGTATATATGACTCAGCAGAGTGGAGCAGAAATTAGGGTTTCCACAGATGCATGGTGGTGTTCTCCTTACTCACATGGATCATGGGAAATTCAAAATATGCTGCATTAAAAAATAATATTCTGCTGCACATTGAGACACTTTATGCTGTTTTTATTAATTTTAAGAACTAATTTAAATGTTTATAATATCAAAAGTTAAATAATTGTATTTCATAATAATAATAATACTTTTAATATATTTAATAATAATAATAATAATAATAATAATAATAATAATAATAATAATAATAATGATAATAATAATAATAATAATAATAATAATAATAATAATAATAATAATAATAATAATAATAATTTATTATTATTATTATTATTATTATTATTATTATTATTATTATTATTGTCAAAAGCTTTTGTCTGGAGGTGGAAGTAATTAAAATATTCAGCAGATTTAAAAGGAAGGATAAAAACGTGTTAAGTATCAGTTTCATCAGAGTCAAACTGATGCAGTCATTTAAATTTTTTAAGGTTTCCTGACTAGTAGCATTGCAACAGTCACGCAGGTAAAACACACCCTTCTGCGGTCGAGATGCGTTCAAAAGCCGTCCGCCTTTTCTCGGCGGAATGAAACAGGTAGACTATCATATCTGAACGATTGCTTGAGATTATATTATTTTCGTATCTAATATTTATTTAACATCTAACATAAATTAAGTGACAGCATCAAAAGTGAAAGCGTGTGTCTGGAGCTCTTTGGAAAACCTGGCCAAGTGACGAATCTCGCCGTGCTTGCCATCTCCGCCGGCTCGCAGGGGGGCAGGTCGTGCGCCAGTAGCTCCTCCCTTCCCGGTGATTCACCTCTCCGGCTCCTCATAAGCGGTCATACCTGAGTCGTGTGGCGCAGAGGGGGTTGCCAGGTGAGAGCAGGTCCTCCGCTGCGATGTAACATCTGCGGAAGACCTTGATAAAGATCGTCCACAGTCCTGCGAGGCGGTGAGTCCCTCCTCTGAAATGTTTAAATACAACAGAGAAACTGCTTTTTAACTGTTTATGATGATGAAGCGCAGTTTTAAAAGTTATATAATCAGCTGTTTATCATTAATTTGGGATGTTTTTCTGTAAAAGAGGCGTGCGCGTGAGTGTGGACGCGCGCGCAGGCTTAAGCAACACGATGTAATCTAACACCATGTAGTGACATGCATCACACGGGTTACTATAACTGAGTGTACTGTAATCATGAATTTAGTTAGATTAAGCTCTGATTTTAAAATAATACTTCTGCCATCACATTAATATTTAATAAATATTATTTAAAGGAAGTAATGTGTGTTATTATGGATATTGTAATATTTTTTAACCAAGAAGCAGAATAAAATAACCATATGTGGAAGGCTGCTGTGTTTTAGTGAGGTTAATAAATATAGCAGCATGGAAACACCGTTTTGTTGGTGACCATTTCTCCAACAATATGTGCTTTTCAGCATCAAATATAATGGTTGTAATTTACTCCGGCTGTTCAGATCCTCACTAAATAAATGTATTTATTTTTTTTCAATTAGACTAAATTGTTTCAGGTTTAGGGCTTTGATAAGTGACAGTTTAACAGTTGGTTTTATGTTTTTTTACATGCAGTTTGTTTTGTCTTCTCCCAGAGTTGGGAAATAAGGAAATAAAGCTTCATGCAGGGCCCGCCTAACGCAGCAGGAAGCGATCCTGTTGAAACTTGCCAGAGCAGGTGTAGTTACACAAAACTGAGTTTGCTGTCGCTGTGTTTGTGACACAGGGAAAAAAAATCAACAAAAAACAAATGTTCAGAAAGCTACAGACACACACATCATTACACATACACTTTATATTTCTCCTGAGGATGACAAGTTACACCTTTCAAGGTTGTCAGCCTGTGAAAAAGCCACTTTGAGGTTCTTAGTTTTCCCTTTGAGTCAGTGAATTTCCAGTAAGTGTAGAAACTTGTAGAACAAGCAGCAGAGCAGCCACTCTGACATGAATTTACAGCTTGGATGTCGGCATTTCAGAGCCCACATTGACTGTGCGTGTCTCTATGTGGCCCCGCAGCATCTAAATAAACATGAACTCCTTGGAATAGGGAAGTGCCTAATGTTATCTCAAGTGAATCTGTGTTTGTCAGACATGCTAATAAAGAAACTACGCAGTGTAGCAATTACCCCTATAGTGCAATGTGATGATTCAATTTAACTTAAAATTGCAGCACAGCAGTTTTTGCATTCAATCCCGCCAAACGAAATTTGCCTAGTGCAACTAAAGCAAAGTGGCTCTTTGAAACAAAAATAATTGGTTCTTATATATATGTTTAGATTTTTAAATTAGACACCAGAAAATATTATTTAATACATTAAGTTTTTTAAAAATCACTTTATAGAAAATAATATTCCTTACTACTAGTGCTATGCATGTCTGGGAAAATGGAAAAAATTACATTTACATTTTAAAACATGGCTAATGTTTTTAGAACGTTATTAGTCGCTGCAGTGGAATGAAGGCTTGTCACAATAACAAATTTTGCTGTATAATAAATTGTCCCAGTAATTATTCCCATAAACAACATTATTATTGTTTTGAGACCATTTTCAAGTAATATGCCATAATAATGCAAGTTCACCCTTTCAATGCCTAATAAACATTGAATATCCAACAACTAAAAACAATAAATAAAAAGGAAATAAAAACTATGTACAATCAAAACCTTAAATAAATTGGATTATGAAGTATTTGTAAACAAAATTGCACTTTAAAAATTATGAATCATTAGAAATGATCAAGGTCATTTTAATTTAACATGCGATTAATTGATTAATCGCATGTTTGATTGATTGCCAGGTTAGAGGAGCATCTAAAATTATTTAATTGTCTTTTTATTGTCTGGTGATCAGAAAAGACAGATTGAGATCTAACAGGAAGGCCAATAATTTTCAAACAGAATCTAGTTATTTTCTACGGAGGCCCCTACAGGCAAAAATTTTTATTTTTGCATTACCTCAATAAATTAACAAATACGTCCTGGTTTATTTTGTGTACACGCATAATTTTAACAAATCTCCATTTAAAATTGCATCTGTATATATAGACCTTTAAAACGTGTTTCTCCATTCTTCACTCTTTGGTGCAGAAACTGGTTGAAAATCGATCTACTTGCATGTTCAGGTTTATTTGTGTAAGGTGGAGATGGGACTGCTCATGAAAACGCTCCTTTACTAACCATTCAGACTAAAAGACAAAACTGTCTGATGACTTTATTACCCTGTGAAAATAACTCAAAAATAATAGTCCAAATAGGCTGGATGTATTTTTTCTTTCTCATGGAAAGTTTCTGTTTATATCTTAGAAGGAATGGAAAGAGAAAGAATGATTGACCTGTTTTACTTTTGCATTTTGCACATAAGTTTGTGGTGCATTTGTATCCTAAAGTCAAATATATAAAATTTCAAATATTACACTTACGAGATATTAGCATGCATGGAAAAACCTTAGAAAAACCCTAGATTGTAGCAGAAAGACTTCTAGTATTCAAGATGTTGTATGAAGTGACTAGTACAATGTTGCGAGAGAACGCAAAAAATTTGCCATGTAACTCAAAAGAAAAAAAAAAATGTTCAAAAGTACTTTATTGATCCCAAAGGGAAATTAAATGTTGTTGAAACTCATTAATTCTTCAGAGTTACTGTAGATGTTGATGACTGGTGGCAGGAAGTAGCCGTCTGTATTACAGCGAATTTGAAGAAGCCTCTGACTGAAGACACTCTGTTTCCCCAGGTTCCCTAGGGGGCGCCATAATTTTCTGTAGGAAAGTCTGATCTTGAAGAAAAATTGAACACAACCAGCAGATGAATGAAAGAGTGACAATGTTTTCAATGAAGACATGATAAAACCGATTTTAGAAAGTTTATTGACTCCAAAGGATCAAAAAATCATAGAAAGTATCGTAAACAAAGTTACATTTACTCAATTACATTTACTTGAGTAACTTTTAGGAGTTTTTTTTTTTACTATGCTGTATGCTGAAATTTTATTATGAAGCATTGCTACTCTTGAGTAAAATTTCTGAATTTTCTATCCACTCAATGAAAAACAAACATGTTTTAACCAAAAATTCACCAGTCACAGACACACAGCTGCAGTTTTTGTTAAAGTTGTATCATTTTTATATTGAACAAAACTCATTTGGAAAAATTTTGTTTTGCCTGATTTTATTTGTTGTTATTTAGATGAATTATTGTCATTTTTGTTCTTAAAATACCAAAATTTCCACTTAACTTCACATTTTGCTCCACCTTATGTATTTTTTAAATATTAAATTATGTATAATTTAATCAGTTGATCAGTAAACTTTTTACCAAATACTTTTTTACTCTTACTTGAATAATCTCTTGGATGGCTACTTTTTACTTTTGAGTAAAAATATATTGAAGTAGTGCTACTTTTACTTGAGTACAATTTCTGTGTACTCTGTCCACCTTTCATAGTAAACTACACCCTCTTTCAATCAGCTGACTGAGCAGTGTGCAGCAGCACTTCCCTGCTTTCATCTCTCTGGTACTTTCACTCACGTCTTATTTAAAGTACAACAGGAAATATGGATGAGCATTTTCATAGTTTTGTCATCAGTTAGCGGTCATTGCCTCTACCTTCACTTTTTTAAAGCTTCCTGTATTCCCATCACATCTCAACTCTTCAGTTTGAATATCATGTTTTATTATTGTGTGGGTTAAATGTGATGTTTTCCCTGCATGTCTCTGTGTTTCAGGTGTAAACAAGACGCGCAGCTGAGCCCCGTGTTTACAGTACTTTTTTGAGGACATGCTGTTGGTTTCTCTTGGCTGTGTCGATGTGTAACGCCAGGATGAGGACGCACCTCGGTTTGGTTATGCTCTGTGTGCTGTCAGCAGCCAGAGTTTGCAGCAGTAAGTTAACATTTGATATTCATTTTGTCAGAAGGTTGTGTTGAAAGTGGTTGTTTTGTTAATTTTTTTGAAATGAAGGCAGAACCTAAATACAAGTAGTTATACTTCTTGTTTTACATTTGTTCTCTCTGTGAACTGAAGTTCAGTTTTTCCATCAAAGCAAGTAGTTTGTCTTACTCTGTATTCACAATCCACTGCAGCTTTTAAGTGGCTGAAGGATATTTAATCTGTTTCAATTTTGCAATTCAAAGCTTAAACACTCAAACCTCTTTCCATGAAACCATAGATCACAAAAGAGCAGAAAGATAAGAAGGTTGTGTGTGACGTGTGCTCTGATTGAGTGAACTAGAAACTTTTGAATGATTGTAGCTCAAAGTTTTTTAAAATCTGCTTAATAGAAAAATGAAAAAGAGGGATTGAATAGCCTCCACTTGAAGCTGGTGTTTTCATTTTTATGGAGATTATTTCAGCTCTACCTTGACATTTATCTCTGTGTGACTTTTGCACTTCCTCTCTCCCACTCAGGACAATGGCGCTGTATTGTGACACGGTGTCATATTTTACCAATCACCGCTCTTCTCCCTTATCTTTACATCTCTCTGTAGCTCACAAACCTCTTTACAGCTTCTCTCCTTTAGACTTTAAAAGAGAAGCAATCTAAGACTTCCTAGCTCTGTATCTCGCCATACCATAAAGCCCAACAAATCATATATTTTTACATCATGGATTGCCAAACAAAACAACTGAAGCTTTTTCAGCGTATGTTTCTACGATCTGAGTATTATAAATCTAGCGCTCTGTGGCTCCAGTCATTGATCTGAGGTGCTGTTTTTGCTATAATCCTGGATGCAGGGCATGTACTTAATGGCTTTTACATAAAATATTTTCCTGCTTGTTAAGCACTGTGTTGGATTTTACAAAATTTATGGACTTCAGAGAAACATTAAAATGGAGCTACTTTGAAATCAAAGACTCCATAGCAACCCAGAATAAAAGGACGTGAAAAGGTTAAAAGGCAGGTCCTTTTCTACTTAGCAGTTAAAAATCACCACTGAAAGTTTTGGTTTTGGATTGCTTTTCTTATTTTTTGTTATTTTGAAAAGATCTTTTTAAAATTAATTACTTTGTTGAAAATTTTTGGCTATTTTTCAGTTAAAATTGGTACTTACCTCTTTTCCAGCTAAAACAACTATTTTATTTCATTTTAATTCAGACAGTAATGAATTTTGTTTAATTATTATTTTATAACAGGTTGCTTTATTCTGTTTTCTTTGTTTTTATTTTACCTTTTCATCTTTGTATTTTTTATTTTAGATTTATAACATTTGAGTTTTTTATTTCATTTTTTTATTTATTTTGTACTGAGTATCGGAAAATTAACAAAACAAACAAAATTGCGAGAATAAAGTGATAATATTACAACTTTATTCTCATCTTAACTATTTTTGTTTTAATTATTTTTAATTTTATTACGTCTTGTATTTTTATTTATTTTTTATTTTCTTCCACGGTCCTGATATTATAACAATAAAAACTAAACTCAAATTCAGGGCCAGGGTAGGGAAATAAAAAAGTAAAATGATGAGAATAAAGTAAAAAAAATAAAATATAATAATAACAATAATAATAATAATAATAATAATAATAGGATAAAGTCTATAATACTTTGACTTTTTAATTTTTTTAGCATAAATTTTTTTAGATTATATTTCATTTTTGTTTTATTTTATGTTTGAATTTTTATTACATTCATCATACTGTATGAGTTTGACCTCTGCCAAATTGGTCTGAAAATGACTTCATGCCTTTGTGTGCTGTTTAAAGAAACGACTAGATTTTACATAATAAAAAACATATTTTTGTTTATTATATGTTGAAGAAACTACGTCTTCAGAACTAGGTGACACTTTTAAAATGTACTGAAAGCTCTGAATACAAACTAACTTTGACTGAAGATTACAAATCATCCATAATTACATGAGGTAACTTGTAAACAGCTGTACTCATAATGCAGTGGCCCAGAGTGGGAATTAGCATTCATAATTTGTTTGCCACTCTTGTTGCCCAGGTACATCTGCACCAGAGAGTCCCAGAAAATTTGACTGCAGGTCCCGAGAGAAGGAGACATTTTCCTGCTGGTGGGAGCCAGGCTCTGATGGAGGGCTGCCGACTGAATATCGCCTCTTCTACACGCAAGAACAGTCAGTTTATTCTACATATTTTGACCTTTTTGTCTTGAATCAGCGGGTCACAGTTCAGACAGATGATGGGAAAAAGGGGAGTGGCATATGGCACAGTTTCTCAGTTGGGGTTTATGCGCTCTGTATATTTTGTTTGTTTTAGCCACAAGGCCACCAGATGGCCCTTAGAGTTCCCGATAAGTTTATCAGCTACAATGATGGGAGTAAGACACATTTTTAGTTGCTCCATAAACACGCTGATGGAAAACGACAAAGTCCTTCTGTGGGTAAAAAGGGAGCACATATTTCATTGGTGAAGGAGTTCACGTCCTCATTTAAAATCCTGAACTCACCTGTGAGAGCTTCAGCTGCTCTGACCTCACATTAATATTAGTAATTGTAGCTTAAAGGGGAACTATTATGCAAAATTCACATTTTGCATGTGTTTGCACTTGCATTTGGGTCTCTACTGCTTCTAAAAGCAGCACAAATGCTTAAAAAAACACCCAGCCAGTTTTGGGCAATAAATTAATGGTTTTTGGTGTCTGGAAAATGATTATCTCAAAAATCTCTAGAATGTAGCCTCACAAATCGGCAGGCACTGCCCTTCACCTAGCAACCCAAGTGGAGCCCAGACTGTTACCTAGCAACCCCAGAAAACCCCAGCCCTTCACCTAGCAAGTTTGGCCAGCTGGTTTTGTTGTTTATTTAACATTCAGAAACCACTTGTTGCATTGTTATTGGTTGTGCAGGAGGCGCTTCTTCTTCTTTTCAAAGACGGTTGTCTGTTTGCAGCCATTTTTATGAAATGTAAATTCATAAATGTAAGGCATGGCCAGCAGCAGCTTATTTGGATAATTATTTTTACAATTAGTTTTTATGATAGAATCCACACTTTCTTTTCAACAGGAGTCTTTTCTTTCTGTCGCCACATGCTTGCTCAGAATGACAGATTGCTGCAAAAATCAATGACTTGATATAGTTAACTGGGCTTCCTTAGATAGCCTTTTATTAACCTTTTATATTGACTGAAGTGGAGGGCACTGTATTATACAGGATCAAATCTGAGTGTAAAGCTGAATTTTAAACCTGTAAATGATTGGTTTGCTCTGATTTTATAGTTCTGGATTTGAATTGTACCTGTTTATTTTGCAAAGTGCCTGTAAGATTATACTATTTAGATAGAGATTATGGCAGCTTGTTAGCCACATTTTAAGATATTTGATCATCTGCAAAAATTATCTTATCACAAAACCCACTTTGAAACTATTGAGTAATTGTCCATAATAAATGTCTAATTGCATATCGACTGTAGACACAACGACTTCACAATTTCCCTCATTTATGATAATAATAGGTAAATTTCTAACAGTCCAGACTGTCTTCTGCTCCTGCTAAGTGGTTTTCATTTCTTTGCTTGATATTTTTAAAGCCTACAGATGTACAGTATAGCTCAAAACTATTGACACATATTATCTCTTTAAATTTGCTCAAAGGTCTTTATGACATTAAATTAAGATTTTTTTTCATCCTGGTTATTAGACAAAAAGTCTCTGTTAATTTGACTTAGTTCCCATTTAGAGAATCTATTTCCTTTAAAACAATTTGTTTTGTTTTTATGCTCAATTTTATCTAAAAACTATTTTTTTTGCATACAAAAGTTAGACAGCTCAGTTCTTGTAGTGATTACACCATTTTTTCAAAATTGCATAATCATTTCTCATTCAAACAGCTCACTGGTTGCTATGGTAACTATACTGGTTGCCATAGCTGGTTGCTCACTGGTTGCTATGGTTGCTATAGCAGGATTCATTGTATACCAATGAATGTCAGGGGAATCAACTTTTTCACTAAACAAAATGAATTTGAAGAATAAATAAATGAGTTTTGACGAACTTCACCCATAGTATTGTTAAAATAAAACCGTTACACTTGATTACTGTGACGTTGAATCAGTCTTTGCTTTCACAGTTGGTTCAGACTTTTAGTTGGTTCTTATAAACCTGAATATGTCACCTGCTGTTCTTGCTTCACTCCACTGGCTGCCTTTGTGTGTGTTTTTTTTCCTTTTGTTAAATTTTAATAATATTTTTTTCATTTTTGCCTCGCCTTGCCTTGCTGATTTCTTCTGAACTGCAAAAACACAAAATTTTTATTTTTGGTCTAGTTTCTCATGCAAATATCTTAGTACATTTGAAATAAGACCAAACTAAGTTACAAGTAGGACGTTGTAAAAGATTTGTGTTTAGCTGTACTGATGCTTATAAATGAAGCATCTAATCGTTTATAGATTAGACGTTCTCTTCTTTAAGTTTTTACAGCAGCGTTTTGCTTCCACTTTCTGCCCAGTAAAGGTCTGGTTTTCCTGTTTTACAGCTTGAGAGAAGTCCGTGAGTGTCCGGACTACGTCTCTGCTGGAGCAAACTCATGTTTCTTTGATAAGAAGCACACTTCCATCTGGGCTGAGTACACCATGACGGTGGTGGTTACAAATGCCCTGGGGAATGCCTCAGAAGAGTTCCGGATAACGGATGTGATGGAATATGGTAAGTCGAGACCCCAAGGCTGCAACCTGTGGCTCTTATTAACTTTGGCAAAAACATAAATATTTAGCAATTTCTAAAAATGAAAGAGTAATAAACAAATGCAGATTAGCAGATTTTTTAAAAAGCTAGTAGAGTCAGGAATATTTTTTAAGTAATTTTTTTGTCTCTAGGATGCAAATTTTTTTTTAAAACAAATTACATAAAATGTAAAAGTTAGTGTTCATTTCCTTTTATAAAAAAGTTTGATATTAAAAAAAATAAAAGTAGTTTTCCTTTCATTTAAAAATAAAAAACATCGTTTAATAGATATTTTAAAAATTGCTATCTTGTTTTAAAGGGTCATGTAGTTTTGGGGGCTCTAAACAACTTTGTTCAGCTATACCGAAGGCAGACTACTGACCCCGGACCCCTGACTTAGACAGAATAAAGGAAACAGGCAAAAAACTGTAAATATTCAGTGGCTGTCAGAAATTGACATAAATTCATCCAGCATTAATTTGATATAGGTTTTGAGTTCTTAAAGTGTGATTTTAAAAGTTTTTTTCTAAATGAAATTAGCATACTGCAAAAAATAAAAGAAATTAAAAACTTGTATACAATGAAAAAATGTTCGTTTGGACCAACATTAAAAATTACTCTAACTTGTTACAGCTAATTTTGCTCAAGGTAAAATTCAAAGTTGAATAATTGTGAAGTCAGAGCAAAACTAGCTAAAACAGATTGGAGTAACTCTTTTTAAGTTGGGTCAAAGAAACACTTTTTTCAGTGTAGACTGGAACTGATGGAGGGAGGTTTTGGTTTGTGAAGCGCTTTGCAGTAATCCAGACGAGACGGAAAAAAACATGAATTAAGAGAAACAAAAGGACAAAGTTTGGCAACATTTTGCAAATGGTAGAAACGGAATCAAATTGGAGACTTGATATGATTTTTGAACATAAAATATAAGTCAAAGGTTATCCCAAAGTTTCTAACAGAAGATGTAGCCAAATAATGAAGAGACTCAAAGATCTGCTTTATCTTTACAGTTATGTTTTCTGGTGCAAACATGATTGAGTTTTTTCTTTATTTAATGTAATGTAATATGAATATACTGTATTTAGGTAGCACATCTAACTAAATGATTCATTTCCTCTAAGCTCAATAAAATAATTAAGTGTAACATAGAAAGACAAATGAACATACATTTTACAAACTCTTAAAAATGTAACTGAAGGCTTCATTGACTCCTTCATTGAAAACATTCATTTAAAATTAATTTAAGCAAGCATGGCAGATTAACAATGTAATATTTACAGCTGCTGCAAATGGGACTGTAAAATTTCCACAACAAATAAAACATGCACTAAGTAATCATATCACTAAGGACAAATACACGACTGAATAAACATACAGTCAACTGAAATTAAGAAGGACAATGGGCTACCAGTCTGAATAACAACGTCTATCCACAAATATTCCCATAACATGAGCTTTAAATTCCACCTTGGAGGTAAAGAAAGTCCGGTTTTAGGGCTTTTATTATTTATTCAGGTCCAGCAGACTGAAACAATAAACAAACGTATTGCAGGGTAAGTTTTTGAAACCGTTATGATAATCAAGTTCACAAATCGAGTGTTGCACGTAGAAGATAACTGTGCAACAGTTTACAGACATGGTGATGACAGACGAAAGAGATTTTTGTTTCAACAAATTCATTTTGTGATAAGTGTGTAATAAGTTAAGGGAGGAACATGGAGTTCTCAATGGAGCATTTGTTACAATAAAGAGAGGATGTTCATGCTGTTCTGTGAATGATGTCAACATGATCTAAAATTAGATTGTATAAAGTTAAAAACTATGCAATTTACATAAGAGTAAAATGGAAATCAGATGGTTTCCCATGTTTTTATCAGAGTTCTCAATAACCTTGATAGTTTTCCTTATAAGGAAAACTATCAAGGTTATTGATAGTTGTATATTATTGTATAATATTGTATATTATTATGCATCTTTTTTTAGAGTGTAGGGTTGGATAATATGGCTGAAAGACACATGTCGATAATTATTTATTGATCAGTTTTTTGTTTTAAAGATCTGAAATACTGCCAAACTGGTTGTGTGACCTTCACTGTATTATACATAGTTTGCTTTCCAATCATTAATTAATCTACAAATGATCAAGTATACACTCAAGGAATGCTGTGTTGTGAATTTTAGGCAATAAAATGTTTATTTTCACATTTAAAAATGGAAATGAACTACTCAATTATTAGCCTATTTTAATGTGTTGTGCATATTGTACTAAAAAGGCTGAAGTGGTTGAATGGAAAATCTGAAGAATGTGACATTTTATTATGATTAATCATTCAGATAATCAATTACTTGATTAATCGTTAGTTGTAGCCCTACATCTTACCAAAAATAATCTGCATTCTGTTAAGACAGAATATATAACTAATCTATATATTTCTGAAAAAAAAAATTAAAATGGTAATACAAGGTGAACTGTAGTGAAGTAAAAGTTTCTTGGTTTTCTATTGAAAGTTTATGACCCTAGTAACATTAAATCCTTATTATTGTTCTCACGTTGTGATGTCTTTGTCTATGGAAGGTAAATTCATAGAGTCCTTTTTAAGAATATCCCTGGAATATTATGAATCTAAAAAGTAAAATGTCAGTTCAGGAAACAAACACAGTTGACCTTCACTATGAGTTTGTGCAGAAAGAAATCAACACAGTTGAAAATTATCTTTATATAGCGAGCTAATGATTGGCTCGGTTTTATTGGCTGCCCTGCCGTCTTGAGCGCAGGGAGGAATGGAAAAGTACTGAGACGAGTGAACGGCAACAAAGAAAAGTAGAACAGAATGAGGTAGAACAGGTTCAAGCCCTCGACATGTTGTGTACAATCACAGATCAGATTTCACAGCCGTTGTTTGGTTATAAAGGCGACTCACGTCAATTCTGTCCCAAGAGAGCTAATAGTTACGCTATTTAGGTAGATTTTATTTTTTATTTTCTGCACTGAATCCATGTGCAAAGAAATCACCCAGTTAGTGAAAAGAACCAATTTAATGTCAGCATAAATCCAGCTGTTCTGTGAAGGTCTAAGAATTTTTTTAGACAAATAATAGCATCATGAAGACCAAGTAGAGGTCCGCATCTTAGTGGGAAAATTTGTTTTACATAACTTTAAGTGCAGTTTTATACTGCAAAAACAAAAAATCTTACCAAGTAGTTTTGGTCTCGTTTTTACTGCAAATATCTAACAACAAATAAGACAAAACTAACTTCAAAATAATTTTTCAGTAAGTTATAGGAGCTAGTTTCAAAGATGCAGTTTACTTTCATTAAAAACATATTTGTTAAAACTGTCATCATGTTGTGACTGGTATGAGACAGGTAATCGGTGAAAAGATAAAGCTGCTCCACTTCCTCCTGGAGCTACAACTGCCAACCAAAAACAACCAGTCACAACCAGGAGGAGGGTCTTAGCGCTGTCAATCATGTTCTTATTGCTAAATATAATGATGGAGAAACAACTTGCCATTACAGAAAAATACTTAATCTGCCATCATCTGTGGTTATGCTAACTAGCCTGAGCATTCATCCTATGCTAGCTGCAGCATAGCGTGAATAGCTAGGAGGAAGTTTGGCACGGGGGACATAAGCGCCACACAAGATTGTGATAGGCAGCATTAAGACTCGCCTCTTTGCTCTGATTGGTTGTTTCTAGTTAGCACTGGAAGAAAACAGAGAGCTCAATTTTTTTTTTGTCTCATACCAAACTGTCACCACATCAACAAATATGTAAACAAATATATTTTTTATGAAAGTTACATAAGTCAATAATTTCTTAATATTGATGAAAAACTATTTGTTCCAGATTATTGGCAGATTATTTAACTTATAATATGGGGAAAATGTCTTGTTAAAATAATCTGCTGGTAGAACTACTACTTTTTCATCATTACTAAGGAATTATTGACTCTTATATTATCCTGAAAAGTTATTTGCCAGCTATTTTTGTCTTGCAGAAGAAACTAGACCAAAATTAGTCGGTAGGATTTTGTGTTTTTGCAGTGTATGCTGATGCAGAGATTGTTGTGCTAATATTTGTCCTTCCTCCTATTAGTCCCCCTTTCCTGTATTTCTCTGATTCTGAGTAATTAAAGCTCAGATTTGGTCAATATTTGATGTGTTAGTCTTTATCATAACTCAGGTCTAAGACACTGACTAAACTTATCCCATTAAGTTTAATATTAGATTTTCTTTTCTAATGGGTAGGGGGCAGTAAACTTAATGCAGTTATTGACTTTGTTCCTTTTTTTCTTTGGCCGACAGTGAAGCCCGACCCTCCTGTAAATGTCACAGTGGTGGTGAACAGCAGCGCTCCCAGTCCATTTCTTGAAATAAGATGGAAAAGTCCTCCAGACGTGGACGTCAGAACCGGATGGGTCACCCTAAAATATGAGCTGAGGGTTAAACAAAACGACAGGAAGGAGTGGAAGGTGAGTGTTTTATGTGAGAAACTGCAAACCGGACCGTTTAAAACTGAGAGGCTTCTGTACGTTTCTTAGTTTCCCAAAGAATTGGCCCTCAAGGTGAAGGTCCGCCATCTGTCTCACAATCATTTACAGACAAATTGGTCTCTGGGTTGAACTAAAATCACCCCAGCAAGTTATAACCAAATATTGTTGAACTTTTATCTTTCTTACGTCAGTCTTGTTGCCTTCAGCTTCAGAATTTTATACTTTATTTTATATATATATATATATATATATATATATATATATATATATATATATATATATATATATATATATATATATATATATATATATATATATATATATATATATATATATATATATATATATATATATATATATATATATATATATACCAGAGGCCTGGGAGCTTGAGGGTTCTGCGCAGTATCTTGGCTGTGCCCAGAACTGCACATTTCTGGACTGAGATGTCTGATGTTGTTCCTGGGATCTGTTTTAGCCACTGCTCCAGTTTGGGGGTGACTGCCCCGAGGGCCCCGATGACCACAGGCACCACTGTGGTCTTCACCTTCCAGGCCTTCTCCAGTTCCTCTCTGAGGCCCTGGTATTTCTCCAGTTTCTCATGCTCCTTCTTCCTGATGTTGTGGTCACTTGGTATTGCTACATCCACCACAACGGCTTTCCTCTGTTCTTTATCCACCACCACAATGTCCGGTTGGTTCGCCATTACCATCTTGTCTGTCTGGATCTGGAAGTCCCACAGGATCTTAGCTCGGTCATTCTCCACCACCTTTGGGGGTGTTCCCCACTTTGACCTCGGGGCTTCCAGTCCATATTCGGCACAGATGTTCCTGTACACTATGCCCGCCACTTGGTTATGTCGTTCCATGTACGCTTTCCCTGCCTTCATCTTGCACCCTGCTGTTATGTGCTGGACTGTCTCAGAGGCCTCCTTGCACAACCTACACCTTGGGTCTTGTCTGGTGTGGTAGATCTGAGCCTCTATTGCTCTCGTGTTTCTTATATATATATATATATATATATATATATATATATGTTGTCTGAAAATTGAGCCGTTTGAGCGTTCTGCCGTTACCTAGCAACCCCAGTCAAGCCCAGCCCCGTTACCTAGCAACCCCAGTCCAGCCCAGCCCCGTTACCTAGCAACCCAAGCAGAGCTCCAGCATGTTTGGTCATGTGGTTTTACCTCTGTATACACTCTGGAAAAGAATAAGGAAGAGAGAATACGAAATGAAAGAAAGAGAAAGGAAAATTCAGGAATGATTGAAAAACTAAGGCAAGAAAGAAAAAGAATAAGGAATGAAAGAGAGTAAAGAATGAAAGAAAGAAATTAAAGGAGAGTGAAGGATCAAAGAAAGAAAACAAAAGAAAAGGGAGTAAGGAATAATTCCCTTCATAATGTCTTAGAAAGTCAGTTAAAATGTACTCCCATTTAACACTGCATTCAATATGTGACCTTTAAATAACCTATTTTCTTTCTGTGTTTTGTCCAGACAGTAGATATAGGTTCAGAAACCTTTTTCAACTTTTACAACGTCTACCCTGGGCTCCTCTATATGGTTCAGGTTCGCTGCAAGCTAGACCACGGAAAATGGAGTGAGTGGAGCAACACAATATTTGCTGAAATTCCTAAAAGTAAGTATTAAAAACGCATTTCCTCTTTCTCAGACTGTAAACCCACTGTAGTAACTGAAAGTAAAAATTGCTTTTTTTAAATATCTTTTTTCTATTTAGATCATCAGCTTGAGAAATACTTTTGGATTTTTGTTTTTGTTTTCTCCTTGATTCCTTTTTTGATGGCTATGTACATCGTACTGCTGAAGAGGAATGCGTAAGTACCAAATAAGATTTTGGGTTTTATATATCACGACATGCTGTAGCAAAACATTAGCTAAAAAATCTTTGCTACCCCACATGCAAAAATAAAACAAAACAAACATTATTATTTATCAAAGATGAAGATCAAAAGCTACCGCCAAAAAGATTTTATTGACCCTTTGCAACTAATTAAATCTGACAAAACTTTGATAGACAGAAGAGATAAAGACTGCAAGGTGCCAAAGTCGTAGTTTTCAATCAGAGTTTCGTTTATTAGTTTCATTTATTCGTTTCTTTCTTTGTTTCTTTATTTACTCTTTATTTTTTATTTTTCCTCTTTTTCATTCTTTATTTCTTTCATTCTTTGTTCTGTCTTTCTTTTATTACTCTATTTCATTTTTGTTTTAGTTCTTTTTCATTCTTTCTTTCCTCTTTTTCCATACATGCTACTAACGGATAGACGCGTACCTTCCCTCCTTCTGTCCATCCCTCTCTCCATCTCTCTTTCTCTATCATTCCTTTGTTTCTTTCTTTACTCTGTTCTTTTATTTTTTGTTCTTTTCTTTCTTTCTCTGTTCTTTCTCTTTCACCCTTCCTTCTTTCCTCACTCCCTTTCTTTTTCTTTCCTTACTCTTTGTTACTTTCTCTATTCTTTCTTGCTTTCTTTCATTTCTTACTCTCCTCTCTTTTCCTCTCTTCCTTAATTCTTTTCCTACTCTCTTTTTTTACTCCCTTTATTCATTTATCTCTTTATTGAGGAAATCGCAGTTACTTACAGTTAGTAACTAAATTTGAGACCATTTGTTTTTAAAACAGTTTTTCCATTTGGGTTCATCTTTGTTAAATAATAGCCGCATTAAACTCTTGTTGTGCTTTTTAATGTAATTTTGTTAAATATTGTTTTTGTTGTTACTCAGTGTGAAGCAGTGTCTCCTCCCTCCTGTTCCTGGTCCGAAGATAAAAGGACTCAATGCTCATCTTCTCAAGGTAACACTTAGCTTTTTTTGTTGTTTCTTAATAAACATAAACATAAACAGTAGCCTTTTTAACAATGTCCTACTTTAACTTTTCCAGAGTGGTCGATCAGAAGACGTGGTAAACGCTCTGATGGGGAACCAGAACTTTCCTCCTGTGGCGGCCTGGACGGAGCAGGTGGAGGACTTCCTGCTGGTGTCAGACAGCGACGAATGGCTGCTGACTGATTCCTTTGCATCCGAAAAAAATAAAGATATCTTCATCATTCCTGCCGGTTTACACTTAGGATTAGAAATCCAACGCAGGGACTTGTCCGTGGATCTGAACACCTGGGAAAAAACCGATGACAGCAAAGAGGAAGCAAAGAGCAACTTTTCAAACATGGAGCCAATAAATCTGCCAGTTGAGAAACATGAATTTCTGAATGGAGAGGAAAAGTCCATCCAGCCCCTCGCAAGCACCAGCTATGTGGACATCCAGCAGCATCCGACGCTGACTGACTACAGCAGGGTGAAAGAGGTGAACGACAACACCATCCTCATCCTCAATGAAGAAGAAATTCCTCACGGTTTGGACGCCGAGGAAGTGAAAAGTGAAGTGAGCATGCCAGATGACTACAGCAGGGTCAAAGAGGTGAATAGCGACGTGGTTTTCTTGGAGAAAGGCGACTCCGCTGACGGATGTTGTAAGAAAAAAGAAGACCACTACACCGACTGGACCAATCAGAAGCCAATAATGCCTCTCGAGAGCGAGCTCAGCAAAGGGTTTTGCTTGAAAATGATCGCAAGCGGATACGTAGATTCTGGTCCCGCCTTTTCCGTTAAGTAAACTTTTGATCGTAATGAGGTGCAGGACACTGATGATGCGATTATTTCTGCTATCAGCGACAAATCAGACGTTATTGAATTGGCTGGGATGCAGCGGCTTCTATCCAGAGAGGAATTTATCTATTGTAATCTGATAGGAAAAAATAATTGCTTTGACCAACGTCCGGCATTTTAAGTTTCAGCAGCTCAGCGCTGTTGAAAGGATTTAAAGACTGAGAAGTTTTGTGGATCTGGTAGAGTGACATTTACCACTGGGATATTATCACTGAGTAACCAAAAGAGGAGCGTTGGGTCAAAATGACCTGCCTGACAACTAAAAACCCTCTGCTGCTCCTGAAAGTAGCTTTTTGGAACTTAATGTTTAATACAGCAGCAACTAAAAGGTTCAAATCAAAGTGGAGAGACTGAAAAAGAGGTTTAAATGGACTCCTTACCTCTCTTCAAACACTTACAGAAATGTCAGACTGCAAGAACACCTGTCAATCTAGAAGTTTGATTCATATTTGCTTTAAATAAGAAGATAAATCTTTAGCACCTCAGCATAAAAGAGTTGCAATTGGTGAACTTATTAAATGTTTTCCGTTGTTTTAGTCTGCGTGTGGTAAGTCCTAGCAGGTCTGGTTTATCTGAGTAGTGTGCACCTGATAAACCTGTCTGCCCGGTTTTTGTTTTTGGACTCGTTACACTCTACATCAGAGTATCAACAGCACTAACTTGCTTATTGTGGTGACAAAATGTGAGAAACCAACACGCTCAGCTCTTCTTCTTTCCACTGGATGAGACTTTAATTTCAGTCAAATCAAATAAAAACTGGTTATTCTCACACTTCTGCTGTCTGATTCAGAAAATAGTTTATTTTTGCTATTAATTTAAAGTGAATTTGACCTAAGTAAGTTCTGGTTTGTCACTTATTGTCTGACTCCTGTAAAATACTTGAGATTAAAAAGAAGAATAGGAATCAATCGGTCCATGATCAGGTGGGTGGAGGTCAACAGGTCCATGAATGCCAGATATGTTCTTATCAGCGATACTCTGCAGCTTTGGCGTATCCTGAGCCGAGTCAAGTTTATTTATACAGCACAATTCAGCAACAAGGCACTTCAAAGTGCCATAAAAACACCATGAACACGCAATAAACATTACATTTTGTTAAGTACCATCATCAAAAAACCACACATCAAACATATTGATCATTGTTCCAGTTATTATTAATAAAAGCAGCTCTAATCAGGATTTTGATTTAAGGGAACTCAGTGTTTCAGCTGTTTTGCAATTTTCTGGAGCTTTATTCCAGATGTGTGGTGGATAGAAGCTGAATGTTGCTTCTCCGTGTTTGGATCTGGTTCTGGTCAGACAATATTGTTCCTATTTTAGGCCAGTTATAATGATCAATACCGAATATCAAATGAGTCTCAGTCTTGGACTGTGATCTGTGATTCCATTACAAACGTGCGCAAAACTTTCTCGATATTCTGCTAATGTAAAAAATAAAAAAGTCTCAATTGCAGTGTTTCCGTTAAATAACAAAAGCAATTAAAATCGCGCCTGAATAAGTTTGTTCTCGCGATGAGTTAAGAGAGCCTCATACGGCGGCACTGACCCGTTTCCACATTGAAATGGAATCACACATGCTCAAAGCTGCCGGCGAACCGCTGCGGACTACAGCAAATATAGTTTTTCTTGTTGCCCAATGTTTGTACTTTTGTTTTAAATGAAACTGTTGCACCAAAAAAAAAACATTTTATTTACACAACCTTAATGTTCTGTTAAATTATACATAAGGTGGAGAAAATAAAAAATGAGGAACATTGTCAATCTGTTTCTTCTGATTTTTACATGGATCAGGACTCGTTGTCGGCCGGACTCGGTTAGGCAAAAAAGACCTGATCAGTACATCTTTATTTTAACACACAATTATTAAGGTGTGGTCTCATTATGTCCTGAATTAAACACAGAGAAGTGAAGACATCAGAGTGCTGTACAAACATGTTGATGGAATGTTAAGTGGAAGGAAAAACTGTAAAAAAAAAGAAGTAAAAGGAGAGGAACAAAGCTTACTCAAGCTTCAGTCATTGCTTTCCTGGTTCCCTCTGTGGAAATATCTTCATTTCACTTGATTCAAACACCATGTTTATGATCTCAACTGGCCAGCAAAGTCTGTAGAGATTCTATGAAATATTGACAAGAAGAAACCAGACTCCACAGCAGGAGAGGTAAATGCTGCTATTAACTCTTTCATGCATAGTGGTCACTACAGTGGACAGCTGTCTAAAAGCCATTTTCTTGTCCTTCTTGTGGATTTTTATGTTATAAATGCACACAGACCACTGAAGTGGACACTAATACATCATAAAATACACAATCAACTACTGGCTATCAGCTGCAAATGCAAGAAATTATTTTTGTTAAATCCAATATGGCCGACAGACAAAAAAGCATGCCAACCGACCTGGTCCCTCCTTCTACTGTAGACGACTCTTGCAGGTAAAAAACATATTTTGACATCAGATAACCCCTAAGAACAATACTACCGACGTATTTTTCAACAACTTTGTATTTGGAGAAAATTACAACTGATCACCTAAAAAAATTAAAAATTGGAAAAAAAAAATCCTGACACAAAGGATCATAATTCATGCATGAAAGGGTTAAAGCAGCTTCACCTTGACTGATTGCCTTTATGTTATGCTCCATTTATGCAGTAATTCATGTAAAAGCAGTATTGAGTTTACTGCTCAATACTTTTTCTGTTGTTCTTGTTATATGTAATATTCAATACTAGAAATTTGAATTTCCAGAAACAAACCAAATATAGTAAATGGCAACTTTCTGACAACTGGATCAAAAATGAAGTCTGGAAATACTTCTCAATGTTTTACTTTCTTATTTGACACGTCTACAGTTTTCTTTCCTCTTGGAAAATGATCTTCAGAAAAAACAAACCAAGAATATTAAATAATAGTTTTATGCACACATTTTTATTCAGGACTCTGATATGTCTGCAAATAATTAGAGAATTTTAAGCTGTATATTCAGTAAAGAAAAAAAAATAATCTGACTTTAGTTTTCAGCTCAAATGATGAGAATCATTTGAGTTGAAAGCTCAGAAAAAAAATCAAAACAGTTTCATCTCGTCTCATATCTCTTGAAAATCTTGCATCAATATTATATCTTAGCAGCATGAATCATATAAAGAGTCTGAGTACCACACACATTTTCTTATTCAGCTCCATTAGACTGTAAAAAGGCAATCTTCACATGAAAAAAAAAACATTCATTGCCAGTGGAAGAAATAATAATAAACTTATACAGCATACTGTTTCACACCTAAAAGAACATTTTAATGTGTGAAATTACAAAATATAATAAAACACTGAGGAAAAAAAAATTATGGTGGCAATTTGGGCACAACTCAATTTAAAAATAAAATTTTAGCTAAACTGGCCAAAGATCGTCACATCACATCACAGTGACAATCTCGGTAGGCAAAACAGATATAAATCGCAACTTTTTGTAATGTTAGCCGTATTTTGTTTAGACCTACAGAAAATAGTTACTGTCCCTTTAAGCAAGTCTCCCAGTTCCCCCTGGATTGACTCGTCAGTGAGCCGCGGGTTTGTAAAGTAAATCCCCAAAACGGATTTTAACTAAATGAAAAGCTGTTGCTTTACTTTTTCTGAAGTCTGATGCTTAATCAATCGACTATTGGTTAAAGAAATGAAATAATTAACCGATAAAAGCCAACTTCTCATAAACAGGTAATTTTATGTAAAACTACAAAGCGATTATTTCCCCCCTCTCAGTTCAAAATGGCGTCGCAGTTCGGTGTTCTGTTACGAAGAGCATGCTCCCTATCATAATGTATTAAAGTACAGGGCTGGCTGGGAGACATGGCTTAATAAAATATATTGTTTTTATATCACATCCGATTTCTTTAATTTAAAGGAAATTACATGTGACTAACTATTCTCAAAAAGTAGCTTTTATTTTATAAATCCCGTCTGTGGTATGAATCGTATTAGTGCCAGCCTACGACGATTTTTGTCTAATTACGAGAATATAGTCATATTATTAGCAGAATAAAGATACGATTTTACCAGATGAACTTAATAAAATTACGAGAAAATTTGTTTTGACAAAGAAGCTTTTATGACCAGTTCAGTTCGAGTTCCCATAAAATTACCCTGATATTACAACTTTATTCTAGTAATATTATGACTGTATTCTTGTAGTATTATGACTTATGCTAATAAAAAAGTTAAAAAAAAAACTCTTAGTCTGTCGTCATAGAGTTAATTCAAAGTCTAAATAAATATAAGTTGTTAAAAACGCTCGTCAAACAAGATGGCCGCCCTGGGCGTGCTGACGTCACTCTGACCTGTGGAATCACATTAGTGAAAAGATTTTTGATTTTCCGAAAATTAAACCTTTGAAAACCAAAAACTCCATTAATCAATAAAATAGATTCACCGCTCAGGCCTTACAGTACTTTAAAGGTTGGTAAAAAAAAAAAAAGATGATTGTAAACGGAGCAGTGCCTTTTAATGATTCAACGTTTCTGATGATGAGGAAAATGAGTATAAAACTCAAAATCTGTTTCTTCTTTCCTTCCAGTATGAAAATATGCCATATTTAAGTATCTTACAATCTTCTTTTCTAAATATTACATTTTTAAATCTGCTGGTCTTTATCACATCTTGTTTTATCCTATGTCCTTCCTTCCAATAAAACTGTTTTCGTCACTTGTAATTAATAAACATGTTTTTAACTAATTAACACTTTACTGACCTTTAAAAAGCAGCTACATTTATATTTCAGACATGAATGAAAAAGCTGCAGAATGCCCTAAAACTGCTTATGAATGTTGCATAAAGTGTTTCTGCTTAATTAATAACTAGTTTATTAACTATGTTTTTGTCATTTCTGATGAAAGTGGTACTCATTTCAATCCTTAAAATGTGCAGTTTGCTGTTTTTCTCTGACTCAGACCTCACAGGAACTAATTTTAAACAGTAATGACCTTTTTTCTGTTATTTAGAAATAATTCCTACAGAAAACTGGTTATGATCTTTTTTTGTCAGACTATTATGTTACTTCAAAGGAAGTTTATAGAGTCAAGTCTCTCTTAGGGGTATCATTATTGTCAAAAATATTGCATAATGCAACTTCGCAATAATTTCTATGTGCGACATAAGAAGACGATCAGCTGGCAATGTTATTTAAACTTTAATTTAAACAAAAATTACCTCTATTAATTTGAAAAGACAAAAATATGAAATTTTACAGAATGTTGTCGGTACATCACCCTAAGTAAATCTTAAAATAGATTTGTGAACATATAAAAAATATCTAACATTTTGGAAAATTATACAATCATCATATATTGGCACCCCTAAAAAAAGTCTTGTAAATAATTATATCTTTAGTTTAAGTAGTATAATCTTACGCTGGAAGGAATAATTAAAAATTCAACATACACTTTAGTTATTGAGGAAAATATCCAACATTAAAAAATTTTACTTTTTAGTTAAACAAGTGCAACTGAAACATTTTCCTCATTTTAAATTGGTTTCAGAGTTTTGTAGCTTTCATTTAATAATCAAAGACTTCCTGTTTACCTGAGGTACAAATGCCATGAAGCAGAGGTACATATCTTATACTATCCTGTCAAAATAGGAAACATAAGCAAACATATGTGATCCAGAAATCTGCTACCCGCCTAGAGTAGCTAATGTGCAGTCAGAGCAATAATTAAAAACAACTGAAACTGTGATGAACAATAATCCTGAATGCATCTCAAAGATGTGACCACAGGTAAGATCTGGAGTAATGGACGCCATTTTCTAATCTAAACAACTACCAACAAAGCTATTCTTTAGGCCAAAGAGTTGTTTGGAATGAGAAGTGAGACAAACAATCCAGTTGGAAAGAACGATAAATGGAAAAGCAACTCATGCCCATTGTTGGGTACGGTAGAGAAATGGTGATGCTGTGGGCCTCTTTCTCTTCTTAATGCTCTGGCAACTTAAACTCTCTGACAAAGCAGGGGATTTTAATCAAAAATAAGGTGGCCTCAAACATTAGACCGCAAACATATGATCATCAAAAGGCGAAGGTGCTAGTTTTTAAAGTAACTGCACTGAAAAAAAAAACCCCGGTTGATCCAACTTCAAAAAAAATTGTTCATTTGTTACAAGTAAGTTTATCTAAGTAAATATCTTAAGTTATGTTAAACGTAAATAAAGTAAGTTTGGCAAACTTAATCTGATTATGTACAACAAATTAACTTTTTTTTTTTTAAGTTGGAGCTCCGTTCTTTTTTTTCCAGTGTGTGAATTTAACCCCAAAGTTTCCTGCTGCTGCTTCTAAGTTCTGATTTAAATTTCAAAACTCTGTGAGAACATGTGCTTATGTTACAGAGCAGTTCTATCAAAACGTGAAGCGTTCACAGTCTAAAGCTGTGACAAATCAACACACAGAAAAACAACCTGTGAGGAAAATGAGTATAAAACTCAAAATCTGTTTCTTCTTTCCTTCCAGTATGAAAATATGCCATATTTAAGTATCTTACAATCTTCTTTTCTAAATATTACATTTTTAAATCTGCTGGTCTTTATCACATCTTGTTTTATCCTATGTCCTTCCTTCCAATAAAACTGTTTTCGTCACTTGTAATTAATAAACATGTTTTTAACTAATTAACACTTTACCAACCTTTAAAAAGCAGCTACATTTATATTTCACACATGAATGAAAAAGCTGCAGAATGCCCTAAAACTGCTTATTAATGTTGCATAAAGTGTTTCTGCTTAATTAATAACTAGTTTATTAACTATGTTTTTGTCATTTCTGATGAAAGTGGTACTCATTTCAATCCTTAAAATGTTTCCAAAGATCGAATATAGCAATTAAGTCAAAAATAATGGTTCCAAAATATAGTGTTATATGCTCAATACAAGAAAAGAAACATTTTACATGTTCAGCAGGAAGGGTCACAGTCAACATGGTTCAGAGTTTATATTTTGAGGCTTCTTATCTGGTTCTTTTCCTGAAAGAATTCAAAGAATTCATAATTTACAGGAAATAGAATTAAATGAGAGAAGAAGAAAAAAATCAAACCAAAAGTACTTTTGTGGGTGTGGCAACCCAAATAAATTTTTTTGTCTTGTTTTGTAGCAGGAGAAAGATTTGCTGCAGTCAACTCTTCTCTTCTTCTGCGTTTTCTGTACATTCGCTGTCCAGGAGCTGCTCCATGTGGCTCAGGAAAGCATGGCTGCTTTCTTCCTCCAGAATCTGCTCCCAGAATTTCACTGAGAAGCAAGAGAGGAAAAACGATCACCACAGGTGAAGAAGAATAGTATTACAGTATGGAGTAATTGACTTATTGCTGGAATCAACTAAAAGAGTTTGATTATTTTCAGGTGAATTTACTAAAAAAAAAAAAAACCAGAGTAAGAGTAGCACTACTTCAGCATATTTTTACTCAAGTAAAAGTAAAAAGTCGCTTTCCAATAAATTACTCAAGTAAAAAAAGTATTTGGTATAAAGGCTACTCAAGTACTAAAATTTAATTTAATATTTTAAAATGATGTCAATAGACAAAATGTGAAGATATGTGCAAATTCTGGCTTTTTAAAGGCCAAATTAAATACTACAAATAAATAATACACACAAGCAAAATAAACATGTTTTCAAACTTTTTTTTCCAACATTAAAAAACTTTACATAAAATTAATACTTGCAGTAAGTAATCTGTATAGGGTAATGTACCTCTAATGATGATAAGTATTATTACCGTATTTTCCGGACTATACAACTGCACCTACAAAGTTTTTTTTTAAAAACTGGAAACGTACATATATAAGCCGCACCGGGCTATAAGCTGCTGGCATCTCTGCTGCTCTCGGTTTTCCACAAGGACGCAGCAGTCCTTAACAGCAGATTTGTTAAGGACGCAGCCCTGCGTCTCCAACGCCGAACCATGGATTCGTTCACGCCGAGTTTACGTGCAGCAGCTCCCAGAATTTATCACATCTTGTTTTATCCTATGTCCTTCCTTCTGTACTGCCAGATCGATAGCCTTCAAATTAAAAGCTGCATCATATGAACTTCTTTGTGTGGTTTCCATGATGAGGGGGTTTGCGCTTGAATACATTTCTCCGTCATGTCTGCTGCTAGCATGTGCTTGTTCTCTATGGTTCTAAATACAAATTAGCACTTTCTTCTTTGATTTCCAATTTTGACTTCCAATGATTCACTTCCTGCTAAAGAGCCCCCTGGTGGTTGAAGAAAAATTCACAGAAAAGCCGCACCGGGCTGCATGGTTCAAAGTGTGGGGAAAAAAGTAGTGGTTTATAGTCCAAAAAATACGGTAATCTCCAAATGGCCCAACAGGCTCAGCAGAAATGAAAAAAAAAAAAAAAAAAAAGAACAACAAAGCTGGTGTATGAACAAGAGGTCTCACTCTAACATAAACTGTAAGTCTGAGTCTATGTTTCAAATTTTTTCTGTTTGAAATGTTTCTTCTTTCTTCATTGAAGTTACTTGTGCTGGATACACTATTCAGAAATTTTACTCAAGTAAGAGTAGCAATTGTTCATAGTAACATTACTAATGTAAAAGTAAAAAGTACAATGCAGTAAAACTACTCTTAAAAGTACATATTTTCCAAAAGGCTATTCAAGTAAATGTGGGTAGTTACACCTCTGGTTTTATCTTATTGATCAGTTAATGAAAAAGATGGGTTCCCTGTCATTGTTGTGCTGTAAATAAAACGCTGTGACTTACAGTAATGTGATTTCTCGGACCATTTGCTGTCGGGTCCAGGCTCGGACTCCTCAGCCAGACTGTTAATCTGCAGTGGCTCTGTGTTTCCATGCAGCTCTGTTTCAGGCTGGTCGCTGTGCTCCGAGCTCGACAGCATCACCTCGTAGGCTCTCCGGGCCTCAGATGACAACTCAATCATCTTGTGATAGAAATCCTGTAGGTATCAAAGCGAATTTTCACATTTTAAAACGTTAGTTACCCTTTGCAGCTACTAGATATTCAGCATCTTACTGTAAAAATCTTACAGATGTGGATATACGCATAAAAAAATCTTTCAATTAGTCAGTTATTTTTTTAAAATGGCCACCATTTTTGACATTTTTAAATCAATTATTGCTATGAAATGAGACATGGATTAACTTTATATCACATTATATGTTTTTAACTATATGGTCATCCTTCTTACACAACTTTAAAGTAGTAATATGTAGCAAAATGAGATGCTGGTTAGCATGAGCTTCCATTAATATTTTTAATGTGTTTAGCAGTTTAGCGTTAGCAAAACTTATTTTTAATGTGTTTAGTGGTTTAGCATTAGCTTCTGCTAATTTGTAAATATGTTTAGTGGTTTAGCATTAGCTTCTGCTAATTTGTAAATATGTTTAGTGGTTTAGCATTAGCTTCTGCTAATTTGTAAATATGTTTAGTGGTTTAGCATTAGCTTCTGCTAATTTGTAAATATGTTTAGTGGTTTAGCGTTAGCTAAGCTAGGATTCTTGTTTAGGAGACTACTGATTAGTGAATCTAAATTTGTGGTTAGCGGTGGCTATGACTACTCCCGATTTTAGTGCAAACATGCAGCTCTAGAAAAATTAAGAGTCCACTCCACTGAACCAAATTGAAAACCTCATGGATGGTTCCACCAAATATTGATTTCTGAACTCTTTCTGATTTTTGTGGTGGCCATCTTGAAAAATCAAAATGTTATCAGTAAATATGATTTCTGTTCATCCAATCATCTATGATTTGACACCAAAGCTATTCATCTGTGATAAAAATCAGTCTTCCTTGATAACCATCTTGGTGGCAATCTTGTATTTTTTTTCATAAGGGCAAGCCCCTGGGAACTTCTGCACTAAGTTAGGTTCTAGTGTCCACATATGGAAGATTTTGCTGCCCTATATCTGAGTATGATAACCCTGACCTGCGCTCCATCGTAGTTGAAGATGCCCACAAGGCTGACGGGCACAGCCTTGTTGACACAGTGGCCCAGTGCTTTCCTGGAAAGTGCAAACACGAACGGTACGCCCTGTTCGCGACACATGTTGATGATCGTGTGCAGAACCTCATCCAGGCCACCTGTGGAGGGAATATTTTCTATCAACATGCAGCTTTTCCCTGTCCAGTTTGAGCAGCCGCACGCCTGTCTGGACCTCCCCGCCACTGATGTTGCTATTGTATACATTTTTGACGCAGAGTCTTTTATTTCCATCTGAGATGAAAACACCACTAATGTAAACATTTTCTGGGACTTCCCCTGGAACAATGCGCTTGGTCAGATGAGACTCAGACTCAACGCATGACAACAAACAACCCATGTGGGTTTGGCATTAAATACAAATATAATAAAAAGGTGCTTGCTGCATAGTGAACAATCTGTGATGCTGTGGGCTTGGTTTTTTCTTTTACAGGCCATGGGAACTGTGTTAGAGTACATGACATGATAAACCAGAGAATGTTAGGCTACATTCACACAGCAGGTAAATGCAACGCCGCCTGAATGGCCCAACCCCCATCTGATAAAAAAAATTAGAAATCCAATCTGTGCCACTTCAATATGAAGCCTCACTATTACTAGAATGAGCAACTAGGCTGTCACAATTTAAAAAAAAAGTCATTATTGCAATAAATGATAATGTTTTGATACAATTTTAAAGTAATATAATAATAATAACAATGGCATAATAATGCAAGTTTTCTCTCTCCTCAGAGACCAATAAACTTTTATTTTGCAAAGACAACTTAATGCTGGAACTGAAAGTTATTTTAATGATCCAAAATAAAATGCAACTACTAAGAAATAATAAATAGAATAGAACGAAAAACCACACTCATCTGAAAACATAAACAAAATGGAAAAATTGATTATGATCTCCTTGTAAGCACATTAATCATCAGAATGGAAATTATTGAGATAATTTTAATTTATCATGAGATTAATTTTATTATATAATAATTATTATTTTATTTGTTGTTTTGTTTATTTACTTTGGATATTTAAAATGTCTTCCAGTTCCAGTGTTAAATGTTTATTATAATTTAAAGTTTACTGATCTGTGAGAATGTGTTTTGTCTCAACGCAGCAATATCATCGTTTATCTCAAAAACTTCTGGGACAATTTATTGTCCAGCTAAATTTGACGTCGTGACTCACTTAATAATTCCCCAGACTTTTTCCTAAATAATCTACAGCCGGCGCTTTCGAATACCTTTGGACTGGATGCGTTCGCAGTTGGGCGAGATGATAACACACTTGACTTTCTTCAGTTTGAGGTGTTTCAGAACCTCTCGAAGGCCCATCACGATCCGCCGCTTCATGCGGGCCTTCATGGGATCCTTCTGGTACAGCCGGTCCTGGAACCGGACCAGCTCCTTCAGCAGCGAGGTCACGCACTCATCCAGGTCTTTCCTCAGCATCTGGCTGCAGTAGCTGCCATGCAAACAACAGGAAATCATTACACAGAAGTCTCTGGATATTAGCAAAGTGTGGCTTAAATATCCATACTTCCAATACCAGTCCTATTGTGCTTCAAAATCGACTCTCTCTAAGTATCAATACTTTCATTATTTCAGTCACTTGAGATTGTTAAAATAGCCTGGCAATAATAAAAAAGATCGTCACCCTAATGTACTTCAGACTTTAAAATAAATCAGTTAAAGTGATGTCTTGTGTTCTTATGCAGCAAAGAATTGAATTACTCCACTTTTTTTAGATTTACCAGACACACTATGTGTTTTTGCAACAAGTATTGGCATCGGACAGGAAACCGGTGGTATCAGACATCACAAGTCGATACGAAGGGAACAACGTTGCCTCCTTACTCTCTAAACTTCCTGCTGTGAATTTTGGGAACGTTGTTCTGTTGGGGCTCAGATGACGGGACTTCCTGTTGCACATCATCGTTTTTGTCGTTGTCCTCATCGGCTTCCTCCATGTTGGCGTTTGTACCGTTTAAATTCAGCTGTTCGTCGAATCCTTGTGTAAGACTCTGAATGTCTTCTGAAAGAGACAAACAGAATAAATTCAGTCATTCTGAACTCTTTCTATAGTGAGAACATGTTCGCTCTGACCTGTGTCGTTTGAGTCATGCTGCTCCTCTGCAGCATCAATAGTGAGTTCAGAGCCATTTTCAGGCAGCAGTCCTCTCTCCTCTAGCAGACGTCTCTGTTTTTTCTCTTCTCTTTCTTTCAAAATGACCTGAATATGTAACAGAATAAAAGAAAAAAAATTGCATCATATTTTAGATCTAAAAAGCTAAAAATGCTCAAAAGTATGAAACAAATCATAAACAGTTTTGCTTTTCTGAACTCCTCAAGTGGTATACTTTTAGCTTTAGTTCAAAATACTTATAAAAAAAATCTATCAAGCATGTTTTGCTCTCCAGCTATTAATCGGTTAATCAAAAAAAACAAAAAACAAAACACAGATTAGCCCTCAATGTACTGACATTAAGTCAAGCAGGAAGGTCTGAGCTTTTCACATGTTAATGTTACAAGTATTTTTAGCTGCAGATTCATCTTTTGGTACAAATGATCAAGCGTTCATTCAAGAAATTATATGTTATTGAGTTTTAGGTAATAGATTTATAAAAAAAACTGAATTGAATTGATTGTTCATTTGGATATTTTAATGCATTTCTGCAGATATGCTAATATTTTGTATCTGTTTAATCGACAGAATAATCAACGACTAAAATAATTGTTAGCTGCAGCTTTATGAACTCAAACTCAAACTTTCTACCAACACTTTGGCCAAACGTTTTGCACTAATGGCTGAGTTTGTCGTTCCGCATGTAGCATCATCACTCTTTATCATCAACACTCTTTAGCGTTCTGCTTGCTCTTTCTTTTCACATTTAAGCATTTAAATACGTATAACAGTCAGGATCTTCTAAACAGTGCTGAAAACGAGAAGTTGTAAAAATGATGATATATGAACTTCAATATAACAATGCAACTACTATAATGATCAACAGTGAGTGTATGACAGATGCTGTCCACTTGCCTTCTTCAGAGGAGTGGGTTTCTTGGCTTTAGGCACTTCTCTTTGCTTTCCTTTCTTAACTAAAGGGCTGGTCGAGTCCAACGGATTGTGTGCGATTTTATCCTGCTGCCATGGCGGCTTCTTCAGAGCCAACGATTGTTTCTGGACGACAGGCAGTCCTCCACCAACTACAATGAAGCAGACATCGCTTAATTATGCTCTTAAACGCGGTTTTTAAAGAAATAAAAACCGACATTAGCTGACCAGAGAGAATGATCGGCTTGGTGTCCTGCTTTGATTTTTGAGTTTGTTGCTTCTTTTCCAGGACGGCCAGTATGTTTCCGATGTCCAGCTGGACCGGGGCTTTGCTCTTTTTCCCCGACACTTTCTCTGCTTTCTACAAATCAGGCGATGAAGGTCAGGGCTACGTCACTGAGGCAAAACCAGACTGCTCTGAAAGGGTCAGTTTCAACAAATGATTAACACAAACCTGTCCTTTCTTAGCCATTTCAGGCAGTTGAGTTTTTCCTATTGGTGACTTTTCTTTGTTCAGGTCAGCAGACTGGTACTGTCCTCCTTCTCTTTGGTTTTCCTTAACATCAAATCACAGCATAAGACTTTCATTTATGATATTTTATCTTATGTTGATGCATTTAAAACACTGATGATATCTACCTCATTGCATAGCTTTGTTTTGCTGTTTAACCCAGTTAAACCCAGCACCAACTCAGGGAATTCTTCTTCATCCTAGGAAAAAAAAATTAAATTAAGTCAAATGTCCAAATCTTTATTCACTCAGAGGAAGCAAAAATCAAAATTTACCTCAAGTTTTGGAGGTTCGTGATGAATTAGTGGACTCCCTGACTCGGCTTCTGCATCCTCAGCGTTGCTTTTGGATTTCTTTTTCCTCTTTCGCTTTTTCTTTCCTGGGCCTCCCTCTTCTTGTTGGGTAGAGAGGCAGTTTGCCTGGTAATATAAACAAAATGAACTTTAGAAAAAAAAAACATTGTAAAAACAGATGTTTTTTTTTTGTTGTTTTTTTTTACAAAAACAAACAAATAAACCAAAGCAAGAAACAGGCTAATAGTTTAGGAACAAAGCCCAAAAAGAATAGAGCCAGAATATTCATGTTAGTAAATGCAAACACATGTAAAATATATGCAAACATGTATGCAAACTTCCATTTCACAAGGTGCAAGTAATTTTCTTTAAAACCAGTTTAACTGCCTGTTTTTTTCAGCTTTTTTAGCTTTATGGTTCTGTAGATATCAGGGATGCACAGATCTACTTTTGTCACTCCCAATACCAACAGATAAGAGGTTTAGTATCGGTCAATACTGATCCAAAACAGAAAAACAGTCCTGATTAGACCTAAAACTTCTCTTTTTTAATAAAACATAAATGTACTAAATGACAAGTTCATTTGATAACTCTGCACCAGTACTGCACATTTAAATACACCAATAGTTTCACAAGTTTGGTCAAACATGTAGAAATAAACTGCAACAAACTTTCTTTAAATGGTTCAGAAAGTGCAATTAGTAATTCTAAATATAATGTAAAATAAATAAAAAAGCATGACGTTGCACAGACCAGTATACAGAATTAGACTGAACAGATCTGCATTTATAGACTGGGTACATTGTCACCGATACCCGATATATATTTTTATTTTAATATCAGGACCAATACAGATATTAACTCTTTACTTTATGTCAAATATTTGCAGCGTTTCTCAATATTACAGGGGATAATCTTTTTTAAATTGTTGCCCAAATGTAAATTATTGAGCTCATTATAATTAATTATGCAGGTAATAAATTTATTGCTTATTGCAACCGGCTTAGAGTCAAAATGAAGTTTAATCACGGCGGTGGCATCATGCTGGGGGCCTGTTTCGCTGCTGGTCCATTGCAGAAAGTGGATGAAAGACTGAAGAAAGAGAATTACCTTCAAAATCTTTATTTCACTTCATATCAACGACTTTATAGACAAATAAAGCTACTAAATTTTCAAAAATAATCCAAACTGGTGAGCAGTGTCCTCCCAGTCGCTTTTTTATACTCAGAACCATCAGAGAGTTTTGTTGCTGATCCAGCCCAGAAAACCGAGGCGAGGTTCTGGCTGATCAGCTTCCAGCTCAACTCGACTCTCGGTGAGTCCATTTAAATTTCTTCCTTATGCCTCATGAGGAAAAGAGAAGAATAAAGACTGAAACCCTTTTTATTAAGAATTAAGCCAGAAAAAACAGACTGCACCTGTGTGTCGCTGCGGCGGATTGTCTCGTCTGTAACAACAGGTTTCTTTGGGGGCTGAGAGGCAATATTTGCCCAGGATGTTATTACCGGCCTAGCTACTAGGAAAGAAAGAAAAACAAGTGATTCACAAGTTAGAAAAGACTGACGCCGTGGTTCAGGAGGTGATTTCAGCCTTTACCTGGTGGGTTAGCAGGGGTGGTATTCTGCAAAGGCTCAAGTTCTGCTGGAGAGCCATTTCTTCCAGCCTGCCAAATAATAATAATAATAATAAAGAAGAAACAGCTCAGTGTTCATATTTCTACACGATCTAATCTGACTTTTCTTTTAAATACAGAAACCAACCTTCTGGGAAGTCGTCTGAGTTCGTGGGTTTGTGCATTGAGGGCTTGGACGCCAGCAGTCTTTCTGAGCTCCAGCATGAGAAGCTGATTTCTGCAAAACGCCGGCTAACTCCGGAAAATCAGCCATCTTCACTTCAAACGGGGCAAAATCTGCCATTGCTGGCGTTGATTTCCTTCCAGAGGCTGGGGCTGACCTGACATGTCTAAACCCTGCTGAAGCTCCAAAGGGACAGACAACAGCACAATAAATAAATGGCTAAATAAAGCTTTATAATTATTCATATGCATAAATAATACATATGAGACATATGTTAAATAACTAAATGTACAAATCATTAATTAAAAATCTGAATTCAATTTATATTAACATCATGCATAAATAATGAAGTATTTAAATATTTCATAGACTTATGTTGCTGCACAAGGAGAATTTTATTCCATCTCTAAGCCTTGAACGTCATTGGGTCGGGTCAAGACAAAAAACTATTGGTCTGTAGTTAAACTGCAGATTAATTATTATTATTCAATGTTAAATGACAAAAACAAAGTATTAAAAGAAGGTTCTTTCATTTAAAACCTTTGATGTGTTAAACGAAGGTTTTCTAGACCGTCTAATTCACAAACCCAGCCCCTTAGTTGGATATTTAGCTAAAAAACAGCAAAATTAGAATTAAAGATTCCCATCACACACACGCACACGCACACACAATAATCATCAGGGTCTTTTTGGTGAATCAGCCTGAAAGCCTTAATTATTTCATGATGGACTGTGGGAATGGAAACGTTAACTTGATAAATACTGAAGTAGTTTAACAAAATTAATGAAAATTTTAGTTAATAATTGAATTATTTGTATTCTTCTTCTGGCTGCTCATCACAGCGAGTCATCCTCTTCTGTCTAATTATATGCATTCATTCAATTTCAAATTCAAAAATAAATTATTGTAGATGGTGATGGAAAGATCTCCTGTAGAGGTCTGTATCGAAGCGACCTTGAAGAAGCCTCTGACTGAAGGTACTCTTAATTATTGACTAATTTAACTATATACCAATAAATGTTTATTCAAATAATGTAAGTATTATACTTTTATATGGAATATCATATATATAAATAGCTTTTGAAGGCATAATTTGGTTATTTATGAAAATCTACGTGCGAGTCACTCGAGTTTTGATGGATGATGTTTACCTTTTTGTCGTGCATCCGCTGAGTTTTTGCCCACATTTCTGCCCTGAGAGTCATTGCTGCTTTTTGATGTCTGCAAACACACAAACAAAAGGATTTAAATCCATTACATAAATTAAGCCAAAGTAACTTAGCGTGACTTTAATAAGTGTAATAAAAAGAAAACCTTTGAATGTGGATCCCAGAGGAGCTTGTTTTTGTCACTGGCTTCCCTCACAGGACGTCTGCTACTGTAGCCATGACTTCTTGAAACATCTCCGCCTTTTCCTGCTTGTTTTTGGCTCAGATCTGCCCAGCTCCTTAAAAAAAACATACAGACACAGAAAAAGATATGGTCAGGGGTCCAGTTGCTGATTACTTGGACTTCGCCATGATGTCCATACCTGGCTGAAGTTTGGTTGGACATGTAAGGATTTGGTAAGACCGGAGGAACTGAAGCTGTGTGAGGATCAGAAGCATCTCTGCTTCTTTTCTTCTGATGTTTTTCAAAATCCTGGGGAGAACAATTACTAGGTGTCAGTTTGCTCTCCTGGAAAACGTAAAGTCATGTCAACAAAAACCTTTGATAAACATGTAACATAATTATTTAAATACACTGCAAAACGCATTATAAGGAACACTTCAATTCTGCTTTGACATATCGAAGCTTTAAGAAGTGTTAAAAATACAATATTTGTGCTTCAGACAAAATTACGTCCTCGGAAACAAAATGTTATTTTCACTTCATCAGCTGCCCCCATTTAAGCACTTTTTAGAAACAACTGCAACTGTAGCAGGACATATTCGCATGAGTTAGCTTCAGTGCTAGCTAAATAGGCAGTTATAATCCAATTTGGTGTTCTTTACCTTCTCCATCTTCAGGCTTTTTTAAGATTTAGTCACATGTTCGTATTTTCACATGCGGTTCCAAGTGTTGTCAAAGTCCACCCTACGATTATGCCATGTGTTTGTTAATCATGAACAACCTGTTTGATAGCTTAGCATAAAAAAACAGCAGCTAGCTGAGTGATGTGTCAGTTGCGGTCGAACCGACTCAATCCGCTAGTTCTTCTAATTGAACGATCTTAATTCATTTGCACTTAAATTGCATATCAACATTTACACATGCAACTTAGATTTCAAAACTGTGATCAAATTTAAAGGCTAGAGATACAGCTTTATGAATAGATGTTTGAGCTGAAGGAATCGGTTCTTGTTGGTGAGTTGAGCCAAATAATGCGGTTCTCAGATCAGGGTCGGAAGTCCCATCAACTGAGCGAAGGCGATGTTCACAGAGGAACAAACGGTGTAATAGCGACATCTTATGGGTTTAGAGAGCAAATAAAATAATTCAGTAAAAAGTTGGGTTGACTTCATGAAAGTAACGAATGGTATTTCTGACAAATAGCAAATCTGGCGTACACTAATATACAAAATCTAACAAGTGAGTTTTCTTAGCTCATTAATAGGAAAATTTGCCTTAAATTCAGTTGCTTTAGTAAGAACTTTGACGAGTCTTTTTTTAAGGCATACCTTGAATATGAGGTTTAGTGGTGTTGTCATGTAATATACTTAGGATTCTTACTTTTTATTTAAAATGTAATTCAAAAATGTAAAAAAAAATTGTTGAAAACAGAAGTGAAGTAAAACAATCATATTTACTATCTACTTGCTGGTTATCAATAAAGAAATTAATTTGATGACATTATTTCTGTAGAGTTTTATTGACACCTTTAGGATATTATTCCATTACAACCAATGGATGATGCGTTTCTTTTTCAAACATTCGTAAAATAAACCATTGACACATTCAATGACCGTAAAAATAAATTGCTGACTTATAAAATACTGCATCTATAGGATAAAATACTCTTATAAAAAGATATTCAAACTCCACTAACAATGTAATTTCTAATCATCAAAACATGTGTTCAATAAAAAGGAGATGTCTTAATGTGCAAATATACAGAATTATTTTCTAACACAACATTATTCTGTACCTACTTCTCTATTTTGGCATATGTTTGGTCTTTTTGTTTCATATGTTTATCTTTGGCACAATGCACCAAAAGTAATCCTCATATCACTACTGAGTAAAAAAAATGGAAACACAGTGCTTGTTCTCCCAAAAAAATGTAAACATTAAAACATTTGTATAAGGCAGCAGGAGAGGCATCTTGATCTCTGCAGGTCACTCCTCCTTTGACCTCTGGGCTTTGCTCAGGAGAAAAAGTGGAATCACAAATGAGGCTGACGTGATGAGAAAGCAGGTCTGTGCTCCTGCAATCCAATAAACTGAAATAAAATACAGAAAAAACTGGATAAACATAAGATGTAAATACAAAAAGAGCAAAAATATAGGCGTCTCAAAGTAATTTCAGATTTGTAGGAGATAGGAATAATTTATATGAAGCTAAATTCAAACGCTAAAAAGCTAAAAGCCCCATTATTTTTCTATTCTTTAGCTTCCTTACCAGAGGATGACACCACTGGCCCAAACGCTCTTGCCAGCGCACCCAAACTACGCAGGATCCCCATCACAGTACCTTTCTGATTAGCTGAACCTGATCAAACATCCGACAGGACAGTCAGCAACAATGATCTCAAAATCATAATATTTAATAAAAAAAATTAATAAAGGAGACTCACCGTGGTCAGCAACAAGGGTAGAGAGGCAGGGAACTACAATTGCTGCAGCTGCAACAATGAAAATATGACCAAAAAGGTGTAAATAAATAAATCAGTAAATTAAATGAAGATAGAGAAAATAATTTCCATTTGCTTCCAAGTGGAAATCGTTTTTGAGTGATCAAACTTTAAAAGACAGACTGAGGGAAGCTTAATTTCCAGGGATCAATTCTTGGACCTGCTCTTTTTAACTCAAAATTTATCTTTGAGTTAAATTTTAAACTGCTGATCTTTAATGACATAATCCTTAGCTTCTTGGAAATATCTGTCTTCAACAATGAAAATGATACAACCAAGTTCTATAAAAGGAAATTGTTTGCTTAATGTTTTATTTATTTTATCAAGAAACCTTTTGAAATCCTATCAAATTTACCAGTAAACAGTTAATCTGAATATAACATTGAATTTATTTACTGTAATTAAAATCAATCACACTCACAATCTCACTGCAGTGTTTTCTGGTTCAACTAATCTGGTTTTAATTTTTAACCCTTTAGTTTATGGTTACATATCAATAATTTACACGAAAAAAAAATAACCACTTCAATCTTCTTCTGACTTCTGGTAAAAAAAAATCAAGAGCGCCCTCTATGGTCAGGCGTGGTAACTACAACTTTCAATGCCGCTATTGTTTGAACAACAAATTATGTTATAAAATTTATTGTTCGATTAAATTTTCTTCTGATGTGCATAAAAGGTTTACAGGCAGCCACTAATCATCTCCTATTATTTATATTAACAATAAAAATGAAAAGTTGCTATGATTTTAGTTGATCCTAAAATTGTATCACGGCCCTCATTACAAGCAGTAATAATTTTACAAAATTTTGTTCAATCATTACTGCTTTATTAAAAATATTAATCAGATAAAAAGCAAACATTACTCACCAAAAGAGTATAATGCCAAGCCAATATAAAGCATTGCAATATTCCACGATAACCCAATGAGAATGAATGCAGGGATCAACATCATTATTGCCTGAAAGGATTAATATTTATTTCAATATTACATTTCTCTGCCTGTTCAGTATAATATTCATCATGCAGATATATTAAATCGTTACCATGTAAACAGCACGTATGTGTTGCCCAGGTTTGATTCTTCGAGCGTAACCCCCCTGGATTAAAGCCATGATGACACCAACGAAGAAGAACATCTTTCCCTGCTGCATGCTGTTTACAGAAGACAATAAAAGCATTTATGTTTCTTCTTAGAGTTTCTGCCGGTTTCACCAACTCAGATTTAAGACTTTATAAAATCGTTATGAATGGAATTTAAGACCTACTTCTCAAAATAAATGTACACTTCATCCAGCCAACTTGCGATAAATTTCCATTTGTCCTTGATAAACGCGGAAAGGCTAACTAGCTAGCAATGCTATGTTAGCATTGAAAATGTCTGCGTGTGGCTCAAGATTTTGCCTGACAGAAAAGCCCCGCTAAAAAATAAAAAAATAAAACAATACATAAAATATACGCGATTATACCTAAAAGGATTAAGGTCACTGAAAAGAATTATAATTACGTCGAAATCGAAATAAATTACCAAACATTCTTAAATTAGGTGAATGTAATTACGAATTTAATGATGACATTTCACTTAATGTAATGTTTTGATTGTTGATTCTATGTTGCCTGACTTTGTGTTTTTGTGTTTGTTATGATGTAAAGTACTTTGAAATGCCTTGCTGCTGAAATGTGCTATACAAATAAAATTTGATTGATTGATGTAAATTATGTTAGCATTTAAAAATAATTATGAAACTACGTTTTTCTTGTAGGATTTGTAAACCTGCAAGTTAGCCACACTGAAAGCCTGTCCCAAATGTATTAGGCAGATTATTTGCCTTATTTATTTAGTTTACTGATTCTGAGAAAAAAGTGAGAATGCTGAGATTAAAGTGAGAATTTTTTTTCTTCTCCCATCAAGCCTAATTCTCTTCCATCCGATTCAATAGTCCAGCCCAGACAAAATTTAAGACTTCTGATTAAAACATTTAAAGTCAACTTTCTTTTTAAAAAATTAATTCAAGACATTTTAAATCCTTAATTTCAGATACATGAATTCTTAAGGATGTGCGGACACCCTACTGCTAATATACAAATTTATCTCCGGGTTTATACCTTGTAAACTTGAAGCGCTGGTGAGTCAGAAAACTCAGGGTGAACTCTAGGCCGGAGAACAGGAAGAGGTAGCAGAAATAAACCAAACCCAACACTTGGAGCTTCTGCATTCCTGTAAGAAACACAGCCCCACTTCCTGTCAGCAGGCGATAGTCCATTTATGGTTTAGTTAAAGGGTACAATGATGTAGGACCAGCACTCACTTTCTTTAGAAGGTGGTTCCTTTGTCTTGGTGACAGCAGTGAAATGGAACAAGGAGACGGGACTGAGAAGGTCCATGGAGTCTCCACCATGAGAAGATGAACCCTGGAATGACAATAACTTTACATTTCTGAAAAAAAAAACATTAAATACATTGGAAATACAGTAAAAGATGGAAATGAACCAATAATTTTAACTTTTAAAAATAAGAATATCTACATTTTTTTTTTTTTTGCTTAAAACTACCGTATGATTTGTAGCCGAGGACGCATCTGCAGTTAAATAAATACTTCTAACATCAACATGAGCAAAGCTCAGCTCTTGACTTAGAATTAATAGAGTGTAGGTCTAATATGGTGATTATTTTTTGGATTAACTGATTAACAATTGGATAACAAAATGTGCTTACACTGCAAAAACACAAGTATTTTTGGGCTAGTTTGTATTGCAAATATTTTAGTACACTTGAAATAAGACAAAAACTAACTTACAAGTAACTTTTAAACAAGATAATAGAGCTCGTTTTAAGTTAATAATTCCTTTATATTATTTCACCGTTACAAGACATTTTATTTATGTGGTAAGTGAAATAATCTGCCAATGGAACTAGTACTTTTTCATCAAAATGAAGGGATTAGTGATTTAAATCAAGCTCATATATCTTGCTGAAAAGTTACTTGTAAGTTAGTTGTGACTTATTTAAAGTTTACTAACATATTTTCACTAGAAACTAGACCAAAAATACTTGGTAAGATTTGTGTATTTGCAGTGTAATAGAACCAGGTGAAGTTAAATCTACGCGACTTGTGGAGTTATTGGTAGAAAATATCTATAAATGAAAAATGTATTGTTTTTGTTCTGATTACTGCTTTGAATATGTTGTTCTTTCAAGAATGGGCCTTTTTTGAATCCAGTCAACAAATCGATAACTAAATCAGCAGATGATTATGTCAATAACTGATTGATTACATTAATTGTTTCAGCTGTACTGAATGTGTTGTGAACAGAAGTGAAGGTTGGAAGTGTAGGTTCCTCTTTACTACAGCAGAGCCTCCACTTCATTGCTCCATACAGGATGTAGTCACCGTTTCCCACACTCTCTCACTACAAGCTAATCAGACTCTGCTACATTGTTGCTCAGTCCTGGCTCAACATAAATCCAACTCCACATGGAGCCTAAACACATTGAGGTGTCATAATCTAGCTTTAGTACCATCACATAATCTTGAAAAAGCTTTTCCATGAAAAATGAAATTACCTTTTACCCTAAATCCTCTATATTTGTGGTTTGCAACCTGCGGCTGCAGAGCCACAAATGGCTCTGAGCATCTTTCACAATGGCGCTCAACGACTTTACTGAAAATCATGAAGCATCAACTGAAGTTTTAAAATATAAATATAAAAACAAATGCTGGTTTTTACAGTTTTGAATCACGTTCATGGAATAACTGCATTGAATTACTACATTAGAATGACACTAAAAGTTGTCAGTAAAATTTTTTGTACTTTTTTTGTCTTCATCAGGTTGGTGACTGACTATGGTGACTGCATACTATTTAACTAGTGCAGTTAAAAACTAAATATTGAACTATGACATTTTAAACTAATAACATTTAGTTTTTATATTATGACAAACATTTTAATTTATTCCAGTTATATCATATCTACTTATGTATGATTTTTTTCATAAAAGCCTAACTTTCTGCTGTGTGACTGATTAACTTTACAGTCAATGCCCCATAAAGGAAAATGGATACGTTTTTTATATTTTTTGGTAATATTTGTATGTTTTCCTAACTTTAAAACCTAATTAAAAAAACTAAATAAAATTGTGATTCTATAAAAAAAAATCAATTCGATTCAAACAAAAATACACAAAAACATTAGTTAAAATTACAAACTTCTCATAGTAGATATTTCTCAAAAATTATAAGCTAAGTCATAGCATTTGCAGCTCTGAAGTTTTGTTGTAGCTCAACTGAAGGCAAAATGACTCTTTGGATTGTAAATATTGTGGATGCAGCAGAATTACAGAGGTTGGTGAAATCTGAACCAGTTGGCCTGAACAGAACAAAGGTCTTCTGGGACATTTAAAGCATCAAGTGTCCATCCGATGACGTTGTCAGCGCTGGAACAAAATGTTCTGTAAACCCGCCGCTATTATTGTTTGCGTTCAACGTAGAACGCTGAAATAACTTCTTGACTCCCAGCAGAAACTTCCTGAAAAAGTGTCATCACCGTGACAACCAAGGAAGTTACTGCAGTGGGCAACAAATGGAAACTGAACAGGTTTTCCAAAAGGACTCGAATAGGAGGAAGTTGGACAGGTTTTTTTGGTTTCAACTCCAACCTGAAAAGGTTCTATACTGAGGTCAGGAGTTTCTGACCCACATGTGTGTGTTGGGGGTCATTTCTAATCCCAATGGTTGAAGTTTAAAGTTGTTTTCAAGTCTATTTGGCTCTTCTGTCGTAACAATTATAAAAACAACAAACAATAATACCCCCATCTAACTATTGTTAGTCCTTTTGCTTTCTTGGTAATGTAAATTTTCTGCTACAATGATAAAACCAAAAAAAGGGCATATTTTCCAATTAAATTTAATATTTGACTACTATCCTCTGAAATAGTATGTATTTTGATTCTATTTACACTATTTATATAGCAATATAGCTAATTAAACTCCCCATAAAACCACTGAATTAACCATTGAGAGGTTAATTCTATATTTCTTGTGTTGAAAGCACAATTTTACTCTGATTGGGAGACAGAATTACCAATCAGGTACTGGAAAACATTTACATAATCTCAGCTAAAAATTGGAATTTAAAAGACCATTTGATTGGATGAAAAGTTCAAAATAATTGATCAGTATTTCCTGTGAGGCAAAATTCACATTTTGCACTTTTTTGTACTTCTATTTCTGATTCTATTGCCTCTAAAAACAGCCCAAGAGTTAAATTTTTAAAAAAAATAAAATAAATAAATCACCTTGTCATTTTCTGACAATGAGTTAATGTTTTTTTTGAGTGTGTGGAAAAAGAGCCATCTGAAGAACTTCTTTCCACGGAAACTACACCATTACCTAGCAACCCCAGCGGCATCCAGCCCATCACCTAGCAACCCAAGTGGAGTTTTGGCAATAGCTATACAATTTGGGGAGCATGGCTAGCAGCAGCTTATTTGGATTTAAAGGAACAGAGGCCCTAAAACAACTCATTCTGAAAAGAGTTCAAAATAGGGAGAACTGACCAGACTAAAATCTCATTATCTAAGAATGACTTTGTGAAAAAAATGTAATGACCATGTTCTGTATAGCCCATAAACAAATTCTAATTATTCAAAGGAAGCATAATAGACCACCTTTAAGAAACATCACATTTATTTATATTTTAAACTCACCTTAATAACCTTTGGAAGTGTTTCTGGCAACATCATCCAAATGAAGAAAATATCAATAACACTGAAGGTCAAGGCGAGCAGTGCTGGAGTTTCGTAGAAGACATTTCCTGTTGTTTTGGAGCTGACAGCAAAGTAAGCACCCATGAGAGGTCCAACGGTGAAGCCCAAGGAAAAGGCAACACCAATCATTGCCTGATCAAAAAATTTTTTAAAAATTACTTGATTAAAAAAAATGGACTTGTAACTCCATGAATGAGAAAACTGTTAGTATGAGAAATGTACAAATGTTAATAAGAATTTCTCCAACACCACAGACGTCTGTGCTCAGCATTAAAGTAATCATAGTTAACTAAAACTAACAAAATAGCAAAAATGAGAAAACATTTTTGTTCACTTAAATAAATTAAAATGGTAAGTAATGGGAAAAAACTATAACTAACTGCAACTCCATTGTGGGTTTATAAAACTAAAACATACGGAAATTATAAATGTAATATCCTTTGTTTTTGTGTTTATGAATCTATTTATTAGCCTTTCAAACTGATGTGAAATAGATTTTCCCCCCCAGATTTTTATTATATCAGCTGTCTGCAAATGATGGTACTTCATAATTTGGCATAATTCACAAGAGGCAATAAATGAATGCATTTTTTGAAAATTATATCTTCTGTTGCATATTCATTACCCAATCAATGTATACATAATCACAATAGAATACTTTGACTTTTTTGAATTCTGCACCTAAAAATTAACCAAAGTATAAAAAAACCTAACACAACCAGTAAGACTAATAAAAAGTAAACAATATTGAACTAATATTAACTAGAAAATACACACTAAAAACTAATTAAAACAAACAAAAGGTTACAACAAAATAAAACTAATAAAAAAAACCAAACTTTGACCCACCATTCCTCTGTTCCGTGCTTTTGGACATGGCAGATCCGCCACAATGGCAGTGCAGAGGCTGACGTTTCCCTTACAAATGCCCCCAATTACCCGAAACAACAGGAACATGATGAAGCTCCGGGAAACCGCCCAGACTGCGTAGGAGGCCGCCAGTCCTACCTGACAAACAAAGCACCCAATTAGCCCCAAACTGGTGGAATACGACTCACTGGATTTTATCATCGAAAACAAGAAACATTTGAGGTGTTATAGTGCCCTTCTTACTGTGGTGAGAATGAGGAGAGGTCGTCTGCCATGACGGTCAGACAGAGCGCCCGTTACAGGCGAGGACAGGAACTGTAGCAAAGAAAACAGCGACCCAATCAGACCTGAAAGACAAGATAAGGAGTATTAAACTTGAGATAATTCCTCTTTTTCTTCATCATCATTCAGCTCAAAAGTCTGAGTTTGACTTTGCATGAATCTCAGGTTTATGGAATAAAGGGATTGGAATAACTTACCTCCAAACAGAACAGAATTGTATTTCTTTTCCATAGGAATCCCAACAGCCTTCCTAAACCAGTCCACCACACTCTGCAGAGACTGATATGTGACATCCTAGCCCAGAAAAAAAACACAAAAACATCACAGAGAGGCCACTTCAGGGTGAGTCAGCACACAGGCCTCCCAAACTAATCAAATTATGTGCTGGTTATGGCTTTTATGGAACAAATTCTTCTCATAAAACACCTTCTGTTCACAGCAGGACAGAAGTCTGAACACGTCCAAATTCCTGCACTTTTAAACTGAAGCCAAATGATTTTATTCTGCTGTCTTTAAACTGTTTTGAAATCCTACTGACCCCTGCTTGAGCATAATGATCCAAAATGGAAGGCAGCAGCGGCAGAATCAGCGTGAATCCCAGCAGATCCAGCAGCAGGATGATAAACACGATGCCGATGACCTTCGACGAGAAGGAGCTTCCATCTCCAGCTGCCTCATTCATAGCTGACGTTCCTGATTAGATTATTTCCTCTATTCCTATGAAAGAGTAGAAAGTAAATGTTGACATATCAGCAGACCCAAACGTCTTGCAGCTCCAATTGCAGAAAACAGGGTCAAAAAGGTTACGATTCCAGGGAGAATGCAAATCAAGCCACACTTTATAGGTTTTGTTAAAAATAAAAAATAGATAGCAACCTTATTTTTTTACTTAATAAAAAAACAAACAATAAAAGAAAACATGTTGAAGTTTGTGGTTGGAAAACAACAATGTGAGTTTTTTGAGTATGAATACTTTTGTAAAGCAATTTGATATTTATTTAAAATGAAAACTGAAAGATAAATAAGTTAAGTGTCATGACAGTAAAAGAAAAAAACTGGACCACAAGAACAAACTATCACTTTGAGAATTGATAAAGTAAAGGCATCAAAGTAGTTGTAGGATTATGAAATATAATAGTATTAAAATACTTTTTCTTAATCTATTATCTGGTTGGAGACAAAATGAACTTTTTTGTAAAGTTTATATGGATGCTACTAAGAATAATTTATAATAGTAATGCAATTAAAAAGCTGTAATATAAATATTTTAGGAAATACTTGCAAATACAAAAATGGCGATGTGTTTAAGAGCCAGAAGAAATGTTAAGTGAACTATGTCTGTAAATCATCACACTCGGTATTCGCAGTCTTCCAGTAAGTTATCAGGAAAGAGACAGAGAAAGTGTGATCAAGGAAGAAGGAAACAATTCTTGTACATGTTGTAAACCTGCCTTTCTGAACTCCTTGTTCCAAAAGAATCAAACTCCAAATCAAACATTCATTTTCACGACTTTTCGTGTCCGCAGAATCAAGAACCGATCGACACGTATCAGCATCTCCCCTTTCGAGCAACAGGAACACAAAAGGAACTTTACCTACAGTATTTCCGTCACCTGGGTAAGCCGCAGTAGTTGGTCCCGCTCAGATGAGTCGGTAAGGTTTACCTTCTCCACCTCATCGGTCCTCCGCTGTGGATCCATACCAGGAACTGCCGTCCTCTTTCATTTGGATGACAAGAATGTGGCGTAATCAGCGCAGCCGCCCGAAACCGCTGCCTTCAAGGCACCGTCGTAAGCTCGTAATTTTGAGTTTCCACACGAACGACGTAGCCCAATCGTGCTATGCATATTAAATTTTTTTTTTTTTAAAGTGGTGTATTTTCAACCATTTGGACACCTAAAATTTTAGCTTAGCATTTGGACACAATTTTATTTTGGTTTCAAATATTAGCATTAACAGTTTTGTATAATTTTACACATCGAATTTGTTTGAATAAAATGACCAACAAAGACATGACTTATTTTATTATTGCACAAAGATACAACAGTGAAATTGGCAACGAAATGCCATCTGAAAATAGTAAATTATATGTATTTCGCAATATATTACTTGTATATTTATAGGCACACTTGCGACTTTTCTATTTTTTTCTGTGGCCAAGCGTCATGTCGTTTCCAATTTCACTGTTGTCAGTGCGACGATTAAACAAGTCAAAAAGAAAACTCTTATGAAAAACATTTGTTTATATATACTGACTTTCTACAGAGGGCTCAGTTAAATGAGGTTAAAAGTAGTAAATTTTGACAAAAATAATTTTACATCAAGGTCAGGCAGATGCTAGCATACTTGCTATGCTAATTTTAAGTTAGCGTAGCGTAGTTAGACGTTTATGCTAATAGTTGTGCAGTAGTTGCATTTAGTTATTTCTCTGAATTATTTTAATTTTTATCTATAAAATGCCAAAATGCAAGTACAACTTTATATTTTTGATTCATCTGATGTTATTTTTAAATATTAAATGATTTATGTTTTAATCTGTTAGTAGCCTCTTTACCAAATACTTTTTTACTCTTAATTTCTTCTATGGCTACTTTTTATTTTTATTTGAGTAAAAATATGTTGCAACTTTTACTTGAGTACAATTCTAACCACCTCTGACTAGCACACAAGTTACAATATTTGGACAATTGTTTATAGGTTTGTCAATTTACAACTCAAAATGTTCATTCTATAACTATGAAATTGTAGCTAAAATTAAAACATGAAATGCCATTGAGTGTAAAGAATCTGTACTACAGTTTTACTTCTGAAGTTAACCTCAAGCAAGAATTGCAGTCTTCACTTTCATTTTATTAGTTTAAAGTACAATGCAAGTGGGAGAAATTAATTTAATAACTATCGAAACGCAAACAAAATGCTTAAATCTAAAGGTTTATTGAAATAAAAATAGAACCAAATAGTTAATCTTAATAAAATTCAAAAAAGCAAAAGTGCCTTACTGAAGCAGAGGCACGACCTACAATCTAGAATAAAGTCAAAGCTTTGAATTCAAACACGGTTCACAGTGTTAGTGTGCATATTTTAGAGCAACAGTGTCGGGGTAATAACTTCTCTGGAACTGCAGTTAAAATATAAATGAATAGTAACATTTTTAAACAATAGAAAACCATTTCAACTTTAACCTTTCAAGACAGGTCACATACAATACTGTCATCCTCCTATTCTAAAGTTTTATTTGCTTACTGTTGATGTATAAAACAGCAGTTGTATTAAAAAAATATTTAATTAGAAAAGGATAAAAAAAATCTAAAAAAAAGGGGCTGCATAATCATAACAGTGGGAACAGTCTGAAAACAAAGAGAACAGTAAAATACTTGTATCAGAGAACATAATGGGAAACTTTATACTCCATGACGTAAAATGTGGCGATTCAGTTCAGAGATGTTCACGAGGTTTCGTCCACATAGTTCACAAGTAAACAGTTTCTCGTCATGCGGAAGCTCAGCAGCTCCGTCCATGGGGGCGAATGCATCTAAAAAACAAGAGGTTAATCATCATTAAATAAGCTATCTTTTGAATTTTATCATCATCTCATGATATTAAAATGTCCAGAGTATTACTGCTTTACTAGGAATAAATAAAAAATTTAAATTATGAGAATAAAATTGTACTAATATGAGAATAATCAAAATATTTCTGAAATAAAGTCACAATAATAAGAAAATAAAGTCGAACAAGAATGAAGTCATCATATTTAGAGTGGAAACAATATTAAGAGAATAAAGTTATACGAGAACAAAGTCACAATATTACAGGAATAAAGTCAGATTACAACAATAAAGTTGAAATAATAAGAGAATAAAGTCATGATATTACAAGAATAAGGCCATAATATCTTGGAATAAACATAATATGAGAATAAAGTCATAACATGTCATGAATATGGGAAACGCCACATTCACAAAAAATGACTTCAAGAGGACAGATATTAAAGTAACCAATTTACTTTTAATACTTCAGAAGAATTTTTATTAATCCTGTAAAACTATCTATTATTGTTCTAATAACAGATACAAATTTTCCAAGAAGAAAATTTTAATATTTTCTATATTTATAAACGAATGACGGTTCTGTGTATTAAATGACCAGGTGGTGTCGATTTGCATATGAATGCGTATATGTAGGTGCAGATAAGATTCTGATTGTTAGAAACCTTTGTGGTTGTGGTTGGATGGGCAGGAAACCAACATTAAAAAAATATAAATAAACTTAGTACTAAGGACCCATTACGGCAATGTTTACCCTCCCATTAGGGCTGGACAATAAATAAATAACAGACTGACACATGATCAATATCAACAGATAACACGTAATTTCACTGAACTACGATCCAGAACCGCACCGCATTCTGGTGGATGTACAAAACATAAGAAAAACAATCCTACCATCATGAAGATGTGGAGAAACCTGAACCTTGCACTCGTTCTTCTTGTTAACTTCATCTTCTCCGCCCATCTTCTCCATTTGCTCATCCTCCTTTTTCTCCTCACATTGTTCGAGATGGGGCGGCTCTTCCTTCACACACTCCTCAAGTACTGCTTTCTCTCTGTTCGGTTCAGATGCATCCTTAATGATTTTTGGACTCTGGCTTTGCTCCCGTTTAAAGTTCGCCAATAAGCTGCCCAAACTCCCCCTGTGGCTCAGTTTGAGTCGAGTATGACTGGGGGAAAGCGTCAGCAGATGCGGCTCAAACCTGAAACCATCTTGCAGCTTTGACACGTTTCCCTGTGCAGAATTCATTTTTGCTGTGGCTGGATTTACAATAATGTCTTGAATTTTGAGGTTCTGGGCCAAAGATGTGCTGCAAACTTTATCGGTTTTCTCATTGTCTGCTCCATTCCCCACTGTTGTTTGTCCCATTTTAACGGTTCTCTCCAGATCTGCCCTCTTGCACAGGCTCCTGTCTTCATCCAGCAGCAGGACGTGACGCACAATGTCGTCTTCTACCATCGCCTCAATGCTCTGGGATTTACAGTGATTCTCCGTAAAATGCAGCCCATCGGCCTTTGCATCTGTTATTTTACCAGATGTCAAACTCCTCTGTGCAACTTTTTCATCCTGTCCATCAGTCCATGTGGTTTGGTTCTTACTGCAATCATCGTATTTAATATCTGCTTCCTCAGCCTTTGGTTCAGTATTTTTTTCATGCTGCTCTTTTGCAGATTGATGCAAGGCTACATTCTGGTCTTGTGCTTGTGAATCCTGCTCGTGTCTCTGCAGGACAGAAGTGTTTTGCTGAATAATATCAGAACCAGAACCGTTGGCAGGTGTTTTTCCATTTTCCTCCCACTCCTCAGGTTCATATTCTTCCTTCATTGGAAGCATCATGTTCTCTGTGGAGCGGTAATCTGGAACACTGTCAGTTTGTGGAACGTCGTCACGATCAGCGGTAAATTCCTCGGCTTCCAGCTCGTCGCTGCCGGAGCCATGGTTAACGACGGCTTCTGGTCGGGAACCCATCCTTGCTTCCAGCTGATCCAGGCTCACCTGACCCACAAGCTCATGGTTTCTCAAAACCTGCAGAAGTTATTTAAATATTAATCCAGAACTCTTAATGAGTATGCAGATTCATGAGTATGCAGATATGTATGTATGTATGTATGGATGGATGGATGGGCAAACTGGTGGATGGATAGATAGGAAAATGGATAGATAAGATTTTATTTTCACAATCTGTTTCCAGTATTGATGGAAATAGCTGCATATCTCAAACGAATTCCTTAAATGTTTCAGGAACAACAAAAAGTGAATTAAAGCAATAACTACTGATCTCTGAAAGTATTTTTATAGAATATTTATTTTAATTATCCATCAGCTGGAGAGTCCTCAAACACTGGGTTTACCATTTTAAGTTTCAAGGTTAAAATCAGTTTAATTCCAATCAAAAGCTACAATAAAGACTAAAATCTGTCCAACACAAACTTTTACTGAGTCTAGCTGCTCACCCAGCAGAGAGCTGGGTGAGCAGCTCGACTTCAAGGAATGTCAGTGATGCAGAGAAGACGCCTCCTCACCTGATGCTTATCACTCAGGTGTGCCTCCAGGTCTGTGAGTCGAGTGCAGTCGAAGTAGCAGAGTCGACACTTGTAAGGTTTGACATCGTCGTGCCTCATCATGTGCAAGCGCAGGTTTTCAGCGCTACCGCTGCTGAAAGTGCATTTGTGACAGCGGAAGACGATGCCTTGTAGGTAACGGGAAAGTTTTGGGCGGCGAACTTCTATGGGCATGACACGCTCCTCTGAAATGAAACAAATAAAAAAAAAAAAAAACACACACAAAGCGGGGTTGAAAATATAACAACACATCAGAGGGCAGGAATCTCGTAGAGAACTTGGCGCACCTCGATGCAAGACGATGTGGTCGATCATGTTGTTCTTGTTCTTGGTCTGGTAGAGGCAGAATGGGCAGCGAAGGTCCTTCAGATGAGTCGGCTTGGACTGGCAGGTGGAGTGGCCCGTCTCTATGTGCATCTCCATGTTTTTCCTTTTTAACAAGGAAAAAGTGCAAACAATTAATTAGATTAATCAACTCCTGAAATAATCGTAAACTAATTTAGTAATTGATTAATCGGTAACTGGAGTATACAAACTCAAAAAAAGACGGTTTGCTTCTTTGAGCAGTAAGAAAGTCAAAGCTGGACTAAAAATGTAAATTTTATTGCATTTAAAATAAAGAATCCCTTTGTTTGTAAATATTTTTCACCAAAAACTTTTCAAGTGGCGTAGTTTAAGCTTCACATTCTGTAAAAGGAATTTCCTACTAAGAATCTTTTGCTATCCAGTTATTAATTAAATAAAAATGACTAGGCAAGTCACAATAATCAATAAAACAATTTATTGAATAAAAATCAAAACACCAGTCTGAGAGGTTAGTCCTTGTCAAACGGCGTTTTGACTAAAGTACAAAGGGTTGGAGTCCCAGTTGACGGCGTCTCAACTAAAGTTCTACAGCTTTTTATTTCTCTTTCTCACTGTTAACGTTTTAAGTATGTTTTTTAAATCTCTTTCTCACATGCTGTTTTTATTTTAATTATGTAAAGCACTTTGAAATGCCTTGCTGCTGAAATGTGCTATACAAATAAAATTTGATTGATTGATTGAATGAATTAGCCATTTTTTTGAAAGACAATTTTGTTTACAGAGACTTTATAATTTATTTTATTTGTTGTTTCCTTGTGTTCTTGCACTATTTTGTCATTACCATTATATTAGTTGAAAATGTCTCAAAACAACAATATTATCGCTTGTTTGCTGGAGGACAATGTATCCTCCAGCAAAATTTGTTACTGTGAACTGTTGACATGTCAGCTGAGCAAAGTCGTAAAAAACAAAGAACAGTTCTCACTAACTGAGACCCGAGTCCTACCGTTCACGGCATAGAGCCGTTGAAAAGAATCAAATAAATCCTAAATGACACACCCCAGCAGGTAGAACCTGGGTTCCTCTGATCATAAAAGTAATCTTGGAGTTGTTTTCTTTCCACCGATATCTTCAACTTTTGTTTAAGCCACTTATCCATTATTATTTTTAACCAAAGTCATCGGTAAGCTAGCTGTAGCGTCGCACTTTGAGATGACCTCACGGTAAATTAACGGTCGTTTATATGCAGTAACCCGGGGACCACTAGGGGGCGTCCAGGACCACAGTTTGAGAAAGACTGATCTAAATGTTACTGATGCCACATTTGGCTGGAGCTTACCTTAAACCCGTGTAAAACTCGCAGTCTTTGCACCTTAGGATTTTCTTCCCGTGCCGGTTGGCGTAGTGCCGCCGGATGCTCGACAGGTGCTCCGTGTTGAAGTTGCACATCTCACACTGAAGGTTTCCGTCAGACAAACTGAGTTCATGCAAATTCATGTTAGTTTTGTCCACATTTCGTGCCATCAGGCTGTAGTGGGTCAACTGCCGCTGAACATTTGGAGGCTCTGAGTACGACTCTGTGAATTCTGTCAAAAAGTCCAACTGTGTTACCACTTCAGCAATTAAAAAAAAAGAAAACAAAAAGAGTAATTCTGACAGATTATATAAGTTAAATCAGATTTAAGGTGAATAACTTGCCTTCTATATCCTCTGGTTCTTCATTGAGTTCAGGCAAGTTGTACAGAAGCTCCTTGTCTGAACTTTGAGAAATCTCCTCGTCCTTAGTGCTCATTTCGATGATTTCCTTCTCAATGATGTCTGTGAATTTGGAAACAGAGAAAACCAGATATTAAACTTAAGCAGCACTATTTACTACATTATAAGTACAATGCAGTTAAAACCAGATATTTACATACACTGAATCAAAAGACAGAAACATTTTTTTCTCACTGTCTGACTTTAAATCAGACCAAATTTTTCTTGTTTTAGCTTAGTTAGAATTACCAAAATTATTTCTATTTACTAAATGCCTGGCAAGAACACTTTTTACAATTTCTTTTATAACTTTACTCGGTTTTTAACTCTATAAGGCCCACGTCTCAAACCTCTGCCTGGATATTTTTGCTTATTTTAATTGTACAAAGTTCTTTAAATGTCCTGTGAGTAGATAATTTTGCCCATTTCTCTATGACAACTGGAACCTTCAATATCTAGCAGTTACTTACAATTAAAAGAGTGTTTCATCAGATTAAAATAAAGAAAAACACGTTTCCTGCATGGCAGAAGAGAAATTGCAGTAATAAACCAATATTGACTGGAAAACATAATGTCTCCCCTTTCAGAAACCGTTGGAAATGTTCAGATACCGCAAAGTGTCATGGAGTTACGGTACCGCAAAGTTGGCTTGTAAAAATGTGTCGTTGCTGACAAATTGAGTTAAATAAAAATAATTTTGGCTATTATCTCACCTGTAACAAGTACTTTTTATTAATATTAAGGGTTTATTAACTTAAAACAAGCTGCTATTTCTTGCTGAAACATTACTTGTAAGTTAGTTTTGTCTTATTTCAAGTATATTCAGATATTTGCACTAGAAACTAGACCATAAAAATTTGGTAAGAATTTATGTTTTTGTAGTGTAACTTATGTCTAAAGATATTCTCTTCTCCTGTGTGTGAAATACTGCTGGAAAAAAAATACTAATTTAGTTGTAGTTAAATACCTTGTTTAATAAAAAACAAATCCAATCAAAGTGGAAGTACTCAGTAGATTCTGACCTTGATGGTTCTTCAGAAAATGACTTTGCCAAAGTGCCATGAAATTCGTCCGGTAAGCACAGCAGCCGCAGCGGTAAGGCTTCAGAGTCTCAGGTTTATGGAGGAGGTACTTTTTAATGCTGGTGGGAGAATGAAAACACACACTTATTAAGAAAATGAATCACAGTTAATGCTTAGAAGCAATATAATTAGAAGAAAATCAGCTTGACCTGCTGATTGTTTTTTTTTCTTCTTTTTTTTGCTGAAGTCATTAAAAATAGCAGCAAAGTTGCTAACATTGGCAACAGTGGGGTGACTATTGTTAACTCTACAAGTCTATCAGTCAGTCCTCTCTCATAGAAGAGCAAAAGAGAACAGTGGCTCATTTTTAGACTTTTGTATAGTTATAGTTATAGTTATAGTTTGACCAGTAAATATCACCAGCCATCCAAAATTAAGGAAATCAGTCCAATTTATCAGTGCACCCCTCAAAATTAACTTGGGTATTTTTTATAAATTCCTATGCTAAACATGTTATTTTCTCACTACAGTTTAAATAATTAAAACAGGTTTTACTGTACAAAAATAAATATTTTTAGTGTAACCTTTTATTTTAAAATAAACACAAAGTGTGTGTTATTCAAGAGGAACTGCCGACTGCTGAAGAACATATGGTTACCAGAATTATCATCACATTTTTTAGGTTTGTCCAAAGGTTCTGAATTACTGGAAAGAGGTGATTCCTGTTAAGGAATGGAAAGACGTGACCATGGTTATTTATAGGATGGGGGGGAAAAAAATTTGCCTTTTCTGCAAATCTGCACTGGGAGAAGTGGGACAATAATGCCAGAAAATGTAAATCCAATTTTATTTGAAGTAAATGAGGAACTAGCTAAAATATAAAAATGTTACTTCACTGCAGAAACACAAAATTTTACCAACAAATTTTGACCTAGTTTCTAGTGCAAATAAGACAAACTAAGTTAAAAGTAACTTATCAAGATATAGAGGCTTAATAATGAAAAAGTACCAATTCCATTGGCAAATAAATTAACTTATGAGAAAATGCCTTGCTAGAAGTGAAATACTCTGCAAATAGAACAAGAACATTTCCATCACTATTAATGATTTACTTACAACAAGCTTATATATCTTATTGAGAAATTACTTGTAAGTTAGTTTTGTCTTATTTCAAGTGTACTAAGACATTTGTTCTAGAAACTAAACAAAAAATACTTGGTAAGATTTTGTGTTTTTGCAGTGTTAAACATGGCTACATGTTAATGTTCCCTTTCTATTTTCTGATTATTTTCACAAAAAAATTATGTACATGTTGAAAAGGGGAGAAACATGAGATGAAATATTAGTTGATCTTTTTCAGATTTATTTAGAGTTAAAGAGCGTTGATTGTGTTTTTGTTTCCACCATGGGAAAATAAAAATAAAGTAAAACAATGGGAAAATCCTAAACATTTAATGATATCAGTTTTTCCTTACTTGTTTTTGAACTCCGTGTTGACCAGATTGTCCAGTTTCTTAATGGCTCCCAGGGCTGCATGACTCCGCTCATGTGACCGCAGACCTTTGAGCGACATGAACGTCCGCTGGCACCGTTTGCAGGTGTGTCCGACCTCTGGTGCTTCAGCCTCCGGATCGACATCTGGGACTTGTGACGACGACGGTGGAGGACTGGAAGGGAGGGTCACGACCTCTACAGGTGCACCTGTCCAGTGGCTGAGCTCTGCGATGGTTTCAAATGTGGGCAGTTGATCTTTTTGTTGAGAGACCTGAAAATTAAAATCGCAGAAATTAAACTTGCAACTGCAGCTGGAAGATATGGTAAAAGATGAAAAGCAGAGCAAAAACAAAAAAGTATTTTTGGACTAGTTTCTACTGCAAATATCTTAGTACTCTTGAAATTAGACAAAATGAACTTACAAGTGACTTTTCAGTAATTTTCAGAGCTTATTTTAACTCAATATTTTAAAAAAAACTTATTCCACTGGCAGATTATTTCACTTACAACAAAGCATTTTCCCCATGTTATAAGTGAAATAATCTGCCAATGCAACTAGTACTTTTTCACAATTATTAGGGATTTATTTTCACTTAAAACAAAAGTGACTTGTCAGTCAGTTTTGTCTCATTTCAAGTGTAGTAAGATATTTGAGTCAGAATTCCTTTTAATGTCATTGAAATTTTAAAAAATAGCAACTCTCGAAGAATCAGAACTGGGATATTCAGCATAAATAAATAGATAAATATAGATAAATAAATATAGATAAATAAACAAATAAATAAAAGAAGGTTATAGATGGGTTTGCTGCGTGTAGTGCTACAACAGCCCTTGGGTAGAAACTGTTTTTTAGGGAGGCGTTTCAGGGACTTTACTGGAAACTAGACCAAAAATACTTGGTAAGATTTTGTGTTTTTGCAGCGAGGTGAAGAGTAACTCACCTTAGGAGATGGGGGATCTGCTCTTCCACTGGCAAAGGAAAGTTTTTTTTGCGAGGCCTCCATCTTCATCTGGTCTCTGTGGCGATCCAGGTGTCTGGTGAGATATCTAATTCCATGCAGATTCTTCCTGCAGAAGTTGCACTTGTAGAGCCCAGTGCTTTTCTTTCTCACTCCAAATGACACCACGGTGAAGTCAGATTTGTTGCTCAAGTGATGAAAGTTGTTATAATGTTCAATCAGCAACTGGGACGAGTCAAACACAGAGTTGGGGCATTTCTTGCAAATGAGATTTAGCTGTTTTTTTAACTCAATATATCTAAAGAGGAAGTTGTTCTTACGTTTGTTATACTTTTCCAACTTCTTATAAGTACTAAGCGCATCCAGTTTGTGGAAATATTTGTAATGACACTGGAGTTTTTTTCGTGTTAAAGACGAGTAAGTACACAACTCGCACTTGTAAGATGAGAATTTTTTCAGCACTATCTTTAAGGGGGCTGCTTTTCCATCTTCCCTCTGAAGCTGGGCAGATTTTTCTTCTGCTTCATCTTTGTTATCTTGCTTCTCTGCTTCAGAGAGAAGCTCAGAAACGGCTGCAGGCCCATGTTCATTTCTACAGTGGCTTATTAGTTTCTTGATTGACGAATGAATTTCCGGACAGCTTTTGCACATGTACCCTCTTTTATAAGAGCCTTTGCCTTTGGAGCACCTCACAATGTTGGAGAGGAGTATTTCACCCGTTTCCAGTTCATCTGCTCTCACAGTAAAGCTTGGGTGCTTCATCTGGCAGTGGGTGAGAGTCCCGTGGTAACTGGTATTCACATATGGACAAGTGGGACATTTATAGACCAGCCGTTTTTCCGAGTTACTTTGCTGTTGCTGAGATGACAACTCTTTCTTCTTCTGAAATGGCTTGTAAAGTGGAATGAAGTATTTCTGAAAGGCACCTTTTCCATGAGTCCTGGCATAATGCTTTGCAAGTCGTCTTTTAAAAGGATACGTCTGTGAGCACAACATGCATTTATGTATGCCGTCCTCTGGAGCAGCATTGTTGTGCTGCTTAAGCATATGACTGTTCAGTCCAATGTGTGTGCTGCAGACATAAGGACACTGTGGACACTTTATCTTGATGTAGACCTTCTTGGTGAGAAGCGAAGCCTTGGAGACAGACTTAAGCGTTCTATTGGGCTTAGCCAGATTGATTTTAAGGCTCAGCTTTGGTGTAGAAGAAGCTGGTTTGGTCACGCCACTCGTGGTCTCATTGTGATCTTTTTCGCGGTGCCTTTTCAGTTTATCCAGCGTTTCACAGATTTGTGGGCAGGTTTTACACATGTAGCCACTAAATTTTGAAACTTCATCAAAGCTGTTTCCTTTTGTGAAGTCATCACAATCCGACAAACGTGCAGTGTCCAGATAAAGACCGTCCGCCCTGGAGGTGGAGGTTGGATGCCTCATCTGACAATGAGTGAGGACTCCCTGATGACTGGTGTTGAAATAGTTGCAATATGGACACTTGTAGACATGCACATGCCCTTCAATTTGTTCGGGTTGTTTTTTCACATTTCTGCCGTTGAGGTGTTTTATTCCAGTGTGAACGCTCAGACCATGCCTGTTGTGAAATGTCGCCGGGCATGAAGGGCACTTGATCACATCGGCAGATGAAGTTTCTTCATCTGTGTCTTCAAGAGGCACTTGGAAAGATTCAAACAATCCTGGCATTTTGCTGAGGTCATCCAACTCGCTCTTTTCTCTTTTGCCTTTGACACTTGGGGAATCTTTTACCAGCGAAGGATGGAACTTGTTGCAGTGGCGTGTAAGATAGCGCTGTGCGTTACTTTTGAAAGTACATAATGTGCAATGGTAAAGCCGATCTTGGTCTTTTTGTGAACTTTGGGATGTCTGGCCTTTAGAGACTGATTTTAGTTCAGTTTTCTCATCTTTTGAATGTAATTCTTTGATACCGACAAATAACCGAGCCTTCACAGTCCCAAGGCTCATCTGCTTGCAGCCCGGATGTCGGTCCTGGTAGTGTTTATGGACCACTTCCGCTTTTTTGTGACTGAAAACGCACCATTCGCAGTGATAGCCTGATTCTAACGCTCCTTTACGGAAACAAAGTCTTAGAACGGCTGCAACTGAGAGTTTTGAAAAGTGAATTTTCCTCATATGTGACATCAAAAGGAACACATACTGAGTAGTAAATGTGCAGTATTTGCATGGAAGCTTTCTATGCGTTTCGGTGTTTATTATTGAGTTGGAAAAGGTTTTGGAAGACATGTTTGTCGCTTCTTTTTTGCCCTCCGGTTTCTCTTGGTTTGCAGCTGACTTCAGAGGAGATTTCTGGAGCTGTTCAAGAACCTTTGATGTGTACTGACGAATATCAGATTTATTGAAAGGTTTGCAGTGTATTCTGGAGTAATGGTGTGCTACTTCAGTCAACGATCTGTGTTTATAGTTGCAAGAGTGGCAGAAGAACATATCCTTGTCCTCTTCTGTTATTATCGGAAGAGGCAATTTTGAAGAATACGATCCGTTCTCTTCAATCTTCTCACGGACCAAGGCTGAATATTTCAGAATACTCTTCCGACTGGAATGTTTGTATTGGTGGACTTTGTTTTGATGAGCAATGATTCCCTGTGTTGATGGATTTCCAAGATTGCACAGATGGCAGAAGTATAATTGGTCTACATGCACACTGACTTCAGTTTTTCTAATCTGGGTTTTAGGTTCATTGCCATTTTTTATGTGACTAGTTGTTTTAAAAGTGATTGGACTCTTATTTTCAATCACCTCAGCGCTATACTGTATGATGTCTTCCTTTGATAAGGGCATATGGGCAGCATGTTTTGCATTGTGATGGCCAATAACGCTTCTGATTTGGGGACTTGCATAACTGCAAAACTGACAGTAGTGCATGTCCAGAGGTGAACTACATAAAAATTTGTCAGATTTAGACTTGGTTGTTTCCATGTTAGGTTTAGAAGGTGACATTTTGGTTGTGCTTTCTTTTTTTGAAGACTTCACACATTTCAGTGTGGAAATCTCTGGCGTTTTCAGAATAGCTTTTGATGGAAGCTCTGACTGGGACAATTTACTATCATTTTGCAAAGCCGGTGCAGGTTTGTGTTTTACTTTCTGTGAAGACGCCGTTTCATCCGTTGTTTTTCTTATATGTTTTGAGGGGGAGCTCCCTTTTTTGGCATCATCCGCTAGAGATTTAACATTTTCAATTCTCAAATGGTCTGGAGAACCTTTGGGAACTTCGGGTGTCGTAGCCTTCTCTTTTATTTGTACTGTGGATTTTTCTTTCTGTAAACTTTTTTTCTCAGGCGTCATTGCACGAGCTAACTGTTTGATTTCATCTAATGAAACAGATTTTTCTGGGTGTTTTTTCTGGTAGTGAACCTGCATGGCGACAGCTGACTTGTGCTCAAACTGACACTTGATGCATTTATACAGCATTGCGTCTGGCCCTGTGGAGGTTGGAGGTTGGCGTGAAAGTGTAATTTCCACCTCTTTATGTGGTGTGCTGGTTCTCTTGGGAGGAAGCTCCACTGACTTTTCTGGGCTGGTTGTTTTTTCACACGTTTTCTGACATTCCTTCACTAAATATTGACAGAACAACAAAGAATTGTCCACTTCCCAAGTCCGATGCTTCTGCTTGTAATGGTATCTCAGGTCCCTCACCTCGCTGCAGGTGAATGTACATGTGAAACATTTAAACTCCAGTTTGAGTTCATTCAGCTTCATCTTGAACACATCTGGAGCCTCTGGGTGTTTTTCTGTGTAGTGCCACTTCAGGTCAACAGTGCTTAGAAACTCAACCGGGCACTCAAGGCAGCGAAAGGTCGCGCTCTGATCAGACGACTGCTGAATGTAGCCAGAGTTGCATCGGACATACGGGTGATCGCTGGCATAATGAGAGGATACAAGGTCGGAGTTCACATTGCTGTAGTCACAGTGCTTACAGAAATAAACTTTGGGGTGCGGTGGGTCTCTGTTAACAAGCCTGGCCTTCCTTTCCTCTTCTTCGTCACTGACTTCGAATGAAAACTGTGCACTGCCTGAAGGTTTCCTGTTTTTATTTTCAGTTGCTTCTTCTAGTTTCGGTTTTTTGCTTGCTGGAGCTTTTAAGCTTTCATTACTGGTCTTCCTGGCAACCTCGTTAATCACCGTATTTGTTTGTTCGGCCTGAGAATCGGATCCTTCTCGCTTGGAATGGTAAAGATGGTCAGCATGTTTAAAAACGTCTGATGGTCGAAAAGATACATCAATCCGAGGTATTTCCTCTAAACTACTTTTTTTTTTTGTATCACTAGCTAACTTGAGCTTTACATTTGATCCAGATGTTGCTGTGAAATACTTTGTGATGGTTTGCGATGATGGCCTCTTGTATGTTCTGAGATCCTTAGATGAGGATGCTTCTTCAGCTTCATCGTGTTGGTTTGAATTCGTGACAGGCGTCGGAATAGTTTCAATCAATTTGAGGCTTTCAGTTTTCCCACAATGTGTCTCATGCTTCGTTAAAACTTCTTGACTACAAGTCTTAAAATCACAGCTCCTGCAAGTAAAACTATTTTCTGCACTTCTGCTCTTCTCTGAGTTGACCTTTTTACTCTCAGCATATTTTAAGCCGGCGTCTCTCAGACACACATCTATGTCCAAGCAATGTACCTTGTTAAGATGTTCGAAGAGGTACACCTTAGATTTGAAAATTAGGGTGCATTTAGAGCAATGGAAAGACTTTGGCAGGCATTCTTGGGGAACTGTCTCCTCCATGTGTCCAAAGGTGGAAAACTGCACTGGATCTAAAGATTACAAGGGAGAAAATATAAGGGGAGCTGCACAGCTTTAATTAAAACAAGTTTACAAAAGAAAGAATGTGGATTGTCATTACAGTACATACCACTTTGCTTTTCATTCAGTTGCTTCACGATAAAAACCCACGACGGCACACCTGAAGGATTAACAAGTAAAATTGTTTCCATTAATGAGAATGCAGTTAATGCTCCATATAAATTAATTTGTATTTTTGCACAAGTTAGAGGTTAAAAACGACGCCACATTTTTCCTTTTGAGTTTTAGAAAATCAGCTGATAATCCCACCTCTGTGTTTAACTTTTCTGTCCTGTTCGTCCTGCAGACAGGAGACATAAACTATTAGAACCCTAACAAAACCTCCCCAGAAACATTTAGCGGTACAGATATAGACGTGTAGTGGCTCGCGGTGCAACTATATTATACTCACACATGAAGATAAACACGAAAAAAGACCTACAAGTCAATGTTTTGGGGCGCTGCAGCAGAAAAACACAAATAGACACGTTTCCGCCATTTTTCCCGCGAGTAAATCTGGCCTTCCTCCCTCCTCCTCCTGTTCGGATTCTTCCTCTTCTTCTTCTTCTTGGTTGATGGAGAGTTGAACTGCTCGATTCTCATTACCGCCACCTTGAGGATTGAGAGAACTCAGAAAACGTTCAGAAATAACTCATTTATTCCGCAGTTATATCACAAGAAAAATTTTAATAATTTTATCATTTGTAATGTTGATACAAAATTTTCATGAAGCATATTAGTTTTTATTTTCTTGGAAAAAATACTAATGCAGGCAGAAGACTGGTAGTCAATATAATTATTTTCGGCAAATTTCATACTCACAAGTGTAATTTTTTTATCCTTTCCACCTTATTTATTTATTTATTTATTTATTTATTTATTTATTTATTTATTTATTCTATACCGTTAAAGACATCAGATATTTATCTACTATTGCAAAGAGTACAAACAAAAAAGCTATAAACACAGATTAATGTTGTAAATCATAATTTTAATTTATCATAACGTTTGTTTTTGTTCCACTTTATATATTGTAGAAGTTAACTTTATTGCCATACTTTATTTCACATTGCGTTTTTTCTTTATTTTTGTTAACAGAGATGTTTTCTCAGAAATAAATAAATAAATAAATAAATAAATAAATAAATAAAAAGTGCTCACACGTTCACTTGAAATTTTCTTTACTACACCAAAGGGTGCTATGTACAAGTTTCCACACAAATAGACAGAGGCAGACAGAGAGACAGAAGTCTGATTTAAAGAAAAATATGTAAATAAGTAAAACGTCCCAGAATAAAGTATTAGTTTGATATAAAGGAAATGAAGGGTCAGAAAAAATATATAAATTCTATTAATAAACAGGCAACCTTCAACTTCACTTGCGCAAAAACATTCAACATAACATCTTAATTATTACCCTAATTTCTGGTTTTAGTTTTTAGTTAGATCTCCTAGTCAACTTTCAAAGACAAAATAAGCAGCTTTACCTGGAGTTTAAGCACTACGTAATTCGTTCCGCTTCTTGTTGTGGTCGTTTCCTCCGGACAATAATACTGAACGTACCGCAACAGTAGAAAGCGCTCTGCAGCGCTAGGTCGCTTATTTTCTTTGGGATTTTTTACATTGCGGTTTTAAATTTTAAAATGTGCAGCTGACCGAAGAGAAACGTCATGATCCCTAACAGGCTGAGCAGCCGGTTAACTCTGACGGCCTTGAGATGGACCGCTGTGAGTCGGACCTGTCCCCCGTCCTGTCTCTCCACCTTGTCCAACTGCTTCCTGCAAAGCCAATCAGCGAGGAGTAAAGACGGCTTCCATTCAGAGTCTGCGGTGTTGAGACGAATTTTGTGCAGCCAGAGTCGGTTTAAGTTGAGACCCAGAGAAACCCAGCGCAGGTCGTTCAGCCTCTCTGGTGCTAATGTGGTGAACTCAGCTCCTGCTCATGTCCAGCCTTACCTGAGACTGATGAGGCTGGACAAACCCATCGGTAACTGCATTCATTTCCTACGAAAGACACGCCTTACTATTAATCAGACAGACGTAGAGTATGGGGTGCCGTTTATAAAGTTTAATAGTAATAAAAATAACACTAATAATTTGCTTTATTTAGCTTGTCAAAGTCATATTTTCACTATGTTATTCATACTTTTATAAATGCCAGAAGTATTAAGTTAGTCAGCAAGATAAATGTTTAGTGTGGAAAATAAATAACATTTATTTGTAGCTAAATATTTAGTTCCCAACTAAATACTTAAAACAATTTAGTTAAATAATTTGAAAGTTAAGTATTTAGTTTGTAAATTAAATGTTTAGCTTGTGATTTACATATTGAGTTTTGTACTCTGGAAAATATGACTTTGAAAAATGGACGCCCACTTTTTTCACAATGAAGGGTTAAATAAAGCTAGTTATTGCTGGGGTTTTTTCTTTTACAATGTAACTTTACAAATGTAATTTTTGTTAGAATATCCCAAAATTGAATTTAAGAACAGAACTACCTACATTTAGTCAGTTATATTTTCTTGAGTAACTTTTTGGAATAAAAATACTTTTAGGAGTAGTTTTACTACACTGTACTTTTTACTGTTGAGTAATATTTTTATACAGTGTCTCTGGTGTAACATTTCTGAATACTCTACCCACTTCAGTGAGTAACTTCACTGAAAGAAGAAAAAACAAGGAAATACCAAAATACCAAAGTCATACAGAAGAAACACTTTTCCAGTATATATATTTTTTCAATACAAACCTTAAGAAACTAATACTTGCAGTCAGTAAGTATATGCTGGATGAAGGTAAAGTACTCAAAAATGCCTTGCAGCTTACCAACATTTGATTTGATTGATGTTCAGAGGGAGGAACATCAATCAATTGAATTTAAGAACAGATCTACTTTTCTTAATCCAGTCTGAATCCACCTCAGCCAGTCTTTTATCAGAGTTTGGTTGTCAATCTAGGGGAATGACTTGTGAAAATTGTGTGATTAAACCGAAAACTAAGTATAGTTGGCATGAAATCAGAATGAAGAGTCACTAACAGAGAATAATATCTGCTAAAGAAACCAGAAAAATTATGAATCAATTGATGAATATCTGAAAACACCTTGAGTAAAACAGGTTTTCACAGAAGACTTGATTTTTAATTAGAAATATGATTGGAAAAATTGAAGAGCCCTCAAATTAAAAAAGAAAGTCTGTGTTGTTTAATCTCTCAGTGCTTTCAGAAAAAGATTCAGTTCATGCATTAATGCGTTGCTAAGGCTTTGCTCAAACAACTTCAGTCAGATCACAGTTAATCCTCCCGCTGGGCACAGTTTCCTCTTGGCTGAATTTCTATTTTTAGTCTTTTTTATGTTTAGCAGATAATCCTCTTTTAAATTCAGCAGCGTCTCGTTTTTAGGAACATGGCTTCTCTACCTTCCTTGTACGTGGAGCATCGCTTTGGCAGCGGAGCCTGGATGCCTCCCGGATGTCGGGATGCTTGCCCTGTTTGGTACCGGCGCCTTGCTGATGAGGGGAGCAGGCTGCACCATCAACGACATGTGGGATAAAGACTTTGACAAACAAGTAAAATAGACTAACATATTTATTATTATTATTTTATTATATATTTATTATTATTATTAGATAAAGAGTCACTTTAAATCTAAATAATCTGCTGCTATATCCCAGAACAAATAATAAATAAGTAAATTAAGGAATTTGTGCTTTTATAAGTAGGTTCTCCAATTCCTCCTCTCTTCCCTGGTCTTTTTTTTCTCCAGTGGGATTGAAATGGCATTTAGAATTATGAAATATATTTTACTGAAATATTCAAACTGAATTTTATCTATTGCTGATTGTTTCTCCATTGATATCTATTGTGTGAGAAGACCTTGCCATTGTGACCAGGTAAACATATTGTTTTCTTGGTGACAGTCATCATATTTTTAACAGTTTGAGGTGAAGTGGTGACGTTTCTGTGCAGGTGGCCAGGACAGCCTGCAGACCGATCGCATCAGGGGAGATTTCACGGATGCAGGCGCTGGTTTTCCTTGGAGGGCAGCTCTCCCTCGCTCTCTGTGTTCTTCTGTGTCTCAACTACTACAGGTAACCAGGTGCAGCTTATTAACCCTTCAGGTTAAGGCAGAGAAAATGAAAAGACGATATATAAATAGAAGCTGTAGTCAAGACACCCATTACTAAACTCCGCCTTCAGTCCCTGTGGTGCTTATGTTCGGCTCCCAGAGGTTCTCAAAGTCCCGCTGTTTACTCCTGGCGATGTATGTTAGTTTTTCTAGTCCAAGCGAACTTGCAATTTCTTTCTTCCAGAGTCCCAGGGTAGGAATCCATGCTCCTCCAGCATAATGCAATAGATCTCCTGGCTTGAAGAAATCCATATTGTATCTATTTAGTGCTCTTCTCTGATTGTTTAAATTCCATTGGGTTTATTCCAAGTACTCGGAGTTTAATGTCTAACGGGACTTTCACCTTAAACAAATCAGATACACCTGATAACATTGTTCCAAAATTTCTGGATTTTAAGACAATCCCACAGACAATGGAGAAGAGTTTGTTTTTCAAATAAGCATTTTGTGCAAACATCTGGAATATCACTGGACATATATTGGCACGTTTAATAAGATCTTGCAGGAAGTGCTTCTTTTTTTAGGTTTGAGTCATAGTTGATGTTGAATTCACTTATTTGAGAATTGAGAGAGTTGGTTGGCAGCCTGAAAAGCCACTGCCAGCAAGTTCTGGTACGAAATGTTCCATTTGTCTAAAAACAAAGAAAGAAAAGGCGTTCAGTTCAGCGTGTCCCTGACCAGACCAGGTGTGGGAACCGGGGAGTCAGAAGATTCACAATTCAAGACAAAATTAAAACAAACAAGGAAAAAACAGCTATGAAAACCCAGACTTTGTATCTCTCAAGGTTGCTAAAAGCTCCACTTACTCAGAGAAGATTAATGTGAGTTTTCTTTTCTAAAGGAATTTTCTGTAATATTACAGTATAAATTTATATTCCACGTTGTTAGGAAATCATTTCTTTTTAAAGGTTTCTGATTGTGTGTTCGTTCTCTCTTGGCAGCATAGCTCTTGGTGCCTCTTCTCTCTCTCTTGTCATCACTTACCCACTGATGAAGAGGATCACTTACTGGCCACAGCTCGTACTGGGTGAGTGTTTTAGGAAATTTAGATTTTTCATCTTAAAGTTGTTACCATTCCACATCAGTGAAGCTAAAGTCTTGCTCATGTCGCCTCTCTGCAGGGTTCACTTTTAACTGGGGCGCTTTGCTTGGCTGGGCCGCCGTGAAGGGCTCCTGTGATTGGTCCGTGTGCCTTCCTCTGTATTTCTCTGGAGTGATGTGGACGTTGGTATATGACACGATCTATGCTCATCAGGTGATGAAATCAGCTCTATAGACACAAATTTTGAATTATAAAGAGGTGTTTTAATTCTGCACTAGTCGTTATTGGAGTCAGTGTTATTTACGGTTTTGTTCAAGAAAAAGCTGCTGTTCACCTTTTGCACATTTTTATACTTCCATTTGGGTCCATTCTAAAAAAAAGCTGAAGCCCAGCCCGTCACCTAGCAACCCAACTCCAGGACTTTGGTCAGCTGGTTTTACCGCTAAATCCGCTGTACAACGCGAGACAATTCAAACCTTTGGGGCGCCAGTGACACCTCGTGGCCAGCAGAAGTCATAACAACCTCTCAAGAATACAACTTGAGTCTGCCGCTGTATTTCAATCTGCTGATGTTCTTTTTTTCATTTATACTAATTAATGATCAACTAATTTTTACATATAGTATAATAAAAATGAATTTGGGTCTATACACTCGTTGCTTCAACCAGAGGAGTTCAAGAATCTGCGTCCTGTTGTCAGCGGATGGAGTTATGCTGCGTTCCAGTTGTATTTGTAAGTGGGAAATTACGACTTCCTATTCGAAAAAACTAAACTGTCGCGTCGTGTTTGGAAACCAGGTGCAACTCTGACTACCCTCCCTCCCCCCTCGGTTATGACTCGTAAGGCGAACTTCGCGTTTGACCGTATTTCACACGTTGAAATCATACAACTGACCGACAGAGTGCTTTATTTTTTTTAATCTTATCTATGAAATGATTGAGTTCTGATGTCCCGTTGATGTTTATTACGCAGGATAAAGAGGACGACGTTAAAGTGGGAGTAAAATCCACAGCGCTGATGTTCCAGGAGCGAACCAAACTTTGGCTGAGCGGCTTCACGGCGGCCATGTTGTCTGGGCTGGTCGTGGCCGGAGTCAACGCCGAGCAGACGCTTCCTTACTACGCCGCGCTGAGCGCTGTGGCCGTTCACCTCGCACGGCAGGTGAGGAACATAAGAACGTTCACTACCTGACGCCATGCAGATGCCTCTTAAATCTGGATCTTCTTTTCTCTTTTCTCTTAGATTTACACAGTGGACATCAACAAAGCAGAAGATTGCTGGAAACAGTTTAGTTCAAACAGAAACCTGGGACTAATGTTGTTTTTAGGAATAGTTGTTGGTAATTTGCTGAAAGAATCTAAAGAGATATGACTGTAAAATAATGGAAACAGTTGGATTGCACTTAATGTATTTTAAATACTGAAATGTATTTAGGGATTTATTTTATGATCAAAATGTGCAATTATTTTTATATTGTATCATCAAGGATGTGAAATGACAAATCGTTTAGACTTATTACTTTGTTTTTGTCTCAAGACATAAAATATGTGGGCTTAACAAATCACTTTGTGCTTTCATGTTTTTTTATGTTGCAAATTTAGCAAAAATAAAGTTAATCTGAATGTTGGAAGATAGATAAACATCCAAACAATTGTGATTTAAGTATCTGAAACTAGATTTTCCAAACAAATTAAGTTAAAACCAGAAATTAAAATTCACTGAATAAAACATTTTTTTCCTCACTGTTTGAAGTTAAATCAGACCAAATTAATTTTTGTTTTAGGTCAGTTGGAATTACCTAAATTATTTCTATTTGCTACATATATCACAATAATGACAGAATATGTGAAAGATTTATTCATGAAAGACTTTAAAATCAGAAGTTTAAATACAGTGATTATTAAACAATGAAGGAAAGTTATTTCATGGCTTTGGAAACTTCTGATAGTTTAACATTTGAGTTAAACACATTGCTTTCTTTTTTGATGAGAGGGTCAAAATGACTCAACAATTACCAGATAACTGAAGGTGCCGTGTTTATCTGTTTCAACAATTATATTCAAGTATAGACGTAATGGAAATATCCAATCATACTGAAATACTTTTGGTGATTCTAACTGACCCAAACCTAGAAAGGTTTGGTCCAATTTAACTTCAGGGAGTGAGGGGGAAAAAATTATTTGAAAACGTATGTAAACTTCTGGTTTCAACTGTGGTTTGAATAAAATTCATCTTTATCTGATTCTGCAACAAAAAATGTAAACAAACCAATGACTATAAAGATGTTGGTGTTGACATTGGTTAATGCTCTAAATTTTTTAAATTGTCTTCACAGGTTACATGGGGGTTGTAATTTCATCCTCTTTTTTTTCTCCAAGCATGACCATCGTGTGCAGGTAAGGTGTGAGCTGCAAGATAAGAGTGGGTGTCACAAAGACTTAGAGCCTCAGTAAAATAAATAAAATGCACAATAACTAAAATCTACTCATATATTTCATAAAAGAGCTACTTAACCTCATAATGGGCGAGAATGTCATACCAATTAAATTTTTTTTTAAAGATTTCAAGTCATCGTAATGCTGAAATGCCCAATTCTTATTTAAAAACAAAAGACTGAAGTTGTTTTAAAGGCTAAAATTAATATTATTTTTATGCAAAACCAGTTTAATTTATAACCATTTCAAAAACAAAGGCCCAAAGTGCTGAGCATTAAAACTGAAATGCAAGAGGAAGACATAAAATGTCTGATACTGATTAATATTTGTGAATGATCAACTTGTTCCATTTGGGGACAAATATTTAAAACATTACTCAGCTCGGAAAGAGAATGGTTCAGCATGTTCCTCAAGTGAAAACATGTTTTGTTTCTGACCCAATTTCATCAGACGTGACTCACGTCAAGCAATTATAAGTCAGTAACAACCAACAGAAAATTATCACATTCCCACAAACATCTTAAACAACTGTTTCTGTTTTTACAATACTGGGTGCAATTCTCAACAATGGCAATTAAAACTTTGCATTTTTTTCATTTGTTTGTTGATTTATATATAAAAAATTGCAGGTCCCACTCGCATCTACATCTACGTTTTGTTTTTAATTGCTTTCCTGGAAATGCGCCTTGAACACACCTTTTTTTGTTCTTGGAGGTTTGCCGCATTCCTCAGAGCCTCATGTTCACACAAACCAGGTCAGATCTGGAGGAGCTTCTGCAACTTCCAAACAGACTCTCAGCTGAAATAAGATGATTAAAATAGAAGACACAAACAAATCCTGAGGAAAATATTCATGTCAGGAAAATCTTAGAGTTTTAGTTTGCTTATTTAAACTCAAAGTTGTGTTGAAACTAGTTACACTATTACATTTATTTTTTTGCAAAAAATGTAGTTTTATGATTATTTTTACTATGATGAACTTTTTACTTGAGTAATTGTATTATGAAGTATCTCTACTCTTACTTGAGTAAAATTTCTGTATTTTTTTACCCACTAAATGAAAAACAAACATGTTTTAATCAAACATTTACCAGACACAGATCCATACCTGCAGTTTTTGTTAAAGTTTTCTAATTTTTTTTATTGAAAGAAGCTGATTTGGAAAAAGATTATTTCTCACTTTTTTCACTGGGACAGGCAGGAGGAATTAGGCTGGTATGAGCAGTTATGGTGACGACTGACTCTGACTCTCCTGTTAAGTGTAGTAAAAGTTACAGGAACAAGTTTAATACACACATATCTTGGTAAATCGTTTTCCTCACTGATTAAATGCTGGTGAAATGGAGTCTGCAGCTAAACTAGCTAAGCAAAAGGTTGAAGCTAAACTAAAAGGTTAATCACTCGTCTAATCGACTCTTGCAGAAAAACTAGACCACAAATTGACACATTTTTCTTTTGTCTTTCTTCCTAGTTCAGATAATTAAGGAAAGAAAATGAAAGAAAGACAAAGGACAGTTTCTAATCCAGTGTTTCCACAGGAGTTGCTTAGGCTCTAGTGATTACTAACCTTTTAGCATAGGTAGCTTAGCTAAAGCCATATAGCTTATAAGTAGTTTAAAACGATCTTGTAGAAAAACTTGATTACAAACTGACACCTTTCTGTTTTATTTACTTTTCTTTAAAAAAATCTTTAATATTTTTATTGGCAGCATAATTATAACCACTATCGTTTTTTGTGTTTTACTGACCGCTGCTAAACACGGTCACCGTCAAGTTCGCTAAAGCAGGAACAAACCATTTCATACATAAACGGGGGTGTTCTGTAAGTATGAACGCTTTGCTTTTTAGTCTGGGAGTTGTAACATTTAACTTTTATTGCCGAAAACAATTTAATACAACCCTATTATTCCTTTTTTTATCGACAGCGGCCTCTTCTACCTAAATAAATGTTTCTCCTTTTTTAAGTCAGTCGTCCTTGGAATTGCCCTAACTTCCCGCCCCTTGATTATGAGGCGATGAAAATCTGTCAGTTGGCGCTATAAAATCTCTTTTGCGCACATTTATTAGCATCAGTGATCAGTGATCGCACCAAAGTCCAGGAGAACTTTAGACCGAAATCAGATTAAAAGAACACTTTAGCGACACATTTCCTCTTTCCTCTTCTTTTGGTCATTGGGGGTTGGCACGTGAGAAAGTTTAGCAGCTGTTTTGCTGGGGCTCGTCACTGCGTCACGCAGCATCTCCGCGCTGATTGGTCCGCTCTTGTGCAACTGTGCAATAGTATAAAGTGTGCCGTATCTCCCCGCACAGCGGAGGGAACCTCTTCTGAGGGGAAAGGAGGAGAATAATAGAGCTTCGCTGGTTTTTTTCGGCACATTGAGTCGGAGATGCAGAGCTGCGCCAAGTCTTGGAGGGTCTTTGTGGCCAAGTCGGTGCATCCGAGCGCACCGTGCAGGCAACTGAGCGACAGGAGCCGCGTGGTTTGGAAACTTCAGAGCAGGATCCGGCTCCAGCGCAGCTCAGCGTCCCTAACAACAGCAGCAGCGGCAGCAGGAGCAGGAGCCCGGGGTCTGAGGACGTCTGCAGCCGCCTCCTCCAGGCAGATCGAGCGGATTTTACCCCGGCACGATGACTTTGCAGAGAGGCACATCGGTCCAGGTGAGAGGGAGAAGAGAGAAATGCTGGATGTTTTGGGACTCGAGGTAAGATTATCCATTTGATCATATTTATTGGGCTTTCATATTAATCGCATTAAGTTACACTCTTTATTTATTGCGCGCCTTTAATTCATTGAAATGCTTTTGTTCGCAGTCAGTCGCCCAGTTGATCGAAAACACAGTTCCATCCTCCATCCGTATTCAGCGCAATTTGAAGATGGATGATCCAATCTGTAAGTTTTGGTTTATTTCACAACATTTCCCCTTTTGGATTTTAAATCTGTGAACATTTTCGAGTTTCTTACAGGCAGAAAATGGTAGTTTTCTTTGTCTCAGTCAGCAGTAGTTACTGTGCACGGCTCAGTCTCCCCTCATCCAATGAAGCCAAGTGAGTGGCTGAAATGTAGGTTGCACCTCTATTGTGTGTTAAGTCTTCCTTTGAACATATTAGGAGTTGTTTTTGCGAAACTCGGCGAGCAGCACCAATCTCCTGATGGGAAGCCGATGCTCATAGGATGGCAACTGGAGTGTAAAGTTTAGCTCTGAGCTCCGGTCCCAAGTCCAGTTTAATCTGGTTGCAGCGTTCACATTACATCACAGCCGAGGGGGTTCCTAATAAGGTGACTTCAGTGTGATCTGCTTCACAGACTGACCTCGATGTTTTCTCTCCTCTTCTGCTCCGTGTTTCTGCGTCAGGATGCAGCTTATTTCCAAAAGTTTGTTTTGTAAGGAAGTGAAACATTATGAGAAGCCCAACATTTTGTCCATTATCTTTTTTAAAATGATGAGGAAATTAATGAGAGCTTGTTTTTATACACAAATGTAACCAAATCATCTGCCATTGAGTTCTGATCAAAACAACTTTAATGGCATAAAATTATACATAGAATTGGAAAATAAGGTTAAAACTATCCATGACAAATAAAATACTTAAATTAACATGTGCAGAAGTCTTGAACAGAAAAAACATTGAGTTAATTTGCCAATTCATACATACTTATTGTTCCCAAAGGAAATTAAATGTTCTAAGTCTTATTAGAGCTTAAAGAGGCCAAGAGCTGCCAAACATGCTGGTGGCAGCATCATGCTGTGGGAATTTCTCAGAATAAATTACATGCACAAAAAGCGATAAATCACAAATATTCAATACTGTCAACTTCCTAAAATAATGACCCAAATAATTTTTTGTCCAAAATTTTTAAATTCTCTTACAGGAATAAATAGGTGGTGTTTTTTTAAAATAATTTTTTAATGTGTTAATTTGTTTACTTGTCACATTTTTTTTTTATTATATGTGATTAGAGTTTTGATTTTAGTGACAGGAAGGCTTTCTTTGGTTTGTTTGGCAACACTGCTTATAAATACTACAGTTTCTTTTTTTTTATTGTATCATGACTTTTTATTTCGTATTTGACAAAAAAAACTGTTTAAATGCTTTAATTTAAAAACATAAAAACATTTTTATTCTGATTCTGCTTAAAAACCATAAAAATATTATATTTATTGATAATGTGTTTTGTCTTATTATTTTGATGTGTAGCGATAAGCAAAAAAGCACCATCACTATTTAATGTAGTCCTAATTTTTAATTGCTTATTGCACTGAATATTATTCTTTATTGCTGTTCTCTTTTTCACAGACAGTCTGTGGTTTTTGGATGGAAATATTTTTATACGTCTTAATTTATCTTCCATGTAAGCAGATATAAAGTGCAACAGTGTTCTTTTAGCCAGCTGATCAGGAGGAGTGCACAGAAACAGGTGGGGGAGGGGGTAACGTTTACAGCCTAGAACATTTTCTCTGCCATGTCGTTTAAAAGTACTTTCAGTTTTAGGAACAATATAATAAAACATTTTTACTGTTTCAGAAAAATGATTTTTCTTTTATATATTATTTATAGATTTATTTATTGTTACAAATCTGACTCATTTGTGGCATAGCTATACCTTGGGTTGGAAAAATGCAGAAAAAACATTTTCTATTAAAGATTTACTAGGTATGAATTAATTGGTCACAAATTATAAAATATCAAACTTCAGCAACGCCCACCTCCGAGTAGTCTCTGTTATGTTTTAGTAAGTTTACAGATGTTGCTAAAACAGAATTTTATTTGGATTTTTAAAATTTATTTTTAGTGACCCAGTCAACCCATTCTGACTGTCAGGTTTCATAACGCAGCAAACCAAGCTGAAGGAGAAAACTGGAGGCTGTGCCGGTTTTTCTGCTTGTTCAGCTTTCAAGGGCTTTGCTCTGCAAATCCAGCTACGGATTCTCTGTGCAACAATAGCCCTCCTGGACGCTCCTGAATCAGGCTTTTTATTATGCCCTGCAAAACTCTGGAAGCATTGGAAAGCAGTTTGACAAAATGAGCATCCACTTATTAAAAAAATATACAAATGTTTCATTCTAGTTTGGATGTAAATCTGCAGAGCTTAATGTGAACTTCCTTTTTTTTTTCTTAAATAAAAGCTGTAAATATCCAGTTGTCCACCACAGAAGAGTAGTTTCTTGCATTTCTTTTCTGAAAAGCAGGAGTAGTCGGGGCTTTTGGAGCAGTTGGGCAGTATTGTCCATTTCCTTGTAGTTGCTAGGCAGCTGGGAAGGCTGGAGGAATCCGAGGCGGGTCGTTCACTCGCAGAAACTTCCCGACGACGTCTCAGAAAAAAGGAAAGCAAAACTGGGAAAGAAGCCACAGGTGTCATCTGTTAGTGGATGATTGATTGCTGCATGTAGATGTGGATAAATAAAACACCAGCAGATGGTTCCCTGTTATTTTAGAAAGTGATGATGAGAACTATTTGTTGCTACTTTTTCAAGTAACTGTATGGCTGTGAGTTTATGACGGAGCGACTACAGCCTCACAAAAACAAATAATTCACCTGAAAATCATTTATGTAGGACACACAAAAAAGTGCGATTTATTGTTTAATGTTGTAAAGTGTCTTTGGGTGTCTTTAAAGGCGCTGACAAATAAAATGCATTATTATTATAAGACTTCACATTACCTGGATTTAATCATGTTTTCAAATTTACTGATATTTCTCATTGTACAAACTGTATAATAAAACTATTTTTGGGAGTTATTTAAATGTTTTTTTCTTCAAACATCATTGATTTGAATTTATTTTGACAATGATGAATCTAAATTCTTATCTGGATAAGAATGTCTTATTTTTTATTACTGGAAAAAAAAGTATTGCTTGAAGTACAGAGTATGTCTGTAGAGATGGGTTCTTGAACAAACAATTGACTCATTTCATGGATTTTACATTGATTTTAGGTCTGTGCTTTGACTAGGCCTTTTACGTTTAGCATTGGTTTCGAGGCCAAAAATATCCAGCTATGGGTTCCTCTGATTAAAGCGCCTTATTCCACATGTTGGCCAAAAGCTTTTGGTCTTGTATAATCTTGGTGTCAGAGTTGGGTAGTAACTAAGTCCAAGTAAGTAAGAGTATAAATACTTCATAATAAAATTAGAAGTAAAAGTAAAAAGTACAGTGTAGCAAAAATACTCGTAAATGTAACTAGTTACTACCTAACTCTAATTTTAAGGTTAATGAGTAATAATATGTAATGTAAATTCAGTGCTCCTGTATAAAACCAACAGATGTATATTTTTTATAGAAAACTATGCCCTCATTTGCTGTGCTGTGTGACATGCATATGATATTTGGCAGAAGATGTGCAACCACTATTGTTATTTTATTTTTTTTTAGGTGAAAACGAGGTTCTGGAGGCTTTGCAGAAGATTGCGTCAAAGAACAAAGTTTGGAGGTCCTACATCGGTATGGGTTACTACAACTGCTCAATGCCGCCGCCCATCCAGCGTAATCTCCTGGAGAACGCCGGCTGGTGAGTGTCCTCAGACGACCAGAGAAACCTCAAGGATGGTCCGTGAGGCAGGTGTCTTGTGATCACAAATATCTAATTGGTTTAAGTTTGGGTTACTTTCCTGAAGTTTAATCGTTGTGCATAACGTGCCTTCAATCTGAGGTCTTGTGATTTGCCTCATGTTGAAGCAGGTGATGTACTTCTGTCCAGCTTTCTGCTTGACAAGATTCTCATGCAGCCAAATCTGAGCCAGCCATGTTTTATCCAAACCCCCTATCCATGAGGAGACGCACAATGCATTCCTCTGGCCGTCCCGCTCCCTTGATTAACAGCAACTTTGGCCTATTGTCCTTGTGTCCGAACTCGTTCACTTGATTCACAGCCGGTCTTTGTCCTCAGGGTGACTCAGTATACGCCTTACCAGCCGGAGGTCTCTCAGGGCCGCCTGGAGTCCCTTCTCAATTATCAGACGATGATTTGTGACATCACAGGCATGCCTGTCGCCAACGCTTCCCTGCTGGATGAGGGGACGGCGGCTGCAGAGGCCATGCAGCTCTGCAACAGGTAGACAAACTCCAGCCTGTAGGAAAACTTAAAAATACTCGGAATACAAAGTTTTATGAGTTGCTTAAAAAGTTAATAAATAAAGATGTAGCTTTGGTTATGAACACTTCAGTTGGTTGGTTTTGTTTCCCACAGACAGAACAAAAGACGAACGTTCTACATTGACCCGCGCTGCCATCCTCAGACCATTGCAGTGGTGCAGACCAGAGCCAAGTATGTCCTGTAAACCTTTATTTACTTGTTTGAAAACAGTGAAGTACAATCAATTAGAAAAGAAACTTTAATTATACGATCACAAGTGATGGTTTTTATGTTGTAAAGTTCTTTGAACTGCTTTGTTGCCCAAATGTGCTACACAAATAAAATTAAACTTGACACATGTCAGGAGTCTTAAACATTAAATCTACCTCAGAGGTGTTCAACATCAGACCCGGGGGCCATTTGTGGCCCTTGGATGAATTTTGTGCGACTGTAATTCAAGAATGGCACAAAAGTGGCCTTCCAAAATTATTTGTGTCTTTTTGTTTTTTTTTTATATATATCTTCTCAAACTGAAAATGTAAATAATTTTTCTTTAGTAACTTTTTTTTTTTGCTTTGATTTTTATCTCGTAAAACATTTTGCTAGTTTTTACTGAAAAACAGACTTGGGCACACCCATCCTTTACATTTGGCTAAAAATAGCAACGTTTGTAGGAGAAAATTCTTATTTTTGTTACTGGGAATAAACTAAAAACATTTTAGAGTTGAGCCCAAGCACTACATGTTTTATTTACTGTTGTGCAAGTAAAAGAGAGATAATTCACAATAATATTTATTGGTTTTAAATTGGAGGGAAAAAGAAAACGTTGGCCACTGAATGCTTTCCACTTGGGTATTTTGTGCAAAAGGTTTGGACGCCAATAATCTACCTCAAGCTTTCTCTGTTTGCAGCTATATTGGAGTGAAAACTGTTCTGAAGCTGCCTCATGAGATGGACTTCAGTGGGAAGGATGTGAGCGGTGTGCTCTTCCAGTATCCAGACACTGATGGCAGGGTGGAGGACTTCACTGCCCTCGTGGACAGAGCTCACAAGGGAGGGGTGAGGGCACTTTAATCGCATAAAACACCACAGGTTTATCCTGTGATAAGAGTCTGGGGACTGGTTGCAAAGAGAAACCTTTGGTTTGCTTCTTCTTGTCAGTGTAAAAGTGTCTAAATTGGCTGGTTTTAATTTATGTTGTGACTACTAGCTGTGTTTGGGTCACAGATATGCAGTTTGGAGTTAAACTGAAATGTCTTTAATATATTGATTAGCTTGGAAAGAGAATATAGTACAAATTGTGTGTTTCTGGACTGTATTCCTTATTTTGTTTTACTAAGATGTTTCTGTTTGTTGTCATAATTTGATGTTAGATGGGATGTTTGTGGCACACTGGGAAGAAATGTCTTGAAATCTGAAAATTGTTTATATCAACTTTCTCACCTTTTACAAGTGGATGTACCTTTGGGCACTCAACACCTGGTTACCTACCGTTCTGAATGTATGTACGCTATGATTGTGACTCTAGTGTAAAAATCCTTTTGAACCCATTTATCACTTAAATTCATAGTGAGGTTTTGTTTGAAATGGACTACAGAAGCAGTGGGGAATTTCTCAAATTAAATCTGTGAAAGTTTTGACTTCCAGGTTGAAAAAATCTCCACTGGAACCCTCTTGGCTCGACCCCTACAGACAAAAGAGTTTTTATTTTGCTCAACAATGGCTCTGTCTGAATCCATGTGGTGTTTTGTTTTTTTCCTCAGGCCATGGCTTGCTGTGCCACTGACCTGCTTGCCCTCTGCGTTCTCCGCCCCCCTGGAGAGTTCGGAGTGGACATTGCACTGGGTAGCTCCCAGAGGTTTGGGGTCCCACTCTGCTACGGCGGCCCACACGCCGCCTTCTTCGCCGTTAAGGACAACCTGGTCCGGATGATGCCTGGCAGAATGGTTGGAGTCACCAGGTGAGAACCAACCTTGATTTTTAAATTGGCTTTTAAAAGACGTTTGGTTTTAATTTGGCATTAAAAAAAAAAATTACAGGGATGCAGCAGGGAAGGAAGTGTATCGTCTTGCACTGCAGACCAGAGAGCAACACATCCGCAGAGACAAGGCAACCAGCAACATTTGCACCGCCCAAGTATGACCACGCTCACTTTTGTTCAACCTTGCTTAAAATTTTTTACACAAAGGTTAACATTTTTGTATTTTGCTTGCAAATAATCTCTATTTCTTGAAGGCTCTGCTTGCCAACATGGCAGCCATGTATGCCCTGTATCACGGCCCACAAGGACTTAAACACATTGCTGAGAGGACACACAGTGCTGCTCTGATCCTTGCTGAAGGTAATTTCTCACTGCAGTGGTTTAGTTATGCTGTGAAAATTGATTAGATACTATGAGAAAACATTAACATTTTAGTTTATTTTAGTGAGTTTGTGACCATTTTGTTGTGAATCCAAGTTTCTGTGTTTCACCATAAAGATTTTCCAAGTTCCTATTGAGTTTTTTATTGGAGGGTAAACCATTAAAGTGTTTTGGTATAAAAAAAATTTCAAAGATTCGGTCGATGCAGATGTGAAGTGATAATGCAGTTTTGTAATAAAGAATAAAAGCTTAATCAGATCAGTCAGTGAGATCTGTTTACTTCATAATGAAACTGGAGTTTATTTGATAGTCAAAGCCCAACATTTATTTTAAAAACAGACTTTGAGACAGTATTTTGGGCTCATATCACATTTTATTTGGATTCTTATGATTGTTGATGTCCTGGTTTGTTAAATTTTTGCTACGTTGGGATAAACAAGTTGTTCACGATGAAGCATCTCAAATTCAGGCTGTGTGATCACTTCTCACCTGTTTGGGCTTTTCGATCAATTTTATTTCTTCAAAAATACAGGAGTTTAAATCCTAAGCTAACTCACAATCTGTCCAAACTTATAACAACTATAGTTTTAGGAAATACAGAATTTTCCAAATATTGCCATGGTGACGGAGATTTTAAAACCATCTTGCTATTGGAGTTGGACTCTGAATTTTCCATTAATCAATCAATCAGTCAATCCATCAATACCTGCTTGTCCAGGGTTATGGGTAAGTTGGTGTCGAGCTCAACGGTCATTGGAAAAGGAAATATTTTTATCTTTTGGCACTGCTTGATTGACTAAAGGATGTGATTTAATTGTGTGATCCACTTTTACTTAGAAGTTGAAATAAGCAACTTTATATGGATGGAAGAAATTAATAGTCAGAATTCAAAGTGGGAATAATTTGAGATTTGACACCAACCCGTATATAACCGACTGGCATATTAAACAAAGAAAAATAGATTATTTGCTCTTCTGTAGCTTTTTATCTAATTACATTAACGTGGTACTGAACAGCCATGTGAAAGTGAAACATGCAGAAACACTGTTGGTACTACGTATTGAACACAATGATTCGCAAATCCCACCGGTTTTGAACTTCAAGCGCCTGAAAAACGATTTTTCCTGGTTCACCCTCATCAGCATCTGTTCTTACTGGGAGCTATTGACGTTTTTTTTCCCTTGTTTTGTCTTTTAGCGTTGCTTCTGATAAAATGAAGGTCAATGTTCTTGTGTAATGCATCCTTTGGCTACTTGTGCTCATTCATTCAACAGCAGAGTTAAGTTGTTAATTTTTTTTAACTCTGCTGGGCTCACCTTTGCCTTGAATTTGATACTTGGAGTTTGTAAATGTTACAGAAAAGTTTGCTGCAAGGCATGAAACCAGTAGGATTTGTTTGTTTCTGTGGCTCTAATCTCCAGGGATGGAGGTGAGAGCTGATTGATTTATTTATTTATTTATTTTTCTGGTCTTTGCCTTTGTCTCGGTTTGAAACTCTTATTCATCCAACCATCTCAGAAAAAATATGTTTTTGTTGCTAATGACCACAGAAACTTGTTGCATGTGAATGTTTACAACACCAGACGGCATTTGGTCCTTTGCTTTAAAGATTACCTATTTTCCTTCTTGAACAAGTTAGAACAGGTCCATCCATCTATACAAGGCATGTTCATCACAGTTTTTGCACAAAATCATTCTTGGATAATAAAATTTTAATCTGCTCAATTCTGCCTGTTCTGAACTGGTTTCATAATGAGATGTTTTAGGGCCTCTTGTCACTTTAAATCCAAATAAGCTGCTGCTGGCCACGCCCCCAAACTCAATGTTTACACTCGCACACAGAAACAAACAGCCATTTTTAAAATGGCCTTATAGAACTCTACATCTTTGAAAAGCAGAAGTAGAGCCTCCTGCACAACCAACAAGAATAAAGAAAGTGGTTTTTGAATGGAAAATCAACTACAAAACGCAGCCATTTCACAGCCCATACAATGCTAAAACCAGCTGACCAAATGTCCTGGAGCTCTTCTTGGGTTGCTAGGTAACAGGCTTTGCTACGGTTGCTAGGTGAGGGACAGCGATTAATGATTTGTGATATTACATTCAAAAGGTTTTTGAAACGGGGAATTTTTCAGACACAAAAAAGTGGCTTTTGGTTGTTTTGTATGCGTTTTTGCAAAAACGCATACAAAATGTGAATTTTGTACATGTCCCCCCTTTTAAAAGAGCACGTGTATGTTCACTTTCTGAGCAAACACCTGCAACCTGACCACAGAAAATTATTATAATTGCTTTTTAAAAACATAAAGAATCTTAAAGGGAAAGAAAAAAACACCGGACAACCTGTAAATTTTGTCCACTGCCAGGATTAACCACATGCGAAGTGAGTGAGACGACATCTAGTTTTACTACATCTACAGCGGATACAAGGAAAAGTAAGTTACAGTGACAAATATATACACAACACCCAGTTTTAACACTTGGCAGTTAAAAAAAAAAAAAGTTAAATGGATGCAAAACCTGCCTGGTAAAAAACAGCAACAGTATTGCAACACTGTCTCGGCCACACAAGCAACATTTTAAAATTAAGGTGCAAACTCTGCTCTTTCCATCGGTATCAGCATCACCGCTCTATGTGCAAAACTCACCGAACCAGCATCTGATGAAAACAAAAAAATAAGGCTCATTTCATCAAAAGCATAAATTCAGTTTTACCGTCGATGTTTTATGATATTGATCTGAGGTTCTAAACATTCAGCATTTGTCTTTGCACTGGAGGAACCGGTCTTGACTCTTTCTGTTAACCTCTAACAAAAGACACAATTCGTCCATCTATTCTATATATGAAAGACTATAGTCACAAACATCCTGTACATAAAAATTACAAACTATCAAAAAGTTAATTCACACAACTATTTTTTAAGTTCAGCCATATTAAATCTGAACTTAGGATTGGTTTACGGCTGGACAATATGACTGAAAAACGTATCATGACAGAAGCATTTTATAACGGTCAGTATAGATAATTCTTTAGTTGTTTTTTTTTTGTTTTGAAATATGTGAAATACTACCAAACTGGTAATGTGGCCTTTCCTGTTTTATCTACAATTTTCACTCCATGGCATTGTCTATTTTTGAGCAGTTATGAGGCACCCAGCAGGTTGTTGCTAGGTAACACAGAGTGAGTGAGTCAGTTGAGTCCACCAGCTTTGCTTAGCTAGCTGTGAGAGGTTGAGCAGCGAAAGCCTTTCCTATACATCTCCCAGAATGCCGTGCGGTTCTGGATCGGAGTTCAGTGAATATTCTACATATTAAATATTCTATTGAATGTATTATCTATTGATATTGATAAATATGTATACTGTTCTTGATATATTGTCTAGCCCAAGTAAGATTCTGATTTTCCAATTCAGAATTACAACTTCTGGGGTGTTTTTTACATTTTGGAACTCATCAGCCGCCATTTTGGTAGTTTTTTTTTTTTTTTCCCCCTTTAAAGCTACTGAGTGGGGAGCATCTATATGAGAATTAAACTAAGCTCTTCTTCTCTCTGTTTCAGGTCTGAAGAGAGCGGGCCATCGGCTGCACAGCGACATGTTTTTTGATACCCTGAAGGTAAACTGTAGCGTGGCTGCCAAAGACATCCTGGAGAGAGCCGTGCAGAGGCAGATAAACCTGCGCGTTTACTCCGAGGGAGTGGTGAGTGCCCACGTGTTTTTTTTTTTTGTTGTTTTTTTTTTCTAAAAGCACAGAGGCAATGAGGTTTAGCGGGAACAATCGTTTAGTCACTGAGGGGGAACAAAGCTGAATACCAAACACATTAGAAGTCAGAAAAAGGTTCTGGTTTCAACTTGCTCCTAGGATTTGGTGTTCCAACGAATGGAGGAAATTACAGTTGACATGACATCATCATGCTTGTAAAAGGCAGTTTAGTCTGAGGGTGGACTGTAATAATGCTACTGGAATGTACAAAAAAGTGAGATAATTTGTTTCCTTCAATCAGTCAAAATTGGAACTGTTGAATGAAAACGGCAACAAAGAACCTATACATTTACAACTGTTGCTCATCTGAATATGCAAATGCATGAAAACCAAACATGTCGGCTTGCAAGGAAATGAACAAACACATAAGTCATTTGGATAGAAAGCGGTAAACCAGAAAAACTCCTAATGCACCGTCTACATGAAGTGGTGTTGAGTTTGTATGAGATGTGCAAAGAGAGTTAGATGTAGTATAGTTTTACAGCTTTGGAGTTTTTATGAGACGGTGTAAAATAATGTCCTACTTTAATGTGTGTAACGTTTGAGTTTTATTTGTATTTTGATTAAATTTTTCACCTCTGACAACAGCTGGGTGTCTCTTTGGATGAAACGGTGACTGAAAGGGACTTGGATGACTTGCTCTGGGTCTTCGGTTGTGAATCTTCAGCTGTACGTTAAACTTAAAATTTTATTTATTTTTCTTCCATTCTATAGTGATATGTGTTTATAATCCCATCTCCTTACAAAATACACTTAAAGTTGAACACATTGTGATTTTAATGTGATTTTTAAAATTTATTTTAGTTTTTTATGCAATTTGCAGGAATTGATTGCTGAAAAGATGGGCGAGAGAGTGAAGGGAATCATGGGAAGTCCTTTTAAGAGGACGAGCAAGTTCCTCACTCACCAAGTTTTCAACAGGTTGGACATCAGTTCGCTCGTTGCTTCCAGAAATATTCACACCCCCTGAACCTTTTCACATCATGACCCTTTGCAAACACAAACTTTAATGTTTTTTGTTGGGATTTTATGTGACAGAACAACATAAGTGAAAGGAGGATGATGCATGCAGTGAAAAAACATAGTGTTAAATATTTTTGTCTAGAATCTAGTGAAAATATCTTGGTACATGTCAAAAAAAGACTAAGATAACTTGCAAGAAGCAGGAAGTTGTTTTAAGTCAATAATTCCTTAATATTTATGGAAAAGGTACCGGTTCCACAGGCCGATTATTTCACTTGTAACATGGGGAAAATGCCGTGTCATAAGTGAAAAAAATCTCGCCGCGCGTCTCTGACAACAGCTGGGTGTCTCTTTGGATGACACAGTGACTGATGTAGTATAACAGTGACTAAGATGTAGTGTAATTTTACAGCTTTGCTGCTTTTATGAGACACTGTAAACTAACTTCCTACCTTAATGTGCATAGAGTTTGCATTTTTTTTGTATTTTGTTTATGTTTTAATTTATCATCTGGGTGTCTCTAGCTGAAATGGTGACTGTTTCATCAATATGAATTAATTATTGACTTAAAACAAACTCCTATTTCTTGCTAAAAGTAAGTTTATTTTTTCATATTTCAAGTGTACTAAGATATTTGCACTAGAAACTAGGCCAAAAGTATTTAAGATTTTGTGTTTTTGTAGTGTGGTTTTTAAGTTTTTCACCAAAAAAAAAGAAAAAAAAAGTGGCGTTCATGTATAATTATGACTTTTGATACTCCTAAATAAAATCCGGTGCAAACACATTTCTTTCATAAGTTCCTGAAATAATAACCTGAGTTCATCTATAATATTGTCTCTCTATAAATGCAGCTGTTGTGCTGTATAAAATACTAATAACATAAACTGAAGTTTGTGGTTATAAAATGACAAAATGAAAAGTTTAAAGCATGCAAGTACCTTTGCAAAATGTGATCACTGTTTTTTTTTGGTTCTTCTCTTACTTTTCCAACATTTTCATCTTTTCTTCAAGCACCTCTGATGTTAAAGCCATTTAAATAAAAGTGTTAGTGGCATATTTTCATAGAAAAATTTCTGGAGTTTATATTTTCAAAGGAAGAAGTGAGCTGAAGCGAAGTCCCTGTGAAGTAGATTTAGTACGGTGCTCTGAGTTAAAGGGATTTCTGCCACTCTGTGGTTGTAACGAAACGGCTGATCAAACGCTGCTCCTGCATGTCTCCCCTGGTTTCTAAAACTGGACCATATAATCTTTATTGGAGCCATAAAGTCCAAGTCCGTTTATTTTTCTACATAGTCACTGAGATATGAGGAAAAGCGCTTCGTCATCCATCTCCATGAAGACTGTTTGGTTTAGTGGAGCTGAATTTTGACTGACCTAATTTCCTTTACATATTTGTGTTTTCCATTTATTTATTCAGCTATCACTCTGAGACAAATATAGTTCGATACATGAAGCGGCTGGAAAACAAAGACATTTCCTTGGTGCACAGCATGATACCACTTGTAAGTCTTAAAACTTATTTATGCTTAGATATAAGTACATAAAATATATTTTCTAATGGTGGATTAAAGGCTTTGTTGTCTTTAGGGCTCCTGCACTATGAAGCTCAACAGTTCGTCTGAACTCATGGTGAGTTCGCTTTATCCCAGTGGCATAAGTTTACATGGAAAATGTAGAAAAATACAGCTTTTAATTTAAGTATATTAATTCTGGGGGGAAAAATTCCTATTTTTGTGAATAATTGTCTTAATTATTGACAATTATTCACAAAAATAATTGTCAATACTTGTTAAATTGCATTTAAAATGCTTAAATGCAATTTAAGCATTTTAAAAATTGTATTCTTTATTTTTAATATCCAAATGATTTGCCAATTTGTAATTATTAATTGCGATATTAATACAAGGTGATGTAGAGGTCAGTTTCTTTTAAACCTTTGCATGGTTTTATACTTCCATTTGGGCTTCTACTACCTCTAAAAACAGCCCAAACTCTTAGCAATAACCAACTTGCTGTTTTTGTCAATTAGATGGATGATTTTTTGATGTCTGGAAAATGAGCCATTTCAAAAACCTCACTGTTGAGTCACAGTCAGCAGTTACCTAGCAACCCAAACAGAGCTCCAGTACTCTAGCACTGGTGAATGTGCTGCGCAATGGCTGCTGGAAAAGACAAGTGCTTTATTGTTCACTTATCATACAGAAATTGCCTGCAGGATCCTGGTTGGTTGTGCAGGAGGCTCTGCTTCTGCTTTTCAATTCAAAATACTTCATTGATCCCAAAGAGAAAGTAAATATTGTAAATCATTAATTCTTCATACATCTACCCTAATTGATAGGTCACCTTTTTTCAGGCTTTTTCCACATTTGTACCAGTGGTGCCAATGGGCATCTAGTGTTACGACTGGACTCTTTCCTTAATTAGACATTGAAGTCTGTTTCCTGATTTAATTCCCTAGTTTCAGTTGATTTGGGTTGTTTCTTTTACAGCCGTCTTACTGTGTTTTCCTCCCTCAGCCAATCACCTGGAGGGAGTTTGCCAACATCCACCCCTTCGTGCCTCTGGACCAGGCTGAGGGCTACCAGAAACTTTTCCGGCAGCTGGAGAAGGATCTCTGTGAGCTGACGGGCTACGATAAGATCTCCTTCCAGCCGAACAGGTGACACCTGCTCAGCTTTTTGTCGCTTGTAAACGTGGATCATTTAGACAGAAGCTTTGTTTTAATTTGGCAGGAACTTAAGAAATCATCAGAGCTTTATTGTAAGCTTTGTTGGAGAATGTAGAGGCTTTAAGGAGACATCAATGAAGATGCTACTGTAACATTTAGGAGGTTTGGATCAAACCCTCATTTAAAAAACAATAGATTTTTTATTGTACCTCTTATAAGAAGGTATAGTGATTAATGGTGAAACCTGGATACATTTTCCCAAACACATTTGAAGCATGTAAAGTAAGGAACCTTGTTGGGGTTGGTTATTTTTATATTACATCACGGCAGTAAATCCTTTGCTGTTGAAAAGATTGTTTGCTTCTCTTAAATAGAGAAGCAGTTGTGAGGAAAATGCTTTTATAGGTTGAGGATTCACCCATAAAAAAACTTTCCAAATCCTGTTTGCATGTCAGAAGATTTTGTTGAATAGAACAGAAAATTATTTTACTGTCCAACAATGGGTGAAATTTCTGTGTAACAGCAGAAAAAGTCACAAGCGATATGAGCAAATAGACTCAAAGATAGAATATAAAGACAGAATAAAGAATAAAAATACTGCACTGCAAGGGCAAAATTAAAAAAATAAATACTGTGTAGTTATAAAAAAATACTGTAGTCCAGAGGAAAGTGCAACTGAGTTGGTTAATTAAAAAATATGTAAAATATGCAAAAGACGGACTAACTAAGACTTTATTTGTTCATAACATCTGTTATGAACATGAAGGAGCCTTCATAAAAACTTACGACTTGTCATGAAGTGACATTCTGTAAATGACATTTTTAATGCAAAGCTGACACTTTTTTTGACCTTTTAATGCAACTTTGCATTAAAATTGTCACTATTGACACTACATGAAACCAGTTGTAAATAAACAGGCTTTTCTGACAGGATAAAATCTATTTCTACTGTTGTTGCCACAAAGAAGTAATCAACCAAATACAAACTTTCTTACATTTTCTGCTAACTCTGTGTTAGTATTTCTCCTGACTTCATAGTCATTTGGGGCAAATGCATCTGCTGTGATCAGATATGTAGTTTAAATAATAGATTCGGACGTTCTTGGGATATTTTGAGTCACATCTTGAATAATTTACATTGCAGGCAGAGCTCTCACTGCCTAGTTTGCAGATGTGGTAGACTGATTCTAATATGCATTATTGCTGATTTTTAGTCTAAAGTAATCTTATTTATATCTGGTTTCTTCAGTCAGACAGGAGGAACTAAATGCTTCATACATTTCCATGTTTCTCCTGATAAAGCGCACACCCACCTGTTATCAGCAGTGTTGGCTAAGAGGGTTTATCATGGAGCTAGCTGTTCATCCTCTGTCCTCTTGCTCTTTTGCTACTGCAGGCTGCTCTTTGGACTTTGACAGAATAAAGTATAATGTGAGATGCATGTCCGTTGTGTGCTTGCCATGTTTTCCAGCGGCGCTCAGGGGGAGTATGCCGGCCTGGCCGCCATAAAGGCCTACCTGAACTCAAAGGGAGAAGACTCCAGAAGTGTAAGTGTAATCATGGAAAGAAAAACCCATCAAGCCAGACAGAACTGAGTGGGATTATCTGGAGAATATTGGGATTAAATACTTATTAAGCCTTTCAATTAAGTCTCAGGCTTTTCTAGCTTTTAAACATTCAGAAAACTCTTCATAACAGCTGCATGTAGAAGTTTAGCAGAGCCAGGATAAACATCTCTGCACAGATAATGATTCCTGGCTGCAGCTTGGTGACGGACTGGATGCACAAAGCTGAATGTGAAGTGGCTGTCTTATCAAAACATCATTATCATTCTATTTTACTCCCCAAAATAATGCAAATAAAGAGACCAAAATTGGTTAAAGTAAAGCAGAAATAACTTATCAACTGTTGCATGATTGAAAATTAAAGCAGGTTTTATGATTGTGTATATCTGATGTGCAAAGATCTGCTTTTGTTCCTCTGATTGTGCTGATTCACTGACCTCTGCTGACTAATGGCTATCAAAGGACACTTTTTACAAGATCCTGAATGTCAGATTTACTGTTGACCTCTGCAGCAGGTCATTTTGACATCAGAGATTAACATGTTATGGGTATGACTTCAGAATCCCAGCATGCTGATTGGCTGTAGTCGGCACAGGACGCTGATAAAACGACCTCAGATTAAAGAATGGCTGACTGCGGGATTTTTTTTCCTCGCCTTTGTTTTCAATTCCTTCCTCATGAGTACATCTTAGATAGCGAAATGATCCCTGCTAACAGTCAAGGTCCAATCTGACAACAGTGCAAACAGAGGGACTGACAGCGATGTGATCCAACCACAGGCCATCCACCTTCAAGACTCCATATTTGGATGTTCTAAGACTCCGCCAGCCGGCCGTCTGTTAACTTTGGCCGACCTGCAGGTCTAAGCGCCCTGCTGGTCTTTGTGACCAAGTTGCAAAACGCCAGAAGTGTCGTCCTAATAAGGGATGAAATCAATTAGCCGCCAACAGGCAGGTTACTCATTAGTACCAGGGCTGAGAGCAGTGCAGCGGAAAACAAGCTGCAAAGTTTAACCTCAGGAGAACTGCAGGAAGAAAAACCAAACCTTTTTGTTTTTTGTTTTGCTAAAAATTTTAATGTGAAAAGTTTTAGATTTTGTTCAGCAGCCCATATTTAAAGCCTTTCGACTAATAAAAAATACAACAGATGGTTCCCACAAAACTGGACTATGAGGGCCATGATGAGTAGAAAAAAGGAGTAAATTTCCTCCAAAAAACTCAAGACATTTTGTTAATAATCTCAGAATTTTTTTGAAAAAACATGGAAATTCCTGAACTTCAATAGTTGGAAAAAGGCAGAAATTTTTAGATTAATCTGAAATTTTCTAGAAAAAACTTTCCAAAGTCAAAAATTTACGACTTATAAAACGTTTAAAAATAAAAATAAAAATTTGGAAATTTCTACGGTTAATCAAAAAACTTTTTTTTTCTAGAAAATGTTCAACATTTGAAACTCACGAAAGTTCAAGTTTTTTTTTGTAGAAAATTTCTGAGATGGATCTCAAAACTTGTGAATTTTTTTAGTAAATATTTGACACATGAAACTCGTATATTCCCAAGTTGTTTTTTTTTTCTGAGATTAATTTTAATTTGAGTTTTTTTTGGCAGAAAACTAAAAAAGTACAAGTAAATTTCTAACAAAAAAAGCCTCAATACGCATTTGTAAAAAAATAAGTAAATTAAAAGCTTTAATAAGTAAATTGACCAAGTGAAAGTTGGATTATGTTCCCAATGTTCTTGGTGTTTGCCTCTTCAGGTCTGCCTCATTCCAAAGTCCGCTCATGGCACCAACCCAGCGAGCGCTCAGATGGCGGGCATGAAGGTTCAGGTGGTCGAGGTCGACAAAGACGGCAACATCGACCTGGCGCACCTCAAGGCCCTGGTGAGCGTCGACAACAGATGCATGGAACGAGCTTTGGAAAGAGTTTACGGCAACATGCAGCGACTTTCTTACAAACTCCTTGACCTTTTTAATGTTGGTCAGATTACAAATAGGTGATGTGGCTTAGATTATCTTGCTTTGTGTTGGTCTAAAAGCAAGTTTTTATTGTAATGAAGCGAAGCGTGAATACTTTACACCTTATTGGTGTAAATTTGAGTGCAAAGACTCTACAGATTGTTATGTCGGCTTGTTTGATGATCAGACAGCAAGTGTGATTTGTACAGATTTTAATGTGATTATATTTACTTGTCTTTGGTTGGTTTGTTCTCTCCCAGGTGGAAAAACACAAGGCCAGCCTGGCGGCCATGATGATCACGTACCCGTCCACATTTGGAGTGTTTGAAGAAAATATTCGAGACGTTTGTGATCTCATCCATGAAAATGGTGGACAGGTGTATCTGGACGGTGCCAACATGAACGCTCAGGTGAGTACACTGATTTTCTGTTGTGGAGACAAAACTTGGATTCTTATGGCTGCGGGGAACTGCATGCTTTTAGGATTAAGGTTGATAAAAGTGAGCTTTAGCTATTAATCTGATATTTTAGATATTTTGGGGAAAAGTTTTCCACTTAAATGATGAATTTGGGGATTTGCAGGTGCTTTTTCCTGCAGGATCGCTGTGCAGGGCTCTAAGTTAAGTAAAATTGAGAAGTTATTGAGGGGAGCATAGAGCTGAATCAAATCCAGTTACATTAATAACTTTTTATTCTTCTTGTTTCAAACTTACTTTTTGTTTGGACCCATCATCAGTTTATATGCTAAAAGAGTAATTCATTTGCTGCTAAACACAAAATCTTTAGCAAAAACACAAAATCTTACCAATTATTTTTATCTAGTTCCCAGTGCAAATATTGTAGTACATTTGAATTAAGAGAAAACTACTTGAAAGTATATTTTTAGTGAGATACAGGAGCTTGTTTTAGGTCAATAATTCCTTAATATTGATGAAAAATTACTACTTCTACTGTCATTTCACGTTTAACAGGAGAAAATGCCTTATTAGTGATATAACCTGCCAATGCAAATAATTATTGAATTATTGACCTAAAATAAGCTCCTAAATCGTGCTAAAAAGTTACTTGTAACTTAGTTTTCTCTTAATTCAAGTGTACTAGAAGCTAGGCAAAATAATACTCAAGAGTTTTTTTTTTTGCATTTTAAAACTGCATTTAAAGTACAGTTTTACTCATTTAAATATGAAACTTTAGTCTACATTGTATAATTTGTGTATTTGTTTTACCATGGGACATCTTTAAATCACTCTTTAAAATGGGAACCACCAGAGAACTTATTATCCAACTGAGGCAGATTTATCTGGAAATGGCTCCTGCTTTGAATTTGAATTTTTGTCTTAGTTTGTCCTAACTTTGGGCTTCAGGTGGGTTTGTGTCGCCCTGGAGATTACGGCTCTGACGTTTCTCACCTGAACCTGCATAAAACCTTCTGCATCCCCCACGGCGGCGGAGGACCGGGCATGGGGCCCATCGGAGTGTGAGTCCCATCTGAACCTTTCATTGCTGTTTATGTCAGTAAGGCGAGGATTTCTCTGCTTTATTCTTCACATCAGGACTGCAACTAACAATTATTTTAGTAATTGACTAATTAATTAATTTATTTTCTATCTCATAAAAACATGTTGAGTTTTTACTCAGAAACAGACTTGAGCACATTACATTACATTTGGCTAAAAACGGCCAAATAGAAATTCATAGTATAAAATTCTTATTTTTGTTACTGGGAATAGATTAAAAACATTTTATAGACTTAAATGATGGAAGCCCGAAATATTAACTGACTGTAAACGTTAAGGCAGATGTAAAACATAACATGTTTTATTTACAAGTAAAAGAGAGAATTCACAATAATATTTGTGGGTTTTTAATTGGGGGGGAATAGAAAATGTTGGCCCCTGAATTCGTTCAACTTTGAGATTTTGGCCCTTTGTGCAAAAAGTTTCATGTCTCATTTTAAATGGTTTCCCCACCAGGAAGGCGCACCTCGCCCCCTTCCTGCCCAGCCACCCGGTGGTCCCCATGCAGTCGGTCAACAGCAGCAGCTCTCTGGGGACCATCAGCGCCGCGCCGTGGGGCTCCAGCGCCATTCTTCCAATCTCGTGGGCTTACATCAAGGTCGGCACCGATTGGCCCAAACATTCAGGAAACTGGAGTCCAGAACTTCAGTTCTCAAGGGCCGGTATCCTGTAACTTTTAGATGTGTCCCTGATCCAAAACACCTGAATCAAATAACTGAGTCAAATTCAACAAAGTTCTGCTAATTAATTATTTGCTTCTTCAGGTTAGATAAAGCAGAGACGTCTAACAGCTGCAGGATAACCGTCATCAAGAGCTGGAGTTTGAGCTTTTAACTTCGAAAAATTTTTAAAAAATGTTAAAATTAAGGTGTACGTTAGATACTTTTTAATTTAAATATCAAGCTAAAAATCAACAGTGTTGCATTGGGGCACACAACATGGCTGAGAAGAGTTTCATATCAGTCGATGTAGAGAAGTATTGATAAGTATTTTTAGATATCTGAAAAGCTGCCAAACTGGTCTTGTGACCTTTTCTGTTTTATCCAGTTTTCATGCTAGTCTGTTGTTTTATTTGTAGTACTTAAATCATCCAGTAGAGGGAGTCTATGATTCAATTTGTTGTTTTCAACCTTATTTTAGATGTAATGGTGTCAGATTTGAGTCTGTCTGAAATGATAAAATAACTTTTTACTTGTTTAAGGTGGAAAAGTTAAACTCTGTGCCTCTTGTGTGTTCTGCTTAGATGATGGGGTCAAAAGGTTTGACTCACGCGACAGAAGTTGCCATCCTCAACGCCAACTACATGGCTAAGAGGGTGGAAGGTCACTATAAAATCCTCTTTAGAGGCAGGAAAGGTAAAGCATGTCCACAAAAATACCATAAATGACCTTGAGACACATGAGGTCTTAATGGTAAAGTTGTTTTTGTTTTGTTCTGGGCAGGTTTTGTTGCTCACGAGTTTATTCTGGATGTGAGACCGTTCAAGAAGACCGCAAATATCGAGGCTGTCGATTTGGCCAAGAGGCTGCAGGACTACGGTAAGATCAACTGGACATCATTTTCCCATCTGTTACTATAGTGCATATGCAGAAGCATAAGTTGCTGTGTTTGTGCAGGTTTTCATGCACCGACCATGTCCTGGCCGGTCGCTGGGACGCTCATGATCGAACCCACTGAGTCGGAGGACAAGGCTGAGATGGACCGGTTCTGTGACGCGCTGCTCGCCATCCGACAGGAGATTGCAGACATCGAAGAGGGAAGGATGGACTCTCGCATCAACCCACTCAAGGTGCGCCAGCTTGATTTAATTATGGAAGAAAAGATGCATTACAGTGGAAGAAATGATTAAACATGTTAACAGGGTTCATGTGGCTGCTTAAAATCCTTGAAAATGCTTGAAATTCAATGAGGTGTTTTCAAGGTTTGGAGAGTGCTTGATTTCTGTGTAAAGTCCTTGAATGTGCTTAACATTAAAACTACACAGTTTTGTAGCAAAGTTCATTTAGATGCTTGATTAATGGCCTAAATTTGAAAAATGTTGCTTACAGTTAAAACCAGATATTTTCATAAACCTAGTAAAAATATATATTTTTTTCCTCAGTGATTAACAAAATTATTTCTATTTGCTAAATTTAAGAAAACTTGGAATTTTTTTTGACATTTAAAAAAATATATTTTCTTTGTATATTGTGTGTGCTTAATTTTAACAATGACTTATTGATCTGTTTAAGACTTTACAAAACATAAAATTGTTTTATTTTAGTTTATCTTTTCCCTACTATAGACATTGGAATACTATCAGAAGAGATACAATAATAAATTATATCATGTTATAGTAAATTAAAACTTTTATCTTTATCTTTAAGATGTGATGCTGGAAAAGTTTGAAAACTAAAAATGCTTGAAAAGTTCTTGAACTTTTACTGTGGGAGAAATGAACCAACCCTGTGTTTAGTTCAGACTTCATCCCTTTTCTTCCTTTCATTTTTACTTTTATTTTTTTTGCTGTTTGTGCAGATGGCTCCTCACTCTCTGGCATGCATCTCCTCGTCAAACTGGGACCGACCGTACTCCAGAGAGTACGCCGCCTTCCCACTGGTGAGTGTCGTCGTCAACCTGGGGATTAAAATGAAAACCTATCCTTCAAGCTTAGTCTCTGTTGATCTAACCTAAAACAACATAAACTCATCGGCTTAATATTTTTTCTTTAAGGATTTGAAGCCGATTTCAACAAAACTTGACTAACTTTGTCTCCATCTAGTGGCGAACATAATAAATGTCAGGAGTTGTGATTTTACTAAGACTCCATGATTAGAAAAACATGAGCATTTTCAGTTTCAAAATAAGCTTTTATTTAAAGTTTTAATTAATAAAGCTAGTTTTTTTATGTTACACTTAAGTTTTTATGCTAGAGCTATATGACAGCATATTAGGGTCATTGTAGATAGGAAAATAAAGGAGCTAATTTATGCCAAAAAACACTTCAGTTTTAATGTTTAATGTTAAGGAATGTTGAGATTAATGTCAGAAATTTTCTAGAAAAAACTGAAATTTCTGAGTTTCAAAAATCAAAAACTTTAACAGAAATATTCATTCTTTTTCTAGAAAATTTTTGAAATTAATCTAAAAATTTCTGTTTTTTGGTGGAAAAAACAGAAATTTTTAATGCTCTGTCATCATAATGTCTGTTTTACTTGCCTAAAACAAAGTATTGAACTTCTGAACTGCTATAGAAAGTGATTGAAAATTATTGTTTTTGTCATTATATGGAAACTTTTTTAGTTTTTCAAAGCTAATTTGCTTCAAGCCACCCTCGTTTTATCAGTACAAATGGTGCTGTAGTAAATTGAACTGTTTACTTTTGATAGTGGATGTCCTATTAGGATTTTGAACACTTCTTGTGTGTATTTCCCGTGTTTGGTCACTAGATGGGGCTGTAGGCTAAACTATTTGACAGGTTGCAGGCAGGCAGGTGTTGAACATGAAAGGACATGCAAGTTTTTGACTGCTGTACCAGAGTCTGTTTAAATCCTGGTACCATGTACTCTGGAGTTTTTGGGTTTTATTCACGAATTGTCTTATTGGAGTTTAATAAACGGATCAACCTGCTACCCAAGAAGAAATTCGGGACTGACTTTTATACGTCTAAACGTTGCGCGTCATTACAAAGCAGCTGCAGATCAACACTTTTCCATGCCGTGGGACCCCATTTGGAAGCCCCTACAAAAAATATGTAAAACATTGAATTTTCCTTTTTTCCTCCTCGCTTTCATTTACCATTCAGTAAGTATGTTATATGTAATTTGGCATAAATTCGTCCTCATACTTTTGATTTTTAGTTGGCAATGGAAAATTTGCTCAGAAATGATGTTGAATCTGTTACCAGATACAATTTTCCACCACAGCTGAGAAATTATGTAATATTTTTTATATGAATCTCATCAGACATTATTAAATCACCACACATGGCTCCTTCGGTTTTTTTCAATTCAGAAACTTTTCCATTTCCAGCTCGAGGAGCAAATCAATTTGCTAAATTTAACAAGCAGCTAATCAGAAAGATGAGCATGGCAAATAATGTTTTCCTGAATTTCCCCTCAGTGGGACAACAAAGGCTATTTCTGTCTTCATTGTCAAGAAGTTAATTTAATTGATAATTATTCAAAATGGATTAAGTTTATAGAACAAATTTAATGTTCTTAAACATTAAACATTTATTGGGATTCTGTTTTTTTTTTCTCTCCTCATTTCCCTCAGCATTTATCCTGAATAAATGAAAATGTAGATTAAACTTGGAACCGTTCATGTAGTCTGATTTGGATGTTTTTCTTTTCTTTCAACAGCCCTTCATAAGACCCGAGACCAAATTCTGGCCAACCATTTCCAGGATTGATGACATCTACGGCGACCAGAACCTGGTGTGCACCTGCCCACCCATGGAGGTCTACGAGTCTCCGTACGAGGAGAAGCGGGCCTCTTCGTAGACGCAGTCCACGGCGCCGTCTCCACGTCCAGCCATAGAGGACGATACTAAAAACTCAGACTTCCAGCTACCGTGAACTGATGATGTGACGCCTAATGATTGAAAGACCGGATGTGTTGTTGTTTTAAGGAGGTGTTGAGTTTTAGTAGATTGGGGTTAATTACTTCTAACCGCTTCAGATCTAGAACGGATCAGAGATCTGCTGTAGACTTAAAGGTGGACGTTAGGGTAAGGCGCTGTAGGACTGCACCAGCGTTGGGTCAGGCTCGTTCCAACTTGGACTTTTCAAACGGACCAAAGGGTGCAGCTTTTTGCTTTCCAACCTCTGAAAACGCTCACCCCCAGAAAATACCCCGTCTCATGACAAACCTTTGATATCTTTTGATCTCCAACTCTTACAAAAATGTTCCCTTTGTGCCTGTTCGTTTTTTTTTTTTGTTTCTTTTTTTTTCTATGAAATGGAAATTTTCCCTTCTAAGAGCTTTTGGAGATTTAGATTTTGTAGGTTTTTGTTAATATGCGTCTGTTTGTGAGCTGTTCTTAAATGTGTTGTGATGATGTCAACCTTTTAGAAGAATCATTTTCTAATCCAAATAGTTTTCTATGTTGTTAAAAGAAATGTCTGTATTAAACGTTTTTGTCGTAAAGTGTTTACGTGTTTTGAAATAAGACGATAACCTAACTTTGCAACAGAGTGATCTCCTATATTCAGTTTGTGCTTTTCCTAGAGTAAAATTCAAGAATTTTTAAGGTAGGTTTTCATACTTTTCCAGGACCACACATTAGAGCCAAAAACAATAGTTTCAATTCACTAAGTGATTTATTACTGATTAATAATGTCTTGTGATGGTATTCTGCAGCAGGGACAAGGTAAACTAAATATAAACACTTTTTTGATTTAACACTAGACATCTCGCTGTTCCAAGAACAAAATACAAATTCTGTTGAATTCAGTAACATTCATATAAACCAACCTTTATTTAAATTACACAGATCAAATAATTCATTGAGCTTTTAGCAATAAATATTTGCGTTGGGTGGGAATCCAAAGAAGTTGTTTACAAAAGAACATCTCTAAAAAATGTCAGCTAAATTTTCTGGCATTTACAAATAGAAATAATTTTGGTCATTTTAACTAACCAAAAACTAGAAAATTTTAATCTTGGTTAACTTTGGACAGTGAGGGGGGAAAATAAATATATATTTTTATTTGGTGTATGAAAATATCTAAGCAAAGGGCAGAACAAAGTGTTCTGGACCAGATTGGATTCGACACAGAGGCGCAAAAAGTGGTTATGCACTGTATGCAGCGCATAGGGGCGATACACTAGAGGGGGCGCAAAAACGATGTGGGGATTTTTTTTTCTAGTCAGTATTTTACATACCTATCAGCTGTTTGTGTATGAAATGATCAGTAACACAGGAACAGCACTGATTAGGCACCCCACCCCTCCTGCCAGCCGCTCTCCCCTCCCATACAGGTAGCTAGGGCTCACGTCCCTTCGAGAACGCGCTGAGGCGCGTTTTTTTCTTTCTTTTAAATTTGTAAATACATTTCTTATAAATTCTGCAGCGAGGTCCTTCTCAAATAACAAAGTAATGGTGGGTAACTATGGCAACCAGTGACAGTTTAAAAGCCCGCCTACTCTTTCTGCAGTCAGGTTGCGCGCGCATCCTCCATGTTCATAAAAAACCCATCAGACAAGCCCCCTCTGAATATCAAATGAAACTGTGACATCACAATGTGACATCACAATGTAACTCCAAAGGCAGAATTCTGACATCACCAGGGATTATATAAGCTCGTCACATCGATCTACTTTCTTCACAACCTGTTAGCAGCCGTTGTTAATAGTTTCTCTTGAGAATTTACTAAGCAGTTCACAGCAGGATTTTCAATTTTGGTGCACATTTCTTTTGGAGATCAAGATTATCGTGAAATCTTGACTCAGTTTTAGAGAAGTGATTTTATCTTAGAACCTGAAACAAGCAAAGGTTACGATGCAGTCCATCGCTAGAGAGCAGGAGACAGTCGATGTAGCGGAGGAGGAACAGCCCTCTAAGTCTGAGGAACAGACACCAAAGACGACGATCATCAAGAAGAAAAAGATAACAATTCAAATCGGGTTAGAGACACATGCTCCCGCTGATCTAAGGTCTCCAGCTGAAAGTACTGGAATGGAGGACATTTTACTGGTTACCAAACAGGAATCGATCTCCGTACTGCAAGTGACACCAGAGAAAGAACAGTTCTCTATGTCCAGCACTGAAAATGTTAACAAGCAGGACACTTTTCTGCTTGAAGAAGAAGGTGATCAGGAAGATTGCTTAAAAAATGAGATTTGCAAAGCGGAACCTGTGATTTTTACAACACAAGCAAGTGAACCAAAATGTACATGTGAAGGCAAATTTAAGGAAGCTGAACTGGAATATATCAAGCAGCTTGATGAGATGCTTGATATAAATAATAAACTAAAAGCTAAACTTAAACAGCAGGACGATCTGATGAGGAAAATACTCTCAGAGAGAAGTGAATCCATGAAGTCAATGGTTTCTATTGAAATTAAGACAGATTCACAGGACAGCTCACAGCAGGAAGCAGTGCATTACCAATCTGCTTCAGTACAAATGGAGATGGACAAACAGGAAACCAGCGATCAACTAAAACCAGTTTGTCAAACGATTTCGACGCAAACAGAGATGGAAACCCTCGATGAAAACATTTCTGGAGCAAACAGTGAACAAGACATTTTAGAACCAGAAACAGTTGGGAGCCAGACCGCCTCCATCAAATATTACATTAATTTGATTCAATCAGTGATCTCTGGCCACCAGCAAGTCTCTGAAGAGGAAATGAGACAGGCAGCTATGAATGCTGCCTCTGAATTGGAAAACCTTAAAAGTAAAAAAGTTTCTGTAGTAAATACTGAAAATAAAGAAGTTTCTATACAAGAAACTGTTGGGAGTCAGACCGCCTCCATCAAATATTACATTAATTTGATTGAAGCTGTGATCTCTGGCTCCCAGCAAGTCTCTGAAGAGGAAATGAGACGGGCAGCTATGAATGCTGCCTATGAATTGGAAAACCTCAATCGTAAAAATGTTTCTAAAGTAAATACTGAACAAGGAGTAATAGTTGAAGATCAGACGGCCACCATCATAAATGAGATTCATAGAAATCGGGAATCAGAAACTCAAGCAACTGAAGAGTCAGCTGAGCAGAGCAATATCTCTGCCCAAAAAGAGAGACCCAGGAAAAATATTTCACTGTGGAGGCGAATCAAAAAGGCTTTCACTCCAAAACAGCGGCGCAAATTCAAAGACAGACAGTAAGTCCCTCCAGTGTAGACATCAACTTATGTCTCCGGTACATTAGATTTGAAAGGGGGGTGGGGCCACCTGTGGGTTGGGTAATTGGTGGGAATTGGAGAAAGAAGTACTGTTGTTGTTATTTGGACATTTTAATATTAAAAAGCCAGGACTGCACGGTGGGAAACGTCTCCCCGTGTAGGTGTGGGTTCACTCCGGGTGCTCCAGCTTCCCCCACATTCAACAACATCAGTACTCATGTTCATCCATTGTAAGGCTTTTATTTCTAATTCTAAACAGAAAATAATACAACCACATTTATTAACTAAAGGGAGATTTAGAAAAGAGCCTTTTAGAGTATAAACCTATACAAATTGGGAAAAATTTTGAAAACTAATAATCTTTCTGGGCAAGAAAACATATGTGTGTGTGTGTGTGGGTGTGTGTGTGTGTGTGTGTAGGTAGGTAGGTATCTGTATCTAAATCTATCTATCTCTCTCTCTATATATATATATATATCAATCTGTCTCTTTCTCTATAAATATATATAAATCTACATATAGATATCTATATATGTATATAGTACATATCTATCTATCTATCTATCTATCTATCTATCTATCTATCTATCTATCTATCTATCTATCTATCTATCTATCTATCTATCTATCTATCTATCTATCTATCTATCTATCTATCTATCTATCTATCTATCTATCTATCTATCTATCTATCTATCTATCTATCTATCTATCTATCTATCTATCAAAATCACATTGTATCATTATTTATCATTTTACCAATATGCTGCAGTTGCTTGTAATTTACACAAGATGGCGCCAGATACCAGCTCATTTGCTGACATCTGTATATCTGCCGTCATTTTTTGAGGTTTCATTGCATCAGTTGCTACCAATAAATTTAGAGTTCAAGGACAAATAAGTTGCTAAATATAAAACATATTATGGATAAACAACTGATTATGAGGGCGATTAAATACATAATTGCTGCGAACAAAGATTATTTGAGAAGAACCATGCAGAAATTTCAGAATAAATTAACTTTTTATTTCCATCCTTTTTATAAGTGGGTATAAACAATAGATCACTAGATATGATATGAAGTGACAGTCAGATGTTTACATGTAGAAATCATATTATTTCATTATTATTCTGTGCTTCAACTTAATCTTTTTTTTTTTGTTGTTGTTTCTGCAGCGACACAGATTTGCTGTGCGCGGCCGCGTCGAGATCAGGAAGACCGGTTCCTTAAAGCTGTGCCAATCTAGTCTTTCTAGCGCTTATTTTAAAATTCATCTAAACGGAAAGTCTACAGAAAGAATTGTTGGACAGGTATAGAGTTGTTGGATACGTTTAACCCAATAAAATAGTTTCCCAGGATTAATCATAATGAAATATAAAAGAAATTGTCATTGAGAGCATTTCAAGCCAAGTATACAACAAAACAATATACCTTGTTTCCCTGACATAAAACATTAATGTTCACAAAAAGTGATATGTTGTGTTCTTAGCCTTTCAGCAAAACCTCTGACATGTTCGCATACACCTCAGAAAGTATGTAGTTGCCCCCTGATTCTACAGGTGCTATTTTCTCCATTTGTTTAATGCCACAATACAAACCAAAATTAAATCAGAAATGGGGATTTCTTTCACAACCCAGGCAAAAACTTAAGTTTGTCAAAATCAGCAAAAAAAGTTTAAAATGTCAGATCCTCCAGCTGCAGTATCAACTGTTACCATGTGGTGATAGTTTAGTATGAGGCAGATAATCTGTGAAAAGATTAATCTCTTGAACTGAGCTACTGTTACTGTAAATGAACCACTCTGACCAAAAACAACCAATCAGAGCCAGGAGGAGGGTCTTATCGCTGTCAATCAATCTTATGTACTCACTGCTCAATGTGCTAATAGAGAAACAACTTACTACAGGAAAACTTTATCTGCTGACATTGGTGGCTATGCTAACTAGCCTTACATTCATAACAGGCTATGCTAGCTACAGCATAATAGAGACTGAGTGAAGTGGGAGTGAGGTTGAGCAGTGCCACATGAGATTGTGATTGACAGCGCTAAGACACACCTCCTGTCTCTGACTGCTTCCAGTTAGCGCTGGGAGAAAGCAGAGGAGCTCTTGTTTATACAAATCTGTCTCATACAAACAAATATGTAACAAAAAAAGTACTGCAGCTTTAAACTACTCCACCTTTAGATTTCAAGTGGAAGCAAATCATTTATCAGATGATTAATTTTTCATTGTTGAAACTATTATTTTAGCTTCAACACAAGCACTTGAACCATGTGACCAGCCGCACACTGAGCTGGTTGCATAACTCCTCTCTGAACATCCCAGCCGCTTGTGGAGCTTGTCCCTCTCTGAGCACGTCCACATCCTGGTGTCGGTTTCATTCTGCGGCGCGCGGCCCCCCGAGGCGCCTCAGCTGGCTGCCTGGGACGGGCTCTCTGCTCCGGACCAGCCAGCATGCCTAGGTGGGCCCCATGTGGGGGAAAGAAGGGCTGATATATGGGTCCCATATGGGTTTGTCCGCGGGTTCCACGATGGCCCCACATGGGTTTGCCCATGTAGGGCCACAGCCCACATGGGCCCTACATGGGCCCTACATGGGCCCTAAATGGACAAACCCAGGTGGGCCACCACCATATAGGGCCCATGTAGTGCCCATGTGGGCTGTGGCCCTACATGGGCAAACCCATGTGGGGCCATCGTGGAACCCGCGGACAAACCCCTATGGGACCCATATGGCCTGCCCTCCTTTTCCCCACATGGGGCCCACCTGGGCATGCTGGCAGGAAAACACTGAACCCTTTAATATGTTTGGGAGTTTGGGTTTAATTAGTCATGTAACCTATTAACTCAAAATCAATGATTCTGAATTAACAAATCAATGACTTGTTAACTCAAAATCACTGGTTTTGACTTAATAAGTCATATGACTTGGAACCTATTGAAGAAAACGCCTTAATTTTGACTTTAAAAGATGTAAGAATAGTAAAAAAAAATGGCCGTCCAGTCTAATAGAACAATTTCACTCTGGTTTTGAGTGGATAAGTGACATGACCCAGAAGCTATCGAGAAAAAATAATGCATTTTGACACTGCTAAAAAAATATAAAAAGAACTAAAATGGAATCAAACTAAGTGCCTCAAAAGAATTTCACACTGATTTTGAGTTAATAGGTCACATGACTTTGAAGTTATTGAAGAAATAAACTATTTTTTAAAATCTGAAATTACCTAAAAAATGCAAACGGGCTCAAATAAAAAAAGTGTGCTTCATCTATTCAATTTCACATTGATTTTCAGTTTAATTTGCATCTTGTTTTATGTTTTACAGAGTCATGATAACTTCCTTATTGGTTTAGATCCTTTTGTTTTATTTATTTACATCAAAATCAGAGAAACGGTCGAACTTTTCTCTTGAAAATGAGATTTTACAGTCAACTCATTCTCCTTCATAATTACCACATATTCTCTGTTAACGTTGCAGATATTCACCACTCCTCTGCAGCTCCAGCCTTTTAGGTTTTTGTGCTATGTAGGAACAATTAGTTCATTTGTTTAAAAAGGAAAAGTCGACCCCGGAGCCTCAACAGCTTTCCCAGGTTTGTTTGTGGGACAGATGAACCTGTGACTTGGAAAAATACGAACAAACTGTTTCCGTTTGTCCTGAATATTCTGGTTATAAAAAGACTGAACAAGATGCAGAATTCAGAGGGGAAATGTGGGAGTCTCTCAGGATTTGATAAAGCAAAGTAACGCTAATAATAATAATAATAATAATAATAAACTATTAAGAGCGAAAGCTGACAATTAGTCAGAGAACAAACTAAACCAAAAGGCCTTTTCACAGTTGATGTTTATGAGTTCATCCTAGGTCTGCTGACAAATCGATTGTAATTGAATTATTTGTTTTTGGAGATTTAATTTTTTCTTTTTTTTCTCCAGCAAAGCTCCACTTTGGTTTCCAGAGTGATGTCAACCCACCCAGCTACGACCAGCGTCTGTTTTACAGCTTTTATTTATTTCAACTTTGAATTACGGTCAAGTCCCAGAAACAATTATCAAGATAAAAGCCACATTTTAAAGATATTTTCTGTAACTTGTAATTTTTTAAGGAAAAAAAAAAGTGGGGGAAAAATAAATTAAAATCAGAAATCAAATTTCGTATAAAATTTTATTTTTTTAAATAAAAAGAAAATTTCCCAGCATCCGTTCATCCCAGTAAGAATAACAAAAACGATTTGGATCTCAGGACAGGAAAGCTGCTGCTCAGTAAATGACTGATTCAGTTTATTTAAGATCACATAGAAAAAACTTATAAAACTTACTGCATATTTATTTGAGGAAAAGAAAACAGCACATTCCAGTATAAATGTGTATAAAACATGTTGGCGGTAGTGTCATCGTTTAGCTAATTTAGCAGCATAATGAATAATGAATTTCATCCCTGAACGTTTGTCTTCCTCTAAAACGGCAATAATGGAAAAAAGAAGAAAAGCTTTGAAACAGGCAAATCAAAGTTTTGACTGTAATCGAGCTGGAAGAGGAGATTACATGTGTTATAAACATTTTTCTGAGCAAAATAAAATCTGAGTGAAGCTCAGTTGTGAAACTCCAATCAAAAGTCACCGGGAAGACTTAGATTTTTCCCACTCAGTTTGTTAAAACTGCCATGTTTTGTCTTTAATCCTTTGGTCTACTTTCAGGTGAATCATATGAAGTTTGTGTGGTTTTTCTTTTTTTTGCGGGTGTATAGAAAATTAATCTCACAACCCAGCCAAACACAAACACATTTGTTTAACTCAGTCCGAGCCACATCGTCCGGCGTCCGCTCAGTCTTCACACACTGGCCTTAAGTTAAGATTCTTGTGCAACAACGAGTCCTTCGATTTTCCCCGTGTCCCCGTCGCCCTCGTAGTGGATCGTCTGGTGGCCGGCGGCCTCCACAGATTTCCTCCTCTGGACGAGGCGGTCGACCACGACGACAAACACAGCTGACGTAACGAGGCAGAAGCCCGAGAGGTAGAAGGCAGCGCCGAAGTTGTTCGTTTGGTCCACCAACCAGCCTGCAGCGGAAGACAAAGGGTGACAACTGTACACTATTCCAACGATTAATTGATTAATCAGATAAAAAATTTGTCTCGTTCTGCAGATTTTTCATTTAACCACTTTAAGCCTTAATGTAAAAAAATTAAAATGAATAAGTCAGTGACTTTTTAAAATAAGAAAATAAACATTTTATTGCCTAAAATGGCATAACAGCATTCCTTTAATCCTTTAAACATTTGTAGATGAATTGACTATTTTTTGGATTAACTGATTAATAATTGGATAGGAAAATGTTGCTTTTACAGAAGTAAAACTATTCTGGTTCTGTGCCTGCTGAGTCAGTACTTTGTGGAATTAACTTTTGCAACAATTGCTGCTGAAAGTTTCAGGGATTTGTCTCTACCAACATTTTGCATATAGAGACTGAAATTATGACCCATTTTTCTTTGCGGAAAAGTCCAAGATCAATCAAACTGGGTAGAGAGATACTGAGATTTGACCTGCTTTAAACTAGAAAAGTGCACATTTTCCTTCCAAGTCACAATTAATTGCTATTCTGTGTTGGTTTGTCAAGTAAAATCCTAATAAACTCATCGAGGTTTTGGGGTTATAACTTGATAAAAATGTGGAAAACTTTAAGGTGAGTGAATATTTTACAAACCACCGGAAGGACTGCAGATAGATTAGCATAAGTCAGCATCAAGGGTATTAACTCCTCCTGTAGATGGCGCTCTAATGTCAAAGCAGCCAGTATACACTGCAAAAAAAATCCTGCTACGATAACATCAGCTGAACAGAAATCAACAGAAATGTATAGTTCCCCTCAAAATGCAATCTTCCTGTTCCTGACTGATTAACACGTTATTTTGCTTGCAAATGTAAACAAAAATCTCCACAAATCCACATCTGGAAAAATGCAAAGAATGGGAATTTACAGTCAGTTTTTATCTATAGTTCTTCTGAAGCTGTAGTGATGAAAAAAGTATTTTTCTCTTTTATTTAGCAGCTTTAGCTTTTAGTGAAATTCAAAAACTCTGAACAAAGCATTAAAATTAATCAGCATTTCTCCAGAAAATGTAATGTAGCTCATGCAGTTTCTGCCAGGACGCTTCAGTCTGGAGAAATGTAAAGAGTAAACTATTTACTCGCAGAGGAATTCACTGAGAAAACATGCAGGTGATTTAAACTCGAGAGCATTTGACGTTTCTTTGATGCGAGGCCAGTTTCAGTTCATAATCCTCGCAAGATTATCACAGATTAGTTTTTATCTCTGACAGCAATGGAAACCATGAGAAAAGAAATGTGCACATAACCAGTCAGAAATGGACTTTTTAGCAACATTGTTGTCAGTTTTATTTGTTCTTCTCTAAAGTTTAATAAAGATTATGGGGCTTTGACTCCCCACTGGGATATTTTGTTGTTTTTCTACCAGTATTCTCTTCTGAGATGCTTTTCAAAGCCTTAAATATTTTATTCTGATCTAATTTAAATGCTGCTTTCTACCAGACAAAAGTTATTAAATATTTAAAATAGGAATAAGTAATAAAATATAATCAATTCTTGCCCAGATTTCATGGAAACAATTTTAATGATATTTTACAGTTGTTAGAATCATTTATCATTTAATCATTTGTCAATTTTGTATTTAGGATAAAAAATAAAATAAAAAAAGAAAAAGCTCATATTAAGCACTTTTTGTTATCCAATTATTAATTATTAATAAATTATTGAATGAAATGAAGAGTTTTTACATCCAGTTTTTGGTAGAAGGAGAGGGAAAAAGAGAAAAACAATAAATCAAATGTAAATCACTGAGGTCAGTTTCATTTATCATGCAGTTAATTGATTTATTGGTTATTACGGCAGGCCCAGTCAGAATAATTAATGACTAAAATAATCGTTAGCTGCAACCCTGATTAAAACATCGATGCCAGTTTTATAAAAACACCTGCTGGTTACAGCATCGAGGTCTCAAATCTTGTTGCTTTGGCTCCAGTGAACACAAAACGTTATAAAATGCTCACCTCCAGCAGGTGGCCCGATGAAGCCGCCGATGCTCCTGAACAGCATGAAGAGCCCCAGGCCGCTGTCGAAGCCCTCCAAGCTCACAATGTCCACGATGGAGGTGACGTGAATGGCAACCATGCAGCCGAACAGGAAGCCGTAGAGCGAGGCGAACACCAGAACGGACCAGTAGTCGTGACTGATGGGCAGCAGGAGCAGCACGACCCCCAGCAGCGTCGTAACGATGGTGAGCAGCTGCAGGTTCCTCAGGAGCCTCATGTTAGCCAGCCAGCCACAGAACAGCCTGCCGACCAGGTCGGCGACGGCCATGACAGACAGGATGAACGCGGGCCAGTACTTATTGATCCCCAAGCTGTTGGCAAAGGGAACCAGGAAGAGGGTCGGGGTGAAAAACCCGGCAGCTGCAAAGATCGCAAACAGGATGTAGAGAAGAAGTTCGGGTTTTTTCAGCAGGCCGCAGTGGAAGACCGCCTTCTTCTTTGGTGGTAGCGCAGCAGCACTGTCCTCTGCGCTCTCTTTGAGGTTGGTTTGTGAGGCTCGAGTTGCCTCCAGGGGTCTCATGAGCGCACCGCAAACACACAGGTTGAGCTGAAGGCCTCCGATGATGAGCAACGCGCCCTGCCAGCTGTACTTCTCGATGAGCCACTTGAACAGCGGGCTGAAAACGATGGCAAAGACACACTCCCCTGAGCTGGCGATGGCGTAGGCGATGGGGCGCCATCTTGAAAAGTAGTGATTCACCATGCTGATAGCAGGAACCCATGAGAATGAGATACCTGTTCCTGGAAGCAGAAGAAGAAAAATGTTTGCTGGAATTCATTATATCTGCAGGTGATACTGGTATCTTCTGTACGGGAGGAAACATCCAACTACTCTCACAGATGGTCACTACAGAAATGAAATGACTAAAACAACATGTTTTTATTAAATTTTGATAAAATTAAATTCATGATATATGGAAACCGAAATAACCAAGACCATAATGTAATCAAGATATCTATCGACAGTGTTGATTTAAAACAAAGTCCATGAAATCAGATTTTTGCATGACATACTGGATGATAAATTTAGCTGCAAAGTAAAATCAAAACTAACCAGAAGTGTTGCCATTTTGACTTTAATTTGACTGAAAATCTTTAACAAAGGCTGTAAATAGACTGATTTGAAAAGAACGTAAAGTCAAGAAGTGTCATTCTACCAGACTCATGGTGCAACTTGGTTATTGCCCCTTTATATTTCTTCAAACAGATTTATTTTATTTATAGAGAAGGATTTAAAATGATTTAACCTTGCTCTCAACTTGTGTTCATCAGCGGTGTGAATACTTCTGAGAGCAACCGAATGTCTGTAAACTGGCTAAAAAGTTATTAATGCTTGAAAAACTCAGATGCTTTTGGCTATTTGACTGTTGAAGCACCCAGAGTTCAGTACCTTGGAGAACAAATACAATTTATTTTGCTTGAATAATAATAATAATAATAATAATAATAATAATAATAACTACCTTGCCTTGTAATCTCTCCTGTTTCTCTGGAACAACTTGACTTATTTCAGAAAACATAAAAACAGATCATAGCGACAATAAGACATTGAAGTCTTTGTTGTGAAATCAAAAGACGATCATAATATGTAATTAAAGGGTGAGTCATGAACCTTTTGTAAAGATGGGTAACAAGTGCTCAAAGATCAGTCTTGTATTGTACAGTGATATAGTCAGGAAAAATTAAGCCTTAAATAAAGAATACTTAATTTAAAGCTTTAGAAATAATAGTTCTTAACAAACAAGTGGCACAATTATTGGTATTGATAACAAACTTATTAAAATAAATGCAGCTGAAGCATTTGCTTCTTCTTCAAGTTGATCGTAGTTTCTAGAAACTTGTAATTAGTAATACGTAATATCTAATTTATCTTGGGTATAAATGTGATTTACAAAGAATTGTGATGAGATGGTATAAAAAAAATCCAAACAGTTCTCTTGGAGAACTCAAGGAAAAACTGACATCTTGTGGTAATCAAATCTTCATAATGACTTTACCTGAAACTGTGTTTTTGATCAGACTCAAGTTAAACTAAAACTCAAAGATGTTAGTGAAACAAAAAGGATGAATATGTGGAGGAGCAGCTCTTGTACGGTGGGAGATCTGTGATGCTGTGGGCCTGCTTCTCTTCCAAATGTTCTGTAATTCTTGTTAGTGGATGAAACCAAGGACTGTTTGAAACTCTAAACAAAACACAAAATGTTTACTAATTACAAAGTGAATTTTTTTAAACAATTTGATAATTACATACTTTTTTATTTTAAGGATTTTTACACATCTTTACCAAGATTACAAAAAAATTGTGTCCATCAAATTCAATCGTAGTTGATAGGGAAAAAACAACTAAGGTTTGTGATTCAGGAGCAAAAGAGTCAAAATGTTTCACTCTGGTTGTAGACGCTGTTTAAGCTTACAATTGGTGAGAGTGAGAGATGTAGTAGTTTGTAATTTTACCACTTTATTTGTGCTCATATCGGTAAAGCCGTATAATACATTAAATAATATTATTTCTTTGTCTGCTGCTTACAACTGCAGTGTCACACGGAAATATTTTCATTTCTTAAGTCTGATTAAACTCAGAAGAGACTAAATACACAAAGATCAAGACAAGACAGGGAGTGTTGAACCAGGCAGTCAGTGACTTCTTAAAGCAAGATTGCATGACAGTTAAAAAGAAAAAACTGTTCTTCCATACCTTTAGTTCTGCTTCTTTTTATTTACCAAACCAATGAAGCAATGGAAAAAGTCTTCCAAAAAGCAAATGACTGAAGCTTTTAATGATGTAATTTATCAGGAAAAGTTCACCAAGCAATTAAATACAGTCAGGAAGTCTTACCTACCTTCTAGGACGCCCATAGTGAGGTAGAGCCAAGGCAGATTGATGTCCAGAGAGGCCAGCGACATCCCCAAAGTACACAGAACTCCTCCAACTACGATGACCACTCTCTGAGAAAACCGTAACGTCAGAGCACTGGCTGCTGGAGCTAGTTAAAAAAACAGCAACAACAAAAGAAACTATAAAAAATACACTGGTTTTAAAATAAGTTGCACTGTCAACAAAAAGCCACACGCTTACCTCCTATATGAAACATAGCAATAGTTGTGGAAGAAACCCATGAGGTAGTGCTGGTCAGGACTCCAAAGTGACTCTGGATCTCCAGGAAGAAGTGGCCGAAGTTTTTGAGGACAGCTCCGGTAAGACCCATAGCAAAAAAGGCTGAAGCGACCACCACCCAGCCGTACCCCCCGTCTGGAGGTCCGACTCTCCTGGACTTCATCTCCAGCTACCCGGCAGGCTGCTCTCCCGGCTGCCGCTCGGAGGCTGTTACGTAATGATCCCCCATGTGGGAAGGACTCATGAAAATGAGTCTGCAATGTGCACAGATGTACAGAAGTTATAATAGTACAGCAAAAGCGATGCCTTAAAATGCTAACATAAATATTGTTTGTCACTGTATAAAAATATAGGACCTTCAGAAACGCATAAAGACAATTACAAAGTCAGCCGGAAGAAACTTTCCAGAATTAAAGGACTAATTTCCCAGGAGGATCTTAAGCAATGCATAAATGATACCCTCAAGATCATACTTTTGACTTATCACGCCAAGTATATTTTACAAATATGTAAAATAACCTGTTATTGTGCCCTGCTGTATAACAGGTTGGATATGCTCACCACGCAGAGGGTCTTATGGTGCCAAGAATATGCAAAACGGATAAAATCTCACCCACGACTTTTGACAAAACTGGGAAATCTGGGATGAGATCATTTAATGTGTAACATTTTAACATCGGAGATGTCGCATTTTTAAATAAAACAAACTCCTTCTTCAAGATAAGCAGCAAAACTACTAAACATTTCACAAAATCCAAACGAGACATGCAGAGTTACTGAAAACAAAGGTTAAATTGTCGATTCACTTCTTTCCACGATGCTTTCTGTCCCTTACATTTGTTATCCTCTCAAATGCACTTACAGCAGCAGTGTTTTTTTCTCTTAAAGTCAAATTCAGAGCCCTTTAAATTGCTGTGCGCCTCTATTCGGACGTCTACGGTAAGCTCATCTAACCCCCCTCGAATACAACAACGTTTAAAATTACTCGAGTCCTAGATCTTCGTATCTCCTGGACAAACGCTACAGCATACAAACTCATTTTGAAACTAAAAACCAACACCTTATAAGGATTTTTTTCCCATCCGGATAGAAATGTCAGCGAATGGCTACGACCTTTTATGAAGCTAAAGCTGATACGTATCGAACGTCACATCCGATTTTCAAAACAAAGCCTGGTATTTTAATTGAATTTATTTACCTGGCGTTAAATTAATACATGTTACAGCATACGAACCAAACAACAACTGCTTAAAAAAAACAGACAAAAAAACAATAGGCCAACATAAATTTGTCTAAAATACGTCTATAGCAACGCAAACTGAACGTCACATCCGGTTGGTATTTCACAATAAAACACCACAATAATTATCTTTGAACTAATCTTATTAAAAGATGTTGGTTGTAGAACATTACAGAAGAACTTCGTCAGGCCTTCTGGTACAGAAATGTTAAATAATTTTCAGTAATGTAATCCTCTTACATTAGTTAACAGGATATAAACTTCTTTGGGTCAACTGGTAACTTTACATAGAACCTGATAAAAATCATATCTGGGATCTCCCAAGATTCCAGACACTTATAGCTACAGGAACCCCCTTGTTCAGATTATAACAAATAAAAAATTACCGTAATTATGCTGGTGATACCTTTCATTACTGTCACTTGGTGACTTAACTAATTTAAGCAATGAGCAGATGCACAGAACAAATGTGTGGATGTGCTATGACTTTCTTTAGCTGAATAAAAACAAAAACTTAGGTAATTCTGTTTTTTTGACCAAAGATTTGGACCAATTAAGAGCTAACACACATCTTCAACTTGAACAGCTAAATTTAGTATTTTTACAGAATACTGTAAAAATACTAAAACATTGAGTTTTAGTGTATCTAGCTTTTAAATTAAAGTAACAATGTAATAATAAAAAAATCAAAAGCATCACATGTTCCACTAATTTCCCAGTGGATCATGTGATTTCAACTATACATTACATTTGTGAAATGGAAGTTTTGAGGAAAATGAAGGAAATGCATGTAAAGAAATTTCTTCACAGATATAGTCTTTATTTTCACGCCACCTCTCACAATGAAAACAATGACAGATTTTTCAAATCACCTTTGTATGCACATACTTTAACAATGGCAGTTGCTGGCATCTCAAATATAGTGTTAACATTATTTAAATTTATAAAATTATAAAATCTTTCTGGACATATGTACACAATTTACGGCTATAATACAGTTAAGCACACACATTTAACAAAAAAAAAGAAGCTATCAGTCCACTTCTTCTCAGGTGACAGAAAAGGGGATGGCAAGAGCTAGCCCAGCTAGCCCTATGGACCTCTCATGCAGATGCACATACACGCACGCAAACACACACACACACTCACATAAACAGAGAACTTGTTCACCACAAGCGTCTGTAGCTTTAGTTCTGGCAACAGTCTCGTCACAGTCTCTATAGGTCCTTCAAGTCTTCTTTTAAACTTTGACCAAATACAGTTTCAGCAACATCCGCTTCAAAAGTTTGACCATCCAAACATTTCCAGGCCACTCAGCTGCTCCACATTACACAAATGCCTTGCTGGAAGGCACCTCGGCAGTAGTTCTCGAGCAGATCCTTGTTCCAAGTCACGGCGCTCCACTTTTCTTTGCTTTGGTCTTCATCCTTCTGCCACAATCAGGGCAACAGTGTTTCAAGTGTCGTGGTTCAACGTGAGGAGGGCACTTGACTTTTAAAACTCCTCACTGTCCCTGATCAGGTCGATGCGCAGAGCCAGCTTGTTAAAAGACGGACGCAGGGTTGGGTCTTTATCCCAACACTCCTCCATGATCTGGTAGATCTGGAAAGAAAAGGAAGAATGTCAGCAGAGAGTAAAGGAAATCAATCATTAGAGGTTTACGACACAGAAACATTTACAACAGAGGCGTCAAAATCTTTTGTCACATGGGTCAAAAGTATTTGTGGACAAGAAAAATATTCATAATTTATTTTATTTGTTTATTGTAATGTTTAAAGTAATGTTATTCATAATGGATCCAAAAGATAAAAAGAATTTTGCTGCATTGAAAAGAAAAAAAATCTAGTTTTTGAATTCTTTTGGACTTGACTGAACAAATGTATTCTGTCATAAGAACAGGATTTGGGTCACTTTCTTTCAAAACGCTTTAATAAATTAAACAAATGCTCTAAAAGTCTCCGATCTACATAGTTCTACTTATTTTATTTTTTATTTGATACAGATACAAGAAACAGAGATCAAGATCATCTAATGTTTGCATCACAGTGTTAATAGCCATAGCTAACTCACAACACTCAAAACTAGAAGGACCTTTAACAGTTTCAGTGAAAGGATCAACATGAAAATTGTATTAATTACATACAATTTTATATTATGAAAGCTTAGCTATAAAAAGACCAATACTCCATGATGTATTTAACTTTTTCCATTGTAAGAAAATTATGTCGATAGTAATTTTACACTGATTAAAATTAAAAAGCGTGAACCACTTGTGATGGATCAAATTTGAATCATTCTAGAAATGCAGTTGGGAGCCGCACAAAATCAGTCCAGGGGCCACAAGTGGCCCACGAGCCGCACTTTGGACATCCCTGATTCACGTTGACATGTTGGTTTGTGTAGCGTGACAAAGCAAAGCTGTCAGAGGAAGTCGTTATCAAAATCTAGGGAAAGTTGCTGTTATATGAAACAGTTGGTAGGACTTAATAAGAGCCATTCAGAGCTCATAGATAAACACATCGGTGCTTACCTCTGAAGGACAACCCAGGGGCTGAGGCAGCCTGCTGCCTGATTTGAGGAGCTCAATGAGGTGATAGACGATCAGCTGCCCCTGCTTATCGTTACCCATCATTGACATAAATACCTAAATGGGGGAAATAAGTGGAAAAAGATGGTGAATTTTAGGGCAAGTAGGAATTTTTCAGACTATAACTACAAAATTTAGTCCTTTATGTCACAGACAAACAAAGTAGGACATAAAAATAAAAGCAAAAGAAAAGTTTTTAAACATTTTTTACAATTATAATCTGGAAGTGTAGCACATATTCACATTCATCCCTCATGAGGAAATACTTCCTAGAATCTCCATTCACTGAAATCTGTCATGAAAAAACATCCAAACATTCAGACAAAAAATTGAATATTTGCTTTTCTTTGCAAAATAAGTCAAGCCTTGCCACAGAGCTCAATGAGTTTAGGTCTGGACTTTCACTCTGCCTTTCTAACACATAAATAATCTTTGTTTTAAACCATCCTATTGCAGCTCTGGTGTAATCTTGAGTTGTTCCCCTTCTCTATAATCAAACCTCCACCCCAGTCTCAAGCCTTACGTAGCCTCTAAGGTTTTTCTCTAGGGATTCCCTTGTATTTAGCTCCATTCAACTCTGACCAGCTTCCCAACTAAAAGAAAGAGGAAAAAAAGAGGTGAAGTAATTAATATTTATAAAGAAAATGCAAGGGAGAAAGATATGTGAGTATTTCACATTACTCATTCAGGTCCGAGTCCCGTTGGGAGATGTTTTTGGGGAACTGAGCCACATGCACATCAAGACATGAAGGATAACGTGCCTTGGCTGTCAGGTTATTGGAAAGAAGAGCATGTCTGGAGAGGGTTTATGTTTAATGGCGCTGTCATCCTACATGAATCAAACTGAAGCTTGCTCTCTGAATGTACACAGTGTTCTCAGAAGTACTGAAAGCCTTTACATCTAGCGTTCAAGCGAACATCCTGAGTTCAGTCTGCTCAGGTGAAAACAGGGTGAAAGACTCCACCCTCAGGCAGTCGAACCTCTTTTAGTCAAGACTCTACTCACATGTCGGGGCTCGTTTTTGGCCACTTTATAAAAAACGAAACAATGTGCTCTGAAGCCAAATACAGACACTGTGTACACTGTACTTGTGTCTCCTTAATGTGTTTGCTCAGTAGAGGTCCTGCATGTCTTTTCAAGTCTAGAGTTTCTCCAAAATCCTGTCAATTTCACTTGGGTGGAGGCATTTTATATAAATGTTTAGCACTTAATTTCACACTGTCATAAATGTTGCAAAAGACAGTTTTAGTTTCTTAAAAAGTGATGAATGAAAAACAGAAACCAACAAATGGATCGGAATAAAAATGGATCATGTGAAACGCCCAAACTGGAGTAATCTGATTGGATTCAGATTGATAGGTATGAATTTGTAACCTGCCTGTAAACATTGGTTCTGATCAGGCCATTCTGATTGTGGCACAGCAGCATAATTGCACAGGTGTGGCATATGACCAGGTGACATATTTCTACCTTTAATGGCTTGACGCTATGCAGGAGAAGCAAAGCAGGTCTGCTGATTTCTCACGCCGTAACGCAGGAGGACCAACAGCACATGTTGCTCAGCTTGTAGTTTAACCTTTATTATGACATGGCGCTGGTCCATCTGGGCGCCAAGGCGACACAGAACAGACAGACTGCGACTGTTTTTGATCAGGACCAAGAGAAGTAGAACTTCAGTGTTTTTTAAAGGAACATTTTAAAACTGCACGTCAGTTTATTCTGTTCTGGATTAAACATCATGATTGGATTAATTAATTTTGTGCCCATACAACCAATACATTTGGATAATTTAATCTAATCAAGGAATTTTGCACATGTATACATAGATATTATGTAGTGAAATGGACAAAAAAGTGAACTGCAGAATTTTTGTAAATAATTATAATGCCCCTTCAAAATAAAAGAAATGCTTCAAACTAATGTTTTTTTTTATTTTATGTTTTATAAAATTACTCTGCTCCTTGAACCACTCTTACACTTTTTGAATCTAATAAAGTCAGGCATCTCTCTGCAATCAAAAAGGCAGAAATTCACATTTAAGGAACCCATCTCCTCCCAAAATTGTCAATTAATTTAATAAAATAATTCCTGGAGGTTTCTAATCCCCCGTCCCTCTACAAAAAAGCTTTTTCTTCAGACATGGAAAAGAAAAAACATGCGGTAAATTGCAACACTTGGCATCCCCATGTGCTGATGTTGGAGAAGCCTCAAGGGTAAACATAATTTCTAAGAAGGGGAAATCAAGCTATGATGCAAGTTATAGACAGATTTCAGAGTCTACATGCAAAACTGCAGAAAAAGCTCCAAAAACTGAATTCATGTTCAATTTACTTTAAAGATTGCACTCAGAGGCCCAAGTTATTAAAACTATGAAGTGTGTTTTTAAATTAATAGGTCGGTTCAGAAACGAGCAACGCCATACAGCAGGAGTCATTTCATAAGATGACAAGTGTAAAGACCAATTTATCACTTTTCATTTTTCATTGTGGGAATTACAGGATTGCCAAACCTCAGTTAACCTCAAATCCAAGGACTTTCCAGGAGAATTTAATCAAATTCAAGGACCAAATGCAGCAGCATTTACCTACTGCTACAATGTTATCAAAAAATAGTTTTAAATGGTAAATTATATAGCACTTTTCCAGTCATTTTGACCACTCAAAGCGCTTTACACTAGAGTCACATTCACCCATTCGCACTCACAAACGCTCACACATTCATACACGGATACGCAGATCGGTTAAGTGCCGTGCCCAAGGGCACATTGACATGGCAGGAGGAAGCTGGAATCAAACCTACAACCTTCCGATCGCAAGACGACTACTCTACCCACAGAGCCATGAATCAAGACAAATCAAATTCAATAAAAAACAAAAACTAAATAAGTTGTTGGATCAGAATCACGACAGAAAGTGAGTTGAAGGGCTGTTATAAACGGCGATGGTGAGACGCGGTTTTCAAACTTTAGGCTCAAAGATACATTTAAAAAATTCTCAGTTAATATTTCAAGGCTTTGTTACCTTAACAAGAGAAACGATACAGATTTGGCATAAACCTTGTTGGTTCTGACTCAACATGACAGGCTATTCACCCACGAGAGGATCGCACCAACTGATGCATGTGTTGTCACACACATGTTGAATAAGTACAGGAAACACAAATTGTCAGTCAAAAAAGAAAAATGGCAGGTTGACAATAGAAAACTGTTGTCAACGTCATCAAAAAACATTCCAGGACTTTTTATGATGGGCGGCGTTCAAATCTTCAAAAACTTTTCAGGATGTTTTCGAATTCGGATTCAAGAATGTGAACCCTATAATTTTTTTTACATTTTATTGGAAATATATATATATATATATTTTTTTTTTTTTCAATTTTCCAGTTTCCATGCTTGATTTACAAGTTTTAGTTGTGACCTTTCCTGTGAATTACATGTGTGGGAAAGATACTTGTTTTTTTTACAAGGCATGACATAAGCCAGATAAAAACAACTAATATGACCTTTGACAAGATACTTTCATGAAGATAAACTTCAGGGACGCTGCAGCTAAGAGAAAATTATTCTTCTACATCCACTCAAGGCATGAAACCGTGTTTTACCAGCGAACGTTTCACATATTCAGCATGCTTCAGCTTTCGGTTAAAAATTATTTTACAGAAATCTTCCCAGCATGTATAATTAACCATGATTGATATTTAGTCATTTTTCTAACATAAAGCCAAAAAATTAAACACCAAGAAGAAGTTTAGATACATTTTGATGCTCATGCAGACTGGTGATGAGTATAAAAACTGGCCACTGTCAGAAACCCACAAATCAGATCTTTTTTCCAACCAGTGAATGCACCACACTAAGAGCTACAGGTTGGGGCTGATATTTCAAAAAGCACACCCACATGCTGAGGTCATTGCACTTTCCTGACAATGTAGCTGGCTGTTGCAAGCTTCAGCAACTCACCAGAACACAACCATGAATCCTGAATATCACCTCTTGTTCTCTCATGCCCATACTAGTTGTGCTTCAAACGTTTCCAATCTGTGAAACACTTGTTGCAGGTTTGCATTTGTACCAAATGAAGCCCAATGCAGATCATTACTGGCGTGTATTTAAGTTGGTGCTCTTTTTAAAACTATATTTGGATCCACAAACGGAGTATTTTCTTGAAATAAGCCACCAACTTGGAGGTTAAGCTTTTAATAGGAGGTTAAACTTTAAGAAAGAAAGGAAATGCTTCCAGTGACGCACATCTTGTCCTCTTTGTTTCAATTCTGTCTACAAAGACACAATGAAAGGCTAAGGCACCGATCTCAATCTCTTTCTGAGCCACTGGTTTTGGATAACAGGTCATTCATAAATATTTTACAACGTTATTTTAGAAATAGAGAGGAATCTCATGGGTCTAGTAAAGCTGAAGTAAACCATGCTGAATTAAAAAGAAAGATGCATTTGTTGATTCGCAAAAGCAGAAATGCATTAGTAAACGTGGATTTAAAAAGGGTAAAAGTTTTTAAAGTTTATTAAATTAGTCATATTTCAAGGATGCATTAAAACATTAGCTGTAAAATATATTCTCTGTTATAAATCAGAGTTAATTGGACATTTAATGAAAAACTGAAAGGTGTAATTGTTTATAAACCTCCAATTTCCAAGATTTCTACTTTTAAATGCCGTTCGCACTTCTGGAGGCTTTTTTAATGAAAATAAAATGGGTGCAGAAAAAAATACCATATTTTCTGGTCTATAAGGCGCACTTAAAGACTTTAATATAAAAAAATAAATCACTGTGCGCCCTGTAGTGTGGAAAATACTGTAAGCAAATTAAAACAGAAAAAGAGAGCAGTGGAAAAAGCAGCCAGTTGGAAATCTATCCTGGAGTCACCAGCGGTAGCTTTGTGTTGGGTTTACTTTATCAAGTTGCTAGCAGTAGCACCAACATCAACTGGATCAGGAAGCAAAATGCAATTCACACATACAGATGAATTCAGCTACTTACTGCAGGAGGGCTGCAGTTCTTGTAACTGTGTGTGAAGAGCTCATACAGCACCACTCCGAAGCTCCAGACGTCTGAAGCCACAGAGAACTTGCTCTCAGTCAGTGATTCAGGGGAATACCTGCAAAACACACGTAAACAGGCGGGCTTTACACACACTGTGTACTGGAGATGGTAAAACATGTCAGAATCAAAGCTTTAATGCCAAAGAAAAAAAGTCTGAATAAATACCAAACTGAGTGTGTGTTGTTACCTTGTGGTCAACTTCTGTGCCATACAGAGTTGAAACTAGAGGTTTACATTGAATCAATATAAAAAAAGTCTCACCGTCTGAGACCAAATGTCTTGTGTTAAGTCAGCTAGAATCTACAAAAAGTATTTCTATTTGCTAAATGCTGCTGTAATGCAAGAAACAATATGTGCCTCTCAGCAAGGAAGAATCCATTATGCCAAAAGGAATATAGAAAGCCAGACTGCAGCTTGCAAATTAACACAAGGACAATGATGTCTAGAGACATGACCTGTGGTCTGTTGAAACTATTTGGTCATGATGACCATCGAAGGAAAAACAGGAATGATTGTACCATGCTAACTGTGAAGTATGGTGGTGGCGGCATTATGTTTTGCTGCAGAAGGAATTAGTGCGCTTAATGAAATAGATGGAATCACGAGGAAAGAACATTATGTGAAATACTGAAGCTGAAGCTCAGGTCCAAAGGGACCGTGGTTACAAACGGGTCCAAAGGGACCGTGGTGCACCGATTGCAGTTTTCTGTCCGATCGCCGATTACCAATATTTTAAAAAGCCTAACCTGCTAATTCCAATTTTGGCTGATACCATTTATTTTTTGGTCTGAAATGTTGCTCGATACAGCAGAAAAGTTGCTGAATTGGCAACAGTGGGGTAACTACTGTTAGCTGTCAACATGCAGACATGACCTGGTCTGTCAGTCAAACTTTTCTCACAGAGGACAGTGGTTGATTTTTAGACCTCTGCTGAGGGAGATAAGATCGGAGGATAAGATTGGCTTCACATCTGAGAATTGGCTGATCACCAATCTCCCAAAATCAGTGATCAGCAACGATAAATCGGCTGGCCAATAAATCGGTGCACCCCGAGTTACAAAGTGTTTCCAGAACAACAATGAAGTCAATGTTTTGGCCTGATTCAGACAGCGAGGGGAAAAAATGTGCAAGTAAACTTCTGGATTCAACAGGGCTGTCTAGTTTACTCATTTTGTCAAATTAAGTGTATTTGTGACATATGTAACATAAAAAAAGCTCTCACCAGAATATGGGACTCTCTCCGGGCTCTTGGACCATATAATACTCTTTGTCCTGAGGCAGAACTTTGGTGAGGCCGAAATCTCCAATTTTCACTCTTAGCTCACTCTCGACTAGGATGTTGCGTGTCGCCAGGTCTCTGTGGATGTACCGCTTACTCGACAGGTACTCCATTCCCTGTTGATAAACACATAAAGACAAACAGGAAGTCCAGTTGTTGGTTAGAGGCTCGGAGCAGCGTGCTAAAACTTCAGGTCATGCTGCAGCACCTTGCAGATCTGAGAGGCATAGTGGACCAGCTTTTTATGGTCGATCCGCTCCATGTTTTTTATGAGGTAATCGCGAAGACTTCCAAAGGGAAGATACTCCATGATGAGGCGAAGATTACGTCGACCTGAATGAACGCAAGGAAAACAATGAGATGTCAATAACACACAAGATAATGACTTTAATGATGCTCAGTGAAACATAAACATTTTATTAATCGATTATTCTATTAAATAGTCTGACAATCAGATAAAAGATAGGCACATTCTGCAGATTCTCATCTAACCATTTAGGACTTTTTTCACAATATCAGACATACATTAAAGATGAAAAAACCCTTTTTAAATAAGAAAATAGAAATTGTATTGCCTAAAACGCAACAACATAGCAAAGCACCTAGACATCCAGACTGCTTTGATAATCATTTCTGAAAGAATCTGTTACTCTCGGTGATGGGGCTGAAAACTTATCATGATAAGAAACGTATCAGTCGATAGATAATTATTAATTTATTTGTTTTAAATATCTGAAATTCAGTCAAACTGCTGATGTGACCTTTCCTGTTCCACAGTTTTATTTTTAAGTAGTTTTGAGGCAAAGAGGCAAAAGCCTTACACTGCTGGTGCGCAAGTTACTCAAGTCGTTGCTAGGAAACCACACGTTCCTCAACGTGTTGCTAGGTAACCAAAGAGTGAGTGAGTTGGCTCATGCAAACACTCACTCTGAGCAGCTAAAGCCTTTCCTCTGCCTACATCTCCCAGAATGCTTTGTGGTTCTGGATCAGAGTTCAGTAAAATTACTGAAAATTTAATCAGATTTATTATCTATAGATATTGATCATATGTCTACTGTGATATATATTGTTATTGATTTATTGTCCAGACAAACTCAGTGAATTAAATCCTCTGACAGGATGCTACCTGTTCAGTAAGCACGTTTGTGAAATTTCTTTGCAACTACACATTACTTAGTCAGCTTGTAGTAATACTGCATCTCAGTCATAGTATTATACACAATACAAACTGTTTAACCTTCTGGACCGTCTTTCCCCAGACAACAAAATCCATATTAAACCTGATCTATTTCATTCACTACACAGATTATATTTCAGTCATAACACATGAGGTTTAGAATAAATACTAAAAATAAACGTCAGAAGTACCTGCGCTGTAACAAACACCCTTATACTTGACGATGTTCTCATGCTGGAGAGATTTCAGAATCTCAATCTCCCTCTCAAAGTCTCGCATGTGCTCTGCTGTGCTGTGCTGGAGTTTCTTCACAGCAACGACCTCTCCGGTGTTGTCCTGGAGCGGGTCGTAGCGGCACATCTCCACACTGCCAAAGTTACCCTTAAACACAAAATGACTCCAGGTTAGACACTGCTGTTTGATTTCAGACTCTAAAAAATGCACAGCACGTCAGCTTTGTTCTAAATTAAGTCTTTATAAATCGTAATAATGTCATCTCTGTTGAAGACCGACAGTCTACACTGCAAAAACACCAAATCTTATATTGTATTTTTGGTCTAGTTTCTAAAAAAAAAAGAAAAGAAAAACTAAAGACTGACTATTTTTTCCCTTGTTATGAATGGAAAAATATACCAGTGGAACTAGTACTTTTTATTAACATATAGGATTTTATTTTTATATTGCTGAAAAGTTACTTTTAAGTTAGTTTTGTCTTGTTTCAAGTGTATGAAAATATGTGCAGAATCAGAATTTCTTTTTTGTCATTTTGAATAAAATGCAACGAAATGTAAAAAATAGCAACTCTTGAAGGCATGTCAAATAATTGAATAAAATAATAATAAATGAGTGTCTCGCATACAAAATATAGTAGCAACACACTAAAACACTGGAATATTAAGGATAAATAAACTAGAAACTAGACCAAAAATACTTGGAGATTTGGTGATTTTACAGTGTGAAGATACTTTGCAGGGGTTCAACAGATGAAAACATCGTCATCAATTAATACCTTGCCGAGTAACTGTAAAAATATGAGATGTCGTTCTTGAAACAGAGCTGGCTCCTGATTCTCAAAGCCGCTGCCAGCTGTGCCACCAGCACCTGTTGTTCGGTTTGGCAGGATGTCATCCATGATCAACTCGTAGTCTAAGAACAGGAAAAGATGCATTTAGTTTCTGTGTGGGTTTGGGAAGTCCATGGCAACCCCCCCCCAAAACAAAAACAAACAAAAAAAAAGAGAGACAACTTAAAATGGAAAATTAATTAACCTACTTTAAAGTTTTCATTTTTTGACAAAGACCCACCTGAGTTTTCAGGTGGGTCTTTGTTTAACCTTCTGGACCGTTAAGACCCACAAAGACCCACCTGAGTTTTCAGGTGGGTCTTTGTATGAGTTTATGGGGTAGAAGTTCATACTTTTTTTTTTATTGTATTAAATTTTTTCTTTTTGGGTCTACAAAAATGTCTCTTGAATTCCTTGTTTATGTCTGCCACTTGATATTGGTATCATGTTTGAAATAAGTAAAGTATACAGTTAAGATGCTGATAAACATCTTTGCAATAACAGAATCCTCTGAAGAAGTTTAAGTTTAGCAGGAATAAGTTTTATTTATGTAGCACTTCTTCAGCAAAAGGCAGTTCTAAGCGCTTTACATGAATTAGAAGAAAAACAACAATAGATAAAACAAGCACAGCAAAAGAAAAACTACATTTTAAAATGTTCCAGTTTTTCTGGGTTGCTAAGTAGAGAGTATTTTCAAAGTTTGATCTACATTTGTAAGATATAAAACTAAATGTTGGTTCTCCATGTTTGATTCTGGGTTACTAAGTACTCCACCATTTGTAAACTACCAGGAGTTTATAAATGGTGCTCTGATAATAGTAGCCACAATTTTTATAGAAACTCAGCCAATTCCAGAACCGATTCCTCATCTATCTAACCTAACAATCATGTCTTCGTCAGAGTTCGGTAGTTGCCAAAGAGGGCAAAGTGGAAAAAAAACACATCAACTCTTTTACTGCCACAGAGAAAGTACCGACTAATACTTCTTCCTTTAGTCTGTTCGTAATTTTATTTCCCCAGAATCAATGAGCCAAGACTTTCCCAATAAGTTTTCAGGAAATCATTACACATACTCATGACTGTTTAGTTGGATGCGTTCGAGGACTTCTGGAATCTACATGGGCGTCTGATTTTGAATCTGAAACACCAGAGGAGGAATTTGTCTGCAGGGTAAGGAGTGTTAAACCGACCCGGTGTGAAGAGGCTGTGAAGGTCGCGGATCACCGCCCGGAATGTGGGCCTGAACGACGGCTCGTAGTCCATGCAGCTGGTGATCAGGTTAGCGATTTCCGTCCACTTTGGTGCCGGAAGCTGCTGGTGATCGTTGTAGAACAGGACTTTCTGTAGCGAAGAAATGAGGATTAATACAAACTCATTCTGAAGATCAAAAACAACAACCGTCCTGAGTCGATGTGAGAGAACCGGGCATTCGGCTCAGGAAAACCCAGTGAGCGTTCTTATATATTATGACAGCCAGCTCATGCATCAACAGGATGGCCAATTATTCAAATTACGCCCGGTTTATCGAATTTTACTGTTTGAAGATATTTTTTTTCCAAACTTAAGGTTTCTTTCCTGTAGTTTATAGAACACATGTGTCAAACTCAAGGCCCGTGGGCCAAATCCAGCCCGCCAAAGCTTTTTATGCGGCCCTCTGGATTCTAGACTTAGCACTTGAATATTATGTAGTTGCAGTTTTTATCTGCTTAATGCCAAAATATATCAATCACTTCCTTCAGTTTCTTGAGAATTATTGTGGAAATTCACACAAAAATAAAAAACATCTCTGCACTTTTTTGAGCTAATTGGGAGTTTATTGCAGATTTTTCTAAAAAATTGTCTAAAATTTTCTTACTTGTACAAACAGCTGCCTCGGCTTTAATTGATGTCACATATCATGATCTTGAATTTTATTCTGAAATATACCTGGTTCTATTAAAGGTGGCTCTAAGAGGAGTGCAATGCTCAAACCTGCAGTAATCTCACTTTGCAATAAGCTGGAAGCTTAAGGGTGAAATCTCCAACCAAACATTTATCTGAGGTGCAACCAAATCTAGATGTGAGAGAAGGAGTCCTAAGGAACATCACTCTGATTTTTAATATCAGACTATTTGATATTTTATGTCCCTCCAGAAACTACTTTTCCCAATTCTCATCTCTGATTATTATTGTATTAATTTTTAACTCCCATTTCCGCTTTGTATCTTTTGTGTCTGCTATGGCAACAAAGATCAACTCTAATTCAACATCTAAATACATCAAATCAGGTCTGTATAAAGGCTGTGATTGTGATTGTGGATGAATATTGCACTGAATCGACCAGTTACCATAAATCTACCTAATTTCCAACTCTGTGGTCGGTACACTACTTATACTTGTGTATCAGGTGTGAGAATATACAGGAAGTGATGCTGCATCAATTTTACAAAGATTTTCTATTCTTGGCCACAAACTCAGCCCTACCTTTGTGTTGTCCACCATTGCCAGTGGTTTCTCTCCGCCGCTGCAGATTTCCCACAGCGTGGTGCCGAAGCTCCACTTGTCTGCAGCCAGGCTCAGAGTCATCGGCTCGTTTATGTATTCAGGAGGCACCCAGGGGATCCTTTCAATCAGGACTGATTACAAACAAAAACAAGTGAGGAATTGATTGCTTTTTACCCTCAGGTCACATATTGACATTAGTAAACAAAATGTAATTGTATCCAGTTTGATTTGATGCCTTCACTTATTACATTTAGACTAGAAATGTCAATATATCAGCTGTAAAAGTCAAAGTTTGTAGGAAAACAGCTTCTTTGTGCAGTCAATTCTTTTTATTTGTTCATTTGTCAACACAAAAAACGTCCAACTGATGCTTGTCAATGTGCTAACAAGCGCCCCCTGCTGGTAGAAATGGTTATGGCAGTGAAGTGGAGGCTGGAGAGGAGCTCACTTTCTTTAGGCAGGACAGTGATGCCGATACCAGGGTCGCTAAGCTTGATGAACGGAGGATTCCCAGCCCGCCGATCCTCCTCCCTGATCAGCAGAACATTTTTGGCACAAACATTCCCATGGACAAGATGCTTTTCCTCCTGCAGGAACAAAACGAGAAATTTGTGAAAATTTAACTAAAAAAAAAAGAAAAAAAAAACACATTTCAGCTCATATTATCCTTAATATCGTCTTTATAAAGTTCTTAAAAGAAATTACTGCAGAACAAACAGAGCCCGATTTAAAATGGATTTTTACCAGGAAGTTCATGGCCCAGGCTAGCTGTTTTGCCACTTCGAGCTTCCACTGAATGTTTATAGAGTTCTTGTTCTTCTTCAGGTAAGTGTCCAGCGAACCAAACTTCACATATTCCTGCACCATGATATCTGAAAGGCGACAAAAAGGGATTTTTCTTTTTGCAATTTATCTTTTAAAAATGACAAGCTTTTTCAAACCAAAATATAAAGCTTTGAATACAAAGAGAACCACAAAACATATTTTTGTTGCAAAATAATTGAAGAAAGGGCAGTCAGTAACACACTTTTCACTTTTTTAATAAACAGGTGAAACAGCTATGATACATATTCAATCAAGTGGAAGAGGATTTCTAAAATTTAAAGGTTAAGGGAATTTTGTCTTTTTATTTACCTGTGTAAAAAGAACATGTTTTTTTTTAACTTGTAGCAAGACATGATTCCCATGTTAATTTATCTGCCAATAGAAAAAGTTCTTTTTCATCACTATTAAGGATTTATTTACTTGAAACAAGTCTCCAAATCTTGCTTTTAAGTTAGTCTGTGTTATTTCAACTTTACTGAGAAATTTGCACTAGAAATTAGGTCAATTATACTTGGTAAGATTTTGTATTAATGAAGTTCAACTCAAACTTTGCAAATTTGATCTGTTACTTATGATTAGAAACATACAATTGTAGGCATAAAGTGCAATTTCTTTTGGTTGTTAGCTAATTTTACAAAGGGATTTAACCATCACTATTTATTTATTTCAGATATTTGACCTCAACTAATAGTTTGATTTGGACATTTGAACCTCAGGTGTGAGAGTCTCTGTGAAACATCATCACAGCGCTGCCTCAGTTGACAAATAATCCATATTAGTGGTATTTTTAATCAGATTTAACAGTATTAGAAAGTTAGCATTTGCAGAATGCTTGTAACATACCAGCAGTAAGAAATATGGCAGAAAATGTCTGAATCTGACTTACTCTCTTCTCCACAGACACAAACTCCATAGTTGAGGATCAGGTGTTTATGGGATAACTGGCTCATCATGCTGGCTGCTTCAAAGAAAGACTAGAAAACCAGAAGGAGAGAAAAAAATATGCAAAATTACAACTCAGAAAAATTAAAACCAAACCAGAAATCTTGGCTAGTTGAGTTTCCTATATTCTATATTTAAAACAAAAACTGTCTTGGTATTTATTTTAATCTCTTTTTCGAAGACATACTTTTAGAGGATAAAAGGCAAGGAAGGAAAAACATAAAGTAAGAAAAAAATAATATGAGGGGAAAAAAGAAAAGGAATGTAACATGAAAGGACAACAAAAACAAGAAAAGGTGGACAAGGTGGAAAAGGTGGAAAAGACAGGACACCAAAGGAGAGGTAAAAATGAATCGAGGATGGAAGGAGGCACAGAAGAGGAAGGAAAAACAAAAAACTCAAGAGTTTTTAGGACTGTGAAAGAAGCCTACAGACAGAGATGCTTGACCAAGAAGATCTGCACCATGACTGCAAAATAATGTTTGGATTGTCTGTGACTTGAATAAAAAGCAAGCAGAAGTGGGCCTTTAGTCATTTGGTCATTTAGCTATAACACAGTAAACGGATGAAAAACCACAGACCTCGGCGTAATTTCTGTGGGCCTGGTCCAGAACTTTCATCACAACTTTAGTTTCATGCATTTGCCCGTAGTCGCCGAGCTCCTTACAAACTCCTTTAAAGATCTTTGTAAATGTGCCTTGACCAAGACTCTCCACCTGACAAAAATCACAAATAAAAACAAAAACGAGAGTAAAGTGACTTCTGGAATTAATGACCAAACACAAATTCCAAGCTTTATGAGAGTTTATGTAATCAAAGAGACAACTGGGGGATTACAGACACCAGAGAGGTTGGAAATGCACTGTAAGCTTACAAACTCCAGGTCTTCTTTCCTGATCTTGTGAAACACCATCTGACTGACATTGTGTCGTTGTAGCGACGGAGACAGAGGCACTTCTGAACCTTTGTTGCTCCTGCAGATGAGGAGGCAGGACTTTTCTGTTTGGAGAAAAGAATAAAAAAAAGGCGGAAACTTAGTTTCTTTTTTTTTTTTTAAATTGAGTTTTTTTTTTCTAGTCTTGGTTTTAGAGTTCGTGTTATGAGTCAGCAATCTGAGAAACAACAGACTATTTCTTCATCCCTTTCATCACCACTTCTGGTAAAATTTCGAAAGAAAAAAGGGAGCAAGGCACTTTTAAAGGTTCCTGGTTATTGGTAATTTTCCCTTGAACTGCGTCTCTATATGAACTGGAGAATTTAACAAGAAACATAACGTCTGGATATCCTGTGAGTCACATTATTCTGTCACAACAGTAAAACGGTTCAGGAACAATTTGAAGAGCACATGAAACTAAAAAATATTAGCTAAAAAAATCCCCCCCTCCCCTTGTTGATGGAAATTAGCTCAGTAATTACCTGCTGGTGTAGACAGGTGTAAATATAAATGCCACCAGCAGGGGGAGACATCAGTTTGTTTAAGGTTGCCTTGGTTAGGTAATAATTTAAACGAAGCGTTTCTTCATGCAGTCGTCTCACTGTTTCCACACAGTCCTCGAACAACACTTCATAAAAGTGAAGCATAGACTGCAGCTCAGAAAAGGTCTGACTATACATTATGGCTGAGACTAGCGATTATTTTTAGTTATTGAGTTTTCTCTATATTGTTCTGATGATTAATTATCTAAAAAGGTGGCACATTATGCAGATTTTATTGAAACGTTTTTATGCAAAATTAGAAAAACATAAAAAAAAATGCATATTAATAATTTAATTCCTTTTTAAATATAAGAAATAAACATTTATTGTCTACAATGCAACAGCCTAACATTCCTTTAGTGAATGCCTGATCATTTGTAGCATCTGTAGCTAAAAAATACTTTTAAACAGAAAAAAGTATTAAAAGCTCAAGTCATTTTTGCTTGATTTAAAATCATCAATACAGTGCAGGGCTGATCTCCAGACTTATAACTAATTAGATGGTAAAAGAATTTGAACCAAGTGAATCTAAAACCATGTCACTTCAGGAGTTCTGGGCAGTACATATTTACAAAAGTAAATTTTTTTTTCTCATCTTAAACATGAAATGTGTACATAAATATTTTTTGTACAGCTTTGGCTTAATTACTTTTCTGAATATGTTGTTCTTTCAGCAAATGTTTTTTTTTTTTTTAGTCTTAAAGTTAACGATTAGTCAATTACCAAATTAGATGACAATTATTTCAACAATCGATCCATCATGATTAATTGTCTCAGTTCTACTTGAGATCATTTTTAAATACGATAATGATAATTGTACAACCAGCATTTGGTTACTTGATGAATACAGCTGAAGTCTTTAAACTGCTTGTGATCGACGACTGAATCCATAACGTTCAACAATCACAATCCCCTTAGTTCTTACTGACAATCAGCAAAACCAGACTTAAGTTTTGAGACTTTTTGAATATTACTTAGAAAAGTATCCAAAAGAGAAAAACACCATGACCAAATTTAAAATAAAAAGGAAAAAACCCCAAATAATATTGATTTGCACTGGACAACAGAAAAGATACAGCAGAGACAGAGACAGTGCTGCAAGATGAACTTTGTGCACAGATCCTTGTTTATCTTATGACATTAGAAGAGCATTTCATATCTGTTGTAACTCTTCCCTTGAAAAGAAAAATAAGTCCAAAAACATCCATGTTAAGTGACATAACTAAGATATTTACCTTAAAATATTTTTATCTGCAAACCTGATAAACATCCATCAAAGCAGTAACAGCAAAAACAGGTTCTTATATGTAGGTGTTTGGCCTCAGATACTCACCTCATCATCCTACTTGAATTATCCTTTTGTGTTTATGCGTAAATTATGCAAAATAAAATGCATGAGAGAAACATCTGGCTGAAAATACATAACCTAAGAGCACAGAAAAGCATATTTCTTTGTGCTTCCTCTGATATATATCCTTTTTGAGGCATAATCTAATGGTATTGCACACATTCTGTTCAAAAATCCCCAAAGTAGAGGCGTGTAATTAGATTGTGAAGGATTAGAATGTGTTAATCTGCCAAAGCAGATTATATGCAGGATTATCAATAGAGAACATTGTATGCAATGATACTGCTTAGATGCATCAGTTTCATTTTTCTCATTTTCCTCCAGCTACATAAACTAGTGTTACTGGCTTTAATTAACATGACAGCACTACAGTATTAGTATAATTAGTATTTGTTTAAAAATAAAAGTAACTTTAAAATGTGTTGGATTGTGCTTTAAAACATAGTTATTGTTTTATTTGGCCGTTAAACACAGAATCTCAAAGAAAGGCAGAATGATGAAGTATTTCAACAACTAAGTATTAACTATATGTTTGACTTTAAAACTCAACAGGCTGAAGTAATCAGAGGAGCGTCTGCTTCATAACGGCTAACCTTCGCAACCAGAGACTTAAACATAAAGAAAGCTCACTGAGCTTCAACTGGAATATTTTAAAGCTAATTAACAGTTTTCAGTTTCCTCTCTGCTCATTTAAACACGACAACCTGAATGCTTTACACTATTATTTCATACAAATTCTGTAGTGGTTTAGATGAAAAATACTGAAATGGAAACCAATAAAAAGCTGGTTAAAAATTACATTTACCAGAAATTCTCACTACAAGTTTTATTTTTTACTAAGAGCTATATTTGTATGGAAATCCTGCAATGATATTTCCACCTTAAAGCCCAAATTTTCGTCAAAGGAGCCTTCAAATAAATGCACTGTGTTTACCTTTGGACTGAGGGGGACAGCACTTGCTGAACTGGAACACGATGCCGTCCGAGCGCACCGTTTCTTTTTGGTAGCAGCTGAGCAACTCCTGCAGTGAGCTGAAGTTCCTCTTGGTTCCACTGAGGTTAAACTCGCCAGCGGCGGACCTGGTGATCTGACAGTGCTTGTAATCCACTGTATCAAACACCTGGCGGACACAAAGCACACAGATTTGCTGCAGGAACGCAACACTGAGCATCATTTTGAGGCTCATGTCAGTTTAACAGGGAGAAAAGACATAGGGTTCATAAAAATGCTTGTTTTATGTTTATTGAATTTTGTTTTGATGTTAAAAATCTAGAGCCGTTTTTGGGATTCATGCAGGGATTAAAGCGTCCACAATTTGTTTAAAGTCTAAAATAAAAAGTCTTCTGCTCTAGACTTCTAAACGTTTTCCACTTATTGAAGGAGAAATTATGATATGAATCCTATTGTTGTTGCCCGGCTCTTCAATGCATTGCATAACAAGTGGTTGTTCTGGCATCACTAACAACATAATTCCCACATACTGAGAGCAAAACAAGACAGAGGGACAAGACGTTCAAGGGAAAGACGACTAAATACACATCAAGGGGAAAACAGCTCTAAAACAAACCTCAGGAACATTTTCCATTCAATAATTTTTAGTCATCACCGATACAGAAACTCACCTCCACTGGGAAAGTTAGAAAATATTTATTGAAGTCTTTTGGGCTGCATCTCAAAATGTACAACCCCCGCTTGTCTCCACACTTCTGAAGCCGGCTGACGGCAAACTCCATTCTGCAAAAAAAGTCATCAATAATTAAAAACAAGCTGTTGTTACTGACAAAGAATACAACCAGTGATTTGATTTTGTTTTATTTGGACAAGTTTTGAAAACAAGCAGTGAATGAGAATTTTTGCTTTTTTCGTCCCAGATAAGTATTATGTAAATCACAGAAACGTATGACTTACGAAATGGGGCCATGGCAATGACAAGATATGGCTTCAACAAGCCTGGGAGGGGCCACCTCCTTACAAAGGTAGTGATGTGCATCTGTGGTCAGTCGATAGTAGCCGTCAACGAGGGACGCGAATGACAAGGCTTCCAACAGGCTCGGAAACTCCAGCTCCTAAAAGCAAACAAAAATTCTCCAGTCAACATCAAGCTGAGCTCAGGTTTCTCTGCTGGAGACAGAAACAGGTTTATTTTGAGACGCTACCAGGTTCTTCCCGTCCTGCTTGTTGATGGTGACCAACCGGCTCTCTGTGTTGCCTTCTTTGCAGGCCTGTTTGATGCTGATGTCGGTGACATCGTGGAAGTCGCACAATGTCTGCAGCTCCTGAAAAAACAATATAAAAAAAACTAACTATTGTAGAAAACATCGTTTTTTTAAAACTTTACACATTTTTCATTGTAATTTATCCATTTGGGATTATCCACGTTTTCCCTTCCGATTCCGATAAGGTTTTGAATCAGCCGATTCGATACAGAAAAACGGAACTGAATTGACTTAAAATGTCTCTTTTTTGAAACAGAGATAGTTTTACAGAATCACAGATGTATTTAGTAACACTTAAATACACAAATCGCTTCGCAAGCTTAGTCGAAAATGTAAAAATAACTTTCATTTGTTCAGTCAGTGCAATTAGACTATAACAACCAATGTAAGATAAATAGTAAAAAAAACTGAAACTGACAAAAACAAGCTAAAACTTCCTTTCAAATGGTTCAGAAAGTGCAAATAGGAATTGTAAATGTAGTGTAATATAAATAATAAGGCACGACGTCACTCAGAGTACAAAGTATAGAACTATACTGAGTAGATCTGTCCTTAGGAATCGAGCACATTGTCACCAATACCTGATCTAGATTTTTTTTCAGTATCAGATATTAATATTGGACCGGTGCATCTCTAGTATCCATCAGGTTTCTTTAAGCTTCAAAGCTGGTAATTATTTTTATATTGTAAAGTGTGTTGCAGAATTATTCATTACCCATAAACTTCCAGATCTTGTCACGTTACAAAGACAACCGTCTTTGTATTTTGTTTGCAAATCTTTTCAGATACGTCATCGTTTTGGGTTTACTTCACAAACCATGACACAAAAATACACTGAATATAATTTGATGTTTTTGGTTGTAACATGACAAAATGTGAACAAGTTGAAGTGTGATCTGTGTTTGTACACTTATGACCAGTTCAGTTCAGGTTCCTGGTGTCAGTTCATTCTGGTTTAGAGGAAGAAAGCTAACGGTGGTACAAACCTCATCAGAATCTTTTAATTTCTCTCGACACCACTGTATCCCTGTGTCCGCTGCCACCAGGATGACGAGCTGCCCGCTAGCTGGTTCTCTGACCTGAAAGGTCTCCGTGTAGAAGGCTTTCTCCAGCGACTCGATGCTGATGAGGTACTTCAGCTTCAGGTCGCGCACCGTGGTCCGACACTGACTGAACTGCTGGATGAAGCGCTTGAATCGGAAGCGGATCCTCTTACGAGTTAAAAAACTACAATCCTGGATCTGATTTCTCATATCCTTTGGTAGGAAGGACTTGTAACTAGAAGAGTCGCAACAGATTTGAATCGATATTTGTCTTAAATTCATTTCTAAATGTAACTAAACAAAAATGTACATTGAATAGAGAAGGTGAGCTACTATTAGAAAATAAAACATCAAGCGTTTTATTTTTTTTAGCACCTTGTATTGTGATAGATGTCCAGAGGGGACATCTGTCTCTCCTTAGCCGTCCTCGTCATGTCCAGCACAGCCATACCAAGGCACTCCTCCTGGGACTCGTGGGAGTTGGAAATTGTCACCACTCCGTTCACAAAGTCATTCCTCCACTGCACACAGTAACGAGAGAGAAACACTAAGTACTTCCTCTACTTAATGCACGTTAGTGTGAATAGGCCTGTTAAAAGACTTAATTTGGACATTTTCATTTGCAAACTACCTAAACTACCTAAATGCATTTGGGGGATATTTAATCAGTTGTTTAGTTTCACAAAAAACAAAAAAAAAGCTTAGCAATGTTTTTGTTTAAAGTTGTCACAACCCAACCTCATTAATGTTAAAAGTTGGTAAATGGTGTGGACGTCACAGTTCAATTTTGAAATTTCATATATTGTGGAAAGGTATTTCTAGGATTTCATAATATTAGAAATATGCATAATTGCACCAAGGGAAATGAAAATAAATCAGTAGGTTAATTGGAACATGCTGACAAGAGGATGGAGGTTTGTCTTTAATTTTATTTCATTTTTTAAAAAGGATGAATAAATGAGAACTTAAAAACATCGAATCTAAAAAACAAGTTACATTATTTGTCACTTACTTCAGAAAATGAAACATATTTTATAGAATTGTCACACAGAGTGAAATATTCCAATACTATATCATCTTGTATTTTTAATGATCACAGCTTACAGATAATGAAAACTCAAAATTCAATGTCTCAGAAAATTTTAATATTGTAAAAAAAAAAAAGTTAAACATTAGAAACTCGTGGTGATACAACCGAATCAGCCAATTAAATCAACGGTTTCCTAAGTCTCTCAGTCTGGGTTAGTAGACAGTCATGGCAAGGACTGCTGACTGGACCAATGTCCAGACGAGTCATTAAAACATGTCAAAAACAGGAAAAGGTGCAACAGCATTGATAATAACCACAGACTTTAGAGAGATTTCAGTCAACTTCATGCCTCATTCTGCTGATTTCATTTTCCACACTGCCAAAGAAAGAGCCCAAAAGATTACTGGCTTGGCCTGAACCCCAAAGAGAACCAACGGGGGCAAAGTCAGGGGGGAGAGAGACACTAACCCAACAACTCATCTTAGCAGAACCACAGATTTATCACCTCCAAGCTACGTCACATTGATGCAGTAATTCATGCAAAAAGAGCCCAAACAAAGCCTGAAATTTATACTGAAACGTATTTCTATAAATTAATCCTTTGTGACATTCTAATTCTCTGAAACGCTCAAGTTTGGGATCACACTGTTATAAACGACAAAAAACAAAAGCTTGAAATATTTCACTGTGTGTGATGATTCTATATACGAGTCTCACTTTCTGAAATGAGTGAAAACAAATCCTGAAACTTTTCATGATATTCTAATTGAGCCGTACTTGAGCTTTAATTTCCATGTTAACAATTACTAGGGTGCACAGATTGCCAATCTTTAAGAAGCCAGATCTGCGGATTACGATTCTGTCCGATACCAATTTATTTTTAATGAAATGTCGATAAATATAGCAAGAAAGTCACTGAGTTAGCAACAGGGGGGTGACTATTGTTTACTGCATATGTGCACCTGGTGGGCCAGTTTATCAGTCAAAACTCTCAGCAGAGCAGCAGAAGACAGTGGATGACGTTTCTGCTGAGGCAGATAAAGTAGGTGGATAAGATCGGTCTTATATAAGTATCAGTTGATCACCTAAAATTAATGAAATTAGCGCCAATAAATCAGCTGGCTGACAAATCAGCTGGCCAATAAATGGCTGCACCCGTACCAATTACTGAACTTTATTTACCACAAGACCTCCGTTATTTTATAGATTAAAAAAAAGCAAGGAATGTGAAGTTTTACATTTAGAGAAGAAAACGTACAGGTACAACTGAAAATCCAAAACTGTGGAAAACACTAAGGAAGCAACAATCTCCTTAGATTTTATTCCCCAATACTTATTCACATCTAAAGAAAATAAACTCTATACCTTGGAATAAAACCACAGCTGCATTAAAGGTTTGTCACATTTCACTTCCATGTGAGCCGATACTCTTATTACTGCCAACTACTGTTGACTGAAGCTATGTTAAGTCTAATGAATTCAGATATACACAAATATCTAAACGGTCCTACTGCCATGTCGTTTCCTTACTCAACCTCTCATTTATTCATATAAATTTATAACAAGTCCTGAATAAACTGCCTTTAAGACCTTTTTGACCTCTGCAGAGACTAAAAAAACAGTCTGGAGGAGGAACATGGTGATGTGCTTGCAGTCACTGGAACAAACTTTGTTTTCCTTTTCCCCCTGCAGGCCCACATGACGCTGTAGGATGGCTGCTAACCACAACTAACCAATGAATGAGCTTCCTATTAGTCTATGTGACATAACATTTGCAACTCTTGTTTTGGCTGTAATGGGCCAATGTGAACACTAAACAGACCAGAATTAAAGGCTAATGGATTCACCATCTCTGTCTCGATTTTCACACTTTCATTAATCTCGATTTCAGACTGGGAGGGTGTAAACTAATAACACACAGACAATAACTAACTGATTAAGACACATAATGTGCAACAGTGTTTTTTTGTGTTTAGAAAAAGCTGGATTTTAAAAAAATTTTTTTTTTTAGCAATTTATGTTTTAAGTTCAAACTTCAGCATGAAAGCTTCACCCCAATTAGGTCTATTTATAAATCATCTCTTGCGTCAACCCAATTAGATTGTAATTTGTTCTTATAACATTCCAATTTAAGTTAATTCAATCAGGATGCTGGTATGCAACAATGAGTTTAAAAAAAATAGCTTAGCAAAGGAAAAACATTTGAAACCACATTTTCTTGCTCTATAGGCGCAAACACACAATGTGTCAAAACAAACACCCTAACCCTGCAGTGCTTATCTTCTAACATGTTGGCTTTCCACAGACTTAAATCCACATAATCCATAATCCAGTTCATAAAGTCAACTTTAGTCTCCTTTATGACCTCTGTACTCTTTTATTGAAATGTGGCCATTTCTTGTTTTGTTTTTCACGTTATAGTTGTGTTTGACCCAGAGAGATGAGGACAAACCAACATAGATGAACAAGAATCAAACAAATTTCATTTCCTGTTCAGAAACGCTGTGATAGATTTTCAAAAGCACAACTCCACAAACTCCATAAGTCCATGCATCGCCCAGCTTGGGTTACTGATGACTAACCCACTGATATTTTGCTGCAACTTGACAATATTTTTTAGGGTTAGATAATTTAGACCACATGTTTTATCAGGAAATCCAATCAACGTTTTAGTGTTGATGATTTTCTGGACAACTGAAATAGTTTGAAGAGTTTGGTTGTCCTAACATCATTACATTTTTGTTAATTCTCCATGCAGGTTTTTGGATCGGTGCAGTTGCACCACAGTGCATCACACATAAGATGACGACACAAATACAGGAGAACAGAAAACAAAAGAGACTGATGTGGTTATGCATTAAGAAGTTTCAGATATCTCAATAAGGATGATTTCAATCCTGATATTTCAACAGACTCAGTTCGATTGCAGATCAATGTTGCAACATTTATTTCATTTGGTGTGGTTTAGCTTTCACACTGTGTTGTGCTAAACGCCTCGCCTGTGGTGTCGCTCCATCAAGAACCACTGAAGGAAACGACACGAAAACCTCCAAAGACGACATGATCGCTGCTTCCTTCATCACAAAACGTAAAACAAAAATGGAATAGCGTCAAGTTTTAGTAGTTGCAGAATTTCACTTTTGTCTTTGGTAAAATGCCTGGAGCCATTTCTCCTTCTAAGATAGATTCCCCACTGTAAGCAAAATGCACCAAGATTCACTTCCAGACCCACAGTTTCAGGCAGACCAGTGTTCGCTTGTTTAGGAGTTCACCTGCCCCTACCGAACCAAAGCGGACCAAACAGATATGGTAATAAAGCACTCTCATTTCATCTGAAGGGTTAATCCTTTGACAAAAACTACAAATGACTTGAGGCAAAGAGCCTCACTGTTAATATTTTGTCAGATATGCCCAGTATAAGCAGACGCTCCACTGCAAAGTGCACAGTTAAAAAAGATGCCCTTATGAACAACATGCATCAAAATGACTTCCGTATGAGTCACAGCCAGAGATTAGAGGACAACAGATTTAACTTGTGGATGTTTCGTTCTGTATTTTGCAAACAAAAACAATTTCTCAGTTCATTTAGCAATCTAAAAGTTTTTTTTTTTGAGATTTGTTTTCTGTAAATAATGAAATAAAGATAAGGCTTCATATCTTCTGCGGGAGCCAATTCAATTAATACAAATGTTCAACATACACAGATAACATTAAAAAGTATAAATACCCATTAAATAATTAAATAACATTTAACTTTTAGGTATTTATCCAATTGCTCACAGTTTACCACCAATCACAGCACAACTGTTGTTACATTTCTGGTATTTATCAATCAGGCAGTAATTAAAACGTGCCAATCTTATATTATTTGGTAAGTCAAATTTCTTTTTTTTCTCTCCTGTTCATTACGTGAATCAAAGGTGAAAACTGACATTTTCTTCATGCTGTAAATTTGTCAACCAACAGCCTTTTCTTTGCTGCACATTTCCACAAATGAGCCTGTATGTGTTAACGTCAGAGAATCAGCACCCACAGGTCGATTTCCAAACTAAAACAGGAAACTGTCCAGTAGAGGCCTGTTTATTTCTAAATTCTAGAAAAATAACCTTTAACCTGATACAAATTGTATCCACTCAGTCAAAAAGATGTTTGTTTTGTCAGCTGCAATCTATAATAATAATGATATCTATATTTTCAGGCAACATGTGCAACCCAATGCCAAAGCAAAGTTACTATTGCTGCGAGGCGACGCCAAGCCTTGAGACGCTTCCTGCTTTGTTCTATCATTTACTGACCCTTACTGGAAGGAATCCTGTGTGCACGATTCCTGTGCGAGCTACAAGTCTTAATTTTCTCAAACAAATACAGGAAGTAATGACTAATTTGGACAAAGGCCCTAGAGAGGAAGCTTACAGTAGAGATTCGACTACTGGTTGGGTTCGACTTTTATCTCAACTAAAGTGTATTTTTCATGCAAGTACCAACAGTTATTGTAGAAACTGAAATCCCTGAGTGTTTTTTACATGTTATAATGAGTTGTAACACGGCTGAATATGAAAGTAAGGAAGAATGGAAACTAAAACTTTGAACTGTCTATAGATTAACTCATATAAAAAGCACCGTTATTAAAGTTTGCTATTAAAAATAAAGGCTCACTCAGAGGCACTTACCTGAGAGAAGAGGTAGGACATTACATAATCATCAAGGACTGGACTTTCTGACCCTTTTTTGACCCCATATCGATATGCCCGTGATGCACCACTACTGTACCAGCCAGGGAAGTAGTACCTGCGGTGAGCAAGAAAAAAATATGTCACAGTGATTTTCAGTAAATATGTAAATAATTATTATAAGGACAATCTAAGGTGAACTAAAGTGTGCTACCGTATTCTGAAAATCAGATCTTCAGAGGTCGATTCATCAAGCCGAAAGACGTGATTGGGAGAAAACCACAGGTTGTCTTTCTCTCGAAAAAGGCTAAAAAGGTTGTAGTAAAGGGGTGATATACCTACAGTGTTAAAAAACAAAATAAAACAGAAACCAAAATAATTAAATGCAAGCTTCATGATGTACCATTAAATAATCAGACTTCAATGTCTGTAGTGGCGCAATCTTTAATGAGGCAATTAACCGGAATACGCCTCAAGACATGCAGAAGAAAACTGTTTTAAGTACCAATACAGGTGAAAAAAAGGTCAATAAAGATTATCTAAAATGTCAGGTGTGTTTTGGTTTATCCTTAAACACACGGCATGCAGGTAAATCTAGTCTCTGTCCCCCAACCACCTTACAGTACATAAGTAGCGGCACATTTATACTATCTGATCACACCTCCACACACACAAAAAAAACTTAGCCTATGTATTTTTGCTTATATTTAAATTATAAACAAAATCTGAGCAAAAAAACCAAATCCCATGTAGTGAAAGTTACAAAAATCTTCACAAACGGAGTGCTTTATGCGGGCCTGCACAGTTTGGAGTACTCACAGCATGCCTTGGCTGCATCTATGCACAACTCCTCAGCCACGTAGTTCCCGGGTGGGTAGCTGAGAGTGCCACTGTCGGCTGCTCCCTGGCTGCAGTGGTAGAAATGAAGCCTCAGAACAGGAGCAGCAGGTCTTGTGTCTGAAGATTCACGATGGGCGTTCCCGTTCTGGTGCACTGTGGGACGCGAGTCCGTCACAGTGTCCATAGCTGGTGGGGAAGCCATTAGCAACATCCACCTAAACGGTGATAGCAAACAAAATGGGTTGGGGCTGACAGTGGCAACTTGGCCTACATGTAAATTTAATATCATGACGAGGGTGCATGGTATGAAACGTTACAGAGCTGGAAAATGTTGCATAAAGCTGCAGCACAGAGGAGGCATTGTCTGAAAAAAGGTTATAAAATCTGTAAATCTAATTCCATGAGTGACAGTTATGAAACGCAGTCATGAGATTCTTTTCTAAGAAACTCATTTTGTAAAATTCAGGATATACATTTTATTTTAAGAAATTAAACATGCAATAATTCTGGTTTGCAATTAATGTGTGAAAGAAAAATAATCCTCCCACTGCAGAGATTAAAACTGGAGATTGGCATGCACTTACTAATATCTGACCTTGATTCAAATCTGCTGGGTAATTAAACGGTGCTGCTAATAATATGAAACTCAGATGAAAAATGAATCACTGTTTCGATGTTTTCCCTCAACAGCCAAAGTCTTTATTACTCAGTTCCCATCTGGATTTTAGCTTCTCCTCAGGAAGAGTTGCTATTTCATCCTAACCCCATTTTTCAATACTTTAGATATTGTAGCCTCCCCCATCTCCTCTAAAAGTTATTGTTCCCATATGCAGCTCATGAAGAAACATTCTTCTTTCTGTAAATGTGAGTGACAAGGCACAAAACATGAAGCAAAAGGAGACTGGGAACCTATTTCTCTTGCAGACAAAATTTTGAGGCAAGGAGCACAAAGGAATTAAAACACATAAACTAGATAGATAGATAGATAGATAGATAGATAGATAGATAGATAGATAGATAGATAGATAGATAGATATGAATGGAGATAATCTTGAGTTCTGTTCCTCATCAATCAAAATACTCTGTGTTATAGTAAAAATGTTACATGTTTCTTTTTAAACAAGAGTGCAGAAAATCTCATGTCACTAGTTTTAAGACTCGCAGTACACACAGTGTAACTGCATTTTCCAAAGAAGCATAAAGAGAGGATATGGTAATTAATGCATCAGAGAATCTAGTAAACTCCGTTTTTCTACAAGAGGTTGATTGAAAGGACAAGGTATTTAATATTATACATATCCTTGAACATGAATGAAAAATCTTAAAAAACAAACAAGCAAAAACTCTAGGAAGGACGGCTAGTTTGAGTAAATCTGATGTAATTTTTGACTGAATGGTTTAATTCTAATGTTATCTCTATTATAGGTTACTTTTAAAATGGGTACTATTCAAAATATAAACAAAAACAATCTTTAAACCAGTATTTTCATGCCGTTTCTTGGTTAGTATAAGTTCAGGGTCATAGTTCTGATATGCATGACATTCAAATGCGAAATATTTTCCCATAACAGCTCCAATGATATCATGCAGCTTACATAAAATTCCTCTGCACTGCAACCCCCCTAATGTTCTATATTTCAATCAAAACATAAAGACAATACATGCATTGACACTTTTTTACAGTAACTGATAGAACTGCACATTAATATTTCTTCTCCATCCTAAACTTTTGCTAGAAGCCAAGCATGTCATCTCTAAAATACTTCAAAGTAGCGGGCTATAGACCTGTTCAACACTTCAGTATTTTCTAAAGGTTATCTGTTAATATGTCAGACTTTAAGTTGCAATACAATAACAACACTAAACATAGCAGAGCATTAATTCAATAAAAACTTGCTTTAAAACTTATCAAGGCCGTGATCTTTGAAGTTAGCTGTTGCTTCAACTGACTCCCAACTTGTCGCTTGCAGCCCCATTCAACCACCGATAAATGTTACTGGAGAACTTTACATTAATTAAATATTCTAATTAACTGCAGCTGACTCGTAAGGTTCAGGGTTATACACCTTCAAGAATAAACACCCCCAAAAAGGCTGCCAAGGCAATATTGATGAGTTAGTGTAGACTTACCCTGGTGGTGGATAGCTATTAGCTGTCTGCTAACTTCCAAGGCCAGCGCCGAAGCCTGGACCAGAGAGCTCCAAAAGCAGCGCCGAGATACCACTGCTTTCTGCTGTCGCACACCGAATAAAATCCCTGATTTATTTACGGTATGAATCCTTGAGGAGATATTAACGATTCCATATTTCGCACGGCTTGCCAGCTGACTACAGCTGGCTGAAGCTACCTCTGGTCAGCCTAGCTTTAGCCATCTCACTCCTACAGGGGAACTTCGTTTATCTCGTCAATCTTCTCATACAAGCTAACGCTAACTAACATCGTGCGTGTTTATAAATTGTCCCGGTCGCACGAATTTATTTGTTTGCCGACAAACATCTTCTGAAGCTCGTACATATAACTACATAACTAAAATATTTCAGACGAGGCAGCTCGAACTATGACACTTTGCTAGCTACTTTGTCAGTGCCTGCTCCAGCTATCCCGAGCTCCAACTGAGTCAACAAAGCTGCCTCTCCCACCATACTGAATGGTGCGTTTACCGGCGGTGGGGATTCTGAAGAACTCCCTCCGGATGACTCCAAACATCAAAGCATCAGCGAATTACCCGCTAGCAAAAACATATGGATTAACTTCCCTGGAGGAAAGGAAAGAAAATGTTCAAATATAATCAGCTCTGATCTAATAAATGACGCCATCGTAAAAAAAATTACAAGAAACAAAATTATCAGATTTTTATAAGCAGATTTCCCCGATTTGAAACAACAAATGCGTCCTCATAAAACAGAAAAAGGGGCGTAGAAAGAAATGTGTGTTGTTCTACAACTTAATGGAAGAAAAATATGACTTTTGCGATGCTTTTCTCAAAATAATATGCACAAATTTATTCCATAAGTGTTAAAGGTAATTCCTCCTGTTATGATTTTACAAGTTAAAGACATGATAACATATTCAACAGCTCTACAAAAGAGCCATCTTTCATTATAAATAGCTGAAATTTTATAGACAAAACATGTAGTAAAAAACTAATATGAAGCTCTCATCAACATGCTTTCCATCAATCGTGGGAATTAATGCATTAATCTGTTTAGACATAGATTCTGTTCCCCTTTCCATTAAAGGTAAAATACATCCACATTGAAACGATGTAAGTTAACCCTCATAATGACTTTTTCCAATTGAAATGAAATGTCAACTCATGCGTATTTTGTGATTCACATATTGAGACAACAGTTATGCAATGTTATGCATGTGTTTTAGAAGGATTTTTATAATTTGATCTTATCTGTTTCACATTTAAGTTTTGATTTGATTTTCTAGGGGATAAAGAATGAAACTAATAAATAGTAAAATTTGCCATTTTTTTAAGACAACCCTCCATTTTAATAGATTATCATGTAATTACTTTCCTGCTCAGTTGTCCTATTAAACTGCACTTTTTTGTTGTAAATTGTGTTTGGTTATATTGTTTTGAATCTTAATAAAATTTTTTAAAAAGTTCAAACCTGTATTGGGAGATTTTCACTCTACTGCATTGTCAGTCGTCAGCTGACATGTATGTACAGCAAGGATCCATTGATTAAAGGTGATTTGTTACTGGTTTTGTGATCATTTTAGAATCTGGTCAATGTTTTCTGCTAGGGAGACCCAAACACACTAAAATTCGGACTGCCATAAGATCCAGAAGCTGTGGACAACTGTGCCAAATGTGAAGTATTTTGGAGGTTATGATTCCAATTTTTTTTCTTACCTCTGAGGGATTCAATTTTTTTTCTTTCAAATAATCTGAAGAAAGATTTTCTATATCAAACATAATTTTTACTATTACTTCAAAACAGGTTTTAAGGGATGCAGGATAACCAGCTGCTCTGTCAAATCACTGTATTCTCAAGGTTTCCCTCAGTTTGTTCATAGATCATTTGATTATTTTATCAACTAATTATTAGGTCAGTAAATTGTGACAAAATCAGAAAGAAAAAATCTGAACCACTGATCATTGTTCTGGTCATGAGATTCATAAGTCAAACATGTCATGAGATTCATAAGTCAAACATGTAATGTTTCTAAACCGTGAATTCTTCTCCTCTGAGGCTTGTGACAAATTTGCCAACTTTTTCATAAACAAAACGATGGAAATAAGAAAGACAGTAAATTCCGTTACGTCAGTTGCAAATGAACAATTACCTATATTTTTCTCTAATCAAAAATTACATAGGATGAGTCACTTTAATTTGGTTAGCCAGAAAGATTTGACTCATACATTACTTCATATGAAACCATCTACTTGCTCCCTTGACATCATACCTACTAGTTTGTTCTTAAAGGTCTTAGATGTTCTTGCTCCGGATCTGCTACAAATAATTAATAAGTCTCTCTCTTCTGGAGTCTTCCCTCAGGCTATAAAGACTACAGTAGTTAAACCACTTCTAAAAAAACATAATCTGGATTCATCGGACTTAAGCAATTATCGACCAATATCGAACTTACCATTTTTAGCCAAAATATTGGAAAAAATTGTATTTCAACAGATTAATGGGTTTCTTGCCCTGAACAACTGTTTTGATGTCTACCAATCTGGTTTTCGTCAACATCACAGCACTGAAACTGCTCTTGTGAAGATATTTAATGACCTCCGTCTAAATACAGACCGTAATAAAATCACAGTACTAGTCTTACTTGACTTGAGTGCTGCGTTCGATACAGTTGACCATGATATTTTACTATCCCGATTAGAACACTGGGTTGGCATTTCAGGTACAGCGCTCAGTTGGCTTAAATCTTACCTGTCCAACAGAACTTTTCATGTGTCCATAGGCAATTTTAAATCTAAGCTTATTGACATTATTTGTGGAGTTCCCCAAGGTTCCATCTTGGGGCCACTTCTCTTTAATATTTACATGACTCCACTACTTCAAATTATACAACAAAATAATATAGATTACCATAATTATGCAGATGACACACAGTTATATATTAGTCTATCGCCAGGGGACTACAGTCAGGTACATATACTTACTAAATGCATCGAGCAGATTAATGTCTGGATGTGCCAAAATTTCCTCCAATTAAATATAAACAAAACTGAAGTGCTAGTGTTTGGACCAAAAGAGCATAGATTACAAATGATCACCCACCTTCAATCGATTGGCTTAAAATGTTCTGATAAAGCCAAAAATTTGGGAGTGATGATGGATCCAGATTTAAACTTTGACAGCCACATCAAATCTATCATAAAAACTGCATATTATCATTTAAAAAATATTTCCAAAATTAGACGACTGATGTCCCTACAAGATTCTGAAAAACTAATTCATGCCTTTGTCTTTAGCAGGCTCGATTACTGTAATGCCATTTTTACTGGATTATCAAAAAAAGCAATAAAACAGCTGCAGCTTCTTCAGAATGCAGCTGCAAGAGTCCTGACTAAAACAAAAAGAGATCAACATATCAGTCCAGTTCTGAGATCGTTGCACTGGCTCCCAGTTGCTAAAAGAATAGAATTTAAAATCTCTTTATTGGTGTATAAAACTCTACACAACAAAACCCCAGATTATATTACGGATCTTCTCCAGCCCTACATACCTCCCAGACCTTTAAGATCAACTGAGTCAAACCTATTAGTCATTCCGAGAGTTAGAACAAAATACAGGGAAGCAGCTTTTAGTTTTTATGCTCCAGCCTTCTGGAATAAGCTTCCGGCTCACTGCAAGTCTGCCCCAACTTTGAGTTTATTTAAAACAAGGTTAAAAACATTTCTATTTGAAGTTGCCTATTCTTGAATTTTTTTTTTTTTTTTTTTTTTGTGTTTCTTGTCTGATTGGTATTGTTTCTCTGTAAAAGCACTTTGAATTGTCTTTGACTGAAAGGTGCTATATAAATAAAATTGCCTTGCCTTGCCTTGCCTAAAGTGTAATTTGTGGTTATATTGGCCAGTGGTAACATGCAACTAAAATAATTTCTGTTCAATATCTAATTAGGACTTCAATGCAGCACTAAAAGCTTTTAAAAGTATATGGAAAGAATTTTATACTAAATTTGAATTTATGCATATATGAAAAGCTCAGGATTTGATATTATCACAGATCTGTGATGTGGTGTTTGCAACCCTATGAAATGTTAATAATGTGAACTGCTGTCCTGTCTGCACACAGGGTTTAGTTGACACCAGAGATGCTAATAAGTCTTGCACAGGTGATCTTATATATTTAAAAAAGTGCTTTTGATAGAATTCATGCATTCAAACTTAGATACAAAACCAGTGTGAGATGCTATTGCGATAAACCATAAAATTGTTTTGATAGAATCTGTACATTATAAAGAGTGAGATGATTCTAGTGCTCATTTTATTTTCCTCATAAAACAAAATAAGTTTTTGTTGCTAAGGCGACAAAGCTACTAGGAAGGAAACAGTCCCAGAGAAAAAGGTTACCATTGAAACGCAAACCACCAACCTAACCAACACCTGCCCACCGAAACTGGAGTGGGCACATATTACACAAATTACCACAAAGCAGTAACACAGCGGAGGAAAACAAACCCATTTTCCCTTCAGACCTAGAAGAGTTTCGTCGTAAATATTGACTTTGAGGAGGTTGTAACAAAGCATTATATTGTGCTATCAGAGATAATTCTGGGTTAGAACTAATGAGTTCTTCTGACCACAATATGAACTTATAAACAATTGTTTTCATCCTGACACCAGGAGCTAATGTCTGTGGTTTTATCTGGCAGAACTAAATCAAATGGTGGCTTTTGTTGTGGTTACACAGTTTGTGCTTTGAGATTACTTTTCATGTTAGCCAAGCTGAAACCGAGCCAAGACTTAACTGTAAAACTGGAAACTTGAGAAACTGTTTCATGAGAATTTTAACAGCGTACGTTGAGTCCTGCAAAAGAGAAGTTGAGGTTTTTGGACCCCAGACATAAAAAGCAAAGGTTAAAAACTGTAAAAAGTTTGATTTTACAGGATAAACTGGATAAAATAAGTAAAAAATAAATAAATAGCAGTAAAACTAACTTGCAACATTTCTTTGATTTTAACAAAACCTGGTGATTTTGTTGTGCTTAGCATACTCTCTCCTTTGTGTAAAAAAAGAGACAATGTAGCAGAACGTAGAAAAAAAAACCCAACCTTCCCCCCCCCAAAAAAAAAGAAAAAAAAAGGCATCATGAGGTTAGATTACCAGAAACAGCTCTCAGTTTCCTCAAACAAAACATATAAACATAGTGGTGAAAATAAATGTCTAAATTTGTAAATTTGCTCCTATGCAGTTCTGCTATTTTTTTGTTTTGGTCCCACTTAAATGTTTTAGGAACAAAAAATGACAACCTGATGGATACTTGCTCCCTAGCAATGATAACTGACATAAAGTGCTTGCAGGAACTGGCAATAACTGTTTCACATTTCTGTGGAAGAGTTTCACCCACATCTTTGAAGAGTGGTTTTGTAATTCTGCTACATTGCAGGATCACACTATAGCAGTCAGAGTTATGTATGGACTTTGACTAGGTCACTATAAAACCTTCATTTCGTTTAGTTTTTTGAGTGCACAGAGGTGAACTTAGCGGTGCGCTCTAAATCCTTAACCCACACGTAAAACATTTGAAAGTGATTTGACTTGAAGATGAAAGTCCTCATGCTGCCTTGAAAATGCAATTTTAGTCAACAAGAAAATTATTTTGGTTTTAATTCAGAAATTAAAGTTCATGAAATTGATTTAACAGCAAGAGACAAGTTATCTAATCATTGTTTTTTAAGTTCATTAACCCTGAATTGTGAGTTTTAACGTAATACTGCAAGTTAAACCAAATAATTATTTCACAATATTCAAGAAAGAAAACGACCCTCACCTAGTTAAAGAGCCTCATTTTTCTATTATTTTACTCACAATATCAAGTTAAAGTAACTTATTTCATTTCAGAGTAATTTTAATTCTTGTTTCAAATTGCCTGAATAAAATTTCTGATCTGATAATAAATTTTATTAAATATCACAATGAATTCTGCTCAAAAAATTTCACGTGAAGAGGACATTATCCTCAAGATGCATGAAAATAAACATTTACCTTAATAAAACTCAAGAGTCAGTTCAATGTAACGCACTTCCATCTGAGGATACAAAAACAAGCCGCTAAGCATTCTGGGAAATAGTTCCCACTCCTCTCTTTTTCCTCTTTTTGTTTTTTTAAACCTAAAATCTCTAGTTTATTCAACTCTTGGAGGTTTGACAAAATTAATAAAAGTTAACACAACTTGCTACTGGAAGTTTATTTGTCACAAACTCACACATTTAGGTTCAAAATCTAAAACTCGCTAAATTTATTTGACTCAAAGAGTAGAATATAGCAGACACAACTAAATGCAGCTCAAATGTTTTACATTGCAGGTGTGATTGACCATGAAGTTAGTCTGTAAAATGATGAGAAGAGATACGGCACCCACCTTCCAACTGGTGCTACATTTGTCCAGAATATTTCCCCATAAGATATATGAATTATCAAGCAGCTTCAGCAAATGTAAGATGATCTTTGGTCAATTTGAAATTGGCTTGAAAAAAACTTTATTCTCCTGCTTATTTGTTTGCAAAAGTTCTTAACAGGTGATTAAATGATTGCTTTTGCAGAGTCAATGTGAAACTATGAAAACAATTTTCAACAAGAAGTGAAAATTGGTTTGCAGAGTTCACACTGAACCAAAAGTTTGTAGCATTAATGCTAAAGTAAACACAACAATTAGATGTCAGGTTGGACAGAAAGACAGTCAAATTCACACATCTGCTGCCAAGCAAGCTTGTTTTTATTTTAGCAAAAGCCCCATTGGCAAGCACCTGACACGGACACATAAAACCTCCCACACACTGGGATGAATTGGATGGACCTGGGGCATTCAGGTGACAAACACATACACTCCTGTTGGGACAGCAGAGTCTGTTATCCCCACGGTGGATCTAAAACATCACCACAGCCGGCTTGCCCGTGGCAGACAGAGGTGGCCGAGGGAGGAAAAAAAAGACACAGGAAAGGGAGAGAGAGTGGAAACGAAAGCACAAGACAAACATAGAGGAAGAGGAACTGAGAAAAAGGCAAGGCGACAAAACAAGGGTGGGGTGGTGGAAGAAAGGGAAGTTAGGAAGAGAAAGGTACTAAAAAATATAAATCTTTCATATCAACACCATGATTTACGATATATATATTTGGACTGTACTGTTTCTGCATCCCCACTTGAACCTGATTAAAAAATAGGACAATAGAATAGGAAAAGCCTTTATTGTCCCACAGAGAGGAAATTCAGGAGACAGTTTATTGTCTTTTTTGCCTTTCAGTTTTATTTTAAAATTTAAGCATTTAACATTTAATCTTCTTGCACCTCATAAGTAGCTTAACATATATAATTCTGAAAATAAAGAAGGAAATAGTTATCTATAAATGTGAAATAAATGCTAATCCCTTGACTGGATATTTTAAAATTCCACGCCTGAAGAAAGCTCAGTGTTTATTGCTGTTCTTGGCCTTTGGGTCCCTAATGATAGTCAACAAACAGTAAACGCCTCGCCTTTTTCACTGACATGCCACTCCACTGTTTATCACATGTAAAAGGACCAGCTTTGCATGCTTTTGTTTTGCTTAAGCACAAATACCGCAGACGCCAAAACCCTCACGTCAACTCTGTTGAAAAGTTGACCTGTCAAGACTCGTATGAATGTGATAGGTCAGGTAAGACATGTTCTTGCTTAACAGTTCACTTTTCCGCTGTCTTATTGTTTAACCTCTCTCATAGCAAACACTTCCCCACCTACCAGCAGGAAATCCCCAAGATTGATCAATGCTGACAGAATCTCACATACAATCTAAAAGTTTGCATGATGATGATCACATCATTTTGAAATGGAAGAAATATATATATATAACTCTGGAACAAATGAAAAAATGCACTGAATCTCATTGAAAACCTCCTGGTTAATCCACCAAATATTGATTTTTGAACACTTCCTGAGTTAAAACATCATTATTGTTGTTTCTAAATGAATATGAGCTTGTTTTCTTTGCATTACTTGAGGCCTGAAAGCTCTGCATCTTTTTCGTTATTTTGACCATTTCTCATTTTCTGCAAATAAATACAAAATATTTATTTGAAATTTCAGAGACATGTTGTTAGTAAGAATAAAAGAACAATGTTCATTTTACTCAAACATTTACCTATAAAAAGTAAAATCAGAGAAACGGATCATTTTAAGTGGTCTCTTATTTGTTCCAGAGCTGTATATATTTCTACATATGTACATCAGAAAAATGCAGTTTTCTCCACATCAAACATCATTTCCCTTAAATTACATGTCATGATGTTTGATTCTACCAGTTCCTTTTACTTCCAGAGAATGATATTTGTGAAAAATGCTTTGCAGAAAGGCTCAAGCTCAGTTAGATTGCATGGTAGCTGTCTATGAACATCAACACCCAAGCTATAACTGGGCGATCCTTCCACATGAAACAGATTTAATCTATTTAAATCTATTACCGACCATCCAATTTCTGATTCCAACACAGCATTTTGCATGTAAGGAGGTAAACTAACTCGCATTCCCCTGCGACTCTTGATACATCTTTGATTTTTAACATTCCTTACATTTCATGTTAGGTTAGTTTTGATTTGATTAATTAATTAATTTATTTCAAACAGACAAGAAAATATGCGCACACATAACCAAGAGCAAGGTAATTTGTTTACCACTGCTTTTCTGTTCTCTCTTATCTCAATTTAATGTTACTTACAGACTCAGTAATGATAAGAAATATGTAATTAAAAACATGTGTGTAATATTCAGGTGCCTTTTCAATATACTGTGCTAAAGAGCCAACAAATAAATGATCTTACATAGACAAAATGGTTACAAACTCAAAACAAGACAAGAAAATCTACGGATAATAATAATAGTATAATAAAGACAATTGTAGACGTTTATAAATGTTTGTACAACATTCAAAGCTTTTTAAAATTTACTTTATAGCCTCAACCTGCTTAAACTTCTCCACACAGACATGGCTGCTGTGGCTGAGGGGGAAACTTGATTAGGTGTTCTCTAAAATCAATCAGGCCACACTTTTCAGATTTCTGTCTCTAAAAATGTTAAACCATGCATTATTTTATTCCCACTTTGCAATTATGCTTTTTGTTACTCTATGACATAAAAATACAAATAAAATACATCACATTTTATGTTGCTTGGGTGATACCTTTGTATTTGTGTATTTATTGCTTCAACTGTGTCTCAAACAGCATAAATACATTAAACACTGCGAATATCAAACACATAAATGCAGATATCTTTTTATTTCAAGATGTTTTAAATAGTATATCTAAAAACTACATACTATGTATTATAGATGCAGAGCTGAATGGTTTAAAATTAGGCTGAAAACTACTTTTTGCAGGATTTGCCACTAGATGGAGATAACTGTGCACATGTTGTGCAGAGGATGAGAGTGAAGTAGGATGGAGAAAAGGAGGGAGCACATGATGAAAAAAATATAAATAAAAAACAGAAGTTGGAAATGATGGTTGAGCAATGGAGAGCTGGAATAAAAAAGAAGAAGTAAAGAATCAGTCTGTCTTTGTCCCCGGTGGTTTAAGCAGAGCCTCCAAGGCCCTGTAACCCACCACCTGCGCCTCTTTCTCCCAGCCAAACACAAACACACACAAATGTATATATAAATATATACATATAGACACTCAGAGGAATGCACTTTCTTCTGCACGTGCTTAAAATAACTTGTTGGAGTTGTTGGAGACTTGAGGGCAGTGTCAAGCTTTTGTGTCAGTCAAAAGCTTCTTTCAGCTAAAAACGATTCCATCAAAGCTGTCAGACAGAAAACTCATGTCCCCTCTCTGCACTCTATCAGTTGGTTTCTAATAATATACAATTCCTTCTCATCTTGTGTCTGTTTGTTGTTTCTTTTTGTTAAAGTACAGAACAGTGGCTATATGTTTTGTCAATACCTTGTCATTTTCTTTTCTCTGCTTTTTATCATAGTGTTTTATAAGAATTTTATTTTTCTTTACGGAGCAAAACGTGAAAAAAAAAATCACCCTTTTCAAAGACCAATTCCTGAGTTGTCTAATTTTGCCAATAGGTAAACACCTGCTGTCTTCCATTTGAAAATTGTTGTTGAAGACAATCATTTCTACCCCAGAAAATTTCACATAAACTGCTCTCCCTCTGTTTTCAGTCTTACCTTTACAAGAAAAGAACAACGGGGTTTCAACTTCTTCCAAGACAAAAGCAGGACTTTCTTTTTCTATAAAAGTAAACCAGCAATTAAGCTTCCATATTCTCTGTAAAAGAGCAATTGCAAAGTTTTGTGCTAAAGTTTTCATCTTGAAAATGCATGCGTTGATAAGTCTCATGACTGTTTAGTAATTAGTATCAGATTAACTGCATGAAGAGTTGCTGGTGTTGCTGGTTTCATGTCTGTGCAGAGAGTGACCTCTCCTTAGGATCTGGAGGGAAGCAGTGATGTGTTGCAGGATGGAGTGATTACAGCTGATGTCAGCAGATTAGCACTCAGTCACAGTTTATGTTTGGTGCTTTTGAGTGCTGAAGGTTCTAGGGACCTGGCAGCTCAAGGCAAGCTGTAACTACGCCAACTTTCTGTCTGATGAGGTGCAAAACATACGGACAAAGGGTGTTACTCACTTAGCGCGGTGCCTTCAGGGTCCTCCAAATCTCTACCAGGGGATCTCACACATCGCTGGCCGGAGTAATGCCAGTTTGTTTCCCCACAACACCAGCCAAACTGGTGCTCTCCTCTTGGCACCTCCATATGCCCACACTATGGTCACCCATAGTGATGCCAGGGATGGCCCAAGCCTTTTTGGGGTCCTAAGCAGATTTTAAATCGGGGTCCCCTTATATCAACTTGCCTAGGCTACAGTATGTGTGCAACAGGGTTATTTGTGATTAGGTTACATCATGTAGATTTTACTGAAATCATGACAAATACACTGTGTTTCTCTCAAAATATCTTCATGCACAGATTTCTTTCTTTCATGCATCATCTGCATGTATGCCACTCTCATGTACCCAGATATCTTTCCATCTTTGCACTTTTTAAAATCTTATCCAAAATGCTACACAGTTATTTTGGGCTTTAATCTGAAACCTAAAATCACATTTTCTGTTTTATCTTGCAAACACAAAAGTTAATTTGGTTTTAATATCCTTGTTTCAAAGTTTAAAATTCAAACAAATCCTCATGAAGACATTTTTCTACTGCCCTCCCCTCCACACACACACGCACGCACGCACGCACGCACGCACACACGCACGCACATAGATGAAAACGATACCTCTATGCTTTAAATGGCTCAGTTGGGCCGAGCTGGGAGGCGCAATTATGAGTAGCCGCCTTCTTGACCTTCTATCTGCCAGCCAATCAAATTGCCTGATGATTATCATATGAGCGATAAGCTCCTTGAAGTAGCCTGCTTCCATATAAATTTGTCTTTCTTTGCTTCAGTGTGTTTGTCTTTTTCACTTTTGTTTTGCTTCACTTAATTTCTTTCACCTCCTTTTTCGTCACAGACTTTCTATCGTCTTGCTTTTCATCTCTTCTTCTCTTCCTCTTTCCTTCCTCTCCAGAAAAGGTCTCACAAACATCAGCTGATGCCACTTGAATTTTACTTGGAAATGTCATACCAAGCCTGATTTAATCAGCTGCAGAGCTGCATAACTTTGTAGGTTTTGAAATTTTCTATTACTTATTTAAGAGTACACATGTGCTATAGCAACACATTGCAAAAGCTCTCACATCCACAAACAGTTGTCTTTAAATGAGAATTTATATGATTTGATGCTTCCCCCCACCGTTTGTCATTATTTGTTCAGGTTGATGCTGCTTGTTCAATGAACCTCGGAGACCTTCAGAGAACATGTAACTGAGATTAAATCACACATTCATGGATTTTTAAAAATAATTATGTAACTTTTGATGCTGGATTTTATTTAGAAACATAAATTTGTGTTAGTATATTACATACTTTCCTACTAAAACACAACATAGTCTTTTTTCGGTAATAAGACAAGATATAAACAAGCAAAAGATGTCTTAATTTTTGTCCTGAACATCGGGAAAAGTTAGAAAATATTGCTTTTTAATCAATAGATTAAAAGTTGATTGCTCTCATGATATTTATGTCTGACAGTGTATTTGCTACAAACTTAACTGAATCTAGAATATAATTTACTAAATCCAAAATATGAGTATAAGCTGGTTTCCAAAATACCAGGATGTATGTGTATTTGTGTTTTTCATATATATGTTTAATGAGGGAAACTCCTACTGAATTTTATTTGCATAAAAACTGAACAGAAAGTGCAAGGATTGTAGGTTAAATGCTGTATTATACATGCTCAACTTAAACCTCTATTGATGAATAAGACTGGTGTATTTAAAACACGAACATCTACAATTAATGTATAAGCATATTTTAAACAGACTTGTCAAAGTCTTGTAAAAAGATAGAAAATATGCATGTATCTGTTGACAACATACTAATATGGGAAGAACTTTCTATAGCCTCCACATTTTGTATGGCTTGTGAACTGGAGACACCTCAGCGTGGAAGATCCTGTTTAAAACGCTTCATTAGCTTTCAATGAACCAACATGGAAAATAGTTTGAGAGAGCTGGCATAAAACCGTCTGTTAGAAAGATACGACTTCTGGCAGGAGAATGAAACATGTGCCACATCTGTGCTTGTGCATGTCGCTGGAAAGTTTTATCTCTACCCAAATTATGTAAACGTACTTCCCACTTTGGGGAATATTTTGGTTCATGCTAGATTGATTATTCAGTATGTAGCTTTGCAGATAATTCCTTGCAATGCAGGAGGAAGAAGAGGTTTAATGGATAACTTGATTTCTCCAGATTGTCATAAGTTTCACTCTGAGTTTGTTTTGGAAAATTGATAACTTCTTCAAAGTTTCAACTTGCAGGTTTTTATCCTTTAGAGCCCAGAGTCATCTGCTCCAGTGTGACACCTAGTGGCGGTTTTTATTTAATGTGGATTCTCATAATAGTCCATCGTTGAGTTTTTTCTGCTGTTTTATTAGGGGGGAGTTATGTTATATAAACACATTAAAAAGCCTCTGCCATATTAAAAAATAAAGGTAAAATGTAGCACAAGAACTACAGTAAGTGAACAGAAATGTGCATAAAGTCCTCTAACCCATATCTGTGCATCTCTAACCTCTAATCCAGATTCAGATAGTTTAGTTTTCTCTTCAGCCTGTCACCAGGGTCTGCAGGAGCCTGCTAATGACCAGTTCATTTAAATCCAGTGTGTTCAGGCATGCAGGACACCAGCCATTGAGGACCACCATTGCCTATCCCTGAACTAAATAAGTAAACAACCACAGAGAAGAAAACAACAACAAAAAAAACAAGAATGAGAGTGAGTGAATAATCTGTGATACAGTAGGGGGAATGGGAGCTGGTCCCTACCATGTGACAGACTGAATGAAGAATTGAAAAGGTCTAAATTAGGCACATCATTTCTCACATGCAATTTGACTAAATCAATCTGCATGCGTGTAAAGCAGCCTTGTCAATCTTTTATTCATGAGGATGATGGAGGAAGAAAACAGAGGGACATGCTGGCTGGCTATTCTTGCCCATACGCCTGTCATTTACATGTTCACACCTAAACCACCCACCCCCATGAAGTCTGTGTCTCATTTGTTCTTTCTGCTCACACATTTTTGGAGTCACTTTGCTCATACAAATGTGTGTGTGGCGTTCGTGTTTGCATGCCCATGTGCGTGTGTGCATGTCTGGCTCAGAAAGTTAATTCTTTCTGCCAGAAGAAGTCCTGCAGCAAGAGTTTTAAAGTGTCCTCTGCTTCGTTCATATGTGACATGGAGCCAAAGTGGGCATGCAGCCACTGTCTATTAGCATAGTCCAACACTGTCCAATCACAGTTACAGCTCTGCCAGAAACTGGTTGAGAGTGGTAAGAAATAAAACCCTCCATATTGCCAAAAATAAGTTTAAGATGCTGAAAATAGCCCATTTTTAATGTCTGTCAGACTTGCTGTAAATAACCAGAACTAGATTTGACTATTCTGAAGTGATAAAATTTGTTGTTGATCCTTTTGACATTGTGACCGGGACAAAGAGGGACTTTCTGGTGACCCTTTCCTTTCAACAGGTGTTTCTTTTTGTTTAGTGAATAAATTCCTAAATCTTCCTTTGAACAATTGTCGTTTTTGATGAGCCAACATCTCCTGTTGTGCGATCGCCATTGTTATGTTGTTGGACCATCGGCTATTTTTCATGGCAGATTTTGGCTGCGGAAAACATTGACAAATGTTGTTGATAATGAAGTGAAATTTGGTGGTCTTAAAAGATTTCATTTTGGCTGAGTAAACTCAAATTCCAGATTTTGGTTGCCCCCAAAAATAAAAAAACAAAAAATAAATTAGCAAAACAAACTTATGAAACAAAGAGAATGCCAGTTTAAGTTTGTGGGAGGCTAAAGATGTTTCAGAAAGAATAAACAAACACCAAGTCTGCATATTTTTTGTCCTGGTCATGGAACACTGGAACAGCTCTACACCCTCAGCAGGGTCCTGGAGGGTGCATGGGAGTTCGCCCAACCAGTCTACATGTGTTTTGTGACTTGGAGAAGACGTTCGACTGTGTAAGTCGGGGAAGCTTGTTGGGGGTTCTCCAGGAGTATGGGTTAACCCATACTCCCCATACTTTGACATGGGCTGTCAGGTCCCTGTATGTCAGAGTCTGGTCCGCATTGCCGGCAGTAAGTCGAGCTCGTTTCCAGTGAGAGTTGGACTCCGCCAGGGCTGCTCTTTGTCACTGATTCTGTTCATTACTTTCATGGACAGAGTTTGTAGAACAGCCAAGGTGTTGAGGGGATCCATTTTGGTGGCCTTAGGATCGCATCTCTGCTTGTTGCAGATGATGTGGTCCTGTTGGCTTCATCAGGTCGTGATCTGCAGCTCTAGATGGAGCAGTTCGCAGCTGAGTGTGAAGCAGCCGGGATGAGGATCAGTGCCTCCAAATCCCAGGTCTTGAGCCAGAAAAGGGTAGAGTGCCTTCTCCAGGTCAGGGTGGGATGTCCTACCCAAGTGGAGGAGTTTAAGTATCTCAGGATCTTGTTCATGAATGAGAGAAGAAAGAAGGGAGCAGGAGATCGACAGATGGATGTTTGTGGTGCTGGAACATGTGGCTGGGAAGAGAGAAGTCTGAGCCTCCCTTCTCAGGCTGTGGGAGTGTTGGGATCCTTTCTCCTTTCTAAATTGTCCTTAGACATGAGAGTGATGAATGCAAGGTTGTTTTTATCATGTGTCTCTGTGTTGCCATGTAATTGACTAGCAACCTGTGCAGGATTCACCCTCACTCGCCCAGTGACTGCTGGAGATAGACAGTACCCGCCCTGTGATGCTGCATGCATTAATGATGGATTTTAAGTGAATTTTGTAACTAAAGAGAACTGCAAGACTTTTCTCAAAAAGAGACAAATACAACAATTACTACACAGATTAAATGGGATAGTTGTGCTCCAACTCTGATGACATTCAGGACAAAAAGCAGCCATTTAAATCAGTCCTTCTTTATCTCCATTTTCTTCCTTGTCAGCTTAAAATAAAAACATCAAGCAAGTTTTCTTTCCCTGTTCTTCCATGTTCTCTTACTTTCTTCCTCCCACGCTCTCAGCATGTTTTCTGTGAGTATTTTGGTTGCTTCTGCTTGTTCTCCATTTCCCCTCCTCACATTCATTTCTATGATACTGCCAGTATTTAGGGCCCTGGTTAACAAGCTATTTCAGCCCCCATTTTCTCTGCTCTGCAGTCACACTGTCAATACTTGCACACGGCTGTCACTCATGCACACACATTAAGACTGCTGTTCCCTCTCTTCTTCCCACTTCTTTGTCCGCTCTCTCTCTCTCACCTCCTCATCGTCGACGTTCCCCTTCCTCCTCTCATCCCAACTCTCATCTTCATGCCTCTCGCTTCCACTTTCTCCGGTTTCCTTTCTGTCCTACCCCCTTCTCACTCATTCATTCGCCTGCGTGGCACCATCTGCATAAGCTCAAAGAGCGAGACATCTCGAGTCTTTTCATGCGACCGTCTATGGGGGACTGTGGGGAAAAATGTTTATCTTTTCATAGAAATGCTACTTGCAGGATCTGCTTATTAATGATAATTAGCTTTAAATCTGCCTTGATGATGCATTCCAATATGCCTCTCACATTGAGATCTGAACCCCCAGGACCTGACTGACGATTTAATTTGGGTGAATATGAAGGCTGGATTGCCTGCCAGATTTATTTGTGATGTAACTGTCAACAGCATACTGAGAATCTGAAAAACTGTGAAACCCAAAAAAACAAAAACACCATTCTGCCTGACATTTGCCCTGATGTTTTTTTGTTCTTTCACAGTTCTTGATCTGACCAGGGAAACAATCTAACTTCCTACTTGTCTGGCATGTAATGTTACCCTGATGCTACAATATTGCAGACTTAATAGCATTATTTTGTTTCCTTTTTTATTTCTTCTTTAGTACCTTGCAAAAGAATTAACAAATTTGTTACAGTCCAAACTTTTTGTGTTCCAGACCGACACAAAGTAGAAACTAATTAATGAGGGAAATGGATAGTTTGTTTGCAAACTATCCTGTATTGCAGTCACAACTATAATGTTTACAGGGAACACAGAAAAAAAAACACACACACAAAAAAACAGGTGATCCAATTAAAAAAAAGTGTTAATTTGTAACATTAAGTTTATCCAACTCAGCAAATTGATTTTATGAATTTATAATGTTAAACAAATGTAAATAAATTAAGTTTGATAAACTTAAATCCATTACATGTAATAAATTAGCTCATTTATTTAAAAGTTGGAGCTTTATTCTCTTTTTTCAGTGTATGTATCTGCCACCTCTAGAGACTAATTTTTGTCCAGTCTTCTTCACAAAATAGATCAAACTCAGTCATAAAACATGGCAAACATCTTTGAACAGCAATTTTTAAGTTTTACCAGAGGTTTAAAATTCAGAATTCAGAAAAAAACATTTTTTTCAATAAGACCAGCTCAGTTTTGGAGACAAGGGGAATTAATGTGGGGTAAATCCTGCAGATTCATGCACTGACTGCTATTGTTCATCCTGGTTGAGAAAGTTTAAATGTGTGCATGATCCTGTGTGACAGTATGACCAATCTTCATTATTTGCACCATTTCTACATTTTAAAAATCATGGTTTCTCTTATAAATGCTGCTCTATACATAATGAATGTGGCAGTCTATCCACTTTAATTCCAACCACACTGAAACCACACCAAAACAAATTTATATTCTTGTAATACATTAAAAGCTACACATAAATACGGATGATTGATTTAAATTATTGTTTTAACATTTTGTGATTGGTCTCTGCATCACTGTATATGCAAAAAGCTTTTAAAATGGTTATTTAATCAGTAAATCTGACAGTAACTTTGGTTATTTACCAGCAGCATAAATATTTGCTGTCTAGAGGATTCAGACGGACTTTTAATTGCTTAAAACTTCTCATGAATGGTAATGTAAGGAGAACTGTGCCAGCTAATAAGTCTTCTGCTCCCATCCTTTCCCCGTCTCTCCATCCCTCCTTTGCTCAGCGGCTCTTTCTCTCCGTTAGCATCGCGTAGCTAATCATCATGAGTGTAGATGGGTATCCAAATGCAATCACAGGCAATTATGCTCCTTGCTGTGCCTGTGTGTGCCTGTGTGTGTGTGTGTGTGTGTGTGTGCATTTTAGCCCATTAAGACGTGCTGCACTGATTAACCGCCAGTTCCTGTGCTGCCCGACTGCAAGACGCACCGACAACAAACAAAATGCGCCAAGCTGAGATGCACACGATGTGCTCTGCAGCCATTATCCACTCAGGATACGTGTTGCAGCCGTGGACAGCAGCACCACAAACAGCTAACTCAGTTGGATAAAAAGACTGAAAGAGTGGAAGCACACGTTTTAGAACAACATTCCTAATTTCTACGTTTTTAAGTGTCCTTGTTACTATATTGAGGCTGTTTTCAACATTTTGTTTTACCTTTATTGGTTTTGGTTGGGACTTCAGTCACTGCTGTCAGATATTTCATCCATATGGCCTCATTCTGCTAACTCTGGTCCCTATACCATGCTGCAGTTGTCTCACACACCCTCACCATCTGCTGCATTCTTTTAGTGTTATTTATATGTTAGCGTGATTCTGAACATCAGGCACCGGGACGAATTCTGATTAGGCACTGGTTTACTTGGTGGGATATTTAGAACTCTCTAACAGGCAATAAAAATGGCAGAAAATGACCATAATGAATCAATGCGTATCTGAGGGGGTAGCTCATGATTACAAAAAGGAGAGCTGCTTTTGAATTTGACATCGCAGTTAAAAAATAGATTTAGCAAATTAAATTTAATGTCCAAAAGTCTTCTGGAGTCCCAACTGTCATAAAATAACGCGCACACATGCACACACACGCACACACACACACACACACACATACACACAGGATCGTACAATGAGTAACTTAGCACACACTCTTACCCTGGAGCTTAATGTTAAGGTTGGCATTACAATCTTGCTATACCAGTTTTGCCTGATGTTTTGAGTAGTTTTCCATTAGCTCTTTATTGTTGAGCAATAATCAGTTCCTGTGGTTAGGGTGTCAAAATCATCTTATATATGTTGTTGAACACAACACTAAGGTTTTTCTTTTATCTTTATCTATGTTATGAATAAAAAATCCTCAGTATTACCAAAAGGTTTCTAATTTTTCTTGATTATGTTGAATTTTAAATATTTATGCATCCTTTTTAAATGTCAGTAATTACCACAATGTGTCGGCATTTGTGCGTTGGGTGTTACTTGATTTGGTATTCGGATTATTTAAGTGATTCATTCTGGTGTTGCTATTGTCACAGCGCAGTCAGTTACAGTTTTGCATTTGCATCGTGTGTTCTCTGTGGGATTTGCGGGAACAGACACATGCTGTTCGAAGGTATTTAAGGCAATTAAAAAGTATGTGGAAAGGCTGTCTTTCTTAGCTGACTCAGATGCTTAAGATGCCTAAGGAATCTTCAAGTGTTGACTTGCTAGTGATCGAGGCTATAGTTATTTTCTAGACTTACATTTGAAGAAAATCTGGAGGATGTCCTTCATTTTTAAAGTAAGAAAAGCCATTTATTTCACGACATGTCTCCAAATTAACTCACAGAGTTTGAGGTTTAAGGGGGACCTATTCTGTAAAATTCACTTTTGACATGTTTTCATACTTTGATTTGGGTCTTCACTGCTTTTAAACAATCCAAGTGTTTAAAACAAATGTTGTTTGGCAATAATTTAATGGAATTTGATCTCTGGAAAATTAATTGTTTCAAAAACCTTCCGATTGTTAAACCACACTGTGCCATTACTTAGCAACCCCAGCCAAGTCCAGCCCTTTAGCAACCCAAGTGGAGATCCAGCACATTTGGTCAACTGGTCGTACCGCTGTATGTTCTGTAAAATGGCTGCTGGAAAACACAAGTGTTTTGTTGTTAACTTACCATCCAGAAACCATGTGCCGCATTCTTGTTGGTTGTGCAGGAGGCTCCACTAATGCTTTTCAAAAATGTATGGCTGAATACTCATGCAGCTGTTTGCAGCCGTTTTCACCTACACGTGCAAAAGTTGGTTTAGGGGGGCGTGGCCAGCAGCAGCAGCTTATCTGGATTTAAAGTGACAAGGCGCCCTATAACAGCTCTCTCCGAATGAGCTCAAAATGGGAGGAACTGATTAAAAACTCATTATCTAAGAAAGTGCTAGTTATCTACTTATCTGCATATCAGTGTATTTTGCGTGCTTGGTATGAGCAGAAATATAATTCACAATATAAATTTAATGCATTTGCATCTATCTGGCTGTGCGACAAACTTTTATTCATCGTGCAGCGTTCAAGACATCCCAGACATGGAATAGAAAGTTTTGCATAACAACCAATAACTGCAAAGTAAATTCTTCAGACATATTTATTACTTATAAGTTAATCAAAGTCCCATGTAAGTCTACTTGAAGCCATCACAGAACATTTGTAATAACATTTTTAGATTCCCTGCAGGAAATTTTTAAGTTGCTGCTTTCATTTCCTCTCGGTGAACATCTTGAGTAGCAATGAAGCTCTGCATTCCTAAAGCGGTACACATGTAGAACATTGTGGTAATGAGGGTTAGCAAGCTCACTGAGCAGCTGTTGAGAGTTATTAGTATTTAATCTTGGAGAGGAGAGTGCTGAGAATATTCACACTTTGATCAGAGCAAGCGGCCCATCTTCTCCTGTCCTCTGATTTCATTTCCTCCTCTCTTCATTTATCAGTCTCCTCCTTCTCTTCCTTCGCTTTTCTTTGCCTCTCCCACATGTGAGCGTTCCCAAAGGAGCCGGAGCGTCTTAATGGGTAAATTCCTTTCTTTCCCCGGTCTCTCTCTATCTCTGTTTACTTTGTCTTCTCTAAGGAATGATAACTGCTTTATTACATTATTACATAATCAAAAATAATAACTTTATACCAAAGGCTAAGTGTGTGATGGAAATTATTGGTGCCTGTGGGAAGCTTACTTAAAAAAATGATTTTGATTGGAATTCAAACAGATTTTGAGAAACTACCTATATAGAAAAGGCTAAAGTGTTGTGTGAGTTTGAGGAAAAATATTGAAATATTGGTGCCTGTCAGTGAAAATATGGACAGCTGTCCAAAAAAAAAAAAAAAAAAGCAAAAAAGCACTGAAAGCCATAGTTTGTGTCATGTTTGTTAATTTTGTATTCTGGGCCCGTGAGTGTGTGTGTGTTTGTGTGTCTGATAAGGCTTGCTGATGGTGATCAGTCCTCACGATGCCAAACTGGCTGTCAGTCAGCCAGCAAACAGAAAAGGAATCTTTAACAAGCTTTATTTCTAACCAGCTGTCAAATCTGCTTTACATATTGCAAAATAAAAATCCAGCACACTTGCATTAACTTGTGATGGTTAGAAACATTCGACCACAATGTTGCTGCGCAGGAGTGCTTACACATAACAGCAATAACCTTTTTTTGTGTTTTCATCAACCATTTTAATGCAGTGCTGTGAATATTGTGTTAACAACTACTGATGCAAAGATACAAACAAGTTTGACCACATAAGTGGGATAACATTTACATTTGTGAACCTTCAAAGGAATATTTAAAATTACTAAAAGTCCTTTTGTATAGTTATCAGTAGTCAGTATCTTATTTTTGGGAAGATAAAGATATTAGTGTAATTTTCTAAACTTGTTGCAACTATTTTTGCTATTATAGATATTATGTTTTATTTTTTTTTTTTATTTTCCTGGATTTGTTGACTTTTTTGAGTTTTCCATAAGTTCGACTGGATTGATGCAAAAGGCTTAAAATTAATTTATAACGTTTTTTCATGTCTTCCAAACTAAATATGGGTCTCTTCAGCATTTTATGCACTTCTGTTTATTTTTGTTACACGACTATTTTATTATAATTTCTATTCTATTTTTTTTCAAACCAAAGAGTTCAAAATGTATTAAAATAAAATTTTATTTACAGAACAAATTTGTATATGAGGGAGACAAACAATGATTTTTTTTAACAGAGTAATATTTTAACAATCATATTTTACCTTCTAATTTCTGAATATTTAAATAACTTGTTGATGATATATATAATATTTTAAGGCAATATCTGAAGGGTGATTTTTGTGTCCAAAGAACATATGTGGAGTAAAACATTTTCAAAATATGCCTTTCCTCTTGTTCAGGAATGATTTTAAAAATGCATACTGGGGAAAAATATTTCAAACTGCAATCGATTCAAGAGTTTCATCTGAATTTTCTACTGAAATCTTCTTTCATGCTTCTTTTTCTCACCAAATTTCATTGAAATTCAACAGACACAGATCACACATCTGCCTTGGCTCTTAATTTTGGTGAGGGGAAAATATAGGTGACAAATGACAAAGAAAAAAAAAACTACTTTGGGATCAGAGGAGGAAGTCAGTAGCCGTTGAGTCAGAGTGAAGCCAGGGCTTTGTGTAAGGTGGCGGCGACTTGAGAATAAAAGAACACATAAGAAAAAAGAGCTGGCTGACTGGTCCCCTTTAATTAAAAGATGATAAGTGGCTGTGCTGCTGTTGCTCCAATTTGTTTGTTACACAGTCTTTGAATAATTAATGTGCAAATACTGTTGCGGGGTTCTTTTAAAATCCTGATAGTGATTATTTTAAATTGCTTGGCATTCAGTCATCATGTCCAATGAATAGATTTTAGAGAATAAAAGAAGCTCAAGCATGGATTACACAAGTTCTTTAAAAAGAGAATGCAGTCATGTGAAAAATATAGCACACCCTATGAAAGCCTTGTGTGTGTATGTGTGTGTGTGTGTGTGTGTGTGTGTGTGTGTGTGTGCGTGCGTGCGTGCGTGTGTGTGTGCGTGTTTTACATATTTGGAAATGTGGACATTTAATGTTAATTACCAATGCTGAAAAAATGTTATGTGAAGATGGGTAAAATTGCAGAAAGGTTCTAAACATTAGGTTCACGTGATTAGACAGGATTTTAATGTGAAAAGTGAAAGTTTGTTCCTTCTAAATCAAACAGAACAAGTTTAACGTTGAGGGTAGGAAACATTTGTAACAAAAACATAAGCTTGCTGGAGAGATAAAGATCAGCACCACATTGTTCTTTTAACAAATGAGTCTAAAATCGACTTATTTGCAAACCAGAACACAAAAACACATGAAAAAGAAAATATTTACATCTTATAATTCTTCCCACTATGTGTTTGAGAGAATCTGAATTTATTAACATAAAAGACACAGGGTTCCTATCTAGAGATTTTCATTGAAAAGTCTAATTTGCACAGTTGCACAGTGGGGCAGTAATTATGTATCACTGTGTTTTACTGATGATTGAATTTCAACAAGTAAACATTTCAAAGGTCACAAGATGCAGTTCACTGTCACTTTAGGCAAACAACAGATCTTTGTAGGTTTGCTCTTGGATATTATGATGCTGTTTGCTCTCTAACAAAACCTCAAAGGCCGTCACAAAACAGCTGGATTTATTTTGAGACAAAATTACTCAACAGTCGACTCTTTCTGCTATTTGGATGATTTCTGAGGATGATTTGTGCCATTTGATTCTATTGAGGTCCATCAGAGTAAATGGAGATGAAGAGCAATTCACACTACAGCTTTTCATATCTATACAGCTCTGGAAAAAAAATGAAGAAAATCTCCTGGTTATTCCACCAAATGCTGATTTCTGAACTCTTCCTGAGTTAAAACATTAGTATTGTTGTTTCTAAATGAATATGAACTTGTCTTCTTTGCATCATCTGAGGCTGCATATTTTTTTGATCATTTCCCATTTCTGCAAATAAATACAAAATATTTGCTTGGAATTTCAGAGACATGTTGTCAATAGTTCATAAAATAAAAAAACGATGTTCATTTTACTCAAACAATTACCTATGAAAAGTAAAATCAGAGAAATTATAATTTTGTAGTGGTTTATTTTTTTTCCAGAGCCGTATATATTTCTATAAATATAAATTAGAAAAATGCAGCTTTCTCTACATCAAAACAATGTAGTATTAGTTTTCTCCACAAAGGAGGATGAAGGTAAATAACATCAATAAAAAACAAAACAACCATAACTATACATTAAGTTGGACAAATCCCTGAAGCATTATGGTTGAGATTTGGGGCTCGATGTCGTCCAAGCATGGTTCCCAAAGCTTGAGGAAAAAATCTGTCCTGAAGTGTAAAATGCATATTAGATATTGTAGTGGCACTAAGTCCTGCAGTAGCCTTTGCCAGCCTTTGACAGTAGGTCCTCTCGTTGCATCAAGATAATTTTCCTTGCAGCAAAAGTGAGTCTGTACTATAACCTTGTAACATTCAAGGTCACATTTTTGTCAGGCAGCCCTTAGCGTAGAAATAAAGGACACATCTCTACACATATTCCTAATATTTTCTGTATTTCACAAATAATACTAAATCAATAATTTTGCAACCACAAACACGACCAAAAACATCGTGTCAATGTCCCAATTTCTGTTTTACATTTTACATTTATATGGGAGATCAGAACCAAAATAGTGTCTGTGGTTTGGTGACACTAAAAATTTTAAGGTTTTTTGGATTTAGCATATTTCCAAATCTTCAACAGTTCATAGTTTTTTGTCATTTTATTTGCAAAATAACAAAATAAATCCATCATTTTCTATACATGTCATGTTTTTTACTGCTTTATGTTGCAGATCACATAAAATCCCTCATTTGCAGAACAGCAGAGACTCCACAATAACAATGTACAGACACGTACTAAACTATGTTTATGAAAAAAAAACTTTTTTGGATGATATTGCATTGTGTGTGCTTTTCTTTTCTACACAAACCTTTTCATTCTTCTGCCTAACTCTCTTTACTATGTGACAGCTAAGAAGCCAGTTGTGACAGCGCTAAACTTTAATTGCCATGGGAGGTGAACCATTGATTTTATTCCTCTCAACTTTGACTCCTGTGATGTGTGCCACTGCACGGGGGATCAAGAGGCGTCACCAGCACAGGGGATCAAGCCGAGACAGGCAAAGCAGGTAAAAAAGGAATCAGTCAAACAATAGACAGAGATGTAAGAGGACCAACGAACAGTCTGAAAAACAGGTAATAAGAGACAGCAGAAAAAGAGTTGATGAAAGCAAAGTGGTTGGTTAAGCCACGCTTTGTGTTTGCTTTTCTTTTGCCTGCTGATCAAGACGTTCTCTTTGCTGCTTCTGAACAGCAAAGCAAATCAAAATCAAAGCAAAAAGTAAAATAACTAAAACCATGATTATTGACGGATTGACGAGTTCTGCTGATGTGATAATTATGTTATTATGTTAGTGCTGCATGAAGACAGACATTCATCCACCGCACAAACAGTCACAACCAGCAGGTGGCGTTAAACTACATCATGGTCCAATTATCATGACTGAGTTTATGTTTCAGGACATCTGATGTAAAAATAACAGAATAATTACACATTAGAAGAAAAAACATGATTCTGCATGCAACACAGAGTGGTAGTGTGATGGCACCAAAACCTGGACTTTTGATTCAACTGTGAATTATCCTCTTTACCAGAAAAGTCCACCATCGGTTTGTAACTTTTAAATTAAACATGTTCGTACAAAGATCCAAACACATTACAAAAAGTAAAAAAAGATAAACAAACATAAGGCTTTGGAGTGGCCTACTCAAAGTTCAGACATAAATCTGGCATGAATTTAAACAGGGTTTTTGTGCTGAAACTCTTATAATATGTCTAAATAATACAATTTTGCCACAAGTGGGTAAAAATGTTCCCACAGCTATGTAAAGTAATAACACTTGATGGCAGTTGTTTTGAAATTTGATCCAAAACAATTAAATATGACAAAAAATATAATGGCAAATTTGCAAGGGGTTCTTTCACAGCACTGTACAGTTCAGCTCACATAATGATCCAAAGTAACCTAAAAATATATATTTATGTTAGATAGCAGAATAAAATGACTAAATACAGTCCAGCAAGGGAACATATAATGGGACACACAAGTAATAAAAACCAAATCAAAGTAGAACCATGAACAGATTAAATCACACTCTGGGCCATTAAAAATAAATTAAGAGAGGACTTGAGCAGAGGGAGGCCTGAGGCTGAACTAAATGAACATAAAATCAGGTCTTTTAGGTTGGTTTCAAATGATCTTGCTATTGGTTTAGAGGCAGCAGAAAGTGACAGAAGAGCTGTCGATGACCCTGAGGCAGAACGTAGAATTAACAAATCAGTAAAGATTTGTGAAACTATAGTCCACTCAGGGCATTAAAAAGCTGTTTAATTTAAAATCAATTCTGTGTTTCACCAGGAGCCAATACAGACTGAACAGGAGGGGTGTGATGTTGTGTGTTTGCTCTGACTAAAAGCTCAGCAGCGTCACATTTTCCTCACGTGAAGCACAGAAATGTTGGAGTGGCTCAATAACATGTAATACACAGTAAATTAGAGAACCTGGAAAATGATAAAAGCAAGGATATCTGCTGTTCAGGTCCTTATGGGGATAACATTAATAATGGTTTTTATTTGACTTTCACTGAGTTGCTAAAAGCCACCATTTACAGTACTGAAGGTTTGTATGTGAAAAAACCCCATTTACCTCATTTTTATATGTCTTACAAATACATGAATTAAATAATTCTTCTTTGGTAAAAACTATATGAAGGATGCCACAAACTCTTGTTTAGCGTTTACTAACATTGAGCAGTACATTGATAATAAATGTTTAGATAATAAACATAACAAGAAGTTTTCAGACCTAAAAAGGGTCAAAATGTTACTAAAATATGAGGCATCTTGTATTTAACAATAAATACAACAATGCCTGTTTATTGACCACATTTCTTGTTAAAGATGTATAATTTTTATTTTTTTTTTTATCATTCATGAAGTACTATGAAGTAATGCATCTCTTTTTTCGAGGTTTGAAACACTGTGCTACATTAAACGCACATGTAACTTTCAACATTAACGATCACATTTTTTCTTTAGTAATTTTCCGTCACAGGAAAACCAACAGAACATTTAAAGAGAATTTGCTGTTCCTGGATCAAATGTGCACATAGTACTGTACACTTAGAGGTTAAAGCTGGGATAAAAAAGAAGGAACTGGATTTATTCCAGTCTGAGCTAGAGATAAAATGTACCTTCTGCCTGTAGATCTAGTTATGAAATGATAGAATTGTTTTGAGGGTCTGAAAATGTTTTCTTATTTCTTTTTTTTTTCTGGGTTTTTGACTTTGTAGTGATTTCAGACTTTGATTTGATTAACTATACCAAGGGTTAGATCGTTGATCTCTCAAGTTATAATTAGATGTGGGGTTGTGATAGAACTTAATAGGCAATATTTGATCAACATGAGATAGCTGTGTTAGCATGTTCACTTTGAGGAAACAGAAACCTTTCATAAAACATTTCCTCCATAAACTCACAAAGCCACCCCTCAGCTTCCTCTGGCCATTCATAAATCACGTCTGACTTACTTAAAAATGTGCTTGAAATTAGCTTCTCAAATTTGTAACATATTTTAAAGGTAACCTATTCTGTTTTCCTGAGCAAGTTAGTAGGTTAATGAACAGAATATGTTCATTATTATAATTTAATTTCTTTTTGCACAAAATAATGATTAGGTAATGAGAATTCAGTCTGGCCAGCTCTGTCTATTTGAGCTTCCTTCAGAATGAGCTGTTTTAGGGATCTTATCAGTTTAAATCCAAATAAGCTCAATGTTTACACTCCCTCATGAAAATGGCTGCAAACAGCTGTACAATTATACAACCATACATCTTTGAAAAGCATTAGTAGAGCCTCCTGCACAACCAACAAGAATGCGGCACGTGGTTTCTGAATGGTCAACATCAAAACACTTGTCTTTTCCAGCAGGAATTATACATTGATAAAACCAGCTGACCAAACATGCTGAAGCTCCAGTGGGGTTGCTAGGTAATGGACGGAACTCTGCTGGGGTTGCTAGGTAACGGGTTGGGCATCACTTGGGTTGCTAAGTGAGGCACAGCACCTGCTGATTTGTTGCATTTGGAAGGTTTTTGAAACATTTTTTTGCACAAAAAGTGTTTTTTTTTATGCTTGGGCTGTTTTAAGAAGTAGTAGATACACAAATTCAAGTACAAAAGCAGGCTAAATATAAATTTCAAATGAAATGTAGCAAGCCAAACAACAGGTAAAGCACCACCAGGTGGATAAATGGGCCCTTCAATCTTGTGTTCATGACGTCTTTTCTTGTGTTGTCTCTCTACTGTCCTGCCTGTTGTCCTCTCCAGCTCACATCTCTCTACAGGATCTGGTTTAATACCCCAGTAACCAAAAGGATGCCACCACTGACCAACACGCAGAAGTCTTCTCAGATGTAATGGATGTGTAAGACTGCAGAGAGTGGACCTCCTGGGAATGTTGTGCAGTAAATGCACAACTTTTCTAAGGTCTTTTAACCCCATTCAGCCAGCGATTATTGGTACATAAGCTCACACACTCTCACACACCCTGAGGTTGTACTGTTACTCACCAGTGCATGCAAAATTATACCTGAGGCAGCTGAAGCTCCCTGCTAACAATAGCTGGAGGGCATTATAAACAAAGCTGAGCTCTTTTCTCGCCTTTCTGGCTCTGTTTTCTCCAGGCGGCTCTGCTGTCCTCTCTTCTGTTTCTGTCTTCTAAGCTTTTCCCTCTTTCATCCTTCAGATCCTTGCCTGTCTCTTCTCTTTCTCCCCTGGCTCTCCTGTTACATTTGGTCCCATCTGTCGGGAGAATACGAAATAATGTTGAAGCTGCATACTGTAACGGCATAAGGACTGAGGCAAAAACAATCTGCGGGGTTTTAACTGGATCCAGGTGTAACGCCTGAGTACTTCACCTTCAGGTTTTATGTAATACCTACAATAAAATAAATAAATAAATACACAATAACTAAGGGATTTGTTCAAGCTTGTGCACAACAACTGTGAAGAACACTGAGGGGCATTAGAGTGTGACATTATGTGAGCATATACAGCAGCTCGGTGTGAGTTTTTATGTTTCCTCCTTCTCTGAATCCTCTCTGTCCAACTTTTATGTGATGAGATGCGTGTAAGTTTTAAAAAGAAGGCGACAAGCACTTGTTTACGACCTTGAGTTCCTCTGGAAGTCAGAGCACATCCACTGTCACCACTACCAATCACCCAGCTCCTCCCTTGTGTCTGGCAACACTGCAGGATATCCATGCATTATGGCCTCATTTTCACCTCAACCTTAATAATCAAGCATACCTAAAATTTTTCACAAAATAAATTAGATTTTTTTTAATCTAGAGTTTGAGAGCTGTGCACAAAATCAAAGTTAAAGCAAAAGTAGTTTGAAGTTTCTGTAGGCAATGTTACATATCTTTAGGCGACCAAGAAAACTGACAGAGTGTCAAATATGCAGTGCAGAAAGACATACCAGTTAAAATATGAATGGACTGAAGTGATACAGATTTGTTAAGCAATCAAATTAAATCTTTGTGACCTTACAAAAACTGATTAAACAAAACTAAACTAAAAAGTAAAACATTGAGAGAAATGTTAGTAAATCTTTACTGCCTGAATGTCTGACTGTCATCTGCTGTCTGTCGTTTTGCTGGCGACATTTTCTGGCCAATACCAGCACAAAAAGCCCCACTATTATTAAATCAGTTTCCCAAAGATACCAAAGCTTGGATAAAAAAACAACAACAAAAAAAAAACAAGGCTTTATGAGAGACTTAGCTCTCATGTAGTACCAGGGGTTAAGAGATGCTCAGTTCAGGTACAAAAGAGTAAAAACGTCAGAAACTGGAAGGAAGGGAGAGTGAAAAAAATGATTAAATTACTCAAGTGGTTTTCATAAAAAACTGACTGTAGGGATTGCGCTTCAAAAATACATATTTGTTTTTTTGTAACCAGCAAAAAACTCAGGTTAATTACAACAATTTTACTTACAGAGACCTCTCCAGGCCTTAAAAATAAACACATTGCCTGTGGGAGTTGCAACTCTATAACTGTTCTGAAATTATGCAGCAATCACAATGCAGTGTTTTGGGAATATTACAATGCCCTTTGCTTTTATGGCAAAAATGTTCAAAAAAGCTAAACAAGTTATTTATCTTTAGTTCTCAGTTGATGTATCTCACCAAAGAAGTCCTTGTACAATCTTGTTTTTCACAGGTTTTGATTTTTTTATTGCTCTTACTGCACATATCATCAAGTTAAAGCTGTCTCCTAGTGTTGTCTCTTATTTTACAGGGATGCTCTCTTGTTTTTCTAATCTGATAGAACTGAGCCTCTGTTTCATTTCATGTGTACCCTGTGGAAAAATGCTATAGTTTTCCAGGAGTTCAAAGTTCAACCTTTGGGCTGTTTGCAGCCACTGGGATGATTTATGACTGCAATTGAGGAATGGCACAAACTTTCAACGATAAATTAAAGTCATCGAACAGAGCGTTGAAAAGGTTAGGTGCATGTTTTTTATGATTTTATTTTATTTTGACAGTAAACACGACGCCAGGCATCCAATTTACTCACATGGACACACATGATGATGATGATGATGATGATGATTATTATTATTATTTTTTTTATTATTATTATTATTATTATTATTATTATTATACTCTGTAAAATACATCTAGAGACAGCAAAGGCAGCTTGACCTTGACATTTTTCAAACACAAGACAAAAAACATTTTGTCATTTGACAAAAAGACCATGGCTGCCGTGCAAGGAGGAAAAATTACATCTTCTTATATATCTCCTTTAAAATTTGTATCCAAGGACAAAGGTGAGAACCTGGTAATTCACTTGGAAACTCACTGCAGAGTCTTCGTGTTAGCTGCACAGCGGTGCCTTGCCAAGATGTGATGCGGCTTGTCAGGATTCCCTGTGTGGGCCTTTGTTAAAAGGTGATGATGGAGGGTGGACTCCTAACATGAACGTCTCCTGGAGGAAATGCATCCTCTGCTGAGACATCATGTTCAGCTGTGTGGTGTTGGATGGATCCTCGGTGAAAATCTGGTTCTATGAAGGATAAAATGGTGAAGCTATATTGTACACCAAGAGATAAAAGTAATTATTCTTCACTCTAAAATTAATGTATTAAGGTTTTAAATACCAATTTATTGGTAACTAAGAGAATATGGAACCCACTTTTATTAAAAAATAATTTTTTGCAGTATTTTTTGAACTGTCACTATTTCATGACATTACGGTATGAGACTGTATGTGAAACAATCGAGGTCTTCTGCCTTCTCCCAGTGCTAACTAGAAACAACCAATCAGAGCCCAGAGTGTGGAGTTGCTCCCCCACTCAGCTCCTTCAAACTAGCCAGCATCAATTAGCAAACATCTGGTGGAACTGTGCATCAGCTGAGCTCATCATACGAGCTACAAATAGTGAAATGCTGGTAAAGGGTTAATACAGGAATGTTTTTAAAGAGACAGAGGCCCAATGTCAAAGCGTTACATTACAAAATCAACTTTCTTTTACGTCAGATTTGATGCATCATCTGTAACAAGTGAAGTTAACATAGTTACCTGACTGTGTTATAAAAAGGAAGCATCAAGATTAAAATTCTTAATTCAAGTCAGTTTAACTGGTGCAGAAATTCAGTTTTTGCAGTACAAGATGTTTATGGACATTTTTCATGTTCTTTAACTGACTTTTGGACACATAAAACAGAAATGTGTGGCTTTGTCCTGCCACTTTTCTGTAAAAGTCAGATCAGAGATATAACTATTCATCTTCACTGCTTATCTAAGGTTGGAAAGTACTGAGTTGTGCCATACTTACAGTTAGTTGATGGATTTGACAGTAACGTGTTCAGAGCTTTGAGATCTTTAAAACGCAACACTGCTTTAAGCTTATCCACAACTTTGACTCTGACCTTTTGGTAACTGGTTGCACTAGATTTAATTTTCTTTTATTTAACTATATGGCACAAAGCTATGTTGGTTTAAAAGAATAAGATCCCAATAAAATATACTGAAGACTGTGAGAACATGTAATTTTTCTGTGTATAAATCCTTTTTTATTATAACTGTAAAGTGGGACCCAGTTTTTTTCTGAAGCAGTGTTCCTCTACTCTGCTCCTCAGGGACCACTGCCCTGCATATTTTAGATGTGTGTCTGTTCCAGCACATCTAATTCAAATTATAATATTACCTCCTGCATGCCATCAAGAGCTGCAGAAGCCTGTTAATCAGCCATTCATTCAGGCCTTTGTGGCAAAAGGAAAACTCCTATAACATGCCGAGCAATGGTCTCTGAGGGCCAGGATTGAGAAAAAACTACTCTAAAGCAACGTTTGCGTTTTGTGAAAAATGAGAATGGATTTTAGAAAAAGTGCACAAAGTGAAAACAACTGGAAATAGACATTGGATTTTCCTGGTGATGAGGTGGTTATTGTGTGATTTTTCTGGCTTTAACGAGTGTTTTTGTCATCTCAAGATAAAATCCAGCGCAAAAAAAGATCGAAGCATCCCTCAGTTTGTTATTTACTTGCTGAATGTTTATTCTCATTCGTGCTGGGAATTAGAAATAGACTTATTCCTTCACAGATGTCAGACATTTAATAAAATCCCCAGTTCCTAAGGCAACAGAGGGTTTTTATAATGCACATTGTGGTGGAAAAGATCCAGAAGGCAGGAAAAGAGTAAAGAAAAAGTTGAGCAACAAGAGAAAGGAGGCGCAGGCAGCAGAGATGGGTCCTTCCTTTCACACACGCTGACATCTGATTTCTCCCTTCATTTGAGCTGTGATGGAGGAATGGACAGCTTGTGTTATGTGGCTCCCAAAAAGCCCCATTACAATTAAACACAATATGTGTGCAAGTGTGCTCTACTCAGCAGGTACAGCTGGTGATTTCAGCGGGGAAATCAAAACGGTGCTGAGCAGGACCTGATTTGAGAGCAATGACCCAGAGACACACACACACCCACACGCACACACCTACACATGCACACACACACGCATTCACACGCACACACACCTACACACACACACACCTACACATACACATGCACACACACGCACACACACTTGATTGTAATAGCCTTCCAAGACATATTGGACAGTTACCAGCTCCTATTACGATCGGGCTACTATTGTACCCCAACACCTTTCCATGACAGTAAGTCCTAATAGAAGCACAGAAATAAAAGCCTGGTGTGTTTATCTGTGTGTAAGAGCTGCGCTGTAATCAGTGTGATGCACTATGTTGGGGTTTGAACATGAGAAATGAAGTTACAGATTATTTGGTGCAACTTTGTGCTTTCTCTCCAGTGAAGAATATAAAACCAACTGGATCAGGTGTCAGGTCTGTCTAAATATGTGAATATGAACCTTTCTTGTTTTTATTCTGTTTGGCTTTTTGTTCCTTTCTGGTCTTTTGGCTATAATAAATAAATAAAATCAATAAATAAAACAAATTTTCAGTTTTCATCTGTAGAAATCTACTAGAATATTATATCTCCACATAGAAACATCTAAATTGGCAGAATTATGTAAAATCGACATTTTACATCATAGTCACCTAAAAACATGACAGATGTGGGTAGTAACTAGTTACTTGAGTAACTTTTTTGAAAAAATGTACTTTTAGGAGTATTTTTGCTACGCTGTACTTTAACGTTTACTTGAGTAATGAAGTATTTCTACTCTTGCTTTAGTTAAATTTCTGGATTTTCCACCCACTGAACGAAAAAACAAGCATGTTTTAACCTAAAATTCACCAGACACAGAGACACACCTGCAGTTTCTGTTAAAGTTTTATTTTTGTTACATTGAAAGAAAATTCAATTTCCCCCTAAAACTTAAAATCTTTCCTTCTGCTCAGTAGGTGACCTCACAAACACTAGATGTCATAAACATTAACTACTAATTGCTTATCGACATTTTCAACATTCTCTGCAAAGTGGGTGAGAAACTAAAGACCGTTTTATTTCACATTGTTTACATTTCCTTTTAATTATTTTTTTTAGCACAACACTGAAGTTTAAAGGCAACGGCCTTTGGATAAATTAAGCTAGATTTAATAGTTCAGCATGTAAATAAAAAAAACAAAAAAAAAACACAAGCTCTTCAGTGACAAGTTGAAATGTGTTAGTTTCTGGAAATTACCTGAAACAGAAGATTATAAGATGGTTCGTAAAACAATACAGGGCCATCCCACACACAGCTTCACATCTTCAAGTTCACGCACACGTTTACACATTGTATGTCTTTCTGTCTCTACAAGGACTTTGCACTGACTTTCATTTATTTTTCATTTATTTCTATGACTCTTATCCTAAAGTTATCCCAAAAACAACAGTTCTGCTTATGCAGTCGGCCCCCACATTTATTAGGAAAATGGTCCTTACAAAGCATAAAATACAAGGCCACACACACTCACACACACACAATTGTTCAATTACCTCAGACTATATTGATTTTCATTCACACTGGTGTGCACATGTACTCTTTGTCTGAGTGTGTGTGTGATAGTACAGAATGCTGTAGTGAATAGATAGAGGTAATTGAATGTTAGGGAGACTCGGAGAGTGAGTGTGTGTGTGTTGGAGAACCTTTAAAGTGAAGAGATGGAGGTAATCTGTATAAGTGCTTCTACACTCTAAAACCTTTAAAAGCCCTGTCTGTCCGAGATTTACCTAAGAGAGAGAGAGAGAGAGAGAGAGAGTGTGTGTGTGTGTGCCTCAATGACTCAGTTTAACTTCAGGTTCACCTTAAAATCTATTTTCAACAGCCTTTAAAGCAACCAGAATAGAGAGAGAAAAGCATTTACACCAATTACTGTAAATGAGAGTAAAGTTGCCTGTCTTTCCAGGTCAGTGGCTTAGAAACATTAATATCATATTGCAACACCACAGAAGTTCACGTTGAATAAAGAACAAAAAACAAAGGTTTATTTGGTTTTATAGCATGATCCAGTAACTACATTTCCCTAAGTTGTTGTAAAAGTGCTGAATATGTCAAAGGATTTGATGCTTTTAAATTTGCCCCTGTCTCTTTAAGAACCTTCTGCTCTTTCCGACAATCATTCAACTGAATGAATTTTCAACATAGTTTGGAAACTCTTGATTTAAAAACTAAACCTTTACTTTAGGCATACACTCCACCACCTTTGACCAGCACCATAAATGCTTAAATAAGTCAGGGAAAATGTATTCATGCTTGCTGTTTAGTAAGGCAATGTTATTTTAAAAGAAATAGCAGAATAGGAAGGTTTCCTTGAACATTTAAGAGAAAAGAAAAAGTTTGTCTGAACCTAGAAATTCTGCCAAAAATGTATGTTGTTTAAAGTGACTGCAGACGTCAAAGAATATTAGTTTGTCTTTTCATTCCAACCAAATAATTAGAATAAATAACTTAATGCTTTACATACAGACTCTCCCTGCTAATTGTTTGGTGTTGTGGAAATTACTCAGAGAATTTCCGTAATTTCAGAAGTCAAGTTTACATTTCAGTCATGAACTCATTTAAGCTATTTGGATAAATCAAGCAGCTAAAAAAACATTAAAAATGTTCCATTATTTGTAACCAAACTATTTAAACCTTGTTTTAAAATATTTCAATACAAACAAACATCAGATGAACTTGTTGTTCTAACAGTGATTTATTTTCTGTCTCCTGTTGTTCAGTGCATGTTTGAGTTTAGGTTCAAAGCTGCTTAAAATGCATCGTGTGTGTCTGAAACAGGTCATGGAGCGTCAACAATGGAGAGAGATGAGTTCCACATCAACGGTTCAGCACTTCACTCCCTCCCTCCCTCCATCCATCTATTCCTTCCTTTATTCCTGCTCCCTAAAAATCTGCTCACTTCTATCATTTTTCATCTGCTGTTTAAATGTTTTAGCTATTTTATTTTCTATGTCCACTCAACCTTTCTCTCTTCTCATTATGGTTTTCAGTCTTTCTCTTCTGTCATTTCTCTCCGTGATTTTACTTTTCCCTTTCTATAATTTCTCTTTTCATTTCTGCCATGGTAGATCTACAGCAGACAGATGCTGAAATGTTCAGCTCCTTCTGGGTCTGATTCTGGCCTGTTTGGCGTTTTTAGTTTGCAAGAAAGACTAAAAGGACATGGAAACAAAATATTTCAGTCAGGGCTCGACAATATGACTGAAAACGTATCACAATATAAACATTTCATATCAGTTGATACCAGTAATTATTGTTTCATTTTTTTTCTTTAAATATCTGAAATACTGCATGGACTTTCCACTTTTATCCAGTTGTTTATTTTCAAGCAGGCATGTTGGAGTAAACTCAAGTTGCTTCTGCGCAAGTTACTCAACATATTGTTGCTAGGTAACAATAGAGTGGAGTTGCTAAGCAACCAAACAGTGAATGAGTTAGTTGAGGCCACCAAACTTTCTGAGAGGCTGAGGAGCTAACGTTTTCCTCTGCCTACATCCCCCAGAATGCTGTGCGGTTAATATTCTATTTGACGAATTTATCTATAGATATTGATTACGTGTTTATAGCGGTATATATTTTTATTGATTTACTGTCCAGCCCTAAATTTATTAAGAGTCAACATTAGAGAGAAAAGTCTACAAAGTGTAACATTTAACTCAGCAGCAAATTGAGACAAAGTGCATCAGATTCAATTAAGTAAAATTGACCACAGTGTAAATTTTGAGTGGATTAAATGTTATCTGAAACTCATGTATTCAAATTTTTAAATGGTTGAAAAGACACTTGTTGATCACCTAGTGATCAGGCAGCCTGATTAAATACCTGAACCACCTCAGCTGTAATCTGGGGGTCTCATCTTATCTCCATTGTTGCAGGAAACTGATTTCATCTGATTCCAGCTGTCTCTGTCCTGGATCTTGAGATTTCTGTAATAATCTGTATCTCATTACCATGTTAGAGCGGTGGAACTGAGATGAAGTAGTAAAGTAGTCACTTTATAAACTGTAAAGATTTTACTTGGTATTAAATGCTCTGATGTGAAAGTAGGTATCAATTTACCAATCTCCATTCCAAAGCCGTTTTAGTCCCGCTCTGCTGCAGTCAGAGAAGGGGATTTTCACCCCTCTGTGGCAAGACCATAACCAAATAAGGCATCTGGATGGTCAATTTGTACTTTTGATTGAGATGGTAATAAAAAAACGTTTGAAAGTTAGAGCTTGTAGTAAATGATAAGGTGATATTTATTGACAAGCCAATATGTTTGAGCCAATAACATATTAAGAAATAAGTTAATACATTTTGACATGTTATCACGTCTTGTGATTTTATGTGTATGAATGGAATAAATTGCAATAAGTATTGGAAAACCATCTACCAATCACATGTATATGTGGCCAAAAAAAGCTGCTTCTTTGTCATTATTTCTCCCCCGGTTCATCTCTCACTACTCTTTTCTGTTGTAGGTGAACTGACCAATGCTTCCCTTTTCTTTTTTTCCTTAATTCTGCACGCTGACTGACTCTGTTATTTGTTCATTTATTTCCCGTTCCATGCCTCTGCCACCACATCCAGCTCTCTTCCACAGTATTTGTGTATTTGGTCGTTTTGCTCTGCTGCTTTCTCTCTATCTGATAATCTCTGGTTTAAATAAGAAGCATGGGGTGTACACAGCACCACACACGCACGCACGCACACGCACACACACATCCAAGTCAACGTGCTGTGCAAACACACAAATGGAAGAGTAAGACCTCAGTAAAAATCATGAGGTGTACACACACACACCAACAGAGTGTCGTACCTACGAAGGGCTCCTGCTGTCTCCCAGGTGAGTCCCACAGTTCTGTGTTTTGCCCACTTGAGGGAAGTAGAGGGCTTCGGCTTGCCGATATTTAGGTCCATAATTCTCACAAATGCACGCGTTCGCACTTATAATTACACCCAAACTGGAGTAATATTAGGAGATGCAAGCATTACTTGTTTATGATTTGCTGCTGCAGTGGCATTTCAAACCCTTCATACAGAAAACGTACATGAAAGACCTTGGCATTGTTTGGGTGTGAAATTTAATCCCTGAGTCAAAACATGATGTGGAGTAAAAGGATGTGAATTTATTTAGTTCAACATTATCCGTTTTCAACCTCGAGTGGGTCCGTAGAGGCCTCCCATAACCAAAACAGGTCAACTTGTTAAAAGATCATTTCACGGCAGTGTGGTTTGGTTTCCCACCGCATGCAGCGGATGGGGAGAGCAGCGAGAGGGGTGGGCTACATGCAGGAAATGGTAAATGTTGGTCTCAACCTTGTGACTCTCAAAGTACACTTTTTTCCGCACACCCACAAACACACACAGCCTTTTAAATCTTGATCAAGACAGAGAGCTCCGTTCCTTCCCCACGGCTTGATCCTACAGCAAACACAGCAGAAACCGGAGTGCTTGATTTACTTTAATCTCGCCTGTAATGTGTCTCGCGTCTGTTCCAGTCTGCTGAAGTAAATCAAATGCCCCCGAACTAGCTCAAATATTTGAAGTCGAAGTTACATTTTCAACACAGACAAAGAGATTGCAGCCTTTGGAGAGGAGAGGGCAAAGAAAGTCTCCATCCACTCAACCATAAATCTGTTTTTGAAGCACCGCCAGTCAGTTATGAGATGCCTCTAAAGACACAGGAGGAGTTCAAGAAGCATGGAATTAAATATAGAAATTTAACATAATTTTCTCTTTGGTCTCTGAATCTGCCCGTTTATGCTCTTTGGCCCGGTCCCACGGCGGACCATGCTTTGGCATCCCAGAATAACCTCACATTAGTGCATTATATTTTATTATTCATCACGCCTGTAATCTTTTACCATCCAATCAGAAAGCACATCACAGCCATTCCTGTTTTAATAACTGCCTAGCTTGGACAATAAAGCAAAGCATTGCAACGCTGCATACGGAATCAGTGTAAATTCCAGCTGGCCACCCGGGAGCTGCTGCATGGCAGAAATGAGAAATTGTAATGAAGCAACAGCAATAGACAGATACAACATATGATTCTGCCAAGTTTTATTTATTACAAGCTTATCCAAGAACAAGTTATATTGGATATATCCGGCAGGGTAGAGGTATCATCTCCATGAATTCCCTAAGGCAAAATTTATAAGAAGACTTTTGCAAACTTTTAATATTTTTTTTCTCTCTTCGCTAAAATAAATGTATGTTTTTAGGGGAGATGTATTACAGTGATAGAAAAACAGTTACACTTTCTTTCCGTCAAATTTCTATTTCCTCTGCTTACCCATTAGGTTGTGATAAATGTGTCGTCAGTCAAACTAACGATTTCCTCTTCATCATGGCTTGACTCAGTTGATAATCACTTGATCTGCAATACACTGGAAAATACTAAAGAAATCAGTCAAAATGTCTGAAGAAGTGCAAGAGACATTTCTAAACAAATTAAAGTAATTTTTTGTTTTGCAGTTTGCAACTCATGCTGATTTTTTGTAATATAAGACTACATCAAGATTGTTTGTATGTTGGTGACTTTATTCACTCATTTTCCACCCAGGCCTTTTACTTGACTATTGTACAGTTTTTAATGAAACAGCACAATAGTGTTGTCTGCAACAGTTAGGACAAAACTTATTTGGCCCTAACTGTTTTAGCCTTGGCACATGTAAGTTCACAGTAATCTTATTATATTAGAAACAATATTAAGGTGTATTCTCTCAGGAAAGTACGGAAGAGGATTAGGGCCACTGGAAAAAAGAAAAAAAAATCTTCTGACTTTTTTCTCAGAATTCTGACTATTTTATTTTATTTTTCCAGTGGCCCTAATCCTCTTCCGTATGAAAGTCCTTTGGTCCGAGCGGGCTTTTTTTTTTTTTTTTTTTTTTTGTTAATTTTTAAACTAAGCTGTGCAGATGACGATTACTGCTCCCATCTGACAGGAGACAGAAAAAAACTAACTGTGTAAGTCCTACTTGATGTATTTCTGTTGTGCATATTTGTGCTGTTTATACAATCGCAGTACCATTTTGAAAGTAAAGAGCAGCTCAGACAACACCAGTATTGCGATGTGATATGAATTTTGGAACCGTATCATAAAAATTCGGCTGCAAGATGAGATGCTCTGGTGACACACAATGTTGATCCTGCAGCATCGCTAAGCAGAAAACAGCAGATCAGGAGTGATTTCAGCAACACTGAAGGGCTCATTTTTACCCCAATCGCCAGCAACGGCGGCTCCAATCAGACGTTTGGTCTGGATCGAGGCTGGTCTGGATTCACAGACCAGCCTCGTGGTGTGTGTGTGTGCGTGCGTGCGTGTGTGCGTGTGTGTGTGTGTGTGTGTGTGTGTGTGTGTGTGTGTGTGTGGGTGTGTGTGCTTGCACCAAAGGCGCCTAGCACTGGAGTGCTAATGGACGAAGGTGTTATTAACACCACACCACGTGGTCTGATAGTGCTATCCACACTGCTAACAGCAATACTCTGTGCGTGTGTGTGTGTGTGTGTGTGTGTGTGTGTGTGTTTTAGCATTTCTCACTTTGTAAGGCCCATTTTTCAACAAATACTATGTTGTGAGAACTTGTGGGGACTGAGCTTTTGGGTTGGGTTTAGGATAAAGGTTGAGTTTAGGTTTCGGTTTAGCCATTTTCTGGTAATGGTTAGTTTGAGGTCAGGGTTAGTCTATAGAAATTAATGAGAAATGAATGAAAATCAATGGAAAGTTCTTGTGAAGATAGGAAGATGTGTGTCTGTGTGTGTGAAAGAGAGTGTGTGACAGTGTGTGTGTTACTCAAGCTGTTAGCCACCCTGCAGACATTTCTGTGTAAAAACACACTCCTCTGACAAAAGTCCTTGACCTGAAACGCTTCATTTTTGCCCAAACATGGTGAGATAAAATTCAACTTCTAATCCACTGTCTCCTCTCTGCTGAATTCGTCTTAATGTTTTATTTAATTCAAACTCTACTTATTTAATTTACAGGATGAGACTGAGGGCAAAAGATTTTTGGTCAGTAAATTAATTTATTTAAATTTAAAGAGTAATTTCCATGTGTGTCTCAGCTTCCTTGGACTATTTTTTAGGTCACCTCAACTCGTACTGTGTTACTGTGCTCTCAGTGGAGGCCTAATGTGGGTGGCTTTTCTAATTACTAAGATTTTATGAGTTCAGTTGACTGGAACAGTGCTATTTGACTGAAGTAATAACATCGAGTTGGCCTAAAAGACCAATTTTAATTTGTTTTCTACCCCCTAAGGCAACCTAAAAATGTTGAACAAGCCAACACATCACATAGGTTTACACAAATCATAGCAACACATCGCCGGCTGAATAACACCTCTGTGAAACATTACAGACCTAAACTCAGACAGACACGGAGGACTTGAATGTGTCAAATAATAGAAGCTTTAATAAAGAAGCACCAAAGGAACCGATTAGAGGATATAACAGGAAGTACCACACAAATAAAGGTAGGAGAAAACAGACAAAAACAAAGGGGAAGGTGAAAGGTAGAAAGAACACCCCAGAGGAAGCAACATTCTTATAAAAAATACACCCAATGGATATACTTTTGCAAAAAAACAAAAAACAAAAAGGAAATGGAGAAATATAATCAACAAAATTCGTATGGAGTTTAACTAACAGTAAATTACACTAAAACATATTTTTAAACAAAAGCAAAATAATGAGTTCTGTCTTGTAAATGTAGTTCTACTGAATCATGATGTGAACTTTGCTTTTACATTTTGACTTTGCTTTGGTAAATAAATACTGACGGTGTGTGTTTTTAACACATTCACCTGCAGTAATCCAGGTAATTTTTTATCATGTTCTGACACTTAAAACTATACGATTAAAAAATGTTGCACCTGTTTTTACAGACACTGAAAGGATGAGATAAAACCAACATGGCTTAGACCTACAGAAAACATTTTTTAGTAGTGTGGCAATGAAAAATGACATAATTAGCTCTTTAAAAAATTGTCATAAATAAAATGTGAAGAGTGATTGTAAAACATGAATCCTGGACTTAATGAAGCCAAATCATGTTTTTTAGTCAGTGATGGCAAAATTTTGGTTTATATCCAAGAAATATTTCACTTCTGGCTGCCATTAGTTGGATCGCACTGATGATTAATTGGCAACAGAAATGTTTAAAAAGTTACCCCTTCACCCCAGATTGCGTCATTGAAGTCTCCCAACTCATTAAAGCAGCGGAAAGTTTTTGCACTGAGGCAGAAAAGACATGTGGAGAAAACATAAAACAGTCGGGTAAACACAACTTTGAATTTCTCTCGCTGCACAACTAACTGCTAGTTCCCCTCTGTCATTGTAACTGCTTCCTAATTCATCCATTTTTTCCTCTCTTCCCGCCGATGTAGCAATGTGCAACTTACAAGTGATTAGTTCATTTACAACTAATCTCTTCTGCGAATAGGGTCATTAGGAGGATTGTGAGTGATGTCATGTTTCCCCGCCGCCACTGGATGCCAGGATGTGGTGAATTGCTGCTTGAGTTTGGACATTAAGTTACTTTTGATGACTAGAAGTGCTGAAAAGGCAATGATTCGTTTGTTTCTCATTTATTGGTGCAAGCGCTGATCCCATCATTAAGCCAAAGGGTGATGGGAATAAAACACTACAACCCTCGCAACTGAAAATGACTATTTTTTAGTCAGTGTAATTAATATTTTTGAAAGACTAAATAAAATATTTCTTAGAGAATATGTTTATTTTTTTGCTAGTCACCAGTCATGGGGCTAATGTCCCACATCGTGGCAACCAGGATCCAATCAGAGAGCACCATCAGTCAGTCACTGAGCTGCGACGCTTCGCTGGCAGGTAGCAAAAGGATGTGCGCACATATGATCACAGACACAGAAAACTAATATCCACATGTGTAATCTCACTATCAGTGATTCAGCATTTGAGATTCCAGTTGATGAAATACTGAAAAAAAAAAATACATTTCTGACTCCAAATTTAGACACGTTACATCCCAGATGTATAAATTTAACAGAAAAACAACAACAAATGACTAAAGTTTTTCCAGATAACTACAACTTCAGCAAGTTTATTTCAGACTTTTTTTTTTTAAGTAAAACAGATTTAATCAAAAATCATTACTTAGAATGACATTTAAATTACATGACTATTACAGTAATTATATATCCCTGAAATAGGACAGGAAAATATTTACATTGATTTATAAGTTATGGAATTCATTGCAGTTCAATAATAAATTGGAGAAATTGGAGAAAAAAGAAGCTAAATTAATATAAATAATAGCAGAAAAGTAAAAAGGTAATATTGAACTTAAAGTTTAATCATTACTTGATTAAATTTGTGTAGATGTGTTGTTTTGATCAGAAGACAAATAGGTAATCTCAAAATGAATGAAGACAGATTTAGGTGTAAAGTAATCTATTAATTTTACCGACATATTTCTCATGACTGTAAATGATATGAATGTTTTGCCCCAACTTACATCTGGTAGAGAAATTGTAGAGGGAGCTAAAGATTAGGGTGATAGTAAAGATGATTTCCAACCTTAAAGATCCTGAGTTTACCGTATCGTCTCAGAGAGAAGCTCCTACTTTGAGTTTCAACCTTTCTGGTCTCTCTGTACATTAATGGGTTATTTTTGGGTTACTACCAAAGATCAAGCATATTTGCATGTATGGTCTCGTGTTTATGTGTGTATATGCATAGTTGTTTGTCTTCTATATCTGTGCTGCCCAGTGATGAATTGGTGACTTTCCAACCCTGAAAGGATTAAGTGGCTATCTACTATGATTCTGTTAAAGGTGCATGAATTTCCTCTACCTCCTCCTTAAGCTGCTATTGCCGTCTGAAGAAATGCACATCACTGTCGACCAAAAACAACCAGTCAGAGCCAAGAGGAGGGTCTTAGCGCTCTCAATAATCCTCATGTACTCGAAAAAACTGGTGGAGAAAAAACTGTTACACTATAGCATATTCAAATATGCTGTAGTGTCTGGAAAACTGTTTATCTGCCGTCATCGGTCTCCATGCTAGCTAGCCTGAGTATTCATGATAGGCTGTGCTAGCTGCAGCATAGAAGAAACTAAAAGGGGAAAAAGTAGGAAGGATGAGCTGTGCCACATGGCATGGTGATTGACAGCAATAAGACCCTCCTTCTGGCTCTGACTGGTTGTTTTTAATTTGCACTGGGAGAACTGGGAAAATACAGAGAACCTCCATCTTTTCACAGATTATCTGTCTCATACCATTCTGCCACAATATGACATTTTTAACACATATGTAAAAAAAAATATTTTTATAAAAGTTGAATCCTGCAGAAACCTGTAGAGCATTATTATTATTTTTTATAGCATTCAAGGCATGTGGCTACATTTAAACACAGATTTGCAGATCAGTAGGAATTTGTGGCTAAATGCATTGCTCAAAGGAACATCAACATGTGACAAGGGAAGACAATGAAAATCAAACAACTTTGTAGGAAAACGACTCGTTCTACTGAGAAATGGTCTTCCATGGACAGACGCATACGATAAACCTATATACAAGCAACAGTAAGATTACCTGGAGCTGATATTTTGCATATTTAAGATTTGTGCTGTAAACAAAGAAAAAGCTAAGACGATATCAAAATGCACGAGGGTTTCAGTCTCCCCATCAGTGAAGCTAAGCTGCTGCCATCGAATCCTTCAGAAAGGAGAGAGTGTGTGTCGTCTGCATGCCCGTCAGTCGGGGTGAATGCCACACAGTCTGATGATGTGTTTATAAAGGTGTGTATTTGTGTCTATATCCAAGCTGGAAGGCTTGTTGCCATTCAGAAGTGAGTTGTAATGTCAACACAGAGCAGCAGAAGTCACAACAGCGAGTTTCTGACTGTTGGCTATTATCCTCACACATATCCACACTAACAAGTTGAGTCTGCGTTACTTTTTAGGATAAAACCAAAATTAACACGGTAAATATTATCGTCACCCAGTTGAAAATGAGAAAAAAAGTGACAGCATCAATGGCATCTTCTCTGTAATCAATACAGGAGCTTAAAGTAGAAAAATTGTTCCTCCACACCCGGAAGAGAAAGTTTTGGTGTTTAGGTTATCAGGTGTCTCAGACATGCACCATTGAAAAGAGGGTATCATAAAATGCCTCTCTAAAAGTTTAGTACTTAGAATTTTTCACATTTTATCATGTTACAACTATAAACTCTAATATATTTTACTGGAACATTATGTGCTAACCAGTGGCAAAAAGTTGTAAAGTGGAAGGACGAAGCTGTGTGATTTTCTTTTTTACTTAAAAAATCTTATGCTTTTACTCTGATACCCCTAAATAGAATCCAGAAACACGATTTGCACTAAAAGATGTCAAATTCAATAAACAGAGTAATCCTGTTTATATATTCAGTCTCAGTATAATTACAGCTGTTTTGCGAAGGCCTATCTTGTGATCAGAACCAGAACATTCAGCTTCTATGCACCACAAATTTGGAACAAGCTTCCAGAAAATTGCAAAACAGCCGAAACGCTGAGTTCCTTTAAGCCAAGGCCATAAACCCACCTGCTTAGAGTTTCCTGTGATTAGTAGAAAGTGAAACTTTGATCAATATAGCTAAAGCATATTTTCTTGACAAATTTGATGACATTTGACAAAATGTAAAGTTTATTGCTTTTTTTTTATAAGTGGTTACAGTATTATGTTTTTATGGCGTAAAGCAGTTTAAGCTGCCTTGTTGCTACACAAATAAATTTAAGTTGAGATATGAAAGTGTGGAGTTGTTTGCTCTATGATTGTAGTTTTTCTACAGTCATCATTGGATGGACATCTTCTTATTGATAAAGTCAGAGCAGCCTTTTAATGAAAAATATGTTTTGCAATCATTGCTGCTGCTAATTTTTAAGTAGCAAGTCTTGAAGGGAAATGTATAATATATGGATACTTTGGCAGCCTTTACGTGCAACTTAATATTTTCATGGAGCAAATTTGGATTTTAAATTACCCACTGTTCACAAAATAAGCAACTGTTCTATTTCGTCTTATTGGTTTAAATGCCTGCTTGACACACGGCAGGCTGCAGACTATTTGCTTATAGGCTGAGGAGAGACGACTTCCTAAGATCTTCCTTTCAACTTTGAAGCTTAGACGTTTCTTTCTCATACACCCCCTTAATGTTGAGTGCGTTAGTTAATATTAAAGATAACACGTATTTGTACCATATGTACGCTGATGTGTGTGGGAAGTTAGTTAATTAGAAAAGTGATCGCCATCTGACTCGGCCAACTGTTGTTCCATAACACTACGAGTTGAAAAAGAAAACTTGCTAACTAGAATTTTAATGCAAGCTTTTCTGATATTTTTGTTTTTCAGTGTTTGTTACACTTTCTGCCACATGAACAGCACACACATCCTTTTACTTTCTTTTGTTCTTATGCAGTCTCATTTTTAATTTTGTGCACCGGCTCACGGCGAGACCTTGCATGTATTTAGTTGCACACTTAATGACAGTTTCCTCAGTTTTACTGGAATGCTAATGTCTCTAAACTGCGTATTGAAGTTGTAAGACATTCCCTACTGTGCTTTGTAATTACACTCCGGTGACCCAACAGCAGTGTTGCTTCCGAGTGCTTCATTTAAACTATGACTTATAAACAACTATTTCATTGGTATTGCAGCAGAACAAATGAGAACTGGCATCAAGGGAACAAGGAGGCTGAGAAATTCTGTGCATAGGAAGACCATTGCACAATCTATTTAGAAATGATTCAGGCACTTTGTGTAGGTTTAGCGATCCAGGGCAGCAAATTAGAGATAATATGTGCTGCACATCAGAGCAGACTCACTAAAGCTGGATTTGTTGTCCACTAAAGCTGGATAGAATGAACATTACACCTGTTTTGAGCAGCTGTGGCAAAGGTTTCAATGTTGTTGTCAGACGGATAGCAAACTGAGTAGTTTTCTAACTAGACAGGAAAAAAAAACATAAAGAAATTGGCTGGTGATTGGAATTGGACCATCTTTTACTTGGCAATTGATAGACCCCAAACATCAGGCAAAGGGTAGAGCATCAGTCTTGGGTGTGGAAGTTCTTTCCGACGGAGGAAAGTTGGCTACTTTCAGTACCAGAAAAAAAGAGTTTAAAAGGAAATGAAGCACAAAATGTGAACAAATCTTCTAGGGAAAAACTACGGTCTATAAATGCAACAATCCTGTTTCTTCAGGTTGTTGTTTTAAGAAGGAGGCGACACTTTAGCATTTAAAAATGAACATATTACTGAAACAAAGTAAAAAAAAATATTCTTACGTTCTTAGTAATGTTAACTCTGTAAATTGTGGTAAATATCATCAGAAAATGCTGCAAATGTCCATGTAATGTTTGGTTTGTTTTAATATACACACACTGGCCACTTTATTAGGCACACCTGTTCACTTGCATTATTAGTGGCAACAGTGAATCAGTAAAACACGTGGGAGAAACTCACCTAGACGTCTGGAGTATAGCTCCATGATATGGCTGAAAAACTTAAAACAATATAAACTTTTCATATCAGCCAGTATCATTACTTATTGATTAGGTTTTTTGTTTTAAATAACTGAAATACTGATAAACTGATTGTGTGATCTTTCCTGTTTTATCCAGAATTTCCTCTCTAGCTGTTGGACTCATTTTCTCCTTTCACTCCACAGCATTGCTTTTTATTTTTAAGCAGTTGTGAGGCAAAGTGGCAAAACTGGAAACTATTGCGGCACAAGTTACTCAACAGGTTGTTGCTAAGTAACCATAAGTTACTAAACTGTTGCTAGGTAACCATCGAGGGCGTAAGTGAGTTAATGCCACCAACCATGTTTAGCTGGCCATCAGAGGTTAAGAGGTCACAGTCTTTCTTCTGCCTACATCCCCCAGAATGCTGTGCGGTTCTGGAACAGAATGAAATTGTTGAACTTTCTACTGATACTGACCTCGTGTTTATTGCAATATTTAATGTTATTGGTTGATAACAATCCAGAAATGGTTAAGAAGAATTGCTGAAGACAAGATAATGTGGAAAAAAAAAATTAATTTAATCCCTTTGAACGTAGGTGGGAGGATTGTTTTTGGTTTACAGAAAACGGTCTGCAAAAGAGAAAATATCCAATGAGCGGCAGAGGTTTGGACAAACATGCCTGGTTAATATCCGAGGTCGCAGGAGAATCTTCATTCTGGTTCAAGATGGTAGAAAGGCAACAATAGCTCAAAAACCCATTTGTTACTACCGTATCTCTGAATGTACAACACATTAAATCTTGAACCAGATGAGCTACAGCATAAAAAGGCCACACTAAATGCCACTTCTGTCAGCTAAGAACAGGAAACAGAGGCTAACATTTACACAGGCTCACCAACATTGGACAATTACAGAAAAGAAAAAAAAACGAGTCTGGATTTCACCTCTGACACTCAGATTGTCGGGTCAGATTTTGGTGTAAACAACATGAAAACACGGACCCAGCCTGTCTTTTTGATACTGGCACATTTTGGACCTGTTAGCACCGGTAGAGCATCATTTGGACTGCACAGCTTGTACTGGAACCACGTACATCACTTTATGACCTCAGTAAAGTGATGGGAGGATCAGCAGGCCAAATCAGGACACAGAAAGAGTTGGATTGTTTTACTCTGTATTACGATTTTGTTGCTTTAGTAGACTTCAGTGCTGCAGAGTCAGAGAGATCTGTAACTCTGGGCAATTTTAGACAACATCCCTATTTTTGTTTTGATCTAATAAGCCAGTTACATCTTCAATTGATGCATCAAAAAATATTTTTTTGTTGTTTGTAGTATTTAAGAATCAATCCAAAGCAGTTAAATTTGGGTGTCAGCAGGTTAGGATTTTACAAAAATCTGTGATCGGTGCATTTCTGGTCATTACTGAACATTCTCCTGAATATTTACATGCAGTGGTCACAGGAACAAGGTTTCCAATTACATGAAGCTTTTCTTTATTTAGTCAGTGTTCCCTCTCTACTGAGTCTCAGTTTCTCTGATGACGCACATGTCTTGGCCTACAAAGAAAGAATGGCCCACTGACGTTCAAACTCCAAGCAGAAAAAAAATCAGAAAGTGAAGGTTTTTTAAATGCTAAAACTGTTTTTGACAGTTTTTTCAAGCTTTTAGTTCAAATAAAAGCTTTGCCAAAAGTAGGATCTGCGGCATTTTTTGAAAGAGGTGACTTGATCTGACATTTTAACTCATGCAACATCTTTTACATGCATTTCGTGCAAAGAACCCTTAACTCTTAAAGTACAACTCCTCCTTTAGCACAAAGTATCTGTTTAATGAATTGCTCACATTGGTGAGCGTGCATGTTAACTAGAAATTGCTTGTGCTTTTGCAGTTATTGCTTTGTGGAAAGCAGAGTAGCTAATGCTGACTGTAAAAAGGATAGCTGAATAAAAGTGATGAGACCTTTTGTAAAAAATCTGCTACCAAAAGTACAACAGACGTGCCGTCTCATTCGGTCCTCACTGCATTTAGATTGCCTGATTTACACATGAAATGAAGAGGCATCTTATTCCTGTGTAAGTCATGTGTAGGTTGGACTGATAAATGACTTTATATCGAAACGTGTTGAGCCATTAGATGCTGATTGTTGTATATTGCCTGTAATATAAGTGGTTTAACTCTGACACCTTGGCTGAGTTTTGCTTTCTGTTTTTATTGTTAAATTATTTGATTCTTTAAGTATTTTGCCAAAGGACATTTTAGACATGAAAAAAAAAACTTTTCTTGCTTACATGTACATAAAACTTTAAACTACAACTCAGTACTTACAGCTCCAGTCATAAGTTTATAAAGTCATCATTTTATGTTAATTTATTGCTTTTTATTATTTATTTTAACCAGTTTCCAGTGTCCAATCAGCCTAACAACCTAAATGGAATCTATAAAGGAGAATTAGGAGCACAGGTATGTATTTACTGTAAATTTCTCAAATTAACAGTCATAAAGACTGAAGAAAATACATACACCCACACTAAAATCGGTTAGTCACAAGTGGTTATAATGTCATTTACCCTCTTTCCCAGTATAAGCCAGTCAGTTTCCTCACTTCCTTCCTGGATCTCTTTGTTTACGATTGTCTATTTTCCGTTCCCTCTTTCCCTCCATGTTGGATGTCCTGTATTCCGTGTGGGTTTTACATAGAGACACAAAATGTCATTTGTAGAAGAGTTTAATTGGGTAATAATTTTTTTTTTAGATGAAACAAAATGTTTAGCTATTTGTCACCAGAGACAATGTGATTAAATGAAAAAAGGCAATGCTTACAAACACCATATGAGCCGTTAGGTAAAGTGGTGATAGCGTTGTGTTGAAGGTCTGTTTCACTGCTCTCTGTACTGCAGCACCGCTCAAAGTGGCTGGTATAATAAACGAGAACAATTGGGTTGAAACACACAACAAAATTGGCTTTGGAATGGATAAAGCAGGATAACATTAAGCTCGTCTAATGGGCTTCCCAAAGCCCCGACCATAACAAACCTGTTTAAATGAAGAATGCCAGCTTAGTGATCAGTTCAGTGTCCAGCCAGAACTGTGCTATAATCTCCCTGATAGGTGCAACTGGATAAGTAATATCTAACTAGAGTAAGGTCATGATGTGGTTTTAAAGTCGATCTCAAATTCAGGAGCAGGAGAAGCGGAGAGTTGATGAACGTTTAATAAAAATGATGACCAAAACTTACAAAAATCACAGGGAACCAGAGCAGAAAAAATAAAAAACAGAGATGTGATGGGATTTAATAGGAAGGACCAGCAAGAAGGACGAGGAAAAGAGTCTAACACAAAAGAAAAACTAGACGTAAGAAGCATAATTAAACTGGAGTAACAAGGAATATTTAGACACAAAAAGATAAACATAACTGGGAACACTAAGAAGGATTGAACTTAAGTAAAACAGAAAGAAGACTGATCTAATCAACGAAACCTAAGAAGCACAGAATAATTAATTCAGAAAGAAACAAACAAAACACCAAAACTAAGAGACCTTAATTGTAATAATGAATAACCCAAAATAATCCAATTCATTTTCAAGTGAGACTCAAAAACAGTCTCACTTGTTTGGGATTTCTAGTTTTTCTTTTCATTTTCAGTGTGTTTCAATGTAAGCTGTGACTGGTGTTCCAACAGTTTCCATCTAAACAATCCCATTTGAACAGAGCATTTTACTGCAAATGAAAGCAACCCAATCAGAAACCATCAATAAATTCCACTTCCTGTTTCTGGTTTCAGTCAGTGAACTCCTTCAGTGCCCCCATCACACAGGGAGTCCAGCTCACACACTTCTCCAAAGCTGCTGTCCTAACGGTAATTGGTGGCATGTGTAAGTAAATGTTCCCATTTTACATTAAGGCCCACTTTAATGAGCAAAAGGAAAGAAAAGGGCTCATCTTAAGAGGAGTGCTGGGTGAACCAGAGAAGCCAGTAATTGAACCAGTGACCTTTATAAGCATTTACTTCAGGGGTTTGTTCTCCTCAAGCGTGGTCACTCAGGACTGGGAGCAGTCCTCCGAAAAAAATCAATAAGGGGTTCAGCCTGTGGGTCAGTTAATGTGGGTCTCTTTTAAATGCATCTTTGGGTTTTAAATATCTGCTGAGGGGCAAATGGGATGAAACTGAACCTTCATGATCAGAAGACCAATTTTCTCTTTTTTCCCCAAAACAAGACTTTACTGCAGAAGGTCCCGGGTTCCAGAGCCAGAGGCTCTAGAAAGCAGATGCATGAGTGTTTGTTTGACCACTTTGGCTTTTTACAGATTTAAAGCTTTGCTCTGTATTTTTGTGCTAAGAAAAAAAACCCCAGATAGATATGTGTCTCTTGCATGCTAAAAAAAATTATTGCACTCTTTTGGAAAAGAACAGATAGTCCCAGTGTCACATTTTGGATTTGATAAATATTAGCAACTTTTCCCCTGGAAAGAATAACCTGCATGCAGAAAGGGAAGCAAGAAGAATTTGAGGAGGTTTGGTCTTCATTTTATTCATTTGCAAAAGATACAAAACTCATAGATGAAAAAATTAAATATGGGATTTGTGTGACCCTGGTAAATAAGATTAAAGAAATGTGATTTGTTTCTATTGTGCCTGTCTCAGAGCCTTTGTGTGTTTTTTTCTTTTTTCTTCTTAAGATGTACAGTTTTAATTGTTCGGTCATTGGTTTTTGACCTAAATGTTTGAATTATGTTTATTCGTGTGCAAATACGTCATTGTAACCTATACAAACTAGGACTGTGCATTGTATGTTTACTGCTATTTAGAATATAAGAAATGTATGAATAGTTTCTATGAAAATTCAATTAAAAATAATGGTAAAAAAAGAAAAACATATATGCCGCCTGTTTTTCTGTACACACCTGCATTATTTTGCCATATTGCTTTCCCATTTTTTACCAGTGCTGTATGCAATCCTCTAATATCTAACCTGATGTATCCTGATGTACAGCAGGACCGTGTATAAAAATGTAGAAGCTATAATTCATTTCAGCGTGCTGAGGCTCCTTCTTGAAGGAGCGTCACGTGTCTCTAGGTGGGGGTAGAATCCAGTAAATGCGAGAGAGGCATCACTTACTGAATAATCCAGTAAGTGATGCCTTACTGGATTAAGGCAAAGGGCTATTAGGAAATATAAATTACAAAGATGTTTATTTTTGTTAAACCAATTAAAGAGTCTAAATTATATGTTTATGTAAAATTGTAAAGATTTTGAGGATAGGTCATGCAAAGCATAAAGATTTATGTAATCTGGATAAACTTAGTTGAATCAATCATGGCTGCATTAAAAAAATGGTTTAAACAAATATATAACAAAATGACTTGTGATGGAATACTTTCACTATCAATCAGCAAAATGTAAATAAATGTAAACCGACTCGTCCTTTCCCTTTATGCACAGTAATGACTTTATTTGTATTATAGAGCTTTAAAACACACTGAAACTGAGGACAGCCAGCTGTGTTTCAATTACAATTTATGCCCTTTAGAGCGTCATTGCTGAGGGCCTGGAAAGGTAAACAGAGCTAATGCAACCTACCAGCAGCCCAGCCAGCTGTAACAGTAAACACTGGAGATCTCCATTAAGGATGAACAACAAAATAATAATAAAGAAATACAGCAATAGAAATCAAGCGTGGCATGCAAATCAAAACGTGGCTTGAATAAAGTGAATTATATGCATCAGTGGGTAAAACAAATAAAATAGCAAACTATTAACCTGCAGACTGTATATTACAAGCTGTGTGTCTGATCCTCCCTACTGTCCTCTCTGTGTGTGCATTAATACCACAGCATGGAAGCATTAAATTAAATCCACTTTTTTCGCTTTTGTAGTTACATAGTAGAAGCAACAGCTCCTGTAAATGTTTGTTGTTCCAACAAACAAGAAATATTGGCAACGCATTAATGAGAGCTCTGATCATGCTCACGGTTGCCAATGGTTCTCTTGATGTCCTCGGTGTTTCTCTGCAGGTCACCGTCCACTGGTGAGGTATAAATCAATGTAATTTAGGTGCAGCACACACACATTCCCAGCTCTCACAGTTTTCCTCTCAGTGTGTCCATATTAGCAGTCGAGAACACCCGCAGCTTATGTTATGAGACCGGCTCGTACCACTCCACAGGCCTCTCAGCGGAGGAAGCCTCTTAAGTCCTCTTACCTTCGGAGAGGCTGATTCGCACTCATGGCTGGCCTCTTCATGGCACTTAAAGAGACGAGGTGGAGGGGAGACTGAAAAGCCTCATAGTAGGTGCAGAAAACCAACACAGGAGCAGATAGATAGTCACATATGTAATGAGAAATTAGGGCCGTAGCTTAAAGACGAGACTTTTTACAGGCAAGCTGAAGACTTTCAGGAACTTTTATTGTTTATTGTTTAGGGTGCTGTTGGGGATAAATAATTTGATGTTTTCCTCCGTCTCTTTTAGCTGCTTGCACGGTCGCATACATGCACTTATGTAAGAGTAAGGAAACTGCAACACAGGGAAACGCCCAGCGTAGCTTATGGAGGAGACAAAAGAAGTGGAAATCTACTGTTTCCCATAAGGAAGCATCGTGATGCACCAGTGCTGTAATAATAATAAATTATTTCTCTATTGTTCCAAAACAATGTTATCACTTATTTTGCCCTAAACATTTTTTACTGATAACTTCAACTCGCTGACTCTTCTTGAACCTTTTCCATTACAAACCAGAGCTGGAGAAGGAAAATCTCCAACAGTCCCCATTATCTGGCCTTTACACCCAGCTACTCTTCATAAAAATCACACCACAGAAATCAGTTAAATTCAAGGCAGATACAAACATCTCTTTGGCTAAATTTAAATTGACATTAAGTTAAAAAGAGAGAATCTCCTTTATGCCTTTTTAAAAAAGCCAGATCAAGGAGAGCCTCTGTCAGAATAACCTGTATTGAATACATTTTCTAATTAAACTGCCTTTCAAAGTGAACATAAAGCATCAAATATGAGCTTTGTGTTGAAAAGTACAAACAAAATGGGATGTGAAAGTAAAGATAATGAAGCAGATGCCCCGTGCTCAGTACTACACCAAGGTTTCTTCTCTGTTGTTCTGAAAAGAATTGCCTGACCTGATTCATTGAACTCCAAAAAATAAATAAAAAAATGTTCAGAATGAGCCATTAGTGGGACTTATTTAATTACGTATGTTTTCTACAACTGTGCAAATGCAGATATTTTATGAGGAACATATTTTTAGACACCTCTTTGCTTTACTAACAGTCCATCTCTGCCTCAGCAGGAGAGAGAAATGATTTTTCAACAATAGGTCCACCATTTCACACATAGCTGTTGCCTTTCAGAGTGGAACATTACAGTGTTTACCTGGAAGTGCTTGAGGAATAAATATACGAGGAAAAGGATTTGTTTTGACACAGATTGATCAATTATAGGAGAGGTGGAGAAAGGATGTATGTAAAAGCTGCAGATCTGCAGCTCACTGGAGATACAGACTCCTGAAATAGTGGAGTAGTGACGCTTGGAGCATTTTCAGGTAGTTTAATCAAGATCTGGCTTACAGAGTGAACCGTCTTATTAATGGAAATATTTAAAAAGCAGTTTGACCATCCTGTTCGCAAATTTTTCATTATTATGATGACGACACTTTACTGACATGATTTCTTGAAGAATGAACTCTCCAACATGCTTTAAGTGTTGCAGTTTGTACTAATTATTTTGAGAAATACACAGACAGATGAGCTAATACCAATAGTGATGTGAGAAATGCGCCAAAGTGAAAAAGACAAACTAAAATTGAAGAAAAAGGACAATCTCACCTAATTACAGTTATTGTCAACAACTCTTTTATGAAAAGTGTTGTGCTGTTACTTGAATAGGATATAAAAAAGCAATGATAAAGTATTGGTTTTTAATTGTTTCATCAGATGTTTTACTGCATGCATCCTATCAAGGATAGACGTTTGGTCAAACAATCTTATTTTTGCAGTTTAATCAAACCAAAAAGAAAAAAAAAATCACAATAATCTTTTTCCACTGTCACTGTGAATAAAGAGGGAAACCTCTCCTGCAAGCAATAACTAATATTTACATAAAATAGCAACTTTCATTGATCATAATGAGTTTGACAGCATTTTTTTTCCCAAGTAAAGCGAGATTTAAAGTTCCTATACGACTGTCGACATACATTCTCTGCATCTACTTGATTTTCTTTAACATCTGATATCCAGTTTCTCTGTGCTGCATAACGCTCTCCATCTGTTCCTCTCTGCCACTCCGTCTCCTACAGTATGGCATCTCAGCCGCGTCTGCTTGGTTTGTCGTCTCTGAAAATATCAATGCCATCTGCTGGAGGTACCATCGCAGAGAGATTCATGGTACTGTAACAAAAGAGCATTGAGCCTTGATGAGCGGACCCTGCAGGAGCTAAGGCCTCTGATCCTGACATTGTTTTCTCGCTGTGTTTTCCGGTCATTACTGTCACAAACGGATACTGCATGAAGATCAATCCATTGTTCACATCACTACGTATCTGTCTGAAACCCAGATGGTCATTTTAAATAAATTAGGATATGCATTTTGGAAATAACCTTTAAGCATTCACTGGTCACAAAATAGTGACAATTTCAGCAAATATGTAAAAATAATAATTTCTTTATAAAAGTTACAGACTCCAGTTTGGAATATATTTGTCTATTTCATGTAAAACAAATACGTTTCACTCTGCAACAATACTAAACCACACCTTCAAATGCTACATGTTGCTTCAGGTAATTGTATCGATTAAAACAATAAAGTGATCAATTGTGAAATAACTTTTTTAATATTTGTTGTTGGCAAAACTTAATTTCAAGCATGTTAAAAAAAATGACAGTCTATCTTATTTTGAGCTGTGAAGTTGTTTATAAAACCTTTAATCTTTTCTCTGTATGCATATTAAACCAGCGCGACGTTTTTTTTTTCTTAATTCAAAAACTAAATGGTTGAGTGATAATTTATGTGCTCACATTTGTAAAGTCAAGCAAATTATCAAGTACTTTCTTGGTTAATTCTGTCACTTGTGTTCTAGTTTTGGGCTTCGTGGAAAAATCAGAACTAACGCAGCAGTCATGTCCGGGAGATGTGATAAATATTTCCCTGTGGAATACAGTAACTGCTGCTATTCAATTAACCATCAGTTAAGTAATCTTACATGTCCGCATGTCCCATTCATTCTTAACATTTTAATTAACGCGTGTATCAAATAGCTCAGCCGTTTCATATTCCGTTGTGACAGGAGCAAGGAGACATCACCGCTGTAAGAAGCGGACGGTAAAAATGTGCTGAACTACAAATCAGATAGATGCAGGTTTTTCTGCAGCTCATTCAAGTTTTAATGAATTCACTTTTTTTTTAATTGGGCTGCATTTTGTCAGGCTTCCTTTCCATGCCGATTCTGTTGTTACCCGTGTTCGTTGCTCTGACACGTCGACGGGCCTGACGCACTTCAGAAAAGCCGCTTTATCAGCCAGCTCAATTAAATGCAGATTTTAACAAAACGTTTTAATTAGTGCCGTTTTCTTCTTTACCTTGGAGCCTTTTGTCAAAGTCATCAGACAGATTGGGAGAGATAGAGGAGCTTATGATTTTCTCCTGCCCTTCGCTTCCTCTTCCTCCTCGTCTCGCCTGTGCTTCGATGAGTCATCATCATGTGACTGTGCCAGATTCTCTGCACCTGCTGCTAGTTTCCACACTGTCAGCCTGACAAACACTAAACATAATCAACGTTGAAAGGTAGACATTGCTTTGTATCATCCAAAATAACAGCAATGGTGCACACTCCTGTGGGGCATTTATGGTGACAACATGTAGCCTCACATAATTAATACGGTGTTTGGATAAGAGTTAACAAGTCCCCAGATCCTTCCAGATTTATTCACCACTGCTGGAGCAAATTCAGATATGTATACAGTGATGCATATAATGTTTGAGTTATATTTTTTCACAAATAGAGTCCATGTATGACAAAAACCTTACTGGAACATGTGTATTATTCATAACCTGCGTTGAACCGCTAACTGGTGACAATATTTAATCTGAAAAACTATGAGAAACTGAGGTCCAACACTAAAGTTTGAATTTAAAGCACTGGAAAAAGTTAAGAGACCACTGCAAAATTATCAGTTTCTCTGATTTCACTACACGTTTGAGTAAAATGAACTTTTTTTTTTGTTCTATAAATTACTGATAACATGTCTCTGAAACTCCAAACAAATATTTTGTATTTATTTGCAAAACATGAGAAATGGTCAAAATAACAAAAAAAGATGCAGGGCTTCCAGACTTCATATGATGCAAAGGAAACAAGTTCATATTAATTTAGAAACAACAATACTAATGTTTTAACTCAGGAAGTGTTCAGAAGGTAAGGTCAGGTAAGGTAATTTTATTTATATAGCACGTTTTCAGCAACAAAACAAATCAATATTTGGAGGAATAACCAGGAGGTTTTTAATGGGGTTCATTGCAGCGGGTTCTGCTTCAGGCTAATCTAACTGGAAAGCTGCTCAATGAATTTCAATAAAAGAAAGTTTGACATTTGTAACCAATCCAGACTTTAAAACACTATAAGAAATACAATAAGGATTAAGAAAATCTTGGAGGTACAGCCAATCAGCACTATGAAAACTGAATGGTCTCCTGGATTGGCTGCTTTGCAAATACCAACAGTGTGTTTCAAATATACATCATATTTATGACAACTGAAGGTAACATAGCTTCTTGATTGTGCTATAAAATGCCATTTATGCATAGATAGTAGACTTTAATTGCAGTAAAGAAAGCAAATGTTTATTTTTATTCCTGAAGCATGTCTGCAGCAGTAAATGTAATATTTTGATATATTTTTGAATTCTGACAAGGACATTTTATCTTCTGGACAGAAGTTTTCTTTGTCATTTCTGTGTCTGTTTTCTCTTTTGACAATCATATTTGATTATAAAGTGATAGACACCAACAATTGGACCCAAAACAACAACAAACTGCTCACATCTGTTGGACTGGAGTGATTGGTGTGTTTGCCTTGTTATGTATTTAGAGTGCTCTGTTTGGTGCATAAACTGCAGAGACTGATGGTATTAATTCAGGGCATATTGGTGAACAATTTTCTACATTTAAAATTCAGCATAACATGTCACTACTAGGCTAAAAAAAGAGTTATTTTTCAGCACTGCAGCTGGAACAAGGTTGAACAAAGTGTACTTTTATTCCAGAACTAACTTCTAGTTTAAAACGAAATGCAGAATAGATGCTGAATGTGAAATATTTATGCCTAAGAAACATCTCCCAATTATGTTTACTTAATTTCCTTCCTTATTTTTGATCAACATTGGAAATTGGGAGAGAAAGTCTGGAAAAGACGTGCAGCATTTTAAATATATATTTTTTAAATTTCAGGCAGAGGGATAATCAAGTTGGTGAGTTCAAAGTGAACTGCAACCAAACTATTTATTTATTTTTACCGAAACCCCAGCAGTTATAGCGAGAAGTAGAGAAATAAAAAAAACATACAATTTCTAATTTTTGATGATGATGAGCAGGTCTTATCATACCAAGCTGCGAGTTCATTTTAATTTAACATCCAGCACAAAGAGAAACCTCCCACAAACGACGACCAGCTTTAATTCGGACCAAGAGTGGAGATGTAATTGGAAAGCTTAATTGAGAAGATGGCATCTTGTTAATTGAATTAACAGGCAAAAGAAAAAAGGGAGCTGTGAAGTTGGGACAATGACACAATGACATTGACGGATGGAGTGGAGACGGGAAGCGTAAGGCGAAACACGACAAGCAGGAAAGAAACACAGAGAGGCAAACATGAGTATCCATAAGATGAAGAGAGGAGAAAAGAGCACTTCAAAGAGAAAACAACATTTCTGAGAACAGGGGTAAGACATAAAGAAATGTGAAGTGCAGGACAAAGGAGGAGGAATCTTAAGGGAAGGGGCAACTTCTCTTATAAAACAGCTGTTAAAACTGAATGAGTCTTATACAGACATGTACCTATTGTATAAACGTTGTATATACAGAATCAGTTTAAGCCTTCACTAGTTTCTTTTCTACACCAAGCAGAGCATAATTAAAGGGTGAATAAAAAAACTCTGTAAGGTTTTGTCCCTCTATTAACAGAGAAAATGTACCAGTTCTTTCCAAACAAAACCTGACGTGGGCTTAGAAAAGAGAGATCAATTTCTACTTATAGTAGCTCAGTTTGGACTGTTGGGTTTTATCAGTTTCTCTGCAGGCACCAAACGTCAAAGACTTAGAAAAGTGTTGCAAAAAAAAAAAAAAAAAATCAATACAAATGTTCAAAGATGTCCTCAAAACTATGAAATTCTCAGAAAAAAAGTCAGAATTTTGAGATTAATGTCAGAATTCAGTCTAAGTGAGAAAGTCTCAAAGTTTCTCCAGAAAGCATGTTGATAAACAAACAGAAAATGACTTCGTTTGATAGGATTTATCATTCTAGTAACATTTTTGTACTTTTTAACACAATAACAAAGCTTCAATTGTCAGTAAGAACTATTTTTATTATTTGCTGGGTAGGTTTGGTTTGAAATGATGAACCTGAAGTAAATATGTCAAGTTGAAGCTGCAGACTAGCAAACGCATTCAAACCGTTATTGCCACTGAAAACACTTTAAAGTGTCTTGAAAGGTTTGCACAGTGTAATGCACACCGGAAACCAATTTGAGGGGACATAGCACATGAACGATGACACAGTTAGTAGAACTGTTGCCTTGCAGAAAGAAGAGCAAGTAAAAATAAGTATTTTTATATTTGTTTGTAGATGGAAACATTCCATGCACCTGAAAGAGCCACTTTACTAGTTTTTAATTTCAATGACTAATTTAAATCTAATCGAAATCTATTCCTAACAAGAAGAAAAGCTATGTAAGGTTACTTTTTTTCCTTTCTGCTTTACCGGTTTCTCACAGTGCAAGCAAATAAGCTGTAAATCTTCAACATGGCAGTGGTTTAAATTTGTTTCTCTGAAGTCAGACGCCTGACAGAAAGCAAACTGGACTTTCCTTCTTGGTTCAATTACCTTGTCCTGTTGAGTTTTACTTAAGGATTTAGGATTACCATGACCTGGATGACTGAGAACACTCAAGACTCAGAAAAAGACAAGCTTTCTGATTTAGTTTTTCTGAGCCTGTGTGCTGTTCTGCAGATGAAAAGCGACAAGTCTCTCGACATCGCACTGAAGGCAAATTCTGCTGCTGTCTTATAACACAAAAAACCCCCGAAGGGACGATAAACAATGTGGATATTTTTTTAGACAGTGAATGGGAAGGAGAGAAAAAAGAATAATTAGCAGAGTCAATTTGATTTGCCGTGCTTGATGTGAGCGTTTCCATCTTAGTCATGATCCTACCTTTGAGGTTAGTTGCTCTGGTTCCCATCTGAGTTGCACTTAATCTCTGTGTAATTAGTAAACAGTTTAAATGATTGATCGATCGTTTATACTCCGTCTGATTCTGATGGACTGCTTCGTTATTTTCAATAGGGTTACACAAACGCTTTATAAAACACCCTCCTTTGTTTCTGTGTCCATTTTGATCTTTATATTTTTTATCTTTAATCTTACTCCTCACCTCCTCTCCTCTTTTCTCTTTCCTCTGAAGTTTCTCATCATTCTCACTCCTCTTACATCCGCCGCTGAAGTTTGAGAGTTTTTGTGCAGTGCAGGCCTGTAAGTGTGTGACAGCTGGATGGATTGGTCTGTATTTAGAGAAGCAGAATATCAATAAACTGAGGAGGAAATCGCTCTCATGCTTTTTCTGTCACCTTCTTCCTCAAACACCGACTAGCACAAACAGTCGCTGCTTTCCGGAGGCGCTGGCAGCTGGAGGAAGGGTCATTCAGTAACGCGTTGCGTTCTGCGCGAAGTGCCACAGGTTGCTGAACAAGGGGTTGAAAAATCGGCTGCTCCTGTGAGCAGGCGAGGATTGATTGGCCAAACACCTCTTTTATCTTGTTCGCTCCTCTCGGTCTCTTGTGCTATCTGGAGTTTTCATTCTAACCCTTTAACCTGCCTGTCAGAGTTGTGGTAATAAAGTACAGAAAAGCTCTCAGCGTTGTTTGGTATTTAATGAACAAAACAAGTTTCATTGCATAAATAAAATCTACTGATAAACTGAGGTGAACCGATGCAAAAGCAAGGAAGTAATAGATTATTTGGACGATTAATAAGATGAAAAAAAAACCTGACACATTCTGCATATTTTTTATTTAAACACACAAGCCTTTAAAAAAAACAAAAACAAAAAACACTAGAAATACATTAAAATATGCTAAATAAAACAAAGTTAAATTCCTTTTTAAATCTGAAAATAAACAGTTTATTGCCTGAAATGCAATAACACAGCATTCTTTTAGTACACGCTTAATAATTAGATAACAAAAGGTTAATAGGTGATTTTGTCTTTATGTAGGATTTTTGTTTTTATCCTAACTAAAAATGTATAAATTGTTTGTACAGTTTTGGATTAATTACTGGCAGTGTATATTCTCCAGTTCATGATTCATTGATTACTAAATTAGTTGGCGATTATTTCAATAAACAATTAATTACAATTAATAATTTCAGCCCTACAATGAAGAAGATAAAGGATCGATTTTACTGAACATAACAATGAGGGATGAATTCAAAACTATTGAAACTGCCTGAACTTTTCTGTTTTGCTACATAAAGACCAAAAACATTAAATAATGTCTATTAGATTTTCACGATAGACCAAGAGAAAGTAGCACATAATTGTGAAATAGGAAGTAAATTATTAAGATCTTCTCCTTTTTTCCAAAATTCAAAAAGTTAAGTGTGAATTTGTATTCAGCTGTGATATTCCTAATTATAATCCAACCAACTATTTAGTAAATACCTGTGTTTAATTTAATACACTCCTGATTCACTGAGGAATAAATTAAAAGTATTTGCATTTTGTGCTTGTGGATTAACTGGGTTGTTATTGGAGCATTAAAATGCAAAAGGCATAAACACGATGGGGAGACAAGGAGAAGTAAAGCAGTAGATTATTGAGAAGTTCATTTAATCTCAAACAGGATGTTTATTAGATAAAAGTTTTAGACCACAGCCTTAAATGTCTTAATATGATCTAAATCTGGCTCTTTGTGTCGTTCATCTTTATGTCGTTCCTGTTTTTTAAAGCAGGATCGTTGAGCTGTACATGCATCTCTGCAGCGACTGGAAGCCGTCATTTTAAATTTCTAATAAGTTTCAGGCACCAAAAATGTAACTTTTGCTCAGTTTGAGGATCAGAAGGGCTGTCCAAAAATGCCACATCTTGACCCAAATTGATGATGCTGAGTGCAACCCCAGAACTAGGAGAATGACGAGTATTCACTGTTTTATATTCTTCACCCAAACTCCTCGCCTCTCTTTTCCCCTGGTCTTTTCTGATAAAATTTGACTCTTTCCACATGTTTTTTTTAAGTCCTGCTTTCTTTGTCTCCTTCTCTCTCCGTGCTCTTTATCCAGTTCAGTGCCCCTTATTTAGATCATTTCATATCCCATTTTTCCTTCTTCATCTGCGTCTCTGTTTCCACTCCTATCATCTCCTCTCCTCCCTCCTGTCTCCTTTTTCCTCTTTCCCCTCTTTCTTGACAGCAATAGAGGCTGTCCAATAAAACAGGCATAAAAACGCAATCCGTGCCTGGGCTCAATTTCCTCCCCTCTCACACTCACACACTCTCACATACAATCAGCGGGAACATAAATCAGACATAAAAAGCCAATCCCTGTCTGGAGTCAATTTCCATAAGGATACAAGAGGGGATGCGCCCAGGAAGTGATGAGATTGGATGTATGTGATGTGTGATGTGAAATGTGTGTGCAAGTGTGTTTTTGTTTACTTGAATAGCAAAATAAGTGACTGTGGATTATTTTCCAGGTGAATAATTTCCTTATGATTGTGTGTGTGTTTATCTGCTCCCAGGTGGTGTCGACACAGAGCGAATGCTGGTGGCTAATGATCCCTGTTTACATCACACATCACACCGTGGGCCTCGTCACATTATCCCCACGGGACAATTGCACAAAAAATCACACACACACACACACACACCCACCACTGTGTCCCACCCACCTACTCACACTCATACCGAGTGTCTCATTCACACATGCACCTATGCAAAGGTTTTAATTCACAGTCATCTATCTTAAGTAATCAGGCATAGACACACACTCAGTCTTTGTTCACGCATTCCCCAAGTTTTAGATTCCTAAACACAAACTCAAATATGTGCCTAGGCAGCGAAACTGTCAAACACAGAGCCGCGCACACGTACAAACGCAAATACGCACACGTTGAGGTTACTTCTCCTAATGAGGCAGGCGTCTTCGCGGAGCTGTCACAAACCACACGGTTTGATCAGTTTATAACTCCAGAGTTAGGACTGCACTGTTTGTGTGTGTGTGCGTGTGTGTGTGTGTGTGTGTATGCGTGTGTGTGTGTGTGTGTGTGTGTGCAGCTCAGATAATATTCCTGTAGCAGCGTATTTAAATAAGCATGCAGCGGAAAATTGTCCCTTTTTCCAGTTATATAGCTGTGAGTCTTGATTAGGTCTAGCGTTGGTTAATATATGTCTAAATGGGATATGAATGCAGCAAAGACATACCTAATGTATTCAGTAAAGTACAGTAAACGTTTTGTGACGTTCCACAGACAAAAGTAGGAGAATTTCTTACACACAATACAACAACTAAGTAGAATACTCTGAGAATAACTTCATTTAAAGGATGTATTTTTAGCAGTTTCATTATATGCACATTTAACACGGTTTATAAAATGAAGTGACCAAAATTTAAACATTTCCACTAAGTTCATGACATTTGACTTCACTAGCATAGATCAGATCATAAAACTGCAGTTTTTCAAATAAATTCAGAATGTTGTAGGTGAAGAAAAATAAATCATCTCAGGACCTTTGCAGCTGCAGACTTTGGAGATGCAGCCTTAGAGGGAAGTTCAGTTTTAAGACATTAATATCCTGAACCAGAAAGGGCCAGGTAGGTATGAGTGATGAAGAGAGTAAGGATCAGGTATGCAGGACGTAGAGATGAAGGTGGAATTAGGTAGAGATGAGGGATGAAGGAGGCAGGGTTGAGATTTGAAGGAAGAAATGATGGAAAAAGAGTTATGGTAGAGGAGTGGATGGGGGTATTGCTAAGCGAGGAAGGAGTTACTGTTGAGGGATAAAGGAGGCAGAAATGAAGAAAGAGTTACGGTTGATTGATGAAGGAGTTACTGGTGATGGATTAAAGGCAAATATGACAAATGATGGAAAGAAACAGGTACAGATTGAGGAAAGACATTGGCAGGGCTGGATTTAGTTGGATAAGGGCTTCTGTAGAGCCAGATTTGGTGCCCTATCCAAAGAAAAACAAATAAAAAACAAGCATTTTACTCATGACAGTATATAAAAAGGTAGGTCTTCACATCAGCAGGTTTAAAACCATATGAAATGGTCCATGTTGTGTTCCCAAAAAGATGTGCTATAAGATCAGAAATGTCAAATGTTTGAGTTTGGAATGCATTAATAAAAGTGTAACAATATTAAAACATCATACTTCATAAAACATGCATTCATTACAAAAACATCCAAAGTCTTTGGGGCCCTAATATCCGCCCCAAGATATGGGGAAAGAAACAATCCTGAACAGCAGTTTATATTAAGATTAATAAAAAGAAATGTAGTTTTGGCATTTTTCCTTAATTGACATCCATCCATCCATTTTCTGAACACCCTTGTCCTTAGTGGGGTCAGGAGGTGCTGGTGCCCATCTCCAGCTAACGTTCTGGGTGAACGTTAGCTGGAGAGAGGCGGTGAGAGGCGGGGTCACCCTGGACAGGTCCCCAGTCAACACAGAGACAGATAGGACAAACAACCATGCACACACATACTTTCACTTAGGGAGAATTTAGAGAGACCAATTAACCTGACAGTCATGTTTTTGGACTGTGGGAGGAAGCCTGAGTTCCTAGAGAGAACCCACCATGCACAGAGAGAGAACAAGCAAACTCCATGCAGAAAGACCGGGGCTGGGAATCAAACCCAGGACCTTCTTCCTGCAAGGTAACAGTGCTACCAACTGTGCCACTGTGCAGCCCCCTTAATTGACATTAATACTTGAATTATGTTGCTTACACTGGCATTATCTATGGAAAATAACAGAAACCAAATTGAGTAAAAAAGGCAACAGTTCCAAATGTAAAAATGAAACCTAATGCAACAGAGTCTGCGACAGGCTTCTAGTAATCAGGGAGCTGAAAGTGAGGAAACTATCCTCGCAAGTTCTGGGAGTAGTTGGGAAAATCTTTATTTTTACGTGGCAGGAAAAGACAAGAAATCACCATTACTGAAAAAAGATGTTCGAATAATTAGAAATGTTGACCAGAAAATAGATTGCAGTCTTCATCTCCTTTTTAAATAGTTCAAAATTAAAAACACAAGCAGAAAAATGAATTCCTCAGGTGATCACACAGGTGAACAAAGTGTTTGATTTATAAAACAGCTAGATTAGTTGTACAATTTATTCTTTTAGGACAAAAAAGGGGAAAAAAATCAACTTATCTTAGTTTTGACAAATTTAAATATAAATATTATTTCAGTTTTACCAAAATAATCTCAAGAAATAATTACAAACCTATGTGATTGATTACACATCTGGTCAATCGTGCTTTCTGTGGTTATAAACTCTAAATCTGAGCATGCATGTACCAACTGCCCACCTGTGGTAGTTGCTGTGAGATTTGCACCAGAACATGAAGTTTAATGCACTCAGCATGCAAAGTGCAGAGACATACAAACACAGAAACATGTTTCTGTCTCGCCTTCTCTTCTACAAACATATTGATTCACACACACGACATGTCAGTGAGGACAGTGTGACCTAAGCGCAACACACCACTTTCCTGTAATAACTAGTGCAACATATAATCCTATTTCCATTAGGTGTTTGCGCCAGGAGGGTGTATGTGCAGTTTCTCTTTGGATTAGAGTGTTGTGTGTATGTGTGCAGTGAATATAATCACGTGTGTCAAGGTGTGTATGAAGTGTGGGAGATAGTGTCCGTGTAAGTGTGGACGCTTCGCTTCAGGGTAAGTTGGCAGTAGAAATACGGTGTGTTTAGGTGTGTGTGGGCGTGTGTGTGTGTGGAAGTGAATGCGTGCGTGTGTGTGTGTGTGTGCGCGCGTGTGTGTGTGGAAGTGAATGTGTCCATTCCTTAATTCTTTCCCTGTGCTGTGTAGTGCTGAATCAGCTCAGCCCTGATAGATCTGCTCTGCCCTGGCCGGCGCTTCAATTGGCCAATAACACCACCAACACAGACACACTTGCATGCTGAGTCACAAGTACGGACACACGCAGACACATTTTTCAAAAGATAATCACACAAAAACTGCAACCTACTCTCAGAAAACACTGGAACACATACTTATCTCTCCAATTATAACTATTTACACATTAATTAAGACTCTTTAATAGCCAGGAACTATCTTTACTGTTTTGTTTTGGTCCAAAATCAAGTTTCAGAATACCATGCATATTTTTGGATAATAAAAGTGTCATAATAAAATCTAAGAACAAGATTTTGACCTAAAAATTTGTTTTTTAAATTCCTCATAAAATTATCTTAAATATCCTATGACTTTAAGTGAAGTTGTCTTTTTATGTGGGGTTACATGGATTACTTATAGGCAGTCAGTGTCTTACCCACAGCATACTAAATGCCAAAGGAATTAATAATTAAATATACAAAAGTCAAACTTGATGTTATTAAGAGCAGATACAACTAAATAGCAAATTTTAAAGTTCTTAAATGGGTTAAATCATATATATATATATATAAAATTCTAAACTACTCAACATCTATATTACTGATGACTGTAACAATAACAAAATAATAGACAACACTGAGTTCACTCAAATGTGACAAGATTTCAACAATGCATTTACCATAACTAATAATTAAAAATTTCATGCAAATGTTTAACAAATCTATATTTTAACTATATTTTAGTTCATTTATAATTACTATAATAAAATCTAGTCCAGATTTGAGCTATCCATATATTGCCATTTTTCATCTACCTCTAATATGGTCCCTGAAAAAGAACTGTAAATACAAAGATTTAAGTTCTTACAGACAGAATAAGTGTAACAAATCTAAAATTGTGTGTTAGAGACATTTAATTCAGTGTAGAAAAGTTCAGTTCTGTCATGACTGTAAGGTGTTTGGGTTTTGGGTTGCATTTCTGTGTATTTTAATCATTTCTTTCTCCTAAGATGTCCTGCAAATGTACATATTATCTAATTAAAATAATGTTCTCTCACTGCAATATAAACTTAGAGACTATTTTTTTTAAATGTCAGAGATTGGCTCTGTTCAAAAAGATTTTCTTTCTTATTCTTCAAGCTGCGATTGACTTGAATAAAGAGACGGATTCCTTTCCAGAACGGACAGATAAATTGCGGTTTCTAATAAATACAATCTTATGCCGCTCTTTGCTCCTGACCTCACAGGGCCTTCCTTCTTTCACTCAGTTCACCATTTCATTTTTTTCACATCATGAGAGCAATGTTGGCGAGGTCCAGTCATCCGATTATCCAATCAGTGGACTCACTGTTGGGTATATCAGTCACTATGCACCTCTTAACCTCACTCAATCACCTTCACAGTCAATTTACCCCACATGCCTCTCATATCCTTTTGCCTTCCTTCATTTTTCCCAAGTCACCTCTCATATAACCTCTTCATTCTCCCCCACAGGACCAAGTGCAATGCTAGGCCTTTGGAGCTGGACAGCGAACTGATTCATTTCATTTCACGTCAGTTCATTTTGTTCTAAACTTAAGGAAGGCGTGTTTAATGGTTTTGTTGTTTGTTGGAAGCTACCCCGGCTTTTTATCCCACACTATTGTCATTTTGGTGGATGTAAATCACAAGCCTGTTCTATCATGATTACAGTTGGAACTAAACTCTTTGTTGCATTTTCATTTTTGAGATATTCTAACAATTTCCACTTTACTAGACCTCCAAAAACTCACCAAGGAAAAACAAACACCAAACATGGACTGCTAAGTTTGGCCCTACTGTGTATTTACATCTATATTTGGCTTTCTGCAATGAGCGTGTGTGTTTGTGTGCTCCTGCTAGTGGTTGTGTGTGTGTGTATATATTCATGTCCTTACATCAACATCGATGCTTATGAAGCACCATGTATGTGCCTATTATGCTGTACTATAAATGTGTGTGTGTGGATGTGTGTGTGTCTCCAACCTTAATTTGATGTCTAAATAACTGGTTTCTGCCCCAAGGGGTTTCCCTGCAATACATCATCACAACAACAATGGAAGCGCCGTTGTCATCTTCCTTGGGGAACAGGCGTTATCCAGCTCATGCACAGCCTTGTGGGAAATATGGACCTGCGAACAATGTGGAGACACTAAATGGTGTGTGCACACATACATAGACACAGTCATTTTAATCTCTCAAACAATGTGCACTGAGTCAGAACTCAACCTCCCCGTTTTTAAGATTCTCTTACATTTTACTTTAGTGTGTTTTTGCTCTTATTTCTTTTTTTAATCATTTAACTTCGCAACACTTTAATTTTTACAAATTGAGATGTTTGAAAATTGATTTTATTAAACAGCTGCCATTCATTCTAAAGAGCAAAATTTTCAGAAAGGATTTATAAAACACTTATTCAAAAGACCCAACCAAACCAAATGAATGGCTAATGACTTCCACTGTTTTTATGGTGATTGTGTGTAACACTTTGCTAAAGGTCAGTATTTTCTCAGTCAAAACAGTAATGCACTTTACAAGGTCAATGTTCTCATAATGCCCCCAACAATAACATGTTTCACATTTCTAGTCTGAGCTCACAGTGAAAAATAAATTTCATTGAAATCTGCAGTTAACCCAAAACGAAGCAATGCAGAAAGTTACTGAAACATTAATTAATGAATTTTAAAACAAGGTTCTGAACTCATTAAGCTGCTGAACATCTTTTTCTGGAAGATTTGTCAACGTAAAGTTAACTGGGACACCACTGACATACAGGAACAGAATTCCCAACCACTCATATAACAGCTGCATTAGATAACTTAAAAAAAAAAAATTTCACTTATTTGTTCAAATTGTCTCTATGACCTGCCAGTATAATGTGAGACACATAATCTGTAAAAAAAAAAAAATAAATAAAATCAAGCTTCTCTGGCACTTCCCTGTGGTCCTACTGCCATCTGCAGAAATACATCACTCCCAGTCAGAAACAACAAATCAGAACCAGGAGGAGGGCCTCAGTGCTGTCAATCAACTTGTGTATGTGCTTACTCACACCCTCCCCACTCACAGTACATACAACCTCAAAATTACTGATTTGCTGCAGAAGCCAACACTGGAGAAAGACCCTAATGTTACAGGAAAACTATTTATCTGCCATCCACAGCAGACTCCACGTAGCAGCAAGATTTGAATCGCATGTACACGAGCAATATTGGCTCCAACGGGTTGTTTCTTACAGATAACAATGTATTTCTGCAGATGGCAGTAGAACCACAGAGGGAACGCAGAGAAGATGTTTCATATTACACTATCAGGACATAGAAACAGCTTTCACAAATATGTTAACATATTTTAAAAAAGTTCCCTACTGCAGCTTTAAAACGAAGCAAACATGCTAGCGTTAGCCTACCACTTTAACCAACTGCTCCACATCAGCCTGATCAGCAACAATAAGATGCTCATTTATTGTGGTCTGGCTGCTTTTGTTGAGTCAAACTCGACCTGTCAGCCTCGGAGCTGCTGTAATTCATTGCTCTCAGAGAGCAGGGCAGAACACCAGTTGTTTTTAATAAAGTAGGTTAAAATCTTCAAGTCCTATTAAAATTGCCACAGTGCTAAGCTCTAAAATAAAGGGACAATTTTTCATTTTAAACATTCCCAATATCACTTCCTTTATGAGATGGTGAAATATACAGTGAGTCATTAACTGAACTTTCAGACCTATTTTGCCGTACTTGCATATAATGTTCCATGTTTCAAATATAAGAAGAGGAAGACAGATGAATACACATTTATGGAATACATCACTTCTTTTTAAATAACAATCCAAACACTTTAAATTTTAGGTTAATATGCTTGGCACACAAGACAAAGAATGTCCCCAGGAAGCAAAACCAAAACTTGTCACAGTCTGAGGTCAGACCCTCAGTCTTAATTACCAAGGTGAAGAAATGTCATTCTTTTTTTCCCTCTCTTTTGTTTATCTCTGTTGTTAATCTCTCAGGCAATCATCTAGATTTACTTTCCAAAACAAATCTCCTTGCTGCCTTGCAATCAATTAGCTCACAAGGAAATCAATTAAGCTCATTGCCAAACAAGCTATTAATAGTAAACTCACAAACAATTGGGAACTATACATCATGAAGGCAGCAGCAGATGCTTCAATGTAGCATAGTTTTGAAACATAATGAAGAGATATGAGTGAAAAGCGCGCAGCTCAGTCTATTGTTAAGCTTGAGGAGCTTTTTGTGTGTGTTTTACACCATATCATTCAGGCTGCCCCAGCTGTTTATCGACAGGTTCTCTGAGGGCTATAAATGAATGTTTGGTCTGCAAAGACATTAACATGTGATAACAGTGTTGTATTTTTATTACTGGTGCTTATGTTGATTGAACTGTGGCACTGAAATAATGATTTTACTGCTGGGTGGTAAAAGTCGTATTCTTAAACTGCAACTGTGGGATAGAAATTTTACATCATACAGTTGAAATGCATTGTGGTCCTGAAGTGTAAGCTAGATATAAAAGTTTTTTAAATTTGTGAAATGGTATGCGGTAATAATATTTTTTGGTGACAGTGAAAAAGTTAAAAATCATACAATGGTACCACAAAACGCTGCACATTACATCCTTATCTTAAAGTCAGAAAACCTGAAACAATCTTGAAAATGTAACAAATTACAATCCAGAGAGTTGATGAGAGCTTCACTTCTTTCAAGCAGCAAGTCACAAGTGCTTATGATCGCAGTGTTTTACCTTTCACTACTGGGAAAGTGTTAAATTTGACAGAAAAAAATTGGCAAAAAAAAAGCAACTGTTTGGCAACAAAGAAAAAGGATGAAGTGCAGAATTCCTCTCACCCAACTAACAACTATTGACTGAAACACCACCATGATAACGGAACAACTGCAATCTTGGCTCAAGGAAAGGAAAGAAAACCAAAGATTGACGGACATGGTTACAATATAATTCATGCCACAGGAAAGAAAGATGATCCTAGTGGGGTCAGCAGTCAGACCAACAAATGGGCTGCAGACTTTGTTTTTGAGCATAAAGTTTTGCAGGAAAGACATTTTTCATGTCCTTTCCTGATACAACAATGAACTGAAGGAGTAACTAAGTAATGCATGTCAAATTACATGTAACAAAACAAACCACACATTGACAGATCTTGAGGAGCATGACAGATGAAGTCCTTGAAAAAACATTTTGTCAGTGTGTAGCTAAATGTTCAGCAGTGAGCTCTGCTTGATTACGTGTGGAAAATTGTAACTGTGAAGCGTCTCCGATTCATTTCTGCTGCGTTTTATTCAATCGCTGCGTGGTTACTTGTAGAAAGTATCAGGTGACATTTTGTCTGTATAAATGTTTGTTACAATGGGATTCATTTAAAAACATGCAGTTAACATATTTAGTTAATGTAAGCATTCAATAAGATTTACTAAGGTTAAGTTTTTTGACTTAAGAAAAGATTTGCATTTCATTTATGTAGCTTTGTTTATCATTATCCATCTATGTCATTGGGCAATCAGAAAGAAAAAACTAAAACTAAAACTAAGCTACGGCGGTAATTAGAACTAATGAGACTAATTAAGAGTGGTTGTTATGAGTTTCCTGTGCAGATTTACTTAATAATTTAATAGATAAGGAGGTCAGTTTTTGCACTGAACGGCCAGTTTTGTGATATTTTAATAATAGCTTCCAGATGGATGCCTGGGTGTTTCATGCACAATGCTCTAGGGGAGGCCTCGGGCACACCCATTAACAGAAGATTATATTTTACTGCAGGCTTGGGAAAGCTTTAGAGTCCCCATGAGTTCCTAGTAAAGGTAGCTGTGGAGATGGATGTGTAGAGATCAGCAGGAAAAAGTGAAGATAAACGTAAAATTAACATAAGGGGAGGGTTAACTTCTCTATTGATATTAAATGTATCATCGTAAAATAATTAGCTGCATAAAAAGTCTCAAGATGAAGCTGTCTGAAAACACATTATCCTCATCAGACAACGTTCAACGCTGCATTTCCTTTCTTTCTATTGCAGTAGCAGTATTTATGTGGTGTGTTGTGTGAGTGAGAGAGGAAGAGGGAGCTGCTGGCAGAGACAACAAACAAGAGGAAAAACGGGTAAAGACACAAAAATGGAGATGACAGTGGTGTAAATACGTCAGTGTGGATGAGCCAGGTAGCGGGGGAGTTGACCTTGGTCATAGTTTAAGACCTGTCTCTTATCCAGCCAGTGAGCAGCGCTGTGTGCCATTTGTCTGCACACAGTGATATAGTAGTCCTTTACCTTTTTTCAGCCAGCCTAGCTTTTGTTTTTGTCTCTTTATGCCTTTTTTCTTATAAATTAAATTAATTATTCTAGTTTTATCTCTTTTAAGTTTATTTCCACAATCTTGTTCAGTTTAAATCCCAGTAAATCCTTTGGTTGCATCGTTAGTCTTGACCAGAGCAAACTCTATATTTGAAGTCAAAATGGGGGTAAATGGGGCAAACTTTACATGACACATGTTCATTGGTAAAAACAGAGTAACGCAGCAAAATTAAAAGAGTCATTTCAAGTTTATAAGGCTCACATGGATACAATTTTAGGTGTGTCTGTAATTTTTTTTGTCGTTTAGGCATCCTGGGAGACGAGAAATGGTCAGTTTTGAAACCAGATTCCAGAGTGGATAAATTTCAGAACGCAGGTTTCATGTTTCTGCATGGCCATGTGAGTCACGTCTTTTTTTAAATGATGTTGTACCTACATCTCTCACTTTATCCTGCATGTGCGTCATTCTCACAAATAAAAAACATGTTTTTTGTAGCATTCTTGGGCAGTGTTACAGCGCCACAGATAGCCCCTGCACACCGACTGCACTGCAACATGTGGGGACCCACAGTTTTTAAAATTGTTTTCAAACATGTACCTTGCTCTTCTCCGTGTGCACATGGCCTAAGATTTTAGGTGTTTTTTGAGTCCGGTGCAATATTTGAATTCTTCTGGGTAACCTAAGCAGTATAGTTCAGATCTGCACCACTTACTCTAGCTTTACGTTTTCTTGGTGTTATGGGACCTTAATCCCAATGAAACTGTATCCTTGGAAGCTTTGGATTATCAGGTCTGGGTTGTGCACTTATACCTTTGCCAGGACATATGGGAAATATTTAATCTTTCTAAGGTATTAATACATAGATGTAATTCTTATAGATCTTGCAACAGATGCATGTCTGTTCCTTTATAGTTTATTTTTTTCCCATTCAGGCCCCCTGAGGGTAAATTACTGAATGCAGATCCATAGCTTCTTGTGTTTTTTTCTCTCTGAAGTCACAGTTCAGGCTACCAACCCTTTCCTGCCCTGGTACTGGTTTTTTTATTTTTTTATTTTTTTACATGTTTAGAGCGCTTGTGGATTTTTGCATTATGGGAGAAACAGAGGAAGTGGGAGAGAGATTATGGCATGACATTCAACAAAGGGCCAGACTGGGAATGTGTAAGCTTTTAGAGAAATGATAACTGTTGTGATGAAACTAAGCTTTTGTAGTACCGTAGAATGTATATATTTCTACCTAAAGGTATTATTGAGAAAAACACTTTCAGCGGAGGTCATCAATCACAAGGGCTTGCCTACACAACCTTTGCACTGACAGCGAAATTTCCATGGGCAGGAATTGTGAAAGCTCTTCCTGTATGGTATCAGTTATGACTCTTAAAGCCTCTGTTGCTAATTGCTTTTGCTCGGGGGCACAGTGACTGTTGAATTGGTGGAGGAGTTTAATGTTCTGCTGCTTCTCTGGTTTCCTGCAAACATTGTTTCATAATCCTTTGAGTTCCTAAAATTCAGTTCGGTGCCAAACAATGTGCATGATCTGCATAAGGCGGTTTATACTTATAACTGGTTTGCTCAACTGTCTCCAGTGTTTGCTGGAATTAAACTGCTGTTTTCTTAAGAAATTAGGAACAAAAAAACACTCCTGCTTTTGTAATACGTCCTACTAATTGTAGTAAATCTTGTTAACACTGTGGAATAACGGTTAAGGGACAAATCTTACCCAAGTGGAAGCTTTGACTTGATGTAGGACTTTTCTATTCTCAATCCTCAGTCAGGGGATGTAATAATAGATTTTGGGTCATTGTCATGTTGCACGGTCTGCTTCTGCTTCAACTTTAACTTGTTTTACAGATGGTTTCACATTTCCTCAAGCACCTGCTGATACACTGAAAATGATGATGGATTCTGTTCAGGCAGCTGGCCTGATTCTGTAGCAGCAAAGCATCCACAACCATCACACTTCCAGATGTTTCACAGCTTGTGTAAGGCTCTTTTTCAGGAATTTCTTTCAAGCCAGACATGTCCTTTTTTTTTCTCTTCAAATTTCAGAAAGGAAAGAGGAGAGAGACCTTGGTCTTTATCTGTGTTATCTCTGGCTAAACTTAGTCTGGATTTCTATTTTTCACATAAGGAAGAGCTTTATTCATTGCAAAAACAACAACAACAACAAAAAAACATCCATAAAAAGTTTTATGGATGCATGTCTCCACAAAGTGCAAGGTAGAGACATACATTTTTATATCAACAAAGTATACTGTAGGAGGACCTGTGTCTCGAAGGCGGAGCTCTGTCCACCCAGGCATTTTGAACAGCTGAATGGTTGCCATGGAGATTAAAGGATTTCTCCAACATGCATGAGAGAACCAAGGCAATACTTTAGGTAAATTTTAACTTGATGTAAAACTCAAAAAAGGCAATTTTGCATAATATTGCCCCTTTAATGACATTTAGGGACTATTTTAGGATTTTGCAGTCTGCTTCTCAGGTGATAAGCATATTAGCTGATTTAAATTTATTTTTGCACAAAACGATTGAACAGAGCACCACGACGTGTAAAATTAAACTGTCATTTTTTTTAGTTTAATTTTTCTCTTCTTTTCACTAGCAACAAGTTTTTATAGTACCAAAAAAGTGTGAAATACCTAAACATAAACAGCAATCTCTGCATATCACTATATATTTCTGTGCAGCTTATTGTGCTGCTTATTATGATAGATCAGACTGTGGTGCTTTGCATATCTATTGATTGTGTTAACTTTCATTGCTGCTCTGAAGTTTGTATAATGTTGTAAATGTCAGGGCTGTTTTTCATTTGAAATTTTTTTCCGTTACCCTTCCTGCTGTGCTGCGTGGCAATAAAATGAACATAAAATACAGTAAAGCTGAAGAGGGATTGAATCTCTTTCCAAATCTGTCACCAAGGTTGCGTTGTGTGTACGTGTCTGTGCATTTATGTTTGAGAGCATGTGGATGTTTGTGTTTTTGGAGCATGTGTGCACATATGGGTGTTTGTGTTCATATCTATGTATCTGCAATGCTCCGTGTGACAGAGGAGCCAGGATTAATGCTTCGCTGTCACGACGCCCCACATGATGAAGTACTCAAATTTCTGGAGGATGGTAACAAGCAAATCAGAAGAAGTGAGAGGAAAAGACACATGGAAATGAGCGAGACAACAAGGAGAAGAGAATTTATGTCCTGGGAAAAAAAATCTTTGAAAATAAACCTCATTGTCAACTTTTCCTGCTAGTTATTATTACTCTATTTTTAATTACATTTGAAAATCTGGTATGATCTTACTTTCATTTCTTCTCTTGTTAAAATCTTCTTTGCTCTCCTACATTTTCAAAAGTCTTTCTGTCTCAGTGGTTCTTTATTGGTTCCATATATTGGTCTGTTTTCAGTCTTTTTAATGAACTGAAGAAGAGCACAGTGGGCATGGTACTGCCCCCTATCAGTGTGGCATGGTACTTTCTGCCTCATCCTGTGCATTTTCACTGCACATTTATGGCCAGTCAGAAAGACTAAATAAGTCACACATTCATTAAATATTTTATACATATTGTGGAATATCAGCATGTGTAATCGCAATATAAAGACAGACAGCAATGAGTGTTCACCAAGTGCCAACATTAGTTAGTTACTGTTTATTCCTTTATGACCACAGACTGGTTATCTTTTAAAAGTAGGTAATCAATATAGTCACCAGATCCCAACCCAACAGAGCCCCTTATTGCAGTTAGAAGACGAGATGCACGTCATGGAAGATTGTCAAAGTTAGTCTTTACTGGAGTTAAAAAGATAAAGACATTATTTTAGAACCGATTTCTGTTTTTCTTCTCCAAATACAATCTGCAACAACAGATCATAATGCTCTATTTGACTAGTAGTAATCGCTCCTAATGAGGCAATAATGATAGTGGGAGTAAATCATTGACTTCAGTATTTACACAAACAACACTGACCTCAAAAAGTGCTACGCATAATTACCATCAAAATTATTGAACTTAACCCTGCCAAGCCAAGTTAGAGTGCTTTGCTAAACACATATTGTAACCTGAAAAGTGCAGAAGTGGCAGATAGTTTAATCGCTACTCTGAGGTGTGACAGGTTGTCTAAAGGTCCAGCTCACTGCAGGGTAATGAGAGGAAAAGTGTGACTATGAGTTCATGCCTGAGTAAGCGAGGATCTGAGAGAGAGAGGAGAGAGAGAGAGGAGAGAGAAAGAGAGAGAGAGGAGAGAGAAAGAGAAATAGAGAGAGAGAGAGAGGATTTCATCCTTATAGGAAGCAGATCATCGGTGCAGCTGGTAAACCTCTGGGTTGCCGACGGAAACGCCAATCAGACCGGATGAAGCCATCCTACTTCCTGATGCGAGTCCAGATTAAACCTGTAGGAGTGACCTCTGCTGTCATTGACACACACACACCTACACAGCCGCATGGAAACACATACACTTATTCTCAGTGTCCCACACACACTGGGATGCTAATTAAACTCAGCATAAAAGTGACAGACATGCACAGACTGTTGTGATTCTGCTACCCCAGAAGGGCATTAAACTTTCTTACACTTCCATTTCCTGTAAATCTCCTCCAGCTTCATAACTGGGACTATAACTCACCTAATTCTGACTGTAACCTAAAAAAATAACATTATCTAATGAATCCGAAACCTGATGATTTATGTTATGGGGACTGACTTGGTGTCCCCAAAGAGAAAGCAAATTCCCTCAGTGTGACTATGTAAACAGATTTATGTCCTCACAGCAGAGGTAATGCAAAAACACACAAACAACCCACACACACAAACACACTAAGGTGTTAATTAAACAACGTGACAGGTGATGTCATTCCCCTGTGCCAACTCTGACAGAATAACCATCCTGTTGCCCACTGTGACAACCAGCTGCCACCTCTCCTATGTCTCTCTCTCACACACAAAGGAACACACTCCAGCACCATTTCATTAACATGAGAGAATCCATCTTGCTGGGCTGCAAGCCACGCATTTGGGCCCAGGGACTCCAGGAAAAATAAGTACAAGATTTCCAAGGTTGACCGTGGAGAAATTCAGATCAGATGTTTTGCACAGTACAGATTTTGTAAAGGTTACTTGCAGCGTGCGCTTTAATTTATACAACTTTACCGTCTTGTGAACACTGGCAGCAACCGACTCACCTCAAAAGGGCCTTAAAATATGGGTGCGAGTCCAGATTTTTCCTTAAATATCCAAGCATACTGAGTCACAAAAAAAAAAATAAAAAATCAACATTCAAGCAGCGTGTCATGAGGTGTAACAATAAATAAAATTTAGGAACTAGAGCACAGGGCGGTTGTATGTATTTTCAAGGCACACAGTGTGAGAACCTGTTATTTTCAATTATAAAAATGTAGATTATATCAAACATAACTTGTAATAAATTTGACTTTGCAATTTGATGCTTTGAAATTAGACCTCTGTCTGTTTGAGACAGACCTTCAGAAAAGTACAAACTGCCTGAACTCAACAATTGTCTGAAATCAAATTATGGCCTAATAACAATTACAGGGATTTAAGGATTTTTGGTTTTGTCATGTGCCCTGTTTGCCAGGAAAATATTATCTGTAAAGTTCAGTACCAATGTGCAGCTTTTACTAGCATCTATTGTCACAAGTTGGTGTACGATGAGCTGCATCATAGCTGGAGAGTGATTCTTCTCTGAAATTTCATGGCTGTTTTCCCACTGTGACTGACAAGAACCAGATTTTTCATCAACCTCTCGCTGCAGAAGGCGTCACTTGTGTTGCTGGTAAAAGACAGGCTCAAATGGCTCTGTTGCTTGCCAGAATTTCTTTGAAAGCACCTGCCATTTCTCAGTCACTTTCCAACGACAACTTTCCAGATGGTTCTGTGCAACGAACCATCTGGCATGTTAGGTTTACATTCATGTGAGGGCCCAGTCTGCTTAAAACAATCCGTCGCCTTCGATTTGGGCGGTGTGCTACTTTCTAACGGTGGTTTGAGTCAGTTATGCGTCAACCTAAAATCTAAAGTTTATATATCTCTGATAACGCTTCTAGGGCAGTTGTTCTATGTCTGATGCTTTTCGGAGCATATTCTCCACTTTGTGATTAATTTCTCAATTGTTATGAGCTTAATATGTGACAATAGTAGTTATTTGGATTGAGGGGCTAAAAAAATTCTCTTCTTTTTTCCTTGTCAAAGTGGGTGTGTTTTTATACATTGGAGAATTGATGCACGCATGGATTTGTGCCTCCCATGTTAATAAAGCCCACAGATATAGCTGTCAGCTTGCAGTGTTTATACAGGCTCAGGGCCAAATGCTCAGATATCCTCCCTGACTTGCTGTCTCAATCTATCTACATCTTTCCATCTGTCTCCCTCTTCCCTCATCATTACTTCCTGTCCACATCTGCTTTCTTGTCCTCACTGCCAAGCTACATGCGTGTCTTGTCATCTGTTGAAGTGTCTTCTTTTGACACAGCCATGTCTGTGGGCATTAAATCTTTCATAAGAGGTGTTTTGGGTTTTTGCAAAGTGATCATAAAGGATAGTCATGAAAAAAATGTTTGATCTTTACTTATTCTCTCAATAACTCAAATTTGACAGTTTTACTAGCAACAATTATCAACTATTTATGGTTTTTAGTTCACTGCATGTCCATATCGACAGTAGAAACAAAATTCAATCCAAATTTATTTTAAAACTTTGGTTTGTGTTTATTTTTTTGAAAAATATAAGCAAAATACTCACACAGGCTCTGAGCTTTTAGCATGTCACAAGCTTTTTCTCTAATATCTCAGCAAAATCTGCCATTCTGTAGCGTGGCATGTTGCTGAAAATGTTTAAACCCGTCGCAGGAACTGAGAGTATTCCTACGCTCTGGTAAAGAAACATGAACAGCCAAAATCCATTTGAGTTTTAAAGCCGACATGCAGCTCAATGGGAAAAGTGAGTCTCTGCAACAGTTGACTGAGTTACACAAGTGTTTCAGTCAGAAACAAAAGACCATATTATGGGAAACAGCTCCTTCGAATATGAACAGAATTATCCTCATTAGTCTCAAGAATTTTGTTTCAAGCAAAACATATGACCTATATTGTTTTATTAACTTGATCTTTTGGTCATTTTTCCCTGTTCTGTCTTTTTTAGCACTATTCAGAATGAGCTGTTTTGGGCCTGTTGTTGTCACTTTAAATCCAAATAAGCTGCTGACTATGCTCCCCAACTCAACATTTACACTCACATGAGAAAGTGGCTACAATTATACAACCATACATATTTGAAAAGCAGAAGCGGAGCCTCCTGCACAACCAACAAGAATGCAGCTAGTGGTTTCTGGATGGTAAGTCAACAGAAAAATACTTGTCTTTTCCAGCAGCCATTGCATGTCGCATACTGTGGTAAAATCTACTGGCCAAATGAGCTGGAGCTCCGCTTAGGTTGCTAGGTGATGAGCAGAGCTCCAGTGGGGTTACTTGGTAACAGGCTGGGATGTTCTATGGTTGCTAGGTGAGGAGGTTGGGGTTCTCTATGGTTGCTAGGTGAGGTGCCAGCTGATTTGTAATGTTACATTCGGAAGATTTTTGAAACAAGTCACTTTCCAGAAACCAAAAAGCATTAACTTATGATCAAAACACAGCTGGGTGTTTTTATTAAAACACTTGCTTTTAGAAACAGAAGAAACCTAAATAAAAGTACAAAAACATGCAAAATGTGAATTTTGCTCAATACGCACACCCTTTAATGCTGTTACTTTAGCAAGCACTTTTACAGATCATCTGAATTTAATTTAATTTTGGGAGTAAACAATGTTGTTCTAAACAATTTGCCACCTGGTGTCTTCTGTGTATTTGCATGTGAGTCCATTTTGCTATTTACCACAGATATATTTGTTCATAAATCAAAAGTCTTGCTATAAGGTGACATAACCTTGGACTTGTTGATGGAGGGAATGTGAGACAAAGTGGTTTGAAGGGTTCCTTCGTCTCCTTTAAAACCTCCACTGACTCAGTCTTTCATCATTTGACTATGAGAATGACAACCTTTGCCATCTCAGTATATCTTCATCTGCTCTATGTCTATCTTCACTTCTTATTTTGTGACAAACTCTATTGAGGCTTCACAATCCCCTCGTATTTCTGCCTATTTCCATTTTCTCTGGTCCTGTCTCTGTGGATTCTTCTTTGCCTTTCTGATTGTTTCTTTTTTTATCTCAACACCCTTCTTCTTCGGCTCTCATATTATACAGTTGTTGCCTCTTGATTCTACCACCACATCTTTTTTTTCCATCACCCTGTCCTCATCTTTACTGCCTGTCTTTTGCTGGCTCTCTCTCTCAGTTTTTCAATTTCACCTCCTCCCTTTTTCACTCACTGTGTAAATCCCTTCTTATCCACTCCCAGTAGCAACTCACCACATCCGGCTTTCTTGTTCTGTCACTATGGATATTTGTTCTAGATTAACCTGTCAGGCTCCCTTCCACCTCTCCTCTGTTCCCTTTTCACTCATATTTCACTTTTTCCCCCCTCTTTGTCTTTCAATCTGCCTTTCTTCCTTCCTTTGCCGTTTTTTTTCTTTGCATGTTTCGGTACGTCGTCTCCGCCCTCCAGAGAGCTGCAACATCAGTTTAAGAGGGCATCAGAGCATCTTGTCCAATAAAATATAAATGTCTGTCTCTCTTTTTCTCATCTTGCCCTCCACCTCTCTCCCATTTGCACAGAAAAAGAAAAAAGGAACCTGATGAGCCACCAACTGCAAGCCAATTCCCAGGGATGACATGCATGTTTGTGCCGTACCAATTGCAGTTTGCTTTTCATCTGTGGGATAGATTGATCTCTTGACCCACTCCTTCTCTTTCTCCTTTCATTATTTTCCCCTTATTCAACAGCTTTCCTCCTCTATTTGTCACAAGCCTGTCCATGGATTTTCACAGAGTTATAAATAAACTAATTTAGTTTATTCTGACATTTTCTCATGTTTTCTATCAAGTTTTAATCTCATTCAGTTCATGTGTTGTACATGCTGTCTTCATATCTGCTAAGCCTAAGATCGTTCCATGTCTGTTCCATTAAATTTTTGCTTTTTTTTTCTGAAAAACATGGAATTTCAATATGCATGCTCCTTTATTTCAGAAATTGCACATTAAAAAAGTAATTTAGGCCTAACAGCCACTTGTACTTCAGCAGTGAGTCAAATTATAGAGCATGTTTGGAGGTCAACTAGGCAATTTCTCATGTTGGTTATCAGAATAAATTAGTTTTTTTCCCCTAAATTTAGCACAATTTATCTGAGTGCATTCTCGACATTTTAAATTGTGAAACACCTTTATTGTAATTTTGAATTTATTAAATCTCTTCTTAGAACTGTTATGAAAGTCTTGTGTGGTTGATATTTTGAGTCAGTGTATATGTTTGCATTCGTAATGTGGACTTCGGTCTATATGTGTGCATCGGACTGCATGGCCCTGAGGAATTCGTGCATTTGTGGGTTTTCTTTACATGCATTTGTGTGTGAGGCGGTTGTGTTTGTTAGCATCCTTATGTGTGCTTCTACAGTAAGATGTCTTTGTGTGTTTGCTTCGCTGGGTAATTAAAGCAGAGTGTGCCAAGCCAGCGACAATGTAATACCACTCTAATCATCTTCAGCTATCCCATCTGTGTGCCCAACATGAATCTCTTTTTCAAACAAACACAGATACTTGGAGCCAATGCTCAGATTTTTTTTTCCTTTGGAATGGCACAATACACAGTGGAACAAAGAGAAATGGTGTCATTCAGTTAAAGGAAAAGGGAAAAAATGTTTAATATAGACATAAAATAACATTTTCCTTATTTAGCATGAAAACATTGGGCTGTTACATCACTGTCCATGTGTGTGAGCTTAGTTTTCCATATTCTCTCTTTAAAAAAATCGACTTTTAAAACAAACTGCTGTTAAAACTGTACATAAAATCAATAATTTTGTGATTGTCCATGAAAAACAGCAGCCCAGATACTCTGATTAATGTAGAAGTAAAAAATGTGACAATAAAGGTTTCTATACGCCTGCACTGCAATTGAAAATCATTTAGAAATGTAAAATTTCAAAAACTCAGAGTTCAATGGCTGTTATAGAAGTTTATTTAGCAAACTTTTCAGACAAGCTGTCCAATAAGGATGTGACCTTATCTATATGTGTTTTAGAGGAAAGTGGTGGACAGCAAAGCAAACCAGAACTAAATGTTTGTTTGCACCAGAGTGAAAAATGTGAAGCACGGAGTTGTAAACCCACAATATGCTGGCGCTCAATAACTCCTGGTCAGATCCGAGACGAAGCTGTCAATCTAAACTAACATCAAAAATATTTTAGTGACTGCATGCATTGATCTTTGTCTTATTTTTTTGAATGTATAGACATAACTTATAAATGTGTATTTATTTGTTGAAGTATTTTGCGAGGCTAGATTCTGCTTTTTCAGTTTTGTCTTTGGTTTTTGTAAGCATAATGGATAGATGCAAAAGAGATGGTGAAAATATTAAAGTTTGAAAAGTGTCTTGCTAAAGTTATTTTTTCATGACAATTTTACTAAAAATAAACATATTTATTAAAAGCAAGAAACCAGAGAGAGAAATGTTTAGAAAATGATCTTAAATTATGTGACCTCACTTCTCGCTCCCAGCCCTTCAATCTTCTTTTGCCATCCTTCTGCTACCATTTCTGAACTCTGCCTCTTAGAAATTGGATTGAAATATTTCTGTCCGCCCACAGCTCACTGCTGTGTCCAACAGGCTGAACACGACACTGACAGCCCGTTGGACACAGACTGTCAATAATATGTTGATTTTTAGGCACAATTTAAAACCCTGGTGGATACTTTGACTGGTGGTCCCCAGTGTTGTGCACATTTACCCTCTAAAGGAACCAATTCAAAGCTCATATTGATTAAAATGAAATAATTTGTGTTCAGGCTCTGACTAAAAACTACAGATTACCTTTTATGATTAAATTCAGTATTTGTGTTTATCCAACTCGTGTACATAATGCAGCCTTCGTGATGTGAAGTTTAAGGAACACAACATGATGACTATCGTTACATCTGGAGAAAAACGGGGAAAATGAAGATGAAGTTAAAGATTTGATACATTTGCTCCAAATGGAAAACAGCCCTAAACATACAGCCAAAGTGTTTATAAAGTAGGTTAAAGACAACTAAGTCAAAGTTTTGGCATGGATTGAGACAGGATTGAGATTACAAAGCCTTGATCTCAATCGTGTCGATAATTTGTGGACAGATCTGAAAATGAGCAGCTACAAACCCGACTGAGTTATACTGGTTTTGGCCAGAACTCCCAAACAATTATTGTGACAAGCTTGTGGAAAAAAACAAAACAACATAGCATTTGACCTACATCATATAGTATATAGACAGTGCTACCAAACAATGAGGAAATAAATATACATTTCTAATGGTGAAAAATGTAATAAATAAATCTCCGATATATTCTTTCTTTCATTATTGTGGTATTTAGCAAATAGAAATAATTTTAGTAATTCTACCTGATCTAAAACATAAGAAGTTTGGTCTCATTTCACTTTAGACATTGAGAAAAAAAATGTGTATGTGTTTTTTTTATTCTGTGTTTGCAAACTTCTGGTTTCAGCTGTAATCTAAATCACCACTGCTACCGTCTTAATTGTTAAGGCAAAATGATCCGCAACAGGATTCTGGCCCGTTTTGATTTCACTGCATAAAATGCATAAAATTATGACAACCCAGCGTCATTCACCTGTTCTGTCCAGGCTCCTGGTCTCCTGATCAGCTGCCGACAGCAGAGCTCATTTAAAAATCTAATTCACAATCACATGGACAATGACTTGCATTGACCCCGAAGACTCAGCTACACTCACGCCCACTAAACTCTTCCCTCTGTGTCACACGCAGACACGCATTCTACGCTCAGACGGTGCGCTCCCGTGTGATTTTTACACTGAAAGGTTAATTTGAATGAAAGGAGCCCAAGGCTGCGACTGAGAATCGGGGGTTAGTGAGATTGGGAGACCGAAAACGGCAAAGAAAGAATGAGATATGAGTGTTAATGCAGTTCAAAAGAGGCACCCACTTTAACGAAGACAGCAAGAGAGACACCAAGAGAAGGGAAACAAGGAGAGAGAGCGACTCAGGCTCTCTGAAGTGATATTTAATTAGCCCTGGATGACTAGCTTACTCAGTAGAAAAAGGCCACTCTCTCTGCTCACTTCTCTCCTGTCAAGTACCCTGTTAGCAAAATGTCCTCGAAGGCAGATGGAGAGGGTGGAGGCAGGAAGAAAAAGCAACAGATGGAGAGATGGAGAACGAAAGAAATGGATAAAAAAGTAAGATAATGCTGTGAAATTAAAAGGGAAATAGAACCAAAAGAACATGTTGTATAGTTGCTTCATTAATTATTCCATAGTCTACACAAAGTTTTCCATCATAAAAAACAGCAAATATTTTTTTTTGATTTTGTTTAAAATAAATTTAAGACAGAAAGATTTAAAACCTGGAGAGTAACTGATATAAATGCACATATATATGTGTATATATACTGCTGAATTTGACATTTTGATACGTCTGTAACATATAAGATAATGCTTACATTCTGGACTTTTTACCAAGAGATCAGTCCACAACAGTTTAGGGTTGAAGTGCAAGCGACGCTAACGCTACAATATGCTTCGGCACGCCTCTGCAATGTAAACAGAAACGGCAGTCATGCACTGAGGCACTCATCTTTAGGGATGAGCCTTTTCACAGCCCCGTTCTAAAACACAAACTTGTGTCAGAGCTGAGCATGCATAGAGGTTTGCTATTCCTATTGTAAATAGATTCAGTGCATTTACTTTTATAACCCTGAAATGAAGAAACAAACAAACAAAAAAAACATTCAACACTTTGTATCAGATTTTCTTATTTATGCCCTGCGGCCTATAAATATATATATTCACACACAAGACAGAAATGATGCAGGAGTGGAGACAATGTTGTGACATATGGTGGAACATTTAGTTTACTGCCACAAATTCAGGAAGTTGGATCATTTTCTTTACCAGCTTGCTTGACAAACTTAAGCGTGCTAAACAAAAAATATACGATTATTAGTAGTTGTTTTTTTTTTTTTACACAACAGCAAACAAAAAGTTTTAAGGTGGAATGTACAAAAAAATAGCAATATAATCTATTTTAGGTTGTAGATTTTTGTTTTAAAATCAAACAAAATCAAATAGTGATACTTGACAAACTTATAAAAGTAATATGTTATCTTTTTAATACATCTATCTTTGAACATACAAGCTGCGATGTCCTGTCACTTTGCTTCTATTCTATTGTCTTGTATTCTATTCTTAAATAAATCAGGAAACACAATTTGCATCAAGTTGTAATTGCTGCAAATGTCTGATCTACAATGACTCACAAGTACATTGCAATTGTTCTAGATTGTTCTAGGCTGTATTTTACATTGTTTTCCTTCCACCCTACATCTGAAAATGTGGTTTTCAGACGTAGTTTCTTGTGTAGTTTACACCTGGTAAAAGCAGCAGTAGTTTTCTGAGCTCTATTACAGCTTTGAAGCTTCCTTGCTTGAAACTATCCATGCTGGAAGTCCATGTTCCCATTTTATCTTTAATTTACTGCCTTGATTGGCCAGCTGTGTGGAGGTGATTACACTGTTGGTAGTGCAGTGCTTTTTAAATACTTCATGGATTGAAATACAACATAAAGCCCAGTATGAGCGATAAAACAAGAAGCTTTAATGTTCTTTCAGCAATGAAATGCAGGTTTACGGTTTTGAAACGTCTAAACAAAAACCGTAAACAATGTGAAACCTTTTGCACACCTAGAGAGAGAAAAGAAAACTCCTCTTATTGTCTTTATTTGATTTACTCCGTTGGGTTTAGGTCTGGCTTTGACTAGACCATTGTCTGTGAACTCAGTAACAAACTTTAGTCTTTGGCAGCACAGTGGTGTCAGTCCTAAAGTTCTTTCCTGCACGTTTTAGATCCTCCACTATGCAACACAGCACAATCAAATGAATGGTTAATTACCAGGCCTCTGTAGGATGTGATGACATGAGAAGAAAATCGGCACATCTTCAGGGATCTGTTTGTTAAAAAAAAACCTCGTGAGGTCTTCTAAGAACAGCTGCATTCATATTGTTATTCATTTACTCACAGATTATCTCTATTTACTAATTTGGTGACTTTATATGGGAGTTTGTTTTATCTAGAGGCATTAGAGTAAAAGGGGATGAACACAAATGCACAACAATGTCTTCACCACAATTTCGCCTTTTACAGCAGTCGCTTTAAATCCGACTGAAATCATTTTAGATGATTTATTTTCACTTGCAAGTCCATTCTATCTGTGGTGACAGTTGTATCAACGTCTTGCACAGTTTTCTATCCGTGCTTCTGTCAGTGTACTTGTCAAATTTGCTGCAACCTGCAACAAACATCTGAAGCTTTAAACCTCTCTGAACTGTTGAATACGGAGCCGACAAAGAACACATCTAGAAGAAAACACAACAAGAAGATTTCAAGTGAGCTTTACATTCTGCCTCAAAGGAAGCAAGCAATTCCAGTTTCAAATGCCTTTTCGATCAAGTAGCCCTTTCTACCGTATTTTCCGCACTATAAGGCGCACCTAAAAACCTTCAATTTCCTCAAAAGCCGACAGTGCGCCTTATAATCCGGTGCGCCTTATATATGGACCAATATTGAGCCACAACAGGTCCAGCAACGGACCTTACCACAGGGGCCGCGTTTCATTGGCTAATGCCCATTTTAGGTCACAGTGCAGCTACCACGTGCGTGACCGTCTCACAAACACAAGCTACAGTAGTAAACATATGCTAATGTACATTGTGGACCATCAAAACCATGAATGCCGACTTACCCAGCCTTGCAAGAACAATAGGCATCAGTGATCTTGTCCACAGCTATATTTATGCTGAGGGTGTGAGGATCTGCTGTTTTCCTCATCTATCGGTAGCTTTTAGCTGTGACGCGGAGGCATCCAGTGGCTCAAACACCTTGATGTTGTCCAAAAAAGATGACATGAACTTGTTGGTTCCCCTGTCCATTGCCGTGGCTGATATGTTGTGAAAATCCGGCAGAAATGCTACGCTAATTAACTCAGATCGAAATGAAAGACGTCATGTTTACACAGACATGCAGTAGGCTGCTTACGTAGTTGGTCCACTACGGTAAGCAGCCGCCAACTTCTTTTTCCCCCGTAGAAGAAGTAGTGCGCGGTGCATGCTGGGATAGTTGTCAGAACACTGGTTTGTTAATAAAGTTTGATAATACATTTAAAGGGGGGGAGGGGCAGGGGAAGAGAGACAGAGACTGCAGCGGCAGCTTGTCGGTTGGTCTGTGTTACCCAGAAAGCAGTTGGGCATAATATCGCAACACCAACACCGTGAGTGAAACAACGACTGGGCCAGCCTACTATATAAAGTACTCGGGGACCATTTCTTTATTAATGTGGATGTGTAATAATAGAGTATGAAGCGTCTATTCTATGCGCCTTATAATGCGGTGCGCCTAATGTATGAAAAAAGTCCTAAAATAGGCCATTCATTGAAGGTGCGCCTTATAATCCGGTGCGCCTTATAGTGCGGAAAATACGGTAGTTTCCTTCTATTCCTCTAAAGGACTATCACACTATAAAAGTGTGTAAGCATCTTACGAGGTTTTGGAAAGGTGTCACTTCAAATACGCATCCGCATCCATTTGGCATCTTGGTGTCTGAGCTGCACTAAAGATGAAAAACAAGACTATTTGTTCTCAGACTGAAAATCTCCATTGTCAAGTGATCTCTGCAAGTCTCATAAAATGTACTTTGGTAAGATTTTCATGGTAACATAACTGTAATGAAATGAAACAATAAAATCAGTCTTAAAAGTCACCGATTATGCTTCCTTGAACAGGTTTGGATAAGCCTGCTGGCCTCAACTCAACATTTATACTTGAATGCGAAAATGGCTGCAAACCATTATACAACCGTACATCTTTGAAAAGCATTAGTAGAGTCTCCTGCACGACCACCAAGAGTACAGCAAGTGATTTCTGAATGATAAATCAACAACAAACTATGTGTTTTCCAGCAGTCGTTGTATAGTACACACAGCTGAAAAACCAGTTGACCAAATGTGCTGGAGCTCCTCTGGAGTTGCTAGGTGATGTAGTGGGATCCTTCTTTGGTTGCTAGGTGACAGCGCAGTACCCATCAAATATGACTTAACAAGCAAAATGGCTAATTTTCAAGACACCAAAAAACATTAATTTATTTATTATGATTAAATATTAATAAATTATCATTTATTATGTTTAATTTAAAAGATGCATGCATGCATTCGCTTAATGCGCCTTATAGTCCGGTGTGCTTTATTTATGGAAAAAAGATTAAAAATAGACCGTTCATTGACATTTCGCCTTATAATCCAGTGCACCCTATAGTGCGGAAAATATGATGGGTCATCCTTTTAGGAAGGTGATGATATATTGAGTTTATAAAGTTGTCATGTTAAACAAATGTAAAAAAAATTCAACTAGATTAATTTAATTTGATCACATGTAACAAATTAACTCCATTTCTTTAAACTGGAGCTCCATTCTCTTTTTTCAGTGTATGTCTTGTCCTTTATGGACAAACTAGAAGTAAATGTTGAGAAAAAACAGTTTTATCTTCTGTTTGTCATAATGTTAGCAGTTTATTTTGTCCTAATTTGTTAGATGATCACCCAAGAAAGAACAAAACCTGGTTTAACTTGGCATGTTTGATGATTACAGAGTGATATAGACTTTGGTAAACACACTTTTGCAAGAAAGTATACTGCAAAAAGCTTTGTACTTTGTTCTAAAATGTATGACGCCCATTAAGGAGCTAATATTTTAGTATGCTAGCCATTTAAAATGAAATGAATCATCTGGCACCTTGGGTTACAGTGGCATTCCTCTTTGCAGTCATGCTGTATTATTATTGTAGCATGTCATTTTTATTCATTAAATTCATGTGTAGGATGCGTCTGACATTTTTGCTGTGCTGGAATCGGAGAAGTGCAAGCTCTCGTCTCTAATTTGTGTCAGTAATTACAGCAAGCTGTTACCTTATGCAAATCAAAGCATTGCAGATGTCCCCTGTAAACAGTTACTTAAAAACCGTCCTTCCATCCAAATTGTGCATATTTGCGTCCCGGGTTTCTGTTTCTGTCAGCTTCACAACCACGCCCTCTTCCTCCCCGTCTGCCTCGCAGACTGCAGATGGCTGTAGATGCAAATCCACAGAGGAAATAACACATATCCATAGAGAGTGGATTTACAATCTTTAAACATCAAGCTGAAAGACAGCTCTCACCCCCAAGGAAACACTTCAGCTCTATTTCTCTCTCATTTTTCTTTGTTTGTGTCTTTATTCCCACTATTTTTTTCTTCTTTTCTGTCCACACTCATTTCTTACATTCACCACCCACAGGATATACGGAGCTCTCTCCTGACTTTCTCATCACTCTTGGTCCTAAAAGCCAATTTGGAGGTCTTGCCTCCCAGACTGCCATGGGTCCTCTGAGTTAGACCAGCAAAATGAACACTCAGCCTTTCCTATACGAGTAAGAACCTGATCACAAGTGTGCTTCTTGTTCATTAGACTTCATTGATTTGTAAGCAATTCAATAAATTATTCATGAATCTCATCATTACCGATGCACAGACTCATAACAAGCTAAAGCTTAAAAGCTTTTTCTGCTGTTCTTTGTCATCTTGCTGGACTTTCACTGTTCCTCAATATTATTTTTTTTTTCAGTCCAAATATGGGACAGTTGTAATACACCTTAGTAACACGGTTGGTTCTGTGGATCTATTTTCTTTGGTTGGTTGAACAAACTCCGGCCTAAGATCAATAAGCTGTTAGCAATCGATCAGTGGTGCACTGCTGGCATTGTAGCCACACAGGCACACCCACCAGAAGGAAACAAACGCACCCCGTATAACGCTTTTATTCTATTAGCTGAGAGGTTGCTAGGCGACAGAAGATTTTTGTTTCTAGTGCAAACAGAAAATAATTTGCAAGGAAGCAGAGAGATTCACAATCAAAAGAGATTTGATCAGAGCAGAGAGAAGTTTTGAGTGTGAGGTGAAAGGTTTGAGAATATTTGAAAGAGAGCAGAAGTTTTGAGTACAAGCATTACAAATTTTGTGAAGAAAGACATGAAGTCCTGCCTCCAAACTGAAAATGTAAGCACAAGTGTTAAACATTTTGAGAACAAAAGACATGAATTCCTGCTTTCAGACAAAAAATGTGTGCTCTCGAATTATGGCAGGAATATTCCCCCATATAGAAACAAGTGTTGTCATTGAAAATCAGCTGCTGAGTTTCAAAACCAGCATCAGTTCGCCAAAGGGCTGTAAAATACATGATGGTGGATTGGCTATTTGCTTTGTGGGGAGTAAAACTAAAAAATAAATGGCAAACGGCTTGTAAAACCCAACATTGTAGAGTGAAGTTTTTGAAATTTTCATCAAGGAAATTCACTTTAAGGGTAAGTAAATGACTAAATGATCTTTAAAGCAGTGATTAGTTTAACCTGATTTATATTTAGGCATAAAACGGTTTAAACACACCCATTTTTGGAACCAGTGCTGCACACTGGCATCTGGTGGTGTTCAAATCTACACCGAGGTTTTCATGTGTGTGCATCTCAAGGCCGCCAGTGCTAACACACCGGATCAGCAGAAAGTGTGTCTGCTGGGTAATTTCCAAACAACCGGATAAATCTGAAAAAGCTCACGAATGCATCATGTGAGAGCAGAACGACGACTTACAGCTGATTAGGGGATCGATTCAGCTGAAGGTCAAACACCAGAAGTTTACCATAATAACAAAGGAGCTGTGCAGAGAAGACAAGACAGAAAACTCACATTTGTCTTGTGAAAGTGTACTATCTACTAATAATGCATTCTCTCCTGCAGTTTAGACCACAAAAATAATTAATGTAGGACAGTCAGTCTGTCTGACGTGCTGCTAACTGTTAGCTCCAACGACTTATTCACTTCTCAACAATATAACATCTGTCTGCTACAGGTAAGAAAACAATTTCTGAAATTTACTTTATAAAGCTTCTAGAACTCCAAACCCGTCATTTATGGAAGTATTAAAATAGTTGGATGGATTTAAATCCTTGCATTTTCTACTTTATGCTGTTTACGTTTTCCAATTTTGCTAAACAGATACCATGTTCTGATAGAGCAAGTACATGTCAACCCTTCTTGCCTTCATGTTTATCTCTTAATTGGATTCAAGAACTAATACATCAGTCCCCTTCACATGTAGTGCAGCTCTTATGCATCTAAACTTTTAAAAAACATCACAGTTGGTGTGACACACAAGTTGTTGAAACAGATATTGTCTTAATATATATCTTAAGAGTTACTGACATGCTATTGGATGCATTAAGTCAAAATATGTCACCATTTATATTAAGAGATTCATTTTTATGCAGTCAAATGTAACAAAGTGCTTTCACAGGAGTCTAAACAAGCAACAAACATCCAATGCAAATCTTATAAAAGTGTTTCTAGTCTACAAAATGTATCTGACTTATCTCAGAAACTTTATGAATATTCAAACTGTTAACTTATTTACAAAAATAAAAGTGTTTAAAAGACAAAATTAGAAAATGGTCTAAAATTATTAACCATAGAGGCAGGAAAATGACTCTTTTTGGTTGCTGGTTAGTAACGGCATTCTTAAAAGTGGGAGAGAAAACAACTGAAAGACAAAAGTTAAGCGGTACCTTCTTAAAGGAAAGGAGAAAAATGTGGAACGCTTCAAGATGTGGTGATTTGTTAAGGCTAATCTGTAACATGTTTTATTTTGATCCAGCAAGTCTACATAAATCACATTTAGTTTACTTATTTTGTTGATTTGCCACAGATGATTTTGTTTGTCTGTAAAAGTTGAGCTAACTGGTTTGGGAACACTTGGGAGTTATCAGAGATGGTTTAGGGTTTTCTAATCAGATGGTTGACAATTTAACAGGTAAGTGGTGGAAAAGAATAAAGAATTTCACTCCATTTCCCCAAATTGTCCAAATCAGCGTATTTTATCAGTCATCAATCTGAATTGAATTAATAATTAGATATTCTACCTATTAATTTATCTGATCAAGACTAGATGACAACAAAAAGAGAAGACAAAGTAGAAGGAAACAAAAAGGAAACGTATGTAAATACGAGAAAGAAAGACAACAATAATCCACGCTTTGCCTGAATACAGTCAGCAGTCAAGTAATTATATTTGAGCAGCCGACTGATTTTTTTTAGATGTCTTAGTGTGTGAGGATGTTCACTCTGTGTGCTACTCGTCTCATCTCTGGAGATATGAATATTAACGACCCCATTAGCAGACGCAGATGCCAGGCGATGCTTTGGTTGGAGTAACTCGGGGTGAGAAAGCAAGTGACATAATATAAAATATTGTCTGTGTGAGATCAAATTTTAACTTTAGTTCTGTCTGCGGGAGCCGCTGCCGAGGTCACAACGCTGAGGTGGAGCTTCACATAAAGTATATTACTATCAGCTGGTGATAATTTCAGAGCCAGAGTGTCAATCCACATGAGACGGCCTAATTGGATGTTAAGTTCCTCAAAGTGACACCATTAGTGGTGCTTTCAGGTTCAAGTCAGCTATTATTACGCTCACATGCTGTTATGAACTTTTGACAATGTCTAACTTATTGAATTGTTGCTGAACTTTAGTTATCTACTTTTTTTTGTTAAAGAGAATGAATACAGAATTTGTAAAGGTGCATAGAAGTGAATACAGAATCTGAATAACAACAACAACAACAAAAAAACAACTAGAAAAAGTCATAAAAAAATGTTCCAAACTAAACAACCTTTTGTAAAAGTGGATACAAAACAGGTTCTGTATGTTTTATCAATTTAAGGAGAAACCATAAAGATGACAGGATAACTAGGAAGTTTTGTGAGAAAGTGGATCAGAATATTTTGCACTGAAATTGTTGATCATAAAAAAATACTTGGACATTTGTTTTTTTGTTGGACCACAACCTGCATAGAAAACAACTCAATGCTGGGGAAAAGCCTCCAAAACCACTGCTGATGTTGAGAGGGAGAAATTTGCAGGTAATTCCCAGTCATTTACCATTCAACAGAGCTGTGGATTTCTTGAACCCACTTTTCACAGAGTCTGGCACATTAACATCTTCTGAAACTCCATTTACTGTGATCAAGCCATGACTCATCCATAACCAAGACCGTCCTGAGCAGAAAAAAGTTTCATCTAGTTTTCTTTCTCATCATGCTAACAATTAACTCTGCCTGTTAAGCATTTGTATTTCAATTTTTATAAATATTTTTCTCATTTGATTTTGCTTTATTACAGATAAGATCAATACAACACCAGTGGCAGGAAGAGAATCCACAGACAACAGAAACGAATCCACTCTGTTGGATTCTCAGGAAACACTATTACCAAGAGACGCAGCCATGACGTCATCAGATCATCTGGATTTACACAGAGACATACAGAGTAGAGGGAGAATTGTATGAGGGGCCGTTTAGGACAAAATTTACGTTTTGTCTCTCACACACTACCAAAAACTCTCGCACACTCAAAAAAATTACGTTTTGTCTCTCACACACTACCAAAAACTCTCGCATACTCCAAAAAAATTACGTTTTGTCTCTCACACACTACCAAAAACTCTCGCATACTCCAAAAAAATTACGTTTTGTCTCTCACACACTACCAAAAACTCTCGCATACTCCAAAAAAATTACGTTTTGTCTCTCACACACTACCAAAAACTCTCGCATACTCCAAAAAAATTACGTTTTGTCTCTCACACACTACCAAAAACTCTCACATACTCCAAAAAAATAGCCACGCACACTCAAAAAAATTACGTTTTGTCTCTCACACACAAACGTTAACTTTCTCGCTCACACACACTACTATCAGCTCGCTCACATACACTGTACTAACAGCTCGCACATTCACAAACGTTAACTTTCTCGCACACACACTAGCAGCTCGCTCACATACACTAGCAGCTCGCGCACATACACAGACGTTTATCTCTCACATACACAAGACAAAAGTTGAACACACACACACAGTACTAAGACTCGTTTTTTGAATGTGTGAGAGCGAGACTCTTTTTGAATGTGTGAGAGTTGTCACGGAAGAGGCGGGGCATAATTTTTGGATCAAACTGCGCATGCGTAGATCCAAACTATAAGTTTTGATTGTTGACTCACTGTATGTTCTATTACTTAGTATATTTGTGCTTTTAAATATATATAAATATATTGAAACTATCTTTCAATAGCTACCTTATATTAAACTATGTTAAGGACAAATGTCAAACATAGTGCAAATATTTTGAAAACAAAGTAAAAGATCTTGCAGGTATATTAATCTCCTTCCTCCTTCATCAGAAATGAAAAATTATAAATGCACACTACGTGTTGGGAACCTGTGTTTGTTGACTGACTTTTATTTGTCAGGCTTACGAGACAAAAGCTGAAAAAAGATCGATTTTCTTCGCTTTCAAAATAACACAAAACAGCGAAAAAAGACCTCCACACCGGACCTCGTTTATTTATGTATGTATTTTTATTTTGATAGCTGCCGGTTAAACTGAAAGTTACACATTGACATGATCATATGAGTAGTTTTTACCGAGAAATCGATCAGAAGCGCTGTGAAAATGGTCAGATTCACCGGATCCACGTCTCTGGCTGCAATGCGCGCTCCCGTCACAGGGGGAACAGATTTTCACGGGGGAACAGAATTTCTCACAAGACCTCTTAATAATTCCTGTAATGCTGGCACCCAGTGGACAGATTGTACTACAGCAATTTTGCTATTTTTAATCAATCAATCAGTGAGCGAGCTGATAGTAGTGTGTGTGAGCGAGAAAGTTAACGTTTGTGTGTGAGAGACAAAACGTAATTTTTTTGAGTGTGCGTGGCTATTTTTTTGGAGTATGTGAGAGTTTTTGGTAGTGTGTGAGAGACAAAACGTAAATTTTGTCCTAAACGGCCCCTCATAGAATTGTGCAAGACACTGCAACAACGTGCACACAACTATTTCAAGACCTATCACTGCAACTTGAAATGGACTAAGACTGAGATAATGTTCTTTAATCCTCAGATGACGAAAGGAAGAATCTCAGTTCCATATATTCAAAGTGAACACTGTAAATAGTTTTCCAGAACAAAATATGTATCTAGATTTTAGTTCAACAGAGAGCGAGAAACAGAAAAAAAGCCACTGCAGTGGTTATATTATAAAAAAAATGCAAAAAGTTTTATTTTTTTGTGTGTCTTCTGACAAAGAGAAAATATTAACTTTTTAATTACACCTTTGCATGTATTTATTTCAAGAAAGTGTACAGCAATTTTGAGGCTGCTTTAATCAATATCTTTAAAGTGACACAAATAACTACGTACACGGCCGGCGTCACTCACCTGCCATAAACACATAATTACCTTTTGAACTCGCTCCCCCTCAGATACTTCACATCAGAAGTCTCTCAAGTTTCAACCCGTTGTTTGGGTCGATTGGCTGACATTGACACACTTTCTAATTTAATGATTTAATGATGTCATCAAGCACAACAAATAGCTTCACCTAAGGAATACATTTTTCACACGTGGTAAATTAAGTCTGAGAAATGAATACAAACATGTCGATGTGCACATTAATATCCAGTCATTTCAAAATATACACCAAAGTACGCCTCTGGAAAAAATGAAGAGCCCACTGCACTGAACCCCGTTGAAACCTCCTGATTATTCCACCAAATATTGATTTCTGAACTCTTCCTGAGTTAAAACATCGGTGTTGTTGTTTCTAAATTAATATTAACTTGTTTCCTTTGCTTTATTTGAGATCTGAAAGTGCTGCATCTTTTTCGTTATTGTGACCATTTCTCATTTTCTGAAAATAAATACAACATTTTTGCTTTGAACTTCAGTTACATATTGTCTGTAGTTCATAGAATAAAAGAACAATGCTCATTTTAATCAAACATATACTTATAACAAGTAAAATCAGAGGAACTGATCATTTTAAGATGTCTCAATTTTTTTAACTGTATATTTCATTCAAACGGACGATATACAAACTACACTATTACTCAATAGTATTACATGATCTACATTAATATTGTGACTGTTTAGCAGTTATTTCACTCTCAAATCATTCTGGATGCTGAAATTTCTACTCTTAGCTCACTCTGACAGCAGAAGATATTTTATGATTTTACACTGCATTATTTAAAAACAGGAAACTGGATACATTTTTGACCCTGTCACCAGTAAAATAACACATTAATCAAACCAAACAATAAATCAGTTCTTATTTTTGACCTGATTCACTATTTCAGTGTTAACACTCTCTAAAGCGAAGCACCTCCTGCGAGATCTACAGTCTCACAAAGTTTGAAGGTTAAGTGCTGCACCATTTCTGCCTGCCTGCAGAGCAGAAAACACTTCTGAATGCCTGGTAAAAGGTGAGCCTCTTTTTCTTTCTTCTTTTTTTAAGGTTTTAAATTCCTGGGACTCTTGTTCAGCTTAGCAACAAACTTTCAGTTGAAAGGTTTTACAAGATCCATACAGCATTGTGAGGCTCAAAGCTCCATAAACGTCCAAACGGCACGACCTCCACCAGAGCAGTTTGGCAGCTCACAGACGCGATACTGAACAGGGCACGTTGCTCTCAACTTTGCCTGAACTCTCCAACTGTGGGCTGTTCATACATTCCCTGAGCCAGAATCCATGTTGCGAATGCCATCCGCAGCCTGCTGAGCCAAAAGACGTGACCTTGGACTGATCTCTGCTTTGACTCCTGGAGTTTTTTCAGCCCTCTGCCTTGGCTAGGTCACAAACTGAAGTCACCTTTGCTTGCGTACGTGTGTACAGCAAACTGGAACAGATGAAAAGACTGTGGCTGTACCAACTATTCATAAATTGAGTATTTGTATCCGAGTTGAAAACATTAGAGAGGTAAAATGTGAATGACATAATATTTAGTGAGTGGAGAGGAAGAGAAGAAGCAAGACTCCTTAAGATTCCTAAATTAGTTATAAATTTTAAATTTCAACATGCCCATTGAAATGGTTGCTACAGTTTTTTCCATTTTTAACAAGCATAAACTTTTTCTGAAATTGTGACTTTAATCCAAAGTCAGTCTTGAAAAGATATTATGAAAACATTCATTACTGCTTTTACATACAAATCTTAAAAAGTACTTTTGTGATAAAAATGTTAATGCTTAAATTAGCATAAGATAATAGGTTTCCAGGTGCTGCCCCTGCATCACTGCGTACTTTCATCTGATGCATACTGGTGGAGGGGTGCGGCTTCAGCTCAGCTGTAGGAAGGAGATGGTGCAGTGGATAAGGAGAAAGTACCAGGTGAGGGTGATTGGAACAAGTTGCGATGTGTTTCTGATAAGCCTCCCTGTCCTTAATCACAGCAGTGAGCTGAAGTTCGGAGGGAGCAAACTATGCATTACATTGTTGCAGTGTAATGTGACTGGGCCCCAGAGTTACCAGTTTAAATACAAGAATATGGTACAGTTGCTTTAGGGCTGCAGAGCAACTGACCATGTGACGACAGCAACCTTCTGCTTCTTATCTAAGTATTATTATTTTTAAATCTCTACAATATTCAGAAGTTTAACTGGGACAACTCATACACACAAAAAAAATCAATCAATCAATAAAACAAGAAATCCTTAAACAGAGTAAAAAGAACCCATAAGAATCAAGCCTCGGCGGACTGGGAGAAACTCTAACTAATGGGTGGATCCAAGAGTAGACATGAAGATGGAACTGAGTGCTTAGGTGGATTTTTAATTTACAACTTGAAAAACTAATCCCCTGAGCAGGCAGGGCTGCAGTGGCAGAGTGGCTGGCAGATGGGTGAGCATGTGATTGCAATGAGTCAAGACAGGATTCCTGGGAGAGAGCAGAGAAAACTCGGGCTGAAGCAGGGCGCTTCGGTTTGAGCAAACAAAGGTTTAAAACTAGATTGGAGCCAAGTGTTGCTGTTTACCAACTGGTCTTAAACAGAAATCTGGCAATAAGTCAAGTTAAAACCATTAAAGACGTTCTGGCAGCTTGATGATTTGAAGCATTGAAGGTGTGAAGCCTCATAAGTCGAGTAAAACAAACAAAAAAAAAAGTTTGGAGCAAGTCAAAATGCTATTTAAATATCTGAATGTAGAGGAATTATTTTTTATTTTACTTTATTTTAAACAGTTGTGGGAGTGGAAAAAACTGTAATAAATTATACCAGAAGAATAGCTTTATGATTGGCTGAAAATATTTCATGGATTGACAAACATGAGGTGTAAAAATGTTTCACAGTTAAAACCTTAGTGTCATTTTATCTCATGGGAAGTTTCTTTTTCACAGTTGACTCAGAGTAACTGTGAAACTTCTTCTATGGCCAGTGTCAACAATATGAACGTTTTTATAATCAAATAAAATTAGTGTTGCTGCACACAAAGCGCAGCAGACCATCTTAATGCATGCATTATATATATATATATATATATATATATATATATATATATATATATATATATATATATATATATATATATATATATATATATATATATATGGCAATGCATGCCAGGAAAAGCCTGGAGGATGTAAACAATGGCTTAAAATTATGATTATGAACTTATGAAACGAGCATTGCATCAACATCACACCACTATAGAAAATGGTGTTAATGCTCCACAAAAGGTCATTACTATTAGTTGTTCTTTTGTTTTATTAGCATCCTTCGTGTTTTGACATTGTTTCAAAATCAATAAATCCCGGTTTGATGCCAAGATTCAAACTCAGAAGGCTGTCTCTGGTGAGCAATCACATGCTCAAAAGTCCATATTTGGGTCTAATGCTTTGCATCAATTACCCAACCTGAGCATCTGAGCATCTTGGAAAATCAGGCAGCTGATTTTACTAACAACTTGCACCTGCACAATTTCTTATTCTGCATTGTAAAACCTGTGCATTGGAGGAGCTGAGATATTGGGAGTCGTTTTTCTTCGAACCATGCAGCTGCTTTCAATAATTTAAACAAAATAAACTCAAAATTGTTGGAAGTAATTTGCTAGATGCTAGATCTAACTGTCCACTTGGTACACCTTCCTATTTTGTCAGTTAATCAAACTGGCCACAAAAAAGAAACGCAAGCATTCATATAAACACTCGTACTGCAGGGGAGCCTAAGACGGAAGTGGCTGTAAATCTTTGACACGGCACTGACTGGACAATGGATCGTCTCGGCTGAGTTAGAGGCAGCACACAGAGAGAAGGTCTTCAGAGGAGTGTGAGCAGGCCGGGCCAGCAGATGTGGAGCTTTGTACTGAGGATTTATCAAAGAGTTTCACAGCTTCCTGAACTGTCAGGAAGAAATTAGCAAGCAAAGTAGTGGCTTGTTGCTTCTCATTGGCTGTGTGAACACTGTGGCATTTAATCACAGCATATGGGCGTAGATATGAGAGTTAAAAGTTTTTCTTTCTCGTTTATTTAACATCTAGCACTTAAAAGCAGGCAGAACCCAGGTCTGGTTAGCTTGCTGGGGTGTGAAACATTTAAAGGGCCAGTATTATCCACGATGGTTCTCCTTTGGCAACGATTCAGTGTTACCTAAAGCGTTTGCTCTCACCAAGCGCCGCCTTTCACAAAGCTCCTTCACAAACCTGCTCTTTTCAAGCTGCACAGTTTTCACATTACAGAAGAGCCTTCCCTCAAAACTCCCACACTCCGCTCCTTCAGACTAGCGACAAAAGCAATTAGCAAAAACCTGGCGGACCTCATGTCTGCTGAGTCCAGCGCTCCTAAGAACGTTGTAAATGGCTCGATGGAGAGCGTTTCCAATTACTTTAAAATTGCAAAATTGGAATTAGAATAAATGTGCTCCTTATTTGCTAAAGCTTTTCAACAAAAGATTTTTGTGCTACAATGAGGTGGTTCATTTAGTTGTATCATAATTTTTGTATTTCGCAAAACTGAATTTTAAAATACTTTTTTCGCATTACATGAGTCAAGTGATCAACAACTGGGTGTTAGTAGTGGAACAAACTTACTCACATGTGATTTTAATTGCATTCGTTATTCAATGAAAAAAAAATCACAATTGCAAAATTGTGTTTGTTTGACATTGGTGGAATATCGACTAAATTTTACGTACATTTCTAATGGAAATGCAGGTTGTGACACCACCTACCTGCTTATTCTTGCAGGGTTGTGGGGACCGTAGTAGAGCCTCTCCAGCACTCATTGGGCGAGAGGCGGGTTATACCCTGGAACAGTCACCAGTTCACCAAAGAACAACACAGCCATGCACCCACTGCAAGAAAATTCAGAAAGATCAGTTAATCCAACATGCAATGTCTTCAAGCTGTGGGAATAAGTCAAAGTACCTGGAAAGAACAAAGATCCAAACTTCTTTCTGAAAGCCCGTTGTATTAATTACTGTGCATGAAAAGTTTTATTTCAACTCAAAACTTTTTTTGGAAGAGAAAGCTGTAGAATCTTATCTTTCAGTCTTTCATTGGTTTGTGTGAGAAAATTGAAAACCTGCCTATCCACAGAGGAGAACCAACTAATTGTTTTAAGTGTCTAGTATGATTTTAACCATATTAGATTTGGGCTATTTTGGCTCAACTAATATCAAACAGTACATCCTTCAGTCAAACAATTTTGTGTTTTTATTTGAAGTAGGAGTTGACTGTGTAATTGGATTGTGATGGAGTCCAACAGGAACATGAAAGCTCAGTTGTTTTTGGAAAGAAGCTGTAATTACCTGCGGGCTTCTCTCTTACTTGATTAGAGAGGAAAACTAATCCTGGAGAGCTGATACTGGCGCACATGCCGGAGAAGATTCAAAGAGAACGAACGTATCCACACTCATTTCAGTTCATGCACATACACACATTCACACGCAACACGAATAAAAGAAGGTGTGCACACAATAAAATACACATCATCACACCAACACAAAAGCCCAGAGGCCTACAGCTTAATTGAACTTTCCCACCGATCTACCAACAGTTTTTTTTTCTCTTTTCTTAATCAGTAGAGGGTTGGAGGTGGCAAAAAAGAGACAGGAAAACCAAAAGAAGTAAAATGCTGGGAAAGGAAAGGAAAGTAGGGGAGAAAGAAGAAAGTGAAAGGAAGTTCGGCTGAAGATCCAGAGAGAACAAAAAACAGAGGGATGAAAAAATGGAGGTGTAGGGTGGGTAATTTAATCTTCTGGAGGCTGGGAGGAAAATGAAATTCTGCATACACAATTTTATCCAAAGGTAAATTGGAGCCGAAGACTAGTGTATGAAAACTTCATCAGAAAAGCGTCTTCTGAAACGCAGCTTTGATGAAATTTAGAAAACAGTTATCTGATGCTTAAAAAGTTGGCATCAGCCTTAGGAAAGTGCCGTTTTCACTGCTTCATAGTATTTACACAAAACCACATAACATTATTGAATTAGGTTTCTGTAAAATGAAAGCATTATTGCTACTACAACTAAAAGAGTAAACACATGCTGTCACTCTTAAAACAATGTTATCTGTAAAATGTATTTAGTGTTTTTCTGAGTCTGATGCAAAGCAAAACCAGTGCAAACAATATATGATCTGTTTCCACTCGCCTTCTGGGGAGAATATTCCTCTTCTCAGTTTTGCCTAAATAAGAGGCTCGCTGTAACAGATATGTGCAGAACTGTTTATTTTGAACTAATGTAAAAAAAACAAACAAAAAAAAAAACACACACACACAATGTTTTCTTCATTTAATAAGACATGTGATTAAAATCACACTTGAATAAGTTTGTACATATGACAATCCCTTAAAAAACGTGTGGAGTCATCCTCCTAACCCTTGTTGTCGTCTTCTTCGTCGTTTCTGTCAGTAGTAAGATAGTAAGACCCGGTTGTGGATCACGTGACTCCTGTGAAGTGAACTGACTATCACTGCAATTTAAACTGCATCCCCATTGCAGTTTCGCGAAATACAGTAATTTCAATGCAGGTAAACAAAAAAAAAAAAAAAAAAAAAAACACCTCATCCTAATGCAAAAACATTTTTCTAAATTGATGTGTTTCCATTAAACAAAATGTTTTTCATAATTACAATTTGCACAATAAAACAGTCAATCATATACAAACACAGCTATAGCAGCACCTCTTAAGTTTCCACAGAAGGAATATCTGGATTTTTGACATGGAGAAATATTTCTAAAACAGTCAAATTTGTAATTTTTGTTTTTGAGTGAAAAAAGATTGCTGTTTTCCCCAACATCTTAGCTGGACTCTCTCTAAAATGGCCTTAAATCACATGAACATTGATAAAGGAAGAAGGTTATGGATTTACTACTACAGCTTTTTGAGATCTTGTCATGCCTTGATGCCAGAAGATGACCTAATGCTTAATCAATTAATCAATCCAATTATTGTCTTCTGCTTATCCAAGATCAGGTCACAGATGTAGCAGGTCCAGCAGAAAAACTCAGACACCCCTCTTGCTTGTGATACTCTCATCTTACCCTAGGTAAAATGGCAACACTTTATTTGAAGGGGGCTGAATAAGACTGTCATGACACCATCATAAACATGTCATAAACATGACATAACACCTGTCATGAACATGAATAAGCCTTCATGAATATTTATGACTGTTGTCATAAAGCGTCATTCGGTAAATTATGACACTTTTAATACAAAGTTGACATTATTCAAAATGTCTTTGTTATGACAACTTGACATTAACCAAGAAATCATTACTGTTTAAAACATAAAGTTACCTAATTTTTAAAGTGCAATCAGTAATACTTTTATAACAAATTTATATCAGTAATGATTTCTTGGTTAATGTCAAGTTATCATAACAAAGACATTTTGAATAATGTCAACTTTGTATTAAAAGTGTCATAATTTACCGAATGATGCTTTATGACAACAGTCAAATATTCATGAAGACTTATTCATGTGTATGACAGGCGTTTATGACGGGGTCATGTCAGTCTTATTCAACCCCCTTCAAATAAAGTGTTACCGGTAAAATACTGTTTACTCATAAACGCTTAACAGATCCTCAATATGTCCACAGCAGTGATGGTCAAAAAACGACGACAGGTAGAGTGTTGGAGCATCTTAACATTGAACTGCTCATCTGTGCTGCAACATTCAGAAGATCTATTTGTTGATAAACAATAAAAACAAAAACACTGTAGGACTAAAAAGTAAGTAAATTGATGCAGTCACTTTTTTCTCTTCAGGAATTGATGATGTTGTGCCGAAAAAATAAAACTAATTATGTTTTATTTAAAACCTTTTTGCATTGTTTTATCTGACTTTTGGTGGAAACTGTTTTGCAGTTTTGTGTATCTTGTGACGCTGACACCAAGCGAAGCGTCGTCGTGCGTGTACAAGTGAAAGAGAATTGAAGTATTCACATGCAGCATCGCTGTGACAGGTGAAGCTTTATGCCTCCTTTTTTTCCTCTTCCTCTGCTATAATTGCAAGCATATTTATTCCAACTTTGCGTCTGGCTTATGTGCAGCTGTGTCTAGATAGCAAGAGGCAGTTTTAGACACTTATTCTTTATTCCACAAATTGAGAAACGTACTTATCAATGCAAATGAAATGAGTTCTGTGGCATGAGGAGGAAAGCGAGTTTCTGGAAGAATAGCAGGAACTGAGGGAGAGTAAAAATCCACAGTAAAACCGAAAGCTTGTTCAAGCATCTGGGGAAGTAAAAGGGAAACAGAAATCTTACGCAGTTACAATTTTTGTCACTTAATTTAGTTTCAGTTGTGTACCACACAATGCAGCTCTGTATGACAGCGAGAGTGTGAAGGTAATCCACTTAGTAACGAGACAGCCTCACTTCGGCTCGGCTCCTCTCACAGACTGGCTCTTTGTTCTGATTGGCTGTGTGCTGACCAGGCTAAAAGCTTCTGAAGTGAAGGTGAAGAGCAATTAAATTCACTGTCATACACACACACACACAGATACACACCCAAAACATCCACATAATTGTGCCCAGGCTATGCCATGGGACAATAATTTATTACACTTACACTCACACGTTTCCACACTTTCCTTCTTTCTGTCAATGCTCTGCTTCACTTTCAGTGTTGTGTAAATCCAGTCAGTTCTTCACATTAATTTCTTTAAAATTTCACACCCTGACAAAAGTGAAACACCCATGTCGTTTATTTAAACTGCCTGTAAACAAAGAGTTTATCTTGAAGTTAACTTTTAACTGGACCCATATTTGTTTAAGTTGCATGACTATGCAATGTGATCATGCGTACATATTTTTGCACAAATAATGTGTGAACTGTCCTGTGTAATTTGACTGAAAACTAAAACAAAAACTGTTGCAAGGTGTAATAAAGCAACAAGAACCCAGTTGCAGAAAGTTGTACACCCTATAAACTAAAACTTTGTTGAAGGACCTTTTGATTCCATCTCAAAATGTCCTGCTTCTTTAGTACACCACAGCTTGATTTGCAGTCAGATGTTGTGAATCTTGTTTTTTAAAATAATTAAAAAAAGACATTAAAAATGTGGCTCCATTTGAATGCATCAAGGATTTTCACAGTAAATTTCAGTAGAACAAATTCCAAGTGTTAATCATCCCAGTGAAATGCTGACACACAGATGTAATGATCTCCGTTTTCCCTTCTGATTTAGCGCTCAGACAGAAAAACAGCAGCATCATAAAACACCTGTGCTGTAGGTTGTTGACACATACTTTGAATTTTGTGCACCGTTATTGTGAACGAACAAACAGAAACTTGTTGCAGCTGATGTGTTGGTTTTTTTGTGTGGTTGGTTTGGAAACATGGCCTGCAGAAAGAGCTCCATTTTGAGAGTTTAGTCCTAAATCTCTGGCACTCAGACTTTTATGGCTGGGTCTCTTTGCTCACTGAAGCTCCAAAATGGCTTTTACTTTTGTCCAGAGACCACTAACAAACTAAAATTCCTGCCTTAATGGCTCTGCCAAGAATCGAGGCTGTAGCTTACACCAATTTGTTCTTCTGTTACTGAGATGACATGTTGGAAAATGGCTCGGTGCTACTTCACAGTGCAGATGGATGTTATATTTAATTTACCATTTTACTGAATTCGATTTGTGTATTTTTATGTAGCATATTGGTTATTTGTTTCTACTAAAAAGTGATATTTATCTTCAACGTTTTTAAACTAAGCTTTAAGTGTAAGAGGATATTTAGGCAACAATATATTTAGGATATTAAATATCCTCTGAAACATGTTTTACTTCTGAAATTAATCGTCTTAAAAGTTTGTAACATCATTCAAACACACAAAAGTCTTGGGGGAGTAAGAAAGCATAAATGATGCAAAAATCTAAAAACTTAATTGTTACTTCTGATGTATCGTTTATGATTTTCAAAAATGTACAGTTTTATGTTTTGACATTTTCAATTTGTTGAGTCTGGAATTAAAACGTTTCCTTGTAACGTTTGCATTGTTTACAGCCTGATATTATCTTATGGATTTTTATTGTTTTATTTAAAGGGCATTATTTGATGTAGACTTGAATTTAATATTTCCATATTAAGCTCTTTTTAACGAATGTTCATGTACAGTCCATAGATTCTGAGTTATTAAAGGTCACAGGCCAATTCTACATCGGGTTAATAAGTTTGGGTTGACACCACAGTCAATTCCATGCTAATAAAAATTGATTTTATAAACACTGATCTATGTTGTGCTGCACCTTGCACTGCTTGCTAGTCATTCCAGGCCTAAAATGGACTGTAATACTGTGGTAATAAATGTTTAATCCTCAGTTAAATGACCATGAATATGGAATAAGGATATATCAGATCAAACTCATGGTTTCTATGCTAATCTCGGATACTTATAGAAAAATATTTTTTTTCTGAACACATATGTGGTTTAACATTATTAAATCTAGCTAATCATCACTTACACAGGCAGTTTGAGAGTTCTCATTTAAGAGGCCTTCCTTGAAAGCAGTGGTGGTTTTAGAAATAGTAAAATTATGAAATAATTGCATTTTGGAGTAATTACCATGTCTAACAAAATCCCTGTTACACCCCATGGCACAGATTAACCCCTTACTGCTTTAATTTGTTTTCAATAATATACAAATTACCGTTTGAATTTTTTGTTCATTTGAATATTTAGCATGTAAAATATGAGCATGAGGTGTTCTCAGATGCTCATTGTGTTAAATCAAACTGTGATGCAATAAGGGGGGTTGCCAGACCTGTGCAAGGAAGGGCAACAGCCCCCTGCAGAGAAACATCACCCCTAGCCAGCCCCTCATTTTATGTCCCTAGAATTATACTTGAAAAAACTAAACTAATGTAAAAACTAATCTCTGGTTTGACTAGTTAGTTTTGTTTACAATAAACACAAGAACATTGCAGGTACGGTTGTTGTTTCAGGGGTTAAAGATCAAAATCACAGCAGAACCAGTTCCATCAGATAGAAAATGACATTAAACAACAAAACTTTTATATAAAAAATATTTCTCACATTAACATATCGTCTGTGTCCAGTGAAGTTTTGTATTAAAATATAATTGTTCTTCATTAAGCAAAGTTATTCGTGGTAAATTTAACTCAAGTAATGGCAGCAACACTTCATATTAATATTACAAAAGTAAATATAAAAAATATGTTGTAAAAATCAAACAGTTTCTCAAATAAATGAGGGAATGTAACTAGTTAGGGTAACACTTTATTTGAAGGGGGGTGAATAAGACTGTCATGACACTGTCATAAACATGACAAAACACCTGTCATGAACATCAATAAGCCTCATGAATATTTATGACTGTTGTCATAAAGCGTCATTCGGTAAATTATGACACTTTTAATACAAAGTTGACATTATTCAAAATGTCTTTGTTATGACAACTTGACATTAACCAATAAATCATTACTGTTTACACTTTACCTTTAATAACATAAAGATACCTCATTTCTAAAGTGCAATCAGTAATTCTTTTATAACAAATTTATATCAGTAATGATTTCTTGGTTAATGTCAAGTTGTCATAACAAAGACATTTTGAATAATGTCAACTTTGTATTAAAAGTGTCATAATTTACCGAATGACGCTTTATGACAACAGTCATAAATATTCATGAAGGCTTATTCATGTTCATGACAGGTGTTATGTCATGTTTATGACAATGTCATGACAGTCTTATTCAACCCCCTTCAAATAAAGTGTTACCCTAGTGGGTCTGCAGGCAGCATGTGAGTACCATGCAGCGCACAGCCAGTGCAAATGTTACAAAGTGTCATATTTGGAAAGGCATCTCACTCTGTGTTTGTTATTGCGTTAAATTTTTAGGTGAAAGAATTTTAGACATGATGAGATAAAAGGCAGCAACATATGCTGACTGAATGACAACAGGAGGTCAATTATTGACATTTCTGGTCTTTTTAGACAGATTTAGATATTCATGTGGAAACACAGAAGAGGTTCAGGTTGGTGGGTATTCTTCATTGATATTGTGATATTGTTCATGCATTTGTGTTATTGTGAAGAGACTGTTTAAACTGCTACAAAGGATAAAGTTTTATGTCTGTTTTCTTCCAAGTCGTTCTCACGTCTATTGCTTGAAAACAGTTCAGAGAATTGAATGAGTCTGCTTTTATTTGATGTGAAGGGTTTTATGTTTCAATATGCAACCCATTCTTTTTTCTTATGTTGCATTTTTATTAAAGTAGGTTTTTGTTATTCTCACTTTCTTTCTTTTTTTCTTCATTGCTGGCAAGAAAACTGACTTCAGATAAACAATAAAGTTTACACCACAAAGGATAATGGAATGGCGGAACGCTGTCAGGTTACTTGAAAATCTATTAGGAAGAAACTTTAGAGACGATAAATGCTTGTAACAGCTTTTTGACAGATAAAAATGCTCTAATAAATTAGAAAGCTAAAAAGTACATTTTGAAATTATAGATGGAGAACAACACAAAACTCTTCTCCCGGGACAGTATCAGAAATAAACCTGGAGCTGATCTCACCATATCACAGGTTCACGGTGCTATGCACCATCTGCCATTCACTCTTGCACAAACACTCATACCAAGCTGTCAAAATATACTCAAAAACCTATTTTTTCCCTTTATACCATGCCCATGTTTCTCTTGTAGACACACACACCCACACAACAAACACACCTTTATTCCTCCCACAGTAGGGGACATTTATTCTGATTATGTTGGGCCCCGGAGATCGAAGATTGTAGTAATCAGAAAACTGGCCGGGCATCTATCACTGCAGCAACCAATCAAACAGCCTGTTTCACCGGCAGCGAATGGGAAAAATTACACAGAAATGATTCCCACCAGTACATGCGTGTGTGTACTTTTGGACTTCTATCCTTGTAAGGACCAATTTTAGACGCATTAAATGTGATTAAAATGAAGTGCTATCGGTATTCACTCTAACACACATGACAGCCCTGAGACACGTTTGCCTGAATGAAGGTTATACTAAAGTAATTAATGTGCTTTGGGGTATAGAGGTTAGAGGATAAATCTTGGTCAGAGTTTAGTCCTCGCAAAGATTACTTACAGTGTTTTTGTCTGTCTGTCTGTCTGGGGAGTGTGAGGCTATTTGTTTTAGCTGATGATAAAGGCAGCGTTGTATGTGGAGAGACAGAAGGGGGAATTAGGAGAAAGTGTATAAAAAAGGGTTGAGTAGCAGCATGGCTCAAAATAAAGATTTTCACACAAGTTCACACAGAAAAGCTAAAGATTTTACCAACAATCAAGCACAGAAACTTTCTTTTCTTTAATGTTCATTAATACACACTTCCAGTTATTGACTGTGGTCAAATATCACAGGCATGCACATTAATTCATATACTGTCACCTTCCCAAGGCAGTTTTGCCAAAGGTGATATTTTTGACCAAAACATCTTTTGGAGAGATGTTTTAGTAAATAAATATTTATTTATTATCAAATTATTTTTAATGTTTTGCATCTTTTCCTGAGGCAACATGGTTTCCTTTTCTACCACTAGTACAAAAAATAAAAATATGATCAAGACTAAATGTTATTCAGTCATGACACAGAGGAGGGAAACACTTTCAACAGGAACAAGGCTGAGGCGTTTCCACTCGAATGGATGAGGGCTAATCAAGTGTAGTGGGTCTGTGCAGTGAGCTGTGGGCCCAGATCTGCAGTAATACATTGTTATTCACATACGCAGTGAGAGCAACAAACAGCTCATCAGTAAAGAGGCCAACAGGACTGATGAGAACTTTATGGATTTTAGAATGGTCCACTGGCACATTGATGCAAAGCCCTACTGGAGTTTGTCAGGCTCTGCACATAAAGGCCAGGAAACAATTGACTGAGAAGACTTGAAAGATCATCACTGGCCAAAGCGTTGGCACTCATGCTGTAAAACATTGGCAGAGTTGAACGATGCTTGAAGCAGATATTACAGTTCCTATCTAACATGATACGTCAGAAAAACATCTACTTTCCCTGCCTGCAAAGAATGTATTTGAAGATGAGGAACCAGACCTTTTTGCTGAATTGGTCGCTTGATCAATGTTGCTCTATGCACAGTCACAACAGATGAAAGCGAGTTTCTCTGCCTCTCCCTCTAAAAAAAGAGGAAATTAGCTGACTTGATGGATGCTTCTGCTTGCAGGCTGTTTACTTTTCGATTTAAAATCTGAAGAAAAACTCACCTTGGTTGGAACATTTCTCTCATTAAAAAAAAAAGTGCAATATGTCAAACTGTATGAGGAGAGGTATTATCCATACTTTTCTATAGGCTGACAATTTTTCTTAATCAGATTTTTTTAAGATAGCAAGGGGAAGCAGACGCCCCTGTTTTCTCTGCACCACATCGAGAGCCAAGAATAACTGCTTTTATAATCCAGCTCCTTGGGGTAGGATGCCCTGAATGTTTTAGAGTGTCAGTGGTTTTTACACCTCTCCAACCTCCCCACAACTTCAATGCTTTATTTTAGGAGTCTGTGTGATAAAAGCAACACAAAGCACATAAACTGGAGTGGAAGGAAATTGAATCTTACAAATAAAGAAATTGTTTTCAAATTTAACCCATTTGGTCATTAGAGTTTGCCTTGTGGTCTCTTAGAGGTTTTAGAGTTTTGTTCGAGAACGAGCAACACGCAGCAGCCTCTTCAGGGATAAATGAAGAAGTCATTTAGAGCAGAACATGACAACTGCAAACCTACCAAAACATCCAGCTAAACTGATTACTAGAATCAGTGAAGAGACAAGTCATGCATTCTACAATTAAACGTTTGGTATAAGTCATAGTGTTTCTCCCACTTCACAATTTGCATTACTTTGTGTTGGTCAGTCCTACAATTTCAATAAAGTATTCATACTGTGACAGGGGTTTTCAATGCTTTTGAAAGACATTGTAGCTGTTCCTCTGCAGTGACACACTGATTCAAATAAAATTGCTTCAACAGCGTGTCATTGGTTTTTGCAAAGGATTTGTAATAAAAAAATCAATATAAGCCAAGTGTGTTCAGGAGAAAAACACCCCAAACCTGCAGAAACGTATAAAATGAGCCACGACTTGAAAACGCTAACATGAATAGTGAAGAAGGTTATTAGGCGGGGCCTCTGCAGTAATATGAAGAGAAAAGGTCGTGATTTAGTTCCATTGGAGCTAAATTTACCAGTCATCCCACACTGCAAAATCCTGAGTTCAATCCAACCCACATATGACAAAGCTATAAGATGTATGATTTCTTGCATAAGTTGCCTTTGTAACCTGCACAAAGACTGCTGTCTGCAGCAAGTGAGCACACAAAACCACCCTGATACGTGCTCTGAAGATGGATGCCATTATAAGTTAAAAGCAGTGAAGAGGCAGCAAGCGAGGGAATCAGAAGGGGGTCCGTAGGTGTGACTGGATTATGTTTGGGACTGAATGGGTGAAGCTGTATGAGAGAGCATACCTAATTTATTGTGAGTGTGCTTATCGGTGCCTTTCAGTCGCTGTTACTTTGTGAGTGCATGCGTACGACGTGCATGTGTAATCATTCTCCCCATCTGCTCCCTCTTCCAGCTTTAGATCCCGGTTATGTTTTCCCACTGTGATCCTGCTGTTGTTACCTGTGCATCTGAGCAACAGTGGGACTCTTCTGCACTTCCTACTTGCAAACCTTATCCCTTCCTGTCTCCTCAGGTCGACGAAGCCTCATTAATCTGCTCCCCAGCCCTCACATCCCAGCACACACTGCTTGATGCAAAACTCACATACACTCCAGCAAGTGCTTCTAGCATCTGGTCCTCGTGTACAGTGCCAGTGATTTCCTGTCCTGCATATGTGCTTGTCTGTTTGTGTTGAAGCAAAAGGTAAATCAAAATCAAAGCTATCATCGCAGCTGGAGGCATCCTCTGCGTTCTTTTTTCCTTCCTGATGATGAACAGTTGGGGAGTAAACAGCGGAGAAAAAGCCAACCTGCCAGTTTAAGTCATCAAAAGCACAAAAAAAAACAACCCATCTTGCACATAAATGCCACTTCAATAAAGCAAATAAGAAAATGACAAAGGTGAGGGAAAAAAGTAATGAAAATGTACATTTTCAATTTGAATTCAAATATTATAAGTAATCCACATAACAATATTAAAAGAAACAAGTGTGTTTTGCACAAGGAACTGAATTAAACATACTGGAATCTAACAGTTTAGGGACCACAGTCACCTGCTAGTAGCTAAAATCCATAAATACTTGAGACAACTTCTAAAAATGCCTACAACTTCTTGTTTTTATCACACACACCAAATATACATTGATATGCATAAATATGTACAGTGGAAACCATTTTGTCACTACCTAAGAAACTAACACACACGGTCTTTCTTATTTCTGCTCTTAGGGATCCAGCCAATCAGGGCCAAGGAGAATAAATGTCACTCTTTGATTGGCCGCCCTGCAAGACACTTACCAATAGCTTCCCAATAAACATTTCAGCTTCCCAGGCTTTACTTTTTTATAATAGCATTTCAGATATTCAATCAAAAAAAAAAAAAAAAATCTAAGTGGCAGGTTTTCTGCAAATAATTTGGAGTTCCATCCATCCATCCATCCATCCATCCATCCATCCACCCACCCACTAACACCCTTGTCCTTATTGGGGTTGGGAGAGGTGCTGGTGCCTATCTAAAGCGAATGTTTTGGGCGAGAGGCGGGGTCACCCTGGACAGGTCGACAGTCTGTCGCAGGGAGTTACATTAAAATAATAAATAAATAAAACAAAAATTGGTGAAGGTGAATCCAATTTTTGGATTCACCTTCACCAGTATTCACACCACCAGTGTGAATACTGGTGGTGCACTTCGCTTAGTCTGACAGCTTCAAGTCTGGATGAAGGAATTAGCCATGCATCTTGCTCACGTGTTTATTTTGAGCAGTTATTCCACCTAAAGTGTCTTCAGATTTTGATGGCTCTGGGAGACTCTTCTGTGTTTTCTCATTTCTTTCCAATGTTTTTCATCCCAGCAGCTTTATTTTCTTTCTCTGAAACCAGTTGAGAATTTTTATTGCTTAAAAACCCTCGTTTTACCTTGTGATTCTTTTGAATAATGTCTTAGTGAATTTTATAATTCGTCCTCTTCAAATTAAATGGAGTTTGCAAGCAACATTCGCAGAAAGACAACTCTACACCTTTATGTTTTCACCTCAAGATGCTGTTTTGGAGTGGTGGGCAGTGCTGGTTCCCCTCTAAACATGGTGCTTAAAAGACATATAAAAAAGTAAACTTTGGTTTCAATAGACCAGACTATTTTCTCCAAGTATTTGTTGGTGTCTCCAATTATTCTGCAGCAAAATTCAAATTACAGTAGATTCAGCCTTTTTATTTCATCTGGGTTAAGTACTTGTTTTCTTCGCTGTACTTTTAGTGGAGTAAATTTTATAAAGAGGTTAAAATCCAGGGTTTAATGAAATGGCTTGTGATGAAGTGAAAAATGGTCAACTGTACACAACAACATAATTATTACAGGAAGAGTACCGAATCAATGAGGAATAATTCTGCAGCAAATGCTTTTATCACAAGCACTTCCCTAAAGACTCAAAATCAAAGACATGATTGTAAAAATAACAAGCAGGGAGAATCATTAGGTGGTGATTAGTTTATAATTACACACTCCCACTCCTGTCATAAACTGTCCCTTATTATCAAACTATCAAACACTGAATGGCTCTAAATGGTCACTGCTTATTCATTATAGGCTACTCCAAAATCCTTCTGTCTTGTGACACTTCAAAGTGAATCCTTGTTAAAAAGTTAAAAGAAAGCAGTTCGAGCATTTTTTATTAATTCTTTATTGTAGTTTGAGACACTAGCCCTGTTTTTAATATTAAACCTGCTCATGTCTTCTAATTACTCACATTTCTTTCTTTAATCTAATGTTTATTCACTTTTTGTTAACATAAGAATGATCAGAATAACAATTTTTTACACAGCCTTTGTACAGTGTGACTCAAACCAGATGCAATTCAGTCTTTCTTCGGTGTAAAGACAACTTTCAAATTTTTGAATCTTAGAAAAAATTTGTACAGCCTTCCAAGTTCAAAGTTACAAAAAGTGCTAAAGAAGATTCGTGAATTTCTCTCTGAATAAATTATCTTTTGTTAAGGCACAAAAAAAAAAAAACTAAACCGAAATTTAAAAATGGCTAAACGTACTCAAAGCATTACTTCTGTGGTCAAAGCAAATCCACGTAATAAATAACAATTGTGCAGGCAGTTATATTCTAAAACCTGCTAAGTGAAAAACCCATTTCAGTTTTTTTTGCAAACCCGGTGTCGGTAGGTTTTTAACCTAAAAAATAAACAATGTATTAAATATTAGATCTGCATGGATTAACAAAAACATAGTTATTATTAGGTTGTTTCTACATTGAAATTAACACATACAAAAAGAAAAAACCTTTTATTAAATGACATATATGTCCAGACAAACACCTCTTTATTAACAGTTCGACTGAATTTTGACGACTTTATAACTTCATCATATAATAAATTTTTTTTCTCCTATCAGTGCAACTGTCAATACATTTTCAAAATTAATTCTGAAATTAAAATAGTCTTAAAAGTATAATAAAATTGTTGAAATGCAATTGTAAGAAAATCAACATTATAAATAGATGCATCTTCCTTAACGTTTAGTTCATTTCCGTGGTAAAATGTGAATATTGAACATGGTTAGCACTTCTACCCCAGCAGCGTAACCTCAGCATTTGGGTCAAAACTGAGATCCTGCAGCTTTAAGGGCGCATTGCTAGAAGTTTAGTGGATTAAATAAATGTTGGCCTTGTATTTGAAAAGAACACATTTCCTTGTCTATTCAAATGTTTCGAACATTGTTGTGTTCTTGAAGTGAGGACTTCCTTTCAACGGGAGATTGGGAATTTACTTGCCATTTCTGCCCAGCAGAAGCTTAATTTTTCTTCTTCTCCCCCTTTTTTCCCATAAATGCCTCTCTGACTTGTTTTCTTTCTACTGCCAGGCTTTTAGTAGCGTTCATAAAATTGGCCCAGATTGCTCCTTGTATTTCCACCAGCTAGAGAGAGCTAGGCTATTGGCATTTGTGTATATTAGCTAGCAGGCTACAGTATAAATCTGTATTGATGATATGGCAGCCCCTATGGGACAAGGTAGATGAGAGCCAATCCTGGAAACTATTGACTGGTGTGGAATTGCTTTTGTAATATTGTTTGGGAAGACAGACGACTGCGAGGGAAACAAAAAACGAGGGAGGGAAAAATAACTTAGTAGCCTAGGTGTGATTTTTTTCTGCTTTTTCTATTGTACTTTACCGCTGAAAAAAGGTACAAAAAAGGCCTGAAGAGATGAAAAATAACAGAGGCAAAAAAACGAGAGAAACAAATCAATGAAAGGAACAGAGTTGTAAACGTCTGAAGGCGAGAAGAAAACGACAGAACACAATGTAAAAAAGACGTAGGACGATTTAACATTCCCAGTGAGAAGGAGGGCAACACTGGAATTTTGCAAAATTACTTCAAACTAATATCTGAATATAGCAGCTACCATTAGTTTATGTTTGTATATTTTTAATTTGTCTTAAAACCCTAGTAGGATTCCTCTTCTTGTTTAGTGGGAAGCTGAAAAATATGGAAATAATATCAATTATGATTTTCATCCTTTTCAAATGTGTTGGACTTGGAGAAAACAAACTGCTATATTTTGGAGAAAACCATGTAAAAGGTACACAGAATCAGTGATTAAATGTTTAGCTTTAATTTTAAATACATCAATGGTGTGAAGTGAAACATGGACATTAACATATTAAAAGGTTTAGGAAGGATCATATGTCAGATCAACAGAGGAAGAGGAAATTATATTTCAGGAATAACAAACTTTAAGTGTTGAGTCTGGAAGAAAATCTGACAAAAAAAATCACATCAAGAGGTTTGTTGACACGTTATCCTCTCAATCTGACTTGGAAAAGTTTAAAACTTAGATAAATATTACCAAATCAAAGTGTTTAATGCTTATAGACTTCTGTTATGAAAGAGTGTGTACTGAGATTGAGTTTAAAGTGCTTAACTCAGGGTGTATACAATTATCCAAAGGAGTTTATGGACTATTTTTATTTCCTTCTAACATATTTATCTTCTTTTCAGCTAACTTGTACATAGTAGATGTACAATGTAGCTGTGGAAAATGTTTAAATTATTCATTATAGTCTAATTTTTCTCAGAACACATACAAAATTTCATTCAGGTTTGTACATTTGTGAGAGCCACTTAACTTAATGACTATTAAAATCATTATTTCAACACTTAAACTGCAGTCTAAAATATGTTTTTGTAAGGACACTCAGAGGGGACCCGGAAATTCAACCACACACAGGAGTATACAAAAAGGGAAAGAGTTTATTTTTTCTTATACTGGTTTCTGCTCAAGGAGAGGTCATCAACACAGCACTGAGGAGAGAGGGGAGAAGACTGGTGATGCACGGATAAAGGAGGGGTATCTGAGAAATGTTCAGCTTAACTGACCTGTAGAGCAGTGGACGGGTGGAGCAGAGGAACAGAGGGTCCGATGACAGGGAGATGCAGGAAACCAATGGAACAGGGTTCTGAGGAGGCAATGAAGATCTCCACGGGGAGATCCAAAATGCAACACCCAGGGACTTTGTTGAATAACAGGCTGAGGTCATACACAGGAGGACAGAGAGAGCAAACTTAGCTTTGAGGGGCAGGCAGTAATCGGTGGTCAAGAGGCAGAGCTTGGGTCAGGGTCCAGAAATCCAGAATAGAAGGGATCCGTGAGGGGCTTGGCAGGAGGGGAAAATCCGTGGTCAGAAGAGGGGTCGAAGAAACACTTGAAGGCTTGGAAGGAAACGCTGGATCTCTACTGGCTCGTGGCTGTCGATAATCTGGCAAGGAAGCAGAGGCTGAGGGGTGTTTAAGTAGGGCCAGGCCCAGGTGGAACAGGTAAGCAATCAGGCGTGGCAGGTGAACTGAATGAGTGCTTAACACAGCATGGACAGGACATGAATCATAACAGTACCCCCTCCTCAAGGTCCGGCTCCAGAAGGACCACCAGGCTGGTCAGGATTGGACCGATGAAACTCCCTGATAAGGGACTTGTCCAAAACATGCCGGGCCGGCACCCAGGAGCGCTCCTCAGGCCCGTATCCCTCCCAGTCCACCAAGTAATGGATGGACCGGCCCCAACGTCTGGACCGAAGGAGACGATGTACAGTGTGAGCGGGGCCTCCATCAATCATCCGGGCGGGAGGAGGGGGTCTGGAGGAGGGTACCAACTGTGAAGTGAAGACAGGTTTGACACGGGACACATGAAAGGTGGGACAAACCCTGAGAGTCTTGGGGAGGCGGAGCCGAACAGCCACTGGGTTGATCACTTTGGAGATCGGGAAGGGTCCAATGAAACGAGGGGCTAGCTTACGGTTTTCAACCCGCAAGGGGAGGTCCTTGGTGGATAGCCAGACTCTTTGTCCTGTGAGGTAGGTGGGTGCTGGAACTCTGCGACGATTGGCAAATCTGCAACATACAGCGGAGGTCTTCAGAAGGACCCTGCGGGCCTGACGCCATACCTGCTGGCACTTCAAGGCTGAGGCATGGGCAGATGGGACTCTAGTGGGCCTTTCTTGAAGAGACAATACAGGAGGCTGGTATCCATAAACTGTGTAAAAGGGAGACAACCCTGTAGAAGTAGAAGGGAGAGAATTGAGTGCATACTCCACCCATGGTAGGTTCTGTGACCAAGAAGAGGGATCATGTTCACAGAGCATCCGAAGCTTGGTCTCCACTTCCTGGTTGATCCTCTCTGTTTGTCCGTCAGTTTGAGGGTGGAACCCTGATGAGAGACTCACTGTGATACCCAGGAGACCACAGAATTCCTTCCAGAATCTAGCGACAAACTGGGGTCCCCTGTCAGAAACAATGTCAGTTGGCAACCCATGCAGGCGAAACACCTCATGGGCCAGAATCTCTCCCAGCTCCTTGGAGGAAGGCAGTTTGCGAAGAGGTATCAGGTGGGACATCTTGGAGAAGCGATCAACGACTGTGAGAAGGACAGAGTGGTTATTAGAAGAGGGTAGACCAGTCACAAAATCCATGGAAATGTGGGACCATGGGCGGTGTGGAACAGGGAGGGGTCGCAGAAGCCCAGAGGGTGGCCGACGGGATGGTTTAGCCTGACAGCAAACTCTGCAAGCCTTGATGAACTCTGTAACATCTTGTAGCATAGTTTCCCACCAGAAACAACTCCTGATCACAGATAGGGTTTTAGTGACTCCTGGATGACAGAAGAGTCTAGACTCATGACAAAATGACAGTACCTCAGGTATTAGCTGCTCCGGAACAAACAGTCGATCTTTAGGACAGTTCTCAGGGATGGGGCTTAGATGATGGGCCTCTCTTATTCTCTGCTCCAGCTCTAGTTTGGAAACTGCTAGCCGTACTGACGTGGGGAGCACATAGTCCACCTCCTTTACCTCTTGACCCTCCTCCATCATCTCATGAAGCCTGGAGAGTGCGTCTGGTTTAGCGTTCTTACTCCCAGGTCTGTAAGACAGTGAAAAATTAAAGCGACTGAAGTACAAGGCCCACCTGGCTTGCCTGGGGTTGAGTCTCCTTGCTGACTTGAGGTACTGCAGATTTTTATGATCAGTCCAAACCACGAAAGGTTCCTTAGCTCCCTCAAGCCAGTGCCTCCACTCCTCAAGTGCCAGTTTGACTGCCAGTAGCTCACGGTCACCAACATCATAGTTGGCCTCTGCAGAAGACAGTTTCCTGGAAAAGAAGGCACAAGGGTGAGTCTTTCCATCAGTGCACCTCTGACTGAGTATGGCTCCCACCCCGGAGGCAGAAGCATCCACTTCAACAATAAATTGGCGGGAAGGGTCCGGTGTGCGGAGGACAGGAGCTGAGGTGAAAGCCTTCTTAAGGTGCTCGAAGGACTCAGTAGCAGCCTTACCCCAAACAAACTTGCACTTGGATGAGGTAAGTGCATGAAGTGGAGAGGCTACAGAGCTGAAATTGCGGATGAACCGGCGATAAAAGTTTGCAAACCCCAGAAATCTTTGAAGTTGCTTGCGGTCTTGTGGGTGGGGCCAATTCTTGATGGCATCCGTCTTGCTGGGGTCCATGGAAATCCTGTCGGGAGAGATGACGAAACCCAAGAATGAAGTTGACTGTTTGTGAAACTCACACTTTTCTGCCTTGACAAACAGGTTATTCTGCAGCAAGCGGAGAATGACTGAACGAACATGGGCTTGATGGGCTATGAGATCCTTAGAAAAAATCAAAATGTCATCCAGATAGACATAAACAAAACGACCAACCATGTCCCTGAGGACATCATTGACAAGTGCCTGGAACACAGCAGGAGCGTTGGACAGGCCAAAGGGCATTACTAGGTATTCATAATGACCCGTTGGGGTGTTAAAGGCTGTCTTCCACTCATCCCCCTCTTTGATCCGAATCAGATGGTAGGCATTTCTAAGATCTAGCTTAGTAAAAACAGTGGATCCCTGGATAAGATCGAAGGCAGTGTTCATTAGGGGAAGTGGGTAACGGTTCTTGACTGTGATGTCATTCAATCCTCTGTAGTCGATACAGGGTCTTAAGGAACCATCTTTCTTGCCCACAAAGAAGAAACCTGCACCAGCTGGGGAGGAGGAAGGGCGGATGAGGCCTGCCTTGAGTGAGTCACTGACATAATCCCTCATGGCCTTATCCTCTGGGCCAGAGAGAGGGAAAAGACGACCTCTGGGAGGAAAGGTACCAGGGAGCAGATCAATAGCACAATCATAGGGCCGATGGGGTGGAAGGGCAGTGGCTCGATGCTTGTTAAAGACCTCCCTAAGGTCATGGTAAACAGCAGGTACTCTGGATAGGTCAGGGTAGGTTTCCTGTCCCGAGATAGGGACAGTACTGGGGACCGAAGCTGCTAAGAGGCAGGTGGAATGGCAAGATGGTGACCAGCCCAACACCTCGCCCCTAACCCAGTCAATGTGGGGGTTGTGCTTTCTTAACCAAGTGGCCCCCAAAATGACAGGGAGCCCAGGGGAATTTATTATCAGGAAGGAAATGAGTTCATGGTGATTCCCGGAAATACTAAACTTAATGGGACCTGTTTCGTGGGTGACACGGTGAAGTACATGGCCATCAATAGCCAAAACTTCAAGATGCTTAGAGGTGGGTAGGAGTTGGATACCAAGGGATTCGGCAAGGCCACGGTCCATGAACTCAGTGTCTGCTCCTGAATCAATAAAGACAGATAGGTGTTTGGTAAGACGGTCTGCTTGGAGAATGGCCTGAACAGAGAAAGAAGAGGATTTTAATCTCTTTTGACTCAGCAGGAGCCTCTTACCTCCTACTGAGCCTGGCCTTTTGCTGGACACAGACGAAGTAGGTGACCCTCTCCCCCACAATAGAAACACAGACCTCTCTTAAGTCTCCGCTCTCTCTCTTGTGGGGATAAGCGTGATCGACCAATCTGCATCGGCTCCTCCGCCGGAGAGGTGGGAGATGAGCTCAAAGGTGGGGGCGTGACTGACGGCTGTGGCCTGGGAACACGTTCAACTTGGTAAGTACGACTGAAAGAACTCCTCTCCAACCTTCTCTCATGAAGCCTCATGTCGATCCTTGCGGCCAGAGTCTCCAGTTCCTCCAAATCCTTGGGAGCATCCCGTGTAGACAGTTCATCCTTAACCTCCTCACTGAGACCCTGGTAGAAAGCATCACATAGTGCCTCATCGTTCCAGTCACTTCCTGAAGAAAGAGCGTGAAAGTCAATTATATACTCTGTGACTCGCCTCCTGCCTTGTTTGAGTTTGAGCAAACCACGTGCAGCCTCCCTCTCAGGCAGAACGGGATCGAAGACCCTGATTAGCTCCTTGGAAAAGTCCTTAAACTGATAACAAATGAAGGAGTCCTTCTGCCACTCAGCGGTACCCCATAACTTGGCCTTCCCCGAGAGAAGGGAAATAGCATAGGCTACTTTAGCACGTTCAGTGGGGAAAGATGATGGTTGAAGTTCAAAGACAATCTCACATTGAGTAATGAAAGGACGACATTGACTCTGCTCACCCTTAAACACCTCCGGAGGCGACAGACGGGGCTCATAAATGGGCGAGACCTGGTAGCCAGACTTAGAAGCCTTGGGGCTAGGAGAAGAGGCACTCTTTGGAGGAGGAGAGGAGGACAGTTTATCAAGCATAGACATCATTTCTTGCATGTTAGATTCCAGGCGGTTAATAGCGCCTTCAACACTGGAACGCCACTCCTGTGTGGGTGACGGGTCCATAGTGGCCAGATTATACTGTAAGGACACTCAGAGGGGACCCGGAAATTCAACCACACACAGGAGTATACAAAAAGGGAAAGAGTTTATTTTTTCTTATACTGGTTTCTGCTCAAGGAGAGGTCATCAACACAGCACTGAGGAGAGAGGGGAGAAGACTGGTGATGCACGGATAAAGGAGGGGTATCTGAGAAATGTTCAGCTTAACTGACCTGTAGAGCAGTGGACGGGTGGAGCAGAGGAACAGAGGGTCCGATGACAGGGAGATGCAGGAAACCAATGGAACAGGGTTCTGAGGAGGCAATGAAGATCTCCACGGGGAGATCCAAAATGCAACACCCAGGGACTTTGTTGAATAACAGGCTGAGGTCATACACAGGAGGACAGAGAGAGCAAACTTAGCTTTGAGGGGCAGGCAGTAATCGGTGGTCAAGAGGCAGAGCTTGGGTCAGGGTCCAGAAATCCAGAATAGAAGGGATCCGTGAGGGGCTTGGCAGGAGGGGAAAATCCGTGGTCAGAAGAGGGGTCGAAGAAACACTTGAAGGCTTGGAAGGAAACGCTGGATCTCTACTGGCTCGTGGCTGTCGATAATCTGGCAAGGAAGCAGAGGCTGAGGGGTGTTTAAGTAGGGCCAGGCCCAGGTGGAACAGGTAAGCAATCAGGCGTGGCAGGTGAACTGAATGAGTGCTTAACACAGCATGGACAGGACATGAATCATAACAGTTTTACTCTAAATCTGTTTTAGTAAGTTTGTCTGCACTTACCAGTTACCTGACTTTTTTTTTGTTTTGTTTTGTGTGACGCCGCTCAGATATGCCAATCACTCTCCAACTTGGCGTCTCATCTCCTAGTTTGTTCCCAGATCAGACTCTCAGCCTGCATTTCCATCTGCTTTCTTTATTCCGCGATCTTCTCTGTGCTCCTCTCTTGCTTTCCTGCTTTTGATGTCTCCTTTTTAATTTATTCGGCTGATCTACATGCAGGTAAAGTTCACGCAGAGAACAGGCACTAAACAGTCCCTCGAATTACTGCTCAAAGCAAGTAAAAGCATAAAAACTAATACGGTGT